>NC_137697.1:5444991-6644991 GCF_964034855.1 Anser brachyrhynchus
CCAGCCAGAGAAGGCAGTTCAGGAAGAGCAGCACCCCTTTGGTTCTGCTGAGATTTGCTGGGGAGATGGAGAGTTATTCTGCTGAACACCCAAGGAGTGATATATCGCTGTGTCTGAATGACCAAAAGCCAACATGTAATTGCTGGTGGCTTTGGAAAGCAGCCATGTCCCCTCCTTGGGCCAGGGTGTCTTGGGGCAGCTCTGTGGGCAGCATCCAGCAGCCACTGAGGTCCAGCGCAGGGGAGATGCTGCCCAGAGCCAGAGAAATACACCCTGAGCAACAGGAGGGAGGCGAGGTGGAGTCCAGCAGCATCCAGGCATTACGGCCAGCCTTTCTGGAAGGAAACATTCAAGTTTTCCTTTGGAAATAATTTCTCATGTTCCACTTCTCTTTGGTTGTTGCTCGCTATCTCACGCTATAAATGTCATGTCTTCAGAAAGTCAGAATCAATTGGTGTCATGGTCTGTCAGTGAATCCCTCCCTGGACTTTTTTTTGGTGAAAAACACAGATACTAGGCCAAAACAGAACAAAACTAATATGGAGCTCTAAAAAACCTTCTTCCAAGAGGCTCTATGTGCCATCCACATATTTAACTCTCAGCAGCCCAAACCAACCCATTGATGATTTCAGACCAAGTACATAAACACCATCAGGGCCTGAATGTGTTGTCGGGATGCTCACAACACTCACAGAGGTGCAAAGGACTTCGGGGGGGTGGCAAGCGTCCCCTTCCCAACATCGCTCCTCTGCCTGCTGACACAGGGGCACGCACACAGCCTTCAGCAAAACGCGGGAAGATGAAGGAAGAGCAGAGGGAAAAGGGCTGGTGGCTGTGCAAGGGAAGAGAGCTGCCAACCGCCTGTGGATTTCGGGTGCTGGCTCCCTTCCCCCTGTTTATCGTCTCACTGGCATTTTCTCCCTTTAATAGCCAGGCAGCTCGGCGAGCCACGTGGCTCCGTTTGTGAGCCGCGATGAGGAGCCCTCCGAGGGCTGGCAGGTTCACTCTCATGTCCCCAGGTTTCTGGCTGCTGTTTCTGACTCCCTCGGCGCCAGCCCAGCCCTTGCTGCTGCCAGTCAAGCCCTGGCAAAGGGCAGCCCCTATAAATAGCGGGGTGTTATAATGTCTCCTCTCTCTGCCTCCCCTCCTCGGCTGCGAGCTCGCCCCTGGCTTGCAGCGCGCAGTCTTTGGCACGCTGCCGCGCACGGCAGTGGGAGCTGCTGGGGCTGCCAGAGGAAAGGGCCAGGCTTAAATCTATCCCCATCCTTAAAGCAACCGTGGTGTCCACTCCAGGACGTGGACCTGCCACGGCAGCAGGGCTGGCGGTGGCTGCGTGGAGCTGCTGGCCATGGGCAGTGAGCTGCTGGGGTCCTGTGAGACCAAAGACTGGTGAGATCTGGGCTCTCCGCATCAGGGTGAAAGCTGGGCTCTGTCCCTTGTGCCTCCTGCCCTGGGATGATGGGGACAGAAGAAGAGAAAGCTCCGGAGCAAGGGTACAGCTCTGGAGGCCATGGGAAATGTTCGTTGCAATTTTGCATAACGAGTGAAGAGCTGGGGATGATGCAACCAGGCCGACACCCATATGCCAGCAGCGCAGGTAATGTCTGCAGTGTGGCATCAGGCATCGTGTCAGCAATTTCTCCCGGTGTGGTGTGGCTGGCCACATCTGGGACAAGCCTCGCTGCTCGCAGACAGGACGAGCATTGCATGGCATGGAGCATCCTGCTGTCCTGCTCCAGCTCTCGGCCACAGGACAGCGAGATGAATGGAGCAATGCAGGGCTGGCAGGGTGGGAGCCGTGGTGCAGCACTTGGGGTTTTTGCTACCTCCTTTCAGCAGCGCGAGCAGCCCGAGCTGTGACCATGATAAATAAAGTGACAGCCAGGGAGCAGAGCTCTCTGGTTTCCTGTACACCTCAGGCTGGCCAGGGTAAACACACAGCAAGCCTGAGCTTTGAGCAGCACCATGCCCTGTGCACGTCGGCCAGAGTCCGGCCACGTGCCCCGTGAGCGTGAGCCGGGCTGCAGAGCCTTGACTTGCCTGGGACAGCCACACTTACCTCTGGGACATCAGGGATGGCCACCGGGGCTGGGCTCAGGGGCAAGGGTTGCAGTGTGCTCCATCCAGAAGCCACGGGATGACACTGCAGCCTCCAGTTGCTCTCATCCGCATCCGTCTGTCTGCTCCCTCCAGGCAGCGACCCAGCTGTTGCAAATGCATCCTGCGCGGCTGAGGACCAGCGTCCCCATCCCTTGGCACACCATCGAGACACAGCACCTGCACACCAGCATCACGCATCTCCCTTTGAGTTTGGTCTGAAGCCGTGGGCCAGGAGGCAGAGCCACGCATAGCCCAGGAGGTCAGCAGGTGCTGCATGGGTTTGTGACAGTGTAATGTAAGACCCGGCCACCTGCTCATGTGGCCAAGCCTTGACCTGCCCGGACAAGAGCTGGCAGCTCCTCTCTGGCCTGGCGTCTGCTCAGAGGAGAGGGAGAGGGAAGAGAAAGCCTGCAGACCCCACCTTCATCCCTCCTGGGGTGCCGAGCTGAGGAGCAGCTGCTGAAAACAGGCAGCCTGGGAGATGTTATTTTAGTTAGCCAGAGCAGGATGCAGGAGCTGCGGTGCTCGTGGAGGTCGCAGTCTTCTCCTGAGCCTCTCTCAGCACTTCAGGCTCTACTCACACCCGCTGGCTCTGCTTAGCCCCAGCAAACCCCACGGCCCTCATCCCAGTGTCCTGGTGAGGTGTCTATCTGCTCCCAAGACCCCTCCAAATCAATTTCTCCTCTCGCTTTCCCAACCTCAGGCCCAAGGAGCTGGGGGATTCCCCGCATCTGCAGAGCAGCTCGGCTCTCCAGCGCTGCGGCGGCAGGGAAAGCAGCGCGTGGCCGCCTGCCAGCACTGGCGCCGAGCAGCCCGGCTCCCGGCGCCCAGCGAGCACCACGAAGTGTGGGGGAAAGCCCAAATTCTGCTCCTGGGGTGGGAGACCCACAGCTGAATGCTGGCTGCCACCCACCCAGCTCTGGCCTTTCCGAAGGGGCTGATCCTGGAGGATGCTCGGCACCGTGCAGATTGCAGGGTATCGGGGTGCGGAGCAGCATGGGGGTGGGAAGGGGAAAGCAAGGAGCCGGATGGAGGGGACATCTCCCTGCTCAGAAGCAGCCCCCCTACATCCGCAGGCTCCCCAAATCCCTGTGAACTGCTGGCTCAGGGCAGATGTGAGCAGGCTGGTGGGGTCAGACCACTCCCGCAAAGCACCTGAGAGGCCACAGGGCAGGCTCGGAGAGGGACATCCCCAGCCCTGGCTGGGCCCCAGCTCCTGCAGCACGGGCGGGACGGATCCGGCCACATGTGGCTGGCGAGGCGGCAGCCCAGGCCACGAGCAGATGTGCCGAGCAGGGCCATTCCTAGCGCGATGTGGGCACCAAGCCTCAACCACAGCCGAGCGCGTACCCGCAGTGCGGCCACATATCTCGCCCCACCTCTCCCAAAACCCCAGGAGTACTGCAGCCGTCCCCTTTTCGGACAGGGGAAACCACTGTGATTGCAAATAGCAGCAAAGCTTTCACTTCTCCAACCCGTATGGCAGCACAGGCACTGCCAAGGGGTAGGGATCCATCATCCCCCAGCCCTGCCACCCCAAGGGACAGGTTGGTTTGCCCATCAGATCCCGCTCAACAAATTCTGTAACACCCTATATCCTGCTCATTGAATTCCTTAACACCCCATATCCCGCTCATCGAATTTCTTAACACCCCAGGGCAGGAGGCAGAGGAGACTCCAGACAGGGAGGGGTTTCCCTGCTGGTTACACCACTTCCCAGGAACGCCGCCTGCACCAGCGCTGCTGCTGCAACGATGGCAGCGTGCGCCGGCCCCGGGGCGCTGTGTTATTGTAGGGTTGCATGGGAGGGCTGGGGTGAAGGAAAACACCAGTTTGTTACTGCAGGGTTATGCGGGAGGTGAGATGACTCAGGGGTTTGTTATTGTGGGGTGCAGAGCACGAGGAGGTAGCTGGGTGCTGTTGTGTGGTTGCAGAGGTATGTGAGGATGCAGGCGAGGATCAGTTTGTTATTCGAGGGTTGCAGAGGTGGGCTGCAACGTGGAAGCGCCCCATTTATCCCTGCTGGGCTGCAGAGAGGTCTGTTATTGCAGAATTGCCAGAGTCACGCTGCAAGGGTGCTGTACGCACCCAGGCACGTGGCCCTTATCTCAGCACGGGCACTGTGCCCAGGCAGAAGGAAACCTGCGGCCTCAATGTCCTCACCTGGGGTCTCCATCCCATCCCAGGGGGACCCCAGACCACGCTTGTCCCTGGGAGCCAGGGGAGGGGAAGTCCCCGGTGGGTTTTCACCAGCTGCTTTCCCATTGCAGGGTTTCAATGTGCTCCTTCCTCCCGAAAATTTTCACTCTGATGAAATTAAAAAAATAAATATAAAAACAAATCCAACGGAAAAGCAAATAAGGCTTTGTGAAAAAAAGGGGAACGCAAACGCTCCCTGAAAGCCGTGAGGAGGTAAAAACCCTTTCCTTCAGCCCCGACCCCCGCCGGGATGCCGGAGGGCGCTGCCCCCGGAGGTGCCCGGGGGCGAGCTGCGCACCGGGGGCCGGGGGACGAGCGGTGCGCCCGGGGGGTGCGGAGCTGCGGGAGCCGGTGCGGGAGCCGGGTGCGGATCGCAGGCACAGGAAGCGTCCCGGAGAGGCGGCGGAGGATTGGCAGCGCCCTGCTCCAATTGTGCAGCGGCGGCGGCGGGACCGGACCGCCCGCTGCCGCCCCGAGCAGCCCGCAGCGGGCTCCCCGCCGCCGGTGCCACTCGTCCCGGTCCCGGTCCCGGTCCCGGCCCGCCGAGCACCATGGACACATAGCCGCGGAGGAGCGCAGGAAGGTAGGACACCCCCCCATCGGCACCCCCCCCCACACACACACATCCCCTCTTTTTTCCCCTCCCCTTATATCCCGACTCCTCGCCGCCGCCCCGACGCCGCGGTGAGGGGCGCCCGGCTGCGGGCAGGCTCCCGGCGCCGGTGTATGCCGGTGGTTTGCCGCTTGCCCCGGAGGTACGGGGGAAAGTAGCACACACCCACGATCCCCCTCCTGCCTGCCTATGGGGGTACCCGGTGCTGCTGCCCTTCCCGGCTCAGCACGCCTCAGATGCTCGGGGGGTGGAAAGAGGTCGGGGGGTGCAGGCTTTGAGCCCCTTCCCCATCATCCGCAGACTTCCCCCCCGCTCTCCTCAGCTCCGGGGAGAGTTTTCTGGAGGAAGGCTCGAACAATACCAGGCAAGCCGCCGGTCCCCCTGGCAGGGCCCTGTCTTCTCCTGGGGGGTCGGGGGAGGGAAAAGCTGCTCTCAATTAAGAGAGGCGCGGAGAGAGGCGCTTTCCCATGCGCAGGCACCGCAAGGGCTCTGCCTGCCTTGTCCCTCCTTGCCCTTGGCCGCTGTCTCAATCACTGCTCCTCAGCCCCCTGGCAGCCCCTGCGGGTGCCCAGCCCTGGTGCCACCCTCACACGCTGGCCGTGTCACCCCCAACCCCGGCCACATCCCCTCCCCGGGTCCCCCCTGAGTTCTGGCAGCAAGTTGGCAAAGTGTGCGAAAGGGGGCTTTGGGGCCGAGTTTCACTTGGATTTTGCTGTCTGCGATCCCAGCCCCTTCCGTGACGCCGCTTCGAGAATCTCATTTTCCTTTAATCCGATCTCCACGGCGAGAAACCTGCGGCGTCGGTGGCCGAGGGGGTGCCAGGAGGTGCCCACTCCTGTACGGCTGCAGCCACGTCTGGCGGCGGTGTTTGCCGGAGGAGGTGGGGTGTTTGCGCTCCGCCGGCATCTGTGCGAGGGCAGGTCACGGTCTGGGTTACGCTCGGAGCTGCACGGAGCCCGTGGCATCCCAGCCCCGTGTGGGGCACACGAGCCCCGTGTAGGGCTGCTTGCTGGTGGAAGCCGGGTCAGCAGGGCTCCTCCTCGGGATGGGAATGGGGTGGGACGTGGTCACCACGTCCCTCACCTCGTAGCACCCATGTGCCCTCTGCTCCGTGGAGAAGAACGGCTCAGGGTTCGCCCTGCCTCTTGCTCTGCGAGCTGCTTCGGTCTTCTGGGAGCCTCACGGGGAAGGGAAAACTTCATCATATCTGATAAGCCATTTTTTCCCCGTCCTGGAGAAGTCTCTGGGCTGGCTGTCACGGCAGAGGGGGGGAGGAGGATGCTTGGCCGGGCACAGGCCCTGTTTATGAGGGATGAATGAATGACTCACAGCGCCGCGAGTCTCCCCGCCGTCTTCAGCTTGGAAGCAGCGCCGGTTCCCTTTTGTGGTTGCAGGTTTATCAGAAGCTGCTGCGTCCCCCAGTCTGCAGGTACCCAAGTGCCACCCAGCCCTGCCCTCTCCCTTTCTCCCCCACCTCACCTGGACCATCCTAAACGTTAGTGGGAAAACCCAGGTGGCCAGGGACGGAGTGTGACGTCCTCACCTGTCACAAGCTCTCGGTTCAAGCCCTTTCTTTCTGCTCTGGTCGTGTTCAAAGGCGACTCCAGGCTCTTCCTGCTCATGCAGGGCTAAACCTCCTTCTGATTTCCTGCCCGAGTATATTCCTGGATAGTTTATTCCCACATGGCTTTGTGCCAACATTGTGCTTTTAGTTCAAGACCTCTTCTCCCTCTCCGGTGTTTACCCCGCTCTATTTATAGCATCTTCGTTATTTTGTTAGGCTGAGCAAGCCAAGAGATTCTTGTCTCCTCGTGTCGGATCAGCTCTGGGCTGCCTTGATCTTCCTCTCTCTCCATCTCCGGCTCACGCCATCCGTCCTCGGCTGAGGGACAGCCACAGTCCCTTGGCGAGGCTGGTGATGCAAGGTGCTTATTTTTTTTTTCATCCAGCATCACGGCAGAGCCTCAGGATTCAGGAGGGCGGCTGGCCTGAGCGCAGGGACCAGCGGGCTGTAAACATCTTGCTGGAGATGTGTGCTGGGGGTTTTTGGGCAGAGCATGCACAGAGCCCAGCCTGGCGATGTGCCTGCGCACGTACGGTGCTTTCATGCTTTCCCTGTGGGTTTTGCTGTGAAGGAAAAAGGAAAGGAAAACCCCTTGCAAGATGCTTCCCGGAGGAGGGGCAGGTGCCAGCCAGCTCGTGGCTCTGCTTCCCTCCCGCACAGCATCCGTAGGAAAATTTGGGCACTTTCCCCCTTTTCGTTTCCTCTCCTCTTGTTCAGTCGTGGGACAGGGTGGCTCTGCTCATGCCGAAGCCGCAGCCAAGGAAGGAGCTTGGCTCAGCTGGGCGCTCTTCCCCCCGGGCGGAGCGATGGGGCCTCGCTGGCATTCGGGATGCTGATGCAAACCCAGCGTCAGGAATTAGCCCTGGGATATCTGGGGTGACTCGCTGGGATGTTTAGAGAGTTTTTGGTTTTTCTAAGTGTTCGTGTGGTTACGAAAGCATCTCATGTGTGAAAATCTCCAAGTCTCTTCGGACGGGGATTTGGTGACCCCGTGGCCCAAGTTCTTAGCAGCAAATCTCCACGCCTCCCGGTGATGTTGTTCTCCAGCGCATCCTCCCTTCCAGGCTGCGAAGGTGGGAAATGGAGGTGATGTCTTATAGTCATGGCTTGCTCGTCTTCTCCAACAGTCACATTCCCATGGACTGTCTCCGTGGAAAAAAGAAAAATTCCTCTAGAAATTAGAAGCAGGTTTGTCGTCTCAGAAATCAGCGTGTTAATAGGAATTATCTCTTGAGCCTGGCTGCTTCCCAAGTCTCTGAGTCACCCTGTCACTTAGGCAGCCCTGGCACGGCCACGGAACGGGGTGAGCTTTGGGCTCTGCTGTGCTGTCCCAGCACCCGCAGCTCCTAAAGCGTGCGTCGGGCTCTGCTGCGGGCGGCACTGCTCGGAGGCACCGGCTGGACAGAGGATGGACGAGTGAGCAGGGCTGAGGGGTGCGATCCTGCCTCCTCTCCAGGGCACGAGTCTCAGACATGGGGAAAAAAAGGGCAAATGTCTCCTCCTCTCTGCTGCATCTGGTGTTTGGGGTCTGGGAGAAGAGGAGCAAGAAGGCAAACGGCACTGCAGGACCTGATTCACCTCTGTCTTAGCGGGATTTGTGCTGTGGTCACATCTGACCAGCGGAGCCTGGACTCGGGCCAGAAGGGATCAGTCATTGCTGAAAAAGCTTACGAGGGATTTCGGAAGGGTTTGCTGGAGGGTCTGGCTGGGGGGAGGCCACATCTGCTTGCACACATTTTCTGAAGATGCTTTTGGAGATGGCAGCTGGGCCGGATGGACCTCGAGTGAGAGCTGGCACGGTCAGACGCGGGGCTGAACCGTGCGGGTGGCGACAGCTGAGGGAACCTCAGGTAAGATCGTGCATCGAGCAGCGTGAGAAAACACCCGCTGTAAGCAGGGGTTAGAAAAATCATGCAAGTCCTCGGGTTTTTGTTGGTCTGTAGCCACTCGGGAAGACCATGCAGACCTCGCTGCAGACAACTCGGTGGAAACGTTCGTTGCACTGTGCAAAAGTGCGAGCGAAATGCTTGGCTGTGGGGAGAGGGGCTGATGCTGAAAGCATTTAGTGGGGTTTTGGAAATCAATCCAGGGCTCCCCAGCGGCTGCTGGGCTCTGGTCCCCTCCTCTCAATACAGAGAAGGCAGAAATAGAAACAGCATAATAAAAATGGTTACGGCCCTGCAGAGATTTCCTTATAGGGAGGGGTGGAAAAGTTTAGGGCTCCTTCATCTAATTAAATCCTGATGGTGGAAAGAAGGTCATTTGGGCATTTTCTATTTTACCCGAGCTTCTAAAGTGAAAATGAGGGATGGTGAGCTTGGTTAAAACAATGATGCTGGAGTCGTACCAAGTGACAGAAGCCATGAGCCAGCAGAGCTCCCCGTCACACCGGGGCTCAGAGGGGCCCAGAGCTGGCTTGGCACCGTTTTTGGGAGCGTGGCCAGGTGGCATCAGCTCTGCAACCATCATGGGGGGTCTTCCTTGGGGGCCCAGAGAAAGGGATTGCCCCCGGGTCTCATCCTGTGTAGGGGATGCCACGTAGCATCCTGTGGGCAGCCCTAGAGGCGAGTGCCTGATTTCGGCACGCGGGTTTGGATTTGCTCACAGAGCACGTGAGAGGCGGTGGCTCCGTGCAGAGCAAGTCCGTGTGCCCAGCGCAGCTGGCACGGTGGTGCCGGTTCAGCTGTTTCCTTCGCCTTTCCTGTGCTTTCACCAGCCCTTTCCTTTGGGACCGAAACCCCGCACGCTTCATCCTGGCCAGACCGATAGCTGGAGCTGGGATCTCGCCAGCCCCTCTTTGATGAAAGTCGGTGCGGGCACCAATGCCTCCTGAATTCAATAATGCCATGAAAGGCGTGATTCAGACCGCGCCTTCCTGCAAAAGTAGCTGGGAAAAAGAAAAAAACAACAACAAAAAAAAACCACAAAGGGCCTTGGTGACGTTGAGGGAGACACAGGGGGCTGCTGCACAGGGTGGTGGTGGGTGGCTGTGCCAGAGCATTGCCCAGCGCCATGCCAGGGTTGCGACAGAGGGGCTGCAGCTCCCGACAGCTGTGCCGAAACGGCCCCGCAAAGGTCCCCCGGGGCTGGCTCAGCTGCGGTGTCCCTGCTTCGCTTTGCGAAAGCCACTGTCACGCATGATGCCCGGGCCAGCTGGCATCTCCCCAGACTTTCGTGCAGAGCTGGGACAGGCCCTGAATCCCTGGGGAAGTCCACGGGAGTCTTTCCTTCGCTTTCCATGAGTTTTGCCCGAGGCGAAGTGTTAGGAGGAGCTGGTGGGCTGGACCAGCTGTTGCTCCATCCTCGGCTCGCGAGGGCCAACACGCAACCCTGGGGGATTCGGCTGCCCTTGGGCTGCTTTTGATTTATAGCTACTGTGAGGCTCCCAGGGGGCTGTTTTGCAGCTCCACCGAGGCTGCTCAGCCCCATCCTGGGTTTGAGTTTTACAGCATTATGGCTGGAGTGTGACAGGACCGGGGGAGCGTCCCTTTTCCCTCGGCCATCCCTGACGCTGTGCCCTGCTCTCTGCCCCATCTCCAGCCTGAGCTGTGCCTGTTGTCCGTGCACCCACAGCACCCAAAAGCAGCCTGGCTGCGTGGGGCTCCCTGGCTGCTGCATTGCCCCTCCCTGGAGCTCCCCGCAGCGCAGGGTGCACGCCGGGAGCAGGATGCGGCCCCTCGCAGCGGCTCCGGGCGTGAGCTCAGGAGGGGGCAGGCTCCCGGAGCATCCTGTTGACAAAGCTCTTGGTCTGCTGCAAACCCTCCCTGGAGGCTGCAGATAAGCACTGGGATCCCTGCAACTCCGACTGCGGGGCAGTTTGCTCTGAAAATGCCTCCAAGGGCTCCGCTTGGCCAGTGAGGTGTGGAGGTTTGGCCTCAAAGCAGCCCAGGAGGAGAATGCTGAGGTGCTGTTTGAGCTGGGATGGAGATTTTTAAATAACTAGCGGTGCTCACGCTGCGCCTGGGATGGGCAAAGGATGTAAGCAAGGTCTGTGGGGCAGGTAGCATCTATTTTTGTCCCCTGGGGTGCAGCTGGAAGAGGTGCTGGGACAGTGTCCCCAGGTGATGTCCCCATCATGGGGGTGGCACACGCTGGACCTGGGGTTAGCAGTGTGCAGGTCTGGAGCTGGACCATGCCAGCTGTGTATTTGCCCGGAAAGGTCCCTGAGGGTTTTTCCTCACCTACTTTTCCCGGTGTTTCAGGGAGGGCAGCAAAATCCTCCCCACCATCCCTCGCCTCAACAAGGGCAGGGCGGAGCGGAGCCGAAGGAAACTTTTGCGGCCAGCTCTATGAATTTCCAATTAACAGCTCGCCTGTAGCGGGCCTCGCCACCGCGAGAGAGGTTAACGCACCTAATGCTTGGAGAAACGATCCATTTTTCTTGGTAATTTAATCGCGTGGGCAGGCTGCTCGCTGACAGAGCGCCAGCAGCCGGCACTGAGGAGCCTGTGTGCCGGACTGCAGCCCGTAACCACCTTCCCTGCGCGAAGGAGGAATGCTGACCTAATAGAAAAGACATTTAAACAGAAGTTTTAAAGAGCAGCTTGGGTCAGACTCGGGTGCAAGGCTGCAGCAGGCTCCGTCCGTGCATCGGCAGGGCGCGGGGACATCCCCGCTGGGAGCCACGCACCGGGAGCGCCGGCGCTGGCGGCCGCCCACTGGCACAGCCAGCAGGGGTTACGGCGGGCAGCTGCTTCGTTTGCTGGAGAAAAGAAAAAAAAAAAAAAAAAAAGAATGAAAGACAGTTTTTGGGAGGCCAGCACACGTTGTGAGTTGAGGCTGGGTTCAGCGCCTGGCTTCGGCTCTCTCCGGGCTGGAAAAGCCGCGGCGTTTCGCTCTGACATTTTCCAAATGAGACGTTTTGATTTTGATTTGATTTGATTCCCCACCCCAAGGTAATGTTTGGAAGCCAATTTTAGCTCGATTTAATTTGAACCATTTTAAAAAAGTAAAACCACTGAAAACTAAACAAGGCCTATCATTTAGAACAAAATGTTTTGGTTTTCATTTTCCTTTTGGCACGAAAAATGCAAACTTTTTTTTTTTCCGTTCTCCTCTTGACCCACAAACAATATTTCATTTTTTTCTTCTCCTGGTTATTTCCCCAGAGGCAGAGCTGGGGTGCTTGGCGGGGGGGCAGCTGAGCCCTGCAGCCGTCCCCAGCAGGATGGGGTGGCACGGCGTGGGGGGCATCCCTGTGGGAGCCGGGTTGGGCACCCGGTGCTGTGGCTGGAGGGGTTTTGGGATGGAGAGCAGGAGCCGCTGCGCTGTCACCCGTCCTGTTGCCAACACTGACTCAGCCGGGAGCTCCTCGAAGTCGGGGAGGCCCCGCGGCAGGGGAGGATTTGGGACAGCGTGGGGCTGTCCCCGTGGTCCCTGGGGCCGGGCCGAGTCCCGGGGCTGAGCCCCGGGCTGGACGCAGCCGTGCTTGGATGCATCCCCACTGGCAGGGATGCAAGGAGCCGCAGGGAAGGGTGAGCTCTGGCATTGCCTTCTCCCCTTGTTTATTCAGGTTTAAAATTAATCTGACCTTCCCCCGCTCAGGCTTGTGCAAACATTGCATGTCCCGGGGCGGGGAGCTCCCTTCGGATGTGTTTTCCCCTGGCTTTTGCTGTCTCCAGGTGAGGTCTCCCTTGGGGTGCCCATGGGTGCTGGGGTCACAGCAGGGTGCCCGCTCTCGCCATGGCTGCACCGGCCCTGCCATCACACGGGGATGGGAACCTCTGGCTGTAAAGCAGGGCACGGTTAATCCTCCGGACAAACACTGAGCGCTGCCCAAAGCCAGCCGCCGGGGGAGAGCTGCCAGGAGGCTGGGTATCCGAATCCGGCATCGTTGGGCCGGGCGAAGGGAGGCTGTGGAGCTGGCAGGAGGTGCCAATCGTCCCCCGTCCTTCCTCTGCTGTCCCAGCCTTGCTGCTGTCCTCCACCCTCGGGGCCTTGCCAAATCTCAGCTCTGTGCTCCCCGGCCGCACTGGGACGTCCCCAGGCTCCTGGCTGGGAAGCGGGGAGGAAGGGAAGAACGCGCGCTGCGCTGGGGCCAGTCCTGACCCAGCAGTGCGCGCTGTCACTCCCTGACTCATCCGGCACCTGATTTTATTTTTATTTTTTTCCCTCCCCTCCCCGAAGCGGCGTGCTGCATACCACAGCGGTGCTTTTTATAGCCCCGAGCTGCAGCCTCGGCGCGTTCCCAGCCAGATCTCCGGCACCAAGGGGGACCTGGTCCGTGCCAGCCGTGCCAGTGGCAGGGACACCGTCCCCGTGGTCCCTGCGGCGTTACAGCAAGAAGAGAGCGCGGGCAGCAGAGGAAGATAATTAAACCCTAACCCGGAGCCACGCTCCCGTGCTGCGGAGGCGTTTAAAGAGCCAAATTAGTCACCCGCGTGCCACGTGCCGGCTGGGGCCGGTGGCTAGCGGAGGTGGCCTGTCCCTCGCCATCCCCCCTGGCTCTGAAGGGGCTGTGCTGCCGTTAGGAAGGTTAGAGGGAGGCCAGAGGTTGCTGCCCGCTCCCTGGGAGCATTTTTATGAGCTCAGGAAGCCTGCCGGCCCCGCCGCCCTCCCACGCGCCTACGGAGGAGGCCGCTGGGGCTGCCGCCAGCTCCCTCGCAGGCCGTGCGTCTGGAGCGTCTGTCTGTCCATCCGCAACACCGGGCTGCGTGCGGGGCCGGCGGGGTCCCGTGGGGAGCGGGGTTTTGCAGAGCCGGGGCAGCCAGCCAGCGGGCAGGGAGCGAGGAGCCTCGCGGGGAGCAGCGGAGGGGAGGCGGGGGGGGGACCCGCCGGCACCGCGCGTGCTTTCTCCAGACGTGATTTCACCGCCGCAGGGAG
Organism: Anser brachyrhynchus; assembly: GCF_964034855.1. Taxonomy (NCBI): domain Eukaryota; kingdom Metazoa; phylum Chordata; class Aves; order Anseriformes; family Anatidae; genus Anser; species Anser brachyrhynchus. The sequence goes on from NC_137697.1 coordinate 5,458,290, forward strand.
GGAGCACGGCCAAGGGACAGGCCCCGCTCGCCCCGGCGGCACCCAGGGCGTTAGTCATTGGGGCCGAGCCGTGGCGAGGGGGACGGGGTGTGCCCGGGGTCCCCGCGGCACGGCAAGGGGATGGGAGGCCCGGTGAGCCTGCGGTTCTGGGGAGCTGCCAGGGAAAAGGCGGAGGGAAGGAGGGAGGGATGGGGGAGGCTGCTGGGCTCACAGCCCATCGTCCCCCTCCTCGCTGCCACGTGGCCGGGAGCCGCTCGGGGAGGGGGCAGAGGGCAGCGTCTGCGCCAAGAAGCCAGGTGTGCGCCGGGCGAGCAGGTGGGGAGGGGATGGGATGGGATAGGGGCACCTTCCTGGCTGGGGCTGCTCCCTCACCGCCTGGCTGCTGCTTTTTGCAGCGGGGCACGGTGCTGGGGAGGCCAGCACATGGGGGAAGAGATGCCGCAGGGAAGCTGCATCCATCATTGGGGATGGATGTGGGGTCGAAGCTGCCCCTTGCTGTGCTCTGGCAGCCGCAGCTGCTCTCCCAGAACTGCACCAAGGGAGCTGGGTGGGGGCAGTAAAACCTTGCCACCCCCTGTCCATATCTCTCCTCCTTCCCGACCTGCCTGTTGGTAAATGCTGGAGCCAGGCCCGATGCCAGGCGGTGCAAGCAGAAACTCTGACCGGCCTCTCCTTCACCCCTGGGGACCTGATACCAAGAGGTTTCCTGTGGGCAGAGCGGGACTTTGGGGCAGGAGAAAGGGCAGGCAGCGAGCACCGGGATGGGATGTGCAGGGCTGGTTTAATGACAAGGGCAGGCTGCATTTTTAACCCCGCACAGCGGGCCGCAGGAGTGCTTTGAAACCCATGTCAGCCCAAAGGTGCTGGGCTGGTTGCGCTCCTCAAGCATCAGCAAAGGGGCTTGTGCCAAGGTGCCACCGGTCCGTGGGGCAGCTGATGGTGGGCACGGGGTGGCCCAGGTGGATGCCAAGGGCAGGCGGCTGTCCCTGCCCTCCCCAGGACACGCTGGGGCTGTGACCGCGCGCTGGCTGCCCCGGAGCCGCTCGCGAGCAGCGCTGCGGAGCCGGCCAGGTGCCGAGCATGCCGGGAGAGGGGAAAGCCTCGGAGACTCGTTCCGAAACAAGGCTGCCCTTTTATTCTTCTTTACGACTACGTTTTAATATCCACAAACACCCCTCCCTCCCCGGGCGGCTGCCAGCAGAGCCTGCATCGCCTGCGCTTGGCCGACCGAGAAACCCCGGCCAAGCCCAGGGCCCCAGCGCGGGAGAGAGTATTATTTTTTCCCCCTCCTTTTTAATATATGTTTTCTGTAGCTCTAATTGGAAGGGGTTGAGCCCTGGCCAAGGCAAACACACCTGAGGGAGTCTTGCCTTGCAGCCCCCATCTGCTGTGCCAGAGGCTCTGCTCCCCACGCAGCCGCTGCCTGGCCCCTTTATAGGGGAGGGGGCTGCTGGGCCAGGTTTGGGGGGGACTATGGAGGAGCCCCAGTGCAGGAGAAGAAGGCAGCATGGCGTTGCACCGGTGAGGCTACCCAGGAGATGGTGCAGAGCTGGCAGGGGACCCCCCTTTCACAGAATGACCCCCTCTCCTCCTGGAGCCAAGGTACCTCCCCACCTGGGGTCTGTGCCCACCCAGGGGGAGGACGGAGCGGGTGCCAACCCTCCACGCGTGTGCTTCGAGGGGTTGCAGCCCCCCCAGCCCCCTGTGTGTCCCACTGTGGGGGAATTATGGCAGCAGGGTGAGGGCGTAGGGGCTCCCCGACGTGCCCCGGTGTGTGTCAGGCTGCGGGGCCACCTACCCGGTGACACCCATCCAGGGACCGTTCGGGAAAGCGAGCAGGGGACATTAACATGCCAGGCCACCACAATGGCTTGCATTGACAGCCAAATCCCAACCCGGCTGAAGGTCGGGTGTTTGTTTAGTGCTCCGATTCCCTGCTTCGTTGCCTTTCTTGGGTGGGCTTTCCCGCTCAGCTTTCCTCGCTGCAGTTGTTGCAGGGGCCACCCCGGTGCCCCCATTGCCGAGAGGCTGAGCAGCACAGCCAGGTCCCACAGCACGTCCGTGCTAGCCAGAGCCGAGGGCAGCTCGTGGGGGCCTCCACTTACCCACCCTGGGCTCCAACCTCTTCTTCTTGGGGTTAAAACTCAGTGCCAAGCACCTGGGGTGCCCACCCTGACCGTGCGCTGGGTGGCACCGCCACGGCTCATCCTGGAGGAGCTTTCCTCATCCTCTCCAGGTGCCATCTCCCAGGGATGTGCAGGGGATGAGTCTGTGTCCCTGCTCCATCCATGGGGAAGGATGCTGGCCCCAACCACAGCGTGTCATCCCCTCCTGCTCACCCTGCCCAAGCAGGCACGGAGCGGGCTGCAAACTGCTGGGGGAATTGAGGTGCTCCATCATTAAACTATAAAAAGCTGGATCCATCCCCACCAGGAGCTTGCTGGCTCCCTGCAGGTGATGGGCCGTGCCAGAGGAGTTTGCACGGGCTGGGACATGCCGGCGTTCCCCCTCCAAGTGGGGATTTTTGGGGTGCTGTGGCTGCTGAAGGGACCTCGGTCCCCCGTCCGGAGCCAGGGCTGCGCAGAGGGCAGCTCGAGCATTTCGCGAAGGATTTCAGAGCCGTCCTGGCCTTGATTCAAAGCAGGCTGAAACGGGAACATTTCGAAATTCTTTTGGATGAGGAAAATTCCACGGGCAGCCCCCCTCCGGAGAAAGTTTGGGATGGTTGAAATGTTTGGAGAGAGAGGCTGCTTGCTTTTGTTTACTCTGAACTATAACATTGGAGGGGCGGGGTGGGGGGGAAGAAAAGGAAAAAAGGAGACAATGGGAGCTTGTAAACAGAGCTGTCCCTGAGCAGGGCCGGGGCGTCCCTCCAGCATCGTGGAAGGAGATGTGTCAGCACGCTCACAACTTTGCCCTGCTTTCCCCCCTGGATACGCTCACACTTAATCTTTCAGGAGCACTTTTTTTTTTTTTTTTTTTTTCCCCGGCACAAAACGATCCAGCCGGTGTTTTTCCAACCTTCTCAACTCACTGCCCCCGTCCCCCGAACGTGGCGGTGGCCTCCTCTTCTTACACCTCCTGGTGTAAGCCCTGTGCTGTGGCTGCTTGCCCCAGGCGGAGGTGGCAATGAATTGGTGTGGCTGCAGGGAACCTTTGCTGTGGCAGCGTGAGCAAAGGGGCAAAAAAGAGCTTGTGGGCATGAGGGTCTGCAGCCACGGTCCCCCCCCCCCCCCCCCCATGCAGGTGCCACAGCACGCAGAGTTCATGGTCCTTTGGTGGTGGCTTTATTTGGCTGCCCGGGTGGCTCCCAAAGACACCTGAAATCCTCCTCCAGCCCAAAAGGGATTTTGTTTTGCAGAAGAGTGACAGCAAATTGCTAGCTGCGGGAGCATGTGTGCCATTGAAATGAAACGTTACCAGCTCCTGAAAGCAGGCAGTAACGGCGAAATGTTTATTTTGGACCTGCCGCCCCGCAGCGTTTTGGCTGACCCGAGCGCCTTCGTGCCTTGGAAATGGAGCTGTGCCCGATTGCTCCCAGACACCAGCGAGCCCCCGAGCACGGGGCGGGATGGGGCCGTGCTGCTTGCTGCACCGGGCAGGGACGCGCTGCGGGGCCCCTCTCACCTGGCTCCGGGCTCAAATTCATCGGGAGCAGCCAGACCGGCTTCCCAGCACCGAGGTGCTGGGCTTGCATGGGATGCTCACATATACGTGCGTGTAGATACACATATGTGGATGCACATGCTCTTAATCGCAGCTCCAGCATCTGCCCCTCCAGCACGCTCTCTGGGGATTTTTAATTAGGGCCAGGCACCGCTTGCCTCTGGGTCCATCGCGGCTTCCCTGCGCCGCCCCTGCCTCCCCCGATGGCAGCCCAGGAGAGCCGGGCAGCACAAGGGCTGGACTGCATGGTGAAACACTTCAGCATCCAAAAGCAAAACAGATTCAGCAAAACCAAGCCTGTACGCAGCCTCCAGCACCTAGCTTCAGGAAAACACCCCAAATCGAAAACTCTCCTGGGACAGAGAGTTTTCCTCTCCTTTTCTGCCCTGCTCTTATCCCAGGCTCACCAAGGTCCCTGCGAGCAAAAGCCCAGCGGGTCCCACCCCTGCCCTTGGGTCTGGGACAGGCTCTGCAGGCACAGTAGGGATGGTGCCCCCCCAGCCACCTCCCACGGGACCCCCCTCCATCTCTTGCCCTCCGCCGGCCAGCTGTCTTTAGGGCCAGATTATTTTTAGGAATTTCTCCAGCGTGCGACTTAGGGCGAGGCGGGGAGCCTGGTGCTGGGGGCTCCTCTCGCCCCCCCCTCCGAATAAAAGGCTGCCAGCTGGCAGGGCTTGGGGGCTGCTGGCTGCTAACAGAGCCCTTGCTGTTTGGCCCCTGCCGATGCTTCAGGTTACAAGCCGGGAGCCAGAGACTTCTCCTTCCGCGGGCTGGGGCAGGGGAGGGCGCGGGCGAGGGGCCGGGCGGAAATCGCGGCGCTGGGGTGGGAGTTTCCCAGGGTCAGAGCAGAAGCCGTCCCGCAACGAAGCCGCCGCGATGCCGAGGCACGGGGTGGCCCCCTGGTCCCCCAGCACCGGGTCCCGTTAGTAGCTGCTGGCCCCACGGAGAAGCGAGGTGCAAGGGGTGGCCCCTGGGCGCGGGGAGCTCGGGTTTGGGTAGCGGTGGGGCTGTGGTCAGCGGGGCATGGCTGGGTTTGGGGTGGTGGTGATGGGTTGGATGGAGATGGGTATTTGGGGTGGGAGTGGAGCAGAACACTTCCCTGGGCTGTGATGGGTTTAACCCCGCGTTTGGGCTGTGCTGGGGTTAGCCCCACATTTGGGCTGCGTAACCCACATTTGGGTTGTGCTGGCGCTAACCCTGCATTTGAGCTGAAGTGGGGGTTACTGGACTGCACCAGCCTCCCAGGGAGAGTCTGCGGCTGGTTTTGCTGGTTTGTTCGGGGTTATTCCCGCAGCGGGTGCTGTGCTGTGTGTGTGCATGAAGAGGTGCAAAGGGAAGCAGCACTTTTTGGGGTCCCCAAGGCACTGCACGGGCTGGGGACAGCAAGCAGTGGTTAACCCTTGGACTAGGAGAGCTATGGGTGAGGAGGTGCTGTGGGCACTGCCAGCAGTCCTGGGGGCAGCGTATGGCCCTGGTGGCTCCAAAAAGAGGGGGGGGGGTGGGGAGGGACATGCCTCCCTCCCTCCCTATTGGCACCCATTGTTTGGCTTTCACCAGGCATGCCGCAGCTTGGTGGGTGCCAGAGGCACGCTCCCCAGGGGCCTCGGGTTCCTCCTTGCCTCCGCCTCCCCTTGTCCTCAGATTTGGCGAAAAGAAAGCAAAGGATGAATGCAAATAAAAAGCGCTGAAAATGAGGGCACGACAGCTGCTTCCCAGAGGGCGAGCCCCGGTGCAGGATACGGCCCCTTCCAGCTTGGTAAGGCAACGCAAGAGGCAGCGGGGGCCATGCGGGTGCCGCAGGTTTGTGCCCCCTCCACATCGAGCCGTGCTGTCGGGTACAAAAACCTCCAGCCTTTCACTCGCATCTGGAGAGGAGACGGTGTCAGGGTGTGCAGGGCTGGGGGGTCACCATTCCTCCCTCTGCCTGCCCCAGCTTTGCTGTGGGACCGGGATGCTGCCAGCTTTCTGGGCAGGGCAGCAGCACGGGCAGGGGTTCAGGCCACGCTGCGCCTCCTCAGAGCGGGGCACAGCGCTTCTGCAGGGCGGCCAGGAGGAGGGGGGTTTAGCGGGGCGCTCCCCGCCTGATCCCGAAGGAAAACAAGCTGAAGAGGGACGTTCCTGCTGCTTCAAAACGCCACCGCCCTTGGCCACGGGAGCGGTTTCCCACAGCGGGCACTGGCGGAGAGCAGGGGCTGGGCAGCGGGGCCAGGGATGCTCGAGCACAGGAGCGCAGCGCGATGGCACGGCCAGGGCACTGGAGCCGGCTGGTGTCACACCTTGCCTGCTGCAGGGTGGCATTTTGCAGGTGGGTGACTCCAGAAGCACCCAGCACATGGTGGGCAGAGCTGCCAAGTGCTCGTGGTGTTTTTTTTTTTTTCCTCCCCCTACATCTCCATTTGAGTGATGCTGCCCCAGACCACCCTGTGGAGGGGTTAGGAGGCACCGCGGGTCTGTGCACTCAGTGGGGAGCAACTCGTGTGTGCCCCCAGCTCTGTTTCCCTCCTGCCAATGCGGCATCGCCCGCATGTGTCCCCCCCTGCCCCACCCCTGGCTCTGTGTGCGTCTCTTCCTCTTTGAAGAGTGACTTCAAATGAAGCAAAGCAAAGCAAAAAAAAAGAAAAAACAAAAAAAACACCAAAACCACTGTCTTTCAGAGCAGTGAGTGCAATGGAAAGTTGGCCTCCCCCAGGAATCTGCGCCGAGCTCTGCCAGGCCACTGTGGGGCATGGCACAGCACGGCCATGCCGAGGGGACTGTCACATCCCACATGTGCATCGGTGCTGGTGCACGTGGCTGTGATTTAGGGGGGGGAGGGGGGCAGGACATTTTGATTTGTAGCGTTTTAAGATGCTACTGCTGATGGTTTCTGCAGGATGGGGCTGGCGGCAGGACTTGTCCCACAGCTCCCCAAAAGCCTCAATCAGAAAATCTTTGGATGGGCTAAAAAGTCACGAAGCGCACTGCTCGCTGCCGTGCAATCCCAGCCCTTGCCTTTTCCCAGCGTGGCTCTGGGAACTGGTGCTGTGCAGCCCAGGGGGGAAAGCAGCAGCCGCTGGCCATGTCCCCACCATCCCATACCAGGACTGATGCCCAGCAGGACAGAGGGACGGCCGGGGTGGTGCGGGGTGGAAGACAGCACCTTGCATTTTCAGCCGGTGCCTGGGTGCAACGAGAGCGTCCTGCGCCAGGGCAGGGGTGCCCAACATTGCCACCATCCTGGGGCTGAGCCACTCACCCTGGGCTGTCCCCACTGACCCAGCCGTGGTCGGGGAGGTCACCCCGTCCGGGCAGCCATGTGGGGAGGAAGAAAGGCTCCGATTGTTCCCTCTGCCCAGGCTCAGCTCCAGGCCACTGTGCCGGGACTCCCTGTCCCCGGGTGCGTCACTGCCGGTGCAGACATAGTGGGGCCAGGCTCCGCCTGTGTGGGGTTTGGGAGATAGCAGCGCTGCTAAGGAAGACATCCCAACCATACACGTGTGTGGGCATTCATTTTCACATGTATTTTACCCTCCGTGAGGGATTTTGGGCGCAGAAAGCCAGGGCATCCTTCCTGCACCGAGCGGCTGCCTGGCCCCGAGTGGCTGGCCGCCGGCCACGCCACAGCACTGTTGGAGCACAAAGTCCCCGGGTCTTCCCCCGGTCTGCGGCTCCTGCCCGGTGGGACGATGCCGTGGCTGCCACCCCTCCCGTGGGCTTTTGTGTGTGCCCGTCAGGCAGGCATGGAAGGGATCGCCCTGTGTCCCGTCCTGTGATGTTCGGCTGCGGCTGGGCTTTGGCAGCGGTCGGGCAGGTCACTGGGAGCACCCCCTCCCTCCTGAGTTTTGGGGAAAAAATGAGAGGATCCCAGGGGCAAAAAGCCATGGCTGGTCTGGGACTGCAGCAAGGCAGATCTGCTTTCACCTCTGCAGCGTTTGCACAGCCCACACTTCATAAAGCAGGACAGACAGGAGAAGAAATTATTTGATTTTCAAACTATGTCCACGCTAGCACGCTCTCCCTTCTCCCTGATCCCACCATCCCTTAACTTTGGCCAGTGTGGTGCTTGGAGTTATTTTTGGTGTCTGCTTTTAGAGTGTATTTTAAGTCTTTTTTTCCATCACTGAAATATTTTACTTTCAGGCCTAGTATTCCCAGTTAGTATCAGTTACCAGCATAGTTTTGGCAGGGCTCTTTTCACTGATGTTTCTTGGGAACATTTCTCTGTGTGGTTTAGTAGGAAAAGCTTATGACAGTCTCATGAAATTATTTATGTGTGGGACTTGCAGTTGAGCCTGGCTGGCGTGCGCAAAAGGGCGGAGAGCAGCTCCTGCAGGTATCTGGAGCACCGTGGTGCGATACAAGGGCATCATGGTGTGATACAGGAGCACCGTGGTGTGATGCAGGAGCACCGTGGTGTGATGCAGGAGCACCATGATGGGATGCAGGAGCAACACGTTCCTTTTCCCCCTTGCACAGGGGAAGCCAGAGCCCAGCTCCCCACCTCTCTGGGTTTTAGCACATCATCCCATTTCTCTCATTTCTTGCAACCCTCATGGTTCGGTGTGTGGACCACGGGCACCAGCAGCTCGCTGAGCACAGGGGGAGCAGCATCAGCCCCAGCTCGCGGGGCTGGAGACCGGCCGCCTGCCTGCGGGACAGACACCACCAGCTGCTCCGTGGCAGCTTTCCAGGGCTGGGATATTTCCCTCTGAGCTTTCAAGCCCAGGTGACTCAGCAGGACAGGGATTTACACCCACGGGGCTGCAGCATGCACCTGCCCCTGTGCCTGGGGCTGGCAGGAAGTTTACTGCAGCCCCGGGCCCCTGACCATAAGGGGTGCCCGATGGTGTGGGAATGAATAAACAGCCTGCCCGATAGTGCCTGCTCTTCATTACCGGGCAGGCAGTGTGGGGGGGCTCTGGGGAAAACACAATTCAGCTGTCTCTGTGCCTGTTGGGGCCAGGCAGGGCTGGCTGGAAGGGATGGGATGACGGTGGCTGCCCCAGGTGGGGCGATGCTGGCTGATAGGGACAGGACGATGGAGGCAGGGATGGACAGGGATGGGCACCTCGGGGTGAGGACACAGACCCGGGTCTGTGGCTGGCACACACATCCCTGCCTCGGTATCAGCTCACTTCTCACCCACGGACAGTTCTCCCTGGGCACAGAGATGACAAACAGCCCAGGAGGGCACAGACTGCATGGACCAGCCCTAATGCCATCCGCGCGTGGGGAGTGAAAGGGAGCCGCAGCCATCCCCGCTCTCGGTGCAGTCTGAGCTCTCACGGAGCTGCTCCCCCTGCTGCATCAGCCTGTTCAGCGCCAATTGCTGCCTCCAGCTGCATAAAACCGGGCCAGAACTGATCTCTTTTTGCTCCAGCTGCACCAGTGCAGGGCTCTGGACCACCCTGCTTTGCTCGCAGGGCTGGGAGCCAGCCAGGGCTCCCAGCACAGGGCTGCAACAGCAAAGAGCCCTCAATCCCTCCAGCCCACGCAGGTCTGAGCTCCTGGCCAGTATTTGCACATCGCGTCCCCACTCCAGGCATGGGGACGACTCAGCAGCCTGCACCGGGGACAGGAGCATGGGTGTCACGGTCAACCTGCTGTCCCCCACAGGAGGGGGTGAGGTGATGGGGCAGGGTGCTTGGTCCCTCAGGGATGCAGGTGCTGGTGCTGGGATAACATGCTCTCCTTTCCCTCTCTGCCCCCCCCAGATGCACAGTCCCACCCGAGGCCTGGGCAGGGTGATGGTGTTCCTCGCGGCAGCCCTGGCGTCAGCTTCCCTCGCAGTCCCCGAGGGCTGGGGAGAGGAAGGTGAGCCCCCCCCCGGCCCCCCGGTCGCAGCAAGGCACAACCCTCCCAGCATGAGGACACTGGGGCACCCCCAAAAAGGGCACGGATCAAGCAACATCAGCACCTACCTTACAGATGCCTTCCCTTCCCGAAATGCAGCCCCACGGCATTGGGTGTCCCCTGGGCAGCCTGCCTCTGCAGCTGCCCACTGCCCAGCCCCAGCTGGGACCAGTCCTTCCCAGTTCCCCACGTGCAGCAGGACCCCAGGGGTGGCACGCGGGGCTGACACCCCTCTGTGTGTCCCTCCAGGTGTGCAGTACGGCCAGGTGGGGACGGACGTGACCCTGTCGTGCGCCGGTGCCCGCGCCGGGTAGGTGTTTTGTGTGCACACCATGGGGTGGTTTAACGGGTGGGCTCCAAAAAAAAACACCAGCATGGGAGCAAAGTCAACATCTCCATCCCCAGCTGTGCCTGTCTCCCCATCAGCTCTCCCCCAAAGCTTGTGGGGTGTCCCCGCTGTCCCCATCCCCTAACACCCCATCTCTCCCCTCCCCAGCTCGCCGGTGCAATGGAGACGAGAGGGGGCCGCGGCGCTGCCGGAGGGCTCGGCCATCCATCAGGGAGCCCTGGTGCTGCCGCACGCCAGCCTGGCTGCTGCAGGGACCTACAGCTGCCACGGCGAGGATGGCAGCCTCCTGCACGCCGTGTCCCTGCGGCTGGGGCGTGAGTAGTGTGTCCGTGGTCTGGGTGGCCAGGGGGTGCCAAGAGGGGATGTGCACAGGTCCCCGCGTGCTGGCTGTGCTGCAGGGCAGGGGACCCCTCACTGACCATCACCTCCCTGCGGGCTCCAGACCTGCCGGGGGTCCCCTTTGTGTCCTGCAGAGCATCCGACTATGAGAACTTCTCCTGCTCCTGGACCTCCAGCCTGGAGACCTTCCTCCCCACCAGATACATCACCACCTATAGGTGAGGGCAGGGCACGGGCTTTGGGGTGAGCGCTGGGATCCCTCCCAAGCACAACCCCCAAATCCTGCCTGCACTCCAGCCTGCACCGTGGGCTTGCCGCCTGCCCCAGAGCATCGTGGCCAAGGCGCAGGCTGTTCCTTGGAGCAGAGCGTGCTTTAGGGCACATGCACAAGCAGGGTTTCTGAGCAGTGCTGGGGTCCAGCACAGGCTCCCTCCCTCCAGAGGGGGTGGACAAGAGAAGCGGGTCATCTGCAAGCCGCCAAGCGCTTCAGCATGCTCCAGGATGAAAGGAGCTGGCGAAACAGCGCTGCCGCTGCTTCTAATTATCACGGCAGGCCAAATTACGGGGCTGCTTTGAAGTCAGCCGGAGCCTGTAAAACCTAGAGCCGGGCCCCGCTGCCAGCCGTGCAGGCGCAGGAGGGGAGCAGGGCTCTCCTCGATTCCCCCCTGAGCACCCCGGAGTGCGTGGGCACGGTGGGAAGAGGGCAGTCGGAACCGGGGCCACGTGGAGCTGGCAGCGGAAAGCAGCGGGTCTTGGGGCTGGAGCGTGGGGTGAGAGCAAGCCAGCTGCTGGGGAGTGGAAAATAACACCACGTCCCTCCAGGGCCGCTTTATTAGCATGCCTGCATGCTTGCTGCCGCTGTGCACCGAAGAGCAGCGGGCAGGGGGTGTCCTCTGGCACTGGGGATGCTCCTGCGCGTCCCGGTTAACCTGGGACCCCCAGCCCCCTGCTCCTCACTGGCAGTGCTCGGCACGGTGTTAGCTCCAGCCCCTGTGCCGTGGTGCCCATGGGCTGCAAGGGGAGAGTGGGGTGTGGCAAAGCAGCCCCCCAGGGCCGGTGTGGAGACCTGTGTCCTCACGCTGGGTTACGATGGGGTTGGCATCATGCTGCCTCCTGTCCCCCAGTCCTCACCGTCTGCTTTTCTGTCTCTCCTTGGCAGGAAGAAATCGCTGACAGGGGAAGAAAAGCGGAGGTAGGGCTCACTCCCACCCTGATCCCATGCCCTGGGGACCAGTCCCCATCCAAAAGGCTCTGCCCCTGTCCTCAGCGGGGTCCCCAAGGCGATAACCCCATGGAGGAGCAGGCTCCCCAAGCCATGGAGCTGGGATGGGGGTGTCCCTTTGGCCGTATTGGGGATCTGGGGGTGACAGGAGATGCCCAGACCCTACAGAAGCTGTAACAGGGGTTGCCACCTGGCTGCTGGTGCGGTGTTCTGCCCATGTGCCCCCACCTTAGCAGCACCAGGGAGCTGTGTACAACCGGGGTGGGGGGGACATGTCACCACCCCGCCTCCCCGTCTGGCAGGAACAAGAGCGGGCACGTGGGGCCGTGCCTGCAGGATCCATCCCGTGCCGGTACCTGCACCGTGCACCGCTCGGAGTTCTGGAGCTCCTACCGGCTGAACATCACCGAGGTGAACCCACTGGGCTCCAGCTTCCGCCTCCTGGACATCACCATGCAGGCCATCAGTGAGTGCCTGTCCCCCTGTCCGTCCATTCGTCCATCCATGGTGCAGCACAGGGGGTGGGGACACGGCCTGACGGGGTGTCCCTGTCCCCTCCTGCTCAGTTAAGCCAGACCCTCCAGAGGGCTTGGTGGTGGAGCCTGTTCCCCTGGCCCCGCGGCGGCTCTACGTGAGCTGGAAGTACCCCGCGTCCTGGCCCAAGGAGCCCCACTTCCAGCTCCGCTTTCGGCTCCAGTACCGCCCCGTCATCCACCGCTCCTGGTCCGTGGTAAGCGGCGGCCACGGGGGCACGGCGAGGGGTGCCAGGGTGGGATGGTGGCCCTGGGTTTGGGGTGTCCACGTGCCCGACGTCTCCCGCTGCGCAGGTGGAGACGGTGAACCTGTCCGAGGTGATCACGGACGCCTTCGCGGGGCTGGAGCACGTGGTGCAAGTGAGCGCGAAGGATTTCCTGGACGCGGGGAACTGGAGCGAGTGGAGCGCGGAGGCACGGGCCACCCCGGTCAGAGGTGCAGGGCAGGGGTCCTCACGGCTTGCACCGTCCCTCCCACAGCCCCTCCAGCACCCCGGGCTTCCCCTCTGCAGCCCCTTCCCCATGTCACCCCCCTCCCTTGAGTGTCACCAGGGCAAGCCCCAGCTCCTGGGGTCCCTTCACGTTGCCCCAGGACAGCTGGTGCCTTGCACCATCCAAAAACTGGCCCCATGGTGGGAGGTAGAGCTGCAAGGGGGCAAAGCAGCTCCCACCTCCTGCTGCCCCATGGCAGGGTGCAGTTTGGGAACTGTCCCCCATGGCCCTCAGGGCAAAGTGGAGCTGCCAGGAGCACCACAGGGGCACCCTTGGGCTCCCAGGCCCCCATCTCACTGCGAAACCCCAAGGGCACCCTTCTTTACTCCACCCTGCAATGCTACCAATGATTTTGGGTGACTGATTCCCAACCCTGCTGCCCTCCCAGACCCAGCCGCCACGGCGAGTGAAGGAACCACTACAGACGCCAGCCTGGAGAGCCTGGCGGAGGAGCCCTCGCAGGCTCCCAACCCTGAGCCCATCAGTGAGTAGAGCTGGGGGTCGTGGGTGAGGTTGGGGACTGGGGTGGGAGCAGGTCCCAAAACCTGGCTGGAGGGTCCTCGCCGAGTGCCGGGGTCGGTGGCATCCCTCGGCCGTGACAGTTTCCTGTCCCAGACCGCAGTGACCCTCTGGAGAAGATGGCCATCCTGGTCTCCCTTGGGATCTTCGCCTTCTTCATCCTGGCTGCTGTTCTCGTCATCACCATTCTCATCTGGTAGGTGGGGTTCTGGCTGCATGAATGCTGTCCCCATCCCACTCTGGCCCCCGATCCCCCAGCACGGGCACCCCGTGTCCCCCAGCCCTGTGCTGGGGTCCCAGCTGGGTAGGGGTGCAGAGCAGTCCCTGCACCCAGAGAGGGCTGCTCGGGGTCCTCAGCCACCACCTCTCCATCCCCAGGCTCCGAGTGAGGAAGCACAGCAAGGACGAGACCAAACCCCACAACTTCTTGGTTGCTGCCACCCACTTGAAGGCTCTGCCAAGTGAGTGCCAGCGCGGGTGCACAGGGAAGGGCTCAGGCAGGGCAGTGCCACTGACCCCCTTCCCTCTTTCCCTGCAGGGACCCAAATCCTGCCATGAGCCCCATCCGACCCTGCTCCGTGCACCCGCTCACCACGTACGGACCGTGACACCACTGTTGGCACCAAGGGCCCCACGCTGCACAGCCTCGGACGCTGCCCCCAGCACCCTTTGGGTGCGGGATGGACCCTAAGGACAGAGGCTGTGCTTCCAGGAGCTTTGGGCTGCCCGTGCCCGCCAGGAGCCGGCTGGAGACACCTCGGACTCAGGGCGACGAGCCACGCTGAGCACATGGGGATGGGGCACCGAGCCAGCCCCGCGCCGCTGCGCCGTGCCACCTCGAGGGGGACCATGGGCACAGGCTCCCAAGGGTGCTGGGCATCGCTGAGCCCCCTCCACCAGCCGTCTAAAGGCAGAAGGGACCCCCACCCCCCTTCTGTGATCCCAATAAATGGGGTAGCGTTGGCGCTACCCAGGCAAGACCCCTTTGCACCTTGCTGCCAGAGCCTCCTGCCCTGCTCAGCCCTTGCTGAATGCCAGCAGAGGATGCAGGCTGGTGGCTGGGGCATCTCGCCTGTCCTGCAGCGGGGACACAACCCTCTGCAGAGCCCCCTGCTTGGCGTGTGCTGCTCGGGCCCCTCCTCACACCTCGACCCGGCCCCTGTAATCGCTTCCATGTGTTGGCACCTCCCAGCCCTGGTGCTCGGCGCCAGCGGCTCCGTGCCCAACCAGATCCAGATGGGGAAACGCAAGCAGCAGCAGCGTGGGGTGGGTCTGGGGGCTCTGTGTTACCCGGGGCTGCCCGAGGCAGGATCCATCCCACCGTGGTCCCCATGTGAGGCAGGGCTGGGAGGTGGCTCTGGTCAGATCCTACCCTGGTATCCTGGAGCTGGGGATGAAAGCTAGTCTGTGCCAGGGAGGGGGGCAGCTCTGTGCCCTTTGCAGAGGCTCTGGCACCACCAGCAACGTGCCCACCTCCATCTCTGGCATGCTGCTGGGATGGTGCCATACTGGGCTGGGAGCCAAGCCTGCAGCACCCAGCCCAGCTGTGCCCCTCTTCCTGATGTGCCACAGCCACCCTCATCTCCCCTTGGTCCCCTTGGCACCCCATGGACAGCCCTTCCTGCCTTGAAAACAGCTCTTGCCACCATCAGATCCCACTTGAACAGCACTGTGGAGGGAATCAGGGCTGTGGTTGTCCATAGGATGCTGTTGAACACGTACAACACCCATCCCATAGCATTTGCAAAGCGAGCTGCGTGTTGCCAGCACCTGGTGCTGGTTTAGAGGCGGACGCCTGCTTGTGCCTCAGGAGCGCAATGGCCAGAAAATGGGAGAGTGTGAGCCAACAGCTCCAGCCCCCACATCCTGCCCTGCTTATGAGTTCCTCCAGAGAGTCCAGGCTTGCTCCAAATAAAAGGGAATTGCTGCTGGCTAGTGGAGCAGGGGAGCTGGCAGGGACTACAGGAACCTTACTGGTGCCCAGAGCCATGCCCGCATCCCCCAGCAGCCCATAAATGTGATACATGGGCAGCCTGGGAGCCCAGGGAAGCATGAAGCAAAGTGTTTGGGGGTCTGAGGGTACAGTGCACAGCTATACTGCTGGGGGCTGTGTGCCCCGAGAGCTTGAGCTGGCACAGGACGCGGGGAGCGCAGCGCTCCTCCGGAGCAGTGAGGCGTGAGGCTGGGGTGAGCAGCAATCTGGGATAAAGGAGAGGCCTCCAGATGCCAAAGTCAACTTTGCCTCCAAGCTGCGGAGGAGAAAAACAGGAAGGGACCATGAGAGCAGTCCCAGTGCCGGCACCTCCCTGTCCCACCGCCGGGCCAGGGCACTTCCTTCAGGGCTCAGGCTCTTTGGTGGCTCTGGCTCGCGGCTGAGCTTGTAGGAGGCTGGAGCCCTGCCGGGACGCACCCAGGGCAAGCAGTGGTGCTGCCAGTCCTGCCTTGCTGCAGCCACCGTGATGGGTCATGGGCTGTGCAGCTGTGCCCAGGTCGCTTGGGTGGCGCAGGTCCTGCCCCAAATGCCTGGGCTGGCCCTCGAGCCCCGAGTCCTCTCCCCCATCACTGCCCCGATGCCTCTCCCCCATCACTGTGCTTTGCACAGAAGGAGGAAGGTTGTCTGCAAAAGAGCCCTCATGTCGCTCTCCTGCTGCTCTCTTCCCTTTTCCTCCAGGAAAGAGAAAGAAGCAGCCCTGGTATATCCTAGGAAATACAAGGGAAAGATTCACGTGAGTGAATCCCTGGGGCAAGGGAGAAAGGAAGGAACACATACACAGACTGAATCAGTAGGGAGGGAAGGGTGCATGGGTTGGGGGAAGGAGCCAGATATATAGAGGGATGCAAGGACTGGGCAGACAGAGGAGGGGAGGGAAGGACAGATGGACAGAGGGACGGATAGGCAGATGAACCATTTGGACACCCAAATACTATCCTCAGCATCAAAGATGCTCGTGCAGAGACTGGTTTGTGAGGACAGCTGGGAAGCCAAGTGCATAAGGCTGGCAACGGAAGGCCCGTTGGCAGAGCGAGGACAGTATTTGGGGTCAGGTCCAGTGTGTGACCCACACGTCCAGTCCCCAAGGAAGTGGCAACACGGCTGGCATGAGGAGACAGAGCCTGAATCAACAGAAAGTCAGCCCCTGTGCCAGGCAGAGAGGGGCATCTCCACCCTCCTGGTCTCATGCTGTCCAGGCAGGGGGAGCAGGGCAGGGATCCTGCCCCAGGGACACAGCAAATCCAGACACAAATGCTTTAAAAACCCAGTGCTGGGCATTCACCTTGGCTGTAAATTTAAATTCAGCTGTGAGTGGGATATCTCTGCCTGGGGTCTTGCAAGAGCATGCTGGAGACCCCGGAGGTTACCCATGCTCCGTTTTCTTATCCTGCTTCCCTTTCTAGCTGCAAACTCTGTGCCCAGCACCAGCTCTATTTTCTGAAAGAGAAAGCTGGACATCACCTGGCAGGCCAGATGTGCTGGCACCCAAATGTGGGGAGAGGAGAGGCCTGAGACGCCTTTTCTCGCTGCCCTGTTATAGGCTTCTGCCTGCACAAAAGGCTTGTTTCTTTCTCTCCCTGTTTGCTGTGGTTGCCTCCTCCCTGCCTCCAGGACACTTTTTGTCTTTCATGGCCTAGAAATGCCAAACGCAGGGACACAGAGGTGCTGGGAGGCTAAACCAGCAGCTTAGCTGTACCCAAGCAGTGCTGCTCGTGATGTGCTCCGCAAATGGCCGTTCCCCCCTCAGCCCAGCAGCAGGACTTTCGACGAGCTCACCAAGCACTGGGTTTCCCTGCCAGCTTTTTTTTTTTTCTTTTCTTTTTTCCTTTTTTTTTTTTTTCTTTTCTCTGAAAGCAGGCCCGGTGTCCAAACAAGAGTTCACATCTCTCCTCCAGCTGCTTCTTGAGCTACAGGGACTGAAGCAGAGCAGGAAACACCTCTGGGAGCAGCCTTTGGGGAGGGACAGGGAGCATCCTGACCTGCTCACCTCCCACCAGCTGCATCTTGTGCTCCAGGAGGATGCTGGGCCGGAAGGCACCAAGTCATGGTGCTTTCTCACTGCTCCAGAGCACTTTATTTAGCTCCCCACATATACAGGGCACCAGCACAGCCAGGAGCAACCCCAAGGGCTTGGGCTGTTGGTCTGCACTTGTGCATCTACATCTGGCTGCAAAGGGCCAGTGAGCTGCCTGGGGAGGCAAAGCTGTGCAGGAAGCTGTGCAGCAGCACCTATCCTCATTTCCTTCTCCCCAGAACTCCCACGTGGGCCAAGACCCCAAGCACCATCCTCCCCCAGGCTCAGAGCAGTCAAGAAGGATGCCCAGACACTATTTTCCCACTAGATGGCAAACAACACCTTTAAAATAGCCTTCCGAGGAGCTGCATGCCTTCCTCCAGTAGAGGAGGCTAAGAAAAGAAAATCCTTCCTCAGGGCAAAGCCTGGGGGCTGGGGGCCTGGGGCTGCCTGCTGCGGGGCTGGGGATTGGAGCTTGGCCAAACCTGCCCAGCAAACAGCCTACGGTGGTCCTCCATGCCAGGGACATCTTACTTTTTTTGCCATTTTTTGAATTGTCTTTTTTTTCCCACACCCCCGGTTTTGCCCCAATCCTAGGACACCCATCCCTCGCCCCATAAATGCGAGAGAGGCGTCTGGATAACCCCGCAAAGCACCTTGAACCGTGGGTGGCCACAAAGCCAAACCCAGAAGCTTTGCTGGGGATTAATCACGCTGTGGTGTGCGAGCCAGATGTGTCCTCGTGCCTGCTAGCAGGAGGGCAAGCCCCCAGCTCCATGTGCAAGCCCTTGTGCTGGGTGTGAATAAAGGAGGAAGGGATGGAGGCTGTGCAGGTGGATGTGTGTGCTCGGCTAAGATCTTCTGCCAGCTCAGATGTATTTCCAGGCTTGCGTGTGCTTGTTTGAATTCAGCCCCAGAGTACCTCGTGGTCTCTATACTAACCTTGTGCAGAAGTTTTCTGAGTTTTGTACTGGCTCTGGCACCTCTGCAGCCCGTCAGCAGCCTGCCACCTTGCTCTTGGGGCAAATCCATCCCTCCAGAGCCCCAGACACGTGCCCAAGGTGTGCAAAAAGCCAGAGCGGGGCTGTGCAAGGACCCACCAGGCATGTTAATGAACTAACAGCAGTTGCTTTTCCTCCACGAAGTGCTCAGAAGCCTTGCTCCTGGCAGCATCAGCTCCGTTTGCTGCCTCCGATGTTTCCTGTCCAGGGCTGTTGTTGGGCATGGTTTATTCTTGGGTGAGAAAGGTCCTCCAGGCTTCCTGGAGACTTCCTTTGGGAAGGATTAATTGCCTCTTCCTCCTTGAAGATGGGAAGTCCCTCTTGGGGCTATTTATAGTTAAAAAAAGGACACAGAGAAAACGAAAGAAGGGTGGCTGGGGAACAGAAACCGAGGGAGCTGTCGGGAGCTGGTGAGCAGCATGCGGCTCGGGGCAGCATGCCTCGGCCAAACCCGCTGCCGCGCTGCCGCGGCCACTGGACCACAAGCGGGGCAGGCGAGAAGCCCTTCTGGCTCGCTGCAGCAGGGCTGGGCTCCTGGCCAGTGCTTGTGTTGGCACGTGCTGACGGCCGGGGACGTGCCTGGGGCTTTGGGATCGGGGCAGAGGTGGTGACAACGGTGGCCAGAGGCTTCCCCATCCCTTTGCCCTGTGTGTCACTGTCCCCGAAGGCAGCGGAGCAGCAATTCGGCACAGACGTGGCTGTGTCGCTCTGGATGGTGAGATTTACAGATCCAGGAGGGTTTGACCCAGTGGGGAGATGTATGGCTGTGCGGCCTGTGTGCCTGAACAGCCACAGCATCAGAGACCCCCACAGTATCCCCAGGCTAACTATTACCCTGCTCTGCTGACCCAACCCCATCACCCCTGGCTATTGACTCTCTCTCTGAGCTGAGGACACCAAGGGACAGGCAATTCCCCTTGCCTGAGGATGTCACCCATTGCCATGACATTTTCGTGAGCTCAGCTTCCAGCCCAGGTCCTGGAGTGGCTCTGACCCTTCCCTGTAGGCTCAGGGTTCTGGGATTTTCTTCCTGGGTGGTTTTCACCAAGAAAATGCTACCTGCCTCTGTATGGCACCTGGGAGAGGTGACAGCCTGCCACGGGCCTTGCTTGGACCACATCTTGGGTCCCTGGAAGCTGGATCCTGCTTTGGCTGTGGTGCTGAGTGGCCCCAAGCCAACCAGCAGGGCAGGGGCTAAGGAGCAGGAGTGATACCGTCCACGTCCCTCACCTGCTGCTGCCAGGTGAGAACATACAATCAAGGAATGGTTTAGGTTGGAAGGGACCTCTCAGGTCATCTGTTCTAGCATCCTCCAGCACAAAGCAGCTTCAGAAACACCAGCGGGGCTGCACCAAGCTGCTCCAGCTAAGTGGGGACTGTGGGATTTCAGCTGTGTCTGCTTCCTCCCCTTCATAAGCAGCTTGGCTCTGCTCCAGGATGAAGCTCTGCAGTAGATACCCTTTTTGTCTGTACTTTTTCATCACGATCCTAGAAATGCAGAAGTTCTTAAGCTGTGGTAAAGATTTGATGGGTGACCTCCAGACCTGCTTCACCCCTGCAGTGCTTCCTGCTCTGTGGGGCTGCCTGGAAGCCTACAGGAGACCTAAGAGCTGACCGAGGTCTGGAGACCAAAGGAAAAGCTACCAGTGCCAGAAGGGCCATGCTTTCATTTCTTCCTGAAGACAAGAAATTTGAAGAAAAAAACAAAACAAAACAAACAAAAAAATGAAGACCTGCTGCCTTCACCAGGGTAATGTCTATGAAGGGAAGTGAAAGCTCCCAGCACAGGCTCCAGCACAGCTCACCGCAACCGCGGCTGTGATTCCCCAGTGCAGTAACCCCTGTACTCTTCCTCAAAGCCCAGCTGCAAGCCAGAAAATAAGGAAAAAGACAGAAAGACAGCTACACAAAAGGAGGATGGGTATTGTGGTGGAGGGAGGCAGCAGAAACCCAAAGCAGTGCACAGAGGGGATGCTGCCCAGCCAAAAGTTTGGCTTCGGTGTCTTTAGGATCTGGGCTTTTGGTGTCACCCTGTCACTCCTCTTCTCCCCCAAGAGCATCAAGAAGACCAGCACCCACTGCCCCTGATGCTGGAGGCAGGACATAGAGTGATAAAATGCTTCTAATCCATCAGCGGCAAAGGATAAATTATCATCAGCCTCCACAGAGGGTGAGGTTCACCTCACCCCGACCTTCGTGCTGCCAGCTCCAGCTCTGGTGACATTCCCCGTAGGACAGCAAAAAGCCTGGGTGACATTTCAGGGTCCTCCAGAAGAGAAGAAGAAGCCACCTTCCTGCAAAATGCAGGCATGGAGCTACAGCCTGGCTGGTGCAGTGCCAGAAGAGAGGGGGCAATGTGGGCTAGGAGGAGGGAGGGCTGCAAGTGTCCCTTTAAGGATATCGTACCGCTGTGAATATTTACACAAACGCACGCAAGGCTCTGTAATCTGCAAGCCTGAGCACATTGTAAAAAGGCTGATAAAGTGCTGAGCTCTCTCTCGATCATTTAGTTTTGCCTTCACATTTTTTTTCCCACTTGAGAACAGATACTAGGCCGAGTTTGTGTATCTTGTACCCAATAAAGATATTAAGAGCCCTTTAATCTGCCGCTGCACAATCAGCAGCTTATTTTGCCACAGAGGTAAATAGCATTGGTGTGAGGAGTTTGCTGTGTGTGGCTCAGAGCTCGCTGAAAAAACATCCTTGGGCAGTATTCAGTGCGTGCACAGGCGGCGGGCTGGGCAGGCCAACCTTGTCCCATGTGGCTGCAAATCTGGTGGCTTTCCTGTCCTCGCAGGGCACAACGGGCTTTGCACAGTCTGTGTGGATGCTTGCAGGGTGAGGTTTGTTTTCAGGGAATGGCAATGGGGAATGTGGCTGGAGAACCAGCGCGATGCCACCCACTGTCCTGGTGCCTGCTGCCACCGTGCTGCAGCACGGGGCAGGGTGAGGCATCGAGTGGCAGGGGAAGGGATCCGTGCAGAGCAAGGATCCGTGCAGGGCAAGGGATCCGTGCACAGCAAGAATCCGTGCAAAGCTTGGAGTTTTCAGGATTGTACCAGCTTGGGAGGTTAGAAAGCAGCAGAGCCCCACCAGATATTAATTTGTACTTTCCCCCCATGCTCTTTGTGTGCTGTGCAAGCTCACTTACTGTGAGCACCAGTGCACGTACGGAGGTCTCCTGTGCTCTTCTTGTGCTGGTGGAGGTCTGGGAGGTGTTTTTGTCTTGCTCTGTGTATGAGAAGGGAAAAGAAAAGCTCTGGAGCTCCAGAGAGCAAGGCTTGTGAACCTATCCCAGAACTTCACAGAGTGCTTTGGATAGAGTCTCCTGCAAAGACAAGCTTTACGTGACCAAGAGACCTGGGTAGAGGGCAGGCATCTCCCAGAGCACCCCGTTGCTCTGTGCACATCTCAGGCTTGCTGTGTTGACCCCCACGCACCCCAAAAACCCTCACACAAAGCCCTCCCCAGCTTGTCCTCATCTGCTGCCTGTCCCCCCGTGTCTCTGGGATGTGCTGGCACACACGTGGCCAGGGACAGTGCTGAGAGCCGGCTGGCCTTGGACTCTGCACAAACAAAGGCAAGAAGAGGCTCGGTGGTGCCTTCCTGCTCCTTCCTGGTGGGTGGCCGGCTTTTTCTGCTGGCCAGGATTTTTCAGGGACGCAGGGACCTTGGGTTAAGCATTGTTAGGGCAGGGCAAGGAGCCAGGAGAGTTCTTGCCCCGCAGGACACAAGGTCAAAGGATCGGCATGACATGCTCCCTCCCGAACAGTGTATATGTCCCCATCTGCAACCACTTCCTCAGGATGTGACAAAGGCTCGGTAGGTGACAGCGTCCCAGGAATGAAGGGCAGGGAAGAGCCTCAGCTGCCGGTACCCCTCATCCCAGCTTTACCTTCTGCAATGCGTCCATCTGCACCTAAACGCTCCCCATCCGCAGCTGGGTGCTTTCTGCCCAGGTGAGGCACTTCCACTTGCTTTAAGCTTGCCACTTGGTCGCTGCAGGGCTGGACTTTGCTCATGTCAGACCTGGGGACAAGAGGAGCTCTGGAGTTGCTGGGTTGGAGCCCTGGCAGCGCTGCAGCAGCACACGGGGAGAAATGTTTCTAACAGCAGTGAAGGGGGCTTTAAAAGACCTTCATGGTTTCCAGGGGTCTGGAGCACTTCTAAGGGGACCGTGGCATTGTAAAGACAGAGGAGGGCAGCTCAGGTGCCCGGCAGGCTCTGATGTGATACTTTCAGCCTGCAGGTGAGCAGCAGCCCCAGACCTGCTGCCCAGCCCTCCCAGCAGCTCCCTGCTCATGCAGCTCGGGGCTGCCTGAAGGAAGGACCTGTCTGCCTTTGTTTTCCATCACTCTGATGCCCTGAGTCCTCTCCCCTCCTTTTCCTGGAAGGAAGGGATCCACAAGCATGTCCCTCCTCAGCAGGGCATGGGGCCAGTCTGCCTTATCAGATACAAAAGAGCCAGCCAGGGACTTTCCACTCTTTGCTGCTGTGCCCAAGTAGGACTACCAGCCTGGTACATTAGATTGTCTTTGGAGACTTCCCCAGCTCCCCTGTCCTCTGCTCCCTTTGCACACTTGGCAGTTCTGCTCTCTCTGATGACATTTTTGCTGGCCCTGTCACCCTCTGCCTGGAAATTCTTGGACACAAATATCCCACAGGAAGGCTGGGAAGGAAGATGCAGACCCTTTTGCCCCACGGGAAGCCCCCACGTCTCCAGCCACTATGGCTTCCTCCTTTGCAGGCAGCTGAGAAAAATGCTCACTTGGGAATTTTTGTGTTGGACTCTGTGCTGTCCCTAATGACCCGTGTATTAGGGACACAGAGCTGCAGACTCTTCAAACCAGCTCTGGTACCCACCCTCTGACTCCTGGCTGTCAGAGAAAGCCCTTTGTAGCAGATCCATATCGAAGCTTTGCAGAATTGCCAAGATTGGTGAAGGTGAAGAATTACTTCATCTCTCCACTCAGTCTGGCACTGGAGAGCAGTTCTGTTGGAAGAGAAGAAGCAATATTGAGCAGGCTGAGACCGTTCAAGCACTGGCCCAGAAAGCAGAATGATCTGGCTGAAACCCAGAAACCTTGTGTGAGTGCCACCAGCCATACCTTACAAGGGACAAGATCCAGGGCAGGAGGAATCCTTCCCAGGCAGAGATGAAGAGGTTCTAGCAGCAGGAGAGCAATGACCCTCCTGAAACCCAGCCAGAGCTCTTGTAGAAAAGCCCTGTGGGGTCACATTTGTAGGGGGTCAATGCCCTGCTGGAAGAAGTTGTTCTGTGCTTGCATCTGCCTGCATGCAGTATGGGAAAGAGCTGCAGCCTCCGGACTGATGAAGCAAATGAGGCAGAGCCCCTCTGGACAGCTGGGAGCTTCTGCTCGGCACGGGCTTGCCCCAGCAGCCAGCGCAGCCAGTGATGGATGGCCCAGCATGTCCTGGCACACCATGGCCTCACAGCACTTACTTGAGACAGCTGAAGCACAAGGAAGACAAATGAGACCCAGAGAAACCCAACCTGCTGCTGGCCCCCTCCATCTCCATTTACATGTCTGCTTTCTCTTCCAAGTCCATGTATCTCCTTTGTTTAGGAGCGTGTGTGGCTCTTGGTCTGATTCCAGATGTTTTCTGCTTGAGACCTTCCTCATTCTGTAAAAGCACTGAGCACGGACACTTTGGGGCCCATTTTGGTTAAATTTCCCTTGCTTCAGATGCTTCAGATCTTGCACGAACATCAGATCACAGTTCCCACGACTTCATGCAGCCCTCAGAAAAGTACCATAGAGCAGAGAAAACCCACCTCACCCACTGGGGCACTGGTAGACCAGAATAATGGGAAACAAAGGATTTGGAAGGACTGTCGTAGGTCATCCAGTCCCTCCTGTGCCAAGTCAGAGCCAGCACAACTCAAAGCTTCCCAACAGGCTATGGTCTAACTGTAAAATCTGCAGCAGTGGAGAGGGAGTGTTTCCTCAACTGACCCTTCTTGATAAGTGGAATTTCCCCTCAACATCTGACCCCAAGGTCTTCTGTGACTTCTTGTCCTATCAGAAGTGAATTCAGAGAACAGTTTCTTTACTTTCTCTTTGAAACAGCAGCCTCCTGTACATTTGGAGACCATCTCTTCTGTTCCTGGAATGAGGGTAAACCCAAGTTCCTTCAGCCAGTACTTGGAGGCCAGGGCATCCAAACGTCTAAACACTGCTCTCCTCTTCAGCTCTCCCAAGTGGGCACCCCCCTTCCCGCAGTTGTCCCATCTCCTGATCTCCTCTAGGACCACCTCTCCTACCAACACTACCAAATAATGTCCAATATTCTTGCCGAATGTAGCTCAGAGAGAAATTAAGACATTTGTCCCAGTAGGAGGAAAGCGAACAGAGCCTGGAGGTGTTCCTGGGAAGCTTCAAGACCTGTACCCCTTGTTACAGAATCAGAGAATTGCAGAATGGGTTGGGTTGGAAGGGATCTTAATGACCTCCCAGTTGCAGCCCCCTGCCAAGGGCAGGGACACCTCCCACCATCCCAGGCTGCCCAAAGCCCCATCCAGCCTGGCCTTGAACACCTTCAGGGATGGGGCAGCCACAGCTTCTCTGGGCAGCCTGGGCCAGGGCCTCGCCACCCTCTGAGTGAAGAATTTCTTCCAAATATCTAATCTAAACCCACTTTCATTTACTTTAAAGCTTTTACCCCTTGTCCTATCACTCCACTTCCTGAAAAAGAGTCTCTCCCTGGCCTGTAAGCCCCTTTAGGCACTGGCAGGACCCTGTAAGGTCTCCTGGAGCCTTCTCTCCTCCAGGCTGAACACCCCCATCTCCCTCAGCCTGTCTCCACAGCAGAGGTGCTCCAGCCCTCTGAGAATTCTTGTGGCCTCCTCTGGACTGGTTCTGATATGTCCATGTCCATCTTGTGCTGGGGGCCCCAGAGCTGGGTGCGGGGCTCCAGGTGGGGTCCCACGAGAGCAGAGCAGAGGGGGACAATCCCCTCCCTGCCCTGCTGCCCACGCTGTGTTGCTGCAGCCCAGGACTCGGCTGGCTTGCTGGGCTGCAGGTGCATGTCGCCATCTCACGTTCAGTTTTTTGTCCCACCCATGCCCCCAGTCCTTCTCCACAGGGCTTCTCTCCAACCATCTGTCACCCAGTCGGTACTGACATTTGGGATTGCCCCAGCTGAGGTGCAGGACCTTGCCCTTGGACTTGTTGAACCACATGAGGTTCACACAGGCCCACCTCTCAACCTGCCCAGGTCCCTCTGGATGCCTCCAGCATGCCAGCCACAACACACAGCAGTCACAGGCCTTCCTCACCACAGCACCCACAACGCAATCCCCCATTTCCCCATTTCTCCTGCTTCCACTGCAACTGGGGCAACGCTTCTCCACCCCAGGTGAGAACTGCAGAGCTCCAGGCCCTGCTGCCCTGCCTGGGCCTACCAAACCCAGCCAAGAGCCACGGCGCAGCATGGACACAGCCTTCAAAAACAGCAGGGCTCAACCCAGCGGACTTCAGCCCGGCCTCTCCCCCCAGGCAGGCAATGAAACCCCGCGGGCTCCGGCGCTGGGAATTCCCTGGAGGCAGCCGGCCTTGGCAGGGGCAGAGGAGGATGCTGGAGCGCTGCGCCGCAGCTGGGAAACGAAACCAGGCACTGCGAGCGGAGGGTGAGTCCGTCGCTGCATCTGGGACACTTCTGCTTCTGTTCTTTGCAACGCGGTGGCTGCCGTCCATCGCTCTAAATGCTGACTGGTGCCTTTCCAAAAGCCACAACAAGTAAACGGAAGGTGGGAAATTACAACCTGTGGAGGATTTCTGTGAAAATTCTTGATTTTTTCACCAAAGACCGCCTCAGAGGATCAGGAGACTCCTCTGAGTGCTGCTTATTTGGAGCAGCATCTTCCGTGGAAAGCCATGGCTTGGTGGTTTAAACAAGATTAAGGAACACACATGTAAACACAGTTGTGTGTTTGCAGCGTGGGGACAGTGCACAGCCTAGCAGAGGAGGGTTTTTCCCAGCCAGCACATCTGCAAGAAAGAAAATTTCGCTTTCTGTGGGAAAACAGAGAAGAGAGAGATGCGTTTAGTGGAGGCTGAAGACTGAGGGCTGCAGAGGGTGAACCTCCCGGTGACACAACACAGCTGCCACATCCCTCCGGACGGGCACAAAATGGCCAGCACATGGGCAAACCTGGGGCAGAGGGGACCGAGGGAGCAGGGCAGAAGCTGGGCAGCACAGGGCCGAGTGGGCTGAGAGAGGAAGACTCCAGCATGAGAGGTTTTCACCTTCTAGGTGTAAGCCAGGATCTCAGCAAGAGCTCTGAAGTGTGCCATACTGCTAGAAAATCTTCCGGCACTCCCTTTCCGCCCCAGACATAGAAAGGTGTTATGTGCATATGGGTTTAATTTAATGTCCTAGATTCACAAGGACCTCCAAAACCTTCCCTTCTTTCCCTTCCCCAACCCTCGCTAGGAGGACACACCAGCCAGCGCCTTTCCTAGAAGCATGGCTAAGCAAGAAAACACGAGGGAGAGGTGAGGAGTGCCACAGAAAACATCACTAAGCCTCCTGTCGATGCCTAGCAGGTTGTAGGGAGGGATGGGTAATGAGGAAGGTACTTTCCAGAGACTTCTGGCAGCAGGACAAGTCTTCTGTTTGCTTGTCCTCCCAGTTTTCTCTTTTATCTCCAGGTTTTACTGCTACTGTGCACGAAGAGAAGATGGGTGCTCCTGAGGGCGGAGAGGATGGGTCCCCCCTCCCTTTCCAAAGGGTGCCGTGGGAGCAGGGCAAGGGTGCTTCTGGCTGGTGGCTGAGCCTACGCTGCCATGAGCCACATCATCCACTGTGTGTAAAAGCCAAGCCCAGCATGGGTATGAGGTCCCTGTGTCATGAGGTCCCTGTGTCAGAAAGCTACTGGGCTCTGTTTCACTCCTGGGACCTGCACTAGGAAGAGCAACCAGGTCCCCTGCTCCAGCCCCGGGGATCGGAGCCAAGAAGCCAGACCACGGAAGGGCAGGGAGAGGTTCCAGGGCACTAGGCAAGGAGGAGAGCCATCAGGTGCGTGGGACAAGAGGGTACATCCCAGCTTGTTCCCCGCTGCAGGGTTGTTGGGGTTTGGTTGCAGGGCTTTGTTGCTGCTCCTGCCCTCCAGTAAAAGCTCCTTTACCCTGTTCTCCCCGAGCATGACCAATTCCTAGAGTCAACCTTTAGGGGAACAGAGGTCAGCTTTCAGGCACCCCAAAACACCCGCATCCCTTCTCCTATGGGCAAGGTTCACCCCACATCTTCCTAGTCTTAGAAAACCCCTGAGAAAGAGTTTGGGGTGATAACCCCAAATCCTACCAGCAAAACATGGACCACACAGCTCAGGCCCCAGGGTTGTTGGAAACCCACTTCCCTCCTTTGCTCAAGTAAATTTTTTTTTTTTTTTTGGAGGGGTCTGACTGAGCATTCAGGCACTGAAGGTCAGAGCAAAACTCAAAAACTGGTGGAGAAACAAAACTGAAAATACTGAGCTGGGAGTTTATTCTTTGCTGGGCAGGAAAGGTAGGAGGCTGGAGGGAAGCCCCAGTGTTTCAGGGAATGTGAATGGGATTTAACCAACCATCCCCCGTCCTGAGTAATGAGGGCCAGATCTGCTCACAGGAGGAGTTGGAGGATACTCAGCCACATTTTTGTATTTGCTGATGGTGCAAGCTCCAAGGAATCTGGGTGGCTAAAAGCAGGCAGTATGGTCTTTGGTGGTGGGATCACTCAGCTCCTAAAGTCCCTCAAGGCACATCCTTTTCTATGCACTCTCTCCTGTGCCCTCACAAGCAATCTCCCACTTACTGGGGCAGATCAGCCCAAAGGGGACCTGAGAGTAGGGTATAGAGCCTGGGCAGTAGGTTCCCCCTGGCCCTCAAGAAAGATGTATCTAAACCAGCTTGTTGGGTGCTCTGGGGGTGGCCTTTGTGCGATGAGCTGAGCAGATCCCCAGGGACCCAGCACAGCCCGAAGGATGGGAGCTCCTCCTGTGTCCCCAGATGCTCAGCTGGGTGAGGCCAGCAGGGACCTTCCAGCTGTCGGAGAAGGCTCCAGGGATGTAGCTGCAGGAGGAGCAGTTCTGCTCGGAGCCCCACAGCCTGGCCAAGAGTGCTGGCATCCTCCCACAGGACAAACCTTAGCAGAAAGTGTCCGGACAAGCAGCACCGGAGATGACATGCTGGGAATGAATGAAAAACCAGGAGGGGCCTGGGGAGGAGAGATGTCAAGCCTGGATCCTCTCCATCACCCACACATGTTACTGGTTAGGCAAGAGTTTAGAGCACAACGGGAAGAGAGCAACGGGGCTTTTCCCCGCCTGGCTTCCCACCCTGCCCATCCATCCACATGTCCCATCTCCTCCAAACAACCCAGGCAGGTCCCTGAGCCGGGTCTAGTGCTGGTGCCCAGGGAGCTGTGCCCGTGGAGAGCAGCCCCTTGCCTTGGCACCAAGCAGAGGAGACCACCAGCACAGGGGACAACTGGTCCTTGCACTTGGACACTAAGGTCATGCCTCCTGTGCTGCTTGGGAGGTATCTGAGACAGCTTCCACCAAGCCTGTGAGGAACAGGAGAGCTCTCATGATGCCAGCAGTGAGACCTGGGGCCAGAGAACTACCCGTGTTCAATTTGCTGGCATAGGTACAGCCCTGCCTTTCTTTCCTGGCCTTGTGCACAGTCACCAGAAGAAGGGCTGTTTACCAAGCTCCCTAGGAAAGCTCTTTTGTTGCAATGTCTTATGAGCCCATAACATGAGAAATACAGATTCTAGGTGTTGATAAAGGACTATGGCTGATTCAATTGATGCTCCAGAGTACCTCACACCAAAACCTGGTCCTACTGAGGGTATGTCTGCATCACTTTGCGTTGGGTCCTGATCTTTCACACTGACACTTGAGGATGCAGCAAGGGTAGGCAGAGAGCAGGAAAAACACAGTTGGAGAGAGAGAGACAAACAGGAGGGCTTGGAGCACTTTTACTGAAACTGGCTCTCGGCTGGGACCCAAGGTTTTGACACGTCCATGATTTGCTGCTTTCTCCAAGGATAGTGGCCACTTCCCTCCAGAAAGGTCATTGACTTTTATATCAGAAAAACTCTCTGTGCTGTTTACTAAGATCTGAGTCCTGCTGGTTTGGACAGATTCCCAAGAGATGGGCTGTGGAGCAGGGAGAGCTGCTCCAGGGCTGCAGCCAGGCTGGGTCCTCCTCGCCAGGACCACGCACACACACTGCCCAACATCTCCTGCCCTTCCCTTGAGGGTGGAAGGGGTGGGAGCCACGGCACGGTGCTCCTTGGCAGGGTAGCCTCCAGCCAAGAACAGACCCACTCCATCTGAGACCAAACCCATCCTGCAGCCCCTGCCCACCAGCTGCAGAAGCTCATCCTGGGCATGGATCCACGCCAAGCATCCTCCTCCTCCTCCTCGGTGCGGCCCCTCACAGGTCACCGAACGAGCAGCAGAAAAGCTCTGCCAAAGCAAGCACTGGTTAAGCTCCCTTCCCACTCACATTGTTTGTCTTGGCCTCTCTTCCCATACCAGCCTTTGTCCTCTTCCTCCCCCTCCCCGGGATTATATTCCTGGAGCTGTCACTGTGCTTAATGAGCTGGGACAGACAGAGATGATGCGAGGGCTCTGGGAAAATCACAGCAAGATGCAGCCGAGACCAGGGCATGGCAAGTGCACACAGAGCAGGGGGAGGACCCTGGGGGGGAACACCTGAAGCCACCGATCAAGGGAGAAGCAGACCAGCAGAGGAAAGGGGCTGGAGCTCATCTTGCTTTCACCAGGTTTCAGCAACAGCCACCACCTGGGCATCCCCAGCCACTGCACCACCATGGATGCTGTCCGTTCCCTCAGGAAGGGCCCCCAGGCCATCCCACTCCCAGCCTGTGCCCAGTGCACATAATTTAACCCTGTGGACAGGCGCATGCCAGAGCATGGTGCCTTGCTGCTGGCTGTGCCTGGCTGCTGGCTGTGCCAAGCCTCACTTCTGCATGTTTGTCCCATGCTTCGGCAGAAGGGAGTGGGTTTGTTCAAATATCGTGTGGCAGGGTTGAAGGGGCAGTTTCCATGAGGCCATTTTGGGGCAGCAAGCCTTAGGGCAGACCAGCTCAGTTTTAGGGAACTGATCATCCACAGCCCTGGTGCACAGAACTAGGAAGAAAGTGTCCAGGGACTCACAGCTCATGGGTGACAATGGGCAGTAGCCAATGCGGCCCCCCTGTGCTTTACCCATGGATGCATTTAGGAGCAGGGACACTGGGCTCTTCACCTGCCTGTATTTCCCCCGGCGCTCTTTCTCGTGTCCTTCAGCACAGCTGTGCATTGGCACTGAGCTGCTAGGGCAGCCCAAGCCTTCCTGTGCCTCAGTTTCCCTTCTCCGCAAGAGCAAAGTTCCCATCCCCAGCAGAGGTGCTGGTGGAACTGAAGTGGTTTGGTCTGGATGCTGCAATACTTGCATGCTCCCTAACACCTTTCATCCCCTTAAAGCCCTTTTCCCTCCCCCTGCACCCAGCGCTGCCCCTTGCCTAGTGCTATAGCACCCCCACACTCCACACCAGGATTCAGGATCAAAAACGAGGCAGGCCAACAACTCATGGGCTTTTCCTTTTATTTAACAAATTCAGAGAAAAATAAAAAGTATAAAAAAAAAGACAGGAAAGAAGCAGCTAACACCCGTAATTTTTGCACTGAGCAGATCTAGCAGCAAATACCTGAGCACAGCGCGAGCACTGCTCTTGCAACCCTGCCCAGGCAGCAGCACCAGGCAGGCTTTGACCACAGTGGCAGGCTTGGGGACTGAGAAGGAGAGCTATGTCCCTGACAAGGGCAGGGACCCTCCACCATTCCCATCCTGTGAGTAAGGCCCTGGCCAAGCGGACACCAGAGTTATGCCACAGCAGCCAGCGGTGCCAGGCTGGGACAAACCTTTGCCTGTCTGCCATGAATGCTGGCACTGGCTCCGCTTCCACCTGGGCAGGGAAGGGCAGGAAGGGGAAAGCTGCAGGGCAGTCAGGGCTTGAGAGAGGAACCGCATCAGCTGTCCTGTTCCCTGAGGACCTCACGGGACCGACATGGTGGTGAAGAACATCCCTATCCCTCCCCTCCATCCCTGCACAGTCCCATCCCCGCAGGCCTTCCCAGGGATGCAGAAGGGCTCAGGCTCAAGGCTGATGATGGAAACCAAGGGAACAGACTGGTGCTCAGAGGAAGGCTGGGATCCCCAAAACTCATCTCACAGATCAGTCCATCAAACCAGCTTCCTGGCTGCAAGGGTGGTGGAGATGCCAAGCACCCTTGGAGCAGAGGCTCTGGTCCAGTAGCCCCCGGCTCAGCCTGACGCAGGTTTTTCAGTCACACTGGTGGCAGAGGTGAGAAAAGAGAGCAGCAGGGCTGTGACGAGACCCATGCACTGATACGAGTCCCAAGGAGGGTTGGACCCATGCCCTGTAGTAGGAGGTGGAAGCAAGTTGGCTTCATGAGCTTCAGATTCACAGCTGAGAGCTGGCCCTGCTCCAGGTGCTGGGGCTGGCCATGGGCTTCTTCAGAGCCTAATTGCCTTTATTTGGGACCTGGGGAAATGAAAAACCCAGCTGGAATGAGTGTGGTCCTGGGGCAGGAGCTCCCTGGAACCCCTTCCCTGAGGTCAGGGTGGTCACTGGGGCCACATGAGCAGAGCCACTTGTGGATGAGGGCTTGCAGAGCACCCTCCAGCCCCATCGCAAGCCCTCCCCATGGAGGTGCACAAGTCGCCAACTCCGAGCTCACAGAGCAGAAGAAGGAGGTCAATGCTCCCAGCACCCTTTTCTGTGGCATCCGTCGGTCCCATTTGGGCTGGGAACATCCCTCTTGGTGGCAGGTTCAAGCCGTCCCCAGGCTGCCCCCATTCCCCAGAACCCGCGCCGAGCACGGGCCAGCTCCTACCTTCCTGGCAGAGCCGTTGTCCAGCTTCTCTCGGAGGCGAACCGCCCACGGGGCTTCAAGCGGGGCACAGAGGCGCTTGCCCCTCACGGTGATGAACCTGCCAGGCCCACGGGGGGAAAGACAGGAGCTGCTGAGCAGGATGTCCTGGGGATGCTTCAGCACAGCCCGAGCTCTCACACTGCCTCCCTCACCACCCTCCTCCACCTCCTCCTTGCGATGACATTCAGCCCTGTTTTTCCCTGGTTTTAACCTCCCAGCAGATCTGTCCTGCTCTGTCTGAGCCTCAGATCTCCTCCACCTTCCCTCCTCTTCCACGTCTCCCCCTGTTTCCCAAATGCAGCTCGCCCTCCCTGCTCTGCCTCCCTCCCTGCCCCACCGCGCGCTCCATCCCTTGCCCAT
Organism: Anser brachyrhynchus; assembly: GCF_964034855.1. Lineage (NCBI taxonomy): Eukaryota > Metazoa > Chordata > Aves > Anseriformes > Anatidae > Anser > Anser brachyrhynchus. The sequence continues at coordinate 5,490,582 of NC_137697.1, forward strand.
CACCATGGCCCTTACACGTTGGCAGGGATTTCACAGCCGTCCTGCACCAGCTGTATCTGGTATCTCTGCACTATCCGCCGCGGGATGGGATTATCGCTCGTCCGCAGGCAGCAGTCCAGGACGTTGTTGCCGCCGTGCACTGCAGGAGGAAAGGGACACGTGGGTTGAGGTTGCTCCCGGGCTCCACGGGATGGTGCCCGCACTGGCAGCGTGCCGAGCCGTGCCCTGGCACGCAGTCCTGCCCACACAGGCAGGCACAACCTTGGCTGGCCCCGCTCCCAGCTGCTGGCAGCCCTTTGCCTCCTTCACATCTCAGAAAAGAGGAGAAAAGCAGCAGGATGGGGAGTGGGCAACCCTTCTGCATGCCTGGGTCCCTCCCGCATCCCTGGGGTGAGCACTGGCCAGGGGACACCTGCTGGCTTCAGCATGCTGCCATCGAGACTCTGGAGATACCATTCCCGAGGGTCTGGGCGTGACTTTGGCTGTATTTGCTGAAACAGTCATTGTTTTGGCAGCTACACGTGCCCCAGCCCACCCCATGCTGATCAGTAGGGTGGCAGCTGCACCTCGCTGCCAGCCTCCAAATAAATGCACCAAAGTGGTGCCTTCCCCTCCGGTGCCAGGGATGCTCCCCTGGTGCAGTGGGGGCTGCTCAGACAGGGGAAGATGGAAGTGGAAGCAAGCTGATCCCAGCCTGGTGTGCACAGGCTGGGCTAGGGCACTGGGAGGCAGGAGTGCTCCACAGCCTGTCCCCAGCACAGATTTCCAGCCCCTGCAGGCTCCTTCCTGGACTTTGGTCAGGACAGAGTCTCTCTGGGACAGGTTACAAGCAGAGGACTCAGGAGAGCTGCCACTGAGCCCCAGCGATGTGTCCCTCTAAAACTCTGCTCAAAATGCAAAAGCAGGCAAGAAAACAGATCCTAGCCCGTGGAAGGGGCAAGGCACCCTGAGAAATTCCCTCTTACCGTCCAGGATACATCCCAGCAGCAGGAGACCGAGGCAGAGAAGATGCAGCCGCTGCATTGTGTCGCTGAGTCTGGCAGAGGATGGGCTGGAGGCAGCGGTGCTCTGGGCAGGAGAGGTGAGCTCTGCACTGCTTCCCTGAGCTCTGGTGCTGGGGCTCCTCGCTGCCTATTTATCCTTCTGGCCCGTGGCTTTCACTTTCTTTTGGAGTAGAGGGGTGGGAAGTCATAACAAGCCTTGCCACAGGCAGGATTTTGATCTTTGAGCAGTTCCCGAATATACTGTCAGCTTTCCCTGAAGCCAGCTGCTCTGCATCCCCGAAGCCAAACACCCTTCTGTCCTCCCCACTGCTGGCTCCCAGGGCATGGGGGCTGCTGGTCAGGACCCTCACCCTGCAAAAACACCCTGTGGCCCTGGGAAAGCACTTGTGGGGTTTCATCCTTTGCATTTACCAGTTCATCCTCCACATCCTCTCTGGGACATCCAGAGATATTGCATAGGCTCAAGCCAGTGATGCTGAGGGAGACAACTTGCCTCCACTCCATTCTTGGGGTGTATATCAGTAATAGGGTGATGCCTGGCTCCCCCTAAGCTCCCCAACCTGGTTGCAGGAGCCTGGATGTCCCCTTTCCCGTCTCCATTGCCAGAATGCCAGGTATATCCAAAACCTTGGTGCCCCTGTGCAGTGCTGGCGGATGGAGGGCAGCCAAGCCAGCGTGCTCTGCCCTGAGGCTGAGCTGAGATGCCGAAGGACAGCATGGCTTCCAGGCATCCCAGCAAACAGTTTTATGGCCAAAAACAGCAATAGAGTTTTCTGGCAACAGGTTTTATTGGTACACGAGCAGAAATCCCCCAGGGAGACTGTGTGTGCTGCTCAAGGTGCCAGCAGCTTACCGGATGCGTGGGCATCGCAACAAGCAAAGATCGCGCGCCCGCTGAAAACCTTCAGAGCAGAGCGGGGACAGGGGCTGTTCCTCCTCGAGGTCACCACTGGGCCAGTGCCAGCACCATGGTGTTATCCCTCAGCCAGCCTGCTCCAGCCCTGGCATGTGGCATGGGGGATGCCACAGCTCCTGCCATGCCACCAGCCAAGGTTTCTCATCCCTGCACAGGCACTTGGTGCCACCTTGTGCATGGGGCTGATGTCCTCCATCAGGAGAGCGCTGCCTCCGGCTGTGCCCACACCCAGCACCATGCCGGAGGGGACAGGCAAGAGCTGGCAGGCAGGAAGAGCAATGCAAACAGGATGTGCCAGCTTAGCTGCGGTCCCGCTTGCTTTCAGCACTCACAAACTCTTTTTATCGCAGAGAAATTTTGGCTGGCAGAAGAGGGACTCAGGCAGTGTGGGGGTGCAGGCTGATGCTGGGACCCAGTCTTCACTTGATCCCCAAAGAAACCCCACAGCAGGGAGAGTGATGGCCCCTGGCTTACATCAGACCTGCAGGAGTAGCATGGGATGTTGGGGGGTCCCCTCCTGGGGGGAGGCACTGCGGGGGTCCCATGGCAAAGGGCTGGCCACAGGCAGAAGGGAGGATGTGAGAGCTGGGAGTACAGATGGGTTAACTCCTGCACTGCCCCCAGCAGCCCCCCAGCCCTTGAGGGAGGTGGAGGCTCTGCCTCTCCCCGCGCGTTGTCTGGGTGCCAAGGGGGCGAAAGCATGGCTGTTTGAGTCACCCCCGCTCCCCAGGAGGTACATGGGACAGTGAGGAAAGGGGCTTTCCACGTTGTGAAAGGGGGATGTGACCTCCACCGGGGTCAGTGGGATTTCTAAGAAGAGCATGGTCATCTACAAAATGCGTCCCTGTGAGAGGCAGGATGGTCACCCCATTCCCCTGTGGTGCAACTTGGGAAGAGGGGAGGACATGGTGTGTGCTGAGCCACCCAAGCCTCATCCAGCACCAGGCACCGCAGGCAGCTGCATCATCCCCCAGTACTCACTCCTGCAGAAGGCTGGATAAAGCAGTTGTTAATTTAAGTACAAACTGTGCATGAAGGGAAGGGGGCCCTTCGCAGGAAATCCAACCCATCGACATGCCAACAGGCCGTGTGAGCATCGCCTGCATCCCTGGGCTCTGCTTGGGCAGCACTGAGCCTGCTGCAGCCCTCCCCAAGCCCCCCTGGGCTCTCCATGGGGTGCCTTGTGGTGCTCTGCTTCCCACCTCCAAGCCGTGGAGCTGGGAAGGGCAAAGGGGGAATTCCAGCTTATTCCAGGCACAGACAGTCCCTGGGGCAGGATCTGGCCTGGCTGCATTCACCACATTGGGAAATACTGGGCCAGCATCACAGCTGTTTCAATTTCCCTGTCTCTGCTGCAGCAGTCCAGCATGGGAGAGGCTCCCACGTTACTTCCATCGCATCCCAGTCCTGCGGTGGCACGGGGACTGTGGCCACAGCCAGCACACAGGGCCCTGCTGGATCTCCTCCAGCCGAGGGAACCTTGCCAAGGTGATTAAATGGAATTAAGGAAAAACCAATGAACAATGCTGCCTTTGGCTAGAAGACAGCAAAGATGGACCTGAGGGCTTGGTTAAGAGGGATGCCCAAGGTGCCGCGCCTGCGGTGCTGGAGCCCATCTGTCCCTAACACTCGTTGCCTTCAGCATCATTGATGTTGAGGTCAAGTGAATGAGGTGCATCACTGAGGAGGAGGACCCCTCAGCTGGGTCCTGCTCAACCTCCACAGGGCAGCACCCATCTCCCAGGGGAAAAAAGGGTTGGGAGGAGGCTCTGGGCTGGGGACCTGCAGGACCTGGTTGGACCAGGGAGTGTGGGAGTCCCCATCACCCAGCAGCTGCTCCTCCACCTCCATGCTGCTCTCAAGACCCTGGCAGATCCCAGAAGAGCATCTTGGCTGGAGATACTGGCTCTCCATGCCTGCATGTCTCATTTAATAACTCAAACCCATAGCCCTCTCCCATCCCTATCTAAGAGGAGAACAAGGTCCAGATGCAATCACTGTCCCACAGGGTGCATGTTCTGATGATGAGGTTTTGGGAGACCACAGCCCCTTTAGCATGCTGCTCCCATTTCTTGGGTCTGGAGGGACAGACCCTGTGCCAGTGTCCCCAGCTGAGCATCGCTGGAGCTCAGCCCAGCATCCCAGCCCAGCACGCTGCTGCGCTGCCAGGGCGAGCGCGGAGCTCCGTCTGCACCGGGTAAGTGCTGAGCTCATTATCTGGCCCGGGTTCAGGACTTCCCTTCTTTTGGCTGCGGCGTGTGGTTTCTCTCTTGCTTGGCTACTTTCTGCCTGTCACCTAATCCTTTCTGCTCTGGGGTGGCCGCGTTCCCTGAAAGCCCACCCAGACCATCACCGTTCCTTTTGCATGGAGCACCCTCGGAGACGCTCCCCGATGCCATCACGCCCCACCGTGCATCACAGCAGTGCCTCCATCACCCTCCTCACCCATCACAGGGCCCCACCACCTCTTGCACCTTATTTTGCCTAAAAGCACTGCTCTGCAGTGAGGCTGGTGTGCAGATGCCCATGTGCGTGCAGGCAGGTGGCACATGGGGGCTGCGTTTGTGCATCTGTGTATGTGCTCACGTGTGCCTTGATGCCTGGGTGTCCGTGCCCAAGCACAGCTCTTCCACAAACCCTGCTTTTAGGGTAAATTTTTACAGAGCAACCACATGGCCATAGCTTTTAACCTGTCTTAGCCCAACACCCATCTCACGCTTGAGGGAAGAAAAGCCCCCGCAGTGCTTATATTTGCAGCCGCAGGGAAAACAGGCTGCGCTTCACGTGCTGGCATGCTCCAGCCGTTTCCTGATGCTTTGCCCTTTGTGGTTGCAGACCTATTTGGCTGAGCCTCCTTTCCGGGGGTTTTTCACCACAATTTCACAATCCCTTGACGCCACCAGCACAACAGCCACCCCTGCAGAAGCCCGGGCCAGTCCTGCAGCTCCCAGGCCAGAACAGAGCCTCATCAGTAACTCCTTTACTGCAGCCAGGAGCACTGCTTAGACCAAAAGCCAAGACCAGGGGGGCGATCTGTGGGGCAGGAGAGCAACCCCTCCACTGAGGACCCACCCACCCGACCCCTGCAGCTCTTCCCAAAGCACATCAAGAGAGGCAAAAGGACTGGTTTTGGGTTTAAAGGATATATTTTATTGCCTTATATCCTGCCTGAAGCCCGGACAGCCGCGCACTGTCGCGACACGGAGACAGCTTGGTGCCCGGGGCCAGTGTCGAGTTCTTCACAGTTTCTTTACACAGTCTTAAAAAGAATACACCTTAATGCCTGCCCGATAAAGCAATCAAGCCAGATAATCGTGCTCAATAGAAGCACTAAGCCATGAGCTATCCCCAGCCAGAACGCTGCATTTGCTGATATTGCTAAGCCCCACAAATCCAATTATTGCAATTATACAACTTAATAGAGCTTTACTGACCAAAGTCCATGTCTGAAATATCTGCTAGCAAATAACACTGCAGCTGTGGCAGAGCCCTTCCATTGCTCCTCGGCACACTGGAGGGGTCTGCAAGCACAGGGAGGTGCCGTTTCCCTGGGACCTTTCCATGCCCCCCCTTGCAGCCTCGCCTGTCAGCGCACACAGGGCAGTGATTTCTTATTTTACTAAGGATTTGAGATAGAGCTGCTCTCAAGCAACTGCAGCGTGTCTGTAATGAATCTTGCAAATTCTTCTATTCCCCCACCTGTGCACAATTTTCACCATGCAAGCTTTTCATCTGGGAGAATAAACTGTGAGAGAGTTGCTTCCTGAAAGCAAAGCGCTTGGCTTACTAATGTCTGAATCTCTGAACACAGCAAAACCAAGTGCAGATAAAGTGGTAAAATTGCACTGAAATGAAAAGCTTGCTCTGATTTCACTGCAATTTTATACAAAAAAAAAAAAAATCAAAACGTTTTCAAAAAGCCTGTCTTCCTACAAACTACACTGCAACAGCTGTAAAAGCGGCACAGTGGCACCGTGCAGCCCCCCTCTGCTGCTCAGCCCCACAAGTGGCCGTGGGAGGCAGCACCCAGCCAGCAGCCCGCGAGCAGCGGGACGTGGGACCCGCCTGGCGCCCCGCAGCCCTGCAAGCTAAAAAGGAGCAAACAGGCCGGAGGGGAGGGAACCGTAGCCATTGTAGCCATTTGGTAAGAAAAATCAAAGCGATCTTCCAGACAAGCCAGCCTGCAGCATAAAGGGTGCTCTGTGAAGCACGAGGAGCCAGAAGTAGGGCCCTCTGGGTGAGACCGAATGAAAGCAGAGTCTTTAATATAAATACAAATGTACAAAACACCAAAACAAAGCTGCCATCCCACCGGGCGCCCTGCAGAAAGCCCCGCAACCGTGGCAAAGCTGCCCACCTCCATGGGCCACACTCAGCTGGGGTGGCCGTGGGCGAGCGAGGAGCTGGTGTCCCCCACCACCGGCAGCATCCAGCCGGTGTAGGGGTACCCGTGGTGGGGAGGGGGCCGTGGGGAAGGGCAAAGCCCCCCCAGCCACCCCCTCCTCACCCCCCTGGGGCCAGCGGGCAGGCGTGCTGTGGATGTCCATTGCCAGGCGATCGGTCGTTGGTGGGGAAGGCGTCCGTCCTGGGGGAGAGGATGGCAAGGAAGGGGTGGTGAGGGTCTCAGCAGGAGCAAAGTGGCTGGGGAAGCCATGCATGATGTGCCCTGCACATCCCCAAGCATGTCTCTGAGAGCCCCCCCAGCTGCCCGAGGGGATGGATTGGGATGGGGGACAGCGTGGTGTTCCCACCGCCCCGTGTCCCCCCAGCCCTTCTCTTACCTCTCCAGGCCTGGCTTAGACCTGCTTCCGCTTCTGCCGCTTGGATCTGCCCTGGGGCTTCTGAGGGGGGTTCTTCTGCTTGTCCTCCAGGCTCCGGATCAGCTTCTGGACGGCGGGGTTGGTGAGAGAGGAGCAGATTTTCTTCTCCTTCTTAGTGGTGAACCTGGGGGGCCGGGCAGAGAGGTTTGCTGCGGGGTTGTGCAGGGATGTGGGGAGCACACAGGGAGGGACGGAGAGCTTGGGAGAAGCCGAACCACGCCGGGTGGCCCCGGTTGCACCAGGGTACTCACACAACGGCGCGCAGCAGGCATCCCGACTCGGGGCCCTGGATCCTGTAGGACTTCACCCAGGCTCTGGGGAAGGTCTTCTTGCTGGTCTTCAGGCAGCAGTCTGAGGCCACATTGTCAACACCTGCAGAAAGGAGGGGATGTGGGATTTCGGACCCTCGCGGAGCCAGGGCACCTTCCCAGCCCGGGGAAGCGCAGCACAACGGGCTGAGGGCGTGGGATTGCTCGGTGTCGTTTGGGGGAAGGATGCTGTGGTGGTTTCATGCTGACGGGCAGCTGAGCTCCACCACGCCGCTCTCTCACTTCCCCTCCTCAAAAGAACAGGGGGAGAGAACAAGATGAAAGAAAGCTCATGGGCTGAGATAAGGACACGGAGAGCCCTCCCAGGTACCATCACAGGGAAAACAGACTCAGCCTACAGTAGATTAATGTAATTTACCGCCTGTTGCTGTACAGAGCAGTGAGAACTAAAAGCAAATTAAAACACTGCGCCTCCATTCACTCTCTTCTACCTCCTCCTCCCGAGCAGCACAGGGCAGCAAAGTGAGGGTGGGAGCTCTGCACCCCGGTGCCCTGCCACAGGGACATGGATTTCACCCTTGTGCAGCAGGATGGGGAAACCGAGGCAGGGACGGGCTCCTTGCGAGGGGCTGGACCTCAACCTCCTGCCTGTGCCCTAAAGCTCAGGGAGCTGCCACCCCACCGGCCGGCTCCAAAGCCCAAACACCCCACCCGTGTTGCGCCACCCATGGGTCCAGCACCCTGCACGGAGCCCAGGGGGCTCGAACCCCTGCGCCCCCCTCACCTTCAGCCGGGAGGAGCAGGAGGGCAGCAGCCAGCAGGAGCAGCGGCAGGAGGATGCGCAGAGCCATGGCGGGGTGCCGCGCTGCAGGATGTTTGGGAGCAGGGTGCACACTGCTGTCCCGCTCTTCAGCTGCTCCTATTTATCTCCGGACACTTTGCTTTCATTTTCGGCCCCCCCCTGGCAGGCTGCCCACCAGCCGGCCGGAGGCTGGGTGATGGAGGGGAGGGAGGGGGGAGGTTTCCTGTAAGGAGCGAGCCCCGCTTTGCGGATATGTCTTGTCTTGTCCCCAGCTGCCCAGCACGGAGCGGGGTGCCAGGCGGGGGGCATGCCGGAGACGCAGCCCCCACCATGTCCAGATGTGTCTGTGGGCTCCTGTTTCCTCCCCAGCCTCACAACATGCCGCCACAAGCTCCCAGCTGCTGCTGTTTGCCTGTTTGCTCCCCAGGCAGGGACCCTGGCGGGTGGCCAAGCCATCCAGGAAAACAAGGAGTGAATTTTGTTACTTCCCCACCCTGCGCTCTGCTCCCGAGCCAAGTCACCCATGCGGGTGAGAAGGTGACCCTGCATTCCTGCCCCCAAGCCCCCAGGGGCTCCTCAAATTTCTGAGCACGTCTGTAGGGCTGGGGTGTACAGGGGCTGAGCTGCAAATGGGGCTGGGGGAGACAGCACAGCCCACTCCCCTTTTGTAAGTGTGAAAACCCAGGGTGTCTGCACACTCCCTTTGCCAGCACTGATACCGGATTGTGGGGAGCTGAGGATGAGCAGGGACTGCAACCAGCTGGAGGAAGGGGCTGCTGGGCTCCTCCTGAGGTCCAACACAGGCAAAATGCAAAGCCCCGTGGGTGGCACGGGGTGAGCCCTGCAGCAGCACAGGCTGGGCACAGCTGGCAAGAAGTGGGTCTGGGGGAGCTGAGTTGCAAGGGCGAAGGCAACCCTAAAAGCATCTCCTGCTCTCAGCAGGGGATGACCAGAGACCCCCACAGCTTCACACCATCTCCAGGCCATGGACTGGAAGACACCAAAGATGAAGATTTCACGGCCTAGGATGGAGATTTCACAATCACTATGGGCAACCTGTTCCAATGCTTGAGATGTTCTCATGTTGAAAACATTTTCCCCACTATTTAATCGGAATTTCCCTGGGTTCATCCTGTGCTGCTGCATCATGCCCTGTCCCAGGGTCTCTCTGAGGAGAGTTGAGTCCTGGCATCTCTCCAGCTCTCCCCAGACAGCCTCCACCAGCAAGGAGCCCCCTTCATCTCCCCAGTCCTGGCTGCAGCATCCTACTGCCCTCGTCTTGGGCTGCTGCTCCTGCAGCCCCAGGACTTTTTGCCAGTTGCTGGTAAGGACTCTCAGAAGCAGCTATAGAGGGAAATGAGTAACCTAGGGGGAGAAAAAAGTCCCAATTTCTGCAGAAAGCAGAGCAGTGATAAGATGCCTGGGCGTTCGCCCCCTCATCGGGGAGGGGGCAACGGGCTGTGGGCAGCAGCAAGTTGCCTGTGGATGCATCCCTGGTAGTGTGGGTCCCTATGTGCATCCCTCCAACCCCAAAGCATTGGTGGCATCAGGGCAGGGTGAGAAAAAGAGCTCTTACAGCATTCCCAGCCCTCACCCTACGACCTCTGCAGGCAGCAGTGCCCAGGCACTGAGCACCTGGGTGAACCCCCCAGCCTTGGCACGGCTGGGACAGCCAGAGCATCTCCTGTCCCACTGCAGGTCCGTGTGCTGGAGAAACCAGGGGATCACTGCTCCCTTCACCCCAGCCCTGGCCACCCACCCCAGTCAACCTGGTCCTGGAGTGCACGCGGTACAAAGGCAAGTGATGTGGAGGGAGGGGGAGAGAGGCCACCAGTTGTACCCAGCACAAACCAGTCAGGCCCAGGAGAGCTCTGCAACCCAGCACAGAGCCCCGCTACCTTCTTTGCCCAGTCCCAGCCCCGGCTGCAGCAGCAGACTCCTGGAAAGTCCCTGGCTTTCTGCGTGTTTTCAAGACACTGCAGCAGCATCCTCTGGCTGGAGGCCAGCCCCAAACACGGTCCGAGCTGCTGAGGAAGGTCAGGGCACGTGTTCTCTTTGCAAGCATCAGTTTTGGCAAGTTTCTGGTCACTGCAATTTGCATCCCAAAGAAAACAGCAGGCTGAGCAGACCCTCGCTCCAGTCGCTGCAGGGAAGGAGGTTTGGAGGGGCACAAGCTCAGGGCAGGGGTACCCAGCAGCATGCTCTGGCCATGGGCAGGGGCTGGGCAAGCCCACGGAGGCCACAGGTATCTGCAGGGCCCATGGAGGGTCTGTGCACATCTCCTCTCCTGCATCCATCCTCCCAGAGCCCCCCAGTTCACCCTGTCCTCCCCAGGTGCCCTGCTCTGTCACCTTTCCCCCCAGCCAAGAGAGAAAGCAGGGAGCTTCTGGCAGTGAGAGTGGGATACGCATCCATCTGCAGGAGGTCATGAGGCAGACCTAACTTTTGGGAGACAGAGGAGCTGCCAGGTGTGGGGGGACAGAGACGAGGCCCTAAAAAGGGCTCTCCAACACCAGCAGCCTCCAGCAGCCTCTCTGCTCTGCCCTGGCCAGGCACAATTTCTGGCATGTACCCACTTACACCCATTTCTCACCAGCTTGGGCTCCTGCAGCCACCAGAGCTCAGAGGTGCAGGATGGAGACAGGCAGAGGGAAGGGGCTGCAAACAGTCAGGGTGCCCCTCTCTGATGTCCCAGACACTGGGACCCCCCCACCCCGGCTCTCCATTCCCCCCAAGCTCGGGCAGCTCCCTCCCTTCACGTGTCCCAGACTGCAGAAAGAGGGGAGAGGGTCCTAGGCAGAGACCCACCTTGTGTGCAAAAACAGGGGGACTGTACTGAGGGCAACCTTGCTTGTGACACTTTCCCAGGCACTGAAACCACTCCGGGAGCTTGCAGAGCCTCACTCAAGCCTCCATCCCAAATGCTTCCTGTGTTGGCACCCCACACCCCAGCACCAGAGCCTGGAGTTTGCTTATGAATTGCTTCCCTGGCTTGCAGCAGGGTCTGCTCCTCGGCGTGCTCGGAGCCGGCAGCAGAGGCTCCTCGGGCGCACACACAGGCAGAGGGCATCCAGGGGATCCATCCCGGGGGTGGGAATTTCCAAATCCTTCTGGACGCGGCGTCCAAGTTAAAGTCACTGCTAACAGGAACGGGGTCGCTCGGCTCCGCTCAGCCCGCTGACCAGCAAATTCCTTCCTGCAGAGGCCCCCGATTCCCAGGAGCGAGCCACTGAGACACCTCACAGAGCCCGCAGCCTGGAAAGCCCCCGCCGCTGGGAAGGGGAGCGGGCTGCCTGTCAGCCACACCGTGCCGAAATGCCATGTAACGCGGCGGTCCTCAGGAAGTGGGAAAGAATTGCTGGAAGCCCGCGGCACACGCGCCGGCTGCCTCCCTGTCCCCAGCGTGTGGCAGGGCTGATGGGAAGAGAGGGTGAGCACTTTGTGCTGGGAAGGGCACCCCAGGATCCCCCTCCCCGCACACCAGAGCCATCGGGCTTTGACATCCTTAGCATCCTTATGTTTGACCCCCGTGCACCCCAGGCGCTCTGACCCCAAGGAAATGTTTTTTACCCAGCCAGGTGTGGATGTAAGGGGTTAACCCTTCCGTTGCTTGCACACCCACAGAGGTGCTCGGAGGCTTTTGGGGCAGCGCTGGCTCTCTGCTGAAAAATGTGCCGGGGGTGAAATGCTGAGAGGGAGCTGAGCCGGTCCCGCAGCACAGCACGATGTCCTCTTTCTCCAGCATCGCCTGCGTGGTGTGCAGCACTGCTTGTAGCACTCCCCCTGACCCAAAAGCAAGGGGCTGGGCTGGCTCTGCCTTTTGCCCCCTCCCCAGGGGAAGCAGGTGGGCAGGGGCACTCAGCTCTCACCCTCCGGGCTCAGGCTGTTGTGAGCTTGCATGTTTGTGACTACTGGACCAGCAAATTCGGTGCCTGCTGGAAGGGGAGGTGCTGGTTCCTCCATGGCAGGATGAAAACCTCCATGCAGTGGCCGAGGTTCCCGCTGTAAAAGGGGGCACAGTGAGATGCTCCTGCTCTCGGCAGAGATGCTAGGCCAGAAAGAAGTGGGTGCTTCAGGGAGGAGCGTGCCAATTGGAATCTGCATAACCCTCCAAAATCAGGGTCCCTCTCAGCTGGTCCCCAGCCCTTCCACCGAGCTCAGGCCCAGCTCCTCTCCCAGCATGGAGCGCGGCGATCCTCCATCCAGAAACCCCGCAGTTCTCCTTGCAGTGGAGTAAAAATGGAGTGGAAACTGCTGGCGCCGGCCCAGCCCCTTGCTGAAAATGGAGAGGTAACAAGTCATAAATCCCCCAGGCAAGGCACCAGGTATCTGCCAGCCAAGCCAGGCAGCCAGCAAGGCTGCCTCCAGGTTTGAGTTGGGCTCTGTCCGAGCAGGGACACTCGTATGGGCACACTCGGCTCAAAGGCGCAGTCCCAGCCCGGCCCGCCTAGCGTGTGAATTCAGAGAGATTTAGGAAGCTGCTGGGAAATGAGACGGCTGAGTGTTGTCGGAAAGGAAACCGCTCCTTCTCCATTTCACGGCTCTGTGCCGAGGGATGTGGGACTCTGTGCTTGAAAACAGGCAGGGCCGTGCTGCAGACGCCCAAGCATCCGCCAGGCAGCCCCGCTCTGCCCCGCGCCCCTGGCACCCACCCGGCCCCAAAGATCTTGCCTGGAGGGGCCGGATCCAGCGCCCACAGCAGACAGGAGCTGGCACCCGTGGCAAGCTCAGCAGGAGGGGAGAGACAGAGATAGAGAAATTGAAGACAGCCAAAGGGAAATGAAGCACAACATTGTGAAGGCTCAGGAGGGTTCGCAGAGTGTGTTAGAGCAGCGTGTGAGCTGGGAACTGGATGTGCTTCAGCCGGGAGTGGAAAACGCTCTGCTCCCATTTCAGCCCCAAACAGGGAAGAAGCAAACCAACGCCCTGGCAGCGGTGGAAAATACAAGTGCCTGGGGATGGAGAGAGAGCCAAGAGACAGGAGGTGAAGCCCAGCAGGGTGAGGAGCTGCCAGGCACTGGCGCCAGGCACAGGCTGGTGGAGGGGCAGCTCCGCGGGCCATCAGCCGGAGCCTGCAGTGGAGGGGTCTGAGTAGTGGCCGAGCACTTCCCAGCAGCTGTATAGAGAGGAAACAGCTGCTGGATGGGGAAGGAAATGGTCAGGGGGGCTCAGGGAGCTCCACTCCACAATGCACAGGCCTCACCCTGCCCGGATACAATTAAACAATAGGAAGAGGTTATGAGCTCCATCTCCAAACAAGACCGGTCGTTAGCAGCGGTACAGGGCAGAGCGCTGGAGCTGTCGGAGGCCCGCAGTAGCTGACTCTGCAGTGAGGGCAATGCTTGAAGGCACAAGGGGTGACCTGAGAGTGGTTCTGGCAGCCAGGAGCAATGCAGGAGGGACACTCTGCTCCACCAAAATGACCCGCATGAGGCAGAGCAACCTCCTTGCAGGCACACACAGAGCTGTGGTTAACCCGGATGCACCAAAGACCTCGGGAGATGAGATGGGACATTCGGCCTGGCCCCCAAACTGGTCTCCAAAGGAGGCCAAGGGTAAGCATGGGGTGAGCAGTGCTTGGAGCCCGGGTTCTGCTTGAGATGCTCCAGCCGGCCGGCAAGCGTCTGAGCCCTTTGGTTCATAGGGTGAGCAGTGTTTGGAGCCGGGGCTCTGCTTGAGATGCTGCAGCCGGCCAGCAAGCGTCTGAGCCCTTTGGTTCAGCGGGTGGCTGCAGGTGGTGTGCGATGGGCTGGGAGCAGCGAGGGGCTGGAAATTCCCTTTGGGGCTGGGGATCAGGCGAGGCGTCTGCTTGCAGCGTGGGAGCAGCAGGGAAGAGCTGCAGGGGCAGCGCCGGGAGACCTCCCGGCAGCGTCCGCCTGCCAAAACCCCTCGGACCCTGCTCCACTCCACTCTGGGAAAGTCATCCACTGCCTTGCACCTGGGAAGAGCCAGCCTGCCCCCCAGGCTGAAAGGCAGTAGTTAGGGAGTTTTGTTTCAGCAGACTTGGAGGACAGGAGCAATGGGTATGCTCATCCTCTCTGACCACAGGCCAGGAGCCATCATCGACTGAGCCCATGGTCGTGATCAATCAAGGCAAGCATCCTTCTGTAAGCACAGCTCAGATAGCTCCGCTGTCTATCAAAACATCTAATCTCAATAGTTCCAGCAGCCAAAATACTCTGTACTTACAGAATGCATGGCTGGCACAAACACCAGGGAATCACAGACTGGGCACTGGAGGTGACGCTTGCCTGTGTATACACTCATCAGCAGACCGCTGCTTACACCATCTGTTCTGGAGTCAGCTTTTCAGAAGAAAAATGGACAAGGTTTTGAGGAAAAGATGAGGAGTTACAGCATTTTTAAAAGAGCCTGATATGGTGTAACCTAGACAGAGCCTCCCTTTATGGCACTGGGGAAGTTTTAACAGGTGCCTGTAATGGAGCAGGAGGCTGGTGTGCAGCCTTCACAAGCATCCAAGCACTTTGTTCTCCATCAAATTTACCCCATAGCTGTGCTTGTCAGGCACAAACTGCAAGGCCAAAAAAGAGACCAGGGACCAGCAAGCAGTTCTCCACCACTGTGTTTGGCCATGGCCCACAGTCTATTCTCCCCACAGTGAATGCAGTGATGAGCTCTCCCTTGTTTACAGCATCCAGTTTTCATGAAGAATCGCTCATGAAATGACACCTTCTACCCAATATATCATAGGGCAATCCCACAGTAGGCAGGAGGGACCCTCAGTCTTTCCAGACACACAGAGCTGGAGGTGGTGTGGAGACTGTGGAGTATTTCCAAAGTCCCCAGCAAGCCCCAGGCTGCTGTGGTGATGCCACTAGATTAGAGCTCAGGACCCAAATTTCCATGCTCCCTCTCTGCTTCCAAACTGTGTGAGCTTCTTCACGAAACTGAGTTGTCCTGGAAGAAGGATCTTATCAAGAAAGCAGCGATGAAGCTGACATCTCTTCTGGAGAAGAGTCCAAATCCTTCCTTTCTGACCTGGGGAGTTGAACGAGCAATTTGCCTTGGCCCACCTGGCACTTCCCACAGCCCAGAGTTGCTCTGTCCCGAAGGGCTGGTGTGTTTCATCTCCATCCTCGTGATGTCTCCAAAGCTTTGGCAGGCGGATGCTGCCGGGAGGTCTCCCAGCGCTGCCCCTGCAGCTCTTCCCTGCTGCTCCCACGCTGCAAGCAGACGCCTCGCCTGATCCCCAGCCCCAAAGGGAATTTCCAGCCCCTCGCTGCTCCCAGCCCATTGCGCACCGCCTGCAGCCACCCGCTGAACCAAAGGGCTCAGACGCTTGCTGGCCGGCTGCAGCATCTCAAGCAGAGCCCCACTTCCAAATATTATTTTCCATGTGCTCTGGTGGGTGCCCCTTCCCACTTCTCTTCCCTTAGAGACCAGTTCAAAGTAGCTTAGGAGGCCCTTTCTCCTTTGCAGGGAGTGATGGAGACAGCAAGATGGTTTTAGCACAGCCAGGGTTGTTGCAGCACGTAGACACCAGATAGAGTAGCATCCATGAGCACTCAAAGAAGATCTGCCTCTGGTTTTCGTGCTGCTGGATGTCTCTGCAGACACCAGGGAGCCTTGCAGTGCGTGCTCTATACAGGTTCAGCTCCATGCTGTAGGACCCAGGGGTCCCATCCCTGTTTCCCTCACTGGGTCCTGTCCCAGCGCCTTGCAGCAGAGCAGACCCCGCATGTCGCAGATGTCTGGAGGAGCTCAGGGCTGCCAAGATGAGATTCAGACCAGATTGTGCCCCCTGTAGCCCAACAGTAATCAACTGTGGTTGCAATCAGGAAGGGGATTTTGCACCCCCAGGAAGACCACAAGGGCCATGGCCCTAATTCCCATCTGTCCAGGGCTCTGCTCCAGTCCCGAAGGTCTCTGTGAGAGTTGCCAGTATTGCAAAACAACAGCCTTGCTGGAGGGAGAGGGGGAAGATGTTTGAGCCAGCAGCGAAGGACTGTGTGCCATTCCAGTGCCAAAACCTCTGTGGATGCTCCTGCTCTCTTTGTCTTTGCCGTCTGCTTGCACCCCTGAGGGGAGCAGGACCACTGGGGTCTCTGAGCAGCATCTCTATTTTCTCTTCCAAGCAATAAGACCCTGCCAGCCCCACAGCTGCCCCTGCCAGAGCGGTGGCAGCGTCCCCCGCCTGCCCCTGCTCCCTCCGCAGTGACCCCGAGGTTGTGTCCCCCCGACCGGCTGGCACACCCTGTGCCGTGGCAGCACCAGCACGCACACAGAGCGGGCTGAGAAGGCTTGGGATGAGGGTCTGGAGATCAACACAGAGGCTGGGAAATGTGTTTACAACCGAAAGCGCGCACAAAATCTCTCTGAAAGGGGAGGCTGGAACAGCCGGGGTGGACGGCCGACCTGGTGTCTGCATGGTTCCAGCTTCTCATGTAAGTCATCTCAGCTCGGGGAACACCCCCCTCCCATCATAAGCTTTGGCTTTGTTATGCAGGATGATTTAATAGGTCTTCTGGAACCTGTTGAAGTTTGCTGTTGCTCGTGTGTCACTGGGAATGAAGAGATTAACTCCAGGCTGCTGAGCCCGAGCTCTGTGTCCAGCCAGGATCACACACAGCCACTTTGGCTACAGCACTGCAAAGATAAGGATAACTCTCCAAACATCCAAGCAGCTCTTGGAGGTCAAGCTGCCCTTCATTCCCACTTGATGTTATCTGCCTTGGGAGCTCCTTAGTCTAAGAGAATACGGGAAAAAATACTATCCTGTTTAAAAACTTTCTATTACTAGAGATGTGCTACAGCTTGAGGATGTGTTAGTGACTAAGTGTTCCCCCAGACACGTGCACCATCTTTCTGATCCACCCCTATACCCCTGTCAAATATTGGCATAACAATTTCTTCTAAATCTTTTGGAAATTCCCGCTGTCTTGAGACTTGGCTGCCGCGTGGGTTCAGCACGCTTTGCTGGAATAGGCATTTTAAATATACTAAAGTGAACCAAGCAGGATATCAGAAGAGCTCTCCTGGGGTGGGTGCAGTCCTTAGGAGATTGTAGACCCAGAGCTCCCTTCGAGGACTTCCCTGTAACAATATGCAGCGTCCATCCACTCTCTGCTGCCCACAGGCTTCATCTGTGTGCTCAGGAGGATCTGTGGCCACTGGCCGCCCTGCAGCAGAGGTTTCCAAATTGTCTTCCTCTGCATGGTTGTCACTGTTCCCAAACCCATCAGGAGCTCCCTCGTGCCCTCACAGGTGCAATGGGAGATTCATCTCTAAGCACCTTGAAGAAGTGCAAGCCCTGGACACGAACGGTTCCTTGTCCATGAGAGGTCCCAGCAAGATGGCCCTAAGCTGCCTGGGAAGAGCTGGGTGCAGAAAGCTACATCTGGGGACCTGCAGCCTGGGCCACAATGAGCCTGGGAAGACTGGGTGGATCAGCAGCATCCCTCGTGGGTCTCCATGCAGGCACCAATGCCTCCCTGCCACCAGAACTATCTCACAGTTGTCTGTGGTCTGCACAGGGCTAAGACTGAACAGCCCAGTGGTTTCTCCAGCCTTGAACTCCAAACAGCGTAAGCAGAGGCCCAGAGGAACGAGAAACGAGGGAAGATGCAGCACCCATGCCTTCTTTCATCCACATGGCATAGCCAGGATATGCACACCGTGAGCTGCTACCCAGGCCTGCACCTTTCTCCCACTCAGAGGATATCCCCCTAAAAAGCTGACCTTCCAGTCTCTCAGCACTAAATTCAATGTAGCGCAATTTCTGGGAAGCTTTGGATTTCACATGTGTTTGTCCCACTTCCCAGGCTCCCCAGCTGCCCAGCTGTTCCTTTCCATTTGAGCTAATCACAGAGATTAAGGCAAAGACCCAGCCTGGAAGGTTTGCAAACAGTTCCAGCCTGTTTCTGCAAGCAGCTCTTGTTGTCAGCACTCCTGCACAAAAACACAAGAGCTAGCAAACCTGTGGCATCCATGCAGGGAATTCCCAGGAAAGGCTCAGTGCTAACCCAGCCATTTCTAGCCACCAGCTTAGGGATGCTGCGAGCCCCAGGGCCGCTGGACACAGGTCCCTCAAGGGGGAAGCTAAGGGGGGCGGTGAGGGTAGAAAAAAGATACCTGGAGCTGTTGGAGAGGAGACTGACCTCTGTGATGCTTCTCAGCAGACAGCCTGGATCTCATTGTCTCCTGTGTCCACAGAAAGCCTGCAGAGCCAGGCTGAGGGGCCAGCCTGGGCAGAGAGGAGCCCCAGGCTGTCCCCATCAAAGCCCTGTGTCCTCGTGTTGTCCCTCGCAACCCTATGGCTGCAGGCAGTAGATGCTGGCTGGAGCTGTACACGAGCAGATTGACTCCAGATTTTGTATCCTTCGATCTCTCATGGCTGGGAGACTCCAGGCCAACATGACAAATAAGCCAGATAAGCCACCCTGTGTCTGTCCAGCTGTGTGCTGAGGTTTCCGCAGCCACCCACTGAGCAAGCCGCTGTCCCTGTCAAAGTAAACAGGTCGTCCTCCCTCTGCTAACAAGCTCGAGGGATCGCTTTGAACCCCCAGCCCATTTGCAGCCCCGTATAAAGCAAGCAGCTTGCAGCTGGCTGCACTAGGAAAGAAGGGGGCCCTGGCTGACTGTAGTGTGTGATGGACATTTGACAAACATGACCCTTCCCAGCAGTTCAGCACCAAGTCCCAGGGGATGGGGGCTGAGAGGGAGCTAAGAGGAAAGCCAGATGCTCCCCTAAAAGGGAAGCATCGTGGCCAAAATGTGCTGTTTGGTGGTGGGGAAGGTCCCCCAGTATTACTGCTTTTGAGGCAGGGAAGACATTTTCTCGGACAGTTTACCTGCAAGAACATGTCAGGGGCTGAAACACACTGCCATGATTCTCATGTGATTTGGGGACACGCGGTGGCTCCCACCAGACATACCAGCATTGGGGCAGGAGCAGAGCAGAGCACACAGACAATTTCCCTGGCAGTGCACACACTGCCCAGCCCCAGGTGCATTGCATGGAGGGGTCTGTCCCCCTTTCCTTCCCTTCCCTTCCCTGCAACCAGCCCCCTCATTCTCCCCACGGCCAGCACAACACAAGCTGGAGAGATTTACTGGCAGGCTCAAATGGCTGCAGTCATTTGGCAACACTGGCAGCCACACCAGAAACTCATCTCCCGCCAGCACACAGTTTTGAAGGCAATGGGCAATGCTCACACTGCTGCAAAGCTCAAAGCTCAGGCTAAAGACGTCTGGATTTTGGCAGGGCGCAGGGTGAGTAGGGCCAGAGATAGCTGTGGGAGCAGGGATCTGAATGACCTGGGTGCGGGGGCCTGCTGGCTGTCTCGTCTGCAGCATCCCGCTAGAGAAGATCCCATCCATCCCTTTCTCGGCACGGCGGGCCATTCCCAGGGCGAAGCCTTCCAGGCACGACAGCCTCGAGCTTTTGCTGATAAGACAAACAGGACAGCTTGTCCTCAAAATCTAAGGACAGTTAAAGCAGAACGATTGCTCAGACTTACAGAGGAGAGATTTTGAAGCAAATAAACAGCTTAATTAATTTTACTGAGGAGTACAAGCGGAGAAAGAAATAGGAAAAGTATTTTCAAATTTCCTTTTTTTTTTTTTTGGGGGGGGGGGGGGGGGAGTGGGGGATGTGGAAGCAGGGAATGAGCATGTTCCTGAAAAGCAGGTGGGGGAAAAGCAGGGGCTTTCCAGCCAGAGGAGCTGCCAGGGGAGCACTGGAAGCCCAGCAGAGACCAGGGGACCCCAGGGTCCTGCAGCACCGACAGTGTCCTTGTCATCAACCGTGACGAAAGGGGGAGTGTTTCTCATTAGTCAGGAGGTCAAAAGCATCCCAGAAAATCACAGAGCCATAACCAGATAGAGAAACATTTTGGGTGACTGTCGATGCATGAGCATTAAGGGAAGATAAAAGGAGCAAGGGGAAAGCACATATAGCCAATTTCTCAACTTTGTGAGATAGCAGCAGCCACTGCTGAGCAGAGGGAAACTGCAGTCATGTTCCAGCTTGTTCCTTCCCTTCTGGTTTCTCCCAAGCTGCAGCCACAGGTCTCTTGGCACCTCCACCACAAAACCAGGGGCTGTGTATTGCTTCAGAAAATTCTCTTACGTTGGCACCTCCTGATTTATTACCGCAGAGGCACTGGAGTGGCTGCATCCTTCTGGAGCACCACTCGGGCTGCAGTGACATTGCCAGAACGTCACCGCATGCGCTGATAAATAGCACAGACACTTCCTCGTGTGCTTTTGAGATAGACCAGCCAGAGGCAAACTAAATGCACAGGGGTGGGGTGGGAGGAAGGGACTGTCCCTGAGGGCCGGGGGATATGGTGGTGCTGGCTAGGAGTGAGAGTGCTCCTCTCTGCCAGCTGGCCAAGGCACTTGGTGGCCTTCCCATGCACGTTTGTCAGCTCATCCAGACCCGGCAGCATCCCCCTCCTCACTGCCTTCCCTGTGGGCTCTTGGCCACACCAGCCCGAATCATTTACAAATGCTTTCCAAACAGCTCCATTAATTTCCCCTTTCCTTTGGAGCTAGCAGAAGAGCACGTTGGGATGAGTCTGAATCTAGAAGGAAATGCTCAGATTAAACTTTATGTCTTGTATCAGTGTGTCCGACTCCCCAGGCTGTTTGGTCCCACTCTCCTTCACCAGCTCCAAGAGCCCTGTGCCTCAGGTAGGCCCTTGCCATGACCAGCTTGCCTCCAGGCTCAGACCAGGCACCAGCAGTCATTTTCTCCAGCCTTCCCCCCTCCCTCTTTCAGGCTCCGTTTGGCCAAAACCATTTTCAGCTACTGATTTCCCCTGCTTCCTCATACTCCTTTCACAGTATTACAAATCCATCCAGCCTGGGAAGACCCTCAGGAGATCTCTAGTCCTATCTTCTGCCCAAAACAGTAGCAGTAGTGTCATCAAACCAGGTTGCTCAGGACTTTGTGTATCTGGGTCTTGAAAACCTCCAAGGTCAGAGATCACATAATCTCTCTGGGTCCCTCTCCTGGTGGGTGACTGTCCCCATGGCGAAAAACTTCCCCAGGTTTTAAGCTAGACCACTTTCTCCTCCTCCTGTTGTGCACCTCCATTAAAAGTCTGGCTCCATCTTCTCAGTAATCTCCCCGTAAGTGTTGGGGTCCCCTCAAAGCCATCCCTTCTCGAGGCAGGACAAGCGTAGCTCCTCATATACACGACATTAGCTCCAGCACCCACTATCTCAGTGGCATCCACTGAACTCTCTCCTACTTATTCAATGTCTCTCCTGTGGGAGCCCAAACCTAGATGCAGCACCCAGCTGTGGTACAATGAGTGCTGAGAAAAGGAGGATGATCACCCCCCAAGGTTGAAAGGAAAGAGCTGAGACCTTCTGCCTTTTAGCAATCCAAACACATTGCCAAAGCTATTGCTCAGATCAGCTTGAAATGAGGATCCAACAGCTCCTGTGTGCCCTCAATTTCTGGACGACGCCCAGATCAGCACCACCCCCTTCGTTCTGCTTTGCCCCGAAACTGCTAGGACAAAGAGGTGGAGGAGGCCTTTTCCAGACCACAGATCCAGAAAACAAACAGGTTCCCCAGCTCCTTGGATGTCTATAGGAATGGAGCAGCTACAAGATGCATTTTCCACAGATTCCCAGAGCCTACAGCCAGAGGGAGCCATCGGATCAGCTTTTCACATCACCCTGTGTAACCGCAGACCGGAGCTTTGCTGGCAGCTGTGTGGCAGCCCCGTCCTTGAAACGTTGTAACTCCTTCCTTGACTCTTTGTGCCTACAGATTTCATCTTCAGCCCTTTAATACTCATTTTCCGTTATGTTGAATGTTATCATGCCCAGAACTGGTTCCAGAGGAACAGGCTGACGGGTGCTAATGATGATGCCCAGGGTACACATGCTCTCCTGAATCACCCCCTGCCACTCCTCAAGCCAGGACAACTTGGAATCCCCAAACTGCCACAGGGATCCCTGCCACTGCTACACTTCCTAGGGCATCCATAATACTCTCCATAGCAAAGGGAAGAACAAGAAATAGAAGCACAGTTTGCAAAAAAGATTATGAGAGGTCTCAGAGTTTAGATTGTGCAAATGTCAAAGAATATGCCAAAAGCTGCTGGCTGGGAAAAGCAAATTGGAAGCTATGCTGGACACATGGTTTTGTGAGATTGTCAACAAACAGCAAATAAGCAATATTAGAATGAAGATAAGTGATATTAGAACGTCTTCTTTGTGGAGGGCATTTTAGATGGCAGGTGATCGAGCCGTCTGAAGGGCCTCAAACAAGAGGAGAACTGTACCCCTGTAATATCAGGTCCATATACACACCACAAAGAGATGCTCTCTTCCAGCAGCAAGCTCACAGGTCTCCCCTGCGTCTGGGGAGAAGTGATCTCTCTCCAGAAGCAGCTTGCCAACCTGGGGATGGAGGAAGAGGCAGAGGTGGGGAGCAGAGCAGAGAGGGGCCCCTTTGCATGGAGTGTGCTCCCATTCCTCCTTTAAAACTTCACGTGGGAGTTGCACAGGCTTTGCTTTGCTTTGTCTTTTCCTAGAAAGCACAAGCAGTGCTTTTGCACTCTTCTTGCAAGACACTTGTAGTGAGAGCCATGCCATCCCTCTGTGCCTGACTCTCATGAAGGATGCTCTGTGCTCAGGAGGACGCGGATGCCTGAGCAGGGAGATACCCAGCAGATACTTGTCTGCCACAGTATCTCCATCCAGGGAAATTCCAGTTGTATAAGAAATAAATACCACATCTGCTAAGAGCCCTCAGCCCATTCTTTCAGGGCTCTTGGGTACAATTTATCTGGGCTGCTACTTTTAAAATATTTGCCCTGAGTGTATGTCATCCCCTCTCATGCCCAATAAACTGGAAAGCAATTTACAGCCTTCCTTGCATCTTCCCGAACAGTGGATACAGATATTTCCTCCCTTTCTGTATTTTGCACAACAGGAATTTCATTCTTTTCTGGAAAAAAAAAAAAAAAAAAGACTTAAAAGAAAGTGTTTTGATAACAAAATATGTCTTCTTCCTCATCATTTCTGTGGTCAGCCATGTATATATCCCACAAGAGTCCAAAATTTTATATACATCCCACCTTTCTACATGCATCTGGATACTCTGTTGAACCACCTGTGGTGTCCAATTCTCCACGGTCCAGTTTGGGATTCAGCCTCTAACACCTTTCTAAAGCACATGCCTTCAGGAACTTTTTATCGTCCCCCACCACTTTGCTTACCACCAGACCCTGTTTTTGGTGATAGAGCTGTCCCTCGCACAGTGACGCTGGTTCTGGTGAGACCACCTGAGCCCACTGCTTTTGTCCTGGTGTCTCAGGCTGAACTGCTGTTGAGGAGAAACCCTCACAAACCAGAAACCCTTACAGTGTACTCCCTATAAGGCTGGCAGTTATGAGGCCCCAGTGCAGAACACAAGAATCAGACATTTGGACTCTGCCTTTGGAAAGAAGCAGAAAAAGATGTGCACATCTTGCAGTGATAAGGAAAGGCTTCCACTGCTAACCAAGGAGCCTGCTTCCCAAATCTAATTTCCAACCACCCAGCCTCACCCTCCCCTGTCACAGCTCCGTGCCCTTCCCTCGGTCCTGTTGCTGTCCTCTGGCAGCTCAGCGCCTGCCCCTCTGCTCCCCTTGTGAGGAAGCTGCCGGCCGCCATGAGGCCTGCTCTCAGCCTCCTCTCAGCTGGGAAGGAGCTCTTTATTACTTTTGGTCCCACTTGATGGCAGAATTGTCAGCACAACCGCTTGACTTTTGTTAAAATGAGCAGTTAACGAAGGGCTTTATGAAGGGCCGGCGTCAAGGGGCTTGTCATGGGGTGTCCTTTGGGGCCTGCCTCAGCCCCAGCTGTCTTGGATGCTGTGGTCCCCTCCATGCTGGTGGTTCCCCTCAGAGGGATGGCCACAGCCCAGAGGTGGAAGCTGCCATCAGAGTCTCTGGCCTCAGGCCCAGCTGGTCCCTGGATGCAGGGACTTCATGGTGGTAGGGGGCCAGCCCCAGCACAGGGATCTTTCTGCAGCACTTGATGCTTCCTCTCAATGGACCTCTGCACTGGCCCAGGGAAGCATTGCAGCTTTGCGGGGACAACCCAAGAGGCCACAGGAACTCCCCATTTCTCTGAGGCAGCCCTCCATCTGGGCAGAGGATGCTCTCATGCACAGTGTTCTCCATTGCTGGTGGCTGGTTGGAAGAGCTGACCCCAGAGCACAGCTCTTCAGCTCTGTTTCCTTTCTTTTAATTCTGAATCTCTGTCCTTGACAGATTGTCCAGACAGAGTGCCATCATAACCTGCAGGTACTTGTTCTGTCTGGAGAGCCCGCTTGGTTTCTCCACACTTCTGTCAGCGATAATGGTCGCAGAGCAGTGCTTCCATAGAGCCAAGGACTTTTCATGCTGCAGGGGTGCACAAGGAGCTGGGAGGGGACAGAACCAGGACAGCTGACCCCAAAGGGATGTCCCACACCAAGTGGCATCCTGCTGAATGATTAGCAGAGGGGGGCTCTCTCTGAGGGGGGGGGGGCTTCTCCGGGCTGGGGGGAACACTGCTCGAGGACAGGCTAGGCATCGGACAGCGGGTGGCGAGCAATTATTTCACTGAACAGCACTTGTTTTGTAGGTTTTATTATCAACAGCATTATTACTTCTTCCTGCTCAACCCATGAGGTTTTACTTTTATTTTTTTTTTCTTTTTTTTTTTTCTTCCCTCCCACTTCTCTTCCCCATCCCACTTGGGGAGGGGGTGTGCGAGGCAACAAACATCTCTGCTGGGCTAGGCTGTGGGCAATGCCCAGCAGGGCAGAGTCCAGGGCCCCCAGGGTCTGCCTCCTGCTCCAGCACAGCATCCTGACACAGCCTGCCTGGGAGGATCCCTGGTCCTGGGAGGTGCTTGATGTCTTTGTAGTGGAACGGGGCACGATGGTCAGGGTGATGGTCCCTGGAGCTGCACTGCCACTTTCACCCTGGGGCACAGCTTGCACAGACTGTCTGTGTGAAGACAGCTCCCAGGGAGCCGCAGCCTCTTGCTGTGAAATTGCACCTCCAGGGAGTAGCGTGGCAGAGATGCCATGATCACCCTGCCTCAGCACTGCAGCTTGTCCTGCTGCCAGTCCTGCAGCCACTTTTGCCATTCCAGGCAGACCCCGGCCACCAGCAGCAGAAGGCACAAGGAAAGCAAGGAAAGTTGCCGCTGGCAATGCCAGAACTGCTCCCCTCTGTGAGGCAGCCCCCTGTCTGGCTGAATGATGCTGTCACGGACAATGCAGCCTACCCCAATTGACTGGTACTGCTGCTTGCTGCCTGCCAAGCAGGGAGGGTGACCCATGTTCGCTGGGCTGTGAAGTGCTGTGGACCAGCTATGAGTCCACTGGAACAGCTCTTCCACCACTGTTGTCCCTCATCTGGGCAAAGGAGAATCTCGTGCACAGTCATCCTCATTTCTGGTGGCTGGATAGAGGAGGAGACCTCAGCCAGTGGCTCTTGAGCTCTGCTGCCTGGCTTGGAGACCTGCTTCTGAGGCCTGCGGTGCCCAGGGGCTGTCAGGGTCGAAGAGAAAGCTATTGTCAACCATTCCTCACAGCCAGGTATGATTGCAATGGCAGATGTGGGGTGATGGCCGGTGGGGATGCCTCTGTGAGGTCACAGCCCCCAGCCCACCCATGGGACCACCTCCATGATAGAGATGCCATGGTCAGCCTTCCTTGGGATTGCTGCTGGTCCAGCTGATGGTCCTGAAGCTACTTTGGCCATGAAGAAGAGCTAAAGAGGCCCAGGACAATCCAAACATCCCCAGCAGTTCCTCCTCAGCATGGCAGCCAACCATCCTTCTGAAGGAAGCTCTTGCATACGGTGTTCTCTGGGCTGAGAAGGGCTGGTTGTACCCCAGGCAGTACAGGGGGCCACAGGAACTCCCCGTTCCTTTGAGGCAGCCCTCCATTCGAGCAGAGAATGCCCTCATGCACAGTGTTGCACAGTGCTTGTGGCTGGCCGGAGGAGCTGACCCCAGAGTGCAGCTCCTCAGCCCTGTTTCCTGCCCTCTGATCCCGTATCTCAGTCTTGGATGGCTTGGGTGCTGCCAGGCCATGTGGGTGCAGGTTCTTTTTGGAGATTCCACTTGGTTTCCCCACAATTCTTTTGGAGCTAGTGAAAGAGTGCAATTTTATCTTCTCTCACAGAAATGTCACGATCATCCTCTCTCTGCATTGCAGCTGGTCCTGCTGATGGTCTTAAAGCCACTTTGGCCATGCCAGCAAGAGCTGGGGGTCTTGGACAAATTGAGAGGGTGCCAGAGCTTCTGACTTCTATGAGGCAGCCCCTCATCTGGGTGAATGATGTTCTTATGTACAATGTGGCCCTGAGCAATTGACTGGTACAGCTGCTTGATGCCTGCCAAACACAAAGGGAGTCTGAGATGCACCAGGGCCACCTTGGGCCCATCAGGATGGGCTGTGCAGTCCTGAGGCTGACCCACAGGGGATGGCCTGGTGCCAACACTCACCAACACCATCTCCACCATCACCAGTGCTGTCCGTCACCCTGTGGGCACAGGAGCGCGACACAGTGACTAATCTCAGGAGGGACCTATGGGACCGCTTCCGACACCTCCCAGCATCGAGTCCCCCAGTCCCGAGATCCCCCATTCTCAAGCCCCCTGTACCTGTTGGAACTGAGCAGTGGTGAGCAGGGGAGACCTGAGCCACCAGAAGCAGGAGGCAGGTCCAAAAGGAAAGCTGCCGATGGCAACTCCACAGAGCCCAGTGTGACTGCAGCAAGCCCACCTGGGACCTTGCAGCATTGCCAGGGCACGTCTTCCTCTGGGGACACCTTGTGTCCTTTAGGCCTGCCTCAGCCCAATCTCTCTACGATGCTATGGTCCCCCCCTTGCTGGTGGTTTCCCTCAGAGGGACAGCCGCAACCCGGAGGTGGAAGCTGCCATCAGAGCCTCTGGCCTGCTCAGTGCTGCTGTCTCAGTGGCCTTGGCAGGATCCTGGGGCTGGTCCCACAAAGTGTCCATGGTGCTTCTGCTTTTCTGATCCTTGCTGGTGCTCAGCCCTCAGGCTTGCAGTTTGGAGTCCTGTGCCGAGGGCCAGGGAGACGACGCTGGACTCTGGTCCTGCCCAGGCCTTTGGCATCCCCCAGGGTGTCCTCATGATTTTGCCCATGGGGGCCGGGTCCCTCTTGAAGTCAGAGCAGCCAGTCTCAGGGAGCACTGTGCCAGGGCTCAGGGCTGCCCAGCCACCCTCCTCCTGGGGCACTGCTTATGGGATGGGCACTCTGGGTAGTGCTGGTCCCTGGATGCACGTCCCTGGATGTGGGCCCTGCTCCCTGTCCTCTCCTCCTGCACTGCCGCTCTCGGCCCGGACGCTGTCACGTCACAGCACCGCCGACTCTGCGGGCCCCGCAGGGCAGAGCCACGTGCTCAGATGGCCCCTCGGCAGCGCGTATCTGAGAAGATACGTCTCCTAATTTCCACCCTAAACCTCCACTGGTGCTACTTGAGGCCATTCCCTCTTGTCCTATCGCTAGTTATCTGCAAGAAGAGGCCAACACCCAGCTCCCCATACCTTCCTTCCAGGTTGCTGTAGAAGCTCTGCCCCAAGCCTCCTCTTCTCCAGACTAAACACCCCCAGTTCCCTCAGCTGCTCCCCACAGGACTTGTGCTCCAGGCCCTTCACCAGCTTCATAGCCCTTCTCTGGACACACTCCAGGCCCTCGAGGTCTTCCCTGTTGTGAGGGGCCCAAAACTGAACATAGAACTCGAGGTGCAGCCTCACCAGAGCAGAGTACAGGGGGACGATCACCTCATCCAGCTGGGAACCAGACTGCAGGGAGATGACAGGGTTGTTGTGACCAAAGTGCAGGACCCGTCACTTAGCCCAGTTGAGCCTCCTCCCACTGGCTTCTGCCCATCAATCCATCCTGTCCAGGTCCCTCTGCAGGGCCTTCCTACCCTGCGGCAGATTGACAGTTCCCTCCAACTTGGTGTCGTCTCCAAACTTGCTGAGGGTACACGCAATTCCCTGGTCCAAATCATCCGTAAAGATATTAAAGAGAATGGGTCCCAATGCTGACCCCTGTGGAGCACCACTCAGGAGAGATGGTGTTCTCAGGGCTGAGGGCCAGGGAGACCATGGTGAGCTCTGGTCCTCCCCAGGCCTTCGGCATCCCCAAGGGCATCCTCACAATTTCATCCTTGGGGGGCTGTATCCATCTTGTGGCTAGAGAAGACATTCTTATTGTGCAGCATGTGAGCCCTTGGGGCTGCACAGCCGCCCTCTTCCTGGGGCAATCCTCGTGGGGATGGATGCTCCAGGATGACCTGGTCCCAGCGGTGCTACAGCTCCAGGGGCTCACATTGCTCCTCAGTCAGGCATGAACGTGGCCTCAGGGCTGTGGAAACAGACAGGCACCAGGCAGGAGCGTGGTGTCCTCGAGGCCGCTGGTCAGGCGATGGATGCCCCAAGCTTCTTCTGCTTCACCTGGTCCGGATGGAGCAGTGGCTTGGGCTTGATGAAGAAGACATATGGACTTCACGGTGGTGGGGGGCCAGCCCCAGCACAGGCATTTTTGGGCAGCGCTTGATGCTTCTTTCCAGTGGACTGCTGCACTGGTCCAGGGAAGCATTGGAAGCCTTCTTGGCCACCAGGGTACACTGATGGCTCATGGCCAACCTGTCATCCACCAGGACCCCCAGGTCCTTCTCCCCAGAGCTCCTCTCCTGCAGGTCATCCCCCAGCCTGTACTGATACATGTGGCTGTTCCTTTCCAAGTGCAAGACTCTACACTTGCTTTTATTAAACCTCATCTGGTTTCTTCCTGCCCAGCTCTCCAGCCAGTCCAGGTCTTGCTGAATGGCAGCACAGCCATCTGGCGTGTTGGACACTCCTCCCAGCTTTGTACCATCAGCGCACCTGCTAAGGGTGGACACTAGTCCCTCATCAAAGTCATTGATGAAGATGTTGAACAAGACTGGACCCAGCACTGACCCCTGGGGAACACCACTTGTCACAGGTCTCCAACCGGACTCTGCACCGCCGATCACCACCCTCTGAGCTCGGCCAGTCAGCCAGTTCTCAACCCACCTTACTGTCCACTCATCTATCCCACACTTTCTCAGCTTTGTTAGCAGGATGTCATGGGAGACAGTAGCAAAAGCCTTTCGCTTTTGTTTTGTTGTTTTTGTTTGTTTTTGGAGATTCAGATCGCACTCCGTGAAAGAAAAGTTTAGAGCATCAGCATCCCACTGGGAAGACATAAAAAACACTCCCAAAGTCTTTCTCCTTCTTCTTAACGCTGGAGGTGCCTTAAGAGGAGAATGGTCATGGCTGGGCCCCTCCAATGATAGCAAATTGTATGAAAAGTTACATTAAATTGAAAATCAAGCGAATGACACGAAAATTACCTCACTATTTGAACTAATGAGTTAAATTTCCATTCCTGCAAAAATACTCAAAGAAATAATCCAGTAGGTTATGTGGAGTTAGGCAATCACAACTAAAACTGCTACAAAGTGCAGATGGTGAGAAACAAACAACAAAGCGATTTCCTTCTCTGACAGCCTAACACCTTGCTCAGGGAAGACACCTATATAGCACCTTCATAAAGCCTTCGACACCCTCCCACCTCGTGCTCCCATCAGCAGGTTGAAGAAGGTTAGAGGGAATGGCTGACAGAAAACTGCTCCAACCAGAGCTTGGGGTCTACTCCCCTGAAATTCCACTGAATTAATTCCACTTTTTTTTTTTTTTTTTTTTTTTTTCCCGGCATCGAGGCCACTCGAAGCAGCCGAGGGAGCCGCCAGGACCCGGCAGCCCTCACGAGGGAGGCTGATGAGGCGTAGGTGGAGTCAGCAGCGCCTCGTCCCTGGCCGTTCAAAAGCAGACCCTAGGGAGCGCGAGCGACCAGGAGCGCGGCGAACAGGACAGGCAAACAGGGAGTGGTGCGTCAGAAGGGCAGGGCATGGCAGTTTGTGCGGCAGTTTGCGCAGGCAGGGCTAGCAAGTAGGGCCCCTCGCCGCTCTTCTGCAGTGGTCTTTCCCTTCGGTACTTGTAACCCGCCTGCGAGGAACCTGGCCATGGTATCAACCAGGCAGAAAAACACGGCCTCCGCATCTCTTGCGGCCTCTCCAGCCGCAGTCAGTGATGTGGCCACTCGGAGGGCTCAGGGAAACACGCAGCCATCCAGGTCTTGGGCTGCAGGGTGTGCCTGAGTCTTCTGTCGGCATCCGACAGCTGCAGCGAGGGGTATGCCTCTGGGAGGTGTGCCCAGATTGAAGAGCTGCTCAGCCCAGTAGCGGAGCTTCAGGACGAGGTGAGCAGGCTCAGGAGCATCAGGCAGTCAGAGAGGGAAACTGACTGGTAGGAGGTGTACTCTACCCTCTCTGAGACAGACTCACAAGCCTGCCATAGCACAAATGTCTCCTGCTACAAAGAAGACAAAAGTTCCCTCATCCCACCAGGCAGTAGGGGGAGACCTAGGCCAAGGGGGGGAATGGAGGCAGGTTCCTGTTCGGGGTGGTAGGCGAGCCCTGTCCCTGCCCACCTCACTTTCCCATCTACCCTTATATAACAGGTACGAGGGTCTAGAACACGACAGAACAACGAAGTAGACGAAAGCCCGTCCCAGTTGGAGAGGATGCCTAAAGAAAAGCAACCTATCCCCGGCATTGCTACATCAACTGTCAAAAAAGAAAGAAGGGTTATTGTCATGTGGGACTCCCTTTTGAAAGGGACAGAGGGCCCAATATGCCGACCAGACCCAACCCACAGGGAAGTCTGTTGCCTCCCTGGGGCTCAGGTGAGAGACTTTGCTAAGAAAGTCAAGCACATGGTGCGGCCCACCAACTACTACCCACTACTGTTCTTTCAGGCTGGTAATGACGAGGTAGCAACAAGAAGTCTGATAGCGATCAAAAGGGACTTTAGGGCTTTGGGGCAACTACTTAAAGGATCAGGGGCACAGGTTGTGTTTGCCTCTGTCCTTCCGATAGGGGGGATCGAAGCTGGAAAACAGATTCATCACATTAACACGTGGCTTCGGGATTGATGCAACCAGCAGAATTTCAGGTTTTTCGATCACGGGAAGGTCTACGCTACACTGTGCCTCCTAAAAGCACAAGATCAGGCGATTCCAAAATATCGGAAGTCAGGCAAGTGGGGCAGAAGGCCGGCCTGGCTGACCAGGGATCTTCTACTGGAGCTTAGGCAAAAAAAGAATGTGTACGGCTGCTGGAAGGAGGGTCAGGTGACAAGGAAGGAATACAGGGATGCTGTTTGTGTTTGTAGGGAGAAAATTCGTATGGCTAAAGCCCAGCTAGAGTTGAAGCTGGCCATGTCTGTGGGAGACAATAAAAAAGTTTCTTTTAGATATGTGAACAGAAAAAGGAGAACCAAAGAAAACATAGGTCCACTACTAGATGGGGAAGGTCTTCTCACAGACAATGACATAGGCAAAGCAGAGATGTTTAACGCCTTCTTTGCCTCTGTCTTCAACAGTGATGATGGGCTTCGGGACCCAGGGTACCCTGAGCTGGAGGACCATGATGGTGAGAATGATAAACTCCCAACCAACCCTGAACATATGTGGGATTTGCTGCTCCACCTGGATCCATACAAGTCCATGGGTCCAGATGGAATTCATCCCAGGGTGCTTAAAGAGCTGGCTGACATCATCGCGGGACCTCTCTCAATTATTTTTCAACGGTCTTGGGAATCTGGAGAGGTCCCATTGGACTGGAAACTGGCAAATGTTGTGCCAATTTTCAAGAAGGGTAAGAAAGAAGACCCTAGCAATTACAGGCCTGTCAGTCTCACATCAGTGCCTGGTAAAATTATGGAGAGGATGATCCTTGAAGTTACTGAAGCGCACCTGGAGGACAATGCAGTCATTGGTCCCAGCCAACATGGGTTCACGAGGGGTAGGTCCTGCCTAACAAATTTGATTTCATTTTATGATAAGATCACCCATCTAGTCAATCAAGGGAAACCAGCTGATGTGATCTTTTTGGACTTCAGCAAAGCTTTTGACACGGTTTCCCACTGGACAAAATGTCCAGCATACAGCTAAACAAAAACATCATACGATGGGCGAGAAATTGGCTGACGGGCAGGGCTCAAAGGGTTGTGGTAAATGGGGCCACATCTGGCTGGCGGATGATCACTAGTGGGGTCCCCCAAGGCTCCATTTTAGGGCCAGTCCTCTTCAATGTTTTTATAAATGATCTGGATGTAGGACTAGAAGGTGTTTTGAGGAAATTTGCTGACGACACCAAACTTGGAGGAGTTGTGGACTCGGATGAGGGTGGAAAGGCCTTGCAGAGAGATCTGGACAGATTGGAGAGCTGGGCAATCACCAACCGCATGAAGTTTAACAAAAGTAAGTGCCGGGTCCTGCACCTGAGACGGGGCAACCCTGGCTATACGTACAGACTGGGCGACGAGACGCTGGAGAGCAGCCCCGCAGAGAGGGATCTGGGGGTTGTGGTTGACAGCAAGCTGAATATGAGCCAGCAGTGTGCCCTGGCAGCCAGGAGGGCCAACCGTACCCTGGGATGCATCAAGCATGGCATTGCTAGTCGGTCGAGGAGAGTGATTGTCCCACTCTACTCTGCGCTGGAGCGGCCTCACCTCGAGTACTGTGTGCAGTTCTGGGCATCACAGTACAAAAAGGACATTAAACTGTTGGAGAGTGTCCAGAGGAGGGCGACGAAGATGGGCCTAGAGGGGAAGACATACAAGGAGCAGCTGAGGTCACTGGGCCTGTTCAGCCTGGAGAAGAGGAGGCTGAGGGGGGACCTCATCGCAGTCTACAACTTCCTTGCGAGGGGGAGTGGAGAGGCAGGTGACCTATTCTCCGGTATCACTAAGGTGATAAGGGTGGTTGCACACCGGACCAGGCTCCCCAGTGAAGTAGTCACTGCACCAAGCCTGTCTGAATTTAAGAAGAGATTGGACTGTGCACTTAGTCACATGGTCTAAACTTTTGGGCAGACCTGTGTGGTGCCAGGAGTTGGACTTGATGATCCTTATGGGTCCCTTCCAACTTGGGATATTCTGTGATTCTGTGAAATTGTGTCTATTTCTGAGGATTGTATTTCAAGTAACACACACACCAAGCAGAAAGCATCCAAAGAACCCACTCAGTCTGATACTAAGAAGCATTCTTCTTAGGATCAGACTTTTAGAAAACATGGCCTCTAAGGAGAGATTAAACACTGGATTAAGGGACGAACTCTTTAATGTCAAGAGAAGGCAGAATCAAGATGTGTATAAGGATGCTGCAAATAAGAAGTGAAAAAACTTCTTTCCAGGCCATATATTTAGGACAAGGAAGAAAGGACTTCATATGCAGCAAAGGGAATTTAGTTTAGGTGCTATACTGTGGTGGTTTGACTTGGGTTGGCAGCTGAGTTCCACCACGGCCGCTCTCTCACTCCCCCTCCTCAAAGGGAAAGGGGGAGAAAATACAATGCAAAGGGCTCAAAAGCTGAGATAAAGACGGGGAGATTACTCAACAATTATCGTGATGGGCAAAACAGACTCAGAGTAGCGAGAGAGAAAGATTTCCCCCCCCCATACTCCTCCCTCCCACCTCCTCCCCCTGAGCAGCGCAGGGGAATGAGGGAATGGGGGCTGCGGTCAGTCTGTAGCACTTTGTCTCCGCCGCTCCTTCTCAGTCACTCTGCCCCTGCTCCGCTGTGGTCTCCTCCACGGGCTGCAGCGTGGAACCCTACTCCACCGTGGTATGTCACGGGCAGCAGGGGAACAGCCTGCTTCACCATGGTCCTCACCAGAGGCCACAGGGGACTTCTGCTCTGGCGCCTGGAGCACCTCTCCCCCTTGTTCTTCATTGACCTTGGCATCTGCAAGGCTGTTTCTCACTCCTCTCTCCCACCTGCTGTTCCACAGCAGTTTTTTTTTTTTCCTTTCTTCAATCTGCTCTCCCAGAGGCGCAAACAACATCGCTTATTGGCCCAGCTCTAGCCAGCAGTGGGGCCCTTATCTAATATGGGACAGCTTCTGGATTCTTGTCGCAGAACCCACCCCTATGGCCCCCTCCTCTGCTGAAACCTTGCCATGTAAACCCACTACATAAAGCAAGAGAACTCATAAACGGTTTGAAAGATCTATAGCAGCATGGCTGAAAAGGAGAAGAAAGAATGACACTTGGCACCTCCTAGTACAACAAAGAAAGAGCTCTACATGAAATGATTGGTTAGCAGACTGAAAACAAAAAAAAAAAAAAGAAGGTACTTCATCACCCAATATGCGGCTGAGCTGTCAGTCCAACTGCAGATCTCATAGATGCGAATAAGGGCCTAAACAAAGAAAACACCAAAAGCTGCACTATGGAAAACTCCTCTGTGCCAGGAAAAAGAGAAAAACACAAGAAGTTAAAAGATAAAGAACTTCTCAGGGGAAACAACATGAAAAAAACAACTAAAGATGGACGATGAAGCTCTCCTCAGGAGAAAAGTGATGAAGAAAACCCCAAAAGCTGGATGATGAAGAACTCTTCAGGGCCGTGGAGAAGAAACCCCCAAAACCTCCTCGACAAAGCAATACTTCGGGGCCGAAGTGAAGAGAACTCCAAAAGCTGGGTGATGAAGAATTCCTCAGGATATTAGTGACGAAAACACAAATAGCTGAACAATGAAGAATTCCTCAGGGCAGTAATGAAGAAAACACCAAAAGCTTCAAAATGAAGAAATCCTCAGGGCATTAGTGAAGAAAATACCAAAAGCTGCATGAAGAAGAACTCCTAAGGGGAAAAGTGGTGAGGAGAACCCCAAAAGCTGGAAGATGAAGAAATCCTCAGGGCCATAATGAAGAACAAAACAAAACATGCATGAAGAAAACATCCTCAGGGGAAATGTGGTGAATATCGTTCATAACGCTGGACGATGAAGAATTCCGCAGGGCCGTAGTGAAGAAAACACCAAAAGCTGCACGTTGAAGAAATCCTCAGGGCCTGGAACAAGAAAAAAACATACCACATGTTGGAAGACGAAGCACTTCCCAGGAGCAACAAGGTGAAAACAATACCAAAAGTAACACGATAAAGCTCTCCCAAGGGAAAACATGGTGAGGAGAACCCCAAGAGTTGCACGATGAAATTCTCAGGACCATAATGAAGAAAACACCAAAAGCTGCACGATGATGCACTCCCCAGGTTCCACAAGGTGAAAAAAAAATAAACACCTCCACGATGATTCACACTTCAAGACTCACAGTAAAGAAAACATGAAAAGCTGAATGATGAAGCAATCCTCAGCAGAAACATGGTGTGGAGAACCACAAAAGATGCACGATGAAAATGTCCTCAGAGGAAAGGCACTGAAGGAAACAAAAAATCTGGAGGCAGCAGCACTCCTCAAGTCGCACTGAAGAAAACAACGAAAGCTGCTCAGCAAAGCACTCCTCAGAGGAAGCAGTGACGAAACCACCAAAAGCTGCACGATGAAGAACTCCTCAGGGAAAACTTGGTGAACACAACCTGAAAACCTGCATGATGAACTTCTCCTCTGGGTGGTAGTGAAGAAAACACAAATAGCTGCACGATGAAGCTCTCCTCAGGGGAAAAGTGCTCAACAGAACCCCAGAAGCTGGACGATGCAGAACTCCTCACAGGTCACAGTTAAAAATAAACCAAAAGCTGCACGATGAAGAACTCCTCAGGGGACATGTGGTATGGGGAACCCCAAAAGCTGCATGATGCAGAACTCAATGGTCGCAACGTGAAGAAGGCACTAAAAGCTGCTCAACAAAGCACTCCTCAGAGGCTGCAGTGAAGAAACAACAAAAGCTGCAAAATGAAGAACTCCTCAGGGCCGCACAGAAGAAAACACCAAAAGCTGCACGATGAAGAACTCCACAGGTCCATAATGAAGAAAACACCAAAAGCTGCACGGTGAAGCAATCTTCAGGGCTGCAGTGAAGAAAACACCTAAACCTGGACAATGACGCAATCCTCAGGGGCCTGAAACAAGAAAAAAACATACCATATGTTGGAGGATGAAGCACTTCTCACGGGCAACAAGCTGAAAACAATACCAAAAAATGCACAATGAAGCTCTCTCAGGGAAAACGTGGTGAGGAGAACCCCAAGAGCTGCACAATGCAGAACTCCTCAGAGCCGTAAGGAAGACAAGAGCAAAAGATGCACGGTGAACCAATCCTCAGATCCGCAGTGAAGAAAACACCAAAAGCTGCACAATGAAGAACTCCTCAGATCCACAGTGAAGAAAACACCAAACGCTGCACAGTGAAAAACTCCTCAGGGCCGTAATGAAGAAAACACCTAAAGCTGCACGTTGAAGCAATCCTCAGGGCCGCAGAGAGAATAAAAAACCAAAAGCTGCACGCTGAAGCAATCCTCAGGGGCCACAAGGTGAAGAAAACACAAAAAGCTCCACTGAGCAGCACTCTTCAAGCGCCACACTGAAGATAACATGAAAAGCTCAATGAGGAAGCAATCCTCAGCTGAATCGTGGTGTGGAGAACCACAAAAGCTGCACGATGAAAATGTCCTCCGAGGAAAGGCACTGAAGGAAACACCAAAAGCTGTACACAGAAGCACTTCTCAAGTCGCACTGAAGAAAGCAACCAAAGCTGCTCAGCAAAGCACTCCTCAGAGGCTGCAGTGAAGAAACCCCAAAAGCTGCACGATGAAGAACTCCTCAGGGAAAACTTGGTGAACACAACCCGAAAACCTGCATGATGAACTTCTCCTCAGGGTCGTAGTGAAGAAAACACAAATAGCTGCACGATGAAGCTCTCCTCAGGGCAAAAGTGCTGAACAGAACCCCAGAAGCTGGACGATGCAGAACTCCTCCCAGGTCACACTGAAGAAAACACCAAAAGCTGCACGATGAAAAACTCCTCAGGGGACATGTGGTATGGGGAACCCCTAAAGCTGCATGACGCAGAACTCAATGGTCGCAAAGTGAAGAAGGCACTAAAAGCTGCTCAGCAAAGCACTTCTCAGAGGCTGCAGTGAAGAAACAACAAAAGCTGCACAATGCAGAACTCCTCAGGGCCGTAATGAAGAAAACAGCAAAAGCTGCACGATGAAGCAATCCTCAGGGCCTGGAACAAGGAAAAAATATAAATACAAAACAAAATAAAACACCAAATTTTGGAAGACGAAGCACTTCTCAGGGGCAATACCAGAAGTTGCATGATGAACATCTCACCAGGGAAAACATGGTGAGGAGAACCCCAAGAGCTGCACGATGCAGAGCTCCTCAGAGCCGTAAAGAAGAAAACACCAAAAGCTGCACGATGAAGCAATCTTCAGGTACACAGCGAAGAAAACACCTAAACCTGGACAATGACGCAATCCTCAGGGGCCTGAAACAAGAAAAAAACACACCACATGTTGGAGGATGAAGCACTTCTGACGGGAAACAAGCTGAAAACAATACCAAAAAAAGCACAATGAAGCTCTCTCAAGGAAAACGTGGTGAGGGGAACCCCAAGAGCTGCACAATGCAGAACTCCTCAGAGCCGTAAGGAAGACAACACCACAAGCTGAGCGATGAAGAACTCCTCAAGGCCGTAAGGAAGAAAACACCAAAAGATACAAAATGAAGCAATCCTCAGGGCCGCAGTGAAGAAAACACCAAAAGCTGCACACTGAAGCAATCCTCAGGGGCCACAAGGCGAAGAAAACACCAAAAGCTCCACTGAGCAGCACTCTTCAAGAGCCACACTGGAGATAACATGAAAAGCTCAATGAGGAAGCAATCCTCAGCTGAAACGTGCTGTGGAGAACCACAAAGCATGCACGATGAAAATGTCCTCAGAGGAAAGGCACTGAAGGAAACACCAAAAGCTGGATGCAGAAGCACTCCTCAAGTCGCACTGAAGAAAGCAACCAAAGCTGCTCAGCAAAGCACTCCTCAGAGGCTGCAGTGAAGAAACAACAAAAGCTGCACAATGAAGAACTCCTCAGGGCCGCAGTGAAGGAAACACCAAAATCTGATGAACACAACCCGAAAACCTGCATGATGAACTTCTCCTCTGGGTGGTGGTGAAGAAAACACAAATAGCTGCACGATGAAGCTCTCCTCAGGGCAAAAGTGCTGAACAGAATCCCAGAAGCTGGACGATGCAGAACTCCTCACAGGTCACACTGAAGAAAACACCAAAAGCTGCACGATGAAGAACTCCTCAAGGGACATGTGGTATGGGGAACCCCAAAAGCTGCACGATGCAGAACTCAATGGTCGCAAAGTGATGAAGACACTAAAAGCTGCTCAACAAAGCACTCCTTAGAGGCTGCAGTGAAGAAACACCAAAAGCTGCACGATGAAGGAATCTTCAGGGCCGCAAAGAAGAAAACAACAAAAGCTGCACGATGAAGCAATCTTCAGGGCTGCCATGAAGAAAACACCTAAACCTGGACAATGATGCAATCCTCAGGGGCCTGAAGGAAGAAAAAAACACACCACATGTTGGAGGATGAAGCAATTCTCACGGGCAACAAGCTGAAAACAATACCAAAAAATGTACAATGAAGTTCTCTCAGGGAAGACGTGGTGAGGAGAACCCCAAGAGCTGCACAATGCAGAACTCCTCAGAGCCGTAAGGAAGACAACACCAAAAGCTGCACGATGAAGCAATCCTCAGGGGCCACACGGTGAACAAAACACTGAAAGATCCACTGAGCAGCACTCTTCAAGAGCCACACTGAAGATAACATGAAAAGCTCAATGAGGAAGTAATCCTCAGCTCAAACGTGGTGTGGAGAACCACAAAAGCTGCACGATGAAGCGATCCTCAGGGAAAACTTGGTGAACACAACCCGAAAACCTGCATAATGAACTTCTCCTCAGGTTCGTAGAGAAGAAAACACAAATTGCTGCACGATGAAGCTCTCCTCAGGGGAAAAGTGCTGAACAGAACCCCAGAAGCTGGACGATGCAGAACTCCTCACAGGTCACACTGAAGAAAACACCAAAAGCTGCACGATGAAGAACTCCTCAGGGGACATGTGGTATGGGGAACCCCAAAAGCTGCATGATGCAGAACTCAATGGTCGCAAACTGAAGAAACTAAAACTGCTCAACGAAGCAATCCTCAGGAATGCAGTGAAGAAACAACAAAAGGTGCACAATGAAGAACTCCACAGGGCCGTAATGAAGAAAACACCAAAAGCTGCACAATGAAGCAATCTTCAGGGCCACAGAGAAGAAAACACCAAAATCTGCACGAGGAAGTAATCCTTAGGGTCTGGAACAAGGAAAAAATATAAATACAAAACAAAATAAAACACCAAATTGTGGAAGACGAAGCACAGCTCAGGGGCAATACCAGAAGTTGCATGATGAATATCTCACCAGGGAAAACATGGTGAGTAGAACCCCAAGAGCTGCACGATGCAGAACTCCTCAGAGCCGTAAAGAAGAAAACACTAAAAACTGCACGATGAAGCAATCTTCAGGGCCACAGTGAAGAAAAAACCTAAAGTTGGACAATGACACAATCCTCAGGGGCCTGAAACAAGAAAAAAATACACCACCTGTTGGAGGATGAAGAACTTCTCACGGGAAACACGCTGAAAACAATACCAAAAAATGCACAATGAAGCTCTCTCAAGGAAAACGTGGTGAGGAGAACCCCAAGAGCTGCACAATGCAGAACTCCTCAGAGCCGTAAGGAAGACAACACCAAAAGCTGCGCGATGAAGAACTCCTCAGGGCCGCAGTGAAGAAAACACCAAACGCTGCACAATGAAAAACTCCTGAGGACCGTAAGGAAGAAAACACCAAAAGATGCAAAATGAAGCAATCTTCACGGCCGCAGTGAAGAAAACACCAAAAGCTGAATGCTGAAGCAATCCTCAGGGGCCACAAGGTGAAGAAAACACAAAAAGCTCCACTGAGCAGCACTCTTCAAGAGCCACACTGAAGATAACATGAAAAGCTCAATGAGGAAGCAATCCTCAGCTGAAACGTACTGTGGAGAACCACAAAAGCTGCACGATGAAAATGTCCTCAGAGGAAAGGCACTGAAGGAAACACCAAAAGCTGGATGCAGAAGCACTCCTCAAGTCGCTCTGAAGAAAGCAACCAAAGCTGCTCAGCAAAGCACTCCTCAGAGGCTGCAGTGAAGAAACCCCAAAAGCTGCACGATGAAGAACTCCTCAGGGAAAACTTGGTGAACACAACCCGAAAACCTGCATGATGAACTTCTCCTCAGGCTCGTAGTGAAGAAAACACAAATAGCTGCACGATGAAGCTCTCCTCAGGGGAAAAGTGCTGAACAGAACCCCAGAAGCTGGATGATGCAGAACTCCTCCCAGGTCACACTGAAGAAAACACCAAAAGCTGCACGATGAAGAACTCCTCAGGGGACATGTGGTATGGGGAACCCCAAAAGCTGCATGATGCAGAACTCAGTGGTTGCAATGTGAAGAAGGCACTAAAAGCTGCTCAACAAAGCACTCCTCAGAGGCTGCAGTGAAGAAACAACAAAAGCTGCACAATGAAGAACTCCTCAGGGCCGCAGTGAAGAAAACACCGAAAGCTGCACGATGAAGCAATCCTCAGGGCCTGGAACAAGGAAAAAATATAAATACAAAACAAAATAAAATACCAAATTGTGGAAGACGAAGCACAGCTCAGGGGCAATACCAGAATTTGCATGATGAACATCTCACCAGGGAAAACATGGTGAGGAGAACCCCAAGAGCTGCACGATGCAGAACTCCTCAGAGCCGTAAGGAAGACAACACCAAAAGCTGCACGATGAAGCAATCCTCAGGTACACAGCGAAGAAAACACCTAAAGTTGGACAATGACGCAATCCTCAGGGGCCTGAAACAAGGAAAAAAACACACCACCTGTTGGAGGATGAAGCACTTCTCACGGGAAACAAGCTGAAAACAATACCAAAAAAAGCACAATGAAGCTCTCTGAAGGAAAACGTGGTGAGGGGAACCCCAAGAGCTGCACAATGAAGAACTCCTCAGATCCGCAATGAAGAAAACACCAAACGCTGCACAATGAAAAACTCCTAAGGGCCGTAATGAAGAAAACACCAAAAGCTGCACGGTGAAGCAATCCTCAGGGCCGCAGTGAAGAAAACACCAAAAGCTGCACGATGAAGCAATCCTCAGGGGCCACAAGGTGAAGAAAACACAAAAAGCTCCACTGAGCAGCACTCTTCAAGAGCCACACTGAAGATAACATGAAAGCTCAATGAGGAAGCAATCCTCAGCTGAAACGTGCTGTGGAGAACCACAAATCCTGCACGATAAAAATGTCCTCAGAGGAAAGGCACTGAAGGAAACACCAAAAGCTGCACGGTGAAGCAATCTTCAGGGCTGCAGTGAAGAAAACACCTAAACCTGGACAATGACGCAATCCTCAGGGGCCTGCAACAAGAAAAAAACACACCATATGTTGGAGGATGAAGCACTTCTCAGGGGCAACAAGCTGAAAACAATACCATAAAATGCACAATGAAGTTCTCTCAGGGAAGACGTGGTGAGGAGAACCCCAAGAGCTGCACAATGCAGAACTCCTCAGAGCCGTAAGGAAGACAACACGAAAAGGTGCACGGGGAAGCAATCCTCAGGGCCGCAGTGAAGAAAACACCAAAAGCTGCACAATGAAGAACTCCTCAGATCCGCAGTGAAGAAAACACCGAACGCTGCACAATGAAAAACTCCTGAGGACCGTAAGGAAGAAAACACCAAAAGATGCAAAATGAAGCAATCTTCACGGCCGCAGTGAAGAAAACACCAAAAGCTGCACAATGAAGAAATCCTCAGGGGCCACATGGTGAAGAAAACACAAAAAGCTCCACTGAGCAGCACTCTTCAAGAGCCACATTGAAGATAACATGAAAAGCTCAATGAGGAAACAATCCTCAGCTGAAACGTGCTGTGGAGAACCACAAAAGCTGCAGGATGAAAATGTCCTCAGAGGAAAGGCACTGAAGGAAACACCAAAAGCTGGACGCAGAAGCACTCCTCAAGTCGCACTGAAGAAAGCAACCAAAGCTGCTCAGCAAAGCACTCCTCAGAGGCTGCAGTGAAGAAACAACAAAAGCAGCACGATGAAGAACTCCTCAGGGAAAACTTGGTGAACACAACCCGAAAACCTGCATGATGAACTTCTCCTCTGGGTGGTAGTGAAGAAAACACAAATAGCTGCACGATGAAGCTCTCCTCAGGGGAAAAGTGCTGAACAGAATCCCAGAAGCTGGAAGATGCAGAACTCCTCACAGGTCACAGTGAAAAAAACACCAAAAGCTGCATGATGAAGAACTCCTCAGGGGACATGTGGTATGGGGAACCCCAAAAGCTGCATGATGCAGAACTCAGTGGTCTCTAAGTGAATAAGACACTAAAAGCTGCTCAACAAAGCACTTCTCAGAGGCTGCAGTGAAGAAACACCGAAAGCTGCACGATGAAGGAATCTTCAGGGCCGCAGAAAAGAAAACACCAAAAGCTGCACGATGAAGAACTCCACAGGTCCGTAATGAAGAAAACACCAAAAGCTGCACGATGAAGGAATCTCCAGGGCCGCAGAGAAGAAAACAACAAAAGCTGCATGATGAAGAACTCCACAGGTCCGTAATGAAGAAAAAACCAAAAGCTGCACGATGAAGCAATCTACAGGGCTGCAGTGAAGAAAACACCTAAACCTGGACGATGACGCAATCCTGAGGGGCCTGAAACAAGAAAAAAACACACCATATGTTGGAGGATGAAGCACTTCTCACGGGCAACAAGCTGAAAACAATACCAAAATATGCACAATGAAGCTCTCTCAGGGAAAACGTGGTGAGGAGAACCCCAAGAGCTGCACAATGCAGAACTCCTCAGAGCCGTAAGGAAGACAACAGCAAAAGATGCATGGTGAAGCAATCCTCAGATCCGCAGTGAAGAAAACACCAAACGCGGCACAATGAAGAACTCCTCAGGGCCGTAATGAAGAAAACACCAAAAGCTGCACAATGAAGAACTCCTCAGGGCCGTAAGGAAGAAAACACCAAAGCTGCACGGTGAAGCAATCCTCAGGGCCACAGTGAAGAAAACACCAAAAGCTGCACGATGAAGCAATCCTCAGGGGCCACACGGTGAAGAAAACACCAAAAGCTCCACTGAGCAGCACTCTTCAAGAGCCACACTGAAGATAACATGAAAAGCTCAATGAGGAAGCAATCCTCAGCTCAAACGTGGTGTGGAGAACCACAAAACCTGCACGATGAAGCAATCCTCAGGGAAAACTTGGAGAACACAACCCGAAAACCTGCATGATGAACTTCTCCTCAGGCTCGTAGTGAAGAAAACACAAATAGCTGCACGATGAAGCTCTCCTTAGGGGAAAAGTGCTCAACAGAACCCCAGAAGCTGGACGATGCAGAACTCCTCACAGGTCACACTGAAGAAAACACCAAAAGCTGCACGATGAAGAACTCCTCAGGGGACATGTGGTATGGGGAACCCCAAAAGCTGCATGATGCAGAACTCAGTGGTCGCAAAGTGAAGAAGACACTAAAAGCTGCTCAACAAAGCACTCCTCAGAGGCTGCAGTGAAGAAACACCAAAAGCTGCACAATGAAGGAATCTTCAGGGCCGCAAAGAAGAAAACACCTAAACCTGGACAATGACGCAATCCTCAGGGGCCTGAAACAAGAAAAAAACACACCATATGTTGGAGGATGAAGCACTTCTCAGGGGCAACAAGCTGACAACAATACCAAAAAATGCACAATGACGCTCTCTCAGGGAAAATGTGGTGAGGAGAACCCCAAGAGCTGCACAATGCAGAACTCCTCAGAGCCGTAAGGAAGACAAGAGCAAAAGATGCACGGTGAAGCAATCCTCAGATCCGCAGTGAAGAAAACACCAAACGCTGCACAATGAAGAACTCCTCAGATCCGCAATGAAGAAAACACCAAACGCTGCACAAAGAAAAACTCCTCAGGGCCGTAATGAAGAAAACACCAAAAGCTGCACGGTGAAGCAATCCTCAGGGCCGCAGTGAAGAAAACACCAAAAGCTGCATGCTGAAGCAATCCTCAGGGGCCACAAGGCGAAGAAAACACAAAAAGCTCCACTGAGCAGCACTCTTCAAGAGCCACACTGAAGATAACATGAAAGCTCAATGAGGAAGCAATCCTCAGCTGAAACGTGCTGTGGAGAACCACAAATCCTGCACGATGAAAATGTCCTCAGAGGAAAGGCACTGAAGGAAACACCAAAAGCTGGATGCAGAAGCACTCCTCAAGTCACTCTGAAGAAAGCAACCAAAGCTGCTCAGCAAAGCACTCCTCAGAGGCTGCAGTGAAGAAACCCCAAAAGCTGCACGATGAAGAACTCCTCAGGGGACATGTGGTATGGGGAACCCCAAAAGCTGCATGATGCAGAACTCAATGGTCGCAACGTGAAGAAGGCACTAAAAGCTGCTCAACAAAGCACTCCTCAGAGGCTGCAGTGAAATAACAACAAAAGCTGCACGATGAAGTACTCCACAGGTCCGCAGTGAAGAAAACACCAAAAGCTGCAAGATGAAGAACTCCTCAGGGGACATGTGGTATGGGGAACCCCTAAAGCTGCATGATGCAGAACTCAATGGTCGCAAAGTGAAGAAGGCACTAAAAGCTGCTCAGCAAAGCACTTCTCAGAGGCTGCAGTGAAGAAACAACAAAAGCTGCACAGTGCAGAA
Organism: Anser brachyrhynchus; assembly: GCF_964034855.1. Lineage (NCBI taxonomy): Eukaryota > Metazoa > Chordata > Aves > Anseriformes > Anatidae > Anser > Anser brachyrhynchus. The sequence continues at coordinate 5,535,056 of NC_137697.1, forward strand.
CTCCTCAGGGCCGTAATGAAGAAAACAGCAAAAGCTGCACGATGAAGGAATCTTCAGGGCCGCAGTGAAGAAAACACTGAAAGCTGCACGATGAAGCAATCCTCAGGGCCTGGAACAAGGAAAAAATATAAATACAAAACAAAATAAAACACCAAATTTTGGAAGACGAAGCACTTCTCAGGGGCAATACCAGAAGTTGCATGATGAACATCTCACCAGGGAAAACATGGTGAGGAGAACCCCAAGAGCTGCACGATGCAGAACTCTTCAGAGCCGTAAAGAAGAAAACACCAAAAGCTGCACGATGAAGCAATCTTCAGGTACACAGCGAAGAAAACACCTAAAGTTGGACAATGACGCAATCCTCAGGGGCCTGAAACAAGAAAAAAACACACCACATGTTGGAGGATGAAGCACTTCTCACGGGAAACAAGCTGAAAACAATACCAAAAAAAGCACAATGAAGCTCTCTCAAGGAAAACGTGGTGAGGGGAACCCCAAGAGCTGCACAATGCAGAACTCCTCAGAGCCGTAAGGAAGACAACACCACAAGCTGAGCGATGAAGAACTCCTCAAGGCCGTAAGGAAGAAAACACCAAAAGATACAAAATGAAGCAATCCTCAGGGCCGCAGTGAAGAAAACACCAAAAGCTGCACACTGAAGCAATCCTCAGGGGCCACAAGGCGAAGAAAACACCAAAAGCTCCACTGAGCAGCACTCTTCAAGAGCCACACTGGAGATAACATGAAAAGCTCAATGAGGAAGCAATCCTCAGCTGAAACGTGCTGTGGAGAACCACAAAAGCTGCACGGTGAAAATGTCCTCAGAGGAAAGGCACTGAAGGAAACACCAAAAGCTGGATGCAGAAGCACTCCTCAAGTCGCACTGAAGAAAGCAACCAAAGCTGCTCAGCAAAGCACTCCTCAGAAGCTGCAGAGAAGAAACCCCAAAAGCTGCACGATAAAGAACTCCTCAGGGAAAACTTGGTGAACACAACCCGAAAACCTGCATGATGAACTTCTCCTCTGGGTGGTAGTGAAGAAAACACAAATGGCTGCACGATGAAGCTCTCCTTAGGGGAAAAGTGCTCAACAGAACCCCAGAAGCTGGACGAAGCAGAACTCCTCAGAGGTCACAGTGAAGAAAACACCAAAAGCTGCACGATGAAAACTCCTCAGGGGACATGTGGTATGGGGAACCCCAAAAGCTGCATGATGCAGAACTCAGTGGTTGCAATGTGAAGAAGGCACTAAAAGCTGCTCAACAAAGCACTCCTCAGAGGCTGCAGTGGAGAAACGCCAAAAGCTGCACGATGAAGGAATCTTCAGGGCCGCACGGAAGAAAACAACAAAAGCTGCACGATGAAGCAATCTTCAGGGCTGCAGTGAAGAAAACACCTAAACCTGGACAATGACGCAATCCTCAGGGGCCTGCAACAAGAAAAAAACACAACATATGTTCGAGGATGAAGCACTTTTCACGGGCAACAATCTGAAAACAATACCAAAAAATGCACAATGAAGCTCTCTCAGGGAAAACGTGATGAGGAGAACCCCAAGAGCTGCACAATGCAGAACTCCTCAGAGCCGTAAGGAAGACAACAGCAAAAGCTGCACGGTGAAGCAATCCTCATGGGCCACACGGTGAAGAAAACACTAAAAGATCCACTGAGCAGCACTCTTCAAGAGCCACACTGAAGATAACATGAAAAGCTCAATGAGGAAGCAATCCTCAGCTGAAACGTGGTGTGGAGAACCACAAAACCTGCACGATGAAGCAATCCTCAGGGAAAACTTGGAGAACACAACCCGAAAACCTGCATGATGAACTTCTCCTCAGGCTCGTAGTGAAGAAAACACAAATAGCTGCACGATGAAGCTCTCCTTAGGGGAAAAGTGCTCAACAGAACCCCAGAAGCTGGACGATGCAGAACTCCTCACAGGTCACACTGAAGAAAACACCAAAAGCTGCACGATGAAGAACACCTCAGGGGACATGTGGTATGGGGAACCCCAAAAGCTGCATAATGCAGAACTCAATGGTCGCAAAGTGATGAAGACACTAAAAGCTGCTCAACAAAGCACTCCTCAGAGGCTGCAGAGAAGAAACCCCAAAAGCTGCACAATGAAGAACTCCTCAGGAAATACTTGGTGAACACAACCCGAAAACCTGCATGATGAACTTCTCCTCAGGGTCGTAATGAAGAAAACACCAAAAGCTGCATGATGAAGAACTCCTCTGGGGACATGTGGTATGGGGAACCCCAAAAGCTGCAGGATGCAGAACTCAAACGTCACTAAGTGAAGAAGACACTAAAAGCTGCTCAACAAAGCACTCCTCAGAGGCTGCAGTGAAGAAACACCAAAAGCTGCACGATGAAGGAATCTTCAAAGCTGCAGTGAAGAAAACACCTAAACCTGGACAATGATGCAATCCTCAGGGGCCTGAAGGAAGAAAAAAACACACCACATGTTGGAGGATGAAGCACTTCTCACGGGCAACAAGCTGAAAACAATACCAAAAAATGCACAATGAAGATCTCTCAGGGAAAACGTGGTGAGGAGAACCCCAAGAGCTGCACAATGCAGAACTCCTGAGAGCCGTAAGGAAGACAACAAAAAAGCTGCACGGTGAAGCAATCCTCAGATCCGCAGTGAAGAAAACACGAAAAGCTTCACAATGGAGAACTCCTCAGATCCGCAATGAAGAAAACACCAAACGCTGCACAATGAAAAACTCCTCAGGGCCATAATGAAGAAAACACCAAAAGCTGAATGCTGAAGCAATCCTCAGGGGCCACAAGGTGAAGAAAACACAAAAAGCTCCACTGAGCAGCACTCTTCAAGAGCCACACTGAAGATAACATGAAAGCTCAATGAGGAAGCAATCCTCAGCTGAAACGTGCTGTGGAGAACCACAAATCCTGCACGATGAAAATGTCCTCAGAGGAAAGGCACTGAAGGAAACACCAAAAGCTGGATGCAGAAGCACTCCTCAAGTCGCACTGAAGAAAGCAACCAAAGCTGCTCAGCAAAGCACTCCTCAGAGGCTGCAGAGAAGAAACCCCAAAAGCTGCACGATGAAGAACTCCTCAGGGAAAACTTGGTGAACACAACCCGAAAACCTGCATGATGAACTTCTCCTCATGGTCGTAGTGAAGAAAACACAAATAGATGCACGATGAAGCTCTCCTCAGGGGAAAAGTGCTGAACAGAACCCCAGAAGCTGGACGATGCAGAACTCCTCACAGGTCACACTGAAGAAAACACCAAAAGCTGCACGATGAAGAACTCCTCAGGGGACATGTGGTATGGGGAACCCCAAAAGCTGCATGATGCAGAACTCAATGGTCGCAAAGTGCTGAAGACACTAAAAGCTGCTCAACAAAGCACTCCTCAGAGGCTGCAGTGAAGAAACAACAAAATCTGCACAATGAAGAACTCCTCAGGGAAAACTTGGTGAACACAACTCAAAAACCTGTATGATGAACTTCTCCTCAGGGTCATAGGGAAGAAAACACCAAAAGCTGCATGATGAAGAACCCCTCAGGGGACATGTGGTATGGGGACCCCAAAAGCTGCATGATGCAGAACTCAGTGGTCGCAAAGTGATGAAGACACTAAAAGCTGCTCAACAAAGCACTCCTCAGAGGCTGCAGTGAAGAAACACCAAAAGCTGCACGATGAAGCAATCCTCAGGGGCCACAAGGTGAAGAAAACACAAAAAGCTCCACTGAGCAGCACTCTTCAAGAGCCACACTGAAGATAGCATGAAAAGCTCAATGAGGAAACAATCCTCAGCTGAAACGTGCTGTGGAGAACCACAAAAGCTGCACGATGAAAATGTCCTCAGAGGAAAGGCACTGAAGGAAACACCAAAAGCTGGATGCAGAAGCACTCCTCAAGTCACACTGAAGAAACCAACCAAAGCTGCTCAGCAAAGCACTCCTCAGAGGCTGCAGTGAAGAAACCCCAAAAGCTGCACAATGAAGAACTCCTCAGGGAAAACTTGGTGAACACAACCCGAAAAACTGCATGATGAACTTCTCCTCTGGGTGGTAGTGAAGAAAACACAAATAGCTGCACGATGAAGCTCTCCTCAGGGCAAAAGTGCTGAACAGAATCCCTGCAGCTGGACGATGCAGAACTCCTCACAGGTCACAGTGAAGAAAACACCAAAAGCTGCACGATGAAGAACTCCTCAGGGGACATGTGGTATGGGGAACCCCAAAAGCTGCACGATGCAGAACTCAATGGTCGCAAAGTGATGAAGACACTAAAAGCTGCTCAACAAAGCACTCCTCAGAGGCTGCAGTGAAGAAACACCAAAAGCTGCACGATGAAGCAATCCTCAGGGGCCACAAGGCGAAGAAAACACAAAAAGCTCCACTGAACAGCACTCTTCAAGAGCCACACTGAAGATAACCTGAAAAGCTCAATGAGGAAGCAATCCTCAGCTGAAACGTGCTGTTGAGAACCACAAAAGCTGCACGATGAAATGTCCTGAGAGGACTCCCCTTAGAGGGAGCATAACTTGATTCCTCCTCCAAAAAAAGGAGTCTTGTTGTATTGTTTACATATACATTTATTTATATATATAAATTTATTTATAGTTGTATTGTTTACATATAAATTTAAAGCCTGAATTTTCATCAGGCCTGTGTTCTGGCCAAAATACTGATGTTTCAGTTATTGGCTTTTTAGGCCAGACAATTAGGAAGTGTCATCTTAGGCCATTTTATGAAGGTCTTGGTTTTTTCCCCAATATTTTTGAGATCAAATTCATCCCATTTGATCTACATACCTACAGCAACTAGCATAAGTCAGAGTGCACGCTCCTCCTGGTGAGGTTAGTAATAAATGTACTCTCATTTGAATCTGGAGTACAATTTTGTGACAAACTTGTTACCTGCTCTTGTAGTGCCTGGACTGCATCCAGAGTGTTCCTTTCTAGTTCTTCAGTTATAGCTGAGTTAGTTACAATAGCTTTTTCTAATTCACTCACCCCTAACCAAGGTGAAAACCACCTTGCAAAGCTGTGAAATGCCCTGTTTCTTTTTACTAGAGGACTATCAGGGGACCTCTTAATTCTGCATGGGTTCTCAAGGGGGCTTTGTGGGTCTTCAATAATAGTTAAGTTTGGAATTATTGCCCCCAGGGTGCAAACTCCCTTCCATCCTAGGGGCAACACCTTCATGGCTTTCTGGCCACATAGCCAGTACCCCACCCCTCACCCTTCTTTTACTCCCACTTCCAGGGAGTGTTCCCTGGTAACACTCTAATTCTGTGTAATTCAATTCCTTTTACTCATTAATTCATTAAGAATTCCTCAAAGGAGAAGTTAAAGGTTTACAAGAGTTAGTTTTAACTGTTTTAACCTTAGAAGTCTCTGTTAAGACAGTCTCTCACATATCAGGGTTAGATGATGCGTTTACCGGGTATAATGAGTCCCCCCTTTTTCAGCCATTCTTACTGCCCTTTCAGTAATCAGGAGCACTTGGAACGGTCTGTCCCACTCAGGTTGTAACTTCGATTCTCTTCATGTTCGCATCAGAACCCGATCTCCTGCTTGGAATAGATGGATCGGGGCTTCCAAGGGTGGGCTTAGAGCTAACAATCCACACGTCCTGAGAGATGACAAAGAGGACGACAGTGTGGTCTGTAGGTTCGTGCTCAGTGTGCTGCACCAATAAGTACATGGAGTCAGAATCCACATGAAGGTCTTTTAATTCAATAATTAATTATATAACTCTGCAGAGTCAGGCGCTTGGCGATCTTTCGCAAAGCAAGCACGCCTCTGACTTGAATCACCATCATTTACACACAGCAAACTTGTGAAAACGATCTCTTTGGCTATTTTTGATTGGCTGTTACAGCTCACCTAACTTAAGAGGGGGGGAGGATGGGACACCAAGTCCCACATTGGCATGCATTAGCATTTTGATGGGTGTTATTTTTAACATGCTAATGGCCCTTAATGAGCAAAAAGTTACTAGAGGTCAGTCTGGAGCTGGTTTTCTCCTTCTTCTTTTTTACTATTTATCCCTTACCTTCCTTGCTTCTGTTAGCTGAAGGCTACCTGTCTCTCCCTTTCCTTATTTTCTCAGCTAAAACACTACACAAGCTATAGAAAGACTACACAAGCTACAGGCCTCCCTGTTTTCTTCAGAGGACGTATTGGGAGGTTGCCTGAGCTGCTTCTCCAATCTTTGTCTGGGTGAATGACGCTGTCACAGACAGAGGACAAGCTCTGAGTCCATTGGAACTGCTCCTCACACCACTGTATTACCTCATCTTGGCAGAGACTCTTGTGCACAATGTTCCCCGTTTCTGGTGAATGGATGGAGGAGGAGACCTTAGCCAATACCTGTTCAGCTCTGCTGCCTTCCTTGGAGATGTACTTCTGAGGCCTGCAGTGCCTGGGGGCTGTCAGGGTTACCTGCCTCCGTCCCCACCTTTGCTGGCACCAGCCATCACCCTGTGGGCACAGAAGCACGGCACAGTGACCAACCTGGGGAGGGACCCACGGGACCCCTTCCAACACCTCCTGGCCCCACAGTGCCAAAGCCCCAAATCTCCCAGCCCCGAGATCTTCCACCCTCCAGCCCCCTGTACCTGTCGGTCTCGACCCCTGGAGAGCAGGGAGATCCCGGCCACCAGAAGCAGGAGGCTGGGGATGAGGAGAAACCTGCTGTCGACCATCGCTCACAGCCAGGTACGACCGCACTGGCAGACGTGGGGTGCTGGCCGGTGCTTTATAGGGACACGGCCCTGAGGTCACAGACAGCACACGGCAACGCCTCTGTGAGGTCACAGCCCCCAGCCCACGTTGAAGCAGGCCGGTGCCCCTGTGCTGCATCCTGTGGGGAGGTGGGGGACTGATCCCGGCCCCATGCGAGGAGCCTGGGGGAGCCATCCTGGTGCCCCACACTCCAAGCGTCTGTGGGGGTCAGGGCAATGCCGTCCTGGTTGTGTTGAGTGCATCGAGGCCATCCAGGAGCTGCAGCAGCTGGTGCTGTCAGCACTGCCCAGTGAGGCTGCTGCGCTGAGGCCTGACTTCTGGCAAGCAGCATGAAAGGACCTGGAGGAGCTGGTGGAGCAGGGCAGCCTGTCCTGCTGTGGCTACAGCTACCCCAGGAGCAAGAGCTTTCCTGGGAGCTGGAGCAACATCTCCCTGGGCTGGCAGAGAGGAGCCCCCACAGAGCCAGTGCATCCATGCCGCCCAGCGCCCACGAAGCAGGGAGCGGCTGGTGTGTGCTCCAGCATCCAGCCACCAGCAATAGGGCTGATCGTGCACAAGAGTCTCCTTTGCCCAGATGAGGGACGCCATTGGTGGGAGGAGGTGTCCTGGCAGCCTCTTGGCTTGTGCATGGCCCTCCCAGCTTTTCTCAGCCCAGCCAACATGGCATTGCAAAAAGACCAGGGCTGCCAAACTGACTTCACCCCCACCCCAGGATTGTGTGTGGCTGACAGGAAGGACAGGAGCCAACCCCACATTGCAGCGCCTGTCAGCATGCAGCTGAGGCATGCAGCTGAGCGCAGCAAGCTCTGCATGCACGCAGCAAGCTCTGCATTCACACAGCAAGAAAGTGCCTAGAAGTACAGCTGCAATACTTCCCTGGGCCAGTGCAGCTGTCTGTGGAACAGCTGCAATAAACAATGTCCAAAAATCCCCGTGCTGGTTCTGCCCCCCTGCCACCACAAAGTCCCTGTGTCTGCTTCCTCAAGCCCAAACCCCTCCTCCATCCGGACCAGGTCAAGCAGAAGGAGCTTGGGGCATCCATCACCAGTCCAGTGGCCTGTGGGGAGCGTGGGGGACCAGGATGGTTCCCCGGGCTCCTTTCTCTGGGCCAGAGTCACAGCCCACTGCCCAGCTCCAGCTGTGTCCGACAGCACTTCCTGTTCCCCACCCCAAGCTGCTTAGTCTGCCACACTACACAGATTCGCTGTCACAGCGTGATCCCTGTATAACTTAGGAAAGATAAATGCAGCCAGGGAATGGACTGCAGGACATGAAGAAGCCCTGGAGCTGTTAAAGGAAAGTGTAATTATGTCTGGAGCACCGGGACCCACCCACCCAGCCCAGCCCCACTCTTCTCATACCAGCTTGGGAGAGAAGGGCTCTTAGTGCGGACTATGCCAACGAGGGCCTCCCGCTTCCATAGAAGCATAGAATATCCCAAGTTGGAAGGGAACCACCTGGATCATCGAGCCCAACTCCTGGCTCCAGAGAGGACCAAAAAACCAAACCCGATGTCTGAGAGCACTGTCTAAACACTGCATGGACTCTGACAGGTTCAGTGCTGTGACCACATCCCTGGGGACCCTGTTCGAGTGCCCCCAGTACAACAGGAACATAGAAATACTGGAGTGAGTCCAGTGGACGGCTTCGAAGATGATTAAAGGACTGGAGCACCTGTTGTACGAGGACAGGCTAACAGAACTGGGACTCTTAATCCTGGAAAAGAGAAGACTGAGGAGAGACCTCATCAATGTGTTTAAATTTCTGAGGGGAGGGTGTTGAGACAATGGAGCCTGTCTCTTTTCAGTAGTGCCCAGCAACAGGATGAGGGGCAACAGACACAAACTGAAGCACAGCAGGTCCTGGCTGAATATGAGAGGGCATTTCTTTACTGTGAGGGTGACAGAGCACTTGAACAGGTTGCCCAGAGAGGTTGTGGAGTCTCCTTCTCTGGAGATACTCTAAAAAACGTGCCTGGATGCCATCCTGCGCAATGTGCTCTGGGTGATCCTGCTGGGCAGGGGGTTTTGAATTGGATGATCTTCAGGGGTCCCTTCCAACCTCAGCCATTCGGTGATTCTGTGACCACCGTCTCAGTGAAGAACTGGTCCCAACCACCCAGCCTCACCCTCCCCTGTCACAGCTCCGTTCCCTTCCCTCGGTCCTGTTGCTGTCCTCTGGCAGCTCAGCGCCTGCCCCTCTGCTCCCCTTGTGAGGAAGCTGCAGGCCGCCATGAGGCCTGCTCTCAGCCTCCTCTCAGCTGGGAAGGAGCTCTTTATTACTTTTGGCCCCACTTGATGGCAGAATTGTCAGCACAACCGCTTGACTTTTGCTAAAATGAGCAGTTAGCGAAGGGCTTTATTAAGGGCCGGTGTCATGGGGCAGCAATGCCATATCCGCAGGCCTGGCGGGACCGACCCACGCACTCAGGCAGCCCCTTCTTGCTGCTTCCTTTCCAAAGCCTGCACTTCAGGCAAGACTGCAGATTTTCCTCACTCTGCAGTCTGGCTTTGTACACTAAAGAGTTGCTCTTCTCATTTTTAAAGTTCTCTTTCACTCTGCTCTTTCTCTCTTGGCATTTTTCATCAGCTTTACCTCTTGCTGAGTGATGGCTTGCTACCGTTTTATGCACGTAATCGTAGCACAGTCAGGAGGAGGGGCTTGGGCTTGATGAAGCGGACACAGGGACTTCGCGGTGAGAAGGTGCCAGCCCCAGCACAGGTATTTTTGGGCAGTGCTCGATGCTTCATATCAATGGACCTCTGCACTGGCCCAGGGAAGCGTTGCAGCTGTACTTCCCGGCACTTCTTTGTTATGTGCTCACTGAGCTTGCTGCGGTGCTCTTCCTTCAGCTGCAGCGTCTTGATCCTGAGAGGTGCTGCAGTGTGGCTGTGTTTCCCATTCCTGACATCACACTATCACAGATTTCTAGGTTGGAAGAGACCTCAAGATCATCGAGTCCATCCTCCGACCTAACACTAAGTACTCCACTAAACCATATCGCTAAGCTCTACATCTAAACGTCTTTTAAAGACCTCCAGATATGGTGACTCCACCACCTCCCTGGGCAGCCCGTTCCAATGCCTAAGAATCCTTTCAGTAAAGAAGTTCTTCCTAACATCCAACCTAAAACTCCCCTGTCGCAACTTTCGCTCATTCCCCCTCGTCCTGTCACCAGGCACGTGGGAGAATAGACCAACCCCCACCTCTCTACAGCCTCCTTTAAGGTAACTGTAGAGAGCGATGAGGTCGCCCCTGAGCCTCCTCTTCTCGAGGCTAAACAACCCCAGCTCCCTCAGCCGCTCCTCGTAAGACTTGTTCTCCAGACCCCTCACCAGCTTGGTCGCCCTTCTCTGGACTCGCTCGAGCACGTCCATGTCCTTCCTGTAGCGAGGGGCCCAAAACTGAACACAGTACTCAAGGTGCAGCCTCACCAGAGCCGAGTACAGGGGGACAATCACCTCCCTAGACCTGCTGGCCACACTGCTTCTTATGCAAGCCAGGATGCTGTTGGCCTTCTTGGCCACCTGGGCACACTGCTGGCTCATATTCAGCCGACTATCAACCAGTACTCCCAGGTCCTTCTCCGCCAGGCAGCTTTCCAGCCACTCATCTCCCAGCCTGTAGCTCTGCTTGGGGTTGTTGCGCCCCAGGTGCAGGACCCGGCACTTGGCCTTGTTGAACTTCATGCAGTTGACCTCAGCCCATCGCTCCAGCCTATCCAGATCCTCCTGCAGAGCCTTCCTTCCCTCGAGCAGATCGACACACACACCTAACTTGGTGTCATCAGTCACAAGCGGATCCAGGATGATAACATAGTCAGTTTGGCAGCCCTGGTCTTTGCGCATAACTGTGTTGGCTGGGCTGGGAAGCACTGGAGGGGCCCTGGATAGACCAGGAGGTGGCTGGGACAGGTCAACCTGTGGACATCGCCCCTTGGACATGTCCTCCCAGTGACGTCGCCCCTCTTGTGGTTCAAGCAACCTCTCATGAACAATCACCCCACTTGATGATGGAACAATATTTTTGCCTCGTGTAGAGCTCCAAATGTCAGTCCTGGGTTGCTGCTGTTTCCTGGGGAGCCCGCCCAGTTTCCCTGTGCATTCCTTGGGACTAAGAGCACAGTCTGTGTGCCTGCCAGGTGCAGACCTGCCATCTCTTCTATTTGTCTGGGGCAAAGATAGTCCTTTTTCCCTCTTGGCCCAGCTGGGAAATGCTGAAGAGAGCATGGGCAACCCAAAAGGCCGCAGGAACTCCTCCTTCCTCTGAGGCAGCCCTCCATCAGGGCGGAGAATGCTCTCACGGACAATGCAGTCCGTTTGTGGTTGCTGTCTGTAGGAGCTGACCTCAGAGCGCAGCTCTTCATCCCTGTTTCCTGCCCTATGATACTGAATCTCGGTTATTGGAAGTTTGAAGGCCGTCAGGCCATGTGGTTGCTCATTCTTTCTAGAGAGCCCACATGTTTTTTCCACACTCTCGCTGGTGTTGATAGGAGAGAGGAATTGGTCTTCTCTTCCAGAGATGCCACGATCATCCTTCCTTGGCGTTGCTTCTTGTCCTGCTGCTTGTCCTGGAGCCGCTTTAGCCATATCAGGAACAGCTGGGGGGGCAATCGGCAAATTGTGAGGGCGAGTGAGCTGCACTCGTCTGTGAGGCAGCCCCCCATCTGGGTGAATAACGGTCTCATGTACAATGTGGTCCAGGCTAATTGAGCGGTTATACCTCTTGCCGCCTAGCAAAACAGGGAGGGAGTCTGAGCTGCAGTGGGAGAGAGGCACCAGGGCCACCGCAGCCCCATAGGGATGGGCTGCTCGGTGCTGAGGCTCACCCACGGGGGACTCACCTGGCTTCGGTACCGGTGGTTGCCGCTGCCGCCGTCCACAACTTCGCCGGAGTCGGCCGTCACCCTGTGGGCACAGAAGCACGGCACTGTGACCAACCCGGGGAGGGACCCACGGGACCCCTTCCAACATCTCCTGGCCTCCAGTCCCCCAGCCCCGAATTCCCCCACCCTCCAGGCCCCTGTACCTGTTGGCGTCGACCCCTGGAGAGCAGGGAGATCCCGGCCAGCAGAAGCATGAGGCTGGGGATGAGGAGAAACCTGCTGTCGACCGTTGCTCACAGCCAGGTACGACCGCACTGGCAGACGGGGGGTGCTGGCCGGTGCTTTCTAGGGTCACGGCCGTGAGGTCACAGACAGCACACGGCAACGCCTCTGTGAGGTCACAGCCCCCTGCCCACGTTGAAGCAGGCCGGTGCCCCTGTGCTGCATCCTGTGGGGAGCGTGGGGGACCAGGACGGCTTCCCCGGGCTCCTCGCTTGGGGCCAGGGTCTGAGCCCACTGCCCAGCTCCAGCCGTGTCGGACAGCTGCTCCTGTCCCTGACCCCAAGCTGGTTAATATGCCACACTACAGGTTCCCTTCTGATGCCATCCATCCTTTCCTGGCTTCAGCTGAGATCGGGTTTTCTTCCTAGTAGCTGGTATGGTACTGTTTCTGGGTGTAGGAAGAGAATAATGCTGATCACAGACCAATATTTTAATTATTGCGTAGCAGTGCTTACATGGAGCCAAGGACGTTTCAGCTCCTCACACTGCCCTGCCATCGAGGAGGCCGGGGGTGCACAAGGAGCTGGGAGGGGACAGAACCAGGACAGCTGACCCTAACAGGCCAAGGGATGTCTCATACTATATGGCGTCAGGCTGAAGAATAAAACCGGGTGAGTTGGCCAGGGTGTGCTGCCACTGTCCAGGGACAGGCTGGGCATTGGTCAGCAGGTGGTAAGCAATTGTGTTTTGCGTCAGTTACTTTGTATATTCTATTTTTACTACTGTTATCATCCCTTCCTTTTCTTTTACTATTAAATTGTCATTATCTCAACCCATGAGTTTTACCTTTTTTCTGGTTCTCTCCCCAATCCCACTGTTGAGGAGTGAGCAAATGGCTGCGTGGTGCTTAGCTGTCTGCTGGGTTAAACCACAACCCCTCCTTTTAGCAAACTGGTAGAAGAGCTAGAGGAATGGGGAAGCACTGTCAAGTCTCATCACCCCTGCAGTTCTCCTCTGGCGCCAGTAAAGACTCCAAATGGCCAGTGGCGACTCTCGGGAGATTATCCAGCCTTGAACACTGCCATTGCTCCTCAGGAATCACAGAATCAAAGAATGGCTGTGGTTGGAAGGGACCTGTGCAGCCTGGTCTGCTGACTCATGGATGGTAGTGGATGCCCTGGGGGTCTGTCTACCGTTGTGGAAGCAAACCAATTGGCAGCACAGATATGAAGCAGTCTGGGTTGCTGCATCGTGGCAAGACGTGCTGCCCAGACAAAAAACGCTGATGTAAAATTACAGCATTTAGATACATGTCCAAGAAGCACACCACTAAAGAACATGGGAGCAACGACCAGGTAAAGCAGCCTGCAAAAATGTGTCTCACGTAGACCTGGACTGGGAATTTAAGGATGAGCTGTTGGCTCGATGGGCCAACGAAACATCCAGACATCTAGGGAGAGATGGCACATACAGGTAGGCTCTTGATCAAGGAGTGGACCTGACCATTGAGGCCATCACACAGATCCCCCCCAACATGTGAAACAAGTGCAGCAATCAAGTGAGCTACACGAGTAGTCTCCCTGGACTAGAGGGCACTGGCTAGGTTTTTGTTAGGGTGAGGCCTGGCAGATTGTCTATATTGGACTGCTACCGTGACCCTCCAAGGAAAGCACTACAGACTCACCATAGTGAAAGCAACTAGCAGGTCGCTTGAAACATACCAAGTAAATCACACCGCTGCCCAAAACACTATCTTGGGCCTTTTAAAGCAAGTTGTACGGCATCGTGACAGCCCTGAGAGAACAGAGTCAGAGAATGGGAATCATTCCCAAAATACTCGTCTGAGCTCCTGGACCAAGAAACTGCACTGAATGGATGTCTCACAGCCCATATCATCCAGAAGCCTCCAGAAAGGTTGAGAAACATAATGGTCTGTTAAAAGCTACTGTTCCCCTGCGTTGACCATTGAGACTCCAAAGAATGAGAAACAACCTGCAGCAATAACACAGGCTCAGGCGAGGATCTCACTGAACTACCATTTTTATTGGTGATTGCAGTGGTGGCGCCCTACAAGCAAGAGCGCACAGCAGAGGTGTATCATAACCTTATATCCCACTATTACCCAATGTTTGATTCCTCCCCTGTTTCCTCACTGGCTGAGTACTACAGGTTTACAACCTACTTGACGCTTATTACTATACCATATATGTACAATTTTATTTGACCGACTTTTAAGGTCTCCTTTTTTTGTTGGTGGTGTTTTTTTGTTCTTCTTTCTTCTTTCCCCTTCTTCTCTTGTGACTAGAGGGACTTCTTCTGTCTTGAGTAGTCAGTGGGACCCTCCACTATCCACCTATCTTCTTAACACTCGGCACTGTTATACCACCGCTTCGCCTGCACAATCACTTTTGAATATGCAAGGTTAGTGGCATTTTCCCCTGCAAAACCACAACTTTCATTCCCACAAAAGGGCACGTGGCGACCCACAGATTACACAGCCCTGAATGCTGCCACTGCACTGGTTACTTTGTCTATTCCCAGTTGAACTGAGAAAGTCTATTTTTCTAATGAACAGGCCTTTCCACGGAAGGACACAGTAGACACGTAGGATGTGTTTTTTACGATTCCAACACTGGAGACAGATAGGGAGGGATCTGCTTGTACCTGGCAGGGACTACAATATGCATTTACTCACTTGCCGCAGGATTTTACGCATAGTCCTGCCATTGCTCCTGCTACACTGGCTAGAGAGCTAGAAATACAAAAAATCTTTCAAGACATTCCTGTGGTTCATAATAAAACATAATCTGTTTTGCCAAAATATGGAGCTTCCATTTCCAGGAACTAGAAGCGTACTTGTTTCTACATACCCAGGGCAAACAAGAGCAGAAAGCTGGTAAAGTAACTCAGGTCTTCGACAGATACAGGCAGGTGCAACAGAAGGAAATCAAGCAGATTTCTGCTCTTGTTTCCATGGTCCTACAAGTGGCAGGAAGATGTGATCATTGGGCAGCAATCCCCACCAACCTGAACTCATGGGCACGAAACAGGGCAAAGGGCGCTTTAGGTTATTTTACTGGCTTTCAAGAAGACAGGCCACCTGGGTGAAGAACAGAAACACAAACACAAATGCAAACTGCAGTGACCTCTGGTCAACCTCCCAGTAAACTTGCACGGATTCACCAGAACACTCTTGCCACGGTTAGGAATAATGGCATGAGAAAAGACAACGGCAAACCTATGCAGGGAAATAGAAAGTATCACAAACACTCCAGCAAAGTGCAGATAAACTTCACAAAGAGAGGTCATGTCGAGATTTCAAATAGCAATACAACACACACTGGTATTAAACCACGTGTCAGGTGCCAAAGGAGCTCTTGTTGACCTTGTACAAAAACAGCGGTTCCCATTATGTACCAAGACAAAAATAAAAAGCAGATGTAAAAAAAGAGAAGCACCCTCAAGGGAAACACCTTCTTACTGGTGGGGTGGGACCAGGCACTGGTAAAAGCTTTGAAATGTTCTTAAGGTGTTGCTCAAATACACATGCAGAGGGCTGATGACTGTAGCTGTAACCTGCATGTCTGCTCAACTAATCACTGTCGGTGCTACGATTATGTGCATAAAACGGCAGCAAGCCATCACTCAGCAAGAGGTAAAGCTGATGAAAAATGCCAAGAGAGAAAGAGCAGAGTGAAAGAGAACTTTAAAAAGGAGAAGAGCAACTCTTTAGTGTACAAAGCCAGACTGCAGAGTGAGGAAAATCTGCAGTCTTGCCTGAAGTGCAGGCTTTGGAAAGGAAGCAGCAAGAAGGGGCTGCCTGAGTGCGTGGGTCGGTCCCGCCAGGCCTGCGGATATGGCATTACTGCCCCATGACACCGGCCCTTAATAAAGCCCTTCGTTAACTGCTCATTTTAGCAAAAGTCAAGCGGTTGTGCTGACAATTCTGCCATCAAGTGGGACCAAAAGTAATAAAGAGCTCCTTCCCAGCTGAGAGGAGGCTGAGAGCAGGCCTCATGGCGGCCTGCAGCTTCCTCACAAGGGGAGCAGAGGGGCAGGCGCTGAGCTGCCAGAGGACAGCAACAGGACCGAGGGAAGGGCACGGAGCTGTGACAGGGGAGGGTGAGGCTGGGTGGTTGGGACCAGTTCTTCACTGAGACGGTGGTCACAGAATCACCGAATGGCTGAGGTTGGAAGGGACCCCTGAAGATCATCCAATTCAAAACCCCCTGCCCAGCAGGGTCACCCAGAGCACATTGCGCAGGATGGCATCCAGGCGCGTTTTTTAGAGTATCTCCAGAGAAGGAGACTCCACAACCTCTCTGGGCAACCTGTTCAAGTGCTCTGTCACCCTCACAGTAAAGAAATGCCCTCTCATATTCAGCCAGGACCTGCTGTGCTTCAGTTTGTGTCTGTTGCCCCTCATCCTGTTGCTGGGCACTACTGAAAAGAGACAGGCTCCATTGTCTCAACACCCTCCCCTCAGAAATTTAAACACATTGATGAGGTCTCTCCTCAGTCTTCTCTTTTCCAGGATTAAGAGTCCCAGTTCTGTTAGCCTGTCCTCGTACAACAGGTGCTCCAGTCCTTTAATCATCTTCGAAGCCGTCCACTGGACTCACTCCAGTATTTCTATGTTCCTGTTGTACTGGGGGCACTCGAACAGGGTCCCCAGGGATGTGGTCACAGCACTGAACCTGTCAGAGTCCATGCAGTGTTTAGACAGTGCTCTCAGACATCGGGTTTGTTTTTTTGGTCCTCTCTGGAGCCAGGAGTTGGGCTCGATGATCCAGGTGGTTCCCTTCCAACTTGGGATATTCTATGCTTCTATGGAAGCGGGAGGCCCTCGTTGGCATAGTCCGCACTAAGAGCCCTTCTCTCCCAAGCTGGTATGAGAAGAGTGGGGCTGGGCTGGGTGGGTGGGTCCTGGTGCTCCAGACATAATTACACTTTCCTTTAACAGCTCCAGGGCTTCTTCATGTCCTGCAGTCCATTCCCTGGCTGCATTTATCTTTCCTAAGTTATACAGGGATCACGCTGTGACAGCGAATCTGTGTAGTGTGGCAGACTAAGCAGCTTGGGGTGGGGAACAGGAAGTGCTGTCGGACACAGCTGGAGCTGGGCAGTGGGCTGTGACTCTGGCCCAGAGAAAGGAGCCCGGGGAACCATCCTGGTCCCCCACGCTCCCCACAGGCCACTGGACTGGTGATGGATGCCCCAAGCTCCTTCTGCTTGACCTGGTCCGGATGGAGGAGGGGTTTGGGCTTGAGGAAGCAGACACAGGGACTTTGTGGTGGCAGGGGGGCAGAACCAGCACGGGGATTTTTGGACATTGTTTATTGCAGCTGTTCCACAGACAGCTGCACTGGCCCAGGGAAGTATTGCAGCTGTACTTCTAGGCACTTTCTTGCTGTGTGAATGCAGAGCTTGCTGCGTGCATGCAGAGCTTGCTGCGCTCAGCTGCATGCCTCAGCTGCATGCTGACAGGCGCTGCAATGTGGGGTTGGCTCCTGTCCTTCCTGTCAGCCACACACAATCCTGGGGTGGGGGTGAAGTCAGTTTGGCAGCCCTGGTCTTTTTGCAATGCCATGTTGGCTGGGCTGAGAAAAGCTGGGAGGGCCATGCACAAGCCAAGAGGCTGCCAGGACACCTCCTCCCACCAATGGCGTCCCTCATCTGGGCAAAGGAGACTCTTGTGCACGATCAGCCCTATTGCTGGTGGCTGGATGCTGGAGCACACACCAGCCGCTCCCTGCTTCGTGGGCGCTGGGCGGCATGGATGCACTGGCTCTGTGGGGGCTCCTCTCTGCCAGCCCAGGGAGATGTTGCTCCAGCTCCCAGGAAAGCTCTTGCTCCTGGGGTAGCTGTAGCCACAGCAGGACAGGCTGCCCTGCTCCACCAGCTCCTCCAGGTCCTTTCATGCTGCTTGCCAGAAGTCAGGCCTCAGCGCAGCAGCCTCACTGGGCAGTGCTGACAGCACCAGCTGCTGCAGCTCCTGGATGGCCTCGATGCACTCAACACAACCAGGACGGCATTGCCCTGACCCCCACAGACGCTTGGAGCGTGGGGCACCAGGATGGCTCCCCCAGGCTCCTCGCATGGGGCCGGGATCAGTCCCCCACCTCCCCACAGGATGCAGCACAGGGGCACCGGCCTGCTTCAGCGTGGGCTGGGGGCTGTGACCTCACAGAGGCGTTGCCGTGTGCTGTCTGTGACCTCACGGCCGTGACCCTATAAAGCACCGGCCAGCACCCCCCGTCTGCCAGTGCGGTCGTACCTGGCTGTGAGCGATGGTCGACAGCAGGTTTCTCCTCATCCCCAGCCTCCTGCTTCTGGTGGCCGGGATCTCCCTGCTCTCCAGGGGTCGAGACCGACAGGTACAGGGGGCTGGAGGGTGGAAGATCTCGGGGCTGGGAGATTTGGGGCTTTGGCACTGTGGGGCCAGGAGATGTTGGAAGGGGTCCCGTGGGTCCCTCCCCAGGTTGGTCACTGTGCCGTGCTTCTGTGCCCACAGGGTGATGGCTGGTGCCAGCAAAGGTGGGGACGGAGGCAGGTAACCCTGACAGCCCCCAGGCACTGCAGGCCTCAGAAGTACATCTCCAAGGAAGGCAGCAGAGCTGAACAGGTATTGGCTAAGGTCTCCTCCTCCATCCATTCACCAGAAACGGGGAACATTGTGCACAAGAGTCTCTGCCAAGATGAGGTAATACAGTGGTGTGAGGAGCAGTTCCAATGGACTCAGAGCTTGTCCTCTGTCTGTGACAGCGTCATTCACCCAGACAAAGATTGGAGAAGCAGCTCAGGCAACCTCCCAATACGTCCTCTGAAGAAAACAGGGAGGCCTGTAGCTTGTGTAGTCTTTCTATAGCTTGTGTAGTGTTTTAGCTGAGAAAATAAGGAAAGGGAGAGACAGGTAGCCTTCAGCTAACAGAAGCAAGGAAGGTAAGGGATAAATAGTAAAAAAGAAGAAGGAGAAAACCAGCTCCAGACTGACCTCTAGTAACTTTTTGCTCATTAAGGGCCATTAGCATGTTAAAAATAACACCCATCAAAATGCTAATGCATGCCAATGTGGGACTTGGTGTCCCATCCTCCCCCCCTCTTAAGTTAGGTGAGCTGTAACAGCCAATCAAAAATAGCCAAAGAGATCGTTTTCACAAGTTTGCTGTGTGTAAATGATGGTGATTCGAGTCAGAGGCGTGCTTGCTTTGCGAAAGATCGCCAAGCGCCTGACTCTGCAGAGTTATATAATTAATTATTGAATTAAAAGACCTTCATGTGGATTCTGACTCCATGTACTTATTGGTGCAGCACACTGAGCACGAACCTACAGACCACACTGTCGTCCTCTTTGTCATCTCTCAGGACGTGTGGATTGTTAGCTCTAAGCCCACCCTTGGAAGCCCCGATCCATCTATTCCAAGCAGGAGATGGGGTTCTGATGCGAACATGGAGAGAATCGAAGTTACAACCTGAGTGGGACAGACCGTTCCAAGTGCTCCTGATTACTGAAAGGGCAGTAAGAATGGCTGAAAAAGGGGGGACTCATTATACCCGGTAAACGCATCATCTAACCCTGATATGTGAGAGACTGTCTTAACAGAGACTTCTAAGGTTAAAACAGTTAAAACTAACTCTTGTAAACCTTTAACTTCTCCTTTGAGGAATTCTTAATGAATTAATGAGTAAAAGGAATTGAATTACACAGAATTAGAGTGTTACCAGGGAACACTCCCTGGAAGTGGGAGTAAAAGAAGGGTGAGGGGTGGGGTACTGGCTATGTGGCCAGAAAGCCATGAAGGTGTTGCCCCTAGGATGGAAGGGAGTTTGCACCCTGGGGGCAATAATTCCAAACTTAACTATTATTGAAGACCCACAAAGCCCCCTTGAGAACCCATGCAGAATTAAGAGGTCCCCTGATAGTCCTCTAGTAAAAAGAAACAGGGCATTTCACAGCTTTGCAAGGTGGTTTTCACCTTGGTTAGGGGTGAGTGAATTAGAAAAAGCTATTGTAACTAACTCAGCTATAACTGAAGAACTAGAAAGGAACACTCTGGATGCAGTCCAGGCACTACAAGAGCAGGTAACAAGTTTGTCACAAAATTGTACTCCAGATTCAAATGAGAGTACATTTATTACTAACCTCACCAGGAGGAGCGTGCACTCTGACTTATGCTAGTTGCTGTAGGTATGTAGATCAAATGGGATGAATTTGATCTCAAAAATATTGGGGAAAAAACCAAGACCTTCATAAAATGGCCTAAGATGACACTTCCTAACTGTCTGGCCTAAAAAGCCAATAACTGAAACATCAGTATTTTGGCCAGAACACAGGCCTGATGAAAATTCAGGCTTTAAATTTATATGTAAACAATACAACTATAAATAAATTTATATATATAAATAAATGTATATGTAAACAATACAACAAGACTCCTTTTTTTGGAGGAGGAATCAAGTTATGCTCCCTCTAAGGGGAGTCCTCTCAGGACATTTCATCGTGCAGCTTTTGTGGTTCTCAACAGCACGTTTCAGCTGAGGATTGCTTCCTCATTGAGCTTTTCAGGTTATCTTCAGTGTGGCTCTTGAAGAGTGCTGTTCAGTGGAGCTTTTTGTGTTTTCTTCGCCTTGTGGCCCCTGAGGATTGCTTCATCGTGCAGCTTTTGGTGTTTCTTCACTGCAGCCTCTGAGGAGTGCTTTGTTGAGCAGCTTTTAGTGTCTTCATCACTTTGCGACCACTGAGTTCTTCATCATGCAGCTTTTGGGGTCCCCATACCACATGTCCCCTGAGGGGTTCTTCATCATGCGGCTTTTGGTGTTTTCTTCAGTGTGACCTGGGAGGAGTTCTGCATCGTCCAGCTTCTGGGGTTCTGTTCAGCACTTTTGCCCTGAGGAGAGCTTCATCGTGCAGCTATTTGTGTTTTCTTTACTACGACCCTGAGGAGAAGTTCATCATGCAGGTTTTCGGGTTGTGTTCACCAAGATTTCCCTGAGGAGTTCTTCATCGTGCAGCTTTTGGGGTTTCTTCACTGCAGCCTCTGAGGAGTGCTTTGCTGAGCAGCTTTGGTTGCTTTCTTCAGTGCGACTTAAGGAGTGCTTCTGCATCCAGCTTTTGGTGCTTCCTTCAGTGCCGTTCCTCTGAGGACATTTTCATCGTGCAGCTTTTGTGGTTCTCCACAGCACGTTTCAGCTGAGGATTGCTTCCTCATTGAGCTTTTCATGTTATCTTCAGTGTGGCTCTTGAAGAGTGCTGCTCAGTGGAGCTTTTTGTGTTTTCTTCACCTTGTGGCCCCTGAGGATTGCTTCAGTGTTCAGCGTTTGGTGTTTTCGTAACTGCGGATCTGAGGAGTTCTTCATTGTGCAGCTTTTGGTGTTTTCTTCATTATGGCCCTGAGGAGTTCTTCATTGTGCAGCGTTTCGTGTTTTCTTCACTGCGGATCTGAGGATTGCTTCACCATGCATCTTTTGCTGTTGTCTTCCTTACGGCTCTGAGGAGTTCTGCATTGTGCAGCTCTTGGGGTTCTCCTCACCACGTTTTCCCTGAGAGAGCTTCATTGTGCATTTTTTGGTATTGTTTTCAGCTTGTTGCCCGTGAGAAGTGCTTCATCCTCCAACATGTGGTGTGTTTTTTTCTTCCTTCAGGCCCCTGAGGATTGCATCATTGTCCAGGTTTAGGTGTTTTCTTCACTGCAGCTTTGAAGATTGCTTCATCGTGCAGCTTTTGTTGTTTTCTTCTTTGTGGCCCTGAAGATTCCTTCATCATGCAGCTTTTGGTGTTTCTTCACTGCAGCCTCTGAGGAGTGCTTTGTTGAGCAGCTTTTAGTGTCTTCTTCACTTAGTGACCTTTGAGTTCTGCATCATGCAGCTTTTGGGGTTCCCCATACCACATGTCCCCTGAGGAGTTCTTCATCATGCAGCTTTTGGTGTTTTCTTCACTACGACCATGAGGAGGAGTTCATCATGCAGGTTTTCGGGTTGTGTTCACCAAGTTTTCCCTGAGGAGTTCTTCATCGTGCAGCTTTTGGGGTTTCTTCTCTGCAGCCTCTGAGGAGTGCTTTGCTGAGCAGCTTTGGTTGCTTTCTTCAGTGCGACTTGAGGAGTGCTTCTGCATCCAGCTTTTGGTGTTTCCTTCAGTGCCTTTCCTCTGAGGACATTTTCATAGTGCAGGATTTGTGGTTCTCCACAGCACGTTTCAGCTGAGGATTGCTTCCTCATTGAGCTTTCGTGTTATCTTCAGTGTGGCTCTTGAAGAGTGCTGCTCAGTGGAGCTTTTTGTGTTTTCTTCACCTTTTGGCCCCTGAGGATTGCTTCAGCATGCAGCTTTTGGTGTTTTCTTCACTGCGGCCCTGAGGATTGCTTCACCGTGCAGCTTTTGGTGTTTTCTTCATTACGGCCCTGAGCAGTTTTTCATTGTGCAGCGTTTGGTGTTTTCTTCACTACGGATCCGAGGAGTTCTTCATTGTGCAGCTTTTGGTGTTTTCTTCATTACGGCCCTGAGGAGTTTTTCATTGTGCAGCGTTTGGTGTTTTCTTCATTGCGGATCTGAGGAGTTCTTCATTGTGCAGCTTTTTTGTTTTCTTCATTACGGCGCTGAGGAGTTCTCCATTGTGCAGCTTTTCGTGTTTTCTTCACTGCGGATCTGAGGATTGCTTCACCGTGCATCTTTTGCTGTTGTCTTCCTTACGGCTCTGAGGAGTTCTGCATTGTTCAGCTCTTGGGGATCTCCTCACCACGTTTTCCCTGAGAGAGCTTCATTGTGCATTTTTTGGTACTTTTTTCAGATTGTTGCCCGTGAAAAGTACTTCATCCTCCAACATATGGTGTGTTTTTTTCTTGTTGCAGGCCCCTGAGGATTGCGTCATTGTCCAGGTTTAGGTGTTTTCTTCACTGCAGCCCTGAAGATTGCTTCATCGTGCAGCTTTTGGTGTTTTCTTCATTACGGACCTGTGGAGTTCTTCATCGTGCAGCTTTTGGTGTTTTCTTTTCTGCGGCCCTGAAGATTCCTTCATCGTGCAGCTTTCGGTGTTTCTTCACTGCAGCCTCTGAGGAGTGCTTTGTTGAGCAGCTTTTAGTGTCTTATTCACTTAGAGACCACTGAGTTCTGCATCATGCAGCTTTTGCGGTTCCCCATACCACATGTCCCCTGAGGAGTTCTTCATCGTGCAGCTTTTGGTGTTTTCTTCAGTGTGACCTGTGAGGAGTTCTGCATCGTCCAGCTTCTGGGGTTCTGTTCAGCACTTTTCCCCTGAGGAGAGCTTCATCGTGCAGCTATTTGTGTTTTCTTCACTACGACCATGAGGAGGAGTTCATCATGCAGGTTTTCGGGTTGTGTTCACCAAGTTTTCCCTGAGGAGTTCTTCATCGTGCAGCTTTTGGGGTTTCTTCTCTGCAGCCTCTGAGGAGTGCTTTGCTGAGCAGCTTTGGTTGGTTTCTTCAGTGCGACTTGAGGAGTGCTTCTGCATCCAGCTTTTGGTGTTTCCTTCAGTGCCTTTCCTCTGAGGACATTTTCATCGTGCAGGATTTGTGGTTCTCCACAGCACGGTTCAGCTGAGGATTGCTTCCTCATTGAGCTTTCATGTTATCTTCAGTGTGGCTCTTGAAGAGTGCTGCTCAGTGGAGCTTTTTGTGTTTTCTTCACCTTGTGGCCCCTGAGGATTGCTTCAGCATGCAGCTTTTGGTGTTTTCTTCACTGCGGCCCTGAGGATTGCTTCACCGTGCAGCTTTTGGTGTTTTCTTCATTACGGCCCTGAGGAGTTTTTCATTGTGCAGCGTTTGGTGTTTTCTTCACTACGGATCCGAGGAGTTCTTCATTGTGCAGCTTTTGGTGTTTTCTTCATTACGGCCCTGAGGAGTTTTTCATTGTGCAGCGTTTGGTGTTTTCTTCATTGCGGATCTGAGGAGTTCTTCATTGTGCAGCTTTTTTGTTTTCTTCATTACGGCCCTGAGGAGTTCTCCATTGTGCAGCTTTTCGTGTTTTCTTCACTGCGGATCTGAGGATTGCTTCACCGTGCATCTTTTGCTCTTGTCTTCCTTACGGCTCTGAGGAGTTCTGCATTGTTCAGCTCTTGGGGATCTCCTCACCACGTTTTCCCTGAGAGAGCTTCATTGTGCATTTTTTGGTACTTTTTTCAGATTGTTGCCCCTGAGAAGTGCTTCATCCTCCAACATATGGTGTGTTTTTTTCTTGTTGCAGGCCCCTGAGGATTGCGTCATTGTCCAGGTTTAGGTGTTTTCTTCACTGCAGCCCTGAAGATTGCTTCATCGTGCAGCTTTTGGTGTTTTCTTCATTACGGACCTGTGGAGTTCTTCATCGTGCAGCTTTTGGTGTTTTCTTCATTACGGACCTGTGGAGTTCTTCATCGTGCAGCTTTTGGTGTTTTCTTTTCTGCGGCCCTGAAGATTCCTTCATCGTGCAGCTTTCGGTGTTTCTTCACTGCAGCCTCTGAGAAGTGCTTTGTTGAGCAGCTTTTAGTGTCTTATTCACTTAGAGACCACTGAGTTCTGCATCATGCAGCTTTTGGGGTTCCCCATACCACATGTCGCCTGAGGAGTTCTTCATCATGCAGCTTTTGGTGTTTTCTTCACTACGATCCTGAGGAATAGTTCATCATGCAGGTGTTCGGGTTGTGTTCACCAAGTTTTCCCTGAGGAGTTCTTCATTGTGCAGCTTTTGGGGTTACTTCTCTACAGCCTCTGAGAAGTGCTTTGTTGAGCAGCTCTTAGTGTCTTCATCACTTTGCGACCATTGAGGTCTGCATCATGCAGCTTTTGGGGTTCCCCATACCACATGTCCCCTGAGGAGTTCTTCATCGTACAGCTTTTGGTGTTTTCTTCAGTGTGACCTGTGAGGAGTTCTGCATCGTCCAGCTTCTGGGGTTCTGTTCAGCACTTTTCCCCTGAGGAGAGCTTCATCGTGCAGCTATTTGTGTTTTCTTCACTACCACCCAGAGGAGAAGTTCATCATGCAGGTTTTCGGGTTGTGTTCACCAAGTTTTCCCTGAGGAGTTCTTCATCGTGCAGCTTTTGGGGTTTCTTCACTGCAGCCTCTGAGGAGTGCTTTGCTGAGCAGCTTTGGTTGCTTTCTTCAGTGCGACTTGAGGAGTGCTTCTGCATCCAGCTTTTGGTGTTTCCTTCAGTGCCTTTCCTCGGAGGACATTTTCATCGTGCAGCTTTTGTGGTTCTCCACACCACGTTTCAACTAAGGATTGTTTCCTCATTGAGCTTTTCATGTTATCTCCAGTGTGGCTCTTGAAGAGTGCTGCTCAGTGGATCTTTTTGTGTTTTCTTCACCTTTTGGCCCCTGAGGATTGCTTCATCGTGCAGCTTTTGGTGTTTTCTTCATTACGGCCCTGAGGAGTTTTTCATTGTGCAGCGTTTGGTGTTTTCTTCACTGTGGATCTGAGGAGTTCTTCATTGTGCAGCTTTTGCTGTTTTCTTCATTACGGCCCTGAGGAGTTCTCCATTGTGCAGCGTTTGGTGTTTTCTTCACTGCGGATCTGAGGATTGCTTCACCGTGCATCTTTTGCTGTTGTCTTCCTTACGGCTCTGAGGAGTTCTGCATTGTTCAGCTCTTGGGGATCTCCTCACCACGTTTTCCCTGAGAGAGCTTCATTGTGCATTTTTTGGTACTTTTTTCAGATTGTTGCCCCTGAGAAGTGCTTCATCCTCCAACATATGGTGTGTTTTTTTCTTGTTGCAGGCCCCTGAGGATTGCGTCATTGTCCAGGTTTAGGTGTTTTCTTCACTGCAGCCCTGAAGATTGCTTCATCGTGCAGCTTTTGGTGTTTTCTTCATTACGGACCTGTGGAGTTCTTCATCGTGCAGCTTTTGGTGTTTTCTTTTCTGCGGCCCTGAAGATTCCTTCATCGTGCAGCTTTCGGTGTTTCTTCACTGCAGCCTCTGAGGAGTGCTTTGTTGAGCAGCTTTTAGTGTCTTATTCACTTAGAGACCACTGAGTTCTGCATCATGCAGCTTTTGCGGTTCCCCATACCACATGTCCCCTGAGGAGTTCTTCACCGTGCAGCTTTTGGTGTTTTCTTCATTACGGCCCTGAGGAGTTTTTCATTGTGCAGCGTTTGGTGTTTTCTTCACTACGGATCCGAGGAGTTCTTCATTGTGCAGCTTTTGGTGTTTTCTTCATTGCGGATCTGAGGAGTTCTTCATTGTGCAGCTTTTTTGTTTTCTTCATTACGGCCCTGAGGAGTTCTCCATTGTGCAGCTTTTCGTGTTTTCTTCACTGCGGATCTGAGGATTGCTTCACCGTGCATCTTTTGCTGTTGTCTTCCTTACGGCTCTGAGGAGTTCTGCATTGTTCAGCTCTTGGGGATCTCCTCACCACGTTTTCCCTGAGAGAGCTTCATTGTGCATTTTTTGGTACTTTTTTCAGATTGTTGCCCCTGAGAAGTGCTTCATCCTCCAACATATGGTGTGTTTTTTTCTTGTTGCAGGCCCCTGAGGATTGCGTCATTGTCCAGGTTTAGGTGTTTTCTTCACTGCAGCCCTGTAGATTGCTTCATCGTGCAGCTTTTGGTGTTCTCTTCATTACGGACCTGTGGAGTTTTCATTGTGCAGCTTTTGGTGTTTTCTTCTCTGCGGCCCTGGAGATTCCTTCATCGTGCAGCTTTTGGTGTTTTCTTCATTACGGACCTGTGGAGTTCTTCATCGTGCAGCTTTTGGTGTTTTCTTTTCTGCGGCCCTGAAGATTCCTTCATCGTGCAGCTTTCGGTGTTTCTTCACTGCAGCCTCTGAGAAGTGCTTTGTTGAGCAGCTTTTAGTGTCTTATTCACTTAGAGACCACTGAGTTCTGCATCATGCAGCTTTTGGGGTTCCCCATACCACATGTCCCCTGAGGAGTTCTTCATCGTGCAGCTTTTGGTGTTTTCTTCAGTGTGACCTGTGAGGAGTTCTGCATCGTCCAGCTTCTGGGGTTCTGTTCAGCACTTTTGCCCTGAGGAGAGCTTCATCGTGCAGCTATTTGTGTTTTCTTCACTACGACCATGAGGAGAAGTTCATCATGCAGGTTTTCGGGTTGTGTTCACCAAGTTTTCCCTGAGGAGTTCTTCATCGTGCAGCTTTTGGGGTTTCTTCTCTGCAGCCTCTGAGGAGTGCTTTGCTGAGCAGCTTTGGTTGGTTTCTTCAGTGCGACTTGAGGAGTGCTTCTGCATCCAGCTTTTGGTGTTTCCTTCAGTGCCTTTCCTCTGAGGACATTTTCATCGTGCAGGATTTGTGGTTCTCCACAGCACGTTTCAGCTGAGGATTGCTTCCTCATCGAGCTTTCATGTTATCTTCAGTGTGGCTCTTGAAGAGTGCTGCTCAGTGGAGCTTTTTGTGTTTTCTTCACCTTGTGGCCCCTGAGGATTGCTTCAGCATGCAGCTTTTGGTGTTTTCTTCACTGCGGCCCTGAGGATTGCTTCACCGTGCAGCTTTTGGTGTTTTCTTCATTACGGCCCTGAGCAGTTTTTCATTGTGCAGCGTTTGGTGTTTTCTTCACTACGGATCCGAGGAGTTCTTCATTGTGCAGCTTTTGGTGTTTTCTTCATTGCGGATCTGAGGAGTTCTTCATTGTGCAGCTTTTGCTGTTTTCTTCATTACGGCCCTGAGGAGTTCTCCATTGTGCAGCTTTTCGTGTTTTCTTCACTGCGGCCCTGAGGATTGCTTCACCGTGCATCTTTTGCTCTTGTCTTCCTTACGGCTCTGAGGAGTTCTGCATTGTTCAGCTCTTGGGGATCTCCTCACCACGTTTTCCCTGAGAGAGCTTCATTGTGCATTTTTTGGTACTTTTTTCAGATTGTTGCCCCTGAGAAGTGCTTCATCCTCCAACATATGGTGTGTTTTTTTCTTGTTGCAGGCCCCTGAGGATTGCGTCATTGTCCAGGTTTAGGTGTTTTCTTCACTGCAGCCCTGAAGATTGCTTCATCGTGCAGCTTTTGGTGTTTTCTTCATTACGGACCTGTGGAGTTCTTCATCGTGCAGCTTTTGGTGTTTTCTTTTCTGCGGCCCTGAAGATTCCTTCATCGTGCAGCTTTCGGTGTTTCTTCACTGCAGCCTCTGAGAAGTGCTTTGTTGAGCAGGTTTTAGTGTCTTATTCACTTAGAGACCACTGAGTTCTGCATCATGCAGCTTTTGGGGTTCCCCATACCACATGTCCCCTGAGGAGTTCTTCATCATGCAGCTTTTGGTGTTTTCTTCACTACGATCCTGAGGAATAGTTCATCATGCAGGTGTTCGGGTTGTGTTCACCAAGTTTTCCCTGAGGAGTTCTTCATTGTGCAGCTTTTGGGGTTACTTCTCTACAGCCTCTGAGAAGTGCTTTGTTGAGCAGCTTTTAGTGTCTTCATCACTTTGCGACCATTGAGTTCTGCATCGTGCAGCTTTTGGGGTTCCCCATACCACATGTCCCCTGAGGAGTTCTTCATCGTGCAGCTTTTGGGGTTTTCTTCACTGTGACCTGTGAGGAGTTCTGCATCGTCCAGCTTCTGGGATTCTGTTCAGCACTTTTGCCCTGAGGAGAGCTTCATCGTGCAGCTATTTGTGTTTACTTCACTACGACCAGGGAGAGAAGTTCATCATGAAGGTTTTCGCATTGTGTTCACCAAGTTTTCCCTGAGGATTGCTTCATCGTGCAGCTTTTGGGGTTTCTTCACTGCAGCCTCTGAGGAGTGCTTTGTTGAGCAGCTTTTAGTGCCTCCTTCACGTTGCGACCATTGAGTTCTGCATCATGCAGCTTTTGGGGTTCCCCATACCACATGTCCCCTGAGGATTGCTTCATTCGTCAGCTTTTGGTGTTTTCTTCATTACGGACCTGTGGAGTTATTCATTGTTCAGCTTTTGGTGTTTTCTTCTCTGCGGCCCTGAAGATTCCTTCATCGTGCAGCTTTTGGGGTTTCTTCACTGCAGCCTCTGAGGAGTGCTTTGCTGAGCAGCTTTGGTTGCTTTCTTCAGTGCGACTTGAGGAGTGCTTCTGCATCCAGCTTTTGCTGTTTCCTTCAGTGCCTTTCCTCTGAGGACATTTTCATCGTGCAGCTTTTGTGGTTCTCCACACGACGTTTCAGCTGAGGATTGCTTCCTCACTGAGCTTTTCATGTTATCTCCAGTGTGGCTCTTGAAGAATGCTTCTCAGTGGAGCTTTTGGTGTTTCCTTCGCCTTGTGGCCCCTGAGGTTTGCTTCAGCGTGCAGCTTTTGGAGTTTTCTTCACTGCGGCCCTGAAGATTGCTTCATTTTGCATCTTTTGGTGTTTTCTTCCTTACGGCCCTCAGGAGTTCTTCATTGTGCAGCTTTTGGTGTTGTCTTCCTTACGGCTCTGAGGAGTTCTGCATTGTGCAGCTCTTGGGGTTCTCCTCACCACGTTTTCCTTGAGAGAGCTTCATTGTGCATTTTTTGGTATTGTTTTCAGCTTGTTGCCCGTGAGAAGTGCTTCATCCTCCAACAGGTGGTGTGTTTTCTTCTTGTTTCAGGCCCCTGAGGATTGTGTCATTGTCCAACTTCAGGTGCTTTCTTCGCTGCGTCCCTGAAGATTGCTTCATCGTGCAGCTTTTGGTGTTTTCTTCTTTACGGCTCTGAGGAGTTCTGCATCGTGCAGCTCTTGGGGTTCTCCTCACGATGTTTTCCCTGGTGAGATGTTCATCATGCAACTTCTGGTATTGCCCCTTGGATGTGCTTCGTCTTCCAAAATTTGGTGTTTTATTTTGTTTTGTACTTATATTTTTTCCTTGTATCAGGCCCTGAAGATTGCTTCATCGTGCAGCGTTTGGTGTTTTCTTCATTACGGCCCTGAGGAGTTCTGCATTGTGCAGCTTTTGTTGTTTCTTCACTGCCGTCTCTGAGGAGTGCTTTGTTGAGCAGCTTTTAGTGCCTTCTTTACGTTGCGAACATTGAGTTCTGCATCATGCAGCTTTTGGGGTTCCCCATACCACATGTCCCCTGAGAAGTTCTTCATCGTGCAGCTTTTGGTGTTTCCTTCAGTGCTTTTCCTCTGAGGACATTTTCATCGTGCAGCTTTTGTGGTTCTCCACACCACGATTCAGCTAAGGATTGTTTCCTCATTGAGCTTTTCATGTTATCTTCAGTGTAGCTCTTGAAGAGTGCTGCTCAGTGGAGCTTTTGGTGTTTCCTTCGCTTTGTGGCCCCTGAGGATTGCTTCAGCATGCAGCTTTTGATGTTTTCTTCACTGCGGCCCTGAGGAGTTCTTCATCGCGCAGCTTTTGGTGTTGTCTTCCTTACAGCTCTGAGGAGTTCTGCATTGTGCAGCTCTTGGGGTTCTCCTCACCACGTTTTCCTTGAGAGAGCTTCATTGTGCATTTTTTGGTATTGTTTTCAGCTTGTTTCCCGTGAGAAGTGCTTCATCCTCCAACAGGTGGTGTGTTTTTTTCTTGTTTCAGGCCCCTGAGGATTGTATCATTGTCCAACTTTAAGTTTTTTCTTCACTGTGGCCCTGAAGATTGCTTCATCGTGCAGCTTTTGGTGTTTTCTTCTTTACGGCTCTGAGGAGTTGTGCATCGTGCAGCTCTTGGGGTTCTCCTCACCATGTTTTCCCTGGTGAGATATTCATCATGCAACTTCTGCTATTGCCCCTGAGATGTGCTTCGTCTTCCAAAATTTGGTGATTTATTTTGTTTTGTATTTATATTTTTTCCTTGTTCCAGACCCTGAGGATTACTTCCTCGTGCAGATTTTGGTGTTTTCTTCTCTCTGGCCCTGAAGATTGCTTCATCGTGCAGCTTTTGTTGTTTCTTCACTGCAGCCTCTGAGGAGTGCTTTGCAGAGCAGCTTTGGTAGCTTTCTTCAGTGCGACTTGAGGAGTGCTTCTGCATCCAGCTTTTGGTGTTTCCTTCAGTGCCTCTCCTCGGAGGACATTTTCATCGTGCAGCTTTTGTGGTTCTCCACACCACGTTTCAGCTAAGGATTCCTTCCTCATTGAGCTTTTCATGTTATCTTCAGAGTTGCTCTTGAAGAGTGCTGCTCAGTGGAGCTTTTGGTGTTTCCTTCGCCTTGTGGCCCCTGAGGATTGCTTCAGCGTGCAGCTTTTGGTGTTTTCTTCACCAAGTTTTCCCTGAGGATTGCTTCATCGTGCAGCTTTTCTTGTTTTCTTCACTACGGCCCCGAGGATTGCTTCATCGTGCACCTTTTGGTTTTGTCTTCCTTACGGCTCTGAGGAGTTCTACATCGTGCAGCTCTTGGCGTTCTCCTCACCATGTTTTCCCTAGTGAGATGTTCATCATGCAACTTCTGGTATTGCCCCTGAGATGTGCTTCATCTTCCCAAATTTGGTGTTTTATTTCGTTTTGTATTTATATTTTTTCCGTGTTCCAGGCCTTGTGGATTGCTTCATCGTGCAGCTTTTGGTGTTTTCTTCATTACGGCCCTGAGGAGTTCTTCATTGTGCAGCTTTTGTTGTTTCTTCACTGGATCCTCTGAGGAGTGCTTTGTTGAGCAGCTTTTAGTGCCTTCTTCACGTTGCGACCATTGAGTTCTGCATCATGCAGCTTTTGGGGTTCCCCATACCACATGTCCCCTGAGGAGTTCTTCATCGTGCAGCTTTTGGTGTTTTCTTCTTTACGGCTCTGAGGAGTTCTGCATCGTGCAGCTCTTGGGGTTCTCCTCACCATGTTTTCCCTGGTGAGATGTTCATCATGCAACTTCTGGTATTGCCCCTGAGAAGTGCTTCATCTTCATCTTCTTTGGGTTAAAATCTGGCTGGATGGCCGGGCCCAAAGTGTTGTGGTGAATGGAGCCAAATCCAGTTGGAGGCCGGTTACTAGTGGAGTCCCCCAGGGCTCGGTGCTGGGGCCGGTCCTCTTTAATATCTTTATCGATGACCTGGATGAGGGGATTGAGTGCACCCTCAGTAAGTTTGCAGATGACACCAAGTTAGGGGTGTGTGTCGATCTGCTCGAGGGAAGGAAGGCTCTGCAGGAGGATCTGGACAGGCTGGACCGATGGGCTGAGGTCAACTGCATGAAGTTCAACAAGGCCAAGTGCCGGGTCCTGCATCTGGGGCGTAACAACCCCAAGCAGAGCTACAGGCTGGGAGATGAGTGGCTGGAAAGCTGCCTGGCGGAGAAGGACCTGGGAGTATTGGTTGATAGTCGGCTGAATATGAGCCAGCAGTGTGCTCAGGTGGCCAAGAAGGCCAACAGCATCCTGGCTTGCATAAGAAGCAGTGTGGCCAGCAGGTCTAGGGAGGTGATTGTCCCCCTGTACTCGGCTCTGGTGAGGCCGCACCTTGAGTACTGTGTCCAGTTTTGGGCCCCTCGCTACAAGAAGGACATGGAGGTGCTCGAGAGACTCCAGAGAAGGGCAACGAGGCTGGTGAGGGGTCTGGAGAACAAGTCTTACGAGGAGCGGCTGAGGGAGCTGGGGTTGTTTAGCCTCGAGAAGAGGAGGCTCAGGGGCGACCTTATCGCTCTCTACAGTTACCTTAAAGGAGGCTGTAGAGAGGTGGGGGTTGGTCTATTCTCCCACGTGCCTGGTGACAGGACGAGGGGGAATGGGCTAAAGTTGTGCCAGGGGAGGTTTAGGTTGGATGTTAGGAAGAACTTCTTTACCGAAAGGGTTGTTAGGCATTGGAATGGGCTGCCCAGGGAGGTGGTTGAGTCGCCATCCCTGGAGGTCTTTAAAAGACATTTAGATGTAGCCCTTAGTGATATGGTTTAGTGGAGGACTTGTTAGTGTTAGGGCAGAGGTTGGACTAGATGATCTTGGAGGTCTCTTCCAACCTAGACGATTCTGTGATTCTGTGATTCTGTGATTCCAAAATTTGGTGTTTTATTTTGTTTTGTATTTATATTTTTTCCTTGTTCCAGGCCCTGAGGATTGCTTCAGCGTGCAGCTTTTGGTGTTTTCTTCTCTGTGGCCCTGTGGAGTTCTTCACTGTGCAGCTTTTGGTGTTTTCTTCACTGCGGCCCTGAGGATTGCTTCACCGTGCAGCTTTTGGTGTTGTCTTCCTTATGGCTCTGAGGAGTTCTGCATTGTGCAGCTCTTGGGGTTCTCCTCACCACGTTTTCCCTGAGACAGCTTCATTGTACATTTTTTGGTATTGTTTTCAGCTTGTTGCCCCTGAGAAGTGCTTCATCCTCCAACATGTGGTGTGTTTTTTTCTTCCTTCAGGCCCCGGAGGTTTGCATCATTGTCCAGGTTTAGGTGTTTTCTTCACTGCAGCTTTGAAGATTGCTTCATCGTGCAGCTTTTGTTGTTTTCTTCTTTGCGGCCCTGAAGATTCCTTCATCGTGCAGCTTTTGGTGTTTTTTCACTGCAGCCTCTGAGGAGTGCTTTGTTGAGCAGCTTTTAGTGTCTTCTTCACTTAGTGACCTTTGAGTTCTGCATCATGCAGCTTTTGGGGTTCCCCATACCACATGTCCCCTGAGGAGTTCTTCATCATGCAGCTTTTGGTGTTTTCTTCACTACGACCCTGAGGAGAAGTTCGTCATGCAGGTTTTCGGGTTGTGTTCACCAAGTTTTCCCTGAGGAGTTCTTCATTGTGCAGCTTTTGGGTTTTCTTCTCTGCAGCCTCTGAGGAGTGCTGTGTTGAGCAGCTTTTAGTGCATTCTTCACGTTGCGACCATTGAGTTCTGCATCATGCAGCTTTTGGGGTTCCCCATACCACATGTCCCCTGAGGAGTTCTTCATCGTGCAGCTTTTGGTGTTTTTTTCACTGTGACCTGTGAGGAGTTCTGCATCGTCCAGCTGCAGGGATTCTGTTCAGCACTTTTGCCCTGAGGAGAGCTTCATCGTGCAGCTATTTGTGTTTTCTTCACTACCACCCAGAGGAGAAGTTCATCATGCAGGTTTTTGGGTTGTGTTCACCAAGTTTTCCCTGAGGAGTTCTTCATCGTGCAGCTTTTGGGGTTTCTTCACTGCAGCCTCTGAGGAGTGCTTTGCTGAGCAGCTTTGGTTGCTTTCTTCAGTGCGACTTGAGAAGTGCTTCTGCATCCAGCTTTTGGTGTTTTCTTCAGTGCCTTTCCTCTGAGGACATTTTCATCGTGCAGCTTTTGTGGTTCTCCACAGTACGTTTCAGCTGAGGATTGTTTCCTCATTGAGCTTTTCATGTTATCTTCAGTGTGGCTCTTGAAGAGTGCTGCTCAGTGGATCTTTTAGTGTTTTCTTCACCGTGTGGCCCCTGAGGATTGCTTCATCGTGCAGCTTTTGGTGTTTTCTTCACTGCGGCCCTGAGGATTGCTTCATCGTGCAGCTTTTGGTGTTTTCTTCATTACGGCCCTGAGGAATTTTTCATTGTGCCGCGTTTGGTGTTTTCTTCACTGCGGATCTGAGGATTGCTTCACCGTGCATCTTTTGCTGTTGTCTTCCTTACGGATCTGAGGAGTTCTGCATTGTGCAGCTCTTGGGGTTCTCCTCACCACGTTTTCCTTTAGAGAGCTTCATTGTGCATTTTTTGGTATTGTTTTCAGCTTGTTGCCCGTGAGAAGTGCTTCTTCCTCCAACATGTGGTGTGTTTTTTTCTTGTTTTAGGCCCCTGAGGATTGCGTCATTGTCCAACTTTAGGTGTTTTCTTCGCTGCGTCCCTGAAGATTGCTTCATCGTGCAGCTTTTGGTGTTTTCTTCATTATGGCTCTGAGGAGTTCTGCATTGTGCAGCACTTGGGGTTCTCCTCACCATGTTTTCCCTGGTGAGATGTTCTTCATGCAACTTCTGGTATTGCCCCTGAGATGTGCTTCGTCTTCCAAAATTTGGTGTTTTATTTTGTTTTGTATTTATATTTTTTCCTTGTTCCAGGCCCTGAGGATTGCTTCATCGTGCAGCTTTTGGTGTTTTATTCTCTGTGGCCCTGAAGATTGTTTCCTCGTGCAGCTTTTGGTGTTTTCTTCTTTACGGCCTTGATGAGTTCTTCATTGTGCAGCTTTTGCTGTTTCTTCACTGCAGCCTCTGAGGAGTGCTTTGTTGAGCAGTTTTAGTGTCTTTTTCACTTTGCGACCATTGAGATCTGCATCATGCAGCTTTTTTTTTCCCCATACCACATGTCCTCTGAGGAATTCTTCATCGTGCAGCTTTTGGTGTTTTCTTCAGTGTGACCTGTGAGGAGTTCTGCATCGTGCAGCTTCTGGGGTTCTGTTCAGCACTTTTGCCCTGAGGAGAGCTTCATCGTGCAGCTATTTGTGTTTTCTTCACTACGAGCCTGAGGAGAAGTTCATCATGCAGGTTTTCGGGTTGTGTTTACCATGTTTTCCCTGAGGATCGCTTCATCGTGCAGCTTTTGGGGTTTCTTCACTGCAGCCTCTGAGGAGTGCTTTGCTGAGCAGCTTTGGTTGCTTTCTTCAGTGCGACTTGAGGAGTGCTTCTGTGTACAGCTTTTGGTGTTTCCTTCAGTGCCTTTCCTCTGAGGACATTTTCATCGTGCAGCTTTTGTGGTTCTCCAGACCATGTTTCAGCTAAGGATTGCTTCCCTGTTAAGGTTTTCATATTATCTTCAGTGTGGCTATTGAAGAGTGCTGCGCAGTGGAGCTTTTTGTGTTTTCTTTACCTTGTGGCCCCGGAGGATTGCTTCTTGGTGCAACTTTTGGTGTTTTCTTTCTTACTGCCCTGAGGAGTTCTTCACTGTGCAGCTTTTGTTGTTTTCTTCACTGCGGTCCTGAGGATTGCTTCATCGCACAGCTTTTGGTGTTTTCTTCTTTACGGCTCTGAGGAGTTCTGCATCGTGCAGCTCTTGGGGTTCTCCTCATGATGTTTTCCCCGGTGAGATGTTCATCATGCAACTTCTGGTATTGCCCCTGAGAAGTGCTTCATCTTCCAAAATTTGGTGTTTTATTTTGTTTTGTATTTATATTTATTCCTTGTCCAGGCCCTGAGGATTGCTTCATCATGCAGCTTTTGGTGTTTTCTTCCCTGCGGCCCTGAAGATTCCTTCATCGTGCAGCTTTTGTTGTTTCTTCACTGGATCCTCTGAGGAGTGCTTTGTTGAGCAGCTTTTAGTGTCTTCATCACTTTGCGACCATTGAGTTCTGCATCATGCAGCTTTTGCGGTTCCCCATACCACATGTCCCCTGAGGAGAGCTTCATCGTGCAGGTTTTCGGGTTGGATGTTAGGGATGGAGGAGGGGCTTGGGCTTAATGAAGCGGACAGAGGGACTTCGTAGTGAGAATGTGCCAGCCCCAGCATAGGGATGAGTTCAGGTTGGTGGGGATTGCTGCTCAGTGATCACATCTTCCTGCCACTTGTAGGGCCATTGAAACAAGAGCAGAGATCTGCTTGATTTCCTTCTGTTGCACCTGCCTGTATCTGTTGAAGAGCTGAGTTACTTTACCAGCTTTCTGCTCTTGTTTGCCCTGGGTATGTAGAAACAAGTACGCTTCTAGTTCCTGGAAATGGAAGCTCCATATTTTGGACATGTCCTCCCAGTGACGTTGTCCCTCTTGTGGTCAGGTAACCTCTTGTGAACAGTCATTCCCCTTGCTGATGGATCAGTGTTGTTGCATCGCGTGGAGCCCCAAACGTCAGTCCTGGGTTGCTGCTGTTTCCTGGGGAGCCCGCCCAGTTTCCCTGCACATTCCTTGTCACTAAGAGCACAGTCTGTGTGCCTGCCAGGTGCAGACCTGTCATCTCTTCTATTTGTCTGGGGCAAAGGTAGTCCTTTTTCCCTCTTGGCCCAGCTGGGAAATGCTGAAGAGAGCATGGGCAACCCAAAAGGCTTCAGGAACTCCCCCTTCCTCTGAGGCAGCCCTCCATCAGGGTGGAGAATGCTCTCCTGGACAATGCAGTCCATTTGTGGTGGCTGGCTGGAGGAGCTGACCCCAGAGTGTGGCCCTTGCTTCCTCTTTCCCTCCATGTAATCCTGAATCTCCAGCTTGGATGTTTTGGGTGCCCTCAGGCCATGCAGGCACTGAGTCTGTATGGCGAGCCCACTTGCTTTCCCCATGCTTCTGCTGGTGCCAATGGAAGAGCGTGATTTTTGGTTTGTCACAGTCATGCCATGATCAGCCTTTCTTGGGATGGTAGGTGGTCCTGCTGCTGGTCCTGCTGCCACTTTGGCCATGCCAGGAACAGCTGAAGAGGCCATGGACAAGCCATGAGGCCGCAGCAATTCCTTTTCTCTGCGTGCCTGCCCCTCATGCTTCCGAAAGAAGCTGTGGCGGTTGGTCTTCTCAGGGCTGAAAAGGGCTGTTTCTGTCTCATCCAGTACAGGAGGCCGCTGTTTAAACCCAGGACGAGGGGTAACGGACACAAACGGAAGCACAGCAGGTCCTGGCTGAATATGAGAGGGCATTTCTTTACTGTGAGGGTGACAGAGCACTTGAACAGGTTGCCCAGAGAGGTTGTGGAGTCTCCTTCTCTGGAGATACTCTAAAAAACGCGCCTGGATGCCATCCTGCGCAATGTGCTCTGGGTGATCCTGCTGGGCAGGGGGTTTTGAATTGGATGATCTTCAGGGGTCCCTTCCAACCTCAGCCATTCTGTGATTCTGTGACCACCGTCTCAGTGAAGAACTGGTCCCAGCCACCCAGCCTCACCCTCCCCTGTCACAGCTCCGTGCCCTTCCCTCGGTCCTGTTGCTGTCCTCTGGCAGCTCAGCGCCTGCCCCTCTGCTCCCCTTGTGAGGAAGCTGCAGGCCGCCATGAGGCCTGCTCTCAGCCTCCTCTCAGCTGGGAAGGAGCTCTTTATTACTTTTGGTCCCACTTGATGGCAGAATTGTCAGCACAACCGCTTGACTTTTGCTAAAATGAGCAGTTAACGAAGGGCTTTATTAAGGGCCGGTGTCATGGGGCAGTAATGCCATATCCGCAGGCCTGGCGGGACCGACCCACGCACTCAGGCAGCCCCTTCTTGCTGCTTCCTTTCCAAAGCCTGCACTTCAGGCAAGACTGCAGATTTTCCTCACTCTGCAGTCTGGCTTTGTACACTAAAGAGTTGCTCTTCTCCTTTTAAAGTTCTCTTTCACTCTGCTCTTTCTCTCTTGGCATTTTTCATCAGCTTTACCTCTTGCTGAGTGATGGCTTGCTACTGTTTTATGCACGTAATCGTAGCACAGTCAGGAGGAGGGG
Source organism: Anser brachyrhynchus (assembly GCF_964034855.1). NCBI lineage: Eukaryota > Metazoa > Chordata > Aves > Anseriformes > Anatidae > Anser > Anser brachyrhynchus. The sequence goes on from NC_137697.1 coordinate 5,572,835, forward strand.
CTTGGGCTTGATGAAGCGGACACAGGGACTTCGTGGTGGTAAGGTGCCAGCCCCAGTATAGGGATGAGTTCAGGCTGGTGGGGATTGCTGCTCAGTGATCACATCTTCCTGCCACTTGTAGGGCCATGGAAACAAGAGCAGAGATCTCCTTGATTTCCTTCTGTTGCACCTGCCTGTATCTGTTGAAGAGCTGAGTTACTTTACCAGCTTTCTGCTCTTGTTTGCCCTGGGTATGTAGAAACAAGTACGCTTCTAGTTCCTGGAAATGGAAGCTCCATATTTTGGCAAAACAGATTCTGTTTTATTATGAACCACAGGAATGTCTTGGAAGAATTTTTGTATGTCTAGCTCTCTAGCCAGTGTAGCAGGAGCAATGGCAGGACTATGCGTAAAATCCTGCGGCAAGCACGTAAATGCATATTGTAGTCCCTGCCAGGTACAAGCAGATCCCTCCCTATCTGTCTCCAGTGTTGGAATCATAAAAAACACATCCTACGTGTCTACTGTGTCCATCCGTGGAAAGGCCTGTTCATTAGAAAAATAGACTTTCTCAGTTCAACTGGGAATAGACAAAGTAACCAGTGCAGTGGCAGCATTCAGGGCTGTGTAATCTGTGGGTCGCCACGTGCCCTTTTGTGGGAATGAAAGTTGTGGTTTTGCAGGGGAAAATGCCACTAACCTTGCATATTCAAAAGTGATTGTGCAGGCGAAGCGGTGGTATAACAGTGCCGAGTGTTAAGAAGATAGGTGGATAGTGGAGGGTCCCACTGACTACTCAAGACAGAAGAAGTCCCTCTAGTCACAAGAGAAGAAGGGGAAAGAAGAAAGAAGAACAAAAAAACACCACCACCAAAAAAAGGAGACATTAAAAGTCGGTCAAATAAAATTGTACATATATGGTATAGTAATAAGCGTCAAGTAGGTTGTAAACCTGTAGTACTCAGCCAATGAGGAAACAGGAGAGGAATCAAACATTGGGTAATAGGGGGATATAAGGTTATGATACACCTCTGCTGTGCGCTCTTGCTTGTAGGGCGCCACCACTGCAATCACCAATAAAAATGGTAGTTCAGTGAGATCCTCGCCTGAGCCTGTGTTATTGGCTGCAGGTTGTTTCTCATTCTTTGGAGTCTCAATGGTCAACGCAGGGGAACAGTAGCTTTTAACAGACCATTATGTTTCTCAACCTTTCTGGAGGCTTCTGGATGATATGGGCTGTGAGACATCCATTCAGTGCAGTTTCTTGGTCCAGGAGCTCAGAAGAGTATTTTGGGAATGATTCCCATTCTCTGACTCTGTTCTCTCAGGGCTGTCACGATGCCGTACAACTTGCTTTAAAAGGCCCAAGATAGTGTTTTGGGCAGCGGTGTGATTTACTTGGTATGTTTCAAGCGACCTGCTAGTTGCTTTCACTATGGTGAGTCTGTAGTGCTTTCCTTGGAGGGTCACGGTAGCAGTCCAATATAGACAATCTGCCAGGCCTCACCCTAACAAAAACCTAGCCAGTGCCCTCTAGTCCAGGGAGACTACTCGTGTAGCTCACTTGATTGCTGCACTTGTTTCACATGTTGGGGGGGATCTGTGTGATGGCCTCAATGGTCAGGTCCACTCCTTGATCAAGAGCCTACCTGTATGTGCCATCTCTCCCTAGATGTCTGGATGTTTCGTTGGCCCATCGAGCCAACAGCTCATCCTTAAATTCCCAGTCCAGGTCTACGTGAGACACATTTTTGCAGGCTGCTTTACCTGGTCGTTGCTCCCATGTTCTTTAGTGGTGTGCTTCTTGGACATGTATCTAAATGCTGTAATTTTACATCAGCGTTTTTTGTCTGGGCAGCACGTCTTGCCACGATGCAGCAACCCAGACTGCTTCATATCTGTGCTGCCAATTGGTTTGCTTCCACAACGGTAGACAGACCCCCAGGGCATCCACTACCATCCATGAGTCAGCAGACCAGGCTGCACAGGTCCCTTCCAACCACAGCCATTCTTTGATTCTGTGATTCCTGAGGAGCAATGGCAGTGTTCAAGGCTGGATAATCTCCCGAGAGTCGCCACTGGCCATTTGGAGTCTTTACTGGCGCCAGAGGAGAACTGCAGGGGTGATGAGACTTGACAGTGCTTCCCCATTCCTCTAGCTCTTCTACCAGTTTGCTAAAAGGAGGGGTTGTGGTTTAACCCAGCAGACAGCTAAGCACCACGCAGCCATTTGCTCACTCCTCAACAGTGGGATTGGGGAGAGAACCAGAAAAAAGGTAAAACTCATGCGTTGAGATAATGACAATTTAATAGTAAAAGAAAAGGAAGGGATGATAACAGTAGTAAAAATAGAATATACAAAGTAACTGACGCAAAACACAATTGCTTACCACCTGCTGACCAATGCCCAGCCTGTCCCCGGACAGTGGCAGCACACCCTGGCCAACTCACCCGGTTTTATTCTTCAGCCTGACGCCATATAGTATGAGACATCCCTTGGCCTGTTAGGGTCAGCTGTCCTGGTTCTGTCCCCTCCCAGCTCCTTGTGCACCCCCGGTCTCGTCGATGGCAGGGCAGCGTGAGGAGCTGAAACGTCCTTGGCTCCATGTAAGCACTGCTATGCAATAATTAAAATATTGGTCTGTTATCAGCATTATTCTCTTCCTAAATCCAGAACACAGTACATTACTGCATACTAGGAAGAAAACGCTATCTCAGCTGAAACCAGGAAAGGACAGATGGCATCAGAAGGGAACCTGTAGTGTGGCAGACTAAGCAGCTTGTGGTGGGGGACAGGAGCAGCTGTCGGACACAGCTGGAGCTGGGAAGTGGCCTCTGACCCCAGCCCCGAGTGAACAGACTGGGGGAGCCGTCCTGATCCCCCACCTCCCCACAAATGCAGCACAGGGGCACCGGCCTGCTTCAATGTGGGCTGGGGGCTGTGACCTCACAGCCATGACCCTAGAAAGCACCGGCCACCACCCCACATCTGCCAGTGCGTTCGTACCTGGCTGTGAGCAATGGTCGACAGCAGCTTTTTCCTCATCCCCAGCCTCATGCTTCTGCTGGCTGGGATCTCCCTGCTCTCCAGGGGTCGACGCCAACAGGTACAGGGGGCTGGAGGGTGGGGGAATTCGGGGCTGGGAGACTGGGGGCCAGGAGGTGTTGGAAGGGGTCCCGTGCGTCCCTCCCCAGGTTGGTCACAGTGCCGTGCTTCTGTGCCCACAGGGTGACGGCCGACTCCGGCGAAGTTGTGGACGGCGGCAGCGGCAACCACCGGTACCGAAGCCAGGTGAGTCCCCCGTGGGTGAGCCTCAGCACCAAGCAGCCCATCCCTATGGGGCTGCGGTGGCCCTGGTGCCTCTCTCCCACTGCAGCTCAGACTCCCTCCCTGTTTTGCTAGGCGGCAAGAGGTATAACCGCTCAATTAGCCTGGACCACATTGTACATGAGACCGTTATTCACCCAGATGGGGGGCTGCCTCACAGACGGGTGCAGCTCACTCACCCTCACAATTTGCCGATTGCCCCCCCAGCTGTTCCTGATATGGCTAAAGCGGCTCCAGGACAAGCAGCAGGACAAGAAGCAATGCCAAGGAAGGATGATCGTGGCATCTCTGGAAGAGAAGACCAATTCCTCTCTCCTATCAACACCAGCGAAAGTGTGGAAAAAACATGTGGGCTCTCTAGAAAGAATGAGCAACCACATGGCCTGACGGCCTTCAAACTTCCAATAACCGAGATTCAGTATCATAGGGCAGGAAACAGGGATGAAGAGCTGCGCTCTGAGGTCAGCTCCTACAGACAGCAACCACAAACGGACTGCATTGTCCGTGAGAGCATTCTCCGCCCTGACGGAGGGCTGCCTGACAGGAGCGGATTGTTACTGTGGCCTCCTGTACAGCCCAGGGCAGAACCAGCTCTATTCAGCCAGGAGAACAACATCCGCAAGAGCTTCTTCCAGAAAGATGAGGGGCAGGCAAGCAGAGAAGAGGAATTCCTGCGGCCCCATGGATTGTCCATGGCCTCTTCAGCTGTTCCTGGCATGGCCAAAGTGGCTGCAGGACCAGCAGCAGGACCACCTACAATCCGGAGAAAGGCTGATCATGGCATGACTGTGAGAGACCACAAATTACAGTCTTCCATTGGCGCCGACAGAAGCATGGGGAAACCAAGTGGGCTCTCCACACAGAACCAGTGCCCGAGAGCCTGAGTGTGCCCATGCCTTCCATGAAGGAGATTCAGGCTTACAAGAAAGGAAAGAGGAAGCAAGGGCTACACTCTGGGGTCAGCTCCTCCAGCCAGCCACCACAAATGGACTGCATTGTCCAGGAGAGCATTCTCCGCCCTGATGGAGGGCTGCCTCAGAGGAAGGAGGAGTTCCTGCGGCCTTTTGGGTTGCCCATGCTCTCTTCAGCATTTCCCAGCTGGGCCAAGAGGGAAAAAGGACTATCTTTGCCCCAGACAAATAGAAGAGATGGCAGGTCTGCACCTGGCAGGCACACAGACTGTGCTCTTAGTCACAAGGAATGCACAGGGAAACTGGGCGGGCTCCCCAGGAAACAGCAGCAACCCAGGACTGACATTTGGAGCTCTACACGAGGCAAAAATATTGTTCCATCATCAAGTGGGGTGATTGTTCATGAGAGGTTGCTTGAACCACGAGAGGGGCGACGTCACTGGGAGGACATGTCCAAGGGGCGATGTCCACAGGTTGACCTGTCCCAGCCACCTCCTGGTCTATCCAGGGCCCCTCCAGTGCTTCCCAGCCCAGCCAACACAATTATGCGCAAAGACCAGGGCTGCCAAACTGACTATGTTATCATCCTGGATCCGCTTGTGACTGATGACACCAAGTTAGGTGTGTGTGTCGATCTGCTCGAGGGAAGGAAGGCTCTGCAGGAGGATCTGGATAGGCTGGAGCGATGGGCTGAGGTCAACTGCATGAAGTTCAACAAGGCCAAGTGCCGGGTCCTGCACCTGGGGCGCAACAACCCCAAGCAGAGCTACAGGCTGGGAGATGAGTGGCTGGAAAGCTGCCTGGCGGAGAAGGACCTGGGAGTACTGGTTGATAGTCGGCTGAATATGAGCCAGCAGTGTGCCCAGGTGGCCAAGAAGGCCAACAGCATCCTGGCCTGTATAAGAAGCAGTGTGGCCAGCAGGTCTAGGGAGGTGATTGTCCCCCTGTACTCGGCTCTGGTGAGGCCGCACCTTGAGTACTGTGTCCAGTTTTGGGCCCCTCGCTACAGGAAGGACATGGACGTGCTCGAGCGAGTCCAGAGAAGGGCGACCAAGCTGGTGAGGGGTCTGGAGAACAAGTCTTACGAGGAGCGGCTGAGGGAGCTGGGGCTTGTTCAGCCTCGAGAAGAGGAGGCTCAGGGGCGACCTTATCGCTCTCTACAGTTACCTTAAAGGAGGCTGTAAAGAGGTGGGGGTTGGTCTATTCTCCCACGTGCCTGGTGACAGGACGAGGGAGAATGGGCGAAAGTTGCGACAGGGGAGTTTTAGGTTGGATGTTAGGAAGAACTTCTTTACTGAAAGGGTTGTTAGGCATTGGAATGGGCTGCCCAGGGAGGTGGTGGAGTCACCATCCCTGGAGGTCTTTAAAAGACGTTTAGATGTAGAGCTTAGCGATATGGTTTAGTGGAGTACTTAGTGTTAGGTCGGAGGTTGGACTCGATGATCTTGAGGTCTCTTCCAACCTAGAAATCTGTGATAGTGTGATGTCAGGAATGGGAAACACAGCCACACTGCAGCACCTCTCAGGATCAAGACGCTGCAGCTGAAGGAAGAGCACCGCAGCAAGCTCAGTGAGCACATAACAAAGAAGTGCCGGGAAGTACAGCTGCGACGCTTCCCTGGGCCAGTGCAGAGGTCCATTGATATGAAGCATCGAGCACTGCCCAAAAATACCTGTGCTGGGGCTGGCACCTTCTCACCGCGAAGTCCCTGTGTCCGCTTCATCAAGCCCAAGCCCCTCCTCCATCCGGACCAGGTCAAGCAGAGGAAGCTTGGGGCATCCGTCTCCTTCCCAGAGGCCTCCAGGACACCACGCTCCCACCCCGTGCCTGTCTACTTCCACAGCCCTGAGGCCACGTTTATGCCTGAGGAGCAGCGTGAGGCCCTGGAGCTGCACATTCGTGCCAAGAAGCTGCAGATCCTTGAGAGACGTCTGGGCACGAAGCGTCCATCCCAGTCAGCTGTGCCCCAGGAGGAGGGTGGCAGGGCAGCCCTAAGGAGCAGCGCCCTGGCCAGCATGCCCTGCAAAGCTACAAAGACATCGAGCACCTCCCGGATCCAGGGATCCCACCGGAGAGACTCCGCTGAGGCAGTGTGCAGGAGCAAGAGGCAGAACCTGCGGGCACCGGACACTGCCCTGCAGGGCAAGGCCCACAGTCGCAGGTTGCAAGTGCGGAAAGGTGTGAGAGAGGACCAGGGTCCAGGCAGCTGTTGTGGTTTAACCCGGCTGGCAGCTAAACACCACACAGCCGTTCGCTCACCCTCCCCCCTCCCTCTCTGGGATGGGGGAGAGAAACGGGAAAGTGAAGCCGGTGAGTTGAGATAAAGACAGTTTATTAAGACAGGAATATAATAATAACAATAATAATAATAATAGTGATAATGATAATAGTATTAATAATAATAATGTGTAAGAAAACAAGTGATGCACAACGCAATTGCTCACCACCCGCTGACCGATGCCCAGCCTATTCCCGAGCAGCCGGCCCCCCACCCCGGCCAGCCACCCCTATATATTGTTTAGCATGACGCCAGATGGTATGGAATGCCCCTTTGGCCAGTTTGGGTCAGCTGTCCTGGGTCTGTCCCCTCCCAGCTCCTGCTGCACCCCCAGCCTGCTCGCTGGCAGGACAGAGCGAGAAGCTGAAAAGTCCTTGGCCTGGTGTAAGCACTGCTCTGCAACAGTTAAAACATCAGCATGTTATCAGCGCTCTTCTCATCCTAATCCAAAACATAGCACCCTACCAGCTACTATGAGGGAAAATTAACTCTGTCCTAACTGGAACCAGGACAGCAGCTCACTCCTCCGGTCCAAATAAATCCTCTTCCTAGCCCCAGGGTGGGAGTCGTATCCTCTTTGTGAAGCGCCAGCAGACTTCGCGGTGGGCTGTGCCTGCAGGCTGGAGGGGGGATGGCAGGGAAGGGGTGTCCCAGGGCAGGGGGCTTGCGCATTAGTCCAGTGTGAATTCACCCATTCCTCTCTTAATTCAGGGGTATTCTAACTGACACCTTCTCAAACTCCTGACTTGCAATTCCCAACTGGTAGCTCACAACTCATGACTTGTTTCGTGCATCCATGGACAAAATAGTTGTCTACCCAAGGCTGAGAGAGCACTTCCTTCCTCCTCTGTCACACTGCACTGGGCACCCCTTGTGCCAGCCTGGGAAGCAGCAAAGCTTCAGCAGTCCAGCTGCCGTTGGGTTCACTTCTAAAGCTTTTGGGGTGTAGTGGGTTTACGTGGCAAGTTTTTGGTAGCAGGGGGCCATAGGGGTGGCTTCTGTGAGAAGGATCTAGAAGCCACCCCTATGGCCTCCTGCTACCAAAACCTTGCCACGTAAACCCACTACATGGGGGAAGCTCCATAAGAAGAAGAACATGCCAGAGAGAGAGCAAGAAACAATTCTAGAAGGTAATAGGGCATGTAACCCTCATCTAACAGTTGACCTGTGCAGCTAGGACATCAGAATAGCTTCTTATCATCAAAAGTGCAGCCCCACATGTTAGCCAGTGCCCATGTGTGTAGGGTTCACTTCCCATGCCCTACTCAAATTGATCCTCTAAAGCAGCAGATGCTACACGCACTGAGGATGATGAATAGTCAGGAGATACCCGGCTCGATCGCGGTTCTCCTGATCCTCCTGACAGTGATGATTCAGATGATCTGGGCAAAGGCAATGCCATGGAGCTGGCTGCTCCTGTGAAAGGCATTGAGCAAACCCAGATGCACCCCCTCAGACTCCCGCGAGAGGCTTGGCCTCCCTGGAGTTAACTCATCTCCAGCTATAATTGACGGACCGTGTGTGGGAAAAAGGGGCACATCAGGATACCCTTGTGAGAAGCAATCTGTAGAAAGTAACACGGGCTCAGGTGAGGATCTCAATGAACTAGCTTTTTTATTCGTGATTGCGGTGCCGGGCATCCTGCAAGCAGGAGCGTGCAGCACAGGTGTACCATAACCTTGTATCGCCTATTACCCGATGCTTGATTCCTCCCCTGTTTCCTCACTGGCTGAGTACTACAGGTTCAGGACGTACCTGACGCTTGTTCCTATACCATGTATGTCCAATTTTATTTGACCAACCTTTAATTTCTCCTTTTCCCTCCTTTTTTCTTCTCTTGTGACTGGAGGGGCTAGTGACTTTTTGTTTTTGCTGAATCCACAACTGCTTGTGTTGTTTTTCTTAGCCATCCTCCTTGTTTTGGGAGAGTGGGACCTTCCAATGTCCCTTTATCTGCTTAGCATACTCCCCACTGTTATGCCACTGTTATGCCACTGTTACGCCTGCATGATCGCTTTTAAATATGCAAAGGCCCCAAACCTGCAGCTCACACAGCAGGGCAGGAGTTGGGGCCTCAGTGCATCTGGAGCTGCAAGGGAGCCAGAATGCTGCCCAAGGCAGGGGCACTGCCTGCAGGTGCAGATGGCAACTGAGCCTGCCCAGACTGAGGTTCAGGATCACAAGGCAGGAAACGGAGCTGAAATGATGTGCACAGGGGGCTGCTCCTCCAGCCAGCCGCCAGCGCTGGGCAGCATGGTGCATGAGAGCCACCAGATGGGGTATGTCCCACCATCCAGCCAGCAGCAACAGGGATGATCCTTCATGAGAGTCTTCTTGACCAGACAAGGGGCGATGTCGGTGGAAGGACCTGTCCCAGCAGACTCTTGGATTGTCCACGGCCCTCCCTGTGCTTCCCAGCCCAGCCAACACAGTACTGCAAAAAGACCGGGGCTGCAGAACTGACTTTGTCATCATCCTGGCCCCTGCCACAAGGTACATGTGCTCATGGAGCTGTGACAGGGGAGGGTCAGGCTGGGTGTTAGGAAAAGGTTCTTCATCAAACAGGATGGTTGGGCACTGGAACACAGTCCTCGAGGTACACGGTCACAGCACCAAGCCTGTCAGAGTTCATGCAGTGTTTAGACAATGCTCTCAGACATCGGGTTTGGTTTTTTGGTCCTCTGTGGCCTCTTTTGTTTTTGTGTTTCTTTAGTGTTTTTTTCCTTTCTTATGACTAGAGGGACTTCTTCTGTCTTGACTAGACAGTGGGACCTTCCACTGTCCCTCTGTCTTCTTAGCATACTCGGCGCTGTTATACCACCGCTTCGCCTGCACAATCACTTTTGAATATGCAAGGTTAGTGGCATTTTCCCCTGCAAAACCACAACTTTCATTCCCACAAAAGGCCACGTGGCGACCCACAGATTACACAGCCCTGAATGCTGCCACTGCACTGGTTACTTTGTCTATTCCCAGTTGAACTGAGAAAGTCTATTTTTCTAATGAACAGGCCTTTCCACAGATGGACACAGTAGACACGTAGGATGTGTTTTTTATGATTCCAACACTGAAGACAGATAGGGAGGGATCTGCTTGTACCTGGCAGGGACTACAATATGCATTTACGTGCTTGCCGCAGGATTTTACGCATAGTCCTGCCATTGCTCCTGCTACACTGGCTAGAGAGCTAGAAATACAAAAATTCTTCCAAGACATTCCTGTGGTTCATAATAAAACATAATCAGTTTTGCCAAAATATGGAGCTTCCATTTCCAGGAACTAGAAGCGTACTTGTTTCTACATACCCAGGGCAAACAAGAGCAGAAAACTGGTAAAGTAACTCAGCTCTTCAACAGATACAGGCAGGTGCAACAGAAGGAAATCAAGCAGATCTCTGCTCTTGTTTCCATGGTCCTACAAGTGGCAGGAAGATGTGATCGCTGAGCAGCAATCCCCACCAACCTGAACTCATCCCTATGCTGGGGCTGGCACCTTACCACCACGAAGTCCCTGTGTCCGCTTCATCAAGCCCAAGCCCCTCCTCCTGACTGTGCTACGATTACGTGCATAAAACGGTAGCAAGCCATCACTCAGCAAGAGGTAAAGCTGATGAAAAAGGCCAAGAGAGAAAGAGCAGAGTGAAAGAGAACTTTAAAAAGGAGAAGAGCAACTCTTTAGTGTACAAAGCCAGACTGCAGAGTGAGGAAAATCTGCAGTCTTGCCTGAAGTGCAGGCTTTGGAAAGGAAGCAGCAAGAAGGGGCTGCCTGAGTGCGTGGGTCGGTCCCGCCAGGCCTGCGGATATGGCATTACTGCCCCATGACACCGGCCCTTAATAAAGCCCTTCGTTAACTGCTCATTGTAGCAAAAGTCAAGCGGTTGTGCTGACAATTCTGCCATCAAGTGGGACCAAAAGTAATAAAGAGCTCCTTCCCAGCTGAGAGGAGGCTGAGAGCAGGCCTCATGGCGGCCTGCAGCTTCCTCACAGGGGAGCAGAGGGGCAGGCGCTGAGCTGCCAGAGGACAGCAACAGGACCGAGGGAAGGGCACGGAGCTGTGACAGGGGAGGGTGAGGCTGGGTGGTTGGGACCAGTTCTTCACTGAGACGGTGGTCACAGAATCACCGAATGGCTGAGGTTGGAAGGGACCCCTGAAGATCATCCAATTCAAAACCCCCTGCCCAGCAGGATCACCCAGAGCACATTGCGCAGGATGGCATCCAGGCGCGTTTTTTAGAGTATCTCCAGAGAAGGAGACTCCACAACCTCTCTGGGCAACCTGTTCAAGTGCTCTGTCACCCTCACAGTAAAGAAATGCCCTCTCATATTCAAATGGAACCTCCTGTACTTCAGTTTGTGTCCGTTGCCCCTCGTCCTGGGTTTAAACGGCAGCCTCCTGTACTGCACGAGATAGAAACAGCCCTTTTCAGCCCTGAGAAGACCAACCGCCACAGCTTCTTTCGGAAGCATGAGGGGCAGGCACGCAGAGAAAAGGAATTGCTGCGGCCTCATGGCTTGTCCATGGCCTCTTCAGCTGTTCCTGGCATGGCCAAAGTGGCTGCAGGACCAGCAGCAGGACCACCTACAATCCGGAGAACGGCTGATCATGGCATGACTGTGACAAACCAAAAATCACTCTCTTCCATTGGCACCAGCAGAAGCATGGGGAAAGCAAGTGGGCTCGCCATACAGAATCAGTGCCTGCATGGCCTGAGGGCACCCAAAACATCCAAGCTGGAGATTCAGGATTACATGGAGGGAAAGAGGAAGCAAGGGCCACACTCTGGGGTCAGCTCCTCCAGCCAGCCACCACAAATGGACTGCATTGTCCGGGAGAGCATTCTCCGCCCTGATGGAGGGCTGCCTCAGAGGAAGGGGGAGTTCCTGCGGCCTTTTGGGTTGCCCATGCTCTCTTCAGCATTTCCCAGCTGGGCCAAGAGGGAAAAAGGACTACCTTTGCCCCAGACAAATAGAAGAGATGACAGGTCTGCACCTGGCAGGCACACAGACTGTGCTCTTAGTCACAAGGAATGCACAGGGAAACTGGGCGGGCTCCCCAGGAAACAGCAGCAACCCAGGACTGACATTTGGGGCTCCACGCGATGCAACAACACTGATCCATCAGCAAGGGGGATGACTGTTCACAAGAGGTTACCTGACCACAAGAGGGACAACGTCACTGGGAGGACATGTCCAAGGGGCGACTTCCACGGGACGACCTGTCCCAGCCACCTTTTGAACTGTCCAAGGGCTGCCAAACTGACTATGTTACTACCATCCTGGATCCGCTTGTGACGGATGTCAGGAATGGGAAAGAGCCCCACACTCAGCACCTCTCAGGATCAAGACGCTGCAGCTGAAGGAAGAGCACCGCAGCAAGCTCAGTGAGCACATAACAAAGAAGTGCCGGGAAGTACAGCTGCGACGCTTCCCTGGGCCAGTGCAGAGGTCCACTGAAAAGAAGCATCGAGCACTGCCCAAAAATGCCTGTGCTGGGGCTGGCACCTTCTCACTACGAAGTCCCTCTGTCCGATTCTTCAAGCCCAAGCCCCTCCTCCATCCCTAAATCCAACCCGAAAACCTACATGATGGACTTCTCCTCAGGGTCGTAGTAAAGAAAAAACAAATAGCTGCACGATGAAGCTCTCCTAAGGGGACATGTGGTATGGGGAACCCCAAAAGCTGCATGATGCAGAACTCAATGGTCGCAAAATGAAGAAGACACTAAAAGCTGCTCAACAAAGCTCTCCTCAGAGGCCGCAGTGAAAAAACAACAAAAGCTGCACGATGAAGCAATCCTCAAGGCCTGGAACAAAGAAAAAAAATAAAAACAAAACAAAAAGACGCAACAAATTTTGGAAGATGAAGCACTTCTTAGGGGCAATACCAGAAGTTGCATGATGAACATCTCACCAGGGAAAACATCAAGAAGAGAATCCCAAGAGCTGCACAATGCAGAACTCCTCAGAGCCGTAAGGAAGACAACACCAAAAGCTGCACGATGAAGCAATCTTCAGGGCCGCAGTGAGGAAAACACCTAAAGCTGAACAATAACGCAGTTCTCCGGAGCCTGAAAGAAGAAAAAAACACACCACAAGTTGGAGGATGAAGCACTTTTCACGGGCAACAAGCTGAAAACAATACCAAAAAGTGCACAGTGAAGATCTCTCAAGGAAAATGTGGTGAGGAGAACCCCAAGAGCTGCACAACGCAGAAGTCCTCAGAGCCGTAAGGGAAACAACACCAAAAGCTGCACGGTGAAGAACTCCTCAGGGCCTGCAGTGAAGAAAAAACCAAAAGCTGCACAATGAAGAACTCCTCAGGGCCGTAAGGAAGACAAACCCAAAAGCTGCACGATGAAGCAATCTTCAGGGACACAGCGAAGAAAACACCTCAGGTTGGACAATGACGCAATCCTCAGGGGCCTGAAACAAGAAAAAAACACACCACCTGTTGGAGGATGAAGCACTTCTCACGGGCAACAAGCGGAAAACAATACCAAAAAATGCACAAAGAAGCTCTCTCAAGGAAAACGTGGTGAGGAGAACCCCAAGAGCTGCACAATGCAGAACTCCTCAGACCTGTAAGGGAGACAACAGCAAAAGCTGCACGATGAAGCAATCTTCAGGGCCGCAGTGAAGAAAACACCAAAAGCTGCATGCTGAAGCAATCCTCAGGGGCCACAAGGTGAAGAAAACACCAAAAGCTCCACTGAGCAGCACTCTTCAAGAGCCACACTGAAGATAACATGAAAAGCTCAATGAGGAAGCAATCCTCAGCTGAAACGTGGTGTGGAGAACCACAAAAGCTGCACGGTGAAAATGTCCTCAGAGGAAAGGCACTGAAGGAAACACCGAAAGCTGGATGCAGAAGCACTCCTCAAGTCGCACTGAAGAAAGCAACCAAAGCTGCTCAGCAAAGCACTCCTCAGAGGCTGCAGTGAAGAAACCCCAAAAGCTGCACGATGAAGCAATCCTCAGGGAAAACTTGGTGAACACAACCCAAAAACCTGCATGATGAACTTCTCCTCAGGCTCGTAATGAAGAAAACACAAATAGCTGCACGATGAAGCTCTCCTCAGGGGAAAAGTGCTGAACAGAACCCCAGAAGCTGGAAGATGCAGAACTCCTCACAGGTCACACTGAAGAAAACACCAAAAGCTGCACGATGAAGAAGTCCTCAGGGGACGTGTGGTATGGGGAACCCCAAAAGATGCATGATGCAGAACTCAATGGTCGCAATGTGAAGAAGGCACTAAAAGCTGCTCAACAAAGCACTCCTCAGAGGCTGCAGTGAAGAAACAACAAAAGCTGCACAATGAAGAACTCCACAGGGCCGCAGAGAAGAAAACACCAAAAGCTGCACGATGAAGCAATCTTCATGGCCGCAGAGAAGAAAACACCAAAAGCTGCACGATGAATCAATCCTCAGGGCCTGAAACAAGGAAAAAATATAAATACAAAACAAAATAAAACACCAAATTTTGGAATCACAGAATCACAGAATCGTCTAGGTTGGAAGAGACCTCCAAGATCATCTAGTCCAACCTCTGCCCTAACACTAACAAGTCCTCCACTAAACCATATCACTAAGGGCTACATCTAAACGTCTTTTAAAGACCTCCAGGGATGGCGACTCAACCACCTCCCTGGGCAGCCCATTCCAAAACCTAACAACCCTTTCGGTAAAGAAGTTCTTCCTAACATCCAACCTAAACCTCCCCTGGCACAACTTTAGCCCATTCCCCCTCGTCCTGTCACCAGGCACGTGGGAGAATAGACCAACCCCCACCTCTCTACAGCCTCCTTTAAGGTACCTATAGAGAGCGATGAGGTCTCCCCTGAGCCTCCTCTTCTCGAGGCTAAACAACCCCAGCTCCCTCAGCCGCTCCTCGTAAGACTTGTTCTCCAGACCCCTCACCAGCTTCGTTGCCCTTCTCTGGAGTCTCTCGAGCACCTCCATGTCCTTCTTGTAGCGAGGGGCCCAAAACAGGACACAGTACTCAAGGTGCAGCCTCACCAGAGCCGAGTACAGGGGGACAATCACTTCCCTAGCCCTGCTGGCCACACTGCTTCTTATGCAAGCCAGGATGCTGTTGGCCTTCTTGGCCACCTGAGCACACTGCTGGCTCATATTCAGCCGACTATCAACCAGTACTCCCAGGTCCTTCTCTGCCAGGCAGCTTTCTAACCACTCCTCTCCCAGCCTGTAGCGCTGCTTGGGGTTGTTGCGCCCCAGGTGCAGGACCCGGCACTTGGCCTTGTTGAACTTCATGCAGTTGACCTCAGCCCATCGGTCCAGCCTATCCAGATCCTCCTGCAGAGCCTTCCTTCCCTCGAGCAGATCGACACACACACCTAACTTGGTGTCATCTGCAAACTTACTGAGGGTGCACTCAATCCCCTCATCCAGGTCATCGATAAAGATATTAAAGAGGACCGGCCCCAGCACCGAGCCCTGGGGGACTCCACTAGTAACCGGCCTCCAACTGGATTTGGCTCCATTCACAACACTTTGGGCCCGGTAATCCAGCCAGTTTTTAACCCAAAGAAGATGAAGATGAAGCACTTCTCAGGGGCAATACCAGAAGTTGCATGATGAACATCTCACCAGGGAAAACATCGTGAGGAGAACCCCAAGAGCTGCACGATGCAGAACTCCTCAGAGCCGTAAGGAAGACAACACCAAAAGCTGCACGATGAAGCAATCCTCAGGGCCGCAGTGAAGAAAACACCAAAAGCTGCACGATAAAGGAATCCTCAGGGGCCACAAGGCGAAGGAAACACCAAAAGCTCCACTGAGCAGCACTCTTCAAGAGCCACACTGAAGATAACAGGAAAAGCTCAATGAGGAAGGAATCCTTAGCTGAATCGTGGTGTGAAGAACCACAAAAGCTGCACGATGAAAATGTCCTCCGAGGAGAGGCACTGAAGGAAACACCAAAAGCTGGATGCAGAAGCACTCCTCAAGTCGCACTGAAGAAAGCAACCAAAGCTGCTCAGCAAAGCACTCCTCAGAGGCTGCAGTGAAGAAACCCCAAAAGCTGCACGATGAAGAACTCCACAGGTCCGCAGAGAAGAAAACACCAAAAGCTGCACGATGAAGAACTCCTCAGGGGACATGTAGTATGGGGATCCGCAAAATCTGCGTAATGCAGAACTCAATCGTTGCAACGTGAAGAAGGCACTAAAAGCTGCGCAACAAAGAACTCCTCAGAGACGGCAGTGAAGAAACAGCAAAAGCTGCACAATGAAGAACTCCTCAGGGCCGCAGAGAAGAAAATGCCAAACGCTGCACGATGAAGAACTCCTCAGGGGACATGTGGTATGGGGAACCCCAAAAGCTGCATGATGCAGAACAAAATGGTCGCAAACTGAAGAAACTAAAACTGCTCAACAAAGCACTCCTCAGAGACGGCAGTGAAGAAACACCAAAAGCTGCACGATGAAGGAATCTTCAGGGCCGCAAAGAAGAAAACAACAAAAGCTGCACGATGAAGCAATCCTCAGGGGCCACACGGTGAAGAAAACACAAAAAGCTCCACTGAGCAGCACTCTTCAAGAGCCACACTCCAGATAACATGAAAAGCTCAATGAGGAAGCAATCCTCAGCTGAAACGTGGTGTGGAGAACCACAAAATCTGCACGATGAAAATGTCCTCAGAGGAAAGGCACTGAAGGAGACACCAAAACCTGGATGCAGAAGCACTCCTCAAGTCGCACTGAAGAAAGCAACCAAAGCTGCTCAGCAAAGCACTCCTCAGAGGCTGCAGTGAAGAAACCCCAAAAGCTGCACGATGAAGCAATCCTCAGGGTAACCTTGGTGAACACAACCCGAAAACCTGCATGATGAACTTCTCCTCTGGGTGGTAGTGAAGAAAACACAAATAGCTGCACGATGAAGCTCTCCTCAGGGCAAAAGTGCTGAACAGAACCCCAGAAGCTGGACGATGCAGAACTCCTCACAGGTCACATTGAAGAAAACACCAAAAGCTGCACGATGAAGAACTCCTCAGGGGACATGTGGTATGGGGAACCCCAAAAGCTGCATGATGCAGAACTCAATGGTCGCAAAGCGATGAAGACACTAAAAGCTGCTCAACAAAGCACTCCTCAGAGGCTGCAGTGAAGAAACACCAAAAGCTGCACAATGAAGGAATCTTCAGGGCCGCAGAGAAGAAAACACCAAAAGCTGCACAATGAAGAACTCCACAGGTCCGTAAAGAAGAAAACACGAAAAGCTGCACGATGAAGCAATCTTCAGGGCTGCAGTGAAGAAAACACCTAAACCTGGACAATGACGCAATCCTCAGGGGCTTGCAACAAGAAAAAAACACACCATATGTTGGAGGATGAAGCACTTCTCAGGGGAACAAGCTGAAAACAATGCCAAAAAATGCACAATGAAGTTCTCTCAGGGAAAACATGGTGAGGAGAACCCCAAGAGCTGTACACTGCAAAACTCCTCAGAGCCGTAAGGAAGACAACACCAAAAGGTGCACGGGGAAGCAATCCTTAGGGCCGCAGTGAAGAAAACACGAAAAGCTGCACAATGAAGAACTCCTCAGGGCCGTAATGAAGAAACCACCAAAAGCTGCACGATGAAGAACTCCTCAGGGGACATGTGGTATGGGGAACCCCAAAAGCTGCATGATGCAGAACTCAATGGTCGCAAAGTGAAGAAGACACTAAAAGCTGCTCAACAAAGCACTTCTCAGAGGCTGTAGAGAAGTAACCCCAAAAGCTGCACAATGAAGAACTCCTCAGGGAAAACGTGGTGAACACAACCCGAACACCTGCATGATGAACTATTCCTCAGGATCGTAGTGAAGAAAACACCAAAAGCTGCACGATGAAGAACTCCTCAGGGGACATGTGGTATGGGGAACCGCAAAAGCTGCATGATGCAGAACTCAGTGGTCTCTAAGTGAATAAGACACTAAAAGCTGCTCAACAAAGCACTCCTCAGAGGCTGCAGTGAAGAAACACCGAAAGCTGCACGATGAAGGAATCTTCAGGGCCGCAAAGAAGAAAACAACAAAAGCTGCACGATGAAGCAATCTTCAAAGCTGCAGTGAAGAAAACACCTAAACCTGGACAATGATGCAATCCTCAGGGGCCTGAAGGAAGAAAAAAACACACCACATGTTGGAGGATGAAGCACTTCTCAGGGGCAACAAGCTGAAAACAATACCAAAAAATGCACAATGACGCTCTCTCAAGGCAAACGTGGTGAGGAGAACCCCAAGAGCTGCACAATGCAGAACTCCTCAGAGCCGTAAGGAAGACAACACCAAAAGCTGCACGGTGAAGCAATCCTCAGATCCGCAGTGAAGAAAACACCAAAAGCTGCACGATGAAGAACTCCTCAGGGGACATGTGGTATGGGGAACCCGAAAAACTGCATGATGTAGAACTCAATGTTCGCAAAGTGAAGAAAATATAACTGCTCAACAAAGCACTCCTCAGGCCCGCAGTGAAGAAACAACGAAAGCTGCACAATGAAGAACTCCTGAGGGCCGTAAGGAAGAAAACACCAAAAGCTGCACGATGAAGCAATCTTCAGGGCCGCAGTGAAGAAAACACCAAAAGCTGCACGATGAAGCAATCCTCAGGGGCCACAAGGCGAAGAAAACACAAAAAGCTCCACTGAGCAGCACTCTTCGAGAGCCACACTCCAGATAACATGAAAAGCTCAATGAGGAAGCAATCCTCAGCTGAAAAGGGTGTGGAGAATCACAAAAGCTGCACGATGAAAATGTCCTCAGAGGAAAGGCACTGAAGGAAACACCAAAAGCTGGATGCAGAAGCACTCCTCAAGTCGCACTGAAGAAAGTAACCAAAGCTGCTCAGCAAAGCACTCCTCAGAGGCTGCAGTGAAGAAACCCCAAAAGCTGCACGATGAAGCGATCCTCAGGGAAAACTTGGTGAACACAACATGAAAACCTGCATGATGAACTTCCCCTCAGGCTCGTAGTGAAAAAAACACAAATAGCTGCACGATGAAGAACTCCTCAGGGGACATGTGGTATGGGGAACCCCAAAAGCTGCATGATGCAGAACAAAATGGTCGCAAAGTGAAGAAGGCACTAAAAGCTGCTCAACAAAGCACTCCTCAGAGGCTGCAGTGAAGAAACACCGAAAGCTGCACGATGAAGCAATCTTCAGGGACACAGCAAAAAAAACACCTAAAGTTGAACAATGACGCAATCCTCAGGGGCCTGAAACAAGAAAAGAACACACCATATGTTGGAGGATGAAGCACTTCTCATGGGCAACAAGCTGAAAACAATACCAAAAAATGCACAATGAAGCTCTCTCAGGGAAAACGTGGTGAGGAGAACCCCAAGAGCTGCACAATGCAGAACTCCTCAGAGCCATAAGGAAGAAAACAGCAAAAGATGCATGGTGAAGCAATCCTCAGATCCGCAGTGAAGAAAACACCAAACGCGGCACAATGAAAAACTCCTCAGGGCCGTAATGAAGAAAACACCAAAGCTGCACGGTGAAGCAATCCTCGGGGCCACAGTGAAGAAAAAACCAAAAGCTCCACTGAGCAGCACTCTTCAAGAGCCACACTGAAGATAACATGAAAAGCTCAATGAGGAAGCAATCCTCAGCTGAAACGTGGTGTGGAGAACCACAAAACCTGCACGACGAAGCAATCCTCAGGGAAAACTTGGTGAACAGAACCCAAAAACCTCCATGATGAACTTCTCCTCAGGCTCGTAGTGAAGAAAACACAAATAGCTGCACGATGAAGCTCTCCTTAGGGGAAAAGTGCTGAACAGATCCCCAGAAGCTGGATGATGCAGAACTCCTCACAGGTCACACTGAAGAAAACACCAAAAGCTGCACGATGAAGAACTCCTCAGGGGACATGTGGTATGGGGAACCCCAAAAGCTGCATGATGCAGAACTCAATGGTCGCAAAGCGATGAAGACACTAAAAGCTGCTCAACAAAGTACTCCTCAGAGGCGGCAGTGAAGAAACACCAAAAGCTGCACAATGAAGGAATCTTCAGGGCCGCAAAGAAGAAAACAACAAAAGCTGCACAATGAAAAACTCCTCAGGGCCGTAATGAAGAAAACACCAAAAGCTGCACGGTGAAGCAATCCTCAGGGCCGCAGGGAAGAAAACACCAAAAGCTGCACGATGAAGCAATCCTCAGGGGCCACACGGTGAAGAAAACACAAAAAGCTCCACTGAGCAGCACTCTTCAAGAGCCACATTGAAGATAACATGAAAAGCTCAATGAGGAAGCAATCCTCAGCTGAAACGTGGTGTGGAGAACCACAAAAGCTGCACGATGAAAATGTCCTCAGAGGAAAGGCACTGAAGGAAACACCAAAAGCTGTACACAGAAGCACTCCTCAAGTCGCACTGAAGAAAGCAACCAAAGCTGCTCAGCAAAGCACTCCTCAGAGGCTGCAGTGAAGAAACCCCAAAAGCTGCACGATGAAGCGATCCTCAGGGAAAACTTGGTGAACACAACCCGAAAACCTGCATGATGAACTTCTCCTCTGGGTGGTAGTGAAGAAAACACAAATAGCTGCACGATGAAGCTCTCCTCAGGGGAAAAGTGCTGAACAGAACCCCAGAAGCTGGAAGATGCAGAACTCCTCACAGGTCACACTGAAGAAAAAACCAAAAGCTGCACGATGAAGAAGTCCTCAGGGGACATGTGGTATGGGGAACCCCAAAAGATGCATGATGCAGAACTCAGTGGTCGCAAAGTGATGAAGACACTAAAAGCTGCTCAACACAGCACTCCTCAGAGGCTGTAGAGAAGAAAACCCAAAAGCTGCACAATGAAGAACTCCTCAGGGAAAACTTGGTGAACACAACCCGAAAACCTGCATGACGAACTTCTCCTCAGGGTCGTAGTGAAGAAAACACCAAAAGCTGCATGATGAAGAACTCCTCAGGGGACATGTGGTATGGGGAACCCCAAAAGCTGCATGATGCAGAACTCAAAGGTCACTAAGCGAAGACGACACTAAAAGCTGCTCAACAAAGCACTCCTCAGAGGCTGCAGGGAAGAAACACCAAAAGCTGCACGATGAAGGAATCTTCAGGGCCGCAAAGAAGAAAACAACAAAAGCTGCACGATGAAGCAATCCTCAGGGGCCACACGGTGAAGAAAACACAAAAAGCTCCACTGAGCAGCACTCTTCAAGAGCCACACTGAAGATAACATGAAAAGCTCAATGAGGAAGCAATCCTCAGCTGAAACGTGGTGTGGAGAACCACAAAAGCTGCACGATGAAAATGTCCTCAGAGGAAAGGCACTGAAGGAGACACCAAAACCTGGATGCAGAAGCACTCCTCAAGTCGCACTGAAGAAAGCAACCAAAGCTGCTCAGCAAAGCACTCCTCAGAGGCTGCAGTGAAGAAACCCCAAAAGCTGCACGATGAAGCAATCCTCAGGGTAACCTTGGTGAACACAACCCGAAAACCTGCATGATGAACTTCTCCTCAGGCTCGTAGTGAAGAAAACACAAATAGCTGCACGATGAAGCTCTCCTCAGGGGAAAAGTGCTGAACAGAACCCCAGAAGCTGGACGATGCAGAACTCCTCACAGGTCACACTGAAGAAAACACCAAAAGCTGCACGATGAAGAACTCCTCAGGGGACATGTGGTATGGGGAACCCCAAAAGCTGCACGATGCAGAACTCAATGGTCGCAAAGCGATGAAGACACTAAAAGCTGCTCAACAAAGCACTCCTCAGAGGCTGCAGTGAAGAAACACCAAAAGCTGCACAATGAAGGAATCTTCAGGGCTGCAGTGAAGAAAACACCTAAACCTGGACAATGACGCAATCCTCAGGGGCTTGCAACAAGAAAAAAACACACCACATGTTGGAGGATGAAGCACTTCTCAGGGGAACAAGCTGAAAACAATGCCAAAAAATGCACAATGAAGTTCTCTCAGGGAAAACATGGTGAGGAGAACCCCAAGAGCTGTACACTGCAAAACTCCTCAGAGCCGTAAGGAAGACAACACCAAAAGGTGCACGGGGAAGCAATCCTTAGGGCCGCAGTGAAGAAAACACCAAAAGCTGCACAATGAAGAACTCCTCAGGGCCGTAATGAAGAAAACACCAAAAGCTGCACAATGAAGAACTCCTCAGATCCGCAGTGAAGAAAACACCGAATGCTGCACAATGAAGAACTCCTCAGGGCCGCAGAGAAGAAAACACCAAAAGCTGCACGATGAAGCAATCCTCAGGGGCCACAATGTGAAGAAAGCACAAAAAGCTCCACTGAGCAGCACTCTTCAAGAGCCACACTGAAGATAACATGAAAAGCTCAATGAGGAAGCAATCCTCAGCTGAAACGTGCTGTGGAGAACCACAAAATCTGCACGATGAAATGTCCTGAGAGGAAAGGCACTGAAGGAAACACCAAAAGCTGGACGCCGAAGCACTCTTCAAGTCGCGGTGAAGAAAGCTACCAAAGAAGTAGTTCACATAACCAGTTTGTCCTTGTCACACTCATACCTCCCGAAGAGGATACACATTTGGTGTTAGTATTGTTAGTATCAGGGAAGCCAAAATTCTCAGTATCTCTTCTACATTGTTCTAATCCTTCCAGAGCCTAGAGTGAGCTCCTTCTGCGTGGTTAGTGTCAATTGCAGTCCCTGTCTCCCTTCCTTGAGCATCTGCTGCTGCCTCTGGTGCAATATTAGGATTAGAGGGAGCATAACTTGATTCCTCCTCCAAAAAAAGGAGTCTTGTTGTATTGTTTACATATACATTTATTTATATATATAAATTTATTTATAGTTGTATTGTTTACATATAAATTTAAAGCCTGAATTTTCATCAGGCCTGTGTTCTGGCCAAAGTACTGATGTTTCAGTTATTGGCTTTTTAGGCCAGACAATTAGGAAGTGTCATCTTAGGCCATTTTATGAAGGTCTTGGTTTTTTCCCCAATATTTTTGAGATCAAATTCATCCCATTTGATCTATACACACACAGCAACTAGCATAAGTCAGAGTGCACGCTCCTCCTGGTGAGGTTAGTAATAAATGTACTCTCATTTGAATCTGGAGTACAATTTTGTGACAAACTTGTTACCTGCTCTTGTAGTGCCTGGACTGCATCCAGAGTGTTCCTTTCTAGTTCTTCAGTTATAGCTGAGTTAGTTACAATAGCTTTTTCTAATTCACTCACCCCTAACCAAGGTGAAAACCACCTTGCAAAGCTGTGAAATGCCCTGTTTCTTTTTACTAGAGGACTGCCAGGGGACCTCTTAATTCTGCATGGGTTCTCAAGGGGGCTTTGTGGGTCTTCAATAATAGTTAAGTTTGGAATTATTGCCCCCAGGGTGCAAACTCCCTTCCATCCTAGGGGCAACACCTTCATGGCTTTCTGGCCACATAGCCAGTACCCCACCCCTCACCCTTCTTTTACTCCCACTTCCAGGGAGTGTTCCCTGGTAACACTCTAATTCTGTGTAATTCAATTCCTTTTACTCATTAATTCATTAAGAATTCCTCAAAGGAGAAGTTAAAGGTTTACAAGAGTTAGTTTTAACTGTTTTAACCTTAGAAGTCTCTGTTAAGACAGTCTCTCACATATCAGGGTTAGATGATGCGTTTACCGGGTATAATGAGTCCCCCCTTTTTCAGCCATTCTTACTGCCCTTTCAGTAATCAGGAGCACTTGGAACGGTCTGTCCCACTCAGGTTGTAACTTCGATTCTCTCCATGTTCGCATCAGAACCCCATCTCCTGCTTGGAATAGATGGATCGGGGCTTCCAAGGGTGGGCTTAGAGCTAACAATCCACACGTCCTGAGAGATGACAAAGAGGACGACAGTGTGGTCTGTAGGTTCGTGCTCAGTGTGCTGCACCAATAAGTACATGGAGTCAGAATCCACATGAAGGTCTTTTAATTCAATAATTAATTATATAACTCTGCAGAGTCAGGCGCTTGGTGATCTTTCGCAAAGCAAGCACGCCTCTGACTCGAATCACCATCATTTACACACAGCAAACTTATGAAAACGATCTCTTTGGCTATTTTTGATTGGCTGTTACAGCTCACCTAACTTAAGAGGGGGGGAGGATGGGACACCAAGTCCCACATTGGCATGCATTAGCATTTTGATGGGTGTTATTTTTAACATGCTAATGGCCCTTAATGAGCAAAAAGTTACTAGAGGTCAGTCTGGAGCTGGTTTTCTCCTTCTTCTTTTTTACTATTTATCCCTTACCTTCCTTGCTTCTGTTAGCTGAAGGCTACCTGTCTCTCCCTTTCCTTATTTTCTCAGCTAAAACACTACACAAGCTATAGAAAGACTACACAAGCTACAGGCCTCCCTGTTTTCTTCAGAGGACGTATTGGGAGGTTGCCAGAACTTCTTCTCCAATCTGTGAGGTAGTTCTTTGTCTGGGTGAATGACGCTGTCACAGACAGAGGACAAGCTCTGAGTCCATTGGAACTGCTCCTCACACCACTGTATTACCTCATCTTGGCAGAGACTCTTGTGCACAATGTTCCCCGTTTCCGGTGAGTGGATGGAGGAGGAGACCTTAGCCAATACCTCTTCAGCTCTGCTGCCTGCCTTGGAGATGTGCTTCTGAGGCCTGCAGTGCCTGGGGGCTGTCAGGGTTACCTGCCTCTGTCCCCACCTTTGCTGGCACCAGCCATCACCCTGTGGGCACAGAAGCACGGCACAGTGACCAACCTGGGGAGGGACCCACGGGACCCCTTCCAACACCTCCTGGCCCCACAGTGCCAAAGCCCCAAATCTCCCAGCCCCGAGATCTTCCACCCTCCAGCCCCCTGTACCTGTCGGTCTCGACCCCTGGAGAGCAGGGAGATCCCGGCCACCAGAAGCAGGAGGCTGGGGATGAGGAGAAAGCTGCTGTCGACCATCGCTCACAGCCAGGTACGACCGCACTGGCAGACGGGGGGTGGTGGCCGGTGCTTTATAGGGTCACGGCCGTGAGGTCACAGACAGCACACGGCAACGCCTCTGTGAGGTCACAGCCCCCAGCCCACGTTGAAGCAGGCCGGTGCCCCTGTGCTGCATCCTGTGGGGAGGTGGGGGACTGATCCCGGCCCCATGCGAGGAGCCTGGGGGAGCCATCCTGGTGCCCCACACTCCAAGCGTCTGTGGGGGTCAGGGCAATGCCGTCCTGGTTGTGTTGAGTGCATCGAGGCCATCCAGGAGCTGCAGCAGCTGGTGCTGTCAGCACTGCCCAGTGAGGCTGCTGCGCTGAGGCCTGACTTCTGGCAAGCAGCATGAAAGGACCTGGAGGGGCTGGTGGAGCAGGGCAGCCTGTCCTGCTGTGGCTACAGCTACCCCAGGAGCAAGAGCTTTCCTGGGAGCTGGAGCAACATCTCCCTGGGCTGGCAGAGAGGAGCCCCCACAGAGCCAGTGCATCCATGCCGCCCAGCGCCCACGAAGCAGGGAGCGGCTGGTGTGTGCTCCAGCATCCAGCCACCAGCAATAGGGCTGATCGTGCACAAGAGTCTCCTTTGCCCAGATGAGGGACGCCATTGGTGGGAGGAGGTGTCCTGGCAGCCTCTTGGCTTGTGCATGGCCCTCCCAGCTTTTCTCAGCCCAGCCAACATGGCATTGCAAAAAGACCAGGGCTGCCAAACTGACTTCACCCCCACCCCAGGATTGTGTGTGGCTGACAGGAAGGACAGGAGCCAACCCCACATTGCAGCGCCTGTCAGCATGCAGCTGAGGCATGCAGCTGAGCGCAGCAAGCTCTGCATGCACGCAGCAAGCTCTGCATTCACACAGCAAGAAAGTGCCTAGAAGTACAGCTGCAATACTTCCCTGGGCCAGTGCAGCTGTCTGTGGAACAGCTGCAATAAACAATGTCCAAAAATCCCCGTGCTGGTTCTGCCCCCCTGCCACCACAAAGTCCCTGTGTCTGCTTCCTCAAGCCCAAACCCCTCCTCCATCCGGACCAGGTCAAGCAGAAGGAGCTTGGGGCATCCATCACCAGTCCAGTGGCCTGTGGGGAGCGTGGGGGACCAGGATGGTTCCCCGGGCTCCTTTCTCTGGGCCAGAGTCACAGCCCACTGCCCAGCTCCAGCTGTGTCCGACAGCACTTCCTGTTCCCCACCCCAAGCTGCTTAGTCTGCCACACTACACAGATTCGCTGTCACAGCGTGATCCCTGTATAACTTAGGAAAGATAAATGCAGCCAGGGAATGGACTGCAGGACATGAAGAAGCCCTGGAGCTGTTAAAGGAAAGTGTAATTATGTCTGGAGCACCGGGACCCATCCACCCAGCCCAGCCCCACTCTTCTCATACCAGCTTGGGAGAGAAGGGCTCTTAGTGCGGACTATGCCAACGAGGGCCTCCCGCTTCCATGAAGCATAGAATATCCCAAGTTGGAAGGGAACCACCTGGATCATCGAGCCCAACTCCTGGCTCCAGAGAGGACCAAAAAACCAAACCCGATGTCTGAGAGCACTGTCTAAACACTGCATGGACTCTGACAGGTTCAGTGCTGTGACCACATCCCTGGGGACCCTGTTCGAGTGCCCCCAGTACAACAGGAACATAGAAATACTGGAGTGAGTCCAGTGGACGGCTTCGAAGATGATTAAAGGACTGGAGCACCTGTTGTACGAGGACAGGCTAACAGAACTGGGACTCTTAATCCTGGAAAAGAGAAGACTGAGGAGAGACCTCATCAATGTGTTTAAATTTCTGAGGGGAGGGTGTTGAGACAATGGAGCCTGTCTCTTTTCAGTAGTGCCCAGCAACAGGATGAGGGGCAACAGACACAAACTGAAGCACAGCAGGTCCTGGCTGAATATGAGAGGGCATTTCTTTACTGTGAGGGTGACAGAGCACTTGAACAGGTTGCCCAGAGAGGTTGTGGAGTCTCCTTCTCTGGAGATACTCTAAAAAACGCGCCTGGATGCCATCCTGCGCAATGTGCTCTGGGTGACCCTGCTGGGCAGGGGGTTTTGAATTGGATGATCTTCAGGGGTCCCTTCCAACCTCAGCCATTCGGTGATTCTGTGACCACCGTCTCAGTGAAGAACTGGTCCCAACCACCCAGCCTCACCCTCCCCTGTCACAGCTCCGTGCCCTTCCCTCGGTCCTGTTGCTGTCCTCTGGCAGCTCAGCGCCTGCCCCTCTGCTCCCCTTGTGAGGAAGCTGCCGGCCGCCATGAGGCCTGCTCTCAGCCTCCTCTCAGCTGGGAAGGAGCTCTTTATTACTTTTGGTCCCACTTGATGGCAGAATTGTCAGCACAACCGCTTGACTTTTGCTACAATGAGCAGTTAACGAAGGGCTTTATTAAGGGCCGGTGTCATGGGGCAGTAATGCCATATCCGCAGGCCTGGCGGGACCGACCCACGCACTCAGGCAGCCCCTTCTTGCTGCTTCCTTTCCAAAGCCTGCACTTCAGGCAAGACTGCAGATTTTCCTCACTCTGCAGTCTGGCTTTGTACACTAAAGAGTTGCTCTTCTCCTTTTTAAAGTTCTCTTTCACTCTGCTCTTTCTCTCTTGGCATTTTTCATCAGCTTTACCTCTTGCTGAGTGATGGCTTGCTGCCGTTTTATGCACATAATCGTAGCACCGACAGTGATTAGTTGAGCAGACATGCAGGTTACAGCTACAGTCATCAGCCCTCTGCATGTGTATTTGAGCAACACCTTAAGAACATTTCAAAGCTTTTACCAGTGCCTGGTCCCACCCCACCAGTAAGAAGGTGTTTCCCTTGAGGGTGCTTCTCTTTTTTTACATCTGCTTTTTATTTTTGTCTTGGTACATAATGGGAACCGCTGTTTTTGTACAAGGTCAACAAGAGCTCCTTTGGCACCTGACACGTGGTTTAATACCAGTGTGTGTTGTATTGCTATTTGAAATCTCGACATGACCTCTCTTTGTGAAGTTTATCTGCACTTTGCTGGAGTGTTTGTGATACTTTCTATTTCCCTGCATAGGTTTGCCGTTGTCTTTTCTCATGCCATTATTCCTAACCGTGGCAAGAGTGTTCTGGTGAATCCGTGCAAGTTTACTGGGAGGTTGACCAGAGGTCACTGCAGTTTGCATTTGTGTTTGTGTTTCTGTTCTTCACCCAGATGGGTGTTGGCCTTTGAATTTGCCTAGCTAAGGTGGCCTGTCTTCTTGAAAGCCCTTTGCCCTGTTTCGTGCCCATGAGTTCAGGTTGGTGGGGATTGCTGCTCAGCGATCACATCTTCCTGCCACTTGTAGGACCATGGAAACAAGAGCAGAAATCTGCTTGATTTCCTTCTGTTGCACCTGCCTGTATCTGTTGAAGAGCTGAGTTACTTTACCAGTTTTCTGCTCTTGTTTGCTCTGGGTATGTAGAAACAAGTACGCTTCTAGTTCCTGGAAATGGAAGCTCCATATTTTGGCAAAACTGATTATGTTTTATTATGAACCACAGGAATGTCTTGAAAGAATTTTTGTATTTCTAGCTCTCTAGCCAGTGTAGCAGGAGCAATGGCAGGACTATGCGTAAAATCCTGCAGCAAGCACGTAAATGCATATTGTAGTCCCTGCCAGGTACAAGCAGATCCCTCCCTATCTGTCTCCAGTGTTGGAATCGTAAAAAACACATCCTACGTGTCTACTGTGTCCTTCCGTGGAAAGGCCTGTTCATTAGAAAAATAGACTTTCTCAGTTCAACTGGGAATAGACAAAGTAGCCAGTGCAGTGGCAGCATTCAGGGCTGTGTAATCTGTGGGTCGCCACGTGGCCTTTTGTGGGAATGAAAGTTGTGGTTTTGCAGGGGAAAATGCCACTAACCTTGCATATTCAAAAGTGATTGTGCAGGCGAAGCGGTGGTATAACAGTGCCGAGTGTTAAGAAGATAGGTGGATAGTGGAGGGTCCCACTGCCTACTCAAGACAGAAGAAGTCCCTCTAGTCACAAGAGAAGAAGGGGAAAGAAGAAAGAAGAACAAAAAAACACCACCAACATAAAAAGGAGACCTTAAAAGTCGGTCAAATAAAATTGTACATATATGGTATAGTAATAAGCGTCAAGTAGGTTGTAAACCTGTAGTACTCAGCCAGTGAGGAAACAGGGGAGGAATCAAACATTGGGTAATAGGGGGATATAAGGTTATGATACACCTCTGCTGTGCGCTCTTGCTTGTAGGGCGCCACCACTGCAATCACCAATAAAAATGGTAGTTCAGTGAGATCCTCGCCTGAGCCTGTGTTATTGGCTGCAGGTTGTTTCTCATTCTTTGGAGTCTCAATGGTCAACGCAGGGGAACAGTAGCTTTTAACAGACCATTATGTTTCTCAACCTTTCTGGAGGCTTCTGGATGATATGGGCTGTGAGACATCCATTCAGTGCAGTTTCTTGGTCCAGGAGCTCAGAAGAGTATTTTGGGAATGATTCCCATTCTCTGACTCTGTTCTCTCAGGGCTGTCACGATGCCGTACAACTTGCTTTAAAAGGCCCAAGATAGTGTTTTGGGCAGCGGTGTGATTTACTTGGTATGTTTCACGCGACCTGCTAGTTGCTTTCACTATGGTGAGTCTGTAGTGCTTGCCTTGGAGGGTCACGGTAGCAGTCCAATATAGACAATCTGCCAGGCCTCACCCTAACAAAAACCTAGCCAGTGCCCCCTAGTCCAGGGAGACTACTCGTGTAGCTCACTTGATTGCTGCACTTGTTTCACATGTTGGGGGGGATCTGTGTGATGGCCTCAATGGTCAGGTCCACTCCTTGATCAAGAGCCTACCTGTATGTGCCATCTCTCCCTAGATGTCTGGATGTTTCGTTGGCCCATCGAGCCAACAGCTCATCCTTAAATTCCCGGTCCAGGTCTACGTGAGACACATTTTTGCAGGCTGCTTTACCTGGTCGTTGCTCCCATGTTCTTTAGTGGTGTGCTTCTTGGACATGTATCTAAATGCTGTAATTTTACATCAGCGTTTTTTGTCTGGGCAGCACGTCTTGCCACGATGCAGCAACCCAGACTGCTTCATATCTGTGCTGCCAATTGGTTTGCTTCCACAACGGTAGACAGACCCCCAGGGCATCCACTACCATCCATGAGTCAGCAGACCAGGCTGCACAGGTCCCTTCCAACCACAGCCATTCTTTGATTCTGTGATTCCTGAGGAGCAATGGCAGTGTTCAAGGCTGGATAATCTCCCGAGAGTCGCCACTGGCCATTTGGAGTCTTTACTGGCGCCAGAGGAGAACTGCAGGGGTGATGAGACTTGACAGTGCTTCCCCATTCCTCTAGCTCTTCTACCAGTTTGCTAAAAGGAGGGGTTGTGGTTTAACCCAGCAGACAGCTAAGCACCACGCAGCCATTTGCTCACTCCTCAACAGTGGGATTGGGGAGAGAACCAGAGAAAAGGTAAAACTCATGGGTTGAGATAATGACAATTTAATAGTAAAAGAAAAGGAAGGGATGATAACAGTAGTAAAAATAGAATATACAAAGTAACTGACGCAAAACACAATTGCTTACCACCTGCTGACCAATGCCCAGCCTGTCCCCGGACAGTGGCAGCACACCCTGGCCAACTCACCCGGTTTTATTCTTCAGCCTGACGCCATATAGTATGAGACATCCCTTGGCCTGTTAGGGTCAGCTGTCCTGGTTCTGTCCCCTCCCAGCTCCTTGTGCACCCCCGGTCTCGTCGATGGCAGGGCAGCGTGAGGAGCTGAAACGTCCTTGGCTCCATGTAAGCACTGCTATGCAATAATTAAAATATCCGTCTGTTATCAGCATTCTTCTCTTCCTAAATCCAGAACACAGTACATTACTGCATACTAGGAAGAAAACGCTATCTCAGCTGAAACCAGGAAAGGACAGATGGCATCAGAAGGGAACCTGTAGTGTGGCAGACTAAGCAGCTTGTGGTGGGGGACAGGAGCAGCTGTCGGACACAGCTGGAGCTGGGAAGTGGCCTCTGACCCCAGCCCCGAGTGAACAGACTGGGGGAGCCGTCCTGGTCCCCCACCTCCCCACAGGATGCAGCACAGGGGCACCGGCCTGCTTCAACGTGGGCTGGGGGCTGTGACCTCACAGCCATGACCCTAGAAAGCACCGGCCACCACCCCACATCTGCCAGTGCGGTCGTACCTGGCTGTGAGCAATGGTCGACAGCAGCTTTTTCCTCATCCCCGGCCTCATGCTTCTGCTGGCTGGGATCTCCCTGCTCTCCAGGGGTCGACGCCAACAGGTACAGGGGGCTGGAGGGTGGGGGAATTCGGGGCTGGGGGACTGGGGGCCAGGAGGTGTTGGAAGGGGTCCCGTGGGTCCCTCCCCAGGTTGGTCACAGTGCCGTGCTTCTGTGCCCACAGGGTGACGGCCGACTCCGGCGAAGTTGTGGACGGCGGCAGCGGCAACCACCGGTACCAAAGCCAGGTGAGTCCCCCGTGGGTGAGCCTCAGCACCGAGCAGCCCATCCCTATGGGGCTGCGGTGGCCCTGGTGCCTCTCTCCCACTGCAGCTCAGACTCCCTCCCTGTTTTGCTAGGCGGCAAGAGGTATAACCGCTCAATTAGCCTGGACCACATTGTACATGAGACCGTTATTCACCCAGATGGGGGGCTGCCTCACAGACGGGTGCAGCTCACTCGCCCTCACAATTTGCCGATTGCCCCCCCAGCTGTTCCTGATATGGCTAAAGCGGCTCCAGGACAAGCAGCAGGATAAGAAGCAATGCCAAGGAAGGATGATCGTGGCATCTCTGGAAGAGAAGACAAATTCCTCTCTCCTATCAACACCAGCGAAAGTGTGGAAAAAACATGTGGGCTCTCTAGAAAGAATGAGCAACCACATGGCCTGACGGCCTTCAAACTTCCAATAACCGAGATTCAGTATCATAGGGCAGGAAACAGGGATGAAGAGCTGCGCTCTGAGGTCAGCTCCTACAGACAGCAACCACAAACGGACTGCATTGTCCGTGAGAGCATTCTCCGCCCTGACGGAGGGCTGCCTGACAGGAGCGGATTGTTACTGTGGCCTCCTGTAGAACCCAGGGCAGAACCAGCTCTATTCAGCCAGGAGAACAACATCCGCAAGAGATTCTTCCAGAAAGATGCGGGGCAGGCAAGCAGAGAAGAGGAATTCCTGCGGCCCCATGGATTGTCCATGGCCTCTTCAGCTGTTCCTGGCATGGCCAAAGTGGCTGCAGGACCAGCAGCAGGACCACCTACAATCCGGAGAAAGGCTGATCATGGCATGACTGTGAGAGACCACAAATTACAGTCTTCCATTGGCGCCGACAGAAGCATGGGGAAACCAAGTGGGCTCTCCACACAGAACCAGTGTCCGAGAGCCTGAGTGTGCCCATGCCTTCCATGAAGGAGATTCAGGCTTACAAGAAAGGAAAGAGGAAGCAAGGGCCACACTCTGGGGTCAGCTCCTCCAGCCAGCCACCACAAATGGACTGCATTGTCCAGGAGAGCATTCTCCGCCCTGATGGAGGGCTGCCTCAGAGGAAGGAGGAGTTCCTGCGGCCTTTTGGGTTGCCCATGCTCTCTTCAGCATTTCCCAGCTGGGCCAAGAGGGAAAAAGGACTATCTTTGCCCCAGACAAATAGAAGAGATGGCAGGTCTGCACCTGGCAGGCACACAGACTGTGCTCTTAGTCCCAAGGAATGCACAGGGAAACTGGGCGGGCTCCCCAGGAAACAGCAGCAACCCAGGACTGACATTTGGAGCTCTACACGAGGCAAAAATATTGTTCCATCATCAAGTGGGGTGATTGTTCATGAGAGGTTGCTTGAACCACGAGAGGGACGACGTCACTGGGAGGACATGTCCAAGGGGCGATGTCCACAGGTTGACCTGTCCCAGCCACCTCCTGGTCTATCCAGGGCCCCTCCAGTGCTTCCCAGCCCAGCCAACACAATTATGCGCAAAGACCAGGGCTGCCAAACTGACTATGTTATCATCCTGGATCCGCTTGTGACTGATGACACTAAGCTAAGTGCGTGTGTCGATCTGCTCGAGGGAAGGAAGGCTCTGCAGGAGGATCTGGACAGGCTGGACAGATGGGCTGAGGTCAACTGCATGAAGTTCAACAAGGCCAAGTGCCGGGTCCTGCACCTGGGGCGCAACAACCCCAAGCAGAGCTACAGGCTGGGAGATGAGTGGCTGGAAAGCTGCCTGGCCGAGAAGGACCTGGGAGTACTGGTTGATAGTCAGCTGAATATGAGCCAGCAGTGTGCTCAGGTGGCCAAGAAGGCCAACAGCATCCTGGCTTGCATAAGAAGCAGTGTGGCCAGCAGGTCTAGGGAGGTGATTGTGCCCCTGTACTCGGCTCTGGTGAGGCCGCACCTTGAGTACTGTGTCCAGTTTTGGGCCCCTCGCTACAGGAAGGACATGGAGGTGCTCGAGCGAGTCCAGAGAAGGGCGACCAAGCTGGTGAGGGGTCTGGAGAAAAGTCTTACGAGGAGCGGCTGAGGGAGCTGGGCTTGTTCAGCCTGGAGGAGGCTCAGGGGTGACCTTATCGCTCTCTACAGTTACCTTAAAGGAGGCTGTAGAGAGGTGGGGGTTGGTCTATTCTCCCACGTGCCTGGTGACAGGACGAGGGGGAATGGGCGAAAGTTGCGACAGGGGATTTTTAGGTTAGATGTTAGGAAGTACTTCTTTACCGAAAGGGTTATTAAGCATTGGAACGGGCTGCCCAGAGAGGTGGTGGAGTCACCATCCCTGGAGGTCTTTAAAAGACGTTTAGATGTAGAGCTTAGCGATATGGTTTAGTGGAGGACTTAGTGTTAGGTCGGAGGTTGGACTCGATGATCTTGAGGACTCTTCCAACCTAGAAATCTGTGATAGTGTGATGTCAGGAATGGGAAACACACCCACACTGCAGCACCTCTCAGGATCAAGAAGCTGCAGCTGAAGGAAGAGCACCGCAGCAAGCTCAGTGAGCACATAACAAAGAAGTGCCGGGAAGTACAGCTGCAACGCTTCCCTGGGCCAGTGCAGAGGTCCATTGATATGAAGCATCAAGCACTGCCCAAAAATACCTGTGCTGGGGCTGGCACCTTCTCACCACGATGTCCCTGTGTCCGCTTCATCAAGCCCAAGCCCCTCCTCCATCCGGACCAGGTCAAGCAGGGGAGGCTTGGGGCATCCGTCTCCTTCCCAGAGGCCTCCAGGACACCACGCTCCCGCCCCGTGCCTGTCTACTTCCACAGCCCTGAGGCCACGTTTATGCCTGAGGAGCAGCGTGAGGCCCTGGAGCTGCACATTCGTGCCAAGAAGCTGCAGATCCTTGAGAGACGTCTGGGCACGAAGCGTCCATCCCAGTCAGCTGTGCCCCAGGAGGAGGGTGGCAGGGCAGCCCTAAGGACCAGCGCCCTGCCCAGCATGCCCTGCAAAGCTACAAAGACATCGAGCACCTCCCGGATCCAGGGATCCCACCAGCCAGACTCCGCTGAGGCGGTGCGCAGGAGCAAGAGGCAGAACCTGCGGGCACCGGACACTGCCCTGCAGGGCAAGGCCCACAGTCGCAGGCTGCAAGTGCGGAAAGGTGTGAGAGAGGACCAGGGTCCAGGCAGCTCACTCCTCCGGTCCAAATAAATCCTCTTCCTAGCCCCAGGGTGGAAGTCGTGCCCTGTTTGTGAAGCGCCAGCAGACTTCGCGGTGGGCTGTGCCTGCAGGCTGGAGGGGGGAAGGCAGGGAAGGGGTGTCCCAGGGCAGCAGGCTTGCGCATTAGTGTGAATTCACCCATTCCTCTCTTAATTCAGGGGTATTCTAACTGACACCTTCTCAAACTCCTGACTTGCAATTCCCAACTGGTAGCTCACAACTCATGACTTGTTTCGTGCATCCATGGACAAAATAGTTGTCTACCCAAGGCTGAGAGAGCACTTCCTTCCTCCTCTGTCACACTGCACTGGGCACCCCTTGTGCCAGCCTGGGAAGCAGCAAAGCTTCAGCAGTCCAGCTGCCGTTGGGTTCACTTCTAAAGCTTTTGGGGTGTAGTGGGTTTACGTGGCAAGTTTTTGGTAGCAGGGGGCCATAGGGGTGGCTTCTGTGAGAAGGATCTAGAAGCCACCCCTATGGCCTCCTGCTACCAAAACCTTGCCACGTAAACCCACTACATGGGGGAAGCTCCATAAGAAGAAGAACATGCCAGAGAGAGAGCAAGAAACAATTCTAGAAGGTAATAGGGCATGTAACCCTCATCTAACAGTTGACCTGTGCAGCTAGGACATCAGAATAGCTTCTTATCATCAAAAGTGCAGCCCCACATGTTAGCCAGTGCCCATGTGTGTAGGGTTCACTTCCCATGCCCTACTCAAATTGATCCTCTAAAGCAGCAGATGCTACATGCACTGAGGATGATGAATAGTCAGGAGATACCCGGCTCGATCGCGGTTCTCCTGATCCTCCTGACAGTGATGATTCAGATGATCTGGGCAAAGGCAATGCCATGGAGCTGGCTGCTCCTGTGAAAGGCATTGAGCAAACCCAGATGCACCCCCTCAGACTCCCGCGAGAGGCTTGGCCTCCTTGGCGTTAACTCATCTCCAGGTATAATTGACGGACCGTGTGTGGGAAAAAGGGGCACATCAGGATACCCCTGTGAGAAGCAATCTCTAGAAAGTAACACGGGCTCAGGTGAGGATCTCAATGAACTAGCTTTTTATTCATGATTGCAGTGCCGGGCATCCTGCAAGCAGGAGCGTGCAGCACAGGTGTACCATAACCTTGTATCGCCTATTACCCGATGCTTGATTCCTCCCGTTTCCTCACTGGCTGAGTACTACAGGTTCAGGACGTACCTGACGCTTGTTCCTATACCATGTATGTCCAATTTTATTTGACCAACCTTTAATTTCTCCTTTTCGCTCCTTTTTTCTTCTCTTGTGACTGGAGGGGCTCGTGACTTTTTGTTTTTCCTGTATCCGCAACTGCTTGTGTTGTATTTCTTAGCCATCCTCCTTGTTTTGGGAGAGTGGGACCTTCCAATATCCCTTTATCTGCTTAGCATACTCCCCACTGTTATGCCACTGTTATGCCTGCACGATCGCTTTTAAATATGCAAAGGCCCCAAACCTGCAGCTCACACAGCAGGGCAGGAGTTGGGGCCTCAGTGCATCTGGAGCTGCAAGGGAGCCAGAATGCTGCCCAAGGCAGGGGCACTGCCTGCAGGTGCAGATGGCAACTGAGCCTGCCCAGACTGAGGTTCAGGACCACAAGGCAGGAAACGGAGCTGAAATGATGTGCACAGGGGGCTGCTCCTCCAGCCAGCCGCCAGCGCTGGGCAGCATGGTGCATGAGAGCCACCAGATGGGGTATGTCCCACCATCCAGCCAGCAGCAACAGGGATGATCCTTCATGAGAGTCTTCTTGACCAGACAAGGGGCGATGTCGGTGGAAGGACCTGTCTCAGCAGACTCTTGGATTGTCCACGGCCCTCCCTGTGCTTCCCAGCCAGCCAACACAGTACTGCAAAAAGACCGGGGCTGCAGAACTGACTTTGTCATCATCCTGGCCCTTGCCACAAGGTACATGTGCTCATGGCACTTGCACCAAGCCTGTGGCACCCAGGGTGCCGGAGCGGTACCAACCAGCAACAGCACCCGCTCCATCTGGGGAGTGGAGGGGAAGGTGCTGATCTCTGCTCTTTTGGGAGAGCAACGGGACCTGAGGGAACAGCACGGAGCTGTGACAGGGGAGGGTCAGGCTGGGTGTTAGGAAAAGGTTCTTCACCAAACAGGATGGTTGGGCACTGGAACACAGCCCTCGAGGTACACGGTCACAGCACCAAGCCTGTCAGAGTTCATGCAGTGTTTAGACAATGCTCTCAGACATCGGGTTTGGTTTTTTGGTCCTCTGTGGCCTCTTTTGTTTTTGTGTTTTTTTAGTGTTTTTTTCCCTTCTTATGACTAGAGGGACTTCTTCTGTCTTGACTAGACAGTGGGACCTTCCACTGTCCCCCTGTCTTCTTAACATACTCGGCACTGTTATACTACCGCTTCGCCTGCACAATCACTTTTGAATATGCAAGGTTAGTGGCATTTTCCCCTGCAAAACCACAACTTTCATTCCCACAAAAGGGCACGTGGCGACCCACAGATTACACAGCCCTGAATGCTGCCACTGCACTGGTTACTTTGTCTATTCCCAGTTGAACTGAGAAAGTCTATTTTTCTAATGAACAGGCCTTTCCACGGATGGACACAGTAGACACGTAGGATGTGTTTTTTATGATTCCAACACTGGAGACAGATAGGGAGGGATCTGCTTGTACCTGGCAGGGACTACAATATGCATTTACGTGCTTGCCGCAGGATTTTACGCATACTCCTGCCATTGGTCCTGCTACACTGGCTAGAGAGCTAGAAATACAAAAATTCTTCCAAGACGTTCCTGTGGTTCATAATAAAACAGAATCTGTTTTGCCAAAATATGGAGCTTCCATTTCCAGGAACTAGAAGCGTACTTGTTTCTACATACCCAGGGCAAACAAGAGCAGAAAGCTGGTTAAGTAACTCAGCTCTTCAACAGATACAGGCAGGTGCAACAGAAGGAAATCAGGGAACCGCAGGGAAGAAAACACCAAAAGCTGCATGATGAAGCAATCCTCAGGGCCTGGAACAAGGAAAAAATATAAATACAAAACAAAATAAAACACCAAATTTTGGAAGACGAAGCACTTCTCAGGGGCAATACCAGAAGTTGCATGATGAACATCTCACCAGGGAAAACGTGGTGAGGAGAACCCCAAGAGCTGCACAATGCAGAACTCCTCAGAGTCGTAAGGAAGACAAGACCAAAAGCTGCGCGATGAAGCAATCCTCAGGGCCGCAGTGAAGAAAACAACAAAAGCTGCACAGTGAAGAACTCCTCAGGGCAGTAAGAAAGAAAACACCAAAAGTTGCACCAAGAAGCAATCCTCCGGGGCCACAAGGTGAAGAAAACACAAAAAGCTCCACTGCGCAGCACTCTTCAAGACCCATACTGAAGATAACATGAAAGCTCAATGAGGAAGCAATCCTCAGCTGAAACGTGCTGTGGAGAACCACAAAAGCTGCACGATGAAAATGTCCTCAGAGGAAAGGCACTGAAGGAAACACCAAAAGCTGGATGCAGAAGCACTCCTCAAGTCGCACTGAAGAAAGCAACCAAAGCTGCTCAGCAAAGCACTCCTCAGGGGCTGCAGTGAAGAAACCCCAAAAGCTGAACGATGAAGCGATCCTCAGGGAAAACATGGTTAACACAACCCAAAAACCTGCATGATGAACTTCTCCTCTGGGTGGTAGTGAAGAAAACACAAATAGCTGCACGATGAAGCTCTCCTCAGGGCAAAAGTGCTGAACAGAACCCCAGAAGCTGGACGATGCAGAACTCCTCCCAGGTCACACTGAAGAAAACACCAAAAGCTGCACGATGAAGAACTCCTCAGGGGACATGTGGTATGGGGAACCCCAAAAGCTGCACGATGCAGAACTCAAAGGTCGCAAAGTGAAGAAGTACTAAAAGCTGCTCAACAAAGCACTCCTCAGAGGCTGCAGTGAAGAAACACCAAAAGATGCACAATGCAGAACTCCTCAGAGCCGTAAGGAGGAAAACACCACAAGCTGCATGATGAAGCAATCTTCACGGCCGCAGTAAGGAAAAAACCTAAAGTTTTACAATGACGCAATCCTCAGGGGCCTGAAACAACAAAAAAAACACACCACATGTTGGAGGATGAAGTACTTCTCAGGGGCAATACCAGAAGTTGCATGATGAACATCTCACCAGGGAAAACGTGGTGAGTAGAACCCCAAGAGCTGCACAATGCAGAACTCCTCAGAGCCGTAAGGAAGACAACACCAAAAGCTGCGCGATGAAGCAATCCTCGGGGCCGCAGCGAAGAAAACAACAAAAGCTGCACAGTGAAGAACTCCTCAGGGCCGTAAGAAAGACGACACCAAAAGCTGCACGATGAAGCAATCTTCAGGGCCGCAGTGAAGAAAACACCAAAAGCTGGACGATGAAGCAATCCTCAGGGAAAACTTGGTGAACAGAACCCGAAAACCTGCATGATGAACTTCTCCTCATGGTCGTAGTGAAGAAAACACAAATAGTTGCACGATGAAGCTCTCCTCAGGGGAAAAGTGCTGAACAGAACCCCAGAAGCTGGACGAAGCAGAACTCCTCACAGGTCACACTGAAGAAAACCCCAAAAGCTGCACGATGAAGAACTCCTCAGGGGACATGTGGTATGGGGAACCCCAAAAGCTGCATGATGCAGAACTCAATGGTCTCAAAGTGAAGAAGTACTAAAAGCTGCTCAACAAAGCGCTCCTTAGAGGCTGCAGTGAAGAAACACCAAAAGCTGCACAATGAAGAACTCCTCAAGGCCGTAAAGAAGAAAACACCAAAAGCTGCACGAGGAAGCAATCTTCAGGGCCGCAGAGAATAAAACACCAAAAGCTGCACGATGAAGCAATCCTCAGGGCATGGAACAAGGAAAAAATATAAATACAAAACAAAATAAAACACCAAATTGTGGAAGACGAAGCACTTCTCAGGTGCAATACCAGAAGTTGCATGAAGAACATCTCACCATGGGAAAACATGGTGAGGAGAACCCCAAGCGCTGCACGATGCAGAACTCCTCAGAGCCATAATGAAGAAAACACCAAAAGCTGCACGATGAAGCAATCTTCAGGGACACAGCGAAGAAAAAACCTAAAGTTGGACAATGATACAATCCTCAGGGGCCTGAAACAAGAAAAAAACACACCACATGTTGGAGGAAGAAGCACTTCTCACGGGCAACAAGCTGAAAACAATACCAAAAAATGCACAATGAAGATCTCTTAGGGAAAACGTGGTGAGGAGAACCCCAAGAGCTGCACAATGCAGAACTCCTCAGAGCCGTAAGGAAGACAACACCAAAAGCTGCACGATGAAGAACTCCTGAGGGCCGTAAAGAAGAAAACACCAAAAGATGCAAAATGAAGCAATCTTCAGGGCCGCAGTGAAGAAAACACCAAAAGCTGCATGCTGAAGCAATCCTCAGGGGCCACAAGGCGAAGAAAACACCAAAAGCTCCACTGAGAAGCATTCTTCGAGAGCCACACTGGAGATAACATGAAAAGCTCAGTGAGGAAGCAATCCTCAGCTGAAACGTGGTGTGGAGAACCACAAAAGCTGCACGATGAAAATGTCCTCAGAGGAAAGGCACTGAAGGAGACAGCAAAAGCTGGATGCAGAAGCACTCCTCAAGTCGCACTGAAGAAAGCAACCAAAGCTGCTCAGCAAAGCACTCCTCAGAGGCTGCAGAGAAGAAACCCCAAAAGCTGCACGATGAAGGGCCGCAGAGAAGAAAACACCAAAAGCTGAACAATGAAGAACTCCACAGGTCCGTAATGAAGAAAACACCAAAAGCTGACGAATGAAGCAATCCTCAGGGGACATGTGGTATGGGGAACCCCAAAAGCTGCATGATGCAGAACTCAAAGGTCGCAAAGTGAAGTACACACTAAAAGCTGCTCAACAAAGCACTCCTCAGAGGCAGCAGTGAAAAAACAACAAAAGGTGTGTCATCAAGAACTCCTCAGGGCTGCAGAGAAGAAAACAACAAAAGCTGCACAATGAAGAACTCCACAGGTCCGTAATGAGGAAAACACCAAAAGCAGCACGATGAAGCAATCTTCAGGGCCACAGTGAAGAAAAAACTTAAAGTTGGACAATGATACAATCCTCAGGGGCCTGAAACAAGAAAAAAACACACCACCTGTTGGAGGATGAAGCACTTCTCACGGGAAACAAGCTGAAAACAATACCAAAAAATGCACAATGAAGCTCTCTCAAGGAAAACGTGGTGAGGAGAACCCCAAGAGCTGCACAATGCAGAACTCCTCAGAGCTGTAAGGAAGACAACAGCAAAAGCTGCGCGATGAAGAACTCCTCAGGGCCGTAATGAAGAAAACACCAGAACCTGCACGATGAAGCAATCCTCAGGGCCGCAGTGAAGAAAACACCAAAAGCTGCACGCTGAAGCAATCCTCAGGGGCCACAAAGCGAAGGAAACACCAAAAGCTCCACTGAGCAGCACTCTTCAAGAGCCACACTGAAGATAACATGAAAAGCTCAATGAGGAAACAATCCTTAGCTGAATCGTGGTGTGGAGAACCACAAAAGCTGCACGATGAAAATGTCCTCAGAGGAAAGGCACTGAAGAAAACACCAAAAGCTGGATGCAGAAGCACTCCTCAAGTCGCACTGAAGAAAGCAACCAAAGCTGCTCAGCAAAGCACTCCTCAGAGGCTGCAGTGAAGAAACCCCAAAAGCTGCACGATGAAGAACTCCTCAGGGAAAACTTGGTGAACACAACCCGAAAACCTGC
Organism: Anser brachyrhynchus; assembly: GCF_964034855.1. Lineage (NCBI taxonomy): Eukaryota > Metazoa > Chordata > Aves > Anseriformes > Anatidae > Anser > Anser brachyrhynchus. Next base: position 5,613,634 of record NC_137697.1, read on the forward strand.
ATGATGAACTTCTCCTCTGGGTGGTAGTGAAGAAAACACAAATAGCTGCACGATGAAGCTCTCCTCAGGGCAAAAGTGCTGAACAGAACCCCAGTAGCTGGACGATGCAGAACTCCTCACAGGTCACACTGAAGAAAACACCAAAAGCTGCACGATGAAGAACTCCTCAGGGGACATGTGGTATGGGGAACCCCAAAAGCTGCATGATGCAGAACTCAATGTTCGCAACGTGAAGAAGGCACTAAAAGCTGCTCAACAAAGCACTCCTCAGAGACGGCAGTGAAGAAACAACAAAAGCTGCACAATGCAGAACTCCTCAGGGCCGTAATGAAGAAAACACCAAAAGCTGCACGATGAAGCAATCCTCAGAGGACACACGGTGAAGAAAACACAAAAAGCTCCACTGAGCAGCACTCTTCAAGAGCCACACTGAAGATAACATAAAAAGCTCAATGAGGAAGCAATCCTCAGCTGAAACGTGGTGTGGAGAATCACAAAAGCTGCACAATGAAAATGTCCTCAGAGGAAAGGCACTGAAGGAAACACCAAAAGCTGGATGCAGAAGCACTCCTCAAGTCGCACTGAAGAAAGCAACCAAAGCTGCTCAGCAAAGCACTCCTCAGAGGCTGCACTGAAGAAACCCCAAAAGCTGCACGATGATGAACTCCTCAGGGAAAACTTGGTGAACACAACCCGAAAACCTGCATGATGAACTTCTCCTCAGGGTCGTAGTGAAGAAAACACCAAAAGCTGCACGATGAAGAACTCCTCAGGGGACATGTGGTATGGGGAACCCCAAAAGCTGCATGATGCAGAACTCAAAGGTCACTAAGTGAAGAAGACACTAAAAGCTGCTCAACAAAGCACTCCTCAGAGGCTGCAGTGAAGAAACACCAAAAGCTGCACGATGAAGGAATCTTCAGGGCCACAAAGAAGAAAACAACAAAAGCTGCACGATGAAGCAATCTTCAGGGCTGCCATGAAGAAAACACCTAAACCTGGACAATGATGCAATCCTCAGGGGCCTGAAGGAAGAAAAAAACACACCACATGTTGGAGGATGAAGCACTTCTCAGGGGCAACAAGCTGAAAACAATACCAAAAAATGCACAATGAAGCTCTCTCAGGGAAAACGTGGTGAGGAGTACCCCAAGAGCTGCACAATGCAGAACTCCTCAGAGCCGTAAGGAAGACAACACCAAAAGCTGCACGGTGAAGCAATCCTCAGATCCGCAGTGAAGAAAACACCAAAAGCTGCACAATGAAGAACTCCTCAGGGCCGTAATGAAGAAAACACCAAAAGCTGCACAATGAAGAACTCCTCAGATCCGCAATGAAGAAAACACCAAACGCTGCACAATGAAAAACTCCTCAGGGCCGTAATGAAGAAAACACCAAAAGCTGCATGCTGAAGCAATCCTCAGGGGCCACAAGGTGAAGAAAACACAAAAAGCTCCACTGATCAGCACTCTTCAAGAGCCACACTGAAGATAACATGAAAGCTCAATGAGGAAGCAATCCTCAGCTGAAACGTGCTGTGGAGAACCACAAATCCTGCACGATGAAAATGTCCTCAGAGGAAAGGCACTGAAGGAGACAGCAAAAGCTGGATGCAGAAGCACTCCTCAAGTTGCACTGAAGAAAGCAACCAAAGCTGCTCAGCAAAGCACTCCTCAGAGGCTGCAGTGAAGAAACAACAAAAGCTGCACGATGAAGAACTCCTCAGGGAAAACTTGGTGAACACAACCTGAAAACCTGCATGATGAACTTCTCCTCATGGTCGTAGTGAAGAAAACACAAATAGCTGCAGGATGAAGCTCTCCTCAGGGGAAAAGTGCTGAACAGAACCCCAGAAGCTGGACGATGCAGAACTCCTCACAGGTCACACTGAAGAAAACACCAAAAGCTGCACGATGAAGAACTCCTCAGGGGACATGTGGTATGGGGAACCCCAAAAGCTGCATGATGCAGAACTCAGTGGTCTCTAAGTGAATAAGACACTAAAAGCTGCTCAACAAAGCACTCCTCAGAGGCTGCAGTGAAGAAACACCGAAAGCTGCACGATGAAGGAATCTTCAGGGCCGCAGAAAAGAAAACACCAAAAGCTGCACGATGAAGAACTCCACAGGTCCGTAATGAAGAAAACACCAAAAGCTGCACGATGAAGAACTCCACAGGTCCGTAATGAAGAAAACACCAAAAGCTGCACGATGAAGCAATCTTCAGGGCTGTAGTGAAGAAAACACCTAAACCTGCACAATGACGCAATCCTCAGGGGCCTGCAACAAGAAAAAAACACACCATATGTTGGAGGATGAAGCACTTTTCACGGGCAACAATCTGAAAACAATACCAAAAAATGCACAATGAAGCTCTCTCAGGGAAAACGTGATGAGGAGAACCCCAAGAGCTGCACAATGCAGAACTCCTCAGAGCCATAAGGAAGACAACAGCAAAAGCTGCACGGTGAAGCAATCCTCAGGGGCCAAAAGGTGAAGAAAACACAAAAAGCTCCACTGAGCATCACTCTTCAAGAGCCACACTGAAGATAACATGAAAAGCTCAATGAGGAAACAATCCTCAGCTGAAACGTGCTGTGGAGAACCACAAAAGCTGCACGATGAAAATGTCCTCAGAGGAAAAGCACTGAAGGAAACACCAAAAGCTGGATGCAGAAGCACTCCTCAAGTCGCACTGAAGAAAGCAACCAAAGCTGCTCAGCAAAGCACTCCTCAGAGGCTGCAGTGAAGAAACCCCAAAAGCTGCACGATGAAGCGATCCTCAGGGAAAACTTGGTGAACACAACCTGAAAACCTGCATGATGAACTTCTCCTCTGGGTGGTAGTGAAGAAAACACAAATAGCTGCACGATGAAGCTCTCCTCAGGGCAAAAGTGCTGAACAGAACCCCAGAAGCTGGACGATGCAGAACTCCTCACAGGTCACAATGAAGAAAACACCAAAAGCTGCACGATGAAGAACTCCTCAGGGGACATGTGGTATGGGGAACCCCAAAAGCTGCATGATGCAGAACTCAATGGTCGCAAAGTGATGAAGACACTAAAAGCTGCTCAACAAAGCACTCCTCAGAGGCTGCAGAGAAGAAACCCCAAAAGCTGCACGATGAAGCAATCCTCAGGAAATACTTGGTGAACACAACCCGAAAACCTGCATGATGAACTTCTCCTCAGAGCCGTAAAGAAGAAAACACCAAAAGCTGCATGATGAAGAACTCCTCTGGGGACATGTGGTATGGGGAACCCCAAAAGCTGCATGATGCAGAACTCAAAGGTCACTAAGTGAAGAAGGCACTAAAAGCTGCTCAACAAAGCACTCCTCAGAGGCTGCAGTGAAGAAACACCAAAAGCTGCACGATGAAGCAATCTTCAAAGCTGCAGTGAAGAAAACACCTAAACCTGGACAATGACGCAATCCTCAGGGGCCTGAAGGAAGAAAAAAACACACCACATGTTGGAGGATGAAGCACTTTTCACGGGCAACAATCTGAAAACAATACCAAAAAATGCACAATGAAGCTCTCTCAGGGAAAACCTGATGAGGAGAACCCCAAGAGCTGCACAATGCAGAACTCCTCAGAGCTGTAAGGAAGACAACAGCAAAAGCAGCACGATGAAGCAATCCTCAGATCCGCAATGAAGAAAACACCAAACGCTGCACAATGAAGAACTCCTCAGGGCCATAATGAAGAAAACACCAAATGCTGCACAATGAAAAACTCCTCAGGGCCGTAATGAAGAAAACACCAGAAGCTGCACGATGAAGCAATCCTCAGGGGCCACACGGTGAAGAAAACACTAAAAGCTCCACTGAGCAGCACTCTTCAAGAGCCACACTGAAGATAACATGAAAAGCTCAATGAGGAAGCAATCCTCAGCTGAAACGTGCTGTGGAGAACCACAAAAGCTGCACGATGAAAATGTCCTCAGAGGAAAGGCACTGAAGGAAGCACCAAAAGCTGGATGCAGAAGCACTCCTTAAGTCGCACTGAAGAAAGCAACCAAAGCTGCTCAGCAAAGCACTCCTCAGAGGCTGCAGTGAAGAAACCCCAAAAGCTGCACGATGAAGAACTCCTCAGGGAAATCTTGGTGAACACAACCCGAAAACCTGCATGATGAACTTCTCCTCAGGGTCGTAGTAAAGAAAACACAAATAGCTGCACGATGAAGCTCTCCTCAGGGCAAAAGTGCTGAACAGAACCCCAGAAGCTGGACGATGCAGAACTCCTCCCAGGTCACACTGAAGAAAACACCAAAAGCCGCATGATGAAGAACCCCTCAGGGGACATGTGGTATGGGGACCCCAAAAGCTGCATGATGAAGAACTCAGTGGTCGCAAAGTGATGAAGACACTAAAAGCTGCTCAACAAAGCACTCCTCAGAGGCTGCAGTGAAGAAACACCAAAAGCTGCACGATGAAGCAATCCTCAGGGGCCACAAGGCGAAGAAAACACAAAAAGCTCCACTGAACAGCACTCTTCAAGAGCCACACTGAAGATAACCTGAAAAGCTCAATGAGGAAGCAATCCTCAGCTGAAACGTGCTGTTGAGAACCACAAAAGCTGCACGATGAAATGTCCTGAGAGGACTCCCCTTAGAGGGAGCATAACTTGATTCCTCCTCCAAAAAAAGGAGTCTTGTTGTATTGTTTACATATACATTTATTTATATATATAAATTTATTTATAGTTGTATTGTTTACATATAAATTTAAAGCCTGAATTTTCATCAGGCCTGTGTTCTGGCCAAAATACTGATGTTTCAGTTATTGGCTTTTTAGGCCAGACAATTAGGAAGTGTCATCTTAGGCCATTTTATGAAGGTCTTGGTTTTTTCCCCAATATTTTTGAGATCAAATTCATCCCATTTGATCTACATACCTACAGCAACTAGCATAAGTCAGAGTGCACGCTCCTCCTGGTGAGGTTAGTAATAAATGTACTCTCATTTGAATCTGGAGTACAATTTTGTGACAAACTTGTTACCTGCTCTTGTAGTGCCTGGACTGCATCCAGAGTGTTCCTTTCTAGTTCTTCAGTTATAGCTGAGTTAGTTACAATAGCTTTTTCTAATTCACTCACCCCTAACCAAGGTGAAAACCACCTTGCAAAGCTGTGAAATGCCCTGTTTCTTTTTACTAGAGGACTGCCAGGGGACCTCTTAATTCTGCATGGGTTCTCAAGGGGGCTTTGTGGGTCTTCAATAATAGTTAAGTTTGGAATTATTGCCCCCAGGGTGCAAACTCCCTTCCATCCTAGGGGCAACACCTTCATGGCTTTCTGGCCACATAGCCAGTACCCCACCCCTCACCCTTCTTTTTCTCCCACTTCCAGGGAGTGTTCCCTGGTAACACTCTAATTCTGTGTAATTCAATTCCTTTTACTCATTAATTCATTAAGAATTCCTCAAAGGAGAAGTTAAAGGTTTACAAGAGTTAGTTTTAACTGTTTTAACCTTAGAAGTCTCTGTTAAGACAGTCTCTCACATATCAGGGTTAGATGATGCGTTTACCGGGTATAATGAGTCCCCCCTTTTTCAGCCATTCTTACTGCCCTTTCAGTAATCAGGAGCACTTGGAACGGTCTGTCCCACTCAGGTTGTAACTTCGATTCTCTCCATGTTCGCATCAGAACCCCATCTCCTGCTTGGAATAGATGGATCGGGGCTTCCAAGGGTGGGCTTAGAGCTAACAATCCACACGTCCTGAGAGATGACAAAGAGGACGACAGTGTGGTCTGTAGGTTCGTGCTCAGTGTGCTGCACCAATAAGTACATGGAGTCAGAATCCACATGAAGGTCTTTTAATTCAATAATTAATTATATAACTCTGCCGAGTCAGGCGCTTGGCGATCTTTCGCAAAGCAAGCACACCTCTGACTCGAATCACCATCATTTACACACAGCAAACTTGTGAAAACGATCTCTTTGGCTATTTTTGATTGGCTGTTACAGCTCACCTAACTTAAGAGGGGGGGAGGATGGGACACCAAGTCCCATATTAGCATACATTAGCATTTTGATGGGTGTTATTTTTAACATGTTACTGTCCCTTAATGAGCAAAAAGTTACTAGAGGTTAGTCTGGAGCTGGTTTTCTCCTTTTTTACTATTTATCCCTTACCTTCCTTGCTTCTGTTAGCTGAAGGCTACCTGTCTCTCCCTTTCCTTATTTTCTCAGCTAAAACACTACACAAGCTATATAGAAAGACTACACAAGCTACAGGCCTCCCTATTTTCTTCAGAGGACGTATTGGGAGGTTGCCTGAGCTGCTTCTCCAATCTTTGTCTGGGTGAATGATGCTGTCACAGACAGAGGACAAGCTCTGAGTCCATTGGAACTGCTCCTCACACCACTGTATTACCTCATCTTGGCAGAGACTCTTGTGCACAATGTTCCCCGTTTCCGGTGAGTGGATGGAGGAGGAGACCTTAGCCAATACCTGTTTAGCTCTGCTGCCTGCCTTGGAGATGTGCTTCTGAGGCCTGCAGTGCCTGGGGGCTGTCAGGGTTACCTGCCTCCGTCCCCACCTTTGCTGGCACCAGCCATCACCCTGTGGGCACAGAAGCACGGCACAGTGACCAACCTGGGGAGGGACCCACGGGACCCCTTCCAACATCTCCTGGCCCCCCAGTCCCAAAGCCCCAAATCTCCCAGCCCCGAGATCTTCCACCCTCCAGCCCCCGTACCTGTAGGCATCGACCCCTGGAGAGCAGGGAGATCCCGGCCACCAGAAGCAGAAGCGTTTTATGCACGTAATCGTAGCACAGTCAGGAGGAGGGGCTTGGGCTTGATGAAGTGGAGACAGGGACTTCGTGGTGGTAAGGTGCCAGCCCCAGCATAGGGATGAGTTCAGGTTGGTGGGGATTGCTGCTCAGTGATCACATCTTCCTGCCACTTGTAGGGCCATGGAAACAAGAGCAGAGATCTGCTTGATTTTCTTCTGTTGCACCTGCCTGTATCTGTTGAAGAGCTGAGTTACTTTACCAGCTTTCTGCTCTTGTTTGCCCTGGGTATGTAGAAACAAGTACGCTTCTAGTTCCTGGAAATGGAAGCTCCATATTTTGGCAAAACTGATTCTGTTTTATTATGAACCACAGGAATGTCTTGAAAGAATTTTTGTATTTCTAGCTCTCTAGCCAGTGTAGCAGGAGCAATGGCAGGACTATGCGTAAAATCCTGCGGCAAGCATGTAAATGCATATTGTAGTCCCTGCCAGGTACAAGCAGATCCCTCCCTCTTTCCTTTCTTGTAAGCCTGAATCTCCTTCATGGAAGGCATGGGCACACTCAGGCTCTCGGGCACTGGTTCTGTGTGGAGAGCCCACTTGGTTTCCCCATATTGTCGGCGCCAATGGAAGACTGTAATTTGTGGTCTCTCACAGTCATGCCATAATCAGCCTTTCTCCGGATTGTAGGTGGTCCTGCTGCTGGTCCTGCAGCCACTTTGGCCATGCCAGGAACGGCTGAAGAGGCCATGGACAAGCCATGAGGCCGCAGCAATTCCTTTTCTCTGTGTGCCTGCCCCTCATCCTTCCAAAAGAAGCTGTGGCGGTTGGTCTTCTCAGGGCTGAAAAGGGCTGTTTCTATCTCGTGTAGTACAGGAGGCTGCCGTTTAAACCCAGGACGAGGGGCAACGGACACAAACTGAAGTACAGGAGGTTTTAATAATAATTAGTTTTGCCACAATATGGAGCTTCCATTTCCAGGAACTAGAAGCGTACTTGTTTCTACATACCCAGGGCAAACAAGAGCAGAAAGCTGGTAAAGTAACTCAGCTCTTCAACAGATACAGGCAGGTGCAACAGAAGGAAATCAAGCAGATTTCTGCTCTTGTTTCCATGGTCCTACAAGTGGCAGGAAGATGTGATCATTGGGCAGCAATCCCCACCAACCTGAACTCATGGGCACGAAACAGGGCAAAGGGCGCTTTAGGTTATTTTACTGGCTTTCAAGAAGACAGGCCACCTTAGCTAGGCAAATTCAAAGGCCAACACCCATCTGGGTGAAGAACAGAAACACAAACACAAATGCAAACTGCAGTGACCTCTGGTCAACCTCCCAGTAAACTTGCACGGATTCACCAGAACACTCTTGCCACGGTTAGGAATAATGGCATGAGAAAAGACAACGGCAAACCTATGCAGGGAAATAGAAAGTATCACAAACACTCCAGCAAAGTGCAGAAAAACTTCACAAAGAGAGGTCATGTCGAGATTTCAAATAGCAATACAACACACACTGGTATTAAACCACGTGTCAGGTGCCAAAGGAGCTCTTGTTGACCTTGTACAAAAACAGCGGTTCCCATTATGTACCAAGACAAAAATAAAAAGCAGATGTAAAAAAAGAGAAGCACCCTCAAGGGAAACACCTTCTTACTGGTGGGGTGGGACCAGGCACTGGTAAAAGCTTTGAAAATGTTCTTAAGGTGTTGCTCAAATACACATGCAGAGGGCTGATGACTGTAGCTGTAACCTGCATGTCTGCTCAACTAATCACTGTCGGTGCTACAATTATGTGCATAAAACGGTAGCAAGCCATCACTCAGCAAGAGGTAAAGCTGATGAAAAATGCCAAGAGAGAAAGAGCAGAGTGAAAGAGAACTTTAAAAAGGAGAAGAGCAACTCTTTAGTGTACAAAGCCAGACTGCAGAGTGAGGAAAATCTGCAGTCTTGCCTGAAGTGCAGGCTTTGGAAAGGAAGCAGCAAGAAGGGGCTGCCTGAGTGCGTGGGTCGGTCCCGCCAGGCCTGCGGATATGGCATTACTGCCCCATGACACCGGCCCTTAATAAAGCCCTTCGTTAACTGCTCATTTTAGCAAAAGTCAAGCGGTTGTGCTGACAATTCTGCCATCAAGTGGGACCAAAAGTAGTAAAGAGCTCCTTCCCAGCTGAGAGGAGGCTGAGAGCAGGCCTCATGGAGGCCTGCAGCTTCCTCACAAAGGGGAGCAGAGGGGCAGGCGCTGAGCTGCCAGAGGACAGCAACAGGACGGAGGGAAGGGCACGGAGCTGTGACAGGGGAGGGTGACACCAAAAGCTGCACGGTGAAGAACTCCTCAGGGCCGTAATGAAGAAAACACCAAAAGCTGCACAATGAAGAACTCCACAGGGGGCGGTGAAGAAAACACCAAAAGCTGCACTCTTCAAGACCCACACTGAAGATGACATGAAAAGCTCAATGAGGAAGCAATCCTCAGCTGAATCGTGCTGTGGAGAACAACAGAAGCTGCACGATGAAAATGTCCTCAGAGGAGAGGCACTGAAGGAAACACCAAAAGCTCTACACAGAAGCACTCCTCAAGTCGCACTGAAGAAAGCAACCAAAGCTGCTCTGCAAAGCACTCCTCAGAGGCTGCAGTGAAGAAACAACAAAAGCAGCACGATGAAGAACTCCTATGGAAATCTTGGTGAACATAACCCGAAAACCTGCATGATGAACTTCTCCTCTGGGTGGTAGTGAAGAAAACACAAATAGCTGCACGATGAAGCTCTCCTCAGGGCAAAAGTGCTGAACAGAACCCCAGAAGCTGGACGATGCAGAACTCCTCAGAGGTCACAGTGAAGAAAACACCAAAAGCTGCACGATGAAGAACTCCTCAGGGGACATGTGGTATGGGGAACCCCAAAAGCTGCACGATGCAGAACTCAATGGTCGCAAAGTGATGAAGACACTAAAAGCTGCTCAACAAAGCACTCCTCAGAGGCTGCAGTGAAGAAACACCAAAAGCTGCACGATGAAGGAATCTTCAGGGCCGCAAAGAAGAAAACACCAAAAGCTGCACGATGAAGCAATCTTCAAAGTTGCAGTGAAGAAAACACCTAAACCTGGACAATGACGCAATCCTCAGGGGCCTGAAACAAGAAAAAAACACACCACATGTTGGAGGATGAAGCACTTCTCACGGGCAACAAGCTGAAAACAATACCAAAAAATGCACAATGAAGATCTCTTAGGGAAAACGTGGTGAGGAGAACCCCAAGAGCTGCACAATGCAGAACTCCTCAGAGCCGTAAGGAAGACAACACCAAAAGCTGCACGGTGAAGCAATCCTCAGATCCGCAGTGAAGAAAACACCAAAAGCTGCACAATGAAGAACTCCTCAGGGCCACAGAGCAGAAAACACCAAAAGCTGCATGCTGAAGCAATCCTCAGGGTCCACAAGGTGAAGAAAACACAAAAAGCTCCACTGAGCAGCACTCTTCAAGACCCATACTGAAGATAACATGAAAGCTCAATGAGGAAGCAATCCTCAGCTGAATCGTGCTGTGGAGAACAACAGAAGCTGCACGATGAAAATGTCCTCAGAGGAGAGGCACTGAAGGAAACACCAAAAGCTCTACACAGAAGCACTCCTCAAGTCGCACTGAAGAAAGCAACCAAAGCTGCTCAGCAAAGCACTCCTCAGAGGCTGCAGTGAAGAAACAACAAAAGTTGCACAATGAAGAACTCCTCAGGGAAAACTTGGTGAACACAACCTGAAAACCTGCATGATGAACTTCTCCTCAGGCTCGTAGTGAAGAAAACACAAATAGCTGCACGGTGAAGCTCCCCTCAGGGGAAAAGTGCTGAACAGAACCCCAGAAGCTGGACGATGCAGAACTCCTCACAGGTCACACTGAAGAAAACACCAAAAGCTGCACGATGAAGAACTCCTCAGGGGACATGTGGTATGGGGAACCCCAAAAGCTGCATGATGTAGAACTCAAAGGTCACTAAGTGAAGAAGACACTAAAAGCTGCTCAACAAAGCACTCCTCAGAGGCTGCAGTGAAGAAACAACAAAAGCTGCACGATGAAGCAATCTTCAGGGCTGCAGTGAAGAAAATGACTAAACCTGGACAATGACGCAATCCTCAGGGGCCTGAAGGAGGAAAAAAACACACCACATGTTGGAGGATGAAGCACTTCTCAGGGGCAACAAGCTGAAAACAATACCAAAAAATGCACAATGAAGCTCTCTCAGGGAAAACGTGGTGAGGAGAACCCCAAGAGCTGCACAATGCAGAACTCCTCAGAGCTGTAAGGAAGACAACAGCAAAAGATGCACGGTGAAGCAATCCTCAGATCCGCAGTGAAGAAAACACCAAAAGCTGCACAATGAAGAATTCCTCAGGGCCGTAATGAAGAAAACACCAAAAGCTGCACGATGAAGAATTCCTCAGGGGACACGTGGTATGGGAAACCACAAAAGCTGCATGATGCAGAACTCAATGGTCGCAAAGTGATGAAGACACTAAAAGCTACTCATCAAAGCACTCCTCAGAGGCGGCCGTGAAGAAACCCCAAAAGCTGCACAATGAAAAACTCCTTAGGGAAACATTGGTGAACACAACCCGAACACCTGCATGATGAACTATTCCTCAGGCTCGTAGTGAAGAAAACACCAAAAGCTGCACGATGAAGCAATCCTCAGGGAAAACTTGGTGAACACAACCCGAAAACCTACATGATGAATTTCTCCTCTGGGTGGTAGTGAAGAAAACACAAATAGCTGCACGATGAATCTCTCCTCAGAGCAAAAGTGCTGAACACAATCCCAGAATCTAGACGATGCAGAACTCCTCACAGGTCACACTGAAGAAAACACCAAAAGCTGCACGATGAAGAACTCCTCAGGGGACATGTGGTATGGGGAACCCCAAAAGCTGCATGATGCAGAACTCAGTGGTCGCTAAGTGATGAAGACACTAAAAGCTGCTCAACAAAGCACTCCTCAGAGGCTGCAGTTAAGAAACAACAAAAGCTGCACAATGAAGAACTGTCAGGGAAATCTTCGTGAGCAAAACCCGAAAAAATGTATGATGAAGTTCTCCTCAGGGTCGTAGAGAAGAAAACACCAAACGCTGCACAATGAAGAACTCCTCAGGGCCGTAATGAAGAAAACACCAGAAGCTGCACGATGAAGCAATCCACAGGGGCCAAAAAGTGAAGAAAACACAAAAAGCTCCACTGAGCAGCACTCTTCAAGAGCCACACTGAAGATAACCTGAAAAGCTCAATGAGGAAACAATCCTCAGCTGAATCGTGGTGTGGAGAACAACAAAAGCTGCACGATGAAAATGTCCTCAGAGGAAAGGCACTGAAAGAAACACCAAAAGCTGGATGCAGAAGCACTCCTCAAGTCACACTGAAGAAAGCAACCAAAGATGCTCAGCAAAGCACTCCTCAGAGGCTGCAGTGAAGAAACCCCAAAAGCTGCACGATGAAGCGATCCTCAGGGAAAACTTGGTGAACACAACCCGAAAACCTGCATGATGAACTTCTCCTCAGGCTCGTAGTGAAGAAAACACAAATAGCTGCAGGATGAAGCTCTCCTCAGGGGAAAAGTGCTGAACAGAACCCCAGAAGCTGGACGATGCAGAACTCCTCACAGGTCACACTGAAGAAAACACCAAAAGCTGCACGATGAAGAACTCCTCAGGGGACATGTGGTATGGGGAACCCCAAAAGCTGCACGATGCAGAACTCAATGGTCGCAAAGTGCTGAAGACACTAAAAGCTGCTCAACAAAGCACTCCTCAGAGGCTGCAGAGAAGAAACCCCAAAAGCTGCACGATGAAGGAATCTTCAGGGCCACAAAGAAGAAAACCCAAAAGCTGCACAATGAAGAACTCCTCAGGAAATACTTGGTGAACACAACCCGAAAACCTGCATGATGAACTTCTCCTCAGGGTCGTAGTGAAGAAAACACCAAAAGCTGCATGATGAAGAACTCCTCAGGGGACATGTGGTATGGGGAACCCCAAAAGCTGCATGATGCAGAACTCAAATGTCACTAAGTGAAGAAGACACTAAAAGCTGCTCAACAAAGCACTCCTCAGAGGCTGCAGTGAAGAAACACCAAAAGCTGCACGATGAAGGAATCTTCAGGGCCACAAAGAAGAAAACAACAAAAGCTGCACGATGAAGCAATCTTCAAAGCTGCAGTGAAGAAAACACCTAAACCTGGACAATGACGCAATCCTCAGGGGCCTGAAGGAAGAAAAAAACACACCACATGTTGGAGGATGAAGCACTTCTCACGGGCAACAAGCTGAAAACAATACCAAAAAATGCACAATGAAGATCTCTCAGGGAAAACGTGGTGAGGAGTACCCCAAGAGCTGCACAATGAAGAACTCTTCAGATCCGCAATGAAGAAAACACCAAACGCTGCAGAATGAAAAACTCCTCAGGGCCGTAATGAAGAAAACACCAAAGCTGCACGATGAAGCAATCCTCAGGGTCCACAAGGTCAAGAAAACACCAAAAGCTCCACTGAGCAGCACTCTTCAAGAGCCACACTGAAGATAACATGAAAAGCTCAATGAGGAAGCAATCCTCAGCTGAAACGTGGTGTGGAGAACCACAAAGCATGCACGATGAAGCAATCCTCAGGGAAAACTTGGAGAACACAACCCGAAAACCTGCATGATGAACTTCTCCTCAGGCTCGTAGTGAAGAAAACACAAATAGCTGCACGATGAAGCTCTCCTTAGGGGAAAAGTGCTCAACAGAACCCCAGAAGCTGGACGAATCAGAACTCCTCACAGGTCACACTGAAGAAAACACCAAAAGCTGCACGATGAAGAACTCCTCAGGGGACATGCGGTATGGGGAACCCCAAAAGCTGCATGATGCAGAACTCAATGGTCGCAAAGCGATGAAGACACTAAAAGCTGCTCAACAAAGCACTCCTCAGAGGCTGCAGTGAAGAAACACCAAAAGCTGCACGATGAAGGAATCTTCAGGGCCGCAAAGAAGAAAACACCTAAACCTGGACAATGACGCAATCCTCAGGGGCCTGAAGCAAGAAAAAAACACACCACATGTTGGAGGATGAAGCACTTCTCAGGGGCAACAAGCTGAAAACAATACCAAAAAATGCACAATGACGCTCTCTCAGGGAAAACGTGGTGAGGAGAACCCCAAGAGCTGCACAATGCAGAACTCCTCAGAGCCGTAAGGAAGACAAGAGCAAAAGATGCACGGTGAAGCAATCCTCAGATCCGCAGTGAAGAAAACACCAAACGCTGCACAATGAAGAACTCCTCAGGGCCGTAATGAAGAAAACACCAAAAGCTGCACAATGAAGAACTCCTCGGATCCGCAGTTAAGAAAACACCATACGCTGCACAATGAAAAACTCCTCAGGGCCGTAATGAAGAAAACACCAAAAGCTGCACGTTGAAGCAATCCTCAGGGCCGCAGTGAAGAAAACACCAAAAGCTGCACGATGAAGCAATCCTCAGGGGCCACAAAGCGAAGGAAACACCAAAAGCTCCACTGAGCAGCACTCTTCAAGAGCCACACTGAAGATAACATGAAAAGCTCAATGAGGAAACAATCCTCAGCTGAAACGTGCTGTGGAGAACCACAAAAGCTGCACGATGAAAATGTCCTCAGAGGAAAAGCACTGAAGGAAACACCAAAAGCTGGATGCAGAAGCACTCCTCAAGTCGCACTGAAGAAAGCAACCAAAGCTGCTCAGCAAAGCACTCCTCAGAGGCTGCAGTGAAGAAACCCCAAAAGCTGCACGATGAAGAACTCCTCAGGGAAAACTTGGTGAACACAACCTGAAAACCTGCATGATGAACTTCTCCTCATGGTCGTAGTGAAGAAAACACAAATAGCTGCACGATGAAGCTCTCCTCAGGGCAAAAGTGCTAAAAAGAACCCCAGAAGCTGGACGAATCAGAACTCCTCACAGGTCACAGTGAAGAAAACACCAAAAGCTGCACGATGAAGAACTCCTCAGGGGACATGTGGTATGGGGAACCCCAAAAGCTGCACGATGCAGAACTCAATGGTCGCAAAGTGATGAAGACACTAAAAGCTGCTCAACAAAGCACTCCTCAGAGGCTGCAGTGAAGAAACACCAAAAGCTGCACGATGAAGGAATCTTCAGGGCCGCACAGAAGAAAACAACAAAAGCTGCACGATGAAGAACTCCACAGGTCCGTAATGAAGAAAACACCAAAAGCTGCACGATGAAGCAATCCTCAGGGGCCACAAGGCGAAGAAAACACAAAAAGCTCCACTGAGCAGCACTCTTCAAGAGCCACACTGAAGATAACATGAAAAGCTCAATGAGGAAGCAATCCTCAGCTGAAACGTGCTGTGGAGAACCACAAAAGCTGCACGATGAAATGTCCTGAGAGGAAAGGCACTGAAGGAAACACCAAAAGCTGGACGCCGAAGCACTCCTCAAGTCGCAGTGAAGAAAGCTACCAAAGAAGTAGTTCACATAACCACTTTGTCCTTGTCACACTCATACCTCCCGAAGAGGATACACATTTGGTGTTAGTATTGTTAGTATCAGGGAAGCCAAAATTCTCAGTATCTCTTCTACATTGTTCTAATCCTTCCAGAGCCTAGAGTGAGCTCCTTCTGCGTGGTTAGTGTCAATTGCAGTCCCTGTCTCCCTTCCTTGAGCATCTGCTGCTGCCTCTGGTGCAATATTAGGATTAGAGGGAGCATAACTTGATTCCTCCTCCAAAAAAAGGAGTCTTGTTGTATTGTTTACATATACATTTATTTATATATATAAATTTATTTATAGTTGTATTGTTTACATATAAATTTAAAGCCTGAATTTTCATCAGGCCTGTGTTCTGGCCAAAATACTGATGTTTCAGTTATTGGCTTTTTAGGCCAGACAATTAGGAAGTGTCATCTTAGGCCATTTTATGAAGGTCTTGGTTTTTTCCCCAATATTTTTGAGATCAAATTCATCCCATTTAATCTATATACACACAGCAACTAGCATAAGTCAGAGTGCACGCTCCTCCTGGTGAGGTTAGTAATAAATGTACTCTCATTTGAATCTGGAGTACAATTTTGTGACAAACTTGTTACCTGCTCTTGTAGTGCCTGGACTGCATCCAGAGTGTTCCTTTCTAGTTCTTCAGTTATAGCTGAGTTAGTTACAATAGCTTTTTCTAATTCACTCACCCCTAACCAAGGTGAAAACCACCTTGCAAAGCTGTGAAATGCCCTGTTTCTTTTTACTAGAGGACTATCAGGGGACCTCTTAATTCTGCATGGGTTCTCAAGGGGGCTTTGTGGGTCTTCAATAATAGTTAAGTTTGGAATTATTGCCCCCAGGGTGCAAACTCCCTTCCATCCTAGGGGCAACACCTTCATGGCTTTCTGGCCACATAGCCAGTACCCCACCCCTCACCCTTCTTTTTCTCCCACTTCCAGGGAGTGTTCCCTGGTAACACTCTAATTCTGTGTAATTCAATCCTTTTACTCATTAATTCATTACGAATTCTTCAAAGGAGAAGTTAAAGGTTTACAAGAGTTAGTTTTAACTGTTTTAACCTTAGAAGTCTCTGTTAAGACAGTCTCTCACATATCAGGGTTAGATGATGTGTTTACCGGGTATAATGAGTCCCCCCTTTTTCAGCCATTCTTACTGCCCTTTCAGTAATCAGGAGCACTTGGAACGGTCTGTCCCACTCAGGTTGTAACTTCGATTCTCTCCATGTTCGCATCAGAACCCCATCTCCTGCTTGGAATAGATGGATCGGGGCTTCCAAGGGTGGGCCTAGAGCTAACAGTCCACAGGTCCTGAGAGATGACAAAGAGGACGACAGTGTGGTCTGTAGGTTCGTGCCCAGTGTGCTGCACCAATAAGTACATGGAGTCAGAATCCACATGAAGGTCTTTTAATTCAATAATTAATTATATAACTCTGCAGAGTCAGGCGCTTGGAGATCGTCCGCAAAGCAAGCACGCCTCTGACTCGAATCACCATCATTTACACACAGCAAACTTGTGAAAACGATCTCTTTGGCTATTTTTGATTGGCTGTTACAGCTCACCTAACTTAAGAGGGGGGGAGGATGGGACACCAAGTCCCACATTGGCATGCATTAGCATTTTGATGGGTGTTATTTTTAACATGCTAATGTCCCTTAATGAGCAAAAAGTTACTAGAGGTCAGTCTGGAGCTGGTTTTCTCCTTCTTCTTTTTTACTATTTATCCCTTACCTTCCTTGCTTCTGTTAGCTGAAGGCTACCTGTCTCTCCCTTTCCTTATTTTCTCAGCTAAAACACTACACAAGCTATAGAAAGACTACACAAGCTACAGGCCTCCCTGTTTTCTTCAGAGGACGTATTGGGAGGTTGCCAGAACTTCTTCTCCAATCTGTGAGGTAGTTCTTTGTCTGGGTGAATGACGCTGTCACAGACAGAGGACAAGCTCTGAGTCCATTGGAACTGCTCCTCACACCACTGTATTACCTCATCTTGGCAGAGACTCTTGTGCACAATGTTCTCCGTTTCCGGTGAGTGGATGGAGGAGGAGACCTTAGCCAATACCTGTTCAGCTCTGCTGCCTGCCTTGGAGATGTGCTTCTGAGGCCTGCAGTGCCTGGGGGCTGTCAGGGTTACCTGCCTCCGTCCCCACCTTTGCTGGCACCAGCCATCACCCTGTGGGCACAGAAGCACGGCACAGTGACCAACCTGGGGAGGGACCCACGGGACCCCTTCCAACATCTCCTGGCCCCACAGTGCCAAAGCCCCAAATCTCCCAGCCCCGAGATCTTCCACCCTCCAGCCCCCGTACCTGTAGGCATCGACCCCTGGAGAGCAGGGAGATCCCGGCCACCAGAAGCAGGAGGCTGGGGATGAGGAGAAAGCTGCTGTCGACCGTTGCTCACAGCCAGGTACGACCGCACTGGCAGACGGGGGGTGGTGGCCGGTGCTTTATAGGGACACGGCCGTGAGGTCACAGACAGCACACGGCAACGCCTCTGTGAGGTCACAGCCCCCAGCCCACGTTGAAGCAGGCCGGTGCCCCTGTGCTGCATCCTGTGGGGAGGTGGGGGACTGATCCCGGCCCCATGCGAGGAGCCTGGGGGAGCCATCCTGGTGCCCCACACTCCAAGCGTCTGTGGGGGTCAGGGCAATGCCGTCCTGGTTGTGTTGAGTGCATCGAGGCCATCCAGGAGCTGCAGCAGCTGGTGCTGTCAGCACTGCCCAGTGAGGCTGCTGCGCTGAGGCCTGACTTCTGGCAAGCAGCATGAAAGGACCTGGAGGAGCTGGTGGAGCAGGGCAGCCTGTCCTGCTGTGGCTACAGCTACCCCAGGAGCAAGAGCTTTCCTGGGAGCTGGAGCAACATCTCCCTGGGCTGGCAGAGAGGAGCCCCCACAGAGCCAGTGCATGCATGCCGCCCAGCGCCCACGAAGCAGGGAGCGGCTGGTGTGTGCTCCAGCATCCAGCCACCAGCAATAGGGCTGATCGTGCACAAGAGTCTCCTTTGCCCAGATGAGGGACGCCATTGGTGGGAGGAGGTGTCCTGGCAGCCTCTTGGCTTGTGCATGGCCCTCCCAGCTTTTCTCAGCCCAGCCAACATGGCATTGCAAAAAGACCAGGGCTGCCAAACTGACTTCACCCCCACCCCAGGATTGTGTGTGGCTGACAGGAAGGACAGGAGCCAACCCCACATTGCAGCGCCTGTCAGCATGCAGCTGAGGCATGCAGCTGAGCGCAGCAAGCTCTGCATGCACGCAGCAAGCTCTGCATTCACACAGCAAGAAAGTGCCTAGAAGTACAGCTGCAATACTTCCCTGGGCCAGTGCAGCTGTCTGTGGAACAGCTGCAATAAACAATGTCCAAAAATCCCCGTGCTGGTTCTGCCCCCCTGCCACCACAAAGTCCCTGTGTCTGCTTCCTCAAGCCCAAACCCCTCCTCCATCCGGACCAGGTCAAGCAGAAGGAGCTTGGGGCATCCATCACCAGTCCAGTGGCCTGTGGGGAGCGTGGGGGACCAGGATGGTTCCCCGGGCTCCTTTCTCTGGGCCAGAGTCACAGCCCACTGCCCAGCTCCAGCTGTGTCCGACAGCACTTCCTGTTCCCCACCCCAAGCTGCTTAGTCTGCCACACTACACAGATTTGCTGTCACAGCGTGATCCCTGTATAACTTAGGAAAGATAAATGCAGCCAGGGAATGGACTGCAGGACATGAAGAAGCCCTGGAGCTGTTAAAGGAAAGTGTAATTATGTCTGGAGCACCGGGACCCACCCACCCAGCCCAGCCCCACTCTTCTCATACCAGCTTGGGAGAGAAGGGCTCTTAGTGCGGACTATGCCAACGAGGGCCTCCCGCTTCCATAGAAGCATAGAATATCCCAAGTTGGAAGGGAACCACCTGGATCATCGAGCCCAACTCCTGGCTCCAGAGAGGACCAAAAAACCAAACCCGATGTCTGAGAGCACTGTCTAAACACTGCATGGACTCTGACAGGTTCAGTGCTGTGACCACATCCCTGGGGACCCTGTTCGAGTGCCCCCAGGAACATAGAAATACTGGAGTGAGTCCAGTGGACGGCTTCAAAGATGATTAAAGGACTGGAGCACCTGTTGTACGAGGACAGGCTAACAGAACTGGGACTCTTAATCCTGGAAAAGAGAAGACTGAGGAGAGACCTCATCAATGTGTTTAAATTTCTGAGGGGAGGGTGTTGAGACAATGGAGCCTGTCTCTTTTCAGTAGTGCCCAGCAACAGGATGAGGGGCAACAGACACAAACTGAAGCACAGCAGGTCCTGGCTGAATATGAGAGGGCATTTCTTTACTGTGAGGGTGACAGAGCACTTGAACAGGTTGCCCAGAGAGGTTGTGGAGTCTCCTTCTCTGGAGATACTCTAAAAAACGCGCCTGGATGCCATCCTGCGCAATGTGCTCTGGGTGATCCTGCTGGGCAGGGGGTTTTGAATTGGATGATCTTCAGGGGTCCCTTCCAACCTCAGCCATTCGGTGATTCTGTGACCACCGTCTCAGTGAAGAACTGGTCCCAGCCACCCAGCCTCACCCTCCCCTGTCACAGCTCCGTGCCCTTCCCTCGGTCCTGTTGCTGTCCTCTGGCAGCTCAGCGCCTGCCCCTCTGCTCCCCTTGTGAGGAAGCTGCAGGCCGCCATGAGGCCTGCTCTCAGCCTCCTCTCAGCTGGGAAGGAGCTCTTTATTACTTTTGGTCCCACTTGATGGCAGAATTGTCAGCACAACCGCTTGACTTTTGCTAAAATGAGCAGTTAACGAAGGGCTTTATTAAGGGCCGGTGTCATGGGGCAGTAATGCCATATCCGCAGGCCTGGCGGGACCGACCCACGCACTCAGGCAGCCCCTTCTTGCTGCTTCCTTTCCAAAGCCTGCACTTCAGGCAAGACTGCAGATTTTCCTCACTCTGCAGTCTGGCTTTGTACACTAAAGAGTTGCTCTTCTCCTTTTAAAGTTCTCTTTCACTCTGCTCTTTCTCTCTTGGCATTTTTCATCAGCTTTACCTCTTGCTGAGTGATGGCTTGCTACTGTTTTATGCACGTAATCGTAGCACAGTCAGGAGGAGGGGCTTGGGCTTGATGAAGCGGACACAGGGACTTCGTGGTGGTAAGGTGCCAGCCCCAGTATAGGGATGAGTTCAGGCTGGTGGGGATTGCTGCTCAGTGATCACATCTTCCTGCCACTTGTAGGGCCATGGAAACAAGAGCAGAGATCTCCTTGATTTCCTTCTGTTGCACCTGCCTGTATCTGTTGAAGAGCTGAGTTACTTTACCAGCTTTCTGCTCTTGTTTGCCCTGGGTATGTAGAAACAAGTACGCTTCTAGTTCCTGGAAATGGAAGCTCCATATTGTGGCAAAACTAATTATTATTAAAACCTCCTGTACTTCAGTTTGTGTCCGTTGCCCCTCGTCCTGGGTTTAAACGGCAGCCTCCTGTACTACACGAGATAGAAACAGCCCTTTTCAGCCCTGAGAAGACCAACCGCCACAGCTTCTTTTGGAAGGATGAGGGGCAGGCACACAGAGAAAAGGAATTGCTGCGGCCTCATGGCTTGTCCATGGCCTCTTCAGCCGTTCCTGGCATGGCCAAAGTGGCTGCAGGACCAGCAGCAGGACCACCTACAATCCGGAGAAAGGCTGATTATGGCATGACTGTGAGAGACCACAAATTACAGTCTTCCATTGGTGCCGACAATATGGGGAAACCAAGTGGGCTCTCCACACAGAACCAGTGCCCGAGAGCCTGAGTGTGCCCATGCCTTCCATGAAGGAGATTCAGGCTTACAAGAAAGGAAAGAGGGAGGGATCTGCTTGTACCTGGCAGGGACTACAATATGCATTTACATGCTTGCCGCAGGATTTTACGCATAGTCCTGCCATTGCTCCTGCTACACTGGCTAGAGAGCTAGAAATACAAAAATTCTTTCAAGACATTCCTGTGGTTCATAATAAAACAGAATCAGTTTTGCCAAAATATGGAGCTTCCATTTCCAGGAACTAGAAGCGTACTTGTTTCTACATACCCAGGGCAAACAAGAGCAGAAAGCTGGTAAAGTAACTCAGCTCTTCAACAGATACAGGCAGGTGCAACAGAAGAAAATCAAGCAGATCTCTGCTCTTGTTTCCATGGCCCTACAAGTGGCAGGAAGATGTGATCACTGAGCAGCAATCCCCACCAACCTGAACTCATCCCTATGCTGGGGCTGGCACCTTACCACCACGAAGTCCCTGTCTCCACTTCATCAAGCCCAAGCCCCTCCTCCTGACTGTGCTACGATTACGTGCATAAAACGCTTCTGCTTCTGGTGGCCGGGATCTCCCTGCTCTCCAGGGGTCGATGCCTATAGGTACAGGGGGCTTGAGGGTGGAAGATCTCGGGGCTGGGAGATTTGGGGCTTTGGGACTGGGGGGCCAGGAGATGTTGGAAGGGGTCCCGTGGGTCCCTCCCCAGGTTGGTCACTGTGCCGTGCTTCTGTGCCCACAGGGTGATGGCTGGTGCCAGCAAAGGTGGGGACGGAGGCAGGTAACCCTGACAGCCCCCAGGCACTGCAGGCCTCAGAAGCACATCTCCAAGGCAGGCAGCAGAGCTAAACAGGTATTGGCTAAGGTCTCCTCCTCCATCCACTCACCGGAAACGGGGAACATTGTGCACAAGAGTCTCTGCCAAGATGAGGTAATACAGTGGTGTGAGGAGCAGTTCCAATGGACTCAGAGCTTGTCCTCTGTCTGTGACAGCGTCATTCACCCAGACAAAGATTGGAGAAGCAGCTCAGGCAACCTCCCAATACGTCCTCTGAAGAAAATAGGGAGGCCTGTAGCTTGTGTAGTCTTTCTATAGCTTGTGTAGTGTTTTAGCTGAGAAAATAAGGAAAGGGAGAGACAGGTAGCCTTCAGCTAACAGAAGCAAGGAAGGTAAGGGATAAATAGTAAAAAAGGAGAAAACCAGCTCCAGACTAACCTCTAGTAACTTTTTGCTCATTAAGGGACAGTAACATGTTAAAAATAACACCCATCAAAATGCTAATGTATGCTAATATGGGACTTGGTGTCCCATCCTCCCCCCCTCTTAAGTTAGGTGAGCTGTAACAGCCAATCAAAAATAGCCAAAGAGATCGTTTTCACAAGTTTGCTGTGTGTAAATGATGGTGATTCGAGTCAGAGGTGTGCTTGCTTTGCGAAAGATCGCCAAGCGCCTGACTCGGCAGAGTTATATAATTAATTATTGAATTAAAAGACCTTCATGTGGATTCTGACTCCATGTACTTATTGGTGCAGCACACTGAGCACGAACCTACAGACCACACTGCCGTCCTCTTTGTCATCTCTCAGGACGTGTGGATTGTTAGCTCTAAGCCCACCCTTGGAAGCCCCGATCCATCTATTCCAAGCAGGAGATCGGGTTCTGATGCGAACATGGAGAGAATCGAAGTTACAACCTGAGTGGGACAGACCGTTCCAAGTGCTCCTGATTACTGAAAGGGCAGTAAGAATGGCTGAAAAAGGGGGGACTCATTATACCCGGTAAACGCATCATCTGATACGTGAGAGACTGTCTTAACAGAGACTTCTAAGGTTAAAACAGTTAAAACTAACTCTTGTAAACCTTTAACTTCTCCTTTGAAGAATTCTTAATGAATTAATGAGTAAAAGGAATTGAATTACACAGAATTAGAGTGTTACCAGGGAACACTCCCTGGAAGTGGGAGAAAAAGAAGGGTGAGGGGTGGGGTACTGGCTATGTGGCCAGAAAGCCATGAAGGTGTTGCCCCTAGGATGGAAGGGAGTTTGCACCCTGGGGGCAATAATTCCAAACTTAACTATTATTGAAGACCCACAAAGCCCCCTTGAGAACCCATGCAGAATTAAGAGGTCCCCTGGCAGTCCTCTAGTAAAAAGAAACAGGGCTTTTCACAGCTTTGCAAGGTGGTTTTCACCTTGGTTAGGGGTGAGTGAATTAGAAAAAGCTATTGTAACTATCTCAGCTATAATTGAAGAACTAGAAGGGAACACTCTGGATGCAGTCCAGGCACTACAAGAGCAGGTAACAAGTTTGTCACAAAATTGTACTCCAGATTCAAATGAGAGTACGTTTATTACTAACCTCACCAGGAGGAGCGTGCACTCTGATTAATGCTAGTTGCTGTAGGTATGTAGATCAAATGGGATGAATTTGACTGATCTCAAAAATATTGGGGAAGAAACTTCTTAGGCCTTCATAGAATGGCTTAAGATGACACTTCCTGGGGATTTAGAAACATTTGGGAGAAACTAACTTTGTGGTTTCCTGAATGGAATTGGCTCAAACAACTATTTGTTGGTGTTATAATAATAATGGCATTGTGTATCTGTCATCCCCTGGGACATCCAAAGAAGAACATTGTGCCTTAATGTTGGAAAAACTCAGGAGCGGGGTATGTGAAGAGGTGCAAAAACAACAACAGGAGTAAGAAAAGAAGAGGGGAATCCTAAGAAACAAAGTTATGTCTTAAAATAAGGAGGATAGCTAAGAAAAATTGGATAGTGCCTAAAGATAGTTCTTTGGGGAGAATGATAAAGAATTGGGAAAACGACGCAGAAATATGGGAGAAAGATTAAAAAAAAAAAAAAAAAAAAGGTTAGAGATTGTGTAATTGTCTGGCCTAAAAAGCCAGTAACTGAAACTTCAGTATTTTGGCCAGAACACAGGCCTGATGAAAATTCAGGCTTTGGAGGAGGAATCAAGTTATGCTCCCTCTAATCCTAATATTGCACCAGAGGCAGCAGCAGATGCTCAAGGAAGGGAGACAGGGACTGCAATTAACACTAACCACGCAGAAGGAGCTCACTCTAGGCTCTGGAAGAATTAGAAAAATGTAGAAGAGATACTGAGAATTTTGCCTTCCCTGATACTAACAATACTAACACCAAATGTATATCCTCTTCAGGAGGTTTGAGTGGGACAAGGCCAAATAGGTTATGTGAACTACCCCTTACCAGACAGGTTAGGAGTTTTAAAAGTGGTTTTTATTTTTATTTTTTTTTAAAGAAACGGTCTTTAATTCAGAACCCTATAGGACCAGCAGAACAGTCAAATCCATTTCTAAGACCTAGTTTGTACTCCGGGGGCAGGGGGAAGTATCAATCCTGAGTATGTTATTCACTGGAGAAGAATGTTTAGGAGGGGAATGATTTGGCAGGCAGCTACGCAAGAATGGGAAAGAACTAACACACACCCCCCCCCCCCCCCCCAAAAAAAAAACAGAGAGTAATTCCAATGGAGCAGAAATATCCTTATTCAACTGGGATAATAACAACCCACAACACAGAAATCATATGAGAGACTTGGGGTCAGAATGAGAAAGTACTCGGGGATGAATCCTGAGGACCTGGTAGCCCAAGGGCTCTTGAAAGTTCATTTTGTGATTAAACTCTGGCCAGATACACAGAAAAAGCTCCAGAAGGTGGGAGGATGGAGGGAACAGTGTAGGTAGTGTGAAGGTGTATGTCAGGAGGGGAGATGAGAAGGACAAGCAGAGAGCAAAACTAATGGTATTCACAGCGTACTGGGTAGAGGGTTGGAGATAGAGAGGCTTTCAGGGGGAGTCGGGCCCAGGATAGAAAGGAGAGGAAGAGAGACAAAGGAATGGCAGGCAAGGAAAGCTACCTCTGTTGCAGCCTAAATCCTAGCAGGGACAGGCTTAGAGAAGATGTTTTGAGTGTGGCCAGGCTGGCCACCTCAAATAGGAATATCCAGAGTGGAAGAAGGAGGAGAGATTGCTGTTGTAAATTGAGACTAGGGGAGTCAGGGCTTCTTAGAAAGCTAGTCTCACTGAGAGCCCTTGATAAATGAAAAGTGTACCTCAAGGGTTGAGGTAAGGACATAGGCATCACTCTACAATTATCGTCACGGGCAAAACAGACTTAGCATAGGAAGATTATTAAAATTTATTACCTTTTGATGACAGGCTGGAAGGGTGAGAAAGACAGAAACAAGATGGAGGCTCTGTTGTGAGGTCCCTCCCACAGGGTGCCAACCTTCCTGGGCTGGGCCTGTGTGGGTTTCTCCATGGGCAGCGGCTCTTTGGGGGCTGCTCCAAGTGTGGGTCTGTGCTGCGGGGTCCATCCGTCAGGAGCAGGTTGGTGTACAGGGATGCTGCAGGGAACGTTAACTCCATCCCAGCCAGGCCCAGTACACCTTCCATGTCACCACTGAAAATATTAAGCACTACCGTTTGCAGTAGTTTTTGATATGGTAGGACCAAGTCAAAAGGTTTACACAAGTCATGGTAGAGGACATCCATTGCTCTTCCCCTGTCCACTGCCACTCTGTCGTAGAAGGAAGCCAAGCTAGTTAGGCGCATTAGTGCTAGTTAGGCTCGTTAGTGTGAAGCCTTCATCGCGCAGCTTTTGGTGTTGTCTTCCTTACGGCTCTGAGGAGTTCTTCATTGTGCAGCTTTTGTTGTTTCTTCACTGCAGCCACTAAGGAGTGCTTTGTTGAGCAGCTTTTAGTACTTCTTCACTTTGAGACCATTGAGTTCTGCATCATGCAGCTTTTGGGGTTCCCCATACCACATGTCCCTGAGGAGTTCTTCATCGTGAAGATTTGGTGCTTTCTTCTCTGCGGCCCTGAGGATAGCTTCATTGTGCAGCTTTTGGGTTTTTTTCACTGCAGCCTCTGAGGAGTGCTTTGCTGAGCAGCTTTGGTTGCTTTCTTCAGTGCGACTTGAGGAGTGCTTCTGCATCCAGCTTTTGCTGTCTCCTTCAGTTCCCTTCCTCGGAGGACATTTTCATCGTGCAGCTTTTGTGGTTCTCCACACCACGATTCAGCTGAGGATTGCTTTCTCATTGAGCTTTTCATGTTATCTTCAGCGTGGCTCTTGAAGAGTGCTGCTTAGTGGAGCTTTTGGTGTTTCCTTCACCATGTGGCCCCTGAGGATTGCTTTAGCATGCAGCTTTTGGTGTTTTCTTCACTGCGGCCCTGAGGATTGCTTCACCGCGCAGCTTTTGGTGTTGTCTTCCTTACAGCTCTGAGGAGTTCTGCATTGTGCAGCTCTTGGGGTTCTCCTCACCACGTTTTCCTTGAGAGAGCTTCATTGTGCATTTTTTGGTATTGTTTTCAGCTTGTTACCCGTGAGAAGTGCTTCTTCCTCCAACATGTGGTGTGTTTTTTTCTTGTTTTAGGCCCCTGAGGATTGCGTCATTATCCAACTTTAGGTTTTTTCTTCGCTGTGTCCCTGAAGATTGCTTCATCGTGCAGCTTTTGGTGTTTTCTTCATTATGGCTCTGAGGAGTTCTGCATCGTGCAGCTCTTGGGGTTCTCCTCACCATGTTTTCCCTGGTGAGATGTTCTTCATGCAACTTCTGGTATTGCACCTGAGAAATGCTTCGTCTTCCACAATTTGGTGTTTTATTTTGTTTTGTATTTATATTTTTTCCTTGTTCCAGGCCCTGAGGATTGCTTCATCGTGCAGCTTTTGGTGTTTTATTCTCTGCGGCCCTGAAGATTGCTTCCTCGTGCAGCTTTTGGTGTTTTCTTCTTTACGGCCTTGAGGAGTTCTTCATTGTGCAGCTTTTGGTGTTTCTTCACTGCAGCCTCTGAGGAGTGCTTTGTTGAGCAGCTTTTAGTACTTCTTCACTTTGAGACCATTGAGTTCTGCATCATGCAGCTTTTGGGGTTCCCCATACCACATGTCCCCTGAGGAGTTCTTCATCGTGCAGCTTTTGGTGTTTTCTTCAGTGTGACCTGGGAGGAGTTCTGCTTCGTCCAGCTTCTGGGGTTCTGTTTTAGCACTTTTCCCCTGAGGAGAGCTTCATCGTGCAACTATTTGTGTTTTCTTCACTACGACCATGAGGAGAAGTTCATCATGCAGGTTTTCGGGTTGTGTTCACCAAGTTTTCCCTGAGGATTGCTTCATCGTCCAGCTTTTGGTGTTTTCTTCACTGCGGCCCTGAAGATTGCTTCATCGTGCAGCTTCTGGTGTCGTCTTCCTTACGGCCCTGAGGAGTTCTTCACTGTGCAGCTTTTGTTGTTTTCTTCGCTGCGGCCCCGAGGATTGCTTCATCGCGCAGCTTTTGGTGTTGTCTTCCTTACGGCTCTGAGGAGTTCTGCATTGTGCAGCTCTTGGGGTTCTCTTCAACTTGTTTTCCCTGGTGAGATATTCATCATGCAACTTCTGGTATTGCCCCTGAGAAGTACTTCATCCTCCAACATGTGGTGTGTTTTTTTCTTGTTTCAGGCCCCTGAGGATTGTGTCATTGTCCAACTTCAGGTGCTTTCTTCGCTGCGTCCCTGAAGATTGCTTCATCGTGCAGCTTTTGGTGTTTTCTTCCTTACGGCCCTGAGGAGTTCTGCATTGTTCATCTTTTGGTGTTTCTTCACTGCAGCCTCTGAGGAGTGCTTTGTTGAGCAGCTTTTAGTACTTCTTCACTTTGCGACCTTTGAGTTCTGGATCATGCAGCTTTTGGGGTTCCCCATACCACATGTCCCCTGAGGAGTTCTTCATCGTGCAGCTTTTGGTGTTTTCTTCAGTGTGACCTGGGAGGAGTTCTGCATCGTCCAGCTTCTGGCTTCTGTTCAGCACTTTTCCCCTGAGGAGAGCTTCATCGTGCAGCTATTTGTGTTTTCTTCACTACGAGCCTGAGGAGAAGTTCATCATGCAGGTTTTCGGGTTGTGTTCACCAAGTTTTCCCTGAGGATCGCTTCATCGTGCAGCTTTTGGGGTTTCTTCACTGCAGCCTCTGAGGAGTGCTTTGCTGAGCAGCTTTGGTTGCTTTCTTCAGTGCGACTTGAGGAGTGCTTCTGCATCCAGCTTTTGGTGTTTCCTTCAGTGCCTCTCCTCTGAGGACATTTTCATCGTGCAGCTTCTGTTGTTCTCCACAGCACGATTCAGCTGAGGATTGCTTCCTCATTGAGCTTTCATGTTATCTTCAGTATGGGTCTTGAAGAGTGCTGCGCAGTGGAGCTTTTTGTGTTTTCTTCACCTTGTGGCCCCGGAGGATTGCTTCTTGGTGCAACTTTTGGTGTTTTCTTTCTTACTGCCCTGAGGAGTTCTTCACTGTGCAGCTTTTGTTGTTTTCTTCACTGCGGCCCTGAGGATTGCTTCATCGCGCCGCTTTTGGTCTTGTCTTCCTTACGACTCTGAGGAGTTCTGCATTGTGCAGCTCTTGGGGTTCTCCTCACCACGTTTTCCCTGGTGAGATGTTCATCATGCAACTTCTGGTATTGCCCCTGAGAAGTGTTTCGTCTTCCAAAATTTGGTGTTTTATTTTGTTTTGTATTTATATTTTTTCCTTGTTCCAGGCCCTGAGGATTGCTTCATCATGCAGCTTTTGGTGTTTTCTTCCCTGCGGTTCCCTGATTTCCTTCTGTTGCACCTGCCTGTATCTGTTGAAGAGCTGAGTTACTTAACCAGCTTTCTGCTCTTGTTTGCCCTGGGTATGTAGAAACAAGTACGCTTCTAGTTCCTGGAAATGGAAGCTCCATATTTTGGCAAAATTGATTATATTTTATTATGAACCACAGGAACGTCTTGGAAGAATTTTTGTATTTCTAGCTCTCTAGCCAGTGTAGCAGGAGCAATGGCAGGACTATGCGTAAAATCCTGCGGCAAGCACGTAAATGCATATTGTAGTCCCTGCCAGGCACAAGCAGATCCCTCCCTATCTGTCTCCAGTGTTGGAACCATAAAAAACACATCCTACGTGTCTACTGTGGCCATCCGTGGAAAGGCCTGTTCATTAGAAAAATAGACTTTATCAGTACAACTGGGAATAGACAAAGTAACCAGTGCAGTGGCAGCATTCAGGGCTGTGTAATCTGTGGGTCGCCACGTGGCCTTTTGTGGGAATGAAAGTTGTGGTTTTGCAGGGGAAAATGCCACTAACCTTGCATATTCAAAAGTGATTGTGCAGGCGAAGCGGTGGTATAACAGTGCCGAGTATGTTAAGAAGACAGGGGGACAGTGGAAGGTCCCACTGTCTAGTCAAGGCAGAAGAAGTCCCTCTAGTCATAAGAAGGGAAAAAAACACTAAAGAAACACAAAAACAAAAGAGGCCACAGAGGACCAAAAAACCAAACCCGATGTCTGAGAGCATTGTCTAAACACTGCATGAACTCTGACAGGCTTGGTGCTGTGACCGTGTACCTTGAGGACTGTGTTCCAGTGCCCAACCATCCTGTTTGGTGAAGAACCTTTTCCTAACACCCAGCCTGACCCTCCCCTGTCACAGCTCCGTGCTGTTCCCTCAGGTCCCGTTGCTCTCCCAAAAGAGCAGAGATCAGCACCTTCCCCTCCACTCCCCAGATGGAGCGGGTGCTGTTGATGGTCGGTACCGCTCCGGCACCCTGGGTGCCACAGGCTTGGTGCAAGTGCCATGAGCACATGTACCTTGTGGCAAGGGCCAGGATGATGACAAAGTCAGTTCTGCAGCCCCGGTCTTTTTGCAGTACTGTGTTGGCTGGGCTGGGAAGCACAGGGAGGGCCGTGGACAATCCAAGAGTCTGCTGGGACAGGTCCTTCCACCGACATCGCCCCTTGTCTGGTCAAGAAGACTCTCATGAAGGATCATCCCTGTTGCTGCTGGCTGGATGGTGGGACATACCCCATCTGGTGGCTCTCATGCACCATGCTGCCCAGCGCTGGCAGCTGGCTGGAGGAGCAGCCCCCTGTGCACATCATTTCAGCTCCGTTTCCTGCCTTGTGATCCTGAACCTCAGTCTGGGCAGGTTCAGTTGCCATCTTCACCTGCAGGCAGTGCCCCTGCCTTGGGCAGCATTCTGGCTCCCTTGCAGCTCCAGATGCACTGAGGCCCCAACTCCTGCCCTGCTCTGTGAGCTGCAGGTTTGGGGCCTTTGCATATTTAAAAGCGATCGTGCAGGCATAACAGTGGCATAACAGTGGGGAGTATGCTAAGCAGATAAAGGGATATTGGAAGGTCCCACTCTCACAAAACAAGGAGGATGGCTAAGAAAAACAACACAAGCAGTTGTGGATTCAGCAAAAGCAAAAAGTCACTAGCCCCTCCAGTCACAAGAGAAGAAAAAAGGAGGGAAAAGGAGAAATTAAAGGTTGGTCACATAAAGTTGTACATATATGGTATAGGAACAAGCGTCAGGTACGTCCTGAACCTGTAGTACTCAGCCAGTGAGGAAACGGGAGGAATCAAGCATCGGGTAATAGGCGATACAAGGTTATGGTACACCTGTGCTGCACGCTCCTGCTTGCAGGA
Source organism: Anser brachyrhynchus (assembly GCF_964034855.1). Lineage (NCBI taxonomy): Eukaryota > Metazoa > Chordata > Aves > Anseriformes > Anatidae > Anser > Anser brachyrhynchus. Next base: position 5,644,117 of record NC_137697.1, read on the forward strand.
CACCCGGCACTGCAATCATGAATAAAAAGCTAGTTCATTGAGATCCTCACCTGAGCCCGTGTTACTTTCTAGAGATTGCTTCTCACAGGGGTATCCTGATGTGCCCCTTTTTCCCACACACGGTCCGTCAGTTATAGCTGGAGATGAGTTAACGCCAAGGAGGCCAAGCCTCTCGCGGGAGTCTGAGGGGGTGCATCCGGGTTTGCTCAATGCCTTTCACAGGAGCAGCCAGCTCCATGGCATTGCCTTTGCCCAGATCATCTGAATCATCACTGTCAGGAGGATCAGGAGAACCGCGATCGAGCCGGGTATCTCTTGACTATTCATCATCCTCAGTGCATGTAGCATCCGCTGCTTTAGAGGATCAATTTGAGTAGGGCATGGGAAGTGAACCCTACACACATGGGCACTGGCTAACATGTGGGGCTGCACTTTTGATGCTAAGAAGCTATTCTGATGTCCTAGCTGCACAGGTCAACTGTTAGATGAGGGTTACATGCCCTATTACCTTCTAGAATTGTTTCTTGCTCTCTCTCTGGCATGTTCTTCTTCTTATGGAGCTTCCCCCATGTAGTGGGTTTACGTGGCAAGGTTTTGGTAGCAGGAGGCCATAGGGGTGGCTTCTGTGAGAAGGATCTAGAAGCCACCCCTATGGCCCCCTGCTACCAAAAACTTGCCACGTAAACCCACTACACCCCAAAAGCTTTAGAAGTGAACCCAACGGCAGCTGGACTGCTGAAGCTTTGCTGCTTCCCAGGCTGGCACAAGGGGTGCCCAGTGCAGTGTGACAGAGGAGGAAGGAAGTGCTCTCTCAGCCTTGGGTAGACAACTATTTTGTCCATGGATGCACGAAACAATTCATGAGTTGTGAGCTACCAGTTGGGAATTGCAAGTCAGGAGTTTGAGAAGGTGTCAGTTAGAATACCCCTGAATTAAGAGAGGAATGGGTGAATTCACACTGGACTAATGCGCAAGCCCGCTGCCCTGGGACACCCCTTCCCTGCCTTCCCCCCTCCAGCCTGCAGGCACAGCCCACCGCGAAGTCTGCTGGCGCTTCACAAACAGGGCACGACTTCCACCCTGGGGCTAGGAAGAGGATTTATTTGGACCGGAGGAGTGAGCTGCCTGGACCCTGGTCCTCTCTCACACCTTTCCGCACTTGCAGCCTGCGACTGTGGGCCTTGCCCTGCAGGGCAGTGTCCGGTGCCCGCAGGTTCTGCCTCTTGCTCCTGCGCACCGCCTCAGCGGAGTCTGGCTGGTGGGATCCCTGGATCCGGGAGGTGCTCGATGTCTTTGTAGCTTTGCAGGGCATGCTGGGCAGGGCGCTGGTCCTTAGGGCTGCCCTGCCACCCTCCTCCTGGGGCACAGCTGACTGGGATGGACGCTTCGTGCCCAGACGTCTCTCAAGGATCTGCAGCTTCTTGGCACGAATGTGCAGCTCCAGGGCCTCACGCTGCTCCTCAGGCATAAACGTGGCCTCAGGGCTGTGGAAGTAGACAGGCACGGGGCGGGAGCGTGGTGTCCTGGAGGCCTCTGGGAAGGAGACGGATGCCCCAAGCCTCCCCTGCTTGACCTGGTCCGGATGGAGGAGGGGCTTGGGCTTGATGAAGCGGACACAGGGACATCGTGGTGATAAGGTGCCAGCCCCAGCACAGGTATTTTTGGGCAGTGCTCGATGCTTCATATCAATGGACCTCTGCACTGGCCCAGGGAAGCGTTGCAGCTGTACTTCCCGGCACTTCTTTGTTATGTGCTCACTGAGCTTGCTGCGGTGCTCTTCCTTCAGCTGCAGCATCTTGATCCTGAGAGGTGCTGCAGTGTGGCTGTGTTTCCCATTCCTGACATCACACTATCACAGATTTCTAGGTTGGAAGAGTCCTCAAGATCATCGAGTCCAACCTCCGACCTAACACTAAGTCCTCCACTAAACCATATCGCTAAGCTCTACATCTAAACGTCTTTTAAAGACCTCCAGGGATGGTGACTCCACCACCTCTCTGGGCAGCCCGTTCCAATGCTTAATAACCCTTTCGGTAAAGAAGTTCTTCCTAACATCTAACCTAAAAATCCCCTGTCGCAACTTTCGCCCATTCCCCCTCGTCCTGTCACCAGGCACGTGGGAGAATAGACCAACCCCCACCTCTCTACAGCCTCCTTTAAGGTAACTGTAGAGAGCGATAAGGTCGCCCCTGAGCCTCCTCTTCTCCAGGCTGAACAAGCCCAGCTCCCTCAGCCGCTCCTCGTAAGACTTGTTCTCCAGACCCCTCACCAGCTTGGTCGCCCTTCTCTGGACTCGCTCGAGCACGTCCATGTCCTTCCTGTAGCGAGGGGCCCAAAACTGGACACAGTACTCAAGGTGCGGCCTCACCAGAGCCGAGTACAGGGGGACAATCACCTCCCTAGACCTGCTGGCCACACTGCTTCTTATGCAAGCCAGGATGCTGTTGGCCTTCTTGGCCACCTGGGCACACTGCTGGCTCATATTCAGCCGACTATCAACCAGTACTCCCAGGTCCTTCTCCGCCAGGCAGCTTTCCAGCCACTCATCTCCCAGCCTGTAGCTCTGCTTGGGGTTGTTGCGCCCCAGGTGCAGGACCCGGCACTTGGCCTTGTTGAACTTCATGCAGTTGACCTCAGCCCATCTGTCCAGCCTGTCCAGATCCTCCTGCAGAGCCTTCCTGCCCTCGAGCAGATCGACACACGCACTTAGCTTGGTGTCATCAGTCACAAGCGGATCCAGGATGATAACATAGTCAGTTTGGCAGCCCTGGTCTTTGCGCATAATTGTGTTGGCTGGGCTGGGAAGCACTGGAGGGGCCCTGGATAGACCAGGAGGTGGCTGGGACAGGTCAACCTGTGGACATCGCCCCTTGGACGTGTCCTCCCAGTGGCGTCGCCCCTCTCGTGGTTCAAGCAACCTCTCATGAACAATCACCCCACTTGATGATGGAACAATATTTTTGCCTCGTGTAGAGCTCCAAATGTCAGTCCTGGGTTGCTGCTGTTTCCTGGGGAGCCCGCCCAGTTTCCCTGTGCATTCCTTGGGACTAAGAGCACAGTCTGTGTGCCTGCCAGGTGCAGACCTGTCATCTCTTCTATTTGTCTGGGGCAAAGATAGTCCTTTTTCTCTCTTGGCCCAGCTGGGAAATGCTGAAGAGAGCATGGGCAACCCAAAAGGCTTCAGGAACTCCCCCTTCCTCTGAGGCAGCCCTCCATCAGGGCGGAGAATGCTCTCCTGGACAATGCAGTCCATTTGTGGTGGCTGGCTGGAGGAGCTGACCCCAGAGTGTGGCCCTTGCTTCCTCTTTCCTTTCTTGTAAGCCTGAATCTCCTTCATGGAAGGCATGGGCACACTCAGGCTCTCGGGCACTGGTTCTGTGTGGAGAGCCCACTTGGTTTCCCCATGCTTCTGTCGGCGCCAATGGAAGACTGTAATTTGTGGTCTCTCACAGTCATGCCATGATCAGCCTTTCTCCGGATTGTAGGTGGTCCTGCTGCTGGTCCTGCAGCCACTTTGGCCATGCCAGGAACAGCTGAAGAGGCCATGGACAATCCATGGGGCCGCAGGAATTCCTCTTTTCTGCTTGCCTGCCCCTCATCTTTCTGGAAGAAGCTCTTGCGGATGTTGTTCTCCTGGCTGAATAGAGCTGGTTCTGCCCTGGGTTCTACAGGAGGCCACAGTAACAATCCACTCCTGTCAGGCAGCCCTCCGTCAGGGCGGAGAATGCTCTCACGGACAATGCAGTCCGTTTGTGGTTGCTGTCTGTAGGAGCTGACCTCAGAGCGCAGCTCTTCATCCCTGTTTCCTGCCCTATGATACTGAATCTCGGTTATTGGAAGTTTGAAGGCCGTCAGGCCATGTGGTTGCTCATTCTTTCTAGAGAGCCCACATGTTTTTTCCACACTTTCGCTGGTGTTGATAGGAGAGAGGAATTGGTCTTCTCTTCCAGAGATGCCACGATCATCCTTCCTTGGCATTGCTTCTTGTCCTGCTGCTTGTCCTGCAGCCGCTTTAGCCATATCAGGAACAGCTGGGGGGGCAATCGGCAAATTGTGAGGGCGAGTGAGCTGCACCCGTCTGTGAGGCAGCCCCCCATCTGGGTGAATAACGGTCTCATGTACAATGTGGTCCAGGCTAATTGAGCGGTTATACCTCTTGCCGCCTAGCAAAACAGGGAGGGAGTCTGAGCTGCAGTGGGAGAGAGGCACCAGGGCCACCGCAGCCCCATAGGGATGGGCTGCTCGGTGCTGAGGCTCACCCACGGGGGACTCACCTGGCTTCGGTACCGGTGGTTGCCGCTGCCGCCGTCCACAACTTCGCCGGAGTCGGCCGTCACCCTGTGGGCACAGAAGCACGGCACTGTGACCAACCTGGGGAGGGACCCACGGGACCCCTTCCAACACCTCCTGGCCCCCAGTCCCCCAGCCCCGAATTCCCCCACCCTCCAGCCCCCTGTACCTGTTGGCGTCGACCCCTGGAGAGCAGGGAGATCCCAGCCAGCAGAAGCATGAGGCCGGGGATGAGGAAAAAGCTGCTGTCGACCATTGCTCACAGCCAGGTACGACCGCACTGGCAGATGTGGGGTGGTGGCCGGTGCTTTCTAGGGTCATGGCTGTGAGGTCACAGCCCCCAGCCCACGTTGAAGCAGGCCGGTGCCCCTGTGCTGCATTTGTGGGGAGGTGGGGGACCAGGACGGCTCCCCCAGTCTGTTCACTCGGGGCTGGGGTCAGAGGCCACTTCCCAGCTCCAGCTGTGTCCGACAGCTGCTCCTGTCCCCCACCACAAGCTGCTTAGTCTGCCACACTACAGGTTCCCTTCTGATGCCATCTGTCCTTTCCTGGTTTCAGCTGAGATAGCGTTTTCTTCCTAGTATGCAGTAATGTACTGTGTTCTGGATTTAGGAAGAGAAGAATGCTGATAACAGACCAATATTTTAAGTATTGCGTAGCAGTGCTTACATGGAGCCAAGGACGTTTCAGCTCCTCACGCTGCCCTGCCATCGAGGAGACCGGGGGTGCACAAGGAGCTGGGAGGGGACAGAACCAGGACAGCTGACCCTAACAGGCCAAGGGATGTCTCATACTATATGGCGTCAGGCTGAAGAATAAAACCGGGTGAGTTGGCCAGGGTGTGCTGCCACTGTCTGGGGACAGGCTGGGCATTGGTCAGCAGGTGGTAAGCAATTGTGTTTTGCGTCAGTTACTTTGTATATTCTATTTTTACTACTGTTATCATCCCTTCCTTTTCTTTTACTATTAAATTGTCATTATCTCAACGCATGAGTTTTACCTTTTTTCTGGTTCTCTCCCCAATCCCACTGTTGAGGAGTGAGCAAATGGCTGCGTGGTGCTTAGCTGTCTGCTGGGTTAAACCACAACCCCTCCTTTTAGCAAACTGGTAGAAGAGCTAGAGGAATGGGGAAGCACTGTCAAGTCTCATCACCCCTGCAGTTCTCCTCTGGCGCCAGTAAAGACTCCAAATGGCCAGTGGCGACTCTCGGGAGATTATCCAGCCTTGAACACTGCCATTGCTCCTCAGGAATCACAGAATCAAAGAATGGCTGTGGTTGGAAGGGACCTGTGCAGCCTGGTCTGCTGACTCATGGATGGTAGTGGATGCCCTGGGGGTCTGTCTACCGTTGTGGAAGCAAACCAATTGGCAGCACAGATATGAACCAGTCTGGGTTGCTGCATCGTGGCAAGACGTGCTGCCCAGACAAAAAACGCTGATGTAAAATTACAGCATTTAGATACATGTCCAAGAAGCACACCACTAAAGAACATGGGAGCAACGACCAGGTAAAGCAGCCTGCAAAAATGTGTCTCACGTAGACCTGGACTGGGAATTTAAGGATGAGCTGTTGGCTCGATGGGCCAACGAAACATCCAGACATCTAGGGAGAGATGGCACATACAGGTAGGCTCTTGATCAAGGAGTGGACCTGACCATTGAGGCCATCACACAGATCCCCCCCAACATGTGAAACAAGTGCAGCAATCAAGTGAGCTACACGAGTAGTCTCCCTGGACTAGAGGGCACTGGCTAGGTTTTTGTTAGGGTGAGGCCTGGCAGATTGTCTATATTGGACTGCTACCGTGACCCTCCAAGGCAAGCACTACAGACTCACCATAGTGAAAGCAACTAGCAGGTCGCTTGAAACATACCAAGTAAATCACACCGCTGCCCAAAACACTATCTTGGGCCTTTTAAAGCAAGTTGTACGGCATCGTGACACCCCTGAGAGAACAGAGTCAGAGAATGGGAATCATTCCCAAAATACTCTTCTGAGCTCCTGGACCAAGAAACTGCACTGAATGGATGTCTCACAGCCCATATCATCCAGAAGCCTCCAGAAAGGTTGAGAAACATAATGGTCTGTTAAAGGCTACTGTTCCCCTGCGTTGACCATTGAGACTCCAAAGAATGAGAAACAACCTGCAGCCAATAACACAGGCTCAGGCGAGGATCTCACTGAACTAGCATTTTTATTGGTGATTGCAGTGGTGGCGCCCTACAAGCAAGAGCGCACAGCAGAGGTGTATCATAACCTTATATCCCCCTATTACCCAATGTTTGATTCCTCTCCTGTTTCCTCATTGGCTGAGTACTACAGGTTTACAACCTACTTGACGCTTATTACTATACCATATATGTACAATTTTATTTGACCGACTTTTAATGTCTCCTTTTTTTGGTGGTGGTGTTTTTTTGTTCTTCTTTCTTCTTTCCCCTTCTTCTCTTGTGACTAGAGGGACTTCTTCTGTCTTGAGTAGTCAGTGGGACCCTCCACTATCCACCTATCTTCTTAACACTCGGCACTGTTATACCACCGCTTCGCCTGCACAATCACTTTTGAATATGCAAGGTTAGTGGCATTTTCCCCTGCAAAACCACAACTTTCATTCCCACAAAAGGCCACGTGGCGACCCACAGATTACACAGCCCTGAATGCTGCCACTGCACTGGTTACTTTGTCTATTCCCAGTTGAACTGATAAAGTCTATTTTTCTAATGAACAGACCTTTCCACGGATGGCCACAGTAGACACGTAGGATGTGTTTTTTACGATTACAACACTGGAGACAGATAGGGAGGGATCTGCTTGTACCTGGCAGGGACTACAATATGCATTTACGTGCTTGCCGCAGGATTTTACGCATAGTCCTGCCATTGCTCCTGCTACACTGGCTAGAGAGCTAGACATACAAAAATTCTTTCAAGACATTCCTGTGGTTCATAATAAAACAGAATCTGTTTTGCCAAAATATGGAGCTTCCATTTCCAGGAACTAGAAGCGTACTTGTTTCTACATACCCAGGGCAAACAAGAGCAGAAAGCTGGTTAAGTAACTCAGCTCTTCAACAGATACAGGCAGGTGCAACAGAAGGAAATCAAGGAGATCTCTGCTCTTGTTTCCATGGCCCTACAAGTGGCAGGAAGATGTGATCACTGAGCAGCAATCCCCACCAGCCTGAACTCATCCCTATACTGGGGCTGGCACCTTACCACCACGAAGTCCCTGTGTCCGCTTCATCAAGCCCAAGCCCCTCCTCCTGACTGTGCTACGATTACGTGCATAAAACAGTAGCAAGCCATCACTCAGCAAGAGGTAAAGCTGATGAAAAATGCCAAGAGAGAAAGAGCAGAGTGAAAGAGAACTTTAAAAGGAGAAGAGCAACTCTTTAGTGTACAAAGCCAGACTGCAGAGTGAGGAAAATCTGCAGTCTTGCCTGAAGTGCAGGCTTTGGAAAGGAAGCAGCAAGAAGGGGCTGCCTGAGTGCGTGGGTCGGTCCCGCCAGGCCTGCGGATATGGCATTACTGCCCCATGACACCGGCCCTTAATAAAGCCCTTCGTTAACTGCTCATTTTAGCAAAAGTCAAGCGGTTGTGCTGACAATTCTGCCATCAAGTGGGACCAAAAGTAATAAAGAGCTCCTTCCCAGCTGAGAGGAGGCTGAGAGCAGGCCTCATGGCGGCCGGCAGCTTCCTCACAAGGGGAGCAGAGGGGCAGGCGCTGAGCTGCCAGAGGACAGCAACAGGACCGAGGGAAGGGCACGGAGCTGTGACAGGGGAGGGTGAGGCTGGGTGGTTGGGACCAGTTCTTCACTGAGACGGTGGTCACAGAATCACAGAATGGCTGAGGTTGGAAGGGACCCCTGAAGATCATCCAATTCAAAACCCCCTGCCCAGCAGGATCACCCAGAGCACATTGCGCAGGATGGCATCCAGGCGCGTTTTTTAGAGTATCTCCAGAGAAGGAGACTCCACAACCTCTCTGGGCAACCTGTTCAAGTGCTCTGTCACCCTCACAGTAAAGAAATGCCCTCTCATATTCAGCCAGGACCTGCTGTGCTTCCGTTTGTGTCCGTTGCCCCTCGTCCTGGGTTTAAACGGCAGCCTCCTGTACTGGATGAGACAGAAACAGCCCTTTTCAGCCCTGAGAAGACCAACCGCCACAGCTTCTTTCGGAAGGATGAGGGGCAGGCACGCAGAGAAAAGGAATTGCTGCGGCCTCATGGCTTGTCCATGGCCTCTTCAGCTGTTCCTGGCATGGCCAAAGTGGCAGCAGGACCAGCAGCAGGACCACCTACCATCCCAAGAAAGGCTGATCATGGCATGACTGTGACAAACCAAAAATCACGCTCTTCCATTGGCACCAGCAGAAGCATGGGGAAAGCAAGTGGGCTCGCCATACAGACTCAGTGCCTGCATGGCCTGAGGGCACCCAAAACATCCAAGCTGGAGATTCAGGATTACATGGAGGGAAAGAGGAAGCAAGGGCCACACTCTGGGGTCAGCTCCTCCAGCCAGCCACCACAAATGGACTGCATTGTCCGGGAGAGCATTCTCCACCCTGATGGAGGGCTGCCTCAGAGGAAGGGGGAGTTCCTGAAGCCTTTTGGGTTGCCCATGCTCTCTTCAGCATTTCCCAGCTGGGCCAAGAGGGAAAAAGGACTACCTTTGCCCCAGACAAATAGAAGAGATGACAGGTCTGCACCTGGCAGGCACACAGACTGTGCTCTTAGTGACAAGGAATGTGCAGGGAAACTGGGCGGGCTCCCCAGGAAACAGCAGCAACCCAGGACTGACGTTTGGGGCTCCACGCGATGCAACAACACTGATCCATCAGCAAGGGGAATGACTGTTCACAAGAGGTTACCTGACCACAAGAGGGACAACGTCACTGGGAGGACATGTCCAAAATATGGAGCTTCCATTTCCAGGAACTAGAAGCGTACTTGTTTCTACATACCCAGGGCAAACAAGAGCAGAAAGCTGGTAAAGTAACTCAGCTCTTCAACAGATACAGGCAGGTGCAACAGAAGGAAATCAAGCAGATCTCTGCTCTTGTTTCAATGGCCCTACAAGTGACAGGAAGATGTGATCACTGAGCAGCAATCCCCACCAACCTGAACTCATCCCTATGCTGGGGCTGGCACATTCTCACTACGAAGTCCCTGTGTCCGCTTCATTAAGCCCAAGCCCCTCCTCCATCCCTAACATCCAACCCGAAAACCTGCACGATGAAGCTCTCCTCAGGGGACATGTGGTATGGGGAACCGCAAAAGCTGCATGATGCAGAACTCAATGGTCGCAAAGTGATGAAGACACTAAAAGCTGCTCAACAAAGCACTCCTCAGAGGATCCAGTGAAGAAACAACAAAAGCTGCACAATGAAGGAATCTTCAGGGCCGCAGGGAAGAAAACACGAAAAGCTGCATGATGAAGCAATCCTCAGGACCTGGAACAAGGAAAAAATATAAATACAAAACAAAATAAAACACCAAATTTTGGAAGACGAAGCACTTCTCAGGGGCAATACCAGAAGTTGCATGATGAACATCTCACCGGGGAAAACATCATGAGGAGAACCCCAAGAGCTGCACGATGCAGAACTCCTCAGAGCCGTAAAGAAGAAAACACCGAAAGCTGCACGATGAAGCAATCCTCAGGACCGCAGTGAAGAAAACAACAAAAGCTGCACAGTGAAGAACTCCTCAGGGCAGTAAGAAAGAAAACACCAAAAGTTGCACCAAGAAGCAATCCTCCGGGGCCACAAGGTAAAGAAAACACAAAAAGCTCCACTGCGCAGCACGCTTCAATAGCCACACTGAAGATAATATGAAAACCTTAATAGGGAAGCAATCCTTAGCTGAAACATGGTCTGGAGAACCACAAAAGCTGCACGATGAAAATGTCCTCAGAGGAAAGGCACTGAAGGAAACACCAAAAGCTGTACACAGAAGCACTCCTCAAGTCGCACTGAAGAAAGCAACCAAAGCTGCTCAGCAAAGCACTCCTCAGAGGCTGCAGTGAAGAAACCCCAAAAGCTGCACGATGAAGCGATCCTCAGGGAAATCTTGGTGAACACAACCCGAAAACCTGCATGATGAACTTCTCCTCTGGGTGGTAGTGAAGAAAACACAAATAGCTGCACGATGAAGCTCTCCTCAGGGGAAAAGTGCTGAACAGAACCCCAGAAGCTGGACGATGCAGAACTCCTCACAGGTCACACTGAATAAAACACCAAAAGCTGCACGATGAAGAATTCCTCAGAGGACATGTGGTATGGGGAAAAAACAAAAGCTGCATGACGCAGATCTCAATGGTCGCAAAGTGAAAAAGACACTAAAACTCTTCAACAAAGCACTCCTCAGAGGCTGCAGTGAAGAAACAACAAAAGCTGCACAATGAAGAACTCCTCAGGGCCGCAGAGAATAAAACACCAAAAGCTGCACGATGAAGCAATCCTCAGGGCCTGGAACAAGGAAAAAATATAAATACAAAACAAAATAAAACACCAAATTGTGGAAGACGAAGCACTTCTCAGGGGCAATACCAGAAGTTGCATGAAGAACATCTCACCAGGGAAAACATGGTGAGGAGAACCCCAAGCGCTGCACGATGCAGAACTCCTCAGAGCCATAATGAAGAAAACACCAAAAGCTGCACGATGAAGCAATCTTCAGGGACACAGCGAAGAAAACACCTACAGTTGGACAATGACGCAATCCTCAGGGGCCTAAAACAAGAAAAAAACACACCACCTGTTGGAGGAAGAAGCACTTCTCACGGGCAACAAGCTGAAAACAATACCAGAAAATGTACAATGAAGCTCTCTCAGGGAAAACGGGGTGAGGAGAACCCCAAGAGCTGCACAATGCAGAACTCCTCAGAGCCGTAAGGAAGACAACACCAAAAGCTGCACGGTGAAGCAATCCTCAGGGCCGCAGTGAAGAAAACACCAAAAGCTGCATGCTAAAGCAATCCTCAGGGGCCACAAGGTGAAGGAAACACCAAAAGCTCCACTGAGCAGCACTCTTCAAGAGCCACACTGAAGATAACATGAAAAGCTCAATGAGGAAGCAATCCTCAGCTGAAACGTCGTTTGGAGAACCACAAAATCTGCACGATGAAAATGTCCTCAGAGGAAAGGCACTGAAGGAAACACCAAAAGCTGGATGCAGAAGCACTCCTCAAGTCGCACTGAAGAAAGCAACCAAAGCTGCTCAGCAAAGCACTCCTCAGAGGCTGCAGTGAAGAAACAACAAAAGCTGCACGATGAAGCAATCTTCAGGGCCAGAGAGAAGAAAACACCAAAATCTGCACGAGGAAGTAATCCTCAGGGTCTGGAACAAGGAAAAAATATAAATACAAAACAAAATAAAACACCAAATTTTGGAAGACGAAGCACATCTCAGGGGCAATACCAGAAGTTGCATGATGAATATCTCACCAGGGAAAACATGGTGAGGAGAACCCCAAGAGCTGCACGATGCAGAACTCCTCAGAGCTGTAAGGAAGACAACACCAAGAGCTGCGCGATGAAGAACTCCTCAGGGCCGCAGTGAAGAAAACATCAAAAGCTGCATGCTGAAGCAATCCTCAGGGGCCACAAAGCGAAGGAAACACCAAAAGCTCCACTGAGCAGCACTCTTCAAGAGCCACACTGAAGATAACATGAAAAGCTCAATGAGGAAACAATCCTTAGCTGAATCGTGGTGTGGAGAACCACAAAAGCTGCACGATGAAAATGTCCTCAGAGGAAAGGCACTGAAGGAAACACCAAAAGCTGGATGCAGAAGCACTCCTCAAGTCGCACTGAAGAAAGCAACCAAAGCTGCTCAGCAAAGCACTCCTCAGAAGCTGCAGTGAAGAAACCCCAATAGCTGCACGATGAAGCGATCCTCAGGGAAAACTTGGTGAACACAACCCGAAAACCTGCATGATGAACTTCTCCTCATGGTCGTAGTGAAGAAAACACAAATAGCTGCACGATGAAGCTCTCCTCAGGGCAAAAGTGCTGAACAGAACCCCAGAAGCTGGACGATGCAGAACTCCTCCCAGGTCACACTGAAGAAAACACCAAAAGCTGCACGATGAAGAACTCCTCAGGGGACATGTGGTATGGGGAACCCCAAAAGCTGCATGATGCAGAACTCAATGTTCGCAACGTGAAGAAGGCACTAAAAGCTGCTCAACAAAGCACTCCTCAGAGACGGCAGTGAAGAAACAACAAAAGCTGCACAATGCAGAACTCCTCAGGGCCGTAATGAAGAAAACACCAAACGCTGCACGATGAAGCAATCCTCAGGGCCTGGAACAAGGAAAAAATATGAGTACAAAACAAAATAAAACACCAAATTTTGGAAGACGAAGCACATCTCAGGGGCAATACCAGAAGTTGCATGATGAACATCTCACCAGGGAAAACATGGTGAGGAGAACCCCAAGACCTGCACGATGCAGAACTCCTCAGAGCCGTAAAGAAGAAAACACCAAAAGCTGCACGATGAAGCAATCTTCAGGGACGCAGCGAAGAAAGCACCTGAAGTTGGACAATGACACAATCCTCAGGGGCCTGAAACAAGAAAAAAACACACCACCTGTTGGAGGATGAAGCACTTCTCACGGGCAACAAGCTGAAAACAATACCAAAAAATGCACAATGAAGATCTCTCAAGGAAAACGTGGTGAGGAGAACCCCAAGAGCTGCACAATGCAGAACTCCTCAGAGCCGTAAGGAAGACAACACCAAAAGCTGCACAATGAAAAACTCCTCAGGGCCGTAATGAAGAAAACACCAGAAGCTGCACGATGAAGCAATCCTCAGGGCCGCAGTGAAGAAAACACCAAAAGCTGCACGATGAAGCAATCCTCAGGGGCCACACGGTGAAGAAAACACTAAAAGATCCACTGAGCAGCACTCTTCAAGAGCCACACTGAAGATGACATGAAAAGCTCAATGAGGAAACAATCCTCAGCTGAAACGTGGTGTGGAGAACCACAAAAGCTGCACGATGAAAATGTCCTCCGAGGAAAGGCACTGAAGAAAACACCAAAAGCTGGATGCAGAAGCACTCCTCAAGTCGCTCTGAAGAAAGCAACCAAAGCTGCTCAGCAAAGCACTCCTCAGAGGCTGCAGTGAAGAAACCCCAAAAGCTGCACGATGAAGAACTCCTCAGGGAAAACTTGGTGAACACAACCCGAAAACCTGCATGATGAACTTCTCCTCTGGGTGGTAGTGAAGAAAACACAAATAGCTGCACGATGAAGCTCTCCTCAGGGCAAAAGTGCTGAACAGAAACCCTGCAGCTGGACGATGCAGAACTCCTCACAGGTCACAGTGAAAAAAACACCAAAAGCTGCACGATGAAGAACTCCTCAGGGGACATGTGGTATGGGGAACCCCAAAAGCTGCATGGTGCAGAACTCAATGGTCGCAACGTGAAGAATGCACTAAAAGCTGCTCAACACAGCACTCCTCAGAGGCTGCAGAGAAGAAAACCCAAAAGCTGCACAATGAAGAACTCCTCAGGGAAAACTTGGTGAACACAACCCGAAAACCTGCATGACGAACTTCTCCTCAGGGTCGTAGTGAAGAAAACACCAAAAGCTGCATGATGAAGAACTCCTCAGGGGACATGTGGTATGGGGAACCCCAAAAGCTGCATGATGCAGAACTCAAAGGTCACTAAGTGAAGAAGACACTAAAAGCTGCTCAACAAAGCACTCCTCAGAGGCTGCAGTGAAAAAACACCAAAAGCTGCACGATGAAGGAATCTTCAGGGCCGCAAAGAAGAAAACAACAAAAGCTGCACGATGAAGCAATCTTCAAAGCTGCAGTGAAGAAAACACCTAAACCTGGACAATGATGCAATCCTCCGGGGCCTGAAGGAAGAAAAAAACACACCACATGTTGGAGGATGAAGCACTTCTCAGGGGCAACAAGCTGAAAACAATACCAAAAAATGTACAATGAAGCTCTCTCAGGGAAAACGTGGTGAGGAGAACCCCAAGAGCTGCACAATGCAGAACTCCTCAGAGCCGTAAGGAAGACAACACCAAAAGCTGCACGGTGAAGCAATCCTCAGGGCCGCAGTGAAGAAAACACCAAAAGCTGCACAGAGAAGAACTCCTCAGGGCCACAGAGAAGAAAACACCAAAAGCTGCACGCTGAAGCAATCCTCAGGGCCTGGAACAAGGAAAAAATATAAATACAAAACAAAATAAAACACCAAATTTTGGAATCACAGAATCACAGAATCACAGAATCGTCTAGGTTGGAAGAGACCTCCAAGATCATCTAGTCCAACCTCTGCCCTAACACTAACAAGTCCTCCACTAAACCATATCACTAAGGGCTACATCTAAACGTCTTTTAAAGACCTCCAGGGATGGCGACTCAACCACCTCCCTGGGCAGCCCATTCCAATGCCTAACAACCCTTTCGGTAAAGAAGTTCTTCCTAACATCCAACCTAAACCTCCCCTGGCACAACTTTAGCCCATTCCCCCTCGTCCTGTCACCAGGCACGTGGGAGAATAGACCAACCCCCACCTCTCTACAGCCTCCTTTAAGGTAACTGTAGAGAGCGATGAGGTCTCCCCTGAGCCTCCTCTTCTCGAGGCTAAACAACCCCAGCTCCCTCAGCCGCTCCTCGTAAGACTTGTTCTCCAGACCCCTCACCAGCCTCGTTGCCCTTCTCTGGAGTCTCTCGAGCACCTCCATGTCCTTCTTGTAGCGAGGGGCCCAAAACTGGACACAGTACTCAAGGTGCGGCCTCACCAGAGCCGAGTACAGGGGGACAATCACCTCCCTAGACCTGCTGGCCACACTGCTTCTTATGCAAGCCAGGATGCTGTTGGCCTTCTTGGCCACCTGAGCACACTGCTGGCTCATATTCAGCCGACTATCAACCAGTACTCCCAGGTCCTTCTCCGCCAGGCAGCTTTCCAGCCACTCATCTCCCAGCCTGTAGCTCTGCTTGGGGTTGTTACGCCCCAGATGCAGGACCCGGCACTTGGCCTTGTTGAACTTCATGCAGTTGACCTCAGCCCATCGGTCCAGCCTGTCCAGATCCTCCTGCAGAGCCTTCCTTCCCTCGAGCAGATCGACACACACCCCTAACTTGGTGTCATCTGCAAACTTACTGAGGGTGCACTCAATCCCCTCATCCAGGTCATCGATAAAGATATTAAAGAGGACCGGCCCCAGCACCGAGCCCTGGGGGACTCCACTAGTAACCGGCCTCCAACTGGATTTGGCTCCATTCACCACAACACTTTGGGCCCGGCCATCCAGCCAGATTTTAACCCAAAGAAGATGAAGATGAAGCACTTCTCAGGGGCAATACCAGAAGTTGCATGATGAACATCTCACCAGGGAAAACATGGTGAGGAGAACCCCAAGAGCTGCACGATGCAGAACTCCTCAGAGCCGTAAAGAAGAAAACACCAAAAGCTGCACGATGAAGAACTCCTCAGGGGACATGTGGTATGGGGAACCCCAAAAGCTGCATGGTGCAGAACTCAATGGTCGCAACGTGAAGAAGGCACTAAAAGCTGCTCAACAAAGCACTCCTCAGAGGATCCAGTGAAGAAACAACAAAAGCTGCACAATGAAGAACTCCTCAGGGCCGTAATGAAGAAAACACCAAAAGCTGCACGATGAAGCAATCCACAAGGCCTGGAACACGGAAAAAATATAAATATAAAACGAAATAAAACACCAAATTTGGGAAGATGAAGCACTTCTCAGGGGCAATACCAGAAGTTGCATGATGAACATCTCACTAGGGAAAACATGGTGAGGAGAACGCCAAGAGCTGCACGATGCAGAACTCCTCAGAGCCGTAAGGAAGACAACACCAAAAGGTGCACGATGAAGCAATCCTCGGGGCCGTAGTGAAGAAAACAAGAAAAGCTGCACGATGAAGCAATCCTCAGGGAAAACTTGGTGAAGAAAACACCAAAAGCTGCACGCTGAAGCAATCCTCAGGGGCCACAAGGCGAAGGAAACACCAAAAGCTCCACTGAGCAGCACTCTTCAAGAGCCACACTGAAGATAACATGAAAAGCTCAATGAGGAAGGAATCCTTAGCTGAAACGTGGTGTGGAGAACCACAAAAGCTGCACGATGAAAATGTCCTCCGAGGAGAGGCACTGAAGGAAACACCAAAAGCTGGATGCAGAAGCACTCCTCAAGTCGCACTGAAGAAAGCTACCAAAGCTGCTCTGCAAAGCACTCCTCAGAGGCTGCAGTGAAGAAACAACAAAAGCTGCACGATGAAGAACTCCACAGGTCCGCAGAGAAGAAAACACCAAAAGCTGCACGATGAAGAACTCCTCAGGGGACACGTAGTATGGGGATCCGCAAAATCTGCGAAATGCAGAACTCAATCGTTGCAACGTGAAGAAGGCACTAAAAGCTGCGCAACAAAGCACTCCTCGGAGACGGCAGTGAAGAAACAGCAAAAGCTGCACAATGAAGAACTCCTCAGGGCCGCAGAGAAGAAAATGCCAAACGCTGCACAATGAAGAACTCCTCAGGGGACATGTGGTATGGGGAACCCCAAAAGCTGCATGATGCAGAACAAAATGGTCGCAAACTGAAGAAACTAAAACTGCTCAACAAAGCACTCCTCAGAGACGGCAGTGAAGAAACAACAAAAGCTGCACAATGAAGAACTCCTTAGGGCCATAATGAAGAAAACACCAGAAGCTGCACGATGAAGCAATCTTCAGGGCCACAGAGAATAAAACACCAAAAGCTGCACGAGGAAGTAATCCTCAGGGTTTGGAACAAGGAAAAAATATAAATACAAAACAAAATACAACACCAAATTTTGGAAGACGAAGTACATCTCAAGGGCAATACCAGAAGTTGCATGATGAATATCTCACCAGGGAAAACAAGTTGAAGAGAACCCCAAGAGCTGCACAATGCAGAACTCCTCAGAGCCGTAAGGAAGACAACACCAAAAGCTGCACGAAGAAGCAATCCTCAGGGATGCAGTGAAGAAAACAACAAAAGCTGCACAATGAAGAACTCCTGAGGGCCGTAAGGAAGACAATACCAAAAGCTGCGCGATGAAGCAATCTTCAGGGCCGCGGTGAAGAAAACACCAAAAGCTGCACGATGAAGCAATCCTCAGGGGCCACAAGGCGAAGAAAACACAAAAAGCTCCACTGAGCAGCACACTTCCAGATCCACACTGAAGATAACATGAAAAGCTCAGTGAGGAAGCAATCCTCAGCTGAAACGTCGTTTGGAGAACCACAAAATCTGCATGATGAAAATGTCCTCAGAGGAAAGGCACTGAAGGAAACACCAAAAGCTGGATGCAGAAGCACTCCTCAAGTCGCACTGAAGAAAGCAACCAAAGCTGCTCAGCAAAGCACTCCTCAGAGGCTGCAGTGAAGAAACAACAAAAGCTGCACGAAGAAGCAATCTTCAGGGCCAGAGAGAAGAAAACACCAAAATCTGCACGAGGAAGTAATCCTCAGGGTCTGGAACAAGGAAAAAATATAAATACAAAACAAAATAAATCACCAAATTTTTGGAAGACGAAGCACATCTCAGGGGCAATAGCAGAAGTTGCATGATGAATATCTCACCAGGGAAAACATGGTGAGGAGAACCCCAAGAGCTGCACGATGCAGAACTCCTCAGAGCCGTAAAGAAGAAAACACCAAAAGCTGCACGATGAAGCAATCTTCAGGGCCACAGTGAAGAAAAAACTTAAAGTTGGACAATGATACAATCCTCAGGGGCCTGAAACAAGAAAAAAACCCACCACCTGTTGGAGGATGAAGCACTTCTTACGGGAAACAAGCTGAAAACAATTCCAAAAAATGCACAATGAAGCTCTCTCAAGGAAAACGTGGTGAGGAGAACCCCAAGAGCTGCACAATGCAGAACTCCTCAGAGCTGTAAGGAAGACAACACCAAAAGCTGCGCGATGAAGAACTCCTGAGGGCCGTAAGGAAGAAAACACCAAAAGATGCAAAATGAAGCAATCTTCAGGGGCCACAAGGTGAAGAAAACACAAAAAGCTCCACTGAGCAGGAATACAAGGAAAAAATATACAAGGAAATAAATATAAGGAAAATATAAGGAAATATACAAGGAAATAAATATAATACAAGGAAAAAATATAAGTATAAGATTTTAACCCAAAGAAGATGAAGATGAAGCACATCTCAGGGGCAATACCAGAAGTTGCATGATGAACATCTCACCAGGGAAAACATCGTGAGGAGAACCCCAAGAGCTGCACGATGCAGAACTCCTCAGAGCCGTAAAGAAGAAAACACCAAAAGCTGCACGATGAAGCAATCTTCAGGGACGCAGCGAAGAAAGCACCTGAAGTTGGACAATGACACAATCCTCAGGGGCCTGAAACAAGAAAAAAACACACCACCTGTTGGAGGATGAAGCACTTCTCACGGGCAACAAGCTGAAAACAATACCAAAAAATGCACAATGAAGCTCTCTCAAGGAAAACGTGGTGAGGAGAACCCCAAGAGCTGCACAATGCAGAACTCCTCAGAGCCGTAAGGAAGACAACACCAAAAGCTGCACAATGAAGAACTCCTGAGGGCCATAAGGAAGAAAACACCAAAAGATGCAAAATGAAGCAATCTTCAGGGCCGCAGTGAAGAAAACACCAAAAGCTGCACGCTGAAGCAAACCTCAGGGGCCACAAGGCGAAGGAAACACCAAAAGCTCCACTGAGAAGCATTCTTCGAGAGCCACACAGGAGATAACATGAAAAGCTCAGTGAGGAAGCAATCCTCAGCTGAAACGTGGTGTGGAGAACCACAAAAGCTGCACGATGAAAATGTCCTCAGAGGAAAGGCACTGAAGGAGACAGCAAAAGCTGGATGCAGAAGCACTCCTCAAGTCGCACTGAAGAAAGCAACCAAAGCTGCTCAGCAAAGCACTCCTCAGAGGCTGCAGTGAAGAAACCCCAAAAGCTGCACGATGAAGGAATCTTCAGGGCCGCAGAGAAGAAAACACCAAAAGCTGAACAATGAAGAACTCCACAGGTCCGTAATGAAGAAAACACCAAAAGCTGACGAATGAAGCAATCCTCAGGGGACATGTGGTATGGGGAACCCCAAAAGCTGCATGATGCAGAACTCAAAGGTCGCAACGTGAAGTACACACTAAAAGCTGCTCAACAAAGCACTCCTCAGAGGCAGCAGTGAAAAAACAACAAAAGGTGTGTCATCAAGAACTCCTCAGGGCTGCAGAGAAGAAAACAACAAAAGCTGCACTATGAGGAACTCCACAGGTCCGTAATGAGGAAAACACGAAAAGCAGCACGATGAAGCAATCTTCAGGGCCACAGTGAAGAAAACACCAAAAGCTGCACGATGAAGAACTCCTCAGGGGACATGTGGCATGGGGAACCCCAAAAGATGCATGATGCAGAACTCAGTGGTCGCAAAGTGATGAAGACACTAAAAGCTGCTCAACAAAGCACTTCTCAGAGGCTGTAGAGAAGTAACCCCAAAAGCTGCACAATGAAGAACTCCTCAGGGAAAACTTGGTGAACACAACCCGAACACCTGCATGACGAACTTCTCCTCAGGGTCGTAGTGAAGAAAACACCAAAAGCTGCATGATGAAGAACTCCTCAGGGGACATGTGGTATGGGGAACCCCAAAAGCTGCATGATGCAGAACTCAGTGGTCTCTAAGTGAATAAGACACTAAAAGCTGCTCAACAAAGCACTTCTCAGAGGCTGCAGTGAAGAAACACCGAAAGCTGCACGATGAAGGAATCTTCAGGGCCGCAGAAAAGAAAACACCAAAAGCTGCACGATGAAGAACTCCACAGGTCCGTAATGAAGAAAACACCAAAAGCTGCACGATGAAGCAATCTTCAGGGGCCTGCAACAAGAAAAAAACACAACATATGTTGGAGGATGAAGCACTTTTCACGGGCAACAATCTGAAAACAATACCAAAAAATGCACAATGAAGCTCTCTCAGGGAAAACGTGATGAGGAGAACCCCAAGAGCTGCACAATGCAGAACTCCTCAGAGCTGTAAGGAAGACAACAGCAAAAGATGCACGGTGAAGCAATCCTCAGATCCGCAGTGAAGAAAACACCAAACGCTGCACAATGAAAAACTCCTCAGGGCCGTAATGAAGAAAACACCAGAAGCTGCACGATGAAGCAATCCTCAGGGCCGCAGTGAAGAAAACACCAAAAGCTGCACGATGAAGCAATCCTCAGGGGCCACACGGTGAAGAAAACACTAAAAGATCCACTGAGCAGCACTCTTCAAGAGCCACACTGAAGATAACATGAAAAGCTCAATGAGGAAACAATCCTCAGCTGAAACGTGGTGTGGAGAACCACAAAAGCTGCACGATGAAAATGTCCTCAGAGGAAAGGCACTGAAGGAAACACCAAAAGCTGGATGCAGAAGCACTCCTCAAGTCGCTCTGAAGAAAGCAACCAAAGCTGCTCAGCAAAGCACTCCTCAGAGGCTGCAGTGAAGAAACCCCAAAAGCTGCACGATGAAGCAATCCTCAGGGAAAACTTGGTGAACACAACCCGAAAACCTGCATGATGAACTTCTCCTCTGGGTGGTAGTGAAGAAAACACAAATAGCTGCACGATGAAGCTCTCCTCAGGGGAAAAGTGCTGAACAGAATCCCTGCAGCTGGACGATGCAGAACTCCTCACAGGTCACAGTGAAAAAAACACCAAAAGCTGCACGATGAAGAACTCCTCAGGGGACATGTGGTATGGGGAACCCCAAAAGCTGCATGATGCAGAACTCAATGGTCGCAACGTGAAGAATGCACTAAAAGCTGCTCAACACAGCACTCCTCAGAGGCTGCAGAGAAGAAAACCCAAAAGCTGCACAATGAAGAACTCCTCAGGGAAAACTTGGTGAACACAACCCGAAAACCTGCATGACGAACTTCTCCTCAGGGTCGTAGTGAAGAAAACACCAAAAGCTGCATGATGAAGAACTCCTCAGGGGACATGTGGTATGGGGAACCCCAAAAGCTGCATGATGCAGAACTCAAAGGTCACTAAGTGAAGAAGACACTAAAAGCTGCTCAACAAAGCACTCCTCAGAGGCTGCAGTGAAAAAACACCAAAAGCTGCACGATGAAGGAATCTTCAGGGCCGCAAAGAAGAAAACAACAAAAGCTGCACGATGAAGCAATCTTCAAAGCTGCAGTGAAGAAAACACCTAAACCTGGACAATGATGCAATCCTCCGGGGCCTGAAGGAAGAAAAAAACACACCACATGTTGGAGGATGAAGCACTTCTCAGGGGCAACAAGCTGAAAACAATACCAAAAAATGTACAATGAAGCTCTCTCAGGGAAAACGTGGTGAGGAGAACCCCAAGAGCTGCACAATGCAGAACTCCTCAGAGCCGTAAGGAAGACAACACCAAAAGCTGCACGGTGAAGCAATCCTCAGGGCCGCAGTGAAGAAAACACCAAAAGCTGCACAGAGAAGAACTCCTCAGGGCCACAGAGAAGAAAACACCAAAAGCTGCACGCTGAAGCAATCCTCAGGGCCTGGAACAAGGAAAAAATATAAATACAAAACAAAATAAAACACCAAATTTTGGAATCACAGAATCACAGAATCACAGAATCGTCTAGGTTGGAAGAGACCTCCAAGATCATCTAGTCCAACCTCTGCCCTAACACTAACAAGTCCTCCACTAAACCATATCACTAAGGGCTACATCTAAACGTCTTTTAAAGACCTCCAGGGATGGCGACTCAACCACCTCCCTGGGCAGCCCATTCCAATGCCTAACAACCCTTTCGGTAAAGAAGTTCTTCCTAACATCCAACCTAAACCTCCCCTGGCACAACTTTAGCCCATTCCCCCTCGTCCTGTCACCAGGCACGTGGGAGAATAGACCAACCCCCACCTCTCTACAGCCTCCTTTAAGGTAACTGTAGAGAGCGATGAGGTCTCCCCTGAGCCTCCTCTTCTCGAGGCTAAACAACCCCAGCTCCCTCAGCCGCTCCTCGTAAGACTTGTTCTCCAGACCCCTCACCAGCTTCGTTGCCCTTCTCTGGAGTCTCTCGAGCACCTCCATGTCCTTCTTGTAGCGAGGGGCCCAAAACTGGACACAGTACTCAAGGTGCGGCCTCACCAGAGCCGAGTACAGGGGGACAATCACCTCCCTAGACCTGCTGGCCACACTGCTTCTTATGCAAGCCAGGATGCTGTTGGCCTTCTTGGCCACCTGAGCACACTGCTGGCTCATATTCAGCCGACTATCAACCAGTACTCCCAGGTCCTTCTCCGCCAGGCAGCTTTCCAGCCACTCATCTCCCAGCCTGTAGCTCTGCTTGGGGTTGTTACGCCCCAGATGCAGGACCCGGCACTTGGCCTTGTTGAACTTCATGCAGTTGACCTCAGCCCATCGGTCCAGCCTGTCCAGATCCTCCTGCAGAGCCTTCCTTCCCTCGAGCAGATCGACACACACCCCTAACTTGGTGTCATCTGCAAACTTACTGAGGGTGCACTCAATCCCCTCATCCAGGTCATCGATAAAGATATTAAAGAGGACCGGCCCCAGCACCGAGCCCTGGGGGACTCCACTAGTAACCGGCCTCCAACTGGATTTGGCTCCATTCACCACAACACTTTGGGCCCGGCCATCCAGCCAGATTTTAACCCAAAGAAGATGAAGATGAAGCACTTCTCAGGGGCAATACCAGAAGTTGCATGATGAACATCTCACCAGGGAAAACATGGTGAGGAGAACCCCAAGAGCTGCACGATGTAGAACTCCTCAGAGCCGTAAAGAAGAAAACACCAAAAGCTGCACGATGAAGAACTCCTCAGGGGACATGTGGTATGGGGAACCCCAAAAGCTGCATGATGCAGAACTCAATGGTCGCAACGTGAAGAAGGCACTAAAAGCTGCTCAACAAAGCACTCCTCAGAGGATCCAGTGAAGAAACAACAAAAGCTGCACAATGAAGAACTCCTCAGGGCCGTAATGAAGAAAACACCAAAAGCTGCACGATGAAGCAATCCACAAGGCCTGGAACACGGAAAAAATATAAATACAAAACAAAATAAAACACCAAATTTGGGAAGATGAAGCACTTCTCAGGGGCAATACCAGAAGTTGCATGATGAACATCTCACTAGGGAAAACATGGTGAGGAGAACGCCAAGAGCTGCACGATGCAGAACTCCTCAGAGCCGTAAGGAAGACAACACCAAAAGGTGCACGATGAAGCAATCCTCGGGGCCGTAGTGAAGAAAACAAGAAAAGCTGCACGATGAAGCAATCCTCAGGGAAAACTTGGTGAAGAAAACACCAAAAGCTGCACGCTGAAGCAATCCTCAGGGGCCACAAGGCGAAGGAAACACCAAAAGCTCCACTGAGCAGCACTCTTCAAGAGCCACACTGAAGATAACATGAAAAGCTCAATGAGGAAGGAATCCTTAGCTGAAACGTGGTGTGGAGAACCACAAAAGCTGCACGATGAAAATGTCCTCCGAGGAGAGGCACTGAAGGAAACACCAAAAGCTGGATGCAGAAGCACTCCTCAAGTCGCACTGAAGAAAGCTACCAAAGCTGCTCTGCAAAGCACTCCTCAGAGGCTGCAGTGAAGAAACAACAAAAGCTGCACGATGAAGAACTCCACAGGTCCGCAGAGAAGAAAACACCAAAAGCTGCACGATGAAGAACTCCTCAGGGGACACGTAGTATGGGGATCCGCAAAATCTGCGAAATGCAGAACTCAATCGTTGCAACGTGAAGAAGGCACTAAAAGCTGCGCAACAAAGCACTCCTCAGAGACGGCAGTGAAGAAACAGCAAAAGCTGCACAATGAAGAACTCCTCAGGGCCGCAGAGAAGAAAATGCCAAACGCTGCACAATGAAGAACTCCTCAGGGGACATGTGGTATGGGGAACCCCAAAAGCTGCATGATGCAGAACAAAATGGTCGCAAACTGAAGAAACTAAAACTGCTCAACAAAGCACTCCTCAGAGACGGCAGTGAAGAAACAACAAAAGCTGCACAATGAAGAACTCCTTAGGGCCATAATGAAGAAAACACCAGAAGCTGCACGATGAAGCAATCTTCAGGGCCACAGAGAATAAAACACCAAAAGCTGCACGATGAAGTAATCCTCAGGGTTTGGAACAAGGAAAAAATATAAATACAAAACAAAATACAACACCAAATTTTGGAAGACGAAGTACATCTCAAGGGCAATACCAGAAGTTGCATGATGAATATCTCACCAGGGAAAACAAGTTGAAGAGAACCCCAAGAGCTGCACAATGCAGAACTCCTCAGAGCCGTAAGGAAGACAACACCAAAAGCTGCACGAAGAAGCAATCCTCAGGGATGCAGTGAAGAAAACAACAAAAGCTGCACAATGAAGAACTCCTGAGGGCCGTAAGGAAGACAATACCAAAAGCTGCGCGATGAAGCAATCTTCAGGGCCGCGGTGAAGAAAACACCAAAAGCTGCACGATGAAGCAATCCTCAGGGGCCACAAGGCGAAGAAAACACAAAAAGCTCCACTGAGCAGCACACTTCCAGATCCACACTGAAGATAACATGAAAAGCTCAGTGAGGAAGCAATCCTCAGCTGAAACGTCGTTTGGAGAACCACAAAATCTGCACGATGAAAATGTCCTCAGAGGAAAGGCACTGAAGGAAACACCAAAAGCTGGATGCAGAAGCACTCCTCAAGTCGCACTGAAGAAAGCAACCAAAGCTGCTCAGCAAAGCACTCCTCAGAGGCTGCAGTGAAGAAACAACAAAAGCTGCACGAAGAAGCAATCTTCAGGGCCAGAGAGAAGAAAACACCAAAATCTGCACGAGGAAGTAATCCTCAGGGTCTGGAACAAGGAAAAAATATAAATACAAAACAAAATAAATCACCAAATTTTTGGAAGACGAAGCACATCTCAGGGGCAATAGCAGAAGTTGCATGATGAATATCTCACCAGGGAAAACACGGTGAGGAGAACCCCAAGAGCTGCACGATGCAGAACTCCTCAGAGCCGTAAAGAAGAAAACACCAAAAGCTGCACGATGAAGCAATCTTCAGGGCCACAGTGAAGAAAAAACTTAAAGTTGGACAATGATACAATCCTCAGGGGCCTGAAACAAGAAAAAAACACACCACCTGTTGGAGGATGAAGCACTTCTTACGGGAAACAAGCTGAAAACAATTCCAAAAAATGCACAATGAAGCTCTCTCAAGGAAAACGTGGTGAGGAGAACCCCAAGAGCTGCACAATGCAGAACTCCTCAGAGCTGTAAGGAAGACAACACCAAAAGCTGCGCGATGAAGAACTCCTCAGGGCCGCAGTGAAGAAAACATCAAAAGCTGCATGCTGAAGCAATCCTCAGGGGCCACAAGGTGAAGAAAACACAAAAAGCTCCACTGAGCAGCACTCTTCAAGAGCCACACTGAAGATAACATGAAAAGCTCAATGAGGAAACAATCCTTAGCTGAATCGTGGTGTGGAGAACCACAAAAGCTGCACGATGAAAATGTCCTCAGAGGAAAGGCACTGAAGGAAACACCAAAAGCTGGATGCAGAAGCACTCCTCAAGTCGCACTGAAGAAAGCAACCAAAGCTGCTCAGCAAAGCACTCCTCAGAGGCTGCAGTGAAGAAACCCCAAAAGCTGTACGATGAAGAACTCCTCAGGGAAAACTTGGTGAACACAACCCGAAAACCTGCATGATGAACTTCTCCTCTGGGTGGTAGTGAAGAAAACACAAATAGCTGCACGATGAAGCTCTCCTCAGGGCAAAAGTGCTGAACAGAACCCCAGAAGCTGGACGATGCAGAACTCCTCACAGGTCACACTGAAGAAAACACCAAAAGCTGCACGATGAAGAACTCCTCAGGGGACATGTGGTATGGGGAACCCCAAAAGCTGCATGATGCAGAACTCAATGTTCGCAACGTGAAGAAGGCACTAAAAGCTGCTCAACAAAGCACTCCTCAGAGACGGCAGTGAAGAAACAACAAAAGCTGCACAATGCAGAACTCCTCAGGGCCGTAATGAAGAAAACACCAAACGCTGCACGATGAAGTAATCTTCAGGGCCTGATACAAGGAAAAAATATAAGTACAAAACAAAATAAAACACCAAATTTTGGAAGACGAAGCACATCTCAGGGGCAATACCAGAAGTTGCATGATGAACATCTCACCAGGGAAAACATCGTGAGGAGAACCCCAAGAGCTGCACGATGCAGAACTCCTCAGAGCCGTAAAGAAGAAAACACCAAAAGCTGCACGATGAAGCAATCTTCAGGGACGCAGCGAAGAAAGCACCTGAAGTTGGACAATGACACAATCCTCAGGGGCCTGAAACAAGAAAAAAACACACCACCTGTTGGAGGATGAAGCACTTCTCACGGGCAACAAGCTGAAAACAATACCAAAAAATGCACAATGAAGCTCTCTCAAGGAAAACGTGGTGAGGAGAACCCCAAGAGCTGCACAATGCAGAACTCCTCAGAGCCGTAAGGAAGACAACACCAAAAGCTGCACAATGAAGAACTCCTGAGGGCCATAAGGAAGAAAACACCAAAAGATGCAAAATGAAGCAATCTTCAGGGCCGCAGTGAAGAAAACACCAAAAGCTGCACGCTGAAGCAAACCTCAGGGGCCACAAGGCGAAGGAAACACCAAAAGCTCCACTGAGAAGCATTCTTCGAGAGCCACACGGGAGATAACATGAAAAGCTCAGTGAGGAAGCAATCCTCAGCTGAAACGTGGTGTGGAGAACCACAAAAGCTGCACGATGAAAATGTCCTCAGAGGAAAGGCACTGAAGGAGACAGCAAAAGCTGGATGCAGAAGCACTCCTCAAGTCGCACTGAAGAAAGCAACCAAAGCTGCTCAGCAAAGCACTCCTCAGAGGCTGCAGTGAAGAAACCCCAAAAGCTGCACGATGAAGGAATCTTCAGGGCCGCAGAGAAGAAAACACCAAAAGCTGAACAATGAAGAACTCCACAGGTCCGTAATGAAGAAAACACCAAAAGCTGACGAATGAAGCAATCCTCAGGGGACATGTGGTATGGGGAACCCCAAAAGCTGCATGATGCAGAACTCAAAGGTCGCAACGTGAAGTACACACTAAAAGCTGCTCAACAAAGCACTCCTCAGAGGCAGCAGTGAAAAAACAACAAAAGGTGTGTCATCAAGAACTCCTCAGGGCTGCAGAGAAGAAAACAACAAAAGCTGCACTATGAGGAACTCCACAGGTCCGTAATGAGGAAAACACGAAAAGCAGCACGATGAAGCAATCTTCAGGGCCACAGTGAAGAAAACACCAAAAGCTGCACGATGAAGAACTCCTCAGGGGACATGTGGCATGGGGAACCCCAAAAGATGCATGATGCAGAACTCAGTGGTCGCAAAGTGATGAAGACACTAAAAGCTGCTCAACAAAGCACTTCTCAGAGGCTGTAGAGAAGTAACCCCAAAAGCTGCACAATGAAGAACTCCTCAGGGAAAACTTGGTGAACACAACCCGAACACCTGCATGACGAACTTCTCCTCAGGGTCGTAGTGAAGAAAACACCAAAAGCTGCATGATGAAGAACTCCTCAGGGGACATGTGGTATGGGGAACCCCAAAAGCTGCATGATGCAGAACTCAGTGGTCTCTAAGTGAATAAGACACTAAAAGCTGCTCAACAAAGCACTTCTCAGAGGCTGCAGTGAAGAAACACCGAAAGCTGCACGATGAAGGAATCTTCAGGGCCGCAGAAAAGAAAACACCAAAAGCTGCACGATGAAGAACTCCACAGGTCCGTAATGAAGAAAACACCAAAAGCTGCACGAAGAAGCAATCTTCAGGGCTGCAGTGAAGAAAACACCTAAACCTGGACAATGATGCAATCCTCAGGGGCCTGAAGGAAGAAAAAAACACACCACATGTTGGAGGATGAAGCACTTCTCAGGGGCAACAAGCTGAAAACAATACCAAAAAATGTACAATGAAGCTCTCTCAGGGAAAACGTGGTGAGGAGAACCCCAAGAGCTGCACAATGCAGAACTCCTCAGAGCCGTAAGGAAGACAACACCAAAAGCTGCACGGTGAAGCAATCCTCAGGGCCGCAGTGAAGAAAACACCAAAAGCTGCACAGAGAAGAACTCCTCAGGGCCACAGAGAAGAAAACACCAAAAGCTGCACGCTGAAGCAATCCTCAGGGCCTGGAACAAGGAAAAAATATAAATACAAAACAAAATAAAACACCAAATTTTGGAATCACAGAATCACAGAATCACAGAATCGTCTAGGTTGGAAGAGACCTCCAAGATCATCTAGTCCAACCTCTGCCCTAACACTAACAAGTCCTCCACTAAACCATATCACTAAGGGCTACATCTAAACGTCTTTTAAAGACCTCCAGGGATGGCGACTCAACCACCTTCCTGGGCAGCCCATTCCAATGCCTAACAACCCTTTCGGTAAAGAAGTTCTTCCTAACATCCAACCTAAACCTCCCCTGGCACAACTTTAGCCCATTCCCCCTCGTCCTGTCACCAGGCACGTGGGAGAATAGACCAACCCCCACCTCTCTACAGCCTCCTTTAAGGTAACTGTAGAGAGCGATGAGGTCTCCCCTGAGCCTCCTCTTCTCGAGGCTAAACAACCCCAGCTCCCTCAGCCGCTCCTCGTAAGACTTGTTCTCCAGACCCCTCACCAGCTTCGTTGCCCTTCTCTGGAGTCTCTCGAGCACCTCCATGTCCTTCTTGTAGCGAGGGGCCCAAAACTGGACACAGTACTCAAGGTGCGGCCTCACCAGAGCCGAGTACAGGGGGACAATCACCTCCCTAGACCTGCTGGCCACACTGCTTCTTATGCAAGCCAGGATGCTGTTGGCCTTCTTGGCCACCTGAGCACACTGCTGGCTCATATTCAGCCGACTATCAACCAGTACTCCCAGGTCCTTCTCCGCCAGGCAGCTTTCCAGCCACTCATCTCCCAGCCTGTAGCTCTGCTTGGGGTTGTTACGCCCCAGATGCAGGACCCGGCACTTGGCCTTGTTGAACTTCATGCAGTTGACCTCAGCCCATCGGTCCAGCCTGTCCAGATCCTCCTGCAGAGCCTTCCTTCCCTCGAGCAGATCGACACACACCCCTAACTTGGTGTCATCTGCAAACTTACTGAGGGTGCACTCAATCCCCTCATCCAGGTCATCGATAAAGATATTAAAGAGGACCGGCCCCAGCACCGAGCCCTGGGGGACTCCACTAGTAACCGGCCTCCAACTGGATTTGGCTCCATTCACCACAACACTTTGGGCCCGGCCATCCAGCCAGATTTTAACCCAAAGAAGATGAAGATGAAGCACTTCTCAGGGGCAATACCAGAAGTTGCATGATGAACATCTCACCAGGGAAAACATGGTGAGGAGAACCCCAAGAGCTGCACGATGCAGAACTCCTCAGAGCCGTAAAGAAGAAAACACCAAAAGCTGCACGATGAAGAACTCCTCAGGGGACATGTGGTATGGGGAACCCCAAAAGCTGCATGATGCAGAACTCAATGGTCGCAACGTGAAGAAGGCACTAAAAGCTGCTCAACAAAGCACTCCTCAGAGGATCCAGTGAAGAAACAACAAAAGCTGCACAATGAAGAACTCCTCAGGGCCGTAATGAAGAAAACACCAAAAGCTGCACGATGAAGCAATCCACAAGGCCTGGAACACGGAAAAAATATAAATACAAAACGAAATAAAACACCAAATTTGGGAAGATGAAGCACTTCTCAGGGGCAATACCAGAAGTTGCATGATGAACATCTCACTAGGGAAAACATGGTGAGGAGAACGCCAAGCGCTGCACGATGCAGAACTCCTCAGAGCCGTAAGGAAGACAACACCAAAAGCTGCACGATGAAGCAATCCTCAGGGGCCACAAGGCGAAGGAAACACCAAAAGCTCCACTGAGCAGCACTCTTCAAGAGCCACACTGAAGATAACATGAAAAGCTCAATGAGGAAGGAATCCTTAGCTGAAACGTGGTGTGGAGAACCACAAAAGCTGCACGATGAAAATGTCCTCCGAGGAGAGGCACTGAAGGAAACACCAAAAGCTGGATGCAGAAGCACTCCTCAAGTCGCACTGAAGAAAGCTACCAAAGCTGCTCTGCAAAGCACTCCTCAGAGGCTGCAGTGAAGAAAAAACAAAAGCTGCACGATGAAGAACTCCACAGGTCCGCAGAGAAGAAAACACCAAAAGCTGCACGATGAAGAACTCCTCAGGGGACATGTAGTATGGGGATCCGCAAAATCTGCGAAATGCAGAACTCAATCGTTGCAACGTGAAGAAGGCACTAAAAGCTGCGCAACAAAGCACTCCTCAGAGACGGCAGTGAAGAAACAGCAAAAGCTGCACAATGAAGAACTCCTCAGGGCCGCAGAGAAGAAAATGCCAAACGCTGCACGATGAAGAACTCCTCAGGGGACATGTGGTATGGGGAACCCCAAAAGCTGCATGATGCAGAACAAAATGGTCGCAAACTGAAGAAACTAAAACTGCTCAACAAAGCACTCCTCAGAGACGGCAGTGAAGAAACAACAAAAGCTGCACAATGAAGAACTCCTTAGGGCCATAATGAAGAAAACACCAGAAGCTGCACGATGAAGCAATCCTCAGGGCCACAGAGAATAAAACACCAAAAGCTGCACGATGAAGTAATCCTCAGGGTTTGGAACAAGGAAAAAATATAAATACAAAACAAAATACAACACCAAATTTTGGAAGACGAAGTACATTTCAAGGGCAATACCAGAAGTTGCATGATGAATATCTCACCAGGGAAAACAAGTTGAAGAGAACCCCAAGAGCTGCACAATGCAGAACTCCTCAGAGCCGTAAGGAAGACAACACCAAAAGCTGCACGAAGAAGCAATCCTCAGGGATGCAGTGAAGAAAACAACAAAAGCTGCACAATGCAGAACTCCTGAGGGCCGTAAGGAAGACAATACCAAAAGCTGCGCGATGAAGCAATCTTCAGGGCCGCGGTGAAGAAAACACCAAAAGCTGCACGCTGAAGCAATCCTCAGGGGCCACAAGGCGAAGGAAACACAAAAAGCTCCACTGATCAGCACACTTCCAGATCCACACTGAAGATAACATGAAAAGCTCAGTGAGAAAGCAATCCTCAGCTGAAACGTCGTTTGGAGAACCACAAAATCTGCACGATGAAAATGTCCTCAGAGGAAAGGCACTGAAGGAAACACCAAAAGCTGGATGCAGAAGCACTCCTCAAGTCGCACTGAAGAAAGCTACCAAAGCTGCTCAGCAAAGCACTCCTCAGAGGCTGCAGTGAAGAAACAACAAAAGCTGCACGATGAAGCAATCTTCAGGGCCAGAGAGAAGAAAACACCAAAATCTGCACGAGGAAGTAATCCTCAGGGTCTGGAACAAGGAAAAAATATAAATACAAAACAAAATAAATCACCAAATTTTGGAAGACGAACCACATCTCAGGGGCAATAGCAGAAGTTGCATGATGAATATCTCACCAGGGAAAACATGGTGAGGAGAACCCCAAGAGCTGCACGATGCAGAACTCCTCAGAGCCGTAAAGAAGAAAACACCAAAAGCTGCACGATGAAGCAATCTTCAGGGACGCAGCGAAGAAAGCACCTGAAGTTGGACAATGACACAATCCTCAGGGGCCTGAAACAAGAAAAAAACACACCACCTGTTGGAGGATGAAGCACTTCTTACGGGAAACAAGCTGAAAACAATTCCAAAAAATGCACAATGAAGCTCTCTCAAGGAAAACGTGGTGAGGAGAACCCCAAGAGCTGCACAATGCAGAACTCCTCAGAGCTGTAAGGAAGACAACACCAAAAGCTGCGCGATGAAGAACTCCTCAGGGCCGCAGTGAAGAAAACATCAAAAGCTGCATGCTGAAGCAATCCTCAGGGGCCACAAAGCGAAGGAAACACCAAAAGCTCCACTGAGCAGCACTCTTCAAGAGCCACACTGAAGATAACATGAAAAGCTCAATGAGGAAACAATCCTTAGCTGAATCGTGGTGTGGAGAACCACAAAAGCTGCACGATGAAAATGTCCTCAGAGGAAAGGCACTGAAGGAAACACCAAAAGCTGGATGCAGAAGCACTCCTCAAGTCGCACTGAAGAAAGCAACCAAAGCTGCTCAGCAAAGCACTCCTCAGAGGCTGCAGTGAAGAAACCCCAAAAGCTGCACGATGAAGCGATCCTCAGGGAAAACTTGGTGAACACAACCCGAAAACCTGCATGATGAACTTCTCCTCATGGTCGTAGTGAAGAAAACACAAATAGCTGCACGATGAAGCTCTCCTCAGGGCAAAAGTGCTGAACAGAACCCCAGAAGCTGGACGATGCAGAACTCCTCACAGGTCACACTGAAGAAAACACCAAAAGCTGCACGATGAAGAACTCCTCAGGGGACATGTGGTATGGGGAACCCCAGAAGCTGCATGATGCAGAACTCAATGTTCGCAACGTGAAGAAGGCACTAAAAGCTGCTCAACAAAGCACTCCTCAGAGGCTGCAGTGAAGAAACAACAAAAGCTGCACAATGCAGAATTCCTCAGGGCCGTAATGAAGACAACACCAAAAGCTGCACGAAGAAGCAATCCTCAGGGATGCAGTGAAGAAAACAACAAAAGCTGCACAATGCAGAACTCCTCAGGGCCGTAATGAAGAAAACACCAAACGCTGCACGATGAAGCAATCTTCAGGGCCTGATACAAGGAAAAAATATAAGTACAAAACAAAATAAAACACCAAATTTTGGAAGACGAAGCACATCTCAGGGGCAATACCAGAAGTTGCATGATGAACATCTCACCAGGGAAAACATCGTGAGGAGAACCCCAAGAGCTGCACGATGCAGAACTCCTCAGAGCCGTAAAGAAGAAAACACCAAAAGCTGCACGATGAAGCAATCTTCAGGGACGCAGCGAAGAAAGCACCTGAAGTTGGACAATGACACAATCCTCAGGGGCCTGAAACAAGAAAAAAACACACCACCTGTTGGAGGATGAAGCACTTCTCACGGGCAACAAGCTGAAAACAATACCAAAAAATGCACAATGAAGCTCTCTCAAGGAAAACGTGGTGAGGAGAACCCCAAGAGCTGCACAATGCAGAACTCCTCAGAGCCGTAAGGAAGACAACACCAAAAGCTGCACAATGAAGAACTCCTGAGGGCCGTAAGGAAGAAAACACCAAAAGATGCAAAATGAAGCAATCTTCAGGGCCGCAGTGAAGAAAACACCAAAAGCTGCACGCTGAAGCAAACCTCAGGGGCCACAAGGCGAAGGAAACACCAAAAGCTCCACTGAGAAGCATTCTTCGAGAGCCACACTGGAGATAACATGAAAAGCTCAGTGAGGAAGCAATCCTCAGCTGAAACATCGTGTGGAGAACCACAAAAGCTGCACGATGAAAATGTCCTCAGAGGAAAGGCACTGAAGGAAACACCAAAAGCTGGATGCAGAAGCACTCCTCAAGTCGCACTGAAGAAAGCAACGAAAGCTGCTCAGCAAAGCACTCCTCAGAGGCTGCAGTGAAGAAACCCCAAAAGCTGCACGATGAAGGAATCTTCAGGGCCGCAGAGAAGAAAACACCAAAAGCTGAACAATGAAGAACTCCACAGGTCCGTAATGAAGAAAACACCAAAAGCTGACGAATGAAGCAATCCTCAGGGGACATGTGGTATGGGGAACCCCAAAAGCTGCATGATGCAGAACTCAAAGGTCGCAACGTGAAGTACACACTAAAAGCTGCTCAACAAAGCACTCCTCAGAGGCAGCAGTGAAAAAACAACAAAAGATGTGTCATCAAGAACTCCTCAGGGCTGCAGAGAAGAAAACACCAAAAGCTGCACAATGAGGAACTCCACAGGTCCGTAATGAGGAAAACACGAAAAGCAGCACGATGAAGCAATCTTCAGGGCCACAGTGAAGAAAACACCAAAAGCTGCACGATGAAGAACTCCTCAGGGGACATGTGGTATGGGGAACCCCAAAAGCTGCATGATGCAGAACTCAGTGGTCGCAAAGTGATGAAGACACTAAAAGCTGCTCAACAAAGCACTTCTCAGAGGCTGTAGAGAAGTAACCCCAAAAGCTGCACAATGAAGAACTCCTCAGGGAAAACTTGGTGAACACAACCCGAACACCTGCATGATGAACTATTCCTCAGGATCGTAGTGAAGAAAACACCAAAAGCTGCATGATGAAGGAATCTTCAGGGGACATGTGGTATGGGGAACCCCAAAAGCTGCATGATGCAGAACTCAGTGGTCTCTAAGTGAATAAGACACTAAAAGCTGCTCAACAAAGCACTTCTCAGAGGCTGCAGTGAAGAAACACCGAAAGCTGCACGATGAAGGAATCTTCAGGGCCGCAGAGAAGAAAACACCAAAAGCTGCACGATGAAGAACTCCACAGGTCCGTAATGAAGAAAACACCAAAAGCTGCACGATGAAACAATCTTCAGGGGCCTGCAACAAGAAAAAAACACAACATATGTTGGAGGATGAAGCACTTTTCACGGGCAACAATCTGAAAACAATACCAAAAAATGCACAATGAAGCTCTCTCAGGGAAAACGTGATGAGGAGAACCCCAAGAGCTGCACAATGCAGAACTCCTCAGAGCTGTAAGGAAGACAACAGCAAAAGATGCACGGTGAAGCAATCCTCAGATCCGCAGTGAAGAAAACACCAAACGCTGCACAATGAAAAACTCCTCAGGGCCGTAATGAAGAAAACACCAAAAGCTGCACGGTGAAGCAATCCTCAGGGCCGCAGTGAAGAAAACACCAAAAGCTGCACGATGAAGCAATCCTCAGGGGCCACACGGTGAAGAAAACACTAAAAGATCCACTGAGCAGCACTCTTCAAGAGCCACACTGAAGATAACATGAAAAGCTCAATGAGGAAACAATCCTCAGCTGAAACGTGGTGTGGAGAACCACAAAAGCTGCACGATGAAAATGTCCTCAGAGGAAAGGCACTGAAGGAAACACCAAAAGCTGGATGCAGAAGCACTCCTCAAGTCGCTCTGAAGAAAGCAACCAAAGCTGCTCAGCAAAGCACTCCTCAGAGGCTGCAGTGAAGAAACCCCAAAAGCTGCACGATGAAGCAATCCTCAGGGAAAACTTGGTGAACACAACCCGAAAACCTGCATGATGAACTTCTCCTCTGGGTGGTAGTGAAGAAAACACAAATAGCTGCACGATGAAGCTCTCCTCAGGGGAAAAGTGCTGAACAGAATCCCTGCAGCTGGACGATGCAGAACTCCTCACAGGTCACAGTGAAAAAAACACCAAAAGCTGCACGATGAAGAACTCCTCAGGGGACATGTGGTATGGGGAACCCCAAAAGCTGCATGATGCAGAACTCAATGGTCGCAACGTGAAGAATGCACTAAAAGCTGCTCAACACAGCACTCCTCAGAGGCTGCAGAGAAGAAAACCCAAAAGCTGCACAATGAAGAACTCCTCAGGGAAAACTTGGTGAACACAACCCGAAAACCTGCATGATGAACTTCTCCTCAGGGTCGTAGTGAAGAAAACACCAAAAGCTGCATGATGAAGAACTCCTCAGGGGACATGTGGTATGGGGAACCCCAAAAGCTGCATGATGCAGAACTCAAAGGTCACTAAGTGAAGAAGACACTAAAAGCTGCTCAACAAAGCACTCCTCAGAGGCTGCAGTGAAAAAACACCAAAAGCTGCACGATGAAGGAATCTTCAGGGCCGCAAAGAAGAAAACAACAAAAGCTGCACGATGAAGCAATCTTCAAAGCTGCAGTGAAGAAAACACCTAAACCTGGACAATGATGCAATCCTCCGGGGCCTGAAGGAAGAAAAAAACACACCACATGTTGGAGGATGAAGCACTTCTCAGGGGCAACAAGCTGAAAACAATACCAAAAAATGTACAATGAAGCTCTCTCAGGGAGAACGTGGTGAGGAGAACCCCAAGAGCTGCACAATGCAGAACTCCTCAGAGCCGTAAGGAAGACAACACCAAAAGCTGCACGGTGAAGCAATCCTCAGGGCCGCAGTGAAGAAAACACCAAAAGCTGCACAGTGAAGAACTCCTCAGGGCCACAGAGAAGAAAACACCAAAAGCTGCACGCTGAAGCAATCCTCAGGGCCTGGAACAAGGAAAAAATATAAATACAAAACAAAATAAAACACCAAATTTTGGAATCACAGAATCACAGAATCGTCTAGGTTGGAAGAGACCTCCAAGATCATCTAGTCCAACCTCTGCCCTAACACTAACAAGTCCTCCACTAAACCATATCACTAAGGGCTACATCTAAACGTCTTTTAAAGACCTCCAGGGATGGCGACTCAACCACCTTCCTGGGCAGCCCATTCCAATGCCTAACAACCCTTTCGGTAAAGAAGTTCTTCCTAACATCCAACCTAAACCTCCCCTGGCACAACTTTAGCCCATTCCCCCTCGTCCTGTCACCAGGCACGTGGGAGAATAGACCAACCCCCACCTCTCTACAGCCTCCTTTAAGGTAACTGTAGAGAGCGATGAGGTCTCCCCTGAGCCTCCTCTTCTCGAGGCTAAACAACCCCAGCTCCCTCAGCCGCTCCTCGTAAGACTTGTTCTCCAGACCCCTCACCAGCTTCGTTGCCCTTCTCTGGAGTCTCTCGAGCACCTCCATGTCCTTCTTGTAGCGAGGGGCCCAAAACTGGACACAGTACTCAAGGTGCGGCCTCACCAGAGCCGAGTACAGGGGGACAATCACCTCCCTAGACCTGCTGGCCACACTGCTTCTTATGCAAGCCAGGATGCTGTTGGCCTTCTTGGCCACCTGAGCACACTGCTGGCTCATATTCAGCCGACTATCAACCAGTACTCCCAGGTCCTTCTCCGCCAGGCAGCTTTCCAGCCACTCATCTCCCAGCCTGTAGCTCTGCTTGGGGTTGTTACGCCCCAGATGCAGGACCCGGCACTTGGCCTTGTTGAACTTCATGCAGTTGACCTCAGCCCATCGGTCCAGCCTGTCCAGATCCTCCTGCAGAGCCTTCCTTCCCTCGAGCAGATCGACACACACCCCTAACTTGGTGTCATCTGCAAACTTACTGAGGGTGCACTCAATCCCCTCATCCAGGTCATCGATAAAGATATTAAAGAGGACCGGCCCCAGCACCGAGCCCTGGGGGACTCCACTAGTAACCGGCCTCCAACTGGATTTGGCTCCATTCACCACAACACTTTGGGCCCGGCCATCCAGCCAGATTTTAACCCAAAGAAGATGAAGATGAAGCACTTCTCAGGGGCAATACCAGAAGTTGCATGATGAACATCTCACCTGGGAAAACATGGTGAGGAGAACCCCAAGAGCTGCACGATGCAGAACTCCTCAGAGCCGTAAAGAAGAAAACACCAAAAGCTGCACGATGAAGAACTCCTCAGGGGACATGTGGTATGGGGAACCCCAAAAGCTGCATGATGCAGAACTCAATGGTCGCAACGTGAAGAAGGCACTAAAAGCTGCTCAACAAAGCACTCCTCAGA
Source organism: Anser brachyrhynchus (assembly GCF_964034855.1). Classification (NCBI taxonomy): domain Eukaryota; kingdom Metazoa; phylum Chordata; class Aves; order Anseriformes; family Anatidae; genus Anser; species Anser brachyrhynchus. The sequence goes on from NC_137697.1 coordinate 5,681,975, forward strand.
GGATCCAGTGAAGAAACAACAAAAGCTGCACAATGAAGAACTCCTCAGGGCCGTAATGAAGAAAACACCAAAAGCTGCACGATGAAGCAATCCACAAGGCCTGGAACACGGAAAAAATATAAATACAAAACGAAATAAAACACCAAATTTGGGAAGATGAAGCACTTCTCAGGGGCAATACCAGAAGTTGCATGATGAACATCTCACTAGGGAAAACATGGTGAGGAGAACGCCAAGAGCTGCACGATGCAGAACTCCTCAGAGCCGTAAGGAAGACAACACCAAAAGGTGCACGATGAAGCAATCCTCGGGGCCGTAGTGAAGAAAACAAGAAAAGCTGCACGAAGAAGCAATCCTCAGGGGCCACAAGGCGAAGGAAACACCAAAAGCTCCACTGAGCAGCACTCTTCAAGAGCCACACTGAAGATAACATGAAAAGCTCAATGAGGAAGGAATCCTTAGCTGAAACGTGGTGTGGAGAACCACAAAAGCTGCACGATGAAAATGTCCTCCGAGGAGAGGCACTGAAGGAAACACCAAAAGCTGGATGCAGAAGCACTCCTCAAGTCGCACTGAAGAAAGCTACCAAAGCTGCTCTGCAAAGCACTCCTCAGAGGCTGCAGTGAAGAAACAACAAAAGCTGCACGATGAAGAACTCCACAGGTCCGCAGAGAAGAAAACACCAAAAGCTGCACGATGAAGAACTCCTCAGGGGACATGTAGTATGGGGATCCGCAAAATCTGCGAAATGCAGAACTCAATCGTTGCAACGTGAAGAAGGCACTAAAAGCTGCGCAACAAAGCACTCCTCAGAGACGGCAGTGAAGAAACAGCAAAAGCTGCACAATGAAGAACTCCTCAGGGCCGCAGAGAAGAAAATGCCAAACGCTGCACGATGAAGAACTCCTCAGGGGACATGTGGTATGGGGAACCCCAAAAGCTGCATGATGCAGAACAAAATGGTCGCAAACTGAAGAAACTAAAACTGCTCAACAAAGCACTCCTCAGAGACGGCAGTGAAGAAACAACAAAAGCTGCACAATGAAGAACTCCTTAGGGCCATAATGAAGAAAACACCAAAAGCTGCACGATGAAGTAATCCTCAGGGTTTGGAACAAGGAAAAAATATAAATACAAAACAAAATACAACACCAAATTTTGGAAGACGAAGTACATTTCAAGGGCAATACCAGAAGTTGCATGATGAATATCTCACCAGGGAAAACAAGTTGAAGAGAACCCCAAGAGCTGCACAATGCAGAACTCCTCAGAGCCGTAAGGAAGACAACACCAAAAGCTGCACGAAGAAGCAATTCTCAGGGATGCAATGAAGAAAACAACAAAAGCTGCACAATGAAGAACTCCTGAGGGCCGTAAGGAAGACAATACCAAAAGCTGCGCGATGAAGCAATCTTCAGGGCCGCGGTGAAGAAAACACCAAAAGCTGCACGCTGAAGCAATCCTCAGGGGCCACAAGGTGAAGAAAACACAAAAAGCTCCACTGATCAGCACACTTCCAGATCCACACTGAAGATAACATGAAAAGCTCAGTGAGAAAGCAATCCTCAGCTGAAACGTCGTTTGGAGAACCACAAAATCTGCACGATGAAAATGTCCTCAGAGGAAAGGCACTGAAGGAAACACCAAAAGCTGGATGCAGAAGCACTCCTCAAGTCGCACTGAAGAAAGCTACCAAAGCTGCTCAGCAAAGCACTCCTCAGAGGCTGCAGTGAAGAAACAACAAAAGCTGCACGATGAAGCAATCTTCAGGGCCAGAGAGAAGAAAACACCAAAATCTGCACGAGGAAGTAATCCTCAGGGTCTGGAACAAGGAAAAAATATAAATACAAAACAAAATAAATCACCAAATTTTGGAAGACGAAGCACATCTCAGGGGCAATAGCAGAAGTTGCATGATGAATATCTCACCAGGGAAAACATGGTGAGGAGAACCCCAAGAGCTGCACGATGCAGAACTCCTCAGAGCCGTAAAGAAGAAAACACCAAAAGCTGCACGCTGAAGCAATCCTCAGGGGCCACAAAGCGAAGGAAACACCAAAAGCTCCACTGAGCAGCACTCTTCAAGAGCCACACTGAAGATAACATGAAAAGCTCAATGAGGAAACAATCCTTAGCTGAATCGTGGTGTGGAGAACCACAAAAGCTGCACGATGAAAATGTCCTCAGAGGAAAGGCACTGAAGGAAACACCAAAAGCTGTACACAGAAGCACTCCTCAAGTCGCACTGAAGAAAGCAACCAAAGCTGCTCAGCAAAGCACTCCTCAGAGGCTGCAGTGAAGAAACCCCAAAAGCTGCACGATGAAGGAATCTTCAGGGCCGCAGAGAAGAAAACACCAAAAGCTGAACAGTGAAGAACTCCACAGGTCCGTAATGAAGAAAACACCAAAAGCTGACGAATGAAGCAATCCTCAGGGGACATGTGGTATGGGGAACCCCAAAAGCTGCATGATGCAGAACTCAAAGGTCGCAACGTGAAGTACACACTAAAAGCTGCTCAACAAAGCACTCCTCAGAGGCAGCAGTGAAAAAACAACAAAAGGTGTGTCATCAAGAACTCCTCAGGGCTGCAGAGAAGAAAACAACAAAAGCTGCACAATGAAGAACTCCACAGGTCCGTAATGAGGAAAACACCAAAAGCAGCACGATGAAGCAATCTTCAGGGCCACAGTGAAGAAAACACCAAAAGCTGCACGATGAAGAACTCCTCAGGGGACATGTGGTATGGGGAACCCCAAAAGCTGCACGATGCAGAACTCAATGGTCGCAAAGTGATGAAGACACTAAAAGCTGCTCAACAAAGCACTTCTCAGAGGCTGTAGAGAAGTAACCCCAAAAGCTGCACGATGAAGCAATCCTCAGGGAAAACTTGGTGAACACAACCCGAAAACCTGCATGACGAACTTCTCCTCAGGGTCGTAGTGAAGAAAACACCAAAAGCTGCATGATGAAGAACTCCTCAGGGGACATGTGGTATGGGGAACCCCAAAAGCTGCATGATGCAGAACTCAAAGGTCACTAAGTGAAGAAGACACTAAAAGCTGCTCAACAAAGCACTCCTCAGAGGCTGCAGTGAAAAAACACCAAAAGCTGCACGATGAAGGAATCTTCAGGGCCGCAAAGAAGAAAACAACAAAAGCTGCACGATGAAGCAATCTTCAAAGCTGCAGTGAAGAAAACACCTAAACCTGGACAATGATGCAATCCTCCGGGGCCTGAAGGAAGAAAAAAACACACCACATGTTGGAGGATGAAGCACTTCTCAGGGGCAACAAGCTGAAAACAATACCAAAAAATGTACAATGAAGCTCTCTCAGGGAGAACGTGGTGAGGAGAACCCCAAGAGCTGCAAAATGCAGAACTCCTCAGAGCCGTAAGGAAGACAACACCAAAAGCTGCACGGTGAAGCAATCCTCAGGGCCGCAGTGAAGAAAACACCAAAAGCTGCACAGTGAAGAACTCCTCAGGGCCACAGAGAAGAAAACACCAAAAGCTGCACGCTGAAGCAATCCTCAGGGCCTGGAACAAGGAAAAAATATATATACAAAACAAAATAAAACACCAAATTTTGGAATCACAGAATCACAGAATCACAGAATCGTCTAGGTTGGAAGAGACCTCCAAGATCATCTAGTCCAACCTCTGCCCTAACACTAACAAGTCCTCCACTAAACCATATCACTAAGGGCTACATCTAAACGTCTTTTAAAGACCTCCAGGGATGGCGACTCAACCACCTCCCTGGGCAGCCCATTCCAATGCCTAACAACCCTTTCGGTAAAGAAGTTCTTCCTAACATCCAACCTAAACCTCCCCTGGCACAACTTTAGCCCATTCCCCCTCGTCCTGTCACCAGGCACGTGGGAGAATAGACCAACCCCCACCTCTCTACAGCCTCCTTTAAGGTAACTGTAGAGAGCGATGAGGTCTCCCCTGAGCCTCCTCTTCTCGAGGCTAAACAACCCCAGCTCCCTCAGCCGCTCCTCGTAAGACTTGTTCTCCAGACCCCTCACCAGCTTCGTTGCCCTTCTCTGGAGTCTCTCGAGCACCTCCATGTCCTTCTTGTAGCGAGGGGCCCAAAACTGGACACAGTACTCAAGGTGCGGCCTCACCAGAGCCGAGTACAGGGGGACAATCACCTCCCTAGACCTGCTGGCCACACTGCTTCTTATGCAAGCCAGGATGCTGTTGGCCTTCTTGGCCACCTGAGCACACTGCTGGCTCATATTCAGCCGACTATCAACCAGTACTCCCAGGTCCTTCTCAGCCAGGCAGCTTTCCAGCCACTCATCTCCCAGCCTGTAGCTCTGCTTGGGGTTGTTACGCCCCAGATGCAGGACCCGGCACTTGGCCTTGTTGAACTTCATGCAGTTGACCTCAGCCCATCGGTCCAGCCTGTCCAGATCCTCCTGCAGAGCCTTCCTTCCCTCGAGCAGATCGACACACACCCCTAACTTGGTGTCATCTGCAAACTTACTGAGGGTGCACTCAATCCCCTCATCCAGGTCATCGATAAAGATATTAAAGAGGACCGGCCCCAGCACCGAGCCCTGGGGGACTCCACTAGTAACCGGCCTCCAACTGGATTTGGCTCCATTCACCACAACACTTTGGGCCCGGCCATCCAGCCAGATTTTAACCCAAAGAAGATGAAGATGAAGCACTTCTCAGGGGCAATACCAGAAGTTGCATGATGAACATCTCACCAGGGAAAACATGGTGAGGAGAACCCCAAGAGCTGCACGATGCAGAACTCCTCAGAGCCGTAAAGAAGAAAACACCAAAAGCTGCACGATGAAGAACTCCTCAGGGGACATGTGGTATGGGGAACCCCAAAAGCTGCATGATGCAGAACTCAATGGTCGCAACGTGAAGAAGGCACTAAAAGCTGCTCAACAAAGCACTCCTCAGAGGATCCAGTGAAGAAACAACAAAAGCTGCACAATGAAGAACTCCTCAGGGCCGTAATGAAGAAAACACCAAAAGCTGCACGATGAAGCAATCCACAAGGCCTGGAACACGGAAAAAATATAAATACAAAACGAAATAAAACACCAAATTTGGGAAGATGAAGCACTTCTCAGGGGCAATACCAGAAGTTGCATGATGAACATCTCACTAGGGAAAACATGGTGAGGAGAACGCCAAGAGCTGCACGATGCAGAACTCCTCAGAGCCGTAAGGAAGACAACACCAAAAGGTGCACGATGAAGCAATCCTCGGGGCCGTAGTGAAGAAAACAAGAAAAGCTGCACGATGAAGCAATCCTCAGGGAAAACTTGGTGAAGAAAACACCAAAAGCTGCACGATGAAGCAATCCTCAGGGCCGCAGTGAAGAAAACACCAAAAGCTGCACGATGAAGCAATCCTCAGGGGCCACAAGGCGAAGGAAACACCAAAAGCTCCACTGAGCAGCACTCTTCAAGAGCCACACTGAAGATAACATGAAAAGCTCAATGAGGAAGGAATCCTTAGCTGAAACGTGGTGTGGAGAACCACAAAAGCTGCACGATGAAAATGTCCTCCGAGGAGAGGCACTGAAGGAAACACCAAAAGCTGGATGCAGATGCACTCCTCAAGTCGCACTGAAGAAAGCTACCAAAGCTGCTCAGCAAAGCACTCCTCAGAGGCTGCAGTGAAGAAACCCCAAAAGCTGCACGATGAAGAACTCCACAGGTCCGCAGAGAAGAAAACACCAAAAGCTGCACGATGAAGAACTCCTCAGGGGACATGTAGTATGGGGATCCGCAAACTCTGCGAAATGCAGAACTCAATCGTTGCAACGTGAAGAAGGCACTAAAAGCTGCGCAACAAAGCACTCCTCAGAGACGGCAGTGAAGAAACAGCAAAAGCTGCACAATGAAGAACTCCTCAGGGCCGCAGAGAAGAAAATGCCAAACGCTGCACGATGAAGAACTCCTCAGGGGACATGTGGTATGGGGAACCCCAAAAGCTGCATGATGCAGAACAAAATGGTCGCAAACTGAAGAAACTAAAACTGCTCAACAAAGCACTCCTCAGAGACGGCAGTGAAGAAACAACAAAAGCTGCACAATGAAGAACTCCTTACGGCCATAATGAAGAAAACACCAGAAGCTGCACGATGAAGCAATCCTCAGGGCCACAGAGAATAAAACACCAAAAGCTGCACGATGAAGTAATCCTCAGGGTCTGGAACAAGGAAAAAATATAAATACAAAACAAAATAAAACACCAAATTTTGGAAGACGAAGCACATCTCAGGGGCAATAGCAGAAGTTGCATGATGAACATCTCACTAGGGAAAACATGGTGAGGAGAACCCCAAGAGCTGCACGATGCAGAACTCCTCAGAGCCGTAAAGAAGAAAACACCAAAAGCTGCACGATGAAGCAATCCTCAGGGCCACAGTGAAGAAAAAACTTAAAGTTGGACAATGATACAATCCTCAGGGGCCTGAAACAAGAAAAAAACACACCACCTGTTGGAGGATGAAGCACTTCTTACGGGAAACAAGCTGAAAACAATACCAAAAAATGCACAATGAAGCTCTCTCAAGGAAAACGTGGTGAGGAGAACCCCAAGAGCTGCACAATGCAGAACTCCTCAGAGCTGTAAGGAAGACAACACCAAAAGCTGCGCGATGAAGAACTCCTCAGGGCCGCAGTGAAGAAAACATCAAAAGCTGCATGCTGAAGCAATCCTCAGGGGCCACAAAGCGAAGGAAACACCAAAAGCTCCACTGAGCAGCACTCTTCAAGAGCCACACTGAAGATAACATGAAAAGCTCAATGAGGAAACAATCCTTAGCTGAATCGTGGTGTGGAGAACCACAAAAGCTGCACGATGAAATGTCCTCAGAGGAAAGGCACTGAAGGAAACACCAAAAGCTGGATGCAGAAGCACTCCTCAAGTCGCACTGAAGAAAGCTACCAAAGCTGCTCAGCAAAGCACTCCTCAGAGGCTGCAGTGAAGAAACCCCAAAAGCTGCACGATGAAGCGATCCTCAGGGAAAACTTGGTGAACACAACCCGAAAACCTGCATGATGAACTTCTCCTCAGGCTCGTAGTGAAGAAAACACAAATAGCTGCACGATGAAGCTCTCCTCAGGGCAAAAGTGCTGAACAGAACCCCAGAAGCTGGACGATGCAGAACTCCTCACAGGTCACACTGAAGAAAACACCAAAAGCTGCACGATGAAGAACTCCTCAGGGGACATGTGGTATGGGGAACCCCAAAAGCTGCATGGTGCAGAACTCAATGTTCGCAACGTGAAGAAGGCACTAAAAGCTGCTCAACAAAGCACTCCTCAGAGACGGCAGTGAAGAAACAACAAAAGCTGCACAATGCAGAACTCCTCAGGGCCGTAATGAAGAAAACACCAAACGCTGCACGATGAAGTAATCTTCAGGGCCTGATACAAGGAAAAAATATAAGTACAAAACAAAATAAAACACCAAATTTTGGAAGACGAAGCACATCTCAGGGGCAATACCAGAAGTTGCATGATGAACATCTCACCAGGGAAAACATCGTGAGGAGAACACCAAGAGCTGCACGATGCAGAACTCCTCAGAGCCGTAAAGAAGAAAACACCAAAAGCTGCACGATGAAGCAATCTTCAGGGACGCAGCGAAGAAAGCACCTGAAGTTGGACAATGACACAATCCTCAGGGGCCTGAAACAAGAAAAAAACACACCACCTGTTGGAGGATGAAGCACTTCTCACGGGCAACAAGCTGAAAACAATACCAAAAAATGCACAATGAAGCTCTCTCAAGGAAAACGTGGTGAGGAGAACCCCAAGAGCTGCACAATGCAGAACTCCTCAGAGCCGTAAGGAAGACAACACCAAAAGCTGCACAATGAAGAACTCCTGAGGGCCGTAAGGAAGAAAACACCAAAAGATGCAAAATGAAGCAATCTTCAGGGCCGCAGTGAAGAAAACACCAAAAGCTGCACGCTGAAGCAAACCTCAGGGGCCACAAGGCGAAGGAAACACCAAAAGCTCCACTGAGAAGCACTCTTCAAGAGCCACACGGGAGATAACATGAAAAGCTCAATGAGGAAGCAATCCTCAGCTGAAACGTGGTGTGGAGAACCACAAAAGCTGCACGATGAAAATGTCCTCAGAGGAAAGGCACTGAAGGAGACAGCAAAAGCTGGATGCAGAAGCACTCCTCAAGTCGCACTGAAGAAAGCAACCAAAGCTGCTCAGCAAAGCACTCCTCAGAGGCTGCAGTGAAGAAACCCCAAAAGCTGCACGATGAAGGAATCTTCAGGGCCGCAGAGAAGAAAACACCAAAAGCTGAACAATGAAGAACTCCACAGGTCCGTAATGAAGAAAACACCAAAAGCTGACGAATGAAGCAATCCTCAGGGGACATGTGGTATGGGGAACCCCAAAAGCTGCATGATGCAGAACTCAAAGGTCGCAACGTGAAGTACACACTAAAAGCTGCTCAACAAAGCACTCCTCAGAGGCAGCAGTGAAAAAACAACAAAAGGTGTGTCATCAAGAACTCCTCAGGGCTGCAGAGAAGAAAACAACAAAAGCTGCACAATGAAGAACTCCACAGGTCCGTAATGAGGAAAACACGAAAAGCAGCACGATGAAGCAATCTTCAGGGCCACAGTGAAGAAAACACCAAAAGCTGCACGATGAAGAACTCCTCAGGGGACATGTGGTATGGGGAACCCCAAAAGCTGCATGATGCAGAACTCAATGGTCGCAACGTGAAGGAGGCACTAAAAGCTGCTCAACAAAGCACTCCTCAGAGGCTGCAGTGAAGAAACCCCAAAAGCTGCACGATGAAGAACTCCTCAGGGGACATGTGGTATGGGGAACCCCAAAAGCTGCACGATGCAGAACTCAATGGTCGCAAAGTGATGAAGACACTAAAAGCTGCTCAACAAAGCACTTCTCAGAGGCTGTAGAGAAGTAACCCCAAAAGCTGCACAATGAAGAACTCCTCAGGGAAAAACTTGGTGAACACAACCCGAACACCTGCATGATGAACTATTCCTCAGGATCGTAGTGGAGAAAACACCAAAAGCTGCATGATGAAGGAATCTTCAGGGGACATGTGGTATGGGGAACCCCAAAAGCTGCATGATGCAGAACTCAGTGGTCTCTAAGTGAATAAGACACTAAAACCTGCTCAACAAAGCACTTCTCAGAGGCTGCAGTGAAGAAACACCGAAAGCTGCACGATGAAGGAATCTTCAGGGCCGCAGAAAAGAAAACACCAAAAGCTGCACGATGAAGAACTCCACAGGTCCGTAATGAAGAAAACACCAAAAGCTGCACGATGAAGAACTCCACAGGTCCGTAATGAAGAAAACACCAAAAGCTGCACGATGAAGCAATCTTCAGGGCTGCAGTGAAGAAAACACCTAAACCTGGACAATGACGCAATCCTGAGGGGCCTGAAACAAGAAAAAAACACAACATATGTTGGAGGATGAAGCACTTTTCACGGGCAACAATCTGAAAACAATACCAAAAAATGCACAATGAAGCTCTCTCAGGGAAAACGTGATGAGGAGAACCCCAAGAGCTGCACAATGCAGAACTCCTCAGAGCTGTAAGGAAGACAACAGCAAAAGATGCACGGTGAAGCAATCCTCAGATCCGCAGTGAAGAAAACACCAAACGCTGCACAATGAAAAACTCCTCAGGGCGGTAATGAAGAAAACACCAAAAGCTGCACGATGAAGCAATCCTCAGGGGCCAAAAGGTGAAGAAAACACAAAAAGCTCCACTGAGCAGCACTCTTCAAGAGCCACACTGAAGATAACATGAAAAGCTCAATGAGGAAACAATCCTCAGCTGAAACGTGGTGTGGAGAATCACAAAAGCTGCACGATGAAAATGTCCTCAGAGGAAAGGCACTGAAGGAAACACCAAAAGCTGGATGCAGAAGCACTCCTCAGGTCGCACTGAAGACAGCAACCAAAGCTGCTCAGCAAAGCACTCCTCAGAGGCTGCAGTGAAGAAACCCCAAAAGCTGCACGATGAAGAACTCCTCAGGGAAAACTTGGTGAACACAACCCGAAAACCTGCATGATGAACTTCTCCTCTGGGTGGTAGTGAAGAAAACACAAATAGCTGCACGAGGAAGCTCTCCTCAGGGCAAAAGTGCTGAACAGAATCCCTGCAGCTGGACGATGCAGAACTCCTCACAGGTCACAGTGAAGAAAACACCAAAAGCTGCACAATGAAGAACTCCTCAGGGAAAACTTGCTGAACACAACCCAAAAACCTGCATGATGAACTATTCCTCAGGGTCATAGGGAAGAAAACACCAAAAGCTGCACGATGAAGAACTTCTCAGGGGACATGTGCTACGGGGAACCCCAAAAGCTGCATGATGCAGAACTCCGTGGTCGCAAAGTGAAGAAGACACTAAAAGCTGCTCAGCAAAGCACTCCTCAGAGGCTGCAGGGAAGAAACACCAAAAGCTGCACGATGAAGGAATCTTCAGGGCCGCACAGAAGAAAACAACAAAAGCTGCACGATGAAGAACTCCACAGGTCCGTAATGAAGAAAACACCAGAAGCTGCACGATGAAGCAATCTTCAGGGCTGCAGTGAAGAAAACACCTAAACCTGGACAATGACGCAATCCTGAGGGGCCTGAAACAAGAAAAAAACACACCACATGTTGGAGGATGAAGCACTTCTCACGGGCAACAAGCTGAAAACAATACCAAAAAATGCACATGAAGTTCTCTCAGGGAAAACGTGGGGAGGAGAACCCCAAGAGCTGTACAATGCAGAACTCCTCAGAGCCGTAAGGAAGACTACAACAAAAGATGCACGGTGAAGCAATCCTCAGATCCGCAGTGAAGAAAACACCAAACGCAGCAGAATGAAGAACTCCTCAGGGCTGTAATGAAGAAAACACCAAAAGCTGCACAGTGAAGTAATCGTCAGGGCCGCAGTGAAGAAAACACCAAAAGCTGCACGATGAAGCAATCCTCAAGGGCCACAAGGTGAAGAAAACACAAAAAGCTCCACTGAGCAGCACTCTTCAAGAGCCACACTGAAGATAACATGAAAGCTCAATGAGGAAGCAATCCTCAGCTGAAACGTGGTGTGGAGAACCACAAAAGCTGCACGATGAAAATGTCCTCAGAGGAAAGGCACTGAAGGAAACACCAAAAGCTGGATGCAGAAGCACTCCTCAAGTCGCACTGAAGAAAGCAACCAAAGCTGCTCAGCAAAGCACTCCTCAGAGGCTGCAGTGAAGAAACCCCAAAAGCTGCACGATGAAGCGATCCTCAGGGAAAACTTGGTGAACACAACCCGAAAACCTGCATGATGAACTTCTCCTCAGGCTCGTAGTGAAGAAAACACAAATAGCTGCACGATGAAGCTCTCCTCAGGGCAAAAGTGCTGAACAGAACCCCAGAAGCTGGACGATGCAGAACTCCTCACAGGTCACACTGAAGAAAACACCAAAAGCTGCACGATGAAGAACTCCTCAGGGGACATGTGGTATGGGGAACCCCAAAAGCTGCATGATGCAGAACTCAAAGGTCGCAACGTGAAGAAGGCACTAAAAGCTGCTCAACAAAGCACTTCTCAGAGGCTGTAGAGAAGTAACCCCAAAAGCTGCACAATGAAGAACTCCTCAGGGAAAAACTTGGTGAACACAACCCGAACACCTGCATGATGAACTATTCCTCAGGATCGTAGTGGAGAAAACACCAAAAGCTGCATGATGAAGGAATCTTCAGGGGACATGTGGTATGGGGAACCCCAAAAGCTGCATGATGCAGAACTCTGTGGTCGCAAAGTGAAGAAGACACTAAAAGCTGCTCAACAAAGCACTCCTCAGAGGCTGCAGGGAAGAAACACCGAAAGCTGCACGATGAAGGAATCTTCAGGGCCGCAGAAAAGAAAACACCAAAAGCTGCACGATGAAGAACTCCACAGGTCCGTAATGAAGAAAACACCAAAAGCTGCACGATGAAGAACTCCACAGGTCCGTAATGAAGAAAACACCAAAAGCTGCACGATGAAGCAATCTTCAGGGCTGCAGTGAAGAAAACACCTAAACCTGGACAATGACGCAATCCTGAGGGGCCTGAAACAAGAAAAAAACACAACATATGTTGGAGGATGAAGCACTTTTCACGGGCAACAATCTGAAAACAATACCAAAAAATGCACAATGAAGCTCTCTCAGGGAAAACGTGATGAGGAGAACCCCAAGAGCTGCACAATGCAGAACTCCTCAGAGCTGTAAGGAAGACAACAGCAAAAGATGCACGGTGAAGCAATCCTCAGATCCGCAGTGAAGAAAACACCAAACGCTGCACAATGAAAAACTCCTCAGGGCGGTAATGAAGAAAACACCAAAAGCTGCACGATGAAGCAATCCTCAGGGGCCAAAAGGTGAAGAAAACACAAAAAGCTCCACTGAGCATCACTCTTCAAGAGCCACACTGAAGATAACATGAAAAGCTCAATGAGGAAACAATCCTTAGCTGAATCGTGGTGTGGAGAACCACAAAAGCTGCACGATGAAAATGTCCTCAGAGGAAAGGCACTGAAGGAAACACCAAAAGCTGGATGCAGAAGCACTCCTCAAGTCGCACTGAAGAAAGCAACCAAAGCTGCTCAGCAAAGCACTCCTCAGAGGCTGCAGTGAAGAAACCCCAAAAGCTGCACGATGAAGAACTCCTCAGGGAAAACTTGGTGAACACAACCCGAAAACCTGCATGATGAACTTCTCCTCAGGCTCGTAGTGAAGAAAACACAAATAGCTGCAGGATGAAGCTCTCCTCAGGGGAAAAGTGCTGAACAGAATCCCTGCAGCTGGACGATGCAGAACTCCTCACAGGTCACACTGAAGAAAACACCAAAAGCTGCACGATGAAGAACTCCTCAGGGGACATGTGGTATGGGGAACCCCAAAAGCTGCATGGTGCAGAACTCAATGTTCGCAACGTGAAGAAGGCACTAAAAGCTGCTCAACAAAGCACTCCTCAGAGACGGCAGTGAAGAAAACACCAAAAGCTGCACGATGCAGAACTCCTCAGGGCCGTAATGAAGAAAACACCAAACGCTGCACGATGAAGTAATCTTCAGGGCCTGATACAAGGAAAAAATATAAGTACAAAACAAAATAAAACACCAAATTTTGGAAGACGAAGCACATCTCAGGGGCAATACCAGAAGTTGCATGATGAACATCTCACCAGGGAAAACATCGTGAGGAGAACACCAAGAGCTGCACGATGCAGAACTCCTCAGAGCCGTAAAGAAGAAAACACCAAAAGCTGCACGATGAAGCAATCTTCAGGGACGCAGCGAAGAAAGCACCTGAAGTTGGACAATGACACAATCCTCAGGGGCCTGAAACAAGAAAAAAACACACCACCTGTTGGAGGATGAAGCACTTCTCACGGGCAACAAGCTGAAAACAATACCAAAAAATGCACAATGAAGCTCTCTCAAGGAAAACGTGGTGAGGAGAACCCCAAGAGCTGCACAATGCAGAACTCCTCAGAGCCGTAAGGAAGACAACACCAAAAGCTGCACAATGAAGAACTCCTGAGGGCCGTAAGGAAGAAAACACCAAAAGATGCAAAATGAAGCAATCTTCAGGGCCGCAGTGAAGAAAACACCAAAAGCTGCACGCTGAAGCAAACCTCAGGGGCCACAAGGCGAAGGAAACACCAAAAGCTCCACTGAGAAGCATTCTTCGAGAGCCACACGGGAGATAACATGAAAAGCTCAATGAGGAAGCAATCCTCAGCTGAAACGTGGTGTGGAGAACCACAAAAGCTGCACGATGAAAATGTCCTCAGAGGAAAGGCACTGAAGGAGACAGCAAAAGCTGGATGCAGAAGCACTCCTCAAGTCGCACTGAAGAAAGCAACCAAAGCTGCTCAGCAAAGCACTCCTCAGAGGCTGCAGTGAAGAAACCCCAAAAGCTGCACGATGAAGGAATCTTCAGGGCCGCAGAGAAGAAAACACCAAAAGCTGAACAATGAAGAACTCCACAGGTCCGTAATGAAGAAAACACCAAAAGCTGACGAATGAAGCAATCCTCAGGGGACATGTGGTATGGGGAACCCCAAAAGCTGCATGATGCAGAACTCAAAGGTCGCAAAGTGAAGTACACACTAAAAGCTGCTCAACAAAGCACTCCTCAGAGGCAGCAGTGAAAAAACAACAAAAGGTGTGTCATCAAGAACTCCTCAGGGCTGCAGAGAAGAAAACAACAAAAGCTGCACAATGAAGAACTCCACAGGTCCGTAATGAGGAAAACACGAAAAGCAGCACGATGAAGCAATCTTCAGGGCCACAGTGAAGAAAACCCCAAAAGCTGCACGATGAAGAACTCCTCAGGGGACATGTGGTATGGGGAACCCCAAAAGCTGCACGATGCAGAACTCAATGGTCGCAAAGTGATGAAGACACTAAAAGCTGCTCAACAAAGCACTTCTCAGAGGCTGTAGAGAAGTAACCCCAAAAGCTGCACAATGAAGAACTCCTCAGGGAAAAACTTGGTGAACACAACCCGAACACCTGCATGATGAACTATTCCTCAGGATCGTAGTGGAGAAAACACCAAAAGCTGCATGATGAAGGAATCTTCAGGGGACATGTGGTATGGGGAACCCCAAAAGCTGCATGATGCAGAACTCAGTGGTCTCTAAGTGAATAAGACACTAAAAGCTGCTCAACAAAGCACTTCTCAGAGGCTGCAGTGAAGAAACACCGAAAGCTGCACGATGAAGGAATCTTCAGGGCCGCAGAAAAGAAAACACCAAAAGCTGCACGATGAAGAACTCCACAGGTCCGTAATGAAGAAAACACCAAAAGCTGCACGATGAAGAACTCCACAGGTCCGTAATGAAGAAAACACCAAAAGCTGCACGATGAAGCAATCTTCAGGGCTGCAGTGAAGAAAACACCTAAACCTGGACAATGACGCAATCCTGAGGGGCCTGAAACAAGAAAAAAACACAACATATGTTGGAGGATGAAGCACTTTTCACGGGCAACAATCTGAAAACAATACCAAAAAATGCACAATGAAGCTCTCTCAGGGAAAACGTGATGAGGAGAACCCCAAGAGCTGCACAATGCAGAACTCCTCAGAGCTGTAAGGAAGACAACAGCAAAAGATGCACGGTGAAGCAATCCTCAGATCCGCAGTGAAGAAAACACCAAACGCTGCACAATGAAGAACTCCTCAGGGCGGTAATGAAGAAAACACCAAAAGCTGCACGCTGAAGCAATCCTCAGGGGCCAAAAGGTGAAGAAAACACAAAAAGCTCCACTGAGCAGCACTCTTCAAGAGCCACACTGAAGATAACATGAAAAGCTCAATGAGGAAACAATCCTTAGCTGAATCGTGGTGTGGAGAACCACAAAAGCTGCACGATGAAAATGTCCTCAGAGGAAAGGCACTGAAGGAAACACCAAAAGCTGGATGCAGAAGCACTCCTCAAGTCGCACTGAAGAAAGCAACCAAAGCTGCTCAGCAAAGCACTCCTCAGAGGCTGCAGTGAAGAAACCCCAAAAGCTGCACGATGAAGAACTCCTCAGGGAAAACTTGGTGAACACAACCCGAAAACCTGCATGATGAACTTCTCCTCAGGCTCGTAGTGAAGAAAACACAAATAGCTGCAGGATGAAGCTCTCCTCAGGGGAAAAGTGCTGAACAGAATCCCTGCAGCTGGACGATGCAGAACTCCTCACAGGTCACACTGAAGAAAACACCAAAAGCTGCACGATGAAGAACTCCTCAGGGGACATGTGGTATGGGGAACCCCAAAAGCTGCATGATGCAGAACTCAGTGGTCTCTAAGTGAATAAGACACTAAAAGCTGCTCAACAAAGCACTTCTCAGAGGCTGCAGTGAAGAAACACCGAAAGCTGCACGATCAAGGAATCTTCAGGGCCGCAGAAAAGAAAACACCAAAAGCTGCACGATGAAGAACTCCACAGGTCCGTAATGAAGAAAACACCAAAAGCTGCACGATGAAGCAATCTTCAGGGCTGCAGTGAAGAAAACACCTAAACCTGGACAATGACGCAATCCTCAGGGGCCTGCAACAAGAAAAAAACACACCATATGTTGGAGGATGAAGCACTTTTCACAGGCAACAATCTGAAAACAATACCAAAAAATGCACAATGAAGCTCTCTCAGAGAAAACGTGATGAGGAGAACCCCAAGAGCTGCACAATGCAGAACTCCTCAGAGCTGTAAGGAAGACAACAGCAAAAGATGCACGATGAAGCAATCCTCAGATCCGCAGTGAAGAAAACACCAAACGCTGCACAATGAAGAACTCCTCAGGGCCATAATGAAGAAAACACCAAAAGCTGCACAATGAAGAACTCCTCAGGGAAATCTTGGTGAACATAACCCGAAAACCTACATGATGAACTTCTCCTCTGGGTGGTAGTGAAGAAAACACAAATAGCTGCACGATGAAGCTCTCCTCAGGGCAAAAGTGCTGAACAGAACCCCAGAAGCTGGACGATGCAGAACTCCTCACAGGTCACACTGAAGAAAACACCAAAAGCTGCACGATGAAGAACTCCTCAGGGGACATGTGGTATGGGGAACCCCAAAAGCTGCACGATGCAGAACTCAATGTTCGCAACGTGAAGGAGGCACTAAAAGCTGCTCAGCAAAGCACTCCTCAGAGGCTGCAGTGAAGAAACAACATAATCTGCACAATGAAGAACTCCTCAGGGAAAACTTGGTTAACACAACCCGAAAACCTGTATGATGAACTTCTCCTCAGGGTCATAGGGAAGAAAACACCAAAAGCCGCATGATGAAGAACCCCTCAGGGGACATGTGGTATGGGGACCCCAAAAGCTGCATGATGAAGAACTCAGTGGTCGCAAAGTGATGAAGACACTAAAAGCTGCTCAACAAAGCACTCCTCAGAGGCTGCAGTGAAGAAACACCAAAAGCTGCACGATGAAGGAATCTTCAGGGCCGCAAAGAAGAAAACACCAAAAGCTGCATGCTGAAGCAATCCTCAGGGGCCACAAGGCGAAGAAAACACAAAAAGCTCCACTGAGCAGCACTCTTCAAGAGCCACACTGAAGATAACATGAAAAGCTCAATGAGGAAACAATCCTCAGCTGAAACGTGGTGTGGAGAATCACAAAAGCTGCACGATGAAAATGTCCTCAGAGGAAAGGCACTGAAGGAAACACCAAAAGCTGGATGCAGAAGCACTCCTCAGGTCGCACTGAAGACAGCAACCAAAGCTGCTCAGCAAAGCACTCCTCAGAGGCTGCAGTGAAGAAACCCCAAAAGCTGCACGATGAAGAACTCCTCAGGGAAAACTTGGTGAACACAACCCGAAAACCTGCATGATGAACTTCTCCTCTGGGTGGTAGTGAAGAAAACACAAATAGCTGCATGAGGAAGCTCTCCTCAGGGCAAAAGTGCTGAACAGAATCCCTGCAGCTGGACGATGCAGAACTCCTCACAGGTCACAGTGAAGAAAACACCAAAAGCTGCACAATGAAGAACTCCTCAGGGAAAACTTGCTGAACACAACCCAAAAACCTGCATGATGAACTATTCCTCAGGGTCATAGGGAAGAAAACACCAAAAGCTGCACGATGAAGAACTTCTCAGGGGACATGTGGTATGGGGAACCCCAAAAGCTGCATGATGCAGAACTCCGTGGTCGCAAAGTGAAGAAGACACTAAAAGCTGCTCAACAAAGCACTCCTCAGAGGCTGCAGGGAAGAAACACCAAAAGCTGCACGATGAAGGAATCTTCAGGGCCGCACAGAAGAAAACAACAAAAGCTGCACGATGAAGAACTCCACAGGTCCGTAATGAAGAAAACACCAAAAGCTGCACGATGAAGCAATCTTCAGGGCTGCAGTGAAGAAAACACCTAAACCTGGACAATGACGCAATCCTGAGGGGCCTGAAACAAGAAAAAAACACACCACATGTTGGAGGATGAAGCACTTCTCACGGGCAACAAGCTGAAAACAATACCAAAAAATGCACATGAAGTTCTCTCAGGGAAAACGTGGGGAGGAGAACCCCAAGAGCTGTACAATGCAGAACTCCTCAGAGCCGTAAGGAAGACTACAACAAAAGATGCACGGTGAAGCAATCCTCAGATCCGCAGTGAAGAAAACACCAAACGCAGCAGAATGAAGAACTCCTCAGGGCTGTAATGAAGAAAACACCAAAAGCTGCACAGTGAAGTAATCGTCAGGGCCGCAGTGAAGAAAACACCAAAAGCTGCACGATGAAGCAATCCTCAAGGGCCACAAGGTGAAGAAAACACAAAAAGCTCCACTGAGCAGCACTCTTCAAGAGCCACACTGAAGATAACATGAAAGCTCAATGAGGAAGCAATCCTCAGCTGAAACGTGGTGTGGAGAACCACAAAAGCTGCACGATGAAAATGTCCTCAGAGGAAAGGCACTGAAGGAAACACCAAAAGCTGGATGCAGAAGCACTCCTCAAGTCGCACTGAAGAAAGCAACCAAAGCTGCTCAGCAAAGCACTCCTCAGAGGCTGCAGTGAAGAAACCCCAAAAGCTGCACGATGAAGCGATCCTCAGGGAAAACTTGGTGAACACAACCCGAAAACCTGCATGATGAACTTCTCCTCAGGCTCGTAGTGAAGAAAACACAAATAGCTGCACGATGAAGCTCTCCTCAGGGGAAAAGTGCTGAACAGAACCCCAGAAGCTGGACGATGCAGAACTCCTCACAGGTCACACTGAAGAAAACACCAAAAGCTGCACGATGAAGAACTCCTCAGGGGACATGTGGTATGGGGAACCCCAAAAGCTGCATGATGCAGAACTCAAAGGTCGCAACGTGAAGAAGGCACTAAAAGCTGCTCAACAAAGCACTTCTCAGAGGCTGCAGTGAAGAAACACCGAAAGTTGCACGATGAAGGAATCTTCAGGGCCGCAGAAAAGAAAACACCAAAAGCTGCACGATGAAGAACTCCACAGGTCCGTAATGAAGAAAACACCAAAAGCTGCACGATGAAGAACTCCACAAGTCCGTAATGAAGAAAACACCAAAAGCTGCACGATGAAGCAATCTTCAGGGCTGCAGTGAAGAAAACACCTAAACCTGGACAATGATGCAATCCTCAGGGGTCTGCAACAAGAAAAAAACACACCACATGTTGGAGGATGAAGCACTTCTCAGGGGCAACAATCTGAAAAAAGTACCAAAAAATGCACAATGAAGCTCTCTCAGGGAAAACGTGGTGAGGAGATCCCCAAGAGCTGAACAATGCAGAACTCCTCAGAGCCGTAAGGAAGACAACAGCAAAAGATGCACGGTGAAGCAATCCTCAGATCCGCAGTGAAGAAAACACCAAACACTGCACAATGAAAAACTCCTCAGGGCCGTAATGAAGAAAACACCAAAAGCTGCACGGTGAAGCAATCCTCAGGGCCGCAGTGAAGAAAACACCAAAAGCTGCATGCTGAAGCAATCCTCAGGGTCCACAAGGTGAAGAAAACACAAAAAGCTCCACTGAGCAGCACTCTTCAAGAGCCACACTGAAGATAACATGAAAAGCTCAATGAGGAAGCAATCCTCAGCTGAAACGTGGTGTGGAGAACCACAAAAGCTGCACGATGAAAATGTCCTCAGAGGAAAGGCACTGAAAGAAACACCAAAAGCTGGATGCAGAAGCACTCCTCAAGTCGCACTGAAGAAAGCAACCAAAGCTGCTCAGCAAAGCACTCCTCAGAGGCTGCAGTGAGGAAACCCCAAAAGCTGCACGATGAAGAACTCCTCAGGGAAAACTTGGTGAACACAACCCGAAAACCTGCATGATGAACTTCTCCTCAGGCTCGTAGTGAAGAAAACACAAATAGCTGCACGATGAAGCTCTCCTCAGGGCAAAAGTGCTGAACAGAACCCCAGAAGCTGGACGATGCAGAACTCCTCACAGGTCACACTGAAGAAAACACCAAAAGCTGCACGATGAAGAACTCCTCAGGGGACATGTGGTATGGGGAACCCCAAAAGCTGCATGATGCAGAACTCAATGGTCGCAAAGCGCTGAAGACACTAAAAGCTGCTCAACAAAGCACTCCTCAGAGGCTGCAGTGAAGAAACAACAAAATCTGCACAATGAAGAACTCCTCAGGGAAAACTTGGTGAACACAACCCAAAAACCTGTATGATGAACTTCTCCTCAGGGTCATAGGGAAGAAAACACCAAAAGCTGCATGATGAAGAACCCCTCAGAGGACATGTTGTATGGGGACCCCAAAAGCTGCATGATGAAGAACTCAGTGGTCGCAAAGTGAATAAGACACTAAAAGCTGCTCAACAAAGCACTCCTCAGAGGCTGCAGTGAAGAAACACCAAAAGCTGCACGATGAAGGAATCTTCAGGGCCACACAGAAGAAAACAACAAAAGCTGCACGATGAAGAACTCCACAGGTCCGTAATGAAGAAAACACCAGAAGCTGCACGATGAAGCAATCTACAGGGCTGCAGTGAAGAAAACACCTCAGGTTGGACAATGACGCAATCCTCAGGGGATTCCTCAGGGGCCTGAAACAAGAAAAAAACACACCACATGTTGGAGGATGAAGCACTTCTCACGGGCAACAAGCTGAAAACAATACAAAAAAATGCACAATGAAGATCTCTCAGGGAAAACGTGGGGAGGAGAACCCCAAGAGCTGCACAATGCAGAACTCCTCAGAGCCGTAAGGAAGACTACACCAAAAGGTGCACGGTGAAGCAATCCTCAGATCCGCAGTGAAGAAAACACGAAAAGCTGCACAATGAAGAACTCCTCAGGGCCATAATGAAGAAAACACCAAAAGCGGCACAGTGAAGAACTCCTCAGGGCTGTAATGAAGAAAACACCAAAAGTTGCACAGTGAAGTAATCCTCAGGGCCGCAGTGAAGAAAACACCAAAAGCTGCACGATGAAGCAATCCTCAAGGGCCACAAGGTGAAGAAAACACAAAAAGCTCCACTGAGCTGCACTCTTCAAGAGCCACACTGAAGATAACATGAAAGCTCAATGAGGAAGCAATCCTCAGCTGAAACGTGCTGTGGAGAACCACAAATCCTGCACGATGAAAATGTCCTCAGAGGAAAGGCACTGAAGGAAACACCAAAAGCTGTACACAGAAGCACTCCTCAAGTCGCACTGAAGAAAGCAACCAAAGCTGCTCAGCAAAGCACTCCTCAGAGGCTGCAGAGAAGAAACCCCAAAAGCTGCACGATGAAGGAATCCTCAGGGTAACCTTGGTGAACACAACCCAAAAACCTGCATGATGAACTTCTCCTCTGGGTGGTAGTGAAGAAAACACAAATAGCTGCACGATGAAGCTCTCCTCAGGGCAAAAGTGCTGAACAGAACCCCAGAAGCTGGACGATGCAGAACTCCTCACAGGTCACAGTGAAAAAAACACCAAAAGCTGCACGATGAAGAACTCCTCAGGGGACATGTGGTATGGGGAACCCCAAAAGCTGCATGATGCAGAACTCAATGGTCGCAAAGCGATGAAGACACGAAAAGCTGCTCAACAAAGCACTCCTCAGAGGCTGCAGTGAAGAAACACCAAAAGCTGCACGATGAAGCAATCCTCAGGGGCCACAAGGTGAAGAAAGCACAAAAAGCTCCACTGAGCAGCACTCTTCAAGAGCCACACTGAAGATAACATGAAAAGCTCAATGAGGAAGCAATCCTCAGCTGAAACGTGCTGTGGAGAACCACAAAAGCTGCACGATGAAATGTCCTGAGAGGAAAGGCACTGAAGGAAACACCAAAAGCTGGACGCCGAAGCACTCCTCAAGTCGCGGTGAAGAAAGCTACCAAAGAAGTAGTTCACATAACCAGTTTGTCCTTGTCACACTCATACCTCCCGAAGAGGATACACATTTGGTGTTAGTATTGTTAGTATCAGGGAAGCCAAAATTCTCAGTATCTCTTCTACATTGTTCTAATCCTTCCAGAGCCTAGAGTGAGCTCCTTCTGCGTGGTTAGTGTCAATTGCAGTCCCTGTCTCCCTTCCTTGAGCATCTGCTGCTGCCTCTGGTGCAATATTAGGATTAGAGGGAGCATAACTTGATTCCTCCTCCAAAAAAAGGAGTCTTGTTGTATTGTTTACATATACATTTATTTATATATATAAATTTATTTATAGTTGTATTGTTTACATATAAATTTAAAGCCTGAATTTTCATCAGGCCTGTGTTCTGGCCAAAGTACTGATGTTTCAGTTATTGGCTTTTTAGGCCAGACAATTAGGAAGTGTCATCTTAGGCCATTTTATGAAGGTCTTGGTTTTTTCCCCAATATTTTTGAGATCAAATTCATCCCATTTGATCTATATACACACAGCAACTAGCATAAGTCAGAGTGCACGCTCCTCCTGGTGAGGTTAGTAATAAATGTACTCTCATTTGAATCTGGAGTACAATTTTGTGACAAACTTGTTACCTGCTCTTGTAGTGCCTGGACTGCATCCAGAGTGTTCCTTTCTAGTTCTTCAGTTATAGCTGAGTTAGTTACAATAGCTTTTTCTAATTCACTCACCCCTAACCAAGGTGAAAACCACCTTGCAAAGCTGTGAAATGCCCTGTTTCTTTTTACTAGAGGACTGCCAGGGGACCTCTTAATTCTGCATGGGTTCTCAAGGGGGCTTTGTGGGTCTTCAATAATAGTTAAGTTTGGAATTATTGCCCCCAGGGTGCAAACTCCCTTCCATCCTAGGGGCAACACCTTCATGGCTTTCTGGCCACATAGCCAGTACCCCACCCCTCACCCTTCTTTTACTCCCACTTCCAGGGAGTGTTCCCTGGTAACACTCTAATTCTGTGTAATTCAATTCCTTTTACTCATTAATTCATTAAGAATTCTTCAAAGGAGAAGTTAAAGGTTTACAAGAGTTAGTTTTAACTGTTTTAACCTTAGAAGTCTCTGTTAAGACAGTCTCTCACATATCAGGGTTAGATGATGCGTTTACCGGGTATAATGAGTCCCCCCTTTTTCAGCCATTCTTACTGCCCTTTCAGTAATCAGGAGCACTTGGAACGGTCTGTCCCACTCAGGTTGTAACTTCGATTCTCTCCATGTTCGCATCAGAACCCCATCTCCTGCTTGGAATAGATGGATCGGGGCTTCCAAGGGTGGGCTTAGAGCTAACAATCCACACGTCCTGAGAGATGACAAAGAGGACGACAGTGTGGTCTGTAGGTTCGTGCTCAGTGTGCTGCACCAATAAGTACATGGAGTCAGAATCCACATGAAGGTCTTTTAATTCAATAATTAATTATATAACTCCGCAGAGTCAGGCGCTTGGCGATCTTTCGCAAAGCAAGCACGCCTCTGACTCGAATCACCATCATTTACACACAGCAAACTTGTGAAAACGATCTCTTTGGCTATTTTTGATTGGCTGTTACAGCTCACCTAACTTAAGAGGGGGGGAGGATGGGACACCAAGTCCCACATTGGCATGCATTAGCATTTTGATGGGTGTTATTTTTAACATGCTAATGGCCCTTAATGAGCAAAAAGTTACTAGAGGTCAGTCTGGAGCTGGTTTTCTCCTTCTTCTTTTTTACTATTTATCCCTTACCTTCCTTGCTTCTGTTAGCTGAAGGCTACCTGTCTCTCCCTTTCCTTATTTTCTCAGCTAAAACACTACACAAGCTATAGAAAGACTACACAAGCTACAGGCCTCCCTGTTTTCTTCAGAGGACGTATTGGGAGGTTGCCAGAACTTCTTCTCCAATCTGTGAGGTAGTTCTTTGTCTGGGTGAATGACGCTGTCACAGACAGAGGACAAGCTCTGAGTCCATTGGAACTGCTCCTCACACCACTGTATTACCTCATCTTGGCAGAGACTCTTGTGCACAATGTTCCCCGTTTCCGGTGAATGGATGGAGGAGGAGACCTTAGCCAATACCTCTTCAGCTCTGCTGCCTGCCTTGGAGATGTGCTTCTGAGGCCTGCAGTGCCTGGGGGCTGTCAGGGTTACCTGCCTCTGTCCCCACCTTTGCTGGCACCAGCCATCACCCTGTGGGCACAGAAGCACGGCACAGTGACCAACCTGGGGAGGGACCCACGGGACCCCTTCCAACACCTCCTGGCCCCACAGTGCCAAAGCCCCAAATCTCCCAGCCCCGAGATCTTCCACCCTCCAGCCCCCTGTACCTGTCGGTCTCGACCCCTGGAGAGCAGGGAGATCCCGGCCACCAGAAGCAGGAGGCTGGGGATGAGGAGAAAGCTGCTGTCGACCATCGCTCACAGCCAGGTACGACCGCACTGGCAGACGGGGGGTGGTGGCCGGTGCTTTATAGGGTCACGGCCGTGAGGTCACAGACAGCACACGGCAACGCCTCTGTGAGGTCACAGCCCCCAGCCCACGTTGAAGCAGGCCGGTGCCCCTGTGCTGCATCCTGTGGGGAGGTGGGGGACTGATCCCGGCCCCATGCGAGGAGCCTGGGGGAGCCATCCTGGTGCCCCACGCTCCAAGCGTCTGTGGGGGTCAGGGCAATGCCGTCCTGGTTGTGTTGAGTGCATCGAGGCCATCCAGGAGCTGCAGCAGCTGGTGCTGTCAGCACTGCCCAGTGAGGCTGCTGCGCTGAGGCCTGACTTCTGGCAAGCAGCATGAAAGGACCTGGAGGAGCTGGTGGAGCAGGGCAGCCTGTCCTGCTGTGGCTACAGCTACCCCAGGAGCAAGAGCTTTCCTGGGAGCTGGAGCAACATCTCCCTGGGCTGGCAGAGAGGAGCCCCCACAGAGCCAGTGCATCCATGCCGCCCAGCGCCCACGAAGCAGGGAGCGGCTGGTGTGTGCTCCAGCATCCAGCCACCAGCAATAGGGCTGATCGTGCACAAGAGTCTCCTTTGCCCAGATGAGGGACGCCATTGGTGGGAGGAGGTGTCCTGGCAGCCTCTTGGCTTGTGCATGGCCCTCCCAGCTTTTCTCAGCCCAGCCAACATGGCATTGCAAAAAGACCAGGGCTGCCAAACTGACTTCACCCCCACCCCAGGATTGTGTGTGGCTGACAGGAAGGACAGGAGCCAACCCCACATTGCAGCGCCTGTCAGCATGCAGCTGAGGCATGCAGCTGAGCGCAGCAAGCTCTGCATGCACGCAGCAAGCTCTGCATTCACACAGCAAGAAAGTGCCTAGAAGTACAGCTGCAATACTTCCCTGGGCCAGTGCAGCTGTCTGTGGAACAGCTGCAATAAACAATGTCCAAAAATCCCCGTGCTGGTTCTGCCCCCCTGCCACCACAAAGTCCCTGTGTCTGCTTCCTCAAGCCCAAACCCCTCCTCCATCCGGACCAGGTCAAGCAGAAGGAGCTTGGGGCATCCATCACCAGTCCAGTGGCCTGTGGGGAGCGTGGGGGACCAGGATGGTTCCCCGGGCTCCTTTCTCTGGGCCAGAGTCACAGCCCACTGCCCAGCTCCAGCTGTGTCCGACAGCACTTCCTGTTCCCCACCCCAAGCTGCTTAGTCTGCCACACTACACAGATTCGCTGTCACAGCGTGATCCCTGTATAACTTAGGAAAGATAAATGCAGCCAGGGAATGGACTGCAGGACATGAAGAAGCCCTGGAGCTGTTAAAGGAAAGTGTAATTATGTCTGGAGCACCGGGACCCACCCACCCAGCCCAGCCCCACTCTTCTCATACCAGCTTGGGAGAGAAGGGCTCTTAGTGCGGACTATGCCAACGAGGGCCTCCCGCTTCCATAGAAGCATAGAATATCCCAAGTTGGAAGGGAACCACCTGGATCATCGAGCCCAACTCCTGGCTCCAGAGAGGACCAAAAAAACAAACCCGATGTCTGAGAGCACTGTCTAAACACTGCATGGACTCTGACAGGTTCAGTGCTGTGACCACATCCCTGGGGACCCTGTTCGAGTGCCCCCAGTACAACAGGAACATAGAAATACTGGAGTGAGTCCAGTGGACGGCTTCGAAGATGATTAAAGGACTGGAGCACCTGTTGTACGAGGACAGGCTAACAGAACTGGGACTCTTAATCCTGGAAAAGAGAAGACTGAGGAGAAACCTCATCAATGTGTTTAAATTTCTGAGGGGAGGGTGTTGAGACAATGGAGCCTGTCTCTTTTCAGTAGTGCCCAGCAACAGGATGAGGGGCAACAGACACAAACTGAAGCACAGCAGGTCCTGGCTGAATATGAGAGGGCATTTCTTTACTGTGAGGGTGACAGAGCACTTGAACAGGTTGCCCAGAGAGGTTGTGGAGTCTCCTTCTCTGGAGATACTCTAAAAAACGCGCCTGGATGCCATCCTGCGCAATGTGCTCTGGGTGACCCTGCTGGGCAGGGGGTTTTGAATTGGATGATCTTCAGGGGTCCCTTCCAACCTCAGCCATTCGGTGATTCTGTGACCACCGTCTCAGTGAAGAACTGGTCCCAACCACCCAGCCTCACCCTCCCCTGTCACAGCTCCGTGCCCTTCCCTCGGTCCTGTTGCTGTCCTCTGGCAGCTCAGCGCCTGCCCCTCTGCTCCCCTTGTGAGGAAGCTGCAGGCCGCCATGAGGCCTGCTCTCAGCCTCCTCTCAGCTGGGAAGGAGCTCTTTATTACTTTTGGCCCCACTTGATGGCAGCATTCTCAGCACAACCGCTTGACTTTTGCTAAAATGAGCAGTTAACGAAGGGCTTTATTAAGGGCCGGTGTCATGGGGCAGTAATGCCATATCCGCAGGCCTGGCGGGACCGACCCACGCACTCAGGCAGCCCCTTCTTGCTGCTTCCTTTCCAAAGCCTGCACTTCAGGCAAGACTGCAGATTTTCCTCACTCTGCAGTCTGGCTTTGTACACTAAAGAGTTGCTCTTCTCCTTTTTAAAGTTCTCTTTCACTCTGCTCTTTCTCTCTTGGCATTTTTCATCAGCTTTACCTCTTGCTGAGTGATGGCTTGCTACCGTTTTATGCACGTAATCGTAGCACAGTCAGGAGGAGGGGCTTGGGCTTGATGAAGCGGACACAGGGACTTCGCGGTGAGAAGGTGCCAGCCCCAGCACAGGTATTTTTGGGCAGTGCTCGATGCTTCATATCAATGGACCTCTGCACTGGCCCAGGGAAGCGTTGCAGCTGTACTTCCCGGCACTTCTTTGTTATGTGCTCACTGAGCTTGCTGCGGTGCTCTTCCTTCAGCTGCAGCGTCTTGATCCTGAGAGGTGCTGCAGTGTGGGTGTGTTTCCCATTCCTGACATCACACTATCACAGATTTCTAGGTTGGAAGAGACCTCAAGATCATCGAGTCCATCCTCCGACCTAACACTAAGTACTCCACTAAACCATATCGCTAAGCTCTACATCTAAACGTCTTTTAAAGACCTCCAGGGATGGTGACTCCACCACCTCCCTGGGCAGCCCATTCCAATGCCTAAGAATCCTTTCAGTAAAGAAGTTCTTCCTAACATCCAACCTAAAACTCCCCTGTCGCAACTTTCGCTCATTCCCCCTCGTCCTGTCACCAGGCACGTGGGAGAATAGACCAACCCCCACCTCTCTACAGCCTCCTTTAAGGTAACTGTAGAGAGCGATGAGGTCGCCCCTGAGCCTCCTCTTCTCCAGGCTGAACAAGCCCAGCTCCCTCAGCCGCTCCTCGTAAGACTTGTTCTCCAGACCCCTCACCAGCTTGGTCGCCCTTCTCTGGACTCGCTCGAGCACCTCCATGTCCTTCCTGTAGCGAGGGGCCCAAAACTGAACACAGTACTCGAGGTGCGGCCTCACCAGAGCCGAGTACAGGGGCACAATCACCTCCCTAGACCTGCTGGCCACACTGCTTCTTATGCAAGCCAGGATGCTGTTGGCCTTCTTGGCCACCTGAGCACACTGCTGGCTCATATTCAGCCGACTATCAACCAGTACTCCCAGGTCCTTCTCAGCCAGGCAGCTTTCTAACCACTCGTCTCCCAGCCTGTAGCTCTGCTTGGGGTTGTTGCGCCCCAGGTGCAGGACCCGGCACTTGGCCTTGTTGAACTTCATGCAGTTGACCTCAGCCCATCTGTCCAGCCTGTCCAGATCCTCCTGCAGAGCCTTCCTGCCCTCGAGCAGATCGACACACACACCTAACTTGGTGTCATCAGTCACAAGCGGATCCAGGATGATAACATAGTCAGCCCTGGTCTTTGCGCATAATTGTGTTGGCTGGGCTGGGAAGCACTGGAGGGGCCCTGGATAGACCAGGAGGTGGCTGGGACAGGTCAACCTGTGGACATCTCCCCTTGGACATGTCCTCCCAGTGACGTCGCCCCTCTTGTGGTTCAAGCAACCTCTCATGTACAATCACCCCACTTGATGATGGAACAATATTTTTGCCTCGTGTAGAGCTCCAAATGTCAGTCCTGGGTTGCTGCTGTTTCCTGGGGAGCCCGCCCAGTTTCCCTGTGCATTCCTTGTGACTAAGAGCACAGTCTGTGTGCCTGCCAGGTGCAGACCTGCCATCTCTTCTATTTGTCTGGGGCAAAGATAGTCCTTTTTCCCTTTTGGCCCAGCTGGGAAATGCTGAAGAGAGCATGGGCAACCCAAAAGGCTTCAGGAACTCCTCCTTCCTCTGAGGCAGCCCTCCATCAGGGCGGAGAATGCTCTCCTGGACAATGCAGTCCATTTGTGGTGGCTGGCTGGAGGAGCTGACCCCAGAGTGTAGCCCTTGCTTCCTCTTTCCTTTCTTGTAAGCCTGAATCTCCTTCATGGAAGGCATGGGCACACTCAGGCTCTCGGGCACTGGTTCTGTGTGGAGAGCCCACTTGGTTTCCCCATGCTTCTCTCGGTGTCAACTGAAGACTCTAATCTCTGGTTTGTCCGAGACATGCCATGATTAGCCTTTCTTGGGATGGTAGGTGGTCCTGCTGCTGGTCCTGCAGCCACTTTGGCCATGCCAGGAACAGCTGAAGAGGCCATGGACAATCCATGGGGCCGCAGGAATTCCTCTTTTCTGCTTGCCTGCCCCTCATCTTTCTGGAAGAAGCTCTTGCGGATGTTGTTCTCCTGGCTGAATAGAGCTGGTTCTGCCCTGGGTTCTACAGGAGGCCACAGTAACAATCCGCTCCTGTCAGGCAGCCCTCCGTCAGGGCGGAGAATGCTCTCACGGACAATGCAGTCCGTTTGTGGTTGCTGTCTGTAGGAGCTGACCTCAGAGCGCAGCTCTTCATCCCTGTTTCCTGCCCTATGATACTGAATCTCGGTTATTGGAAGTTTGAAGGCCGTCAGGCCATGTGGTTGCTCATTCTTTCTAGAGAGCCCACATGTTTTTTCCACACTTTCGCTGGTGTTGATAGGAGAGAGGAATTGGTCTTCTCTTCCAGAGATGCCACGATCATCCTTCCTTGGCGTTGCTTCTTGTCCTGCTGCTTGTCCTGGAGCCGCTTTAGCCATATCAGGAACAGCTGGGGGGGCAATCGGCAAATTGTGAGGGCGAGTGAGCTGCACCCGTCTGTGAGGCAGCCCCCCATCTGGGTGAATAACGGTCTCATGTACAATGTGGTCCAGGCTAATTGAGCGGTTATACCTCTTGCCGCCTAGCAAAACAGGGAGGGAGTCTGAGCTGCAGTGGGAGAGAGGCACCAGGGCCACCGCAGCCCCATAGGGATGGGCTGCTCGGTGCTGAGGCTCACCCACGGGGGACTCACCTGGCTTCGGTACCGGTGGTTGCCGCTGCCGCCGTCCACAACTTCGCCGGAGTCGGCCGTCACCCTGTGGGCACAGAAGCACGGCACAGTGACCAACCCGGGGAGGGACCCACGGGACCCCTTCCAACATCTCCTGGCCCCCAGTCCCCCAGCCCCGAATTCCCCCACCCTCCAGGCCCCTGTACCTGTTGGCGTCGACCCCTGGAGAGCAGGGAGATCCCGGCCAGCAGAAGCATGAGGCTGGGGATGAGGAGAAACCTGCTGTCGACCGTTGCTCACAGCCAGGTACGACCGCACTGGCAGACGGGGGGTGGTGGCCGGTGCTTTATAGGGTCACGGCCGTGAGGTCACAGACAGCACACGGCAACGCCTCTGTGAGGTCACAGCCCCCAGCCCACGTTGAAGCAGGCCGGTGCCCCTGTGCTGCATCCTGTGGGGAGGTGGGGGACCAGGACGGCTTCCCCGGGCTCCTCGCTTGGGGCCAGGGTCTGAGCCCACTGCCCAGCTCCAGCCATGTCGGACAGCTGCTCCTGTCCCTGACCCCAAGCTGGTTAATATGCCACACTACAGGTTCCCTTCTGATGCCATCCATCCTTTCCTGGCTTCAGCTGAGATCGGGTTTTCTTCCTAGTAGCTGGTATGGTACTGTTTCTGGGTGTAGGAAGAGAAGAATGCTGATCACAGACCAATATTTTAATTATTGCGTAGCAGTGCTTACATGGAGCCAAGGACGTTTCAGCTCCTCACACTGCCCTGCCATCGAGGAGGCCGGGGGTGCACAAGGAGCTGGGAGGGGACAGAACCAGGACAGCTGACCCTAACAGGCCAAGGGATGTCTCATACTATATGGTGTCAGGCTGAAGAATAAAACCGGGTGAGTTGGCCAGGGTGTGCTGCCACTGTCTGGGGACAGGCTGGGCATTGGTCAGCAGGTGGTAAGCAATTGTGTTTTGCGTCAGTTACTTTGTATATTCTATTTTTACTACTGTTATCATCCCTTCCTTTTCTTTTACTATTAAATTGTCATTATCTCAACGCATGAGTTTTACCTTTTTTCTGGTTCTCTCCCCAATCCCACTGTTGAGGAGTGAGCAAATGGCTGCGTGGTGCTTAGCTGTCTGCTGGGTTAAACCACAACCCCTCCTTTTAGCAAACTGGTAGAAGAGCTAGAAGAATGGGGAAGCACTGTCAAGTCTCATCACCCCTGCAGTTCTCCTCTGGCGCCAGTAAAGACTCCAAATGGCCAGTGGCGACTCTCGGGAGATTATCCAGCCTTGAACACTGCCATTGCTCCTCAGGAATCACAGAATCAAAGAATGGCTGTGGTTGGAAGGGACCTGTGCAGCCTGGTCTGCTGACTCATGGATGGTAGTGGATGCCCTGGGGGTCTGTCTACCGTTGTGGAAGCAAACCAATTGGCAGCACAGATATGAACCAGTCTGGGTTGCTGCATCGTGGCAAGACGTGCTGCCCAGACAAAAAATGCTGATGTAAAATTACAGCATTTAGATACATGTCCAAGAAGCACACCACTAAAGAACATGGGAGCAACGACCAGGTAAAGCAGCCTGCAAAAATGTGTCTCACGTAGACCTGGACTGGGAATTTAAGGATGAGCTGTTGGCTCGATGGGCCAACGAAACATCCAGACATCTAGGGAGAGATGGCACATACAGGTAGGCTCTTGATCAAGGAGTGGACCTGACCATTGAGGCCATCACACAGATCCCCCCCAACATGTGAAACAAGTGCAGCAATCAAGTGAGCTACACGAGTAGTCTCCCTGGACTAGGGGGCACTGGCTAGGTTTTTGTTAGGGTGAGGCCTGGCAGATTGTCTATATTGGACTGCTACCGTGACCCTCCAAGGCAAGCACTACAGACTCACCATAGTGAAAGCAACTAGCAGGTCGCTTGAAACATACCAAGTAAATCACACCGCTGCCCAAAACACTATCTTGGGCCTTTTAAAGCAAGTTGTACGGCATCGTGACACCCCTGAGAGAACAGAGTCAGAGAATGGGAATCATTCCCAAAATACTCTTCTGAGCTCCTGGACCAAGAAACTGCACTGAATGGATGTCTCACAGCCCATATCATCCAGAAGCCTCCAGAAAGGTTGAGAAACATAATGGTCTGTTAAAAGCTACTGTTCCCCTGCGTTGACCATTGAGACTCCAAAGAATGAGAAACAACCTGCAGCCAATAACACAGGCTCAGGCGAGGATCTCACTGAACTACCATTTTTATTGGTGATTGCAGTGGTGGCGCCCTACAAGCAAGAGCGCACAGCAGAGGTGTATCATAACCTTATATCCCCCTATTACCCAATGTTTGATTCCTCCCCTGTTTCCTCACTGGCTGAGTACTACAGGTTTACAACCTACTTGACGCTTATTACTATACCATACATGTACAATTTTATTTGACCGACTTTTAAGGTCTCCTTTTTTTGTTGGTGGTGTTTTTTTGTTCTTCTTTCTTCTTTCCCCTTCTTCTCTTGTGACTAGAGGGACTTCTTCTGTCTTGAGTAGTCAGTGGGACCCTCCACTATCCACCTATCTTCTTAACACTCGGCACTGTTATACCACCGCTTCGCCTGCACAATCACTTTTGAATATGCAAGGTTAGTGGCATTTTCCCCTGCAAAACCACAACTTTCATTCCCACAAAAGGCCACGTGGCGACCCACAGATTACACAGCCCTGAATGCTGCCACTGCACTGGTTACTTTGTCTATTCCCAGTTGAACTGAGAAAGTCTATTTTTCTAATGAACAGGCCTTTCCACGGATGGACACAGTAGACACGTAGGATGTGTTTTTTACGATTCCAACACTGGAGACAGATAGGGAGGGATCTGCTTGTACCTGGCAGGGACTACAATATGCATTTACGTGCTTGCCGCAGGATTTTACGCATAGTCCTGCCATTGCTCCTGCTACACTGGCTAGAGAGCTAGAAATACAAAAAATCTTTCAAGACATTCCTGTGGTTCATAATAAAACATAATCTGTTTTGCCAAAATATGGAGCTTCCATTTCCAGGAACTAGAAGCGTACTTGTTTCTACATACCCAGGGCAAACAAGAGCAGAAAGCTGGTAAAGTAACTCAGCTCTTCAACAGATACAGGCAGGTGCAACAGAAGGAAATCAAGCAGATTTCTGCTCTTGTTTCCATGGTCCTACAAGTGGCAGGAAGATGTGATCATTGGGCAGCAATCCCCACCAACCTGAACTCATGGGCACGAAACAGGGCAAAGGGCGCTTTAGGTTATTTTACTGGCTTTCAAGAAGACAGGCCACCTTAGCTAGGCAAATTCAAAGGCCAACACCCATCTGGGTGAAGAACAGAAACACAAACACAAATGCAAACTGCAGTGACCTCTGGTCAACCTCCCAGTAAACTTGCACGGATTCACCAGAACACTCTTGCCACGGTTAGGAATAATGGCATGAGAAAAGACAACGGCAAACCTATGCAGGGAAATAGAAAGTATCACAAACACTCCAGCAAAGTGCAGATAAACTTCACAAAGAGAGGTCATGTCGAGATTTCAAATAGCAATACAACACACACTGGTATTAAACCACGTGTCAGGTGCCAAAGGAGCTCTTGTTGACCTTGTACAAAAACAGCGGTTCCCATTATGTACCAAGACAAAAATAAAAAGCAGATGTAAAAAAAGAGAAGCACCCTCAAGGGAAACACCTTCTTACTGGTGGGGTGGGACCAGGCACTGGTAAAAGCTTTGAAATGTTCTTAAGGTGTTGCTCAAATACACATGCAGAGGGCTGATGACTGTAGCTGTAACCTGCATGTCTGCTCAACTAATCACTGTCGGTGCTACGATTATGTGCATAAAACGGTAGCAAGCCATCACTCAGCAAGAGGTAAAGCTGATGAAAAATGCCAAGAGAGAAAGAGCAGAGTGAAAGAGAACTTTAAAAAGGAGAAGAGCAACTCTTTAGTGTACAAAGCCAGACTGCAGAGTGAGGAAAATCTGCAGTCTTGCCTGAAGTGCAGGCTTTGGAAAGGAAGCAGCAAGAAGGGGCTGCCTGAGTGCGTGGGTCGGTCCCGCCAGGCCTGCGGATATGGCATTACTGCCCCATGACACCGGCCCTTAATAAAGCCCTTCGTTAACTGCTCATTGTAGCAAAAGTCAAGCGGTTGTGCTGACAATTCTGCCATCAAGTGGGACCAAAAGTAATAAAGAGCTCCTTCCCAGCTGAGAGGAGGCTGAGAGCAGGCCTCATGGCGGCCTGCAGCTTCCTCACAAGGGGAGCAGAGGGGCAGGCGCTGAGCTGCCAGAGGACAGCAACAGGACCGAGGGAAGGGCACGGAGCTGTGACAGGGGAGGGTGAGGCTGGGTGGTTGGGACCAGTTCTTCACTGAGACGGTGGTCACAGAATCACAGAATGGCTGAGGTTGGAAGGGACCCCTGAAGATCATCCAATTCAAACCCCCCTGCCCAGCAGGGTCACCCAGAGCACATTGCGCAGGATGGCATCCAGGCGCGTTTTTTAGAGTATCTCCAGAGAAGGAGACTCCACAACCTCTCTGGGCAACCTGTTCAAGTGCTCTGTCACCCTCACAGTAAAGAAATGCCCTCTCATATTCAGCCAGGACCTGCTGTGCTTCAGTTTGTGTCTGTTGCCCCTCATCCTGTTGCTGGGCACTACTGAAAAGAGACAGGCTCCATTGTCTCAACACCCTCCCCTCAGAAATTTAAACACATTGATGAGGTTTCTCCTCAGTCTTCTCTTTTCCAGGATTAAGAGTCCCAGTTCTGTTAGCCTGTCCTCGTACAACAGGTGCTCCAGTCCTTTAATCATCTTCGAAGCCGTCCACTGGACTCACTCCAGTATTTCTATGTTCCTGTTGTACTGGGGGCACTCGAACAGGGTCCCCAGGGATGTGGTCACAGCACTGAACCTGTCAGAGTCCATGCAGTGTTTAGACAGTGCTCTCAGACATCGGGTTTGTTTTTTTGGTCCTCTCTGGAGCCAGGAGTTGGGCTCGATGATCCAGGTGGTTCCCTTCCAACTTGGGATATTCTATGCTTCTATGGAAGCGGGAGGCCCTCGTTGGCATAGTCCGCACTAAGAGCCCTTCTCTCCCAAGCTGGTATGAGAAGAGTGGGGCTGGGCTGGGTGGGTGGGTCCCGGTGCTCCAGACATAATTACACTTTCCTTTAACAGCTCCAGGGCTTCTTCATGTCCTGCAGTCCATTCCCTGGCTGCATTTATCTTTCCTAAGTTATACAGGGATCACGCTGTGACAGCGAATCTGTGTAGTGTGGCAGACTAAGCAGCTTGGGGTGGGGAACAGGAAGTGCTGTCGGACACAGCTGGAGCTGGGCAGTGGGCTGTGACTCTGGCCCAGAGAAAGGAGCCCGGGGAACCATCCTGGTCCCCCACGCTCCCCACAGGCCACTGGACTGGTGATGGATGCCCCAAGCTCCTTCTGCTTGACCTGGTCCGGATGGAGGAGGGGTTTGGGCTTGAGGAAGCAGACACAGGGACTTTGTGGTGGCAGGGGGGCAGAACCAGCACGGGGATTTTTGGACATTGTTTATTGCAGCTGTTCCACAGACAGCTGCACTGGCCCAGGGAAGTATTGCAGCTGTACTTCTAGGCACTTTCTTGCTGTGTGAATGCAGAGCTTGCTGCGTGCATGCAGAGCTTGCTGCGCTCAGCTGCATGCCTCAGCTGCATGCTGACAGGCGCTGCAATGTGGGGTTGGCTCCTGTCCTTCCTGTCAGCCACACACAATCCTGGGGTGGGGGTGAAGTCAGTTTGGCAGCCCTGGTCTTTTTGCAATGCCATGTTGGCTGGGCTGAGAAAAGCTGGGAGGGCCATGCACAAGCCAAGAGGCTGCCAGGACACCTCCTCCCACCAATGGCGTCCCTCATCTGGGCAAAGGAGACTCTTGTGCACGATCAGCCCTATTGCTGGTGGCTGGATGCTGGAGCACACACCAGCCGCTCCCTGCTTCGTGGGCGCTGGGCGGCATGGATGCACTGGCTCTGTGGGGGCTCCTCTCTGCCAGCCCAGGGAGATGTTGCTCCAGCTCCCAGGAAAGCTCTTGCTCCTGGGGTAGCTGTAGCCACAGCAGGACAGGCTGCCCTGCTCCACCAGCTCCTCCAGGTCCTTTCATGCTGCTTGCCAGAAGTCAGGCCTCAGCGCAGCAGCCTCACTGGGCAGTGCTGACAGCACCAGCTGCTGCAGCTCCTGGATGGCCTCGATGCACTCAACACAACCAGGACGGCATTGCCCTGACCCCCACAGACGCTTGGAGCGTGGGGCACCAGGATGGCTCCCCCAGGCTCCTCGCATGGGGCCGGGATCAGTCCCCCACCTCCCCACAGGATGCAGCACAGGGGCACCGGCCTGCTTCAACGTGGGCTGGGGGCTGTGACCTCACAGAGGCGTTGCCGTGTGCTGTCTGTGACCTCACGGCCGTGTCCCTATAAAGCACCGGCCACCACCCCCCGTCTGCCAGTGCGGTCGTACCTGGCTGTGAGCGATGGTCGACAGCAGCTTTCTCCTCATCCCCAGCCTCCTGCTTCTGGTGGCCGGGATCTCCCTGCTCTCCAGGGGTCGAGACCGACAGGTACAGGGGGCTGGAGGGTGGAAGATCTCGGGGCTGGGAGATTTGGGGCTTTGGCACTGTGGGGCCAGGAGATGTTGGAAGGGGTCCCGTGGGTCCCTCCCCAGGTTGGTCACTGTGCCGTGCTTCTGTGCCCACAGGGTGATGGCTGGTGCCAGCAAAGGTGGGGACAGAGGCAGGTAACCCTGACAGCCCCCAGGCACTGCAGGCCTCAGAAGCACATCTCCAAGGCAGGCAGCAGAGCTGAAGAGGTATTGGCTAAGGTCTCCTCCTCCATCCATTCACCGGAAACGGGGAACATTGTGCACAAGAGTCTCTGCCAAGATGAGGTAATACAGTGGTGTGAGGAGCAGTTCCAATGGACTCAGAGCTTGTCCTCTGTCTGTGACAGCGTCATTCACCCAGACAAAGAACTACCTCACAGATTGGAGAAGAAGTTCTGGCAACCTCCCAATACGTCCTCTGAAGAAAACAGGGAGGCCTGTAGCTTGTGTAGTCTTTCTATAGCTTGTGTAGTGTTTTAGCTGAGAAAATAAGGAAAGGGAGAGACAGGTAGCCTTCAGCTAACAGAAGCAAGGAAGGTAAGGGATAAATAGTAAAAAAGAAGAAGGAGAAAACCAGCTCCAGACTGACCTCTAGTAACTTTTTGCTCATTAAGGGCCATTAGCATGTTAAAAATAACACCCATCAAAATGCTAATGCATGCCAATGTGGGACTTGGTGTCCCATCCTCCCCCCCTCTTAAGTTAGGTGAGCTGTAACAGCCAATCAAAAATAGCCAAAGAGATCGTTTTCACAAGTTTGCTGTGTGTAAATGATGGTGATTCGAGTCAGAGGCGTGCTTGCTTTGCGAAAGATCGCCAAGCGCCTGACTCTGCGGAGTTATATAATTAATTATTGAATTAAAAGACCTTCATGTGGATTCTGACTCCATGTACTTATTGGTGCAGCACACTGAGCACGAACCTACAGACCACACTGTCGTCCTCTTTGTCATCTCTCAGGACGTGTGGATTGTTAGCTCTAAGCCCACCCTTGGAAGCCCCGATCCATCTATTCCAAGCAGGAGATGGGGTTCTGATGCGAACATGGAGAGAATCGAAGTTACAACCTGAGTGGGACAGACCGTTCCAAGTGCTCCTGATTACTGAAAGGGCAGTAAGAATGGCTGAAAAAGGGGGGACTCATTATACCCGGTAAACGCATCATCTAACCCTGATATGTGAGAGACTGTCTTAACAGAGACTTCTAAGGTTAAAACAGTTAAAACTAACTCTTGTAAACCTTTAACTTCTCCTTTGAGGAATTCTTAATGAATTAATGAGTAAAAGGAATTGAATTACACAGAATTAGAGTGTTACCAGGGAACACTCCCTGGAAGTGGGAGTAAAAGAAGGGTGAGGGGTGGGGTACTGGCTATGTGGCCAGAAAGCCATGAAGGTGTTGCCCCTAGGATGGAAGGGAGTTTGCACCCTGGGGGCAATAATTCCAAACTTAACTATTATTGAAGACCCACAAAGCCCCCTTGAGAACCCATGCAGAATTAAGAGGTCCCCTGGCAGTCCTCTAGTAAAAAGAAACAGGGCATTTCACAGCTTTGCAAGGTGGTTTTCACCTTGGTTAGGGGTGAGTGAATTAGAAAAAGCTATTGTAACTAACTCAGCTATAACTGAAGAACTAGAAAGGAACACTCTGGATGCAGTCCAGGCACTACAAGAGCAGGTAACAAGTTTGTCACAAAATTGTACTCCAGATTCAAATGAGAGTACATTTATTACTAACCTCACCAGGAGGAGCGTGCACTCTGACTTATGCTAGTTGCTGTGTGTATATAGATCAAATGGGATGAATTTGATCTCAAAAATATTGGGGAAAAAACCAAGACCTTCATAAAATGGCCTAAGATGACACTTCCTAATTGTCTGGCCTAAAAAGCCAATAACTGAAACATCAGTACTTTGGCCAGAACACAGGCCTGATGAAAATTCAGGCTTTAAATTTATATGTAAACAATACAACTATAAATAAATTTATATATATAAATAAATGTATATGTAAACAATACAACAAGACTCCTTTTTTTGGAGGAGGAATCAAGTTATGCTCCCTCTAATCCTAATATTGCACCAGAGGCAGCAGCAGATGCTCAAGGAAGGGAGACAGGGACTGCAATTGACACTAACCACGCAGAAGGAGCTCACTCTAGGCTCTGGAAGGATTAGAACAATCTAGAAGAGATACTGAGAATTTTGGCTTCCCTGATACTAACAATACTAACACCAAATGTGTATCCTCTTCGGGAGGTATGAGTGTGACAAGGACAAACTGGTTATGTGAACTACTTCTTTGGTTGCTTTCTTCACCGCGACTTGAAGAGTGCTTCGGCGTCCAGCTTTTGGTGTTTCCTTCAGTGCCTTTCCTCTCAGGACATTTCATCGTGCAGCTTTTGTGGTTCTCCACAGCACGTTTCAGCTGAGGATTGCTTCCTCATTGAGCTTTTCATGTTATCTTCAGTGTGGCTCTTGAAGAGTGCTGCTCAGTGGAGCTTTTTGTGCTTTCTTCACATTGTGGCCCCTGAGGATTGCTTCATCGTGCAGCTTTTGGTGTTTTCTTCATTACGGACCTGTGGAGTTCTTCATTGTGCAGCTTTTGTTGTTTTCTTCTGTGCAGCCCTGAAGATTCCTTCATCGTGCAGCTTTTGGTGTTTCTTCACTGCAGCCTCTGAGGAGTGCTTTGTTGAGCAGCTTTTCGTGTCTTCATCGCTTTGCGACCATTGAGTTCTGCATCATGCAGCTTTTGGGGTTCCCCATACCACATGTCCCCTGAGGAGTTCTTCATCGTGCAGCTTTTGGTGTTTTTTTCACTGTGACCTGTGAGGAGTTCTGCATCGTCCAGCTGCAGGGATTCTGTTCAGCACTTTTGCCCTGAGGAGAGCTTCATCGTGCAGCTATTTGTGTTTTCTTCACTACCACCCAGAGGAGAAGTTCATCATGCAGGTTTTTGGGTTGTGTTCACCAAGGTTACCCTGAGGATTGCTTCATCGTGCAGCTTTTGGGGTTTCTTCTCTGCAGCCTCTGAGGAGTGCTTTGCTGAGCAGCTTTGGTTGCTTTCTTCAGTGCGACTTGAGGAGTGCTTCTGTGTACAGCTTTTGGTGTTTCCTTCAGTGCCTTTCCTCTGAGGACATTTTCATCGTGCAGGATTTGTGGTTCTCCACAGCACGTTTCAGCTGAGGATTGCTTCCTCATTGAGCTTTCATGTTATCTTCAGTGTGGCTCTTGAAGAGTGCAGCTCAGTGGAGCTTTTTGTGTTTTCTTCACCTTGTGGCCCTTGAGGATTGCTTCATCGTGCAGCTTTTGGTGTTTTCTTCACTGCGGCCCTGAGGATTACTTCACTGTGCAACTTTTGGTGTTTTCTTCATTACAGCCCTGAGGAGTTCTTCACTGTGCCGCTTTTGGTGTTTTCTTCATTATGGCCCTGAGGAGTTCTTCATTGTGCAGCTTTTCGTGTTTTCTTCACTGCGGATCTGAGGATTGCTTCACCGTGCACCTTTTGGTGTAGTCTTCCTTACGGCTCTGAGGAGTTCTGCATTGTGCAGCTCTTGGGGTTCTCCTCCCCACGTTTTCCCTGAGAGATCTTCATTGTGCATTTTTTTGTATTGTTTTCAGCTTGTTGCCCGTGAGAAGTGCTTCATCCTCCAACATGTGGTGTGTTTTTTTCTTGTTTCAGGCCCCTGAGGAATCCCCTGAGGATTGCGTCATTGTCCAACCTGAGGTGTTTTCTTCACTGCAGCCCTGTAGATTGCTTCATCGTGCAGCTTCTGGTGTTTTCTTCATTACGGACTTGTGGAGTTCTTCATCGTGCAGCTTTTGGTGTTTTCTTCATTACGGACCTGTGGAGTTCTCCATCGTGCAGCTTTTGGTGTTTTCTTTTCTGCGGCCCTGAAGATTCCTTCATCGTGCAGC
The DNA here is from genome assembly GCF_964034855.1 of Anser brachyrhynchus. Taxonomy (NCBI): domain Eukaryota; kingdom Metazoa; phylum Chordata; class Aves; order Anseriformes; family Anatidae; genus Anser; species Anser brachyrhynchus. Next base: position 5,722,192 of record NC_137697.1, read on the forward strand.
TTTCGGTGTTTCTTCACTGCAGCCTCTGAGAAGTGCTTTGTTGAGCAGCTTTTAGTGTCTTATTCACTTAGAGACCACTGAGTTCTGCATCATGCAGCTTTTGGGGTTCCCCATACCACATGTCCCCTGAGGAGTTCTTCATCATGCACCTTTTGGTGTTTTCTTCACTACGATCCTGAGGAATAGTTCATCATGCAGGTGTTCGGGTTGTGTTCACCAAGTTTTCCCTGAGGAGTTCTTCATTGTGCAGCTTTTGGGGTTACTTCCCTACAGCCTCTGAGAAGTGCTTTGTTGTGCAGCTTTAAGTGTCTTCATCACTTTGCGACCATTGAGTTCTGCATCGTGCAGCTTTTGGGGTTCCCCATACCACATGTCCCCTGAGGAGTTCTTCATCGTGCAGCTTCTGGGGTTCTGTTCAGCACTTTTCCCCTGAGGAGAGCTTCATCCTGCAGCTATTTGTGTTTTCTTCACTACCACCCACAGGAGAAGTTCATCATGCAGGTTTTCGGGTTGTGTTCACCAAGTATTTCCTGAGCAGTTCTTCATTGTGCAGCTTTTGGGGTTTCTTCTCTGCAGCCTCTGAGGAGTGCTGTGTTGAGCAGCTTTTAGTGTCTTCATCACTTTGCGACCATTGAGTTCTGCATCATGCAGCTTTTGCGGTTCCCCATACCACATGTCCCCGGAGGAGTTCTTCATCGTGCAGCTTTTGGTGTTTTCTTCACTGCGGTCCTGAGGATTGCTTCACCGTGCAGCTTTTGGTGTTTTCTTCATTACGGCCCTGAGCAGTTTTTCATTGTGCAGCGTTTGGTGTTTTCTTCACTACGGATCCGAGGAGTTCTTCATTGTGCAGCTTTTGGTGTTTTCTTCATTACGGCCCTGAGGAGTTCTCCATTGTGCAGCTTTTCGTGTTTTCTTCACTGCGGATCTGAGGATTGCTTCACCGTGCATCTTTTGCTGTTGTCTTCCTTACGGCTCTGAGGAGTTCTGCATTGTTCAGCTCTTGGGGATCTCCTCACCACGTTTTCCCTGAGAGAGCTTAATTGTGCATTTTTTGGTACTTTTTTCAGATTGTTGCCCCTGAGAAGTGCTTCATCCTCCAACATATGGTGTGTTTTTTTCTTGTTGCAGGCCCCTGAGGATTGCGTCATTGTCCAACTTCAGGTGTTTTCTTCACTGCAGCCCTGAAGATTGCTTCATCGTGCAGCTTTTGGTGTTTTCTTCATTACGGACCTGTGGAGTTCTTCATCGTGCAGCTTTTGGTGTTTTCTTCATTACGGACCTGTGGAGTTCTTCATCGTGCAGCTTTTGGTGTTTTCTTTTCTGCGGCCCTGAAGATTCCTTCATCGTGCAGCTTTCGGTGTTTCTTCACTGCAGCCTCTGAGAAGTGCTTTGTTGAGCAGCTTTTAGTGTCTTATTCACTTAGAGACCACTGAGTTCTGCATCATGCAGCTTTTGGGGTTCCCCATACCACATGTCCCCTGAGGAGTTCTTCATCGTGCAGCTTTTGGTGTTTTCTTCACTACGATCCTGAGGAATAGTTCATCATGCAGGTGTTCGGGTTGTGTTCACCAAGTTTTCCCTGAGGAGTTCTTCATTGTGCAGCTTTTGGGGTTTCTTCACTGCAGCCTCTGAGAAGTGCTTTGTTGTGCAGCTTTTAGTGTCTTCATCACTTTGCGACCATTGAGTTCTGCATCATGCAGCTTTTGGGGTTCCCCATACCACATGTCCCCTGAGGAGTTCTTCATCGTGCAGCTTTTGGTGTTTTCTTCAGTGTGACCTGTGAGGAGTTCTGCATCGTCCAGCTTCTGGGGTTCTGTTCAGCACTTTTCCCCTGAGGAGAGCTTCATCCTGCAGCTATTTGTGTTTTCTTCACTACCACCCAGAGGAGAAGTTCATCATGCAGTTTTTTGGGTTGTGTTCACCAAGTTTTCCCTGAGGAGTTCTTCATCGTGCAGCTTTTGGGGTTTCTTCACTGCAGCCTCTGAGGAGTGCTTTGCTGAGCAGCTTTGGTTGCTTTCTTCAGTGCGACTTGAGGAGTGCTTCTGCATCCAGCTTTTGGTGTTTCCTTCAGTGCCTTTCCTCTGAGGACATTTTCATCGTGCAGCTTATGTTGTTCTCCACCGGACGTTTCAGCTGAGGATTGTTTCCTCATTGAGCTTTTCATGTTATCTTCAGTGTGGCTCTTGAAGAGTGCTGCTCAGTGGAGCTTTTTGTGTTTTCTTCACCTTGTGGCCCCTGAGGATTGCTTCAGCATGCAGCTTTTGGTGTTTTCTTCACTGCGGCCCTGAGGATTGCTTCACCGTGCAGCTTTTGGTGTTTTCTTCATTACGGCCCTGAGGAGTTCTTCATTGTGCAGCGTTTGGTGTTTTCTTCACTACGGATCCGAGGAGTTCTTCATTGTGCAGCTTTTGCTGTTTTCTTCATTACGGCCCTGAGGAGTTCTCCATTGTGCAGCTTTTCGTGTTTTCTTCACTGCGGATCTGAGGATTGCTTCACCGTGCATCTTTTGCTGTTTTCTTCATTACGGCCCTGAGGAGTTCTGCATTGTGCAGCTCTTGGGGTTCTCCTCACTACGTTTTCCCTGAGAGAGCTTCATTGTGCATTTTTTGGTACTTTTTTCAGATTGTTGCCCCTGAGAAGTGCTTCTTCCTCCAACATATGGTGTGTTTTTTTCTTGTTGCAGGCCCCTGAGGATTGCGTCATTGTCCAGGTTTAGGTGTTTTCTTCACTGCAGCCCTGAAGATTGCTTCATCGTGCAGCTTTTGGTGTTTTCTTCATTACGGACCTGTGGAGTTCTTCATCGTGCAGCTTTTGGTGTTTTCTTCACTACGATCCTGAGGAATAGTTCATCATGCAGGTGTTCGGGTTGTGTTCACCAAGTTTTCCCTGAGGAGTTCTTCATCGTGCAGCTTTTGGTGTTTTCTTTTCTGCGGCCCTGAAGATTCCTTCATCGTGCAGCTTTCGGTGTTTCTTCACTGCAGCCTCTGAGAAGTGCTTTGTTGAGCAGCTTTTAGTGTCTTATTCACTTAGAGACCACTGAGTTCTGCATCATGCAGCTTTTGGGGTTCCCCATACCACATGTTCCCTGAGGAGTTCTTCATCGTGCAGCTTTTGGTGTTTTCTTCAGTGTGACCTGTGAGGAGTTCTGCATCGTCCAGCTTCTGGGGTTCTGTTCAGCACTTTTCCCCTGAGGAGAGCTTCATCCTGCAGCTATTTGTGTTTTCTTCACTACGACCCTGAGGAGAAGTTCATCATGCAGGTTTTCGGGTTGTGTTCACCAAGTTTTCCCTGAGGAGTTCTTCATCGTGCAGCTTTTGGGGTTTCTTCACTGCAGCCTCTGAGGAGTGCTTTGCTGAGCAGCTTTGGTTGCTTTCTTCAGTGCGACTTGAGGAGTGCTTCTGCATCCAGCTTTTGGTGTTTCCTTCAGTGCCTTTCCTCTGAGGACATTTTCATCGTACAGCTTATGTTGTTCTCCACCGGACGTTTCAGCTGAGGATTGTTTCCTCATTGAGCTTTTCATGTTATCTTCAGTGTGGCTCTTGAAGAGTGCTGCTCAGTGGAGCTTTTTGTGTTTTCTTCACCTTGTGGCCCCTGAGGATTGCTTCATCGTGCAGCTTTTGGTGTTGTCTTCACTGTGGCCCTGAGGATTGCTTCAACGTGCAGCTTTTGGTGTTTTCTTCATTACGGCCCTGAGGAGTTCTTCATCGTGCAGCTTTTGGTGTTTTCTTCACTGTGGCCCTGAGGATTGCTTCACCGTGCAGCTTTGGTGTTTTCTTCATTACGGCCCTGAGGAGTTTTTCATTGTGCTGCGTTTGGTGTTTTCTTCACTGCGGATCTGAGGAGTTCTTCATTGTGCAGCTTTTGGTGTTTTCTTCATTACGGCCCTGAGGAGTTCTTCATTGTGCCGCGTTTGGTGTTTTCTTCACTGCGGATCTGAGGATTGCTTCACCGTGCATCTTTTGCTGTTGTCTTCCTTAAGGCTCTGAGGAGTTCTGCATTGTGCAGCTCTTGGGGTTCTCCTCACCACGTTTTCCCTGAGAGAGCTTCATTGTGCATTTTCTGGTATTGTTTTCAACTTCTTGCCCGTGAGAAGTGCTTCATCCTCCAACATATGGTGTGTTTTTTTCTTGTTGCAGGCCCCTGAGGATTGCGTCATCGTCCAGGTTTAGGTGTTTTCTTCACTGCAGCCCTGTAGATTGCTTCATCGTGCAGCTTTTGGTGTTTTCTTCATTACGGACCTGTGGAGTTTTCATTGTGCAGCTTTTGGTGTTTTCTTCTCTGCGGCCCTGGAGATTCCTTCATCGTGCAGCTTTTGGTGTTTTCTTCAATGTGACCTGTGAGGAGTTCTGCATCGTCCAGCTTCTGGGGTTCTGTTCAGCACTTTTCCCCTGAGGAGAGCTTCATCGTGCAGCTATTTGTGTTTTCTTCACTATGACCATGAGGAGAAGTTCATCATGCAGGTTTTCAGGTTGTGTTCACCAAGTTTTCCCTGAGGAGTTCTTCATCGTGCAGCTTTTGGGGTTTCTTCTCTGCAGCCTCTGAGGAGTGCTTTGCTGAGCAGCTTTGGTTGCTTTCTTCAGTGTGACTTGAGGAGTGCTTCTGCATCCAGCTTTTGGTGTTTCCTTCAGTGCCTTTCCTCTGAGGACATTTTCATCGTGCAGGATTTGTGGTTCTCCACAGCACGTTTCAGCTGAGGATTGCTTCCTCATTGAGCTTTCATGTTATCTTCAGTGTGGCTCTTGAAGAGTGCTGCTCAGTGGAGCTTTTTGTGTTTTCTTCACCTTGTGGCCCCTGAGGATTGCTTCAGCATGCAGCTTTTGGTGTTTTCTTCATTACGGCCCTGAGGAGTTTTTCATTGTGCAGCGTTTGGTGTTTTCTCCATTACGGCCCTGAGGAGTTCTTCATTGTGCAGCTTTTGGTGTTTTCTTCATTACGGCCCTGAGGAGTTCTTCATTGTGCAGCTTTTGGTGTTTTCTTCATTACGGCCCTGAGGAGTTCTTCATTGTGCAGCTTTTGGTGTTTTCTTCACTGCGGATCTGAGGATTGCTTCACCGTGCACCTTTTTTGTTGTCTTCCTTACGGCTCTGAGGAGTTCTGCATTGTGCAGCTCTTGGGGTTCTCCTCACCACGTTTTCCCTGAGAGAGCTTCATTGTGCATTTTTTGGTATTGTTTTCAGCTTGTTGCCCGTGAGAAGTGCTTCATCCTCCAACATGTGGTGTGTTTTTTCCTTCCTTCAGGCCCCTGAGGATTGCATCATTGTCCAGGTTTAGGTGTTTTCTTCACTGCAGCTTTGAAGATTCCTTCATCGTGCAGCTTTTGGTGTTTCTTCACTGCAGCCTCTGAGGAGTGCTTTGTTGAGCAGCTTTTAGTGTCTTCTTCACTTAGTGACCTTTGAGTTCTGCATCATGCAGCTTTTGGGGTTCCCCATACCACATGTCCCCTGAGGAGTTCTTCATCATGCAGCTTTTGGTGTTTTCTTCACTACGACCCTGAGGAGAAGTTCATCATGCAGGTTTTCGGGTTGTGTTCACCAAGTATTTCCTGAGGAGTTCTTCATTGTGCAGCTTTTGGGGTTTCTTCACTGCCGTCTCTGAGGAGTGCTTTGTTGAGCAGCTGTTAGTGCCTTCTTCACGTTGCGAACATTGAGTTCTGCATCATGCAGCTTTTGGGGTTCCCCATACCACATGTCCCCTGAGGAGTTCTTCATCGTGCAGCTTTTGGTGTTTTCTTCAGTGTGACCTGTGAGGAGTTCTGCATCGTCCAGCTTCTGGGATTCTGTTCAGCACTTTTCCCCTGAGGAGAGCTTCATCGTGCAGCTATTTGTGTTTTCTTCACTACGAGCCTGAGGAGAAGTTCATCATGCAGGTTTTCGGGTTGTGTTCACCAAGTTTTCCCTGAGGAGTTCTTCATCGTGCAGCTTTTGGGGTTTCTTCACTGCAGCCTCTGAGGAGTGCTTTGCTGAGCAGCTTTGGTTGCTTTCTTCAGAGCGACTTGAGGAGTGCTTCTGCATCCAGCTTTTGGTGTTTTCTTCAGTGCCTTTCCTCTGAGGACATTTTCATCGTGCAGCTTTTGTGGTTCTCCACACCACGTTTCAGCTAAGGATTGTTTCCTCATTGAGCTTTTCATGTTATCTTCAGTGTGGCTCTTGAAGAGTGATGCTCAGTGGAGCTTTTTGTGTTTTCTTCACCTTTTGGCCCCTGAGGATTGCTTCAGCATTCAGCTTTTGGTGTTTTCTTCATTACGGCCCTGAGGAGTTTTTCATTGTGCAGCGTTTGGTGTTTTCTTCACTGTGGATCTGAGGAGTTCTTCATTGTGCAGTGTTTGGTGTTTTCTTCACTGCGGATCTGAGGATTGCTTCACCGTGCATCTTTTGCTGTTGTCTTCCTTACGGCTCTGAGGAGTTCTGCATTGTGCAGCTCTTGGGGTTCTCCTCATCACGTTTTCCCTGAGAGAGCTTCATTGTGCATTTTTTGGTATTGTTTTCAGATTGTTGCCCGTGAAAAGTGCTTCATCCTCCAACATATGGTGTGTTTTTTTCTTGTTGCAGGCCCCTGAGGATTGCGTCATTGTCCAGGTTTAGGTGTTTTCTTCACTGCAGCCCTGAAGATTGCTTCATCGTGCAGCTTTTGGTGTTTTCTTCATTACGGACCTGTGGAGTTCTTCATCGTGCGGCTTTTGGTGTTTTCTTCATTACGGACCTGTGGAGTTCTTCATCGTGCAGCTTTTGGTGTTTTCTTTTCTGCGGCCCTGAAGATTCCTTCATCGTGCAGCTTTCGGTGTTTCTTCACTGCAGCCTCTGAGAAGTGCTTTGTTGAGCAGCTTTTAGTGTCTTATTCACTTAGAGACCACTGAGTTCTGCATCATGCAGCTTTTGGGGTTCCCCATACCACATGTCCCCTGAGGAGTTCTTCATCGTGCAGCTTTTGGTGTTTTCTTCAGTGTGACCTGTGAGGAGTTCTGCATCGTCCAGCTTCTGGGGTTCTGTTCAGCACTTTTCCCCTGAGGAGAGCTTCATCGTGCAGCTATTTGTGTTTTCTTCACTACGAGCCTGAGGAGAAGTTCATCATGCAGGTTTTCGGGTTGTGTTCACCAAGTTTTCCCTGAGGATCGCTTCATCGTGCAACTTTTGGGGTTTCTTCACTGCAGCCTCTGAGGAGTGCTTTGTTGAGGAGCTTTTAGTGCCTCCTTCACGTTGCGACCATTGAGTTCTGCATCATGCAGCTTTTGGGGTTCCCCATACCACATGTCCCCTGAGGAGTTCTTCATCGTGCAGCTTTTGGTGTTTTCTTCACTGTGGCCCTGAAGATTGCTTCATCGTGCTGCTTTTGGTGTTTTCCTCATTACGGACCTGTGGAGTTCTTCATTGTGCAGCTTTTATTGTTTTCTTCTCTGCAGCCCTGAGGAGTTCTTGATGACACACCTTTTGTTGTTTTTTCACTGCTGCCTCTGAGGAGTGCTTTGTTGAGCAGCTTTTAGTGTGTACTTCACTTTGCGACCTTTGAGTTCTGCATCATGCAGCTTTTGGGGTTCCCCATACCACATGTCCCCTGAGGATTGCTTCATTCGTCAGCTTTTGGTGTTTTCTTCATTACGGACCTGTGGAGTTCTTCATTGTTCAGCTTTTGGTGTTTTCTTCTCTGCGGCCCTTCATCGTGCAGCTTTTGGGGTTTCTTCACTGCAGCCTCTGAGGAGTGCTTTGCTGAGCAGCTTTGGTTGCTTTCTTCAGTGCGACTTGAGGAGTGCTTCTGCATCCAGCTTTTGCTGTCTCCTTCAGTGCCTTTCCTCTGAGGACATTTTCATCGTGCAGCTTTTGTGGTTCTCCACACGACGTTTCAGCTGAGGATTGCTTCCTCACTGAGCTTTTCATGTTATCTCCAGTGTGGCTCTTGAAGAGTGCTTCTCAGTGGAGCTTTTGGTGTTTCCTTCGCCTTGTGGCCCCTGAGGTTTGCTTCAGCATGCAGCTTTTGGTGTTTTCTTCACTGCGGCCCTGAAGATTGCTTCATTTTGCATCTTTTGGTGTTTACTTCCTTACAGCCCTCAGGAGTTCTTCATTGTGCAGCTTTTGGTGTTGTCTTCCTTACGGCTCTGAGGAGTTCTGCATTGTGCAGCTCTTGGGGTTCTCCTCACCCCGTTTTCCCTGAGAGAGCTTCATTGTGCATTTTTTGGTATTGTTTTCAGCTTGTTGCCCGTGAGAAGTGCTTCATCCTCCAACAGGTGGTGTGTTTTCTTCTTGTTTCAGGCCCCTGAGGATTGTGTCATTGTCCAACTTCAGGTGCTTTCTTCGCTGCGTCCCTGAAGATTGCTTCATCGTGCAGCTTTTGGTGTTTTCTTCTTTACGGCTCTGAGGAGTTCTGCATCGTGCAGCTCTTGGGGTTCTCCTCACGATGTTTTCCCTGGTGAGATGTTCATCATGCAACTTCTGGTATTGCCCCTGAGATGTGCTTCGTCTTCCAAAATTTGGTGTTTTATTTTGTTTTGTACTTATATTTTTTCCTTGTATCAGGCCCTGAAGATTGCTTCATCGTGCAGCGTTTGGTGTTTTCTTCATTACGGCCCTGAGGAGTTCTGCATTGTGCAGCTTTTGTTGTTTCTTCACTGCCGTCTCTGAGGAGTGCTTTGTTGTGCAGCTTTTAGTGTCTTCATCACTTTGCGACCATTGAGTTCTGCATCATGCAGCTTTTGGGGTTCCCCATACCACATGTCCCCTGAGGAGTTCTTCATCGTGCAGCTTTTGGTGTGTTCTTCAGTGTGACCTGTGAGGAGTTCTGCTTCGTCCAGCTTCTGGGGTTCTGTTCAGCACTTTTCCCCTGAGGAGAGCTTCATCGTGCAGCTATTTGTGTTTTCTTCACTACGACCATGAGGAGGAGTTCATCATGCAGGTTTTCGGGTTGTGTTCACCAAGTTTTCCCTGAGGAGTTCTTCATCGTGCAGCTTTTGGGGTTTCTTCTCTGCAGCCTCTGAGGAGTGCTTTGCTGAGCAGCTTTGGTTGCTTTCTTCAGTGCGACTTGAGGAGTGCTTCTGCATCCAGCTTTTGGTGTTTCCTTCAGTGCCTTTCCTCTGAGGACATTTCATCGTGCAGCTTTTGTGGTTCTCCACACCACGATTCAGCTAAGGATTGTTTCCTCATTGAGCTTTTCATGTTATCTTCAGTGTGGCTCTTGAAGAGTGCTGCTCAGTGGAACTTTTGGTGTTTCCTTCGCTTTGTGGCCCCTGAGGATTGCTTCAGCATGCAGCTTTTGATGTTTTCTTCACTGCGGCCCTGAGGAGTTCTTCATCGCGCAGCTTTTGGTGTTGTCTTCCTTACAGCTCTGAGGAGTTCTGCATTGTGCAGCTCTTGGGGTTCTCCTCACCACGTTTTCCTTGAGAGAGCTTCATTGTGCATTTTTTGGTATTGTTTTCAGCTTGTTTCCCGTAAGAAGTGCTTCATCCTCCAACAGGTGGTGTGTTTTTTTCTTGTTTCAGGCCCCTGAGGATTGTATCATTGTCCAACTTTAAGTTTTTTCTTCACTGTGGCCCTGAGGATTGCTTCATCGTGCAGCTTTTGGTGTTTTCTTCTTTACGGCTCTGAGGAGTTCTGCATCGTGCAGCTCTTGGGGTTCTCCTCACCATGTTTTCCCTGGTGAGATATTCATCATGCAACTTCTGCTATTGCCCCTGAGATGTGCTTCGTCTTCCAAAATTTGGTGTTTTATTTTGTTTTGTATTTATATTTTTTCCTTGTTCCAGACCCTGAGGATTACTTCATCGTGCAGCTTTTGGTGTTTTATTCTCTGTGGCCCTGAGGATTGCTTCATCGTGCAGCTTCTGGTGTTTTCTTCATTATGGCCCTAAGGAGTTCTTCATTGTGCAGCTTTTGTTGTTTCTTCACTGCCGTCTCTGAGGAGTGCTTTGTTGCGCAGCTTTTAGTGCCTTCTTCACGTTGCAACGTTTGAGTTCTGCATTTCGCAGATTTTGCGGATCCCCATACTACATGTCCCCTGAGGAGTTCTTCATCGTGCAGCTTTTGGTGTTTTCTTCTCTGCGGACCTGTGGAGTTCTTCATCGTGCAGCTTTTGGGGTTTCTTCACTGCAGCCTCTGAGGAGTGCTTTGCTGAGCAGCTTTGGTAGCTTTCTTCAGTGCGACTTGAGGAGTGCTTCTGCATCCAGCTTTTGGTGTTTCCTTCAGTGCCTCTCCTCGGAGGACATTTTCATCGTGCAGCTGTTGTGGTTCTCCACACCACGTTTCAGCTAAGGATTCCTTCCTCATTGAGCTTTTCATGTTATCTTCAGTGTGGCTCTTGAAGAGTGCTGCTCAGTGGAGCTTTTGGTGTTTCCTTCGCCTTGTGGCCCCTGAGGATTGCTTCAGCGTGCAGCTTTTGGTGTTTTCTTCACCAAGTTTTCCCTGAGGATTGCTTCATCGTGCAGCTTTTCTTGTTTTCTTCACTACGGCCCCGAGGATTGCTTCATCGTGCACCTTTTGGTGTTGTCTTCCTTACGGCTCTGAGGAGTTCTGCATCGTGCAGCTCTTGGCGTTCTCCTCACCATGTTTTCCCTAGTGAGATGTTCATCATGCAACTTCTGGTATTGCCCCTGAGAAGTGCTTCATCTTCCCAAATTTGGTGTTTTATTTCGTTTTGTATTTATATTTTTTCCGTGTTCCAGGCCTTGTGGATTGCTTCATCGTGCAGCTTTTGGTGTTTTCTTCATTACGGCCCTGAGGAGTTCTTCATTGTGCAGCTTTTGTTGTTTCTTCACTGGATCCTCTGAGGAGTGCTTTGTTGAGCAGCTTTTAGTGCCTTCTTCACGTTGCGACCATTGAGTTCTGCATCATGCAGCTTTTGGGGTTCCCCATACCACATGTCCCCTGAGGAGTTCTTCATCGTGCAGCTTTTGGTGTTTTCTTCTTTACGGCTCTGAGGAGTTCTGCATCGTGCAGCTCTTGGGGTTCTCCTCACCATGTTTTCCCTGGTGAGATGTTCATCATGCAACTTCTGGTATTGCCCCTGAGAAGTGCTTCATCTTCATCTTCTTTGGGTTAAAATCTGGCTGGATGGCCGGGCCCAAAGTGTTGTGGTGAATGGAGCCAAATCCAGTTGGAGGCCGGTTACTAGTGGAGTCCCCCAGGGCTCGGTGCTGGGGCCGGTCCTCTTTAATATCTTTATCGATGACCTGGATGAGGGGATTGAGTGCACCCTCAGTAAGTTTGCAGATGACACCAAGTTAGGGGTGTGTGTCGATCTGCTCGAGGGAAGGAAGGCTCTGCAGGAGGATCTGGACAGGCTGGACCGATGGGCTGAGGTCAACTGCATGAAGTTCAACAAGGCCAAGTGCCGGGTCCTGCATCTGGGGCGTAACAACCCCAAGCAGAGCTACAGGCTGGGAGATGAGTGGCTGGAAAGCTGCCTGGCGGAGAAGGACCTGGGAGTACTGGTTGATAGTCGGCTGAATATGAGCCAGCAGTGTGCTCAGGTGGCCAAGAAGGCCAACAGCATCCTGGCTTGCATAAGAAGCAGTGTGGCCAGCAGGTCTAGGGAGGTGATTGTCCCCCTGTACTCGGCTCTGGTGAGGCCGCACCTTGAGTACTGTGTCCAGTTTTGGGCCCCTCGCTACAAGAAGGACATGGAGGTGCTCGAGAGACTCCAGAGAAGGGCAACGAGGCTGGTGAGGGGTCTGGAGAACAAGTCTTACGAGGAGCGGCTGAGGGAGCTGGGCTTGTTTAGCCTCGAGAAGAGGAGGCTCAGGGGAGACCTCATCGCTCTCTACAGTTACCTTAAAGGAGGCTGTAGAGAGGTGGGGGTTGGTCTATTCTCCCACGTGCCTGGTGACAGGACGAGGGGGAATGGGCTAAAGTTGTGCCAGGGGAGGTTTAGGTTGGATGTTAGGAAGAACTTCTTTACCGAAAGGGTTGTTAGGCATTGGAATGGGCTGCCCAGGAAGGTGGTTGAGTCGCCATCCCTGGAGGTCTTTAAAAGACGTTTAGATGTAGCCCTTAGTGATATGGTTTAGTGGAGGACTTGTTAGTGTTAGGGCAGAGGTTGGACTAGATGATCTTGGAGGTCTCTTCCAACCTAGACGATTCTGTGATTCTGTGATTCTGTGATTCCAAAATTTGGTGTTTTATGTTGTTTTGTATTTATATTTTTTCCTTGTTCCAGGCCCTGAGGATTGCTTCAGCGTGCAGCTTTTGGTGTTTTCTTCTCTGTGGCCCTGAGGAGTTCTTCACTGTGCAGCTTTTGGTGTTTTCTTCACTGCGGCCCTGAGGATTGCTTCACCGTGCAGCTTTTGGTGTTGTCTTCCTTACGGCTCTGAGGAGTTCTGCATTGTGCAGCTCTTGGGGTTCTCCTCACCACGTTCTCCCTGAGAGAGCTTCATTGTACATTTTTTGGTATTGTTTTCAGCTTGTTGCCCCTGAGAAGTGCTTCATCCTCCAACATGTGGTGTGTTTTTTTCTTCCTTCAGGCCCCGGAGGATTGCATCATTGTCCAGGTTTAGGTGTTTTCTTCACTGCAGCTTTGAAGATTGCTTCATCGTGCAGCTTTTGTTGTTTTCTTCTTTGCGGCCCTGAAGATTCCTTCATCGTGCAGCTTTTGGTGTTTTTTCACTGCAGCCTCTGAGGAGTGCTTTGTTGAGCAGCTTTTAGTGTCTTCTTCACTTAGTGACCTTTGAGTTCTGCATCATGCAGCTTTTGGGGTTCCCCATACCACATGTCCCCTGAGGAGTTCTTCATCGTGCAGCTTTTGGTGTTTTTTTCACTGTGACCTGTGAGGAGTTCTGCATCGTCCAGCTGCAGGGATTCTGTTCAGCACTTTTGCCCTGAGGAGAGCTTCATCGTGCAGCTATTTGTGTTTTCTTCACTACCACCCAGAGGAGAAGTTCATCATGCAGGTTTTCGGGTTGTGTTCACCAAGTTTTCCCTGAGGATCGCTTCATCGTGCAGCTTTTGGGGTTTCTTCACTGCAGCCTCTGAGGAGTGCTTTGCTGAGCAGCTTTGGTTGCTTTCTTCAGAGCGACTTGAGGAGTGCTTCTGCATCCAGCTTTTGGTGTTTTCTTCAGTGCCTTTCCTCTGAGGACATTTTCATCGTGCAGCTTTTGTGGTTCTCCACAGTACGTTTCAGCTGAGGATTGTTTCCTCATTGAGCTTTCATGTTATCTTCAGTGTGGCTCTTGAAGAGTGCTGCTCAGTGGAGCTTTTTGTGTTTTCTTCACCTTGTGGCCCTTGAGGATTGCTTCATCGTGCAGCTTTTGGTGTTTTCTTCACTGCGGCCCTGAGGATTGCTTCATCGTGCAGCTTCTGGTGTTTTCTTCATTACGGCTCTGAGGAGTTTTTCATTGTGCAGCGTTTGGTGTTTTCTTCCCTGTGGATCTGAGGAGTTCTTCATTGTGCAGCTTTTGGTGTTTTCTTCATTACGGCCCTGAGGAGTTCTTCATTGTGCCGCGTTTGGTGTTTTCTTCACTGCGGATCTGAGGATTGCTTCACCGTGCATCTTTTGCTGTTGTCTTCCTTACGGCTCTGAGGAGTTCTGCATTGTGCAGCTCTTGGGGTTCTCCTCACCACGTTTTCCCTGAGAGAGCTTCATTGTGCATTTTTTGGTATTGTTTTCAGATTGTTGCCCGTGAGAAGTGCTTCATCCTCTAACATATGGTGTGTTTTTTTCTTGTTTCAGGCCCCTGAGGATTGCGTCATTGTCCAGGTTTAGGTGTTTTCTTCACTGCGGCCCTGAAGATTGCTTCATCGTGCAGCTTTTGGTGTTTTCTTCATTACGGACCTGTGGAGTTCTTCATTGTTCAGCTTTTGGTGTTTTCTTCTCTGAGGCCCTGAAGATTCCTTCATCGTACAGCTTTTGGGGTTTCTTCACTGCAGCCTCTGAGGAGTGCTTTGCTGAGCAGCTTTGGTTGCTTTCTTCAGTGCGACTTGAGGAGTGCTTCTGCATCCAGCTTTTGCTGTCTCCTTCAGTGCCTTTCCTCTGAGGACATTTTCATCGTGCAGCTTTTGTGGTTCTCCACAGCACGTTTCAGCTGAGGATTGCTTCCTCACTGAGCTTTTCATGTTATCTTCAGTGTGGCTCTTGAAGAGTGCTGCTCAGTGGAGCTTTTGGTGTTTCCTTCGCCTTGTGGCCCCTGAGGTTTGCTTCAGCGGGCAGGTACACCATGCTGATCAGCACCTGGGGGGGGCGGGCACGAGGCTCAGGACCCCCCCCAAACGCTCTCCTCCCCCCCCCCCCGATGCGGGTGCGCCCCCCGATTCCCCGCTGACCAAGTTGGCGACGTTCTCGGGGGTGAGCAGCGGCTGCAGGAACTCGGCCGTGATGTCGGTGTCGGAGGGGGCGCTGGCCTGGCCCCCCCCCCTTGGGGGCTGCCACCGCCACTGCCTCCAGGTCCTTGTCCTCGTCGTCCTCCCCCAGCGGGGGTTCTGCGGGGATGGGGGGGTCAGGGAACACCCCCCCCCCCCCCGGGGTGGTCCCGAGGGTCCCCGGAGGGGGAGCGGGGGGATGCAGGAGGGCGTTGTGCCACCAGTTGGCCCCAGGAGGGAACTGGGAGGGTACTGGGGGGAACTGCAGGGACCCTGGGGGTCTCTAAGGTCACCCCACCTGCCCCCAGTGTCCCCAGGACGACGACGGGACAGCCCTGGGGGTCTGTAAGGTCATCGTGCCTGTCCCCAGTGTTCCCAGACGGGCACTGGGAGAGCCCTGGGGGTCTCTAAGGACATCCCATCTGTCCCCAGTGTCCCCAGGAGGGTGCTGGGAGGATACTGGGGGGCACAGGGAGGACTCTGGGGGGCACTGGCAAGACCCTAAGGATCTCTGGGGCCACCCTGTCTGTCCCCAGTATCCCCAGAAGAGGCCTGGGGGGCACTGAAAGGTCTCTGGAAGTCTCTAAAGCCACCCCACCTGTCCCCAGTGTCCCCAGGAAGGCACTGGGAAAACTCTGGGGGGCACTGGGAGGACCCTGGGGGGCACTAAGGACACCCTGTTTGTCCCCAGTATCCCCAGGAGGTCCCTGGGTGGCACTGGGAGGACTCTGGGGGGCACTGGGAGGTCTTGGGGGGTCTCTAAAGCCACTCCACCTGTCCCCAGTGTCCTGGTGGGGGACCAGGACGGCTTCCCCGGGCTCCTCGCTTGGGGCCAGGGTCACAGCCCACTCCTGTCCCCCACCACAAGCTGCTTAGTCTGCCACACTACAGGTTCCCTTCTGATGCCATCTGTCCTTTCCTGGTTTCAGCTGAGATCGGGTTTTCTTCCTAGTATGCAGTAATGTACTGTGTTCTGGATTTAGGAAGAGAAGAATGCTGATAACAGACGGATATTTTAATTATTGCGTGGCAGTGCTTACATGGAGCCAAGGACGTTTCAGCTCCTCACGCTGCCCTGCCATCGAGGAGACCGGGGGTGCACAAGGAGCTGGGAGGGGACAGAACCAGGACAGCTGACCCTAACAGGCCAAGGGATGTCTCATACTATATGGCGTCAGGCTGAAGAATAAAACCGGGTGAGTTGGCCAGGGTGTGCTGCCACTGTCTGGGGACAGGCTGGGCATTGGTCAGCAGGTGGTAAGCAATTGTGTTTTGCGTCAGTTACTTTGTATATTCTATTTTTACTACTGTTATCATCCCTTCCTTTTCTTTTACTATTAAATTGTCATTATCTCAACCCATGAGTTTTACCTTTTCTCTGGTTCTCTCCCCAGTCCCACTGTTGAGGAGTGAGCAAATGGCTGCGTGGTGCTTAGCTGTCTGCTGGGTTAAACCACAACCCCTCCTTTTAGCAAACTGGTAGAAGAGCTAGAAGAATGGGGAAGCACTGTCAAGTCTCATCACCCCTGCAGTTCTCCTCTGGCGCCAGTAAAGACTCCAAATGGCCAGTGGCGACTCTCGGGAGATTATCCAGCCTTGAACACTGCCATTGCTCCTCAGGAATCACAGAATCAAAGAATGGCTGTGGTTGGAAGGGACCTGTGCAGCCTGGTCTGCTGACTCATGGATGGTAGTGGATGCCCTGGGGGTCTGTCTACCGTTGTGGAAGCAAACCAATTGGCAGCACAGATATGAAGCAGTCTGGGTTGCTGCATCGTGGCAAGACGTGCTGCCCAGACAAAAAACGCTGATGTAAAATTACAGCATTTAGATACATGTCCAAGAAGCACACCACTAAAGAACATGGGAGCAACGACCAGGTAAAGCAGCCTGCAAAAATGTGTCTCACGTAGACCTGGACTGGGAATTTAAGGATGAGCTGTTGGCTCGATGGGCCAACGAAACATCCAGACATCTAGGGAGAGATGGCACATACAGGTAGGCTCTTGATCAAGGAGTGGACCTGACCATTGAGGCCATCACACAGATCCCCCCCAACATGTGAAACAAGTGCAGCAATCAAGTGAGCTACACGAGTAGTCTCCCTGGACTAGAGGGCACTGGCTAGGTTTTTGTTAGGGTGAGGCCTGGCAGATTGTCTATATTGGACTGCTACCGTGACCCTCCAAGGAAAGCACTACAGACTCACCATAGTGAAAGCAACTAGCAGGTCGCTTGAAACATACCAAGTAAATCACACCGCTGCCCAAAACACTATCTTGGGCCTTTTAAAGCAAGTTGTACGGCATCGTGACAGCCCTGAGAGAACAGAGTCAGAGAATGGGAATCATTCCCAAAATACTCTTCTGAGCTCCTGGACCAAGAAACTGCACTGAATGGATGTCTCACAGCCCATATCATCCAGAAGCCTCCAGAAAGGTTGAGAAACATAATGGTCTGTTAAAAGCTACTGTTCCCCTGCGTTGACCATTGAGACTCCAAAGAATGAGAAACAACCTGCAGCCAATAACACAGGCTCAGGCGAGGATCTCACTGAACTACCATTTTTATTGGTGATTGCAGTGGTGGCGCCCTACAAGCAAGAGCGCACAGCAGAGGTGTATCATAACCTTATATCCCCCTATTACCCAATGTTTGATTCCTCCCCTGTTTCCTCACTGGCTGAGTACTACAGGTTTAAAACCTACTTGACGCTTATTACTATACCATATATGTACAATTTTATTTGACCGACTTTTAAGGTCTCCTTTTTTTGTTGGTGGTGTTTTTTTGTTCTTCTTTCTTCTTTCCCCTTCTTCTCTTGTGACTAGAGGGACTTCTTCTGTCTTGAGTAGTCAGTGGGACCCTCCACTATCCACCTATCTTCTTAACACTCGGCACTGTTATACCACCGCTTCGCCTGCACAATCACTTTTGAATATGCAAGGTTAGTGGCATTTTCCCCTGCAAAACCACAACTTTCATTCCCACAAAAGGCCACGTGGCGACCCACAGATTACACAGCCCTGAATGCTGCCACTGCACTGGTTACTTTGTCTATTCCCAGTTGAACTGAGAAAGTCTATTTTTCTAATGAACAGGCCTTTCCACGGATGGACACAGTAGACACGTAGGATGTGTTTTTTACGATTCCAACACTGGAGACAGATAGGGAGGGATCTGCTTGTACCTGGCAGGGACTACAATATGCATTTACGTGCTTGCCGCAGGATTTTACGCATAGTCCTGCCATTGCTCCTGCTACACTGGCTAGAGAGCTAGAAATACAAAAAATCTTTCAAGACATTCCTGTGGTTCATAATAAAACAGAATCTGTTTTGCCAAAATATGGAGCTTCCATTTCCAGGAACTAGAAGCGTACTTGTTTCTACATACCCAGGGCAAACAAGAGCAGAAAGCTGGTAAAGTAACTCAGCTTTTCAACAGATACAGGCAGGTGCAACAGAAGGAAATCAAGCAGATTTCTGCTCTTGTTTCCATGGTCCTACAAGTGGCAGGAAGATGTGATCATTGGGCAGCAATCCCCACCAACCTGAACTCATGGGCACGAAACAGGGCAAAGGGCGCTTTAGGTTATTTTACTGGCTTTCAAGAAGACAGGCCACCTTAGCTAGGCAAATTCAAAGGCCAACACCCATCTGGGTGAAGAACAGAAACACAAACACAAATGCAAACTGCAGTGACCTCTGGTCAACCTCCCAGTAAACTTGCACGGATTCACCAGAACACTCTTGCCACGGTTAGGAATAATGGCATGAGAAAAGACAACGGCAAACCTATGCAGGGAAATAGAAAGTATCACAAACACTCCAGCAAAGTGCAGATAAACTTCACAAAGAGAGGTCATGTCGAGATTTCAAATAGCAATACAACACACACTGGTATTAAACCACGTGTCAGGTGCCAAAGGAGCTCTTGTTGACCTTGTACAAAAACAGCGGTTCCCATTATGTACCAAGACAAAAATAAAAAGCAGATGTAAAAAAAGAGAAGCACCCTCAAGGGAAACACCTTCTTACTGGTGGGGTGGGACCAGGCACTGGTAAAAGCTTTGAAAATGTTCTTAAGGTGTTGCTCAAATACACATGCAGAGGGCTGATGACTGTAGCTGTAACCTGCATGTCTGCTCAACTAATCACTGTCGGTGCTACGATTATGTGCATAAAACGGCAGCAAGCCATCACTCAGCAAGAGGTAAAGCTGATGAAAAATGCCAAGAGAGAAAGAGCAGAGTGAAAGAGAAGGTGAGCAACCACATGGCCTGACGGCCTTCAAACTTCCAATAACCGAGATTCAGTATCATAGGGCAGGAAACAGGGATGAAGAGCTGCGCTCTGAGGTCAGCTCCTACAGACAGCAACCACAAACAGACTGCATTGTCCGTGAGAGCATTCTCCGCCCTGACGGAGGGCTGCCTGACAGGAGCGGATTGTTACTGTGGCCTCCTGTAGAACCCAGGGCAGAACCAGCTCTATTCAGCCAGGAGAACAACATCCGCAAGAGCTTCTTCCAGAAAGATGCGGGGCAGGCAAGCAGAAAAGAGGAATTCCTGCGGCCCCATGGATTGTCCATGGCCTCTTCAGCTGTTCCTGGCATGGCCAAAGTGGCTGCAGGACCAGCAGCAGGACCACCTACCATCCCAAGAAAGGCTAATCATGGCATGTCTCGGACAAACCAGAGATTAGAGTCTTCAGTTGACACCGAGAGAAGCATGGGGAAACCAAGTGGGCTCTCCACACAGAACCAGTGCCCGAGAGCCTGAGTGTGCCCATGCCTTCCATGAAGGAGATTCAGGCTTACAAGAAAGGAAAGAGGAAGCAAGGGCCACACTCTGGGGTCAGCTCCTCCAGCCAGCCACCACAAATGGACTGCATTGTCCGGGAGAGCATTCTCCGCCCTGATGGAGGGCTGCCTCAGAGGAAGGAGGAGTTCCTGAAGCCTTTTGGGTTGCCCATGCTCTCTTCAGCATTTCCCAGCTGGGCCAAAAGGGAAAAAGGACTATCTTTGCCCCAGACAAATAGAAGAGATGACAGGTCTGCACCTGGCAGGCACACAGACTGTGCTCTTAGTCACAAGGAATGCACAGGGAAACTGGGCGGGCTCCCCAGGAAACAGCAGCAACCCAGGACTGACATTTGGAGCTCTACACGAGGCAAAAATATTGTTCCATCATCAAGTGGGGTGATTGTTCATGAGAGGTTGCTTGAACCACGAGAGGGGCGACGTCACTGGGAGGACATGTCCAAGGGGAGATGTCCACAGGTTGACCTGTCCCAGCCACCTCCTGGTCTATCCAGGGCCCCTCCAGTGCTTCCCAGCCCAGCCAACACAATTATGCGCAAAGACCAGGGCTGACTATGTTATCATCCTGGATCCGCTTGTGACTGATGACACCAAGTTAGGTGTGTGTGTCGATCTGCTCGAGGGCAGGAAGGCTCTGCAGGAGGATCTGGACAGGCTGGACAGATGGGCTGAGGTCAACTGTATGAAGTTCAACAAGGCCAAGTGCCGGGTCCTGCACCTGGGGCGCAACAACCCCAAGCAGAGCTACAGGCTGGGAGACGAGTGGTTAGAAAGCTGCCTGGCTGAGAAGGACCTGGGAGTACTGGTTGATAGTCGGCTGAATATGAGCCAGCAGTGTGCTCAGGTGGCCAAGAAGGCCAACAGCATCCTGGCTTGCATAAGAAGCAGTGTGGCCAGCAGGTCTAGGGAGGTGATTGTGCCCCTGTACTCGGCTCTGGTGAGGCCGCACCTCGAGTACTGTGTCCAGTTTTGGGCCCCTCGCTACAAGAAGGACATGGACGTGCTCGAGCGAGTCCAGAGAAGGGCGACCAAGCTGGTGAGGGGTCTGGAGAACAAGTCTTACGAGGAGCGGCTGAGGGAGCTGGGCTTGTTCAGCCTGGAGAAGAGGAGGCTCAGGGGCGACCTCATCGCTCTCTACAGTTACCTTAAAGGAGGCTGTAGAGAGGTGGGGGTTGGTCTATTCTCCCACGTGCCTGGTGACAGGACGAGGGGGAATGAGCGAAAGTTGCGACAGGGGAGTTTTAGGTTGGATGTTAGGAAGAACTTCTTTACTGAAAGGATTCTTAGGCATTGGAATGGGCTGCCCAGGGAGGTGGTGGAGTCACCATCCCTGGAGGTCTTTAAAAGACGTTTAGATGTAGAGCTTAGCGATATGGTTTAGTGGAGTACTTAGTGTTAGGTCGGAGGATGGACTCGATGATCTTGAGGTCTCTTCCAACCTAGAAATCTGTGATAGTGTGATGTCAGGAATGGGAAACACACCCACACTGCAGCACCTCTCAGGATCAAGATGCTGCAGCTGAAGGAAGAGCACCGCAGCAAGCTCAGTGAGCACATAACAAAGAAGTGCCGGGAAGTACAGCTGCAACGCTTCCCTGGGCCAGTGCAGAGGTCCATTGATATGAAGCATCGAGCACTGCCCAAAAATACCTGTGCTGGGGCTGGCACCTTCTCACCGCGAAGTCCCTGTGTCCGCTTCATCAAGCCCAAGCCCCTCCTCCTGACTGTGCTACGATTACGTGCATAAAACGGTAGCAAGCCATCACTCAGCAAGAGGTAAAGCTGATGAAAATGGCCAAGAGAGAAAGAGCAGAGTGAAAGAGAACTTTAAAAAGGAGAAGAGCAACTCTTTAGTGTACAAAGCCAGACTGCAGAGTGAGGAAAATCTGCAGTCTTGCCTGAGGTGCAGGCTTTGGAAAGGAAGCAGCAAGAAGGGGCTGCCTGAGTGCGTGGGTCGGTCCCGCCAGGCCTGCGGATATGGCATTACTGCCCCATGACACCGGCCCTTAATAAAGCCCTTCGTTAACTGCTCATTTTAGCAAAAGTCAAGCGGTTGTGCTGAGAATGCTGCCATCAAGTGGGGCCAAAAGTAATAAAGAGCTCCTTCCCAGCTGAGAGGAGGCTGAGAGCAGGCCTCATGGCGGCCTGCAGCTTCCTCACAAGGGGAGCAGAGGGGCAGGCGCTGAGCTGCCAGAGGACAGCAACAGGACCGAGGGAAGGGCACGGAGCTGTGACAGGGGAGGGTGAGGCTGGGTGGTTGGGACCAGTTCTTCACTGAGACGGTGGTCACAGAATCACCGAATGGCTGAGGTTGGAAGGGACCCCTGAAGATCATCCAATTCAAAACCCCCTGCCCAGCAGGGTCACCCAGAGCACATTGCGCAGGATGGCATCCAGGCGCGTTTTTTAGAGTATCTCCAGAGAAGGAGACTCCACAACCTCTCTGGGCAACCTGTTCAAGTGCTCTGTCACCCTCACAGTAAAGAAATGCCCTCTCATATTCAGCCAGGACCTGCTGTGCTTCAGTTTGTGTCTGTTGCCCCTCATCCTGTTGCTGGGCACTACTGAAAAGAGACAGGCTCCATTGTCTCAACACCCTCCCCTCAGAAATTTAAACACATTGATGAGGTCTCTCCTCAGTCTTCTCTTTTCCAGGATTAAGAGTCCCAGTTCTGTTAGCCTGTCCTCGTACAACAGGTGCTCCAGTCCTTTAATCATCTTCGAAGCCGTCCACTGGACTCACTCCAGTATTTCTATGTTCCTGTTGTACTGGGGGCACTCGAACAGGGTCCCCAGGGATGTGGTCACAGCACTGAACCTGTCAGAGTCCATGCAGTGTTTAGACAGTGCTCTCAGACATCGGGTTTGTTTTTTTGGTCCTCTCTGGAGCCAGGAGTTGGGCTCGATGATCCAGGTGGTTCCCTTCCAACTTGGGATATTCTATGCTTCTATGGAAGCGGGAGGCCCTCGTTGGCATAGTCCGCACTAAGAGCCCTTCTCTCCCAAGCTGGTATGAGAAGAGTGGGGCTGGGCTGGGTGGGTGGGTCCTGGTGCTCCAGACATAATTACACTTTCCTTTAACAGCTCCAGGGCTTCTTCATGTCCTGCAGTCCATTCCCTGGCTGCATTTATCTTTCCTAAGTTATACAGGGATCACGCTGTGACAGCGAATCTGTGTAGTGTGGCAGACTAAGCAGCTTGGGGTGGGGAACAGGAAGTGCTGTCGGACACAGCTGGAGCTGGGCAGTGGGCTGTGACTCTGGCCCAGAGAAAGGAGCCCGGGGAACCATCCTGGTCCCCCACGCTCCCCACAGGCCACTGGACTGGTGATGGATGCCCCAAGCTCCTTCTGCTTGACCTGGTCCGGATGGAGGAGGGGTTTGGGCTTGAGGAAGCAGACACAGGGACTTTGTGGTGGCAGGGGGGCAGAACCAGCACGGGGATTTTTGGACATTGTTTATTGCAGCTGTTCCACAGACAGCTGCACTGGCCCAGGGAAGTATTGCAGCTGTACTTCTAGGCACTTTCTTGCTGTGTGAATGCAGAGCTTGCTGCGTGCATGCAGAGCTTGCTGCGCTCAGCTGCATGCCTCAGCTGCATGCTGACAGGCGCTGCAATGTGGGGTTGGCTCCTGTCCTTCCTGTCAGCCACACACAATCCTGGGGTGGGGGTGAAGTCAGTTTGGCAGCCCTGGTCTTTTTGCAATGCCATGTTGGCTGGGCTGAGAAAAGCTGGGAGGGCCATGCACAAGCCAAGAGGCTGCCAGGACACCTCCTCCCACCAATGGCGTCCCTCATCTGGGCAAAGGAGACTCTTGTGCACGATCAGCCCTATTGCTGGTGGCTGGATGCTGGAGCACACACCAGCCGCTCCCTGCTTCGTGGGCGCTGGGCGGCATGCATGCACTGGCTCTGTGGGGGCTCCTCTCTGCCAGCCCAGGGAGATGTTGCTCCAGCTCCCAGGAAAGCTCTTGCTCCTGGGGTAGCTGTAGCCACAGCAGGACAGGCTGCCCTGCTCCACCAGCTCCTCCAGGTCCTTTCATGCTGCTTGCCAGAAGTCAGGCCTCAGCGCAGCAGCCTCACACCTGGGCAGTGCTGACAGCACCAGCTGCTGCAGCTCCTGGATGGCCTCGATGCACTCAACACAACCAGGACGGCATTGCCCTGACCCCCACAGACGCTTGGAGCGTGGGGCACCAGGATGGCTCCCCCAGGCTCCTCGCATGGGGCCGGGATCAGTCCCCCACGCTCCCCACAGGATGCAGCACAGGGGCACCGGCCTGCTTCAACGTGGGCTGGGGGCTGTGACCTCACAGAGGCGTTGCCGTGTGCTGTCTGTGACCTCACGGCCGTGACCCTATAAAGCACCGGCCACCACCCCCCGTCTGCCAGTGCGGTCGTACCTGGCTGTGAGCGATGGTCGACAGCAGCTTTTTCCTCATCCCCAGCCTCATGCTTTTGCTGGCCGGGATCTCCCTGCTCTCCAGGGGTCGACGCCAACAGGTACAGGGCGCTGGAGGGTGGGGGAATTCGGGGCTGGGGGACTGGGGGCCAGGAGGTGTTGCAAGGGGTCCCGTGGGTCCCTCCCCAGGTTGGTCACAGTGCCGTGCTTCTGTGCCCACAGGGTGACGGCCGACTCCGGCGAAGTTGTGGACAGCGGCAGCGGCAACCACCGGTACCGAAGCCAGGTGAGTCCCCTGTGGGTGAGCCTCAGCACCGAGCAGCCCATCCCTATGGGGCTGCGGTGGCCCTGGTGCCTCTCTCCCACTGCAGCTCAGACTCCCTCCCTGTTTTGCAGGCGGCAAGAGGCGTTACCGGTCAGTTACTGTGGACCACATCGTACGTGAGTCCATCATTCGCCCAGACGGGGGGCTGCCTCACAGAGGGGTGCAGCTCACTCGCCCTCTCAAATTGCCCATGGCCCCCCCAGCTGTTCCTGATATGGTTAAAGTGGCTGCAGGACAAGCAGCAGGACGAGCTGCAATGCCAAGGAAAGATGATTGTGGCATCTCTGGAAGAGAAGACAAATTGCTCTCTTCTATCAACACCAGCGGAAGTGTGGAAAAAGCAAGTGATTCCTCCAGAACGAACAAGCAACCACATGGCCTAACTAAAGTAATAGTTACTAAATAGTAACTAAAGTAATTCTAGAACAAATAATTCCCAGGTATGGAATTGTTGGAAATACTGACTCTGAACAAGGAAATCACTTTCTGTCAGAAATGTTGCAAGGGCTAATGTGGACTCTAGGAATTAAGTGGAAATTTCATACTCCTCAGCATCCTTCCTCTTCTGGAAGGGTGGAGCAGATCAGACAGTAAAGAAGCAGTTGACTAAGTTCTGGAAACTCAGCTTCCCTGAACGAAGTGCTTACCTTTGGCACTTCTCTGAATTCAAACTGCCCCAAGAAAAGATGTGGGAGTTTCACCATATGAAATATTATTTGGATTGCTGTACATGGACAAAGGGAATGAATTACCTCAAATTGAGACAAGAGATGCTTTTCTTAATAACTATATACTCAGGCTGTCGTCCTCTTTGTCACCTCTCAGGACCCTTGGATCATTAGCTCAAACCCCACCCTTGGAAGTCCTGATCCAACCATTCTGAGCAGGAGATTGTGTTTTGATGCAAGCATGGAGAGAATTAAAACTTCAACCTGAGTGGGACAGACTGTTCCAAGTGCTCCTGACTACTGAGACGACAGAAAGAACGGCTGAGAAAGAGTGGACTCACACCTGGGTAAAAACATCAGATAACCCTGATACCTGAGAGACTGCATTAAGAAAGACTTTTAAGGTTAAAATTGTTTAAACTATCTATTGTAAACATTTAACTTCTCCTTAGAAGGATTCTTAATGAATTATTGAGTAAAAGGGGATTGAATTACACAGAACTGGAGTGTTTCCAGGGAACACTCCCTGGACGTGGGAGAAAAAGGCGGGGGGGGGCGGTATTTAATCCCCACCAGAAGAATCCTTATTAGTTTGTGATTTTTATTGTATTCCTTAATTATTATTTCTTAATTATTATAGGGGTGTATATACATATAGAAATGATGTATTTTAAGTTTATCTTAGTAATACCTATTCTCAATGGATTAGTGATAGGATGGAGGGAAAAATCAGCATTTCCAATTAATCCAGAACATCTCTTGAGTTCTATCTCGAAATAATTGTTGGATTTGCACCCAGATGCCTAGAAAGATTGTAAAGGCCTTGTCCCTGATTGCTATTTCCAGCAGTAACTGTGTCTGGATTCTCTAGATTTCTAAAAATGACAGATCATACTCAGTCCCGGGAAGGAATAGATTTTGAATTTGAGCTCCCTGCACATAATCCTGGCTACAATATGCCGTGTTATCAAAGGTGCCTTTTGAACAACATTGATAGAAACTCAGGGGGCAATATTACTGGCCCTGGGTGTGGAAATATTATCCATGAAGTAGGGAACAATCCATACTGTACCAAATATGGTAGCCACGGGAAGGCTAATGTACATAATGCACACCTGATACAACATGAGAATCCTGTAACTGGATGGCCTGTCCCAAATGGCAAGGGGTGGTACTGGCTATGTGGCAATAAAGTGAGGAAGATGTTGCCCCTAGGATGGAAGAGAGCTT
This sequence comes from Anser brachyrhynchus, assembly GCF_964034855.1. Classification (NCBI taxonomy): domain Eukaryota; kingdom Metazoa; phylum Chordata; class Aves; order Anseriformes; family Anatidae; genus Anser; species Anser brachyrhynchus. The sequence continues at coordinate 5,747,910 of NC_137697.1, forward strand.
GCAACCTGAGTGCAATAATTCCAAATGTAACTATTATTGAAGACCCACAAAGCTGAAGTCCCTCGAAACCACACGCAGAATTAAGTGGACTCCAGATAATCCTCTAGTAAAATTCTCTAGCATTTCCCAGCTTAGCAAGGTGGTTTTTACCTTGGTTAGGGGTGAGTGAATTAGAAAAAGCTATTGTAAATATCTCAGCTATAATTGAAAAACTAGAAAATAAGTTTGATAAGTCTGCAAAAATAGTACTCTAGAATCAAATGGTATTAGATTTATTATTAACCTCATAAGGAGAAGCATGCACTGTAATTATTACTAGTTGCTCTATATATGTAGATCAAATAGGACAAATTTGACTGATATAAAAAATATTTTGGAAAAAAAAAGAAAAAAAACACAACAAGATCCTACATAGAGTAGCTCAAGATGACAATTCCTGGGGATTTAGAAATATTTGGGAGAAACTAACTTCATGGTTACCTAAATAGAATTTGCTCAAACAGCTATGTGTTGGTATTGTAATAATAATGACATTGTACACCTACCATCCCCCGTGACATCCGAAGAAGAGTTTTGCACTCTAATCTTGGAAAAACTCAAGAGTGCGGTATGTGAACAGGTGCAAAAACAACAATAGAAGTAAGAAAAGAAGAAGGGGGAATAGTGAGAAACTAAGTTGTGTTTTTGCAGTAGAGACCTAATTTTCTGTATTCCAAGGCAGCTGTGTAGTCATAGTACAGAGAAATGCTAAGAAGGTAAGTGGACAGTAGAAGGCCTCACTGTTCCAAAATAAGGTGGAAGCTTGAGAAAAACAGGATGAGCAGTGTGAGAACAGTAAAACAAAGATCACACGTTCTCAATACATAGCAAAGGGAAAAAAGGGAAAAAGGAGAAATTAAAGGGTTAAAAAAAAAGAAAGAAAGAAAGAAAAATTGTGCATATATGGTATAGAGGAGCATCGAGTAGCTTGTGAGCCTGTAGTACTCAGCCAATGAGGAAACAGGGGAGGTGATCAGGTGTTGGGTAATAGGGAATAAAAGGTTATGATTTGTTTACAAAAATGCACTCCTAATTGGCAGGACGCCCGCCATTGCAATCATGAATAAAATAGCCTCACAGAAGATCCTGTCTGAAGAAAATTATTTGAGATTTTTCTCACAATACCAAGTTGGGAGAGAAGGGCTCTTGGTGGATACTATGCCAACAAGGGCCTCACTCTTCCATAGAATCATAGAATATCCCAAGTTAGAAGGGACCCACCTCGATCATCGAGTCCAACTCCTGGCTCCACAAAGGACCAAAAAAACAAACCCAATGTCTGAGAGCACTGTCTAAACACTGCATGAACTCTGACAGGCTCACTGCTGTGACCACATCCCTGGGGACCCTGTTCCAGTGCCCAACCATCCTCTTTGGTGAAGAACCTTTTCCTAACACCCAGCCTGACCCTCCCCTGTCACAGCTCCGTGCTGTTCCCTCAGGTCCCGTTGCTCTCCCAAAAGAGCAGAGATCAGCACCTTCCCCTCCACTCCCCAGAGGGAGCGGGTGCTGTTGCTGGTCGGTACCGCTCCAGTACCCTGGGTGCCACAGGCTTGGTGCAAGTGCCATGAGCACATGTACCTTGTGGCAGGGGCCAGGATGATGACAAAGTCAGTTCTGCAGCCCCGGTCTTTTTGCAGTACTGTGTTGGCTGGGCTGGGAAGCACAGGGAGGGCCGTGGACAATCCAAGAGTCTGCTGGGACAGGTCCTTCCACCGACATCGCCCCTTGTCTGGTCAAGAAGACTCTCATGAAGGATCATCCCTGTTGCTGCTGGCTGGATGGTGGGACATACCCCATCTGGTGGCTCTCATGCACCATGCTGCCCAGCGCTGGCGGCTGGCTGGAGGAGCAGCCCCCTGTGCACATCATTTCAGCTCCGTTTCCTGCCTTGTGATCCTGAACCTCAGTCTGGGCAGGCTCAGTTGCCATCTGCACCTGCAGGCAGTGCCCCTGCCTTGGGCAGCATTCTGGCTCCCTTGCAGCTCCAGATGCTCTGAGGCCCCAACTCCTGCCCTGCTCTGTGAGCTGCAGGTTTGGGGCCTTTGCATATTTAAAAGCGATCGTGCAGGCATAACAGTGGCATAACAGTGGGGAGTATGCTAAGCAGATAAAGGGACATTGGAAGGTCCCACTCTCCCAAAACAAGGAGGATGGCTAAGAAATACAACACAAGCAGTTGCGGATACAGCAAAAACAAAAAGTCACTAGCCCCTCCAGTCACAAGAGAAGAAAAAAGGAGGGAAAAGGAGAAATTAAAGGTTGGTCAAATAAAATTGGACATACATGGTATAGCAACAAGCGTCGAGTAGGTTCTGAACCTGTACTACTCAGCCAGTGAGGAAACAGGGGAGGAATCAAGAATCGGGTAATAGGGGATATAAGGTTATGATACACGTCTGCTTCGCGCTCCTGCTTGCAGGACACCCGGCACTGCAATCATGAATAAAAAGCTAGTTCACTGAGATCCTCACCTGAGCCCGTGTTACTTTCTACAGATTGCTTCTCACAAGGGTATCCTGATGTGCCCCTTTTTCCCACACACGGTCCGTCAGTTATAGCTGGAGATGAGTTAACTCGAAGGAGGCCAAGCCTCTCGCGGGAGTCTGAGGGGGTGCATCTGGGTTTGCTCAATGCCTTTCACAGGAGCAGCCAGCTCCATGGCATTGCCTTTGCCCAAATCATCTAAATCATCACTGTCAGGAGGATCAGGAGAACCGCGATCGAGCCGGGTATCTCCTGAGTATTCATCAGCCTCTGCGTATGTAGCTCTCTCACCCTCAGGTAGGCAACTATTTTCTCGATGGATGCACGAAACAAGTCATGAGTTGTGAGCTACCAGTTGGGAATTGCAAGTTAGGAGTTTGAGAAGGTGTCAGTTAGAATACCCCTGAATTAAGAGAGGAATGGGTGAATTCACACTGGACTAATGGGCAAGCCCCCTGCCCTGGGACACCCCTTCCCTGCCACCCCCCTCCAGCCTGCAGCCACAGCCCACCGTGAGTCTGCCGGCGCTTCACAAACAAGACACGATTCCCACCATGGGGCTAGGAAGAGGATTTATTTGGACCGGAGGAGTGAGCTGCCTGGCCCCTGGTCCTCTGTCACACCTTTCCACAATTGCTACTTGTGACCGTGGGCCTTGCCCTGCAGGGCAGAGTAGAGTGCCCGCAGGTTCTGCCACTTGCTCTTGTGCACCGCCTCAGCAGAGTCTGCCTGGTGGGATCCCTGGTTCCACGAGGTGCTCGATGTCTTTGCAACTTTGCAGGGCATGCTGGGCAGGGCGCTGGTCCTTAGGGCTGCCCTGCCACCCTCCTCCTGGGGCACAGCTGACTGGGATGGATGCTTCGTGCCCAGACGTCTCTCAAGGATCTGCAGCTTCTTGGCACGAATGTGCAGCTCCAGGGCCTCACGCTGCTCCTCAGGCATAAACGTGGCCTCAGGGCTGTGGAAAAAGACAGGCACGGGGCGGGAGCGTGGTGTCCTCGAGGCCGCTGGGCAGGCAATGGATGCCCCAAGCCTCCTCTGCTTGACCTGGTCCGGATGCAGGAGGGGCTTGTGCTTGATGAAGCGGACACAGGGACTTCGTGGTGGTAAGGCTCCGGCCCCAGCACAGGCATTTTTGGGCAGTGCTCGATGCATCTTTTCAGTGGACCTCTGCACTGGCCCAGGGAAGCGTTGCAGCTGTACTTCCCGGCACTTCTTTGTTATGTGCTCACTGAGCTTGCTGCGGTGCTCTTCCTTCAGCTGCAGCTTCTTGATCCTGAGAGGCGCTGCAGTGTCGGGCTCTTTCCCATTCCTGACATCCGTCACAAACGGATCCAGGATGATAACATAGTCAGTTTGGCAGCCCTGGTCTTTATGCATAATTCCGTTGGCCGGGCTGGGAAGCACTGGAAGGGCCGTGGACAGTTCAAAAGGTGGCTGGGACAGGTCGTCCTGTGGAAGTCGCCCCTTGGACACCTCCTTCCACTGACATCGTCCCTCTTGTGGGTCAAGTAACCTCTCATGAACAATCATCCACCTTGCAGATGGCTCACTGTTATTGCATTGCGTGGAGCCCCGAATGTCAGTCCTGGGTTGCTGCTGTTTCATGGGGAGCCCGCCAAGTTTCCCTGCACATTCCTTGGGACTAAGAGCACAGTCTGTGTGCCTGCCAGGTGCAGACCTGTCATCTCTTCTATTTGCCTGGGGCAAAGGTAGTCCTTTTTCCCTCTTGGCCCAGCTGGGAAATGCTGAAGAGAGCATGGGCAACCCAAAAGGCTTCAGGAACTCCCTCTTCCTCTGAGGCAGCCCTCCATCAGGGCGGAGAATGCTCTCCCGGACAATGCAGTCCATTTGTGGTGGCTGGCTGGAGGAGCTGATCCCAGAGTGTGGCCCTTGCTTCCTCTTTCCTTCCATGTAATCCTGAATCTCCATCTTAGATATTTTGCGTGCCCTCAAGCCCTTTGGGCACTGGTTCTCTGTGGAGAGCCCACTTGGTTTCCCCATGCTTCTGTCGGTGTCAGTGGAAGACTCTAATTTGTGTTTTTTCACAGTCATGCCATGACCAGCATTTCTCTGGATTGTAGGTGGTCTTGCTGTTGGTCCTGCAGCCATTTTGGCCATGCCAGGAACAGCTGAAGAAGCCACGGACAATCTGTGAGGCCGCAGGAATTCCTTTTCTCTTCTTGTCTGCTCCTCATCCTTATGAAAGAAGCTCTTGCGGATGGTGTTCTCAGGGCTCAGTACGGCTGGTTCTGCCCTGGGCTGTGCAGGAGGCCGCAATAACAATCCACTCATGTAAGGCAGCCCTCCATCCGGGCGGAGAATGCTCTCACGCACAATGCAGTCCATTTGTGGTGGCTGGCTGGAGGAGCTCACCTCAGAGTGCAACTCTTTGTCCCTGTCTCCTGCCCTACGATCCTGAGTCTCGGTTATTGAACGTTTGAGGGCTGTCAGGCCATGTGGTTGCTTGTTCGTTCTGGAGGAATCACTTGCTTTTTCCACACTTCCGCTGGTGTTGATAGAAGAGAGCAATTTGTCTTCTCTTCCAGAGATGCCACGATCATCTTTCCTTGGCATTGCAGCTCGTCCTGCTGCTTGTCCTGCAGCCACTTTAACCATATCAGGAACAGCTGGGGGGGCCATGGGCAATTTGAGAGGGCGAGTGAGCTGCACCCCTCTGTGAGGCAGCCCCCCGACTGGGCGAATGATGGACTCATGTACGATGTGGTCCACAGTAACTGACCGGTAACGCCTCTTGCCGCCTGCAAAACAGGGAGGGAGTCTGAGCTGCAGTGGGAGAGAGGCACCAGGGCCACCGCAGCCCCATAGGGATGGGCTGCTCGGTGCTGAGGCTCACCCACGGGGGACTCACCTGGCTTTGGTACCGGTGGTTGCCGCTGCCGCCGTCCACAACTTCGCCGGAGTCGGCCGTCACCCTGTGGGCACAGAAGCACGGCACTGTGACCAACCTGGGGAGGGACCCACGGGACCCCTTCCAACACCTCCTGGCCCCCCAGTCCCAAAGCCCCGAGTCTCCCAGCCCCGAATTCCCCCACCCTCCAGCCCCCTGTACCTGTCGGTCTCGACCCCTGGAGAGCAGGGAGATCCCGGCCAGCAAAAGCATGAGGCTGGGGATGAGGAAAAAGCTGCTGTCGACCGTTGCTCACAGCCAGGTACGACCGCACTGGCAGACGGGGGGTGGTGGCCGGTGCTTTATAGGGTCACGGCCGTGAGGTCACAGACAGCACACGGCAACGCCTCTGTGAGGTCACAGCCCCCAGCCCACGTTGAAGCAGGCCGGTGCCCCTGTGCTGCATCCTGTGGGGAGGTGGGGGACCAGGACGGCTTCCCCGGGCTCCTCGCTTGGGGCCAGGGTCTGAGCCCACTGCCCAGCTCCAGCCGTGTCGGACAGCTGCTCCTGTCCCTGACCCCAAGCTGGTTAATATGCCACACTACAGGTTCCCTCCTGATGCCATCCATCCTTTCCTGGCTTCAGCTGAGATCGGGTTTTCTTCCTAGTAGCTGGTATGGTACTGTTTCTGGGTGTAGGAAGAGAAGAATGCTGATCACAGACCAATATTTTAATTATTGCGTAGCAGTGCTTACATGGAGCCAAGGACGTTTCAGCTCCTCACGCTGCCCTGCCATCGAGGAGGCCGGGGGTGCACAAGGAGCTGGGAGGGGACAGAACCAGGACAGCTGACCCCAGCTGGCCAAAGGGATGTCTCATACCATATCGCGTCATGCTGAACAATAAAACTTGGGGGAGTTGGCCAGGGTGTGCCGCCACTGTCTGGGGACAAACTGGGCATTGGTCAGCAGGTGGTAAGCAATTGTGTTGTGCAAGTGCCGCGTGATGGCGCTCAAAATAATCTGCTGCATGAGCTTCCCTGGCACTGAGGTCAAACTAACAGGCCTATAGTTTCCCAGGTCTACCCTCCAGCCCTTCTTGTAGATGGGTGTCATGTTTGCTAGCCGCCAGTTGACTGGGACCTCCCCTGATAGCCAGGGCTGCTGATAAATGATGCAAAGCGGCTTGGCCAGCTCTTGAGCCAGTTCTCTCAGTACCCTCGGGTGGATCCCATCTGGCCCCATTGACTTGCATACATCTAAGTGCTGTAGCAGGTCGCCAACCATTTCCTCGTGGGTTGTGAGGGCCACGTTCTGCTCCCCGTCCCCTTCCTCCAGCTCAGGGTACCGGCTATCTAGAGAACAACTGGTCTTGCCGCTAAAGGCTGAGGCAAAGAAGGCATTAAACACCTCAGCCTTTTCCTCATCTCTCGCCACTAAGTTTCCCCCCGCATGCAGTAAAGGATGGAGATTCTCCTTAGTCCTCCTTTTTGTGTTAATGTACTTCTAAAAACATTTTCTGTTATCTTTAACAGCAGTAGCCAGATTGAGCTCCGGATGAGCTTTGGCCTTTCTAATTTTGCCCCTGCACATCCTTACAACATCCTTATAATCCTTCTGAGTGGCTGTTGTGGTTTAACCCGGCTGGCAGCTAAACACCACACAGCCGTTCGCTCACCCTCCCCCCTCCCTCTCTGGGATGGGGGAGAGAAACGGGAAAGTGAAGCCTGTGAGTTGAGATAAAGACAGTTTATTAAGACAGGAAAATAATAATAACAATAATAATAATAATAGTGATAATGGTAATAGTATTAACAATAATAATGTGTAAGTCCCAAAGTATTTGCCTTCTGGCCAGTCCATAATCACCTCCAAGATTCCTGGGCGACTGGGGTTTCCTATTCGAGCCCGCTGGGTAATCAGTGCAACCCACTTGCTCCATGTAGCATCAGTTGCATGATGCGTAGAGGGGACCCTTCCTTTGAACATCCAGCCTAGTACCGGCAGTCGGGGTGCCAGGAGGAGCTGAGCTTCAGTACCGACCACTTCCGAAGCAGATCGAACTCCTTCATATGCTGCCAATATCTCCTTTTCAGTTGGAGTATAGCGGGCTTCAGATCCTCTGTATCCCCGACTCCAAAACCCCAGGGGTCGACCTCGAGTTTCCCCAGGTTCTTTCTGCCAGAGGCTCCAGGTGGGACCATTCTCTCCGGCTGCGGTGTAGAGCACATTCTTTACATCTGGTCCTGTTCGGACTGGCCCGAGGGCTACTGCATGAACTATTTCCTGCTTAATTTGTTCAAAGGCTTGTCGTTGCTCAGGGCCCCATTCAAAAGCATTCTTCTTATGGGTTACTTGGTAGAGCGGGTTTACAATCAGACTGTAATTTGGAATATGCATTCTCCAAAACCCCACGACACCTAGGAAAGTTTGTGTTTCTTTTTTGCTAGTTGGTGGAGACATAGCTGTTATCTTGTTGATCACATCCATTGGGATTTGACGACGTCCATCTTGCCATTTAATTCCTAAAAACTGGATCTCTCGTGCAGGTCCTTTAACTTTATTCTGTTTTATGGCAAAACCAGCCTTCAGAAGGATTTGGACTATTTTCTTCCCTTTCTCGAAAACTTCTTCTGCAGTGTCACCCCACACAATGATGTCATCGATGTACTGCAGGTGTTCAGGAGCTTCCCCCTGCTCCAGCGCAGACTGGATAAGTCCATGGCAAATGGTAGGGCTGTGTTTCCACCCCTGGGGCAGCCGATTCCAAGTATATTGGACTCCCCTCCAAGTGAAAGCAAACTGTGGCCTGCACTGTGCTGCTAGAGGGATGGAGAAAAATGCATTAGCGATATCAATTGTGGCATACCACTTGGCTGCCTTTGATTCCAGTTCATACTGGAGTTCTAGCATGTCCGGCACTGCAGCACTCAGTGGTGGCGGGACTTCGTTCAGGCCACGATAGTCCACTGTTAGTCTCCACTCACCATTAGACTTTCGCACTGGCCATATGGGACTATTAAAAGGTGAATGAGTCTTGCTGATCACTCCTTGGCTCTCCAGTTGACGAATTAGCTTATGGATGGGACTCAGGGAGTCTCGGTTGGTGCGATATTGCCGCCGGTGCACAGTTGTGGTAGCGATCGGCACTTGCTGTTCTTCAACCCTCAGCAACCCCACAACAGAAGGGTCCTCTGAGAGACCAGGCAAGGTAGACAACTGTTTAATGTCCTCTGTCTCCAAAGCAGCTATGCCAAAAGCCCAGCGGAACCCTTTTGGGTCCTTGAAATATCCTCTTCTAAGATAGTCTATGCCAAGGATGCACGGAGCATCTGGGCCAGTCACAATACGGTGCTTTTGCCACTCATTACCGGTTAGACTCACTTCAGCCTCCAATACTTATACCAATTTTAGTTTAACACACTCTGGTCAGATTTGTCGATATCTCAACCCTTCGGGCCCCACGTTGGGCGCCAAAAAGGACTGTTGTGGTTTAACCCGGCTGGCAGCTAAACACCACACAGCCGTTCGCTCACCCTCCCCCCTCCCTCTCTGGGATGGGGGAGAGAAACGGGAAAGTGAAGCCTGTGAGTTGAGATAAAGACAGTTTATTAAGACAGGAAAATAATAATAACAATAATAATAATAATAGTGATAATGGTAATAGTATTAACAATAATACTGTGTAAGAAAACAAGTGATGCACAATGCAATTGCTCACCACCCGCTGACCGATGCCCAGCCTATTCCCGAGCAGCCGGCCCCCCCACCCCGGCCAGCCACCCCTATATATTGTTTAGCATGATGTCAGATGGTATGGAATACCCCTTTGGCCAGTTTGGGTCAGCTGTCCTGGGTCTGTCCCCTCCCAGCTCCTGCTGCACCCCCAGCCTGCTCGCTGGCAGGACAGAGCAAGAAGCCGAAAAGTCCTTGGCCTGGTGTAAACACTGCTCTGCAACAATTAAAACATCAGCATGTTATCAGCGCTCTTCTCATCCTAATCCAAAACATAGCACCCTACAAGCTACTATGAGCTACTTAACTCTGTCCTAACTGGAACCAGGACAGTGGCCCACCCTCTTTTCCAAAGATCATAAACCCTCTTTTTTTCCTTAAGCTCTAGCCACACCTCTCTGTTCAGCCAGGCTGGTCTTCTTCCATGCCGGCTCGTCTTTGGGCACGTGGGGACAGACTGCTCCTGAGCCATTAAGATTTCCTTCCTGAGGAGTGCCCAGCCTTCCTGGACTCCTCTGCCCTTCAGAACTGCCTCCCAAGGGACTCTGCCAACCAGTGTCCTGAACGGCTCAAAGGCTGCCCTCCAGAAGTCCAAGACAGCAGTTTTACTGGTCCCCCTCCTGACTGCGCCAAGAATAGAGAACTGTACCGTTTCGTGGTCAATCTGCCCAAGACAGCTCCCAACCACCACATCTCCCACCACTCCTTCTCTGTTTGTGTGGTGGTTTTACCGTGCTAGGCAGCTGAACACCACAACCGCCCTCTCACTCCCCCTCCTTAGATGAGGAGGGGAAGAAGTAAAGGAAAGAACAACTCACGGGTTGAGATAAGGATGATTTAATTAAAGGAAAAAAAATAATTATTAAGGAAAGATTATTATTAATTAAACAATTTAACTAAACAATTTAACTAAACAATTAACAATTTAACTAAAGGGGAAAAAGGAAAGGGGAAAAGGGAGGGGGAAAGGGAAAACGAAACAAAACAAGTAAAGGCTATGTGGAAGTGCAGAGGAAAGAAATTACTCTCTGCTTCCCACAAATGAGCGATGCTTGACCACGTCCTTGAAGCAGGGCCTCAACGCACGTAGCCGGTGTTCGGGAGGAGGACAGACGTTTTCACAACGAGAGCCCACCGCTCCCCTCTTCCTCCTTTTTCCACCTTTTATTGCTGAGTGTGACATCGTATGGTATGGAATATCCCTTTGGTTGGTTTAGGTCAGCTGCCCTGGTGACGTTTCTTTTCTCACATCTTTGCCCACCCCTAGTGGAGTTAGAGAGAGTCCTGATGCTGTGCCAGCACTGCTCAGCAGCAGACACAACACTGGTGTGATACCATCGCTGTTCTAGCTACGAGTGCAGAGCACAGCACTGTATGGGCTGCTGCAGGGAAAGTTAACATCCCAGCCCGACCCAGTACAGTTTGTGAGCAGAAGGTCTAGTGGGGCACCTCCCCTGGTAGGCTCACTAACCAGCTGCATCACGGAACTATCTTCCACGCTCTCCAGAAACCTCCTAGACTGCTTTCTCTGAGCTGTATCGCATTTCCAGGATATGTCTGGGAAGCTGAAGTCCCCTACGAGGACAAGAGCTGATGATTTCGCAACTTTTGCCAGCTGCCTGTAGAATTCCTCATCCGTCTCCTCATCCTGGTTTGGCGGTCTGTAACAGACCCCCACCAGGATGCTTGCCTTGTTGGCCTTCCCGCCGACCCTAACCCACAGGGACTCAGCCTTATCATTCCCAGTCTCAAGTTCCACAACGTCAAAACACTCTCTAATATAGAGAGCCACACCACCACCCCTTCTGCGCTGCCTGTCCCTTCTGAAGATCCTATAGCCAGTCATTGCAGCACTCCAGTCATGGGAGTGGTCCCACCACGTTTCAGTGATGGCAACGTCGTCATAGGTATGTTACTATGCGGTGTAACACTGTCTTATGATATGATGAAATTGCTGGTCATGAGACTAACCTGGTATTTGTACTCAGTCGGAGAATGGGAATCATTCCCAAAATACTCTTCTGAGCTCCTGGACCAAGAAACACTGCATTGAATGGGTGTGTCACCGCCCATATCATCCAGAAGCCTCCGGAAAGGTTGAGAGACACAATGGTCTGTTAAAGACTACAGTTCCCTTGCGTTGACCATAGAGGCTCCAAAGAGTGAGAAACAACCTGCAGCCAATAACACAGGCTCAGGCGAGGATCTCACTGAACTAGCATTTTTATTGGTGATTGCAGTGGTGGGCACCCTACAAGCAGGAGCGCGCAGCAGAGGTGTATCATAACCTTACATCCCCTATTACCCAACGTTTGATTCCTCCCATTTCCTCACTGGCTGAGCACTACAGGTTTACAACCTACTTGACGCTTATTACTATACCATACATGTACAATTTTATTGGACCGACTTTTAATGTCTCCTTTAGTTGTTGTTTTCGTTTTTGTTTTTTTCCCTTCTTCTCTTGTGACTAGAGGGACTTCTGCCTTGACAAGACAGTGGGAACCTTCACTGTCCCCCTATCTTCTTAACATACTTGGCACTGTTATACCACCATTATGCCTGCACAATCACTTTTGAATATGCAAGGTTAGTGGCATTTTCCCCTGCAAAACCACAACTTTCATTCCCACAAAAGGCCACGTGGCGACCCACAGATTACACAGCCCTGAATGCCGCCACTGCACTGGCTACTTTGTCTATTCCCAGTTGAACTGAGAAAGTCTATTTTTCTAATGAACAGGCCTTTCCACGGATGGCCACAGTAGACACGTAGGATGTGTTTTTTATGATTCCAACACTGGAGACAGATAGGGAGGGATCTGCTTGTACCTGGCAGGGACTACAATATGCATTTACTCACTTGCCGCAGGATTTTACGCATAGTCCTGCCATTGCTCCTGCTACACTGGCTAGAGAGCTAGAAATACGAAAATTCTTTCAAGACATTCCTGTGGTTCATAATAAAACAGAATCTGTTTTGCCAAAATATGGAGCTTCCATTTCCAGGAACTAGAAGCGTACTTGTTTCTACATACCCAGAGCAAACAAGAGCAGAAAGCTGGTAAAGTAACTCAGCTCTTCGACAGATACAGGCAGGTGCAACAGAAGGAAATCAAGCAGATTTCTGCTCTTGTTTCCATGGTCCTACAAGTGGCAGGAAGATGTGATCGCTGGGCAGCAATCCCCACCAACCTGAACTCATGGGCACGAAACAGGGCAAGGGGCACTTTAGGTTATTTTACTGGCTTTCAAGAAGACAGGCCACCTTAGCTAGGCAAATGGTAGCAAGCCATCACTCAGCAAGAGGTAAAGCTGATGAAAATGGCCAAGAGAGAAAGAGCAGAGTGAAAGAGAACTTTAAAAAGGAGAAGAGCAACTCTTTAGTGCACAAAGCCAGACTGCAGAGTGAGGAAAATCTGCAGTCTTGCCTGAAGTGCAGGCTTTGGAAAGGAAGCAGCAAGAAGGGGCTGCCTGAGTGCGTGGGTCGGTCCCGCCAGGCCTGCGGATATGGCATTACTGCCCCATGACACCGGCCCTTAATAAAGCCCTTCGCTAACTGCTCATTTTAGCAAAAGTCAAGCGGTTGTGCTGACAATTCTGCCATCAAGTGGGACCAAAAGTAATAAAGAGCTCCTTCCCAGCTGAGAGGAGGCTGAGAGCAGGCCTCATGGCGGCCGGCAGCTTCCTCACAAGGGGAGCAGAGGGGCAGGCGCTGAGCTGCCAGAGGACAGCAACAGGACCGAGGGAAGGGCACGGAGCTGTGACAGGGGAGGGTGAGGCTGGGTGGCTGGGACCAGTTCTTCACTGAGACGGTGGTCACAGAATCACCGAATGGCTGAGGTTGGAAGGGACCCCTGAAGATCATCCAATTCAAAACCCCCTGCCCAGCAGGGTCACCCAGACCACATTGCGCAGGATGGCATCCAGGCACGTTTTTTAGAGTATCTCCAGAGAAGGAGACTCCACAACCTCTCTGGGCAACCTGTTCAAGTGCTCTGTCACCCTCACAGTAAAGAAATGCCCTCTCATATTCAGCCAGGACCTGCTGTGCTTCCGTTTGTGTCCGTTACCCCTCGTCCTGGGTTTAAACAGCGGCCTCCTGTACTGGATGAGACAGAAACAGCCCTTTTCAGCCCTGAGAAGACCAACCGCCACAGCTTCTTTCGGAAGGATGGAGGGGCAGGCACGCAGAGAAAAGGAATTCCTGCGACCTCACGGATTGTCCATGGCCTCTTCAGCTGTTCCTGGCATGGCCAAAGTGGCTGCAGGACCAACACAAGAGCCATCTACAATCCGAAGAAACGCTGATCATGGCATGTCTGTGAGAAACCACAAGTTACAGTCTTCCATTGGCACGGATAAAAGCATGGGGAAACCAATAGGACTCTCCACACAGAACCAGTGCCCGCAGGGTGTGAGAGTGCCCAAGCCATCCATGATGGAAATTCAGGATTACAAAAAAGGAAAGAGTCCTTTTTTGTCCAAAAATGTCCGAAATGTCCAAAAATCCCTGTGCTGGCTCTGCCCCCCTACCAGCACCAAGTCCCTGTGTCCGCTTCCTCAAGCCCAAATCCCTCCTCCGTCCGGACCAGGTCAAACAGAAGGAGCTTGGGGCATCCATCACCTGTCCAGTGGCCTCCAGGACACCACGCTCCCTCCCAGTTCCCATCTACTTTCACAGCACCGAGACCAGGTTCATGTCTGAGGAGCAGCACGAGGCCCTGGAGCTGCACATCCACAGCAAGAGGCTGCAGCACAGTGGGGACCACCTTAGCACAGAGCATGCGTCACAGCGAGCACTGCCCCAGGAGGAGGGGACCACCAGCACGGAGGGGACAACACCACCAAACAGAGCTGGTACTGAGGCAGGCCCCAAAGGGCACAAGTGGTGGCCCTGGAGTAGAAAATGCCCCAGCAGTGCTGAGAACTCCCCAGGCTTGGGCTCACGCTCCGAGAGCACCCCCAGGAGCACTCCACATGGCAGCTTCCCAGCAGGAAGGCCACACTGGTCGGCCATGACACCTCCCAGCTTAACAGCCTCCACAAGACCCCAAAAGCCCTGCAGCCACTCCAGCTCATCCTCACAGCACCACAGTGCCCCTGTCACCAGGTACACATGCTCCTGTCACTTGTGCCAAGCCTGTGGCACCAAAGGTACTTTAGCGGTACCGACCGGCAGCAGCGTCCACTCCATCCGGGATAAGATTTCCCGGGGCAACAGAAGACATCACTGCTGCAGAGCTCTACATCTGAGCGCAGCTGCCACCCAGCCTGCAGGAGAGGCAGGGCATGGGGCTTCCAGGTTTCAAAAAACTCCAGTTTCCTACAGAAAAATATTGACTTGTCCATGAGAGAGCTCTGTGGGGTCTCCCCCTGGCAGCAAGGTAGGATGTGTTGGGGAAGTCTCAAGAAAAGTACGCCTTCTTGTTCTTGTGTATAACAGAATTCCCAAAGCCACTGTTCCAATCTTGAAATACCTGCAGGCCAGGTAATAATTTAGGCTTTGACACATGGGTACCGGCCGGGCTGTGCTGTCATAGAATCATAGAATCATAGAATCATAGAATCATAGAATATCCTGAGTTGGAAGGGACCCTTAAGGATCATCAAGTCCAACTCTTGATACCGCACAGGTCTACCCAAAAGTTCAGACCATGTGACTAAGTGCACAGTCCAATCTCTTCTTAAATTCAGACAGGCTCGGTGCAGTGACCACTTCCCTGGGGAGCCTGTTCCAGTGTGCAACCACCCTCTCTGTGAAGAACCCCCTCCTGATGTCGAGCCTAAATTTCCCCTGCCTCAGCTTAACCCTGTTCCCGCGGGTCCTGTCACTGGTGTTAATGGAGAAAAGGTCTCCTGCCTCTCGACACCCCCTTACGAGGAAGTTGTAGACTGTGATGAGGTCTCCCCTCAGCCTCCTCTTCTCCAGGCTGAACAGGCCCAGTGACCTCAGCCGTTCCTCGTACGTCTTCCCCTCCAGGCCTTTCACCATCTTCGTAGCCCTCCTCTGTACACTCTCCAACAGTTTCATGTCCTTTTTATACTGTGGTGCCCAGAACTGCACACAGTACTCGAGGTGAGGCCGCACCAGCGCAGAGTAGAGCGGGACAATCACCTCCCTTGACCTACTAGCGATGCCGTGCTTGATGCACCCCAGGACACGGTTGGCCCTCCTGGCCGCCAGGGCACACTGCTGGCTCATATTCAACTTGCTGTCTACCACGACCCCAGATCCCTGTCGCCCTGGGCAAGGGTCCTGTGGCTTTGAGCATTCTGCCATCATGGGGACGCTGCCCAGGGCTGCTGGCTCTTCCCAGCTACCCCTCTGCTGCATGCCGTGGACAGGGTGGGGGGCCAGGATGGCTCCCCCTGGGCTCCCTGCGTAGGGCCAGGGTCACATCCCAGCTCCCAGCTCCTCCCACACCCCACACCATACCCAATGCTCTGTCTCTGCCTGCAACTCCATCAGCAACCCTCCTGCAGTCCTTTGTTTGCTGAGCTGCCGCTGTCACCCTTGCCTTTTGGTTCTGGGTGGCGGGCACTTCCTTCAGCCCCTCCGGCCTCTGTCAGGTTTTCCAGCACCTTCCATAAAGCAGCACCCATGCCCTGTGTTGTCCCTCGCCAGCTCCCTTGCAGCTCTGGACACACACATCTCACCTGCTGCTTGCTGTCAGCCCCGTGGACTCCCATCTCCGTGATGCGTGACACACCGCCAGCTAGCCGTCCGTGGAGGGAATCCTGACAGGGACTGGAGGAGGAGCCCCTCGAAAGTCACGTTGTCTTGAAACGTGTGTTAAAGCAAAACTGGAGCTATGCATGGCCAAACTGCACAGCCTCAGAAAGCTGATTTCAGCCCCTAGTCAGACAGGGGCAGCGCCTACAGCTGCTACGAGGGAAGCACTGGCCCTTCTGGGCACCCACCCCTTCTCCTGCCACCCCCACAGAAGAGGCCACTCCCCCTGTGAGAAACTAAGTTGCGTTTTTGCAGTAGAGAGCTAATTTTCTGTATTCCGAGCTAATTGTGTAGTCATAACAAAGAGAAATGCTAAGTAGATAAGTGGACAGTAGAAGGCCTCACTGTTCCAAAATAAGGTGGAAGCTTGAGAAAAACAGGATGAGCAGTGTGAGAATAGTAAAACAAAGATCACACGTTCTCAATACATAGCAAAGGGAAAAAAGGGAAAAAGGAGAAATTAAAGGGTTAAAAAAAAGAAAAGAAAAGAAAAATTGTGCATATATGGTATAGAGGAGCATCGAGTAGCTTGTGAGCCTGTAGTACTCAGCCAATGAGGAAACAGGGGAGGTGATCAGGTGTTGGGTAATAGGGAATAAAAGGTTATGATTTGTTTACAAAAATGCACTCCTAATTGGCAGGACGCCCGCCATTGCAATCATGAATAAAATAGCCTCACAGAAGATCCTGTCTGAAGAAAATTATTTGAGATTTTTCTCACAATACCAAGTTGGGAGAGAAGGGCTCTTGGTGGATACTATGCCAACAAGGGCCTCACTCTTCCATAGAATCATAGAATATCCCAAGTTAGAAGGGACCCACCTCGATCATCGAGTCCAACTCCTGGCTCCACAAAGGACCAAAAAACCAAACGCGATGTCTGAGAGCATTGTCTAAACACTGCATGGACTCTGACAGGCTCACTGCTGTGACCACATCCCTGGGGACCCTGTTCCAGTGCCCAACCATCCTCTTTGGTGAAGAACCTTTTCCTAACACCCAGCCTGACCCTCCCCTGTCACAGCTCCGTGCTGTTCCCTCAGGTCCCGTTGCTCTCCCAAAAGAGCAGAGATCAGCACCTTCCCCTCCACTCCCCAGAGGGAGCGGGTGCTGTTGATGGTCGGTACCGCTCCAGTACCCTGGGTGCCACAGGCTTGGTGCAAGTGCCATGAGCACATGTACCTTGTGGCAGGGGCCAGGATGATGACAAAGTCAGTTCTGCAGGCCCGGTCTTTTTGCAGTACTGTGTTGGCTGGGCTGGGAAGCACAGGGAGGGCCGTGGACAATCCAAGAGTCTGCTGGGACAGGTCCTTCCACCGACATCGCCCCTTGTCTGGTCAAGAAGACTCTCATGAAGGATCATCCCTGTTGCTGCTTTCTGGATGGTGGGACATACCCCATCTGGTGGCTCTCATGCACCATGCTGCCCAGCGCTGGCGGCTGGCTGGAGGAGCAGCCCCCTGTGCACATCATTTCAGCTCCGTTTCCTGCCTTGTGGTCCTGAACCTCAGTCTGGGCAGGCTCAGTTGCCATCTGCACCTGCAGGCAGTGCCCCTGCCTTGGGCAGCATTCTGGCTCCCTTGCAGCTCCAGATGCACTGAGGCCCCAACTCCTGCCCTGCTCTGTGAGCTGCAGGTTTGGGGCCTTTGCATCTTTAAAAGCTATCGTGCAGGCATAACAGTGGCATAACAGTGGGGAGTATGCTAAGCAGATAAAGGGACATTGGAAGGTCCCACTCTCCCAAAACAAGGAGGATGGCTAAGAAATACAACACAAGCAGTTGCGGATACAGCAAAAACAAAAAGTCACGAGCCCCTCCAGTCACAAGAGAAGAAAAAAGGAGGGAAAAGGAGAAATTAAAGGTTGGTCAAATAAAATTGGACATACATGGTATAGCAACAAGCGTCGAGTAGGTTCTGAACCTGTGCTACTCAGCCAGTGAGGAAACAGGGGAGGAATCAAGCATCGGGTAATAGGGGATATAAGGTTATGATACACGTCTGCTTCGCGCTCCTGCTTGCAGGACACCCGGCACTGCAATCATGAATAAAAAGCTAGTTCACTGAGATCCTCACCTGAGCCCGTGTTACTTTCTACAGATTGCTTCTCACAAGGGTATCCTGATGTGCCCCTTTTTCCCACACACGGTCCGTCAGTTATAGCTGGAGATGAGTTAACTCCAAGGAGGCCAAGCCTCTCGCGGGAGTCTGAGGGGGTGCATCTGGGTTTGCTCAATCCCTTTCACAGGAGCAGCCAGCTCCATGGCATTGCCTTTGCCCAAATCATCTAAATCATCACTGTCAGGAGGATCAGGAGAACCGCGATCGAGCCGGGTATCTCCTGAGTATTCATCAGCCTCTGCGTATGTAGCTCTCTCACCCTCAGGTAGGCAACTATTTTCTCGATGGATGCACGAAACAAGTCATGAGTTGTGAGCTACCAGTTGGGAATTGCAAGTTAGGAGTTTGAGAAGGTGTCAGTTAGAATACCCCTGAATTAAGAGAGGAATGGGTGAATTCACACTGGACTAATGGGCAAGCCCCCTGCCCTGGGACACCCCTTCCCTGCCACCCCCCTCCAGCCTGCAGGCACAGCCCACCGTGAGTCTGCCGGCGCTTCACAAACAAGACACGATTCCCACCATGGGGCTAGGAAGAGGATTTATTTGGACCGGAGGAGTGAGCTGCCTGGCCCCTGGTCCTCTGTCACACCTTTCCACAATTGCTACTTGTGACCGTGGGCCTTGCCCTGCAGGGCAGAGTAGAGTGCCCGCAGGTTCTGCCACTTGCTCTTGTGCACCGCCTCAGCAGAGTCTGCCTGGTGGGATCCCTGGTTCCACGAGGTGCTCGATGTCTTTGCAACTTTGCAGGGCATGCTGGGCAGGGCGCTGGTCCTTAGGGCTGCCCTGCCACCCTCCTCCTGGGGCACAGCTGACTGGGATGGATGCTTCGTGCCCAGACGTCTCTCAAGGATCTGCAGCTTCTTGGCACGAATGTGCAGCTCCAGGGCCTCACGCTGCTCCTCAGGCATAAACGTGGCCTCAGGGCTGTGGAAAAAGACAGGCACGGGGCGGGAGCGTGGTGTCCTCGAGGCTGCTGGGCAGGCAATGGATGCCCCAAGCCTCCTCTGCTTGACCTGGTCCGGATGCAGGAGGGGCTTGTGCTTGATGAAGCGGACACAGGGACTTCGTGGTGGTAAGGCTCCGGCCCCAGCACAGGCATTTTTGGGCAGTGCTCGATGCATCTTTTCAGTGGACCTCTGCACTGGCCCAGGGAAGCGTTGCAGCTGTACTTCCCGGCACTTCTTTGTTATGTGCTCACTGAGCTTGCTGCGGTGCTCTTCCTTCAGCTGCAGCTTCTTGATCCTGAGAGGCGCTGCAGTGTCGTGCTCTTTCCCATTCCTGACATCCGTCACAAACGGATCCAGGATGATAACATAGTCAGTTTGGCAGCCCTGGTCTTTATGCATAATTCCGTTGGCCGGGCTGGGAAGCACTGGAAGGGCCGTGGACAGTTCAAAAGGTGGCTGGGACAGGTCGTCCTGTGGAAGTCGCCCCTTGGACACCTCCTTCCACTGACATCGTCCCTCTTGTGGGTCAAGTAACCTCTCATGAACAATCATCCACCTTGCAGATGGCTCACTGTTATTGCATTGCGTGGAGCCCCGAATGTCAGTCCTGGGTTGCTGCTGTTTCATGGGGAGCCCGCCCAGTTTCCCTGTGCATTCCTTGGGACTAAGAGCACAGTCTGTGTGCCTGCCAGGAGCAGACCTGCCATCTCTTCTCTTTGCCTGGGGCAAAGGTAGTCCTTTTTCCCTCTTGGCCCAGCTGGGAAATGCTGAAGAGAGCATGGGCAACCCAAAAGGCTTCAGGAACTCCCCCTTCCTCTGAGGCAGCCCTCCATCAGGGCGGAGAATGCTCTCCCGGACAATGCAGTCCATTTGTGGTGGCTGGCTGGAGGAGCTGATCCCAGAGTGTGGCCCTTGCTTCCTCTTTCCTTCCATGTAATCCTGAATCTCCATCTTAGATATTTTGCGTGCCCTCAAGCCCTTTGGGCACTGGTTCTCTGTGGAGAGCCCACTTGGTTTCCCCATGCTTCTGTCGGTGTCAGTGGAAGACTCTAATTTGTGTTTTTTCACAGTCATGCCATGACCAGCATTTCTCTGGATTGTAGGTGGTCTTGCTGTTGGTCCTGCAGCCACTTTGGCCATGCCAGGAACAGCTGAAGAAGCCATGGACAATCTGTGAGGCCGCAGGAATTCCTTTTCTCTTCTTGTCTGCTCCTCATCCTTATGAAAGAAGCTCTTGCGGATGGTGTTCTCAGGGCTCAGTACGGCTGGTTCTGCCCTGGGCTGTGCAGGAGGCCGCAGTAACAATCCACTCATGTAAGGCAGCCCTCCATCCGGGCGGAGAATGCTCTCACGCACAATGCAGTCCATTTGTGGTGGCTGGCTGGAGGAGCTCACCTCAGAGTGCAACTCTTTGTCCCTGTCTCCTGCCCTACGATCCTGAGTCTCGGTTATTGAACGTTTGAGGGCTGTCAGGCCATGCGGTTGCTTGTTCCTTCTGGAGGAATCACTTGCTTTTTCCACACTTCCGCTGGTGTTGATAGAAGAGAGCAATCTGTCTTCTCTTCCAGAGATGCCACGATCATCTTTCCTTGGCATTGCAGCTCGTCCTGCTGCTTGTCCTGCAGCCACTTTAACCATATCAGGAACAGCTGGGGGGGCCATGGGCAATTTGAGAGGGCGAGTGAGCTGCACCCCTCTGTGAGGCAGCCCCCCGTCTGGGCGAATGATGGACTCATGTACGATGTGGTCCACAGTAACTGACCGGTAACGCCTCTTGCCGCCTGCAAAACAGGGAGGGAGTCTGAGCTGCAGTGGGAGAGAGGCACCAGGGCCACCGCAGCCCCATAGGGATGGGCTGCTCGGTGCTGAGGCTCACCCACGGGGGACTCACCTGGCTTTGGTACCGGTGGTTGCCGCTGCCGCCGTCCACAACTTCGCCGGAGTCGGCCGTCACCCTGTGGGCACAGAAGCACGGCACTGTGACCAACCTGGGGAGGGACCCACGGGACCCCTTCCAACACCTCCTGGCCCCCCAGTCCCAAAGCCCCGAGTCTCCCAGCCCCGAATTCCCCCACCCTCCAGCCCCCGTACCTGTCGGTCTCGACCCCTGGAGAGCAGGGAGATCCCGGCCAGCAAAAGCATGAGGCCGGGGATGAGGAAAAAGCTGCTGTCGTCAGCCATCGCTCACAGCCAGGTACGACCGCACTGGCAGACGGGGGGTGGTGGCCGGTGCTTTATAGGGTCACGGCCGTGAGGTCACAGACAGTACACGGCAACGCCTCTGTGAGGTCACAGCCCCCAGCCCACGTTGAAGCAGGCCGGTGCCCCTGTGCTGCATCCTGTGGGGAGGTGGGGGACCAGGACGGCTTCCCCGGGCTCCTCGCTTGGGGCCAGGGTCTGAGCCCACTGCCCAGCTCCAGCCGTGTCGGACAGCTGCTCCTGTCCCTGACCCCAAGCTGGTTAATATGCCACACTACAGGTTCCCTTCTGATGCCAT
Source organism: Anser brachyrhynchus (assembly GCF_964034855.1). NCBI lineage: Eukaryota > Metazoa > Chordata > Aves > Anseriformes > Anatidae > Anser > Anser brachyrhynchus. The sequence goes on from NC_137697.1 coordinate 5,769,323, forward strand.
CCATCCTTTCCTGGCTTCAGCTGAGATCGGGTTTTCTTCCTAGTAGCTGGTATGGTACTGTTTCTGGGTGTAGGAAGAGAATAATGCTGATCACAGACCAATATTTTAATTATTGCGTAGCAGTGCTTACATGGAACCAAGGACGTTTCAGCTCCTCACGCTGCCCTGCCATCGAGGAGGCCGGGGGTGCACAAGGAGCTGGGAGGGGACAGAACCGGGACAGCTGACCCCAGCTGGCCAAAGGGATGTCTCATACCATATCGCGTCATGCTGAACAATAAAACTTGGGGGAGTTGGCCAGGGTGTGCCGCCACTGTCTGGGGACAAACTGGGCATTGGTCAGCAGGTGGTAAGCAATTGCGTTGTGCGTCAGTTACTTTGTGTATTCCATTTTTACTACTATTATCATCCCTTCCTTTTCTTTCGCTATTAAATTGTCATTATCTCAACCCATGACTTTTACCTTTTTTGTGGTTCTCTCCCCAGTCCCACTGTTGAGGAGTGAGCAAACGGCTGTGTGGTGCTTAGCTGTCTGCTGGGTTAAACCACAACCCCTCCTTTTAGCAAACTGGTAAAAGAGCTAGAGGAATGGGGAAGCACTGTCAAGTCTCATCGCCCCTGCAGTTCTCCTCTAGCTTCAGTAAAGACTCCAAATGGCCAGTGGCGACTCTCGGGAGATTATCCAGCCTTGAACACTGCCATTGCTCCTCGGGAATCAACCAATACTCCCAGGTCCTTCTCAGCCAGGCATCTTTCTAACCACTCGTCTCCCAGCCTGTAGCTCTGCTTGGGGTTGTTGCGCCCCAGGTGCAGGACCCAGCACTTGGCCTTGCTGAACTTCATACAGTTGGCCTCAGCCCATCGCTCCAGCCTATCCAGATCCTCCTGCAGAGCCTTCCTACCCTCGAGCAGATCGATACACGCACCTAACTTGGTGTCGTCTGCAAACTTACTGAGGGTGCACTCGATCCCCTCGTCCAGATCATCGGTAAAGATATTAAAGAGAACTGGCCCTAGTACTGAGCCCTGGGGGACTCCACTAGTGACCGGCCTCCAACTGGATTTAACTCCTTTCACCACGACTCTTCGGGCCCGGCTACCCCGGCAGTTTCTAACCCAACAAAGCGTACGCCAGTCCAAGCCAAGAGCAGCCAGTTTCTTGAGGAGAATGCTGTGGGAAACGGTGTCAAAAGCCTTACTGAAGTCAAGGTAGACCACATCCACAGCCTTTTCCTCATCCACTAAGCGCGTCACTTTGTCATAGAAGGAGATCAGGTTCGTCAAGCAGGACCTGTCTTTCATAAACCCATGCTGACTGGGCCTGATCGCCTGCTTGCCCTGCAAGTGCCGCGTGATGGCGCTCAAAATAATCTGCTGCATGAGCTTCCCTGGCACTGAGGTCAAACTAACAGGCCTATAGTTTCCCAGGTCTACGCTCCAGCCCTTCTTGTAGATGGGTGTCATGTTTGCTAGCCGCCAGTTGACTGGGACCTCCCCTGATAGCCAGGGCTGCTGATAAATGATGCAAAGCGGCTTGGCCAGCTCTTGAGCCAGTTCTCTCAGTACCCTCGGGTGGATCCCATCTGGCCCCATTGACTTGCATACATCTAAGTGCTGTAGCAGGTCGCCAACCATTTCCTCGTGGGTTGTGAGGGCCACGTTCTGCTCCCCGTCCCCTTCCTCCAGCTCAGGGTACCGGCTGTCTAGAGAACAACTGGTCTTGCCGCTAAAGGCTGAGGCAAAGAAGGCATTAAACACCTCAGCCTTTTCCTCATCTCTCGCCACTAAGTTTCCCCCCGCATGCAGTAAAGGATGGAGATTCTCCTTAGTCCTCCTTTTTGTGTTAATGTACTTCTAAAAACATTTTCTGTTATCTTTAACAGCAGTAGCCAGATTGAGATCCGGATGAGCTTTGGCCTTTCTAATTTTGCCCCTGCACATCCTTACAACATCCTTATAATCCTTCTGAGTGGCCCACCCTCTTTTCCAAAGATCATAAACCCTCTTTTTTTCCTTAAGCTCTAGCCACACCTCTCTGTTCAGCCAGGCTGGTCTTCTTCCATGCCGGCTCGTCTTTGGGCACGTGGGGACAGACTGCTCCTGAGCCATTAAGATTTCCTTCCTGAGGAGTGCCCAGCCTTCCTGGACTCCTCTGCCCTTCAGAACTGCCTCCCAAGGGACTCTGCCAACCAGTGTCCTGAACGGCTCAAAGGCTGCCCTCCAGAAGTCCAAGACAGCAGTTTTACTGGTCCCCCTCCTGACTGCGCCAAGAATAGAGAACTGTACCGTTTCGTGGTCAATCTGCCCAAGACAGCTCCCAACCACCACATCTCCCACCACTCCTTCTCTGTTTGTGTGGTGGTTTTACCGTGCTAGGCAGCTGAACACCACAACCGCCCTCTCACTCCCCCTCCTTAGATGAGGAGGGGAAGAAGTAAAGGAAAGAACAACTCACGGGTTGAGATAAGGATGATTTAATTAAAGGAAAAAAAATAATTATTAAGGAAAGATTATTATTAATTAAACAATTTAACTAAACAATTTAACTAAACAATTAACAATTTAACTAAAGGGGAAAAAGGAAAGGGGAAAAGGGAGGGGGAAAGGGAAAACGAAACAAAACAAGTAAAGGCTATGTGGAAGTGCAGAGGAAAGAAATTACTCTCTGCTTCCCACAAATGAGCGATGCTTGACCACGTCCTTGAAGCAGGGCCTCAACGCACGTAGCCGGTGTTCGGGAGGAGGACAGACGTTTTCACAACGAGAGCCCACCGCTCCCCTCTTCCTCCTTTTTCCACCTTTTATTGCTGAGTGTGACATCGTATGGTATGGAATATCCCTTTGGTTGGTTTAGGTCAGCTGCCCTGGTGACGTTTCTTTTCTCACATCTTTGCCCACCCCTAGTGGAGTTAGAGAGAGTCCTGATGCTGTGCCAGCACTGCTCAGCAGCAGACACAACACTGGTGTGATACCATCGCTGTTCTAGCTACGAGTGCAGAGCACAGCACTGTATGGGCTGCTGCAGGGAAAGTTAACATCCCAGCCCGACCCAGTACAGTTTGTGAGCAGAAGGTCTAGTGGGGCACCTCCCCTGGTAGGCTCACTAACCAGCTGCATCACGGAACTATCTTCCACGCTCTCCAGAAACCTCCTAGACTGCTTTCTCTGAGCTGTATCGCATTTCCAGGATATGTCTGGGAAGCTGAAGTCCCCTACGAGGACAAGAGCTGATGATTTCGCAACTTTTGCCAGCTGCCTGTAGAATTCCTCATCCGTCTCCTCATCCTGGTTTGGCGGTCTGTAACAGACCCCCACCAGGATGCTTGCCTTGTTGGCCTTCCCGCCGACCCTAACCCACAGGGACTCAGCCTTATCATTCCCAGTCTCAAGTTCCACAACGTCAAAACACTCTCTAATATAGAGAGCCACACCACCACCCCTTCTGCGCTGCCTGTCCCTTCTGAAGATCCTATAGCCAGTCATTGCAGCACTCCAGTCATGGGAGTGGTCCCACCACGTTTCAGTGATGGCAACGTCGTCATAGGTATGTTACTATGCGGTGTAACACTGTCTTATGATATGATGAAATTGCTGGTCATGAGACTAACCTGGTATTTGTACTCAGTCGGAGAATGGGAATCATTCCCAAAATACTCTTCTGAGCTCCTGGACCAAGAAACACTGCATTGAATGGGTGTGTCACCGCCCATATCATCCAGAAGCCTCCGGAAAGGTTGAGAGACACAATGGTCTGTTAAAGACTACAGTTCCCTTGCGTTGACCATAGAGGCTCCAAAGAGTGAGAAACAACCTGCAGCCAATAACACAGGCTCAGGCGAGGATCTCACTGAACTAGCATTTTTATTGGTGATTGCAGTGGTGGGCACCCTACAAGCAGGAGCGCGCAGCAGAGGTGTATCATAACCTTACATCCCCTATTACCCAACGTTTGATTCCTCCCATTTCCTCACTGGCTGAGCACTACAGGTTTACAACCTACTTGACGCTTATTACTATACCATACATGTACAATTTTATTGGACCGACTTTTAATGTCTCCTTTAGTTGTTGTTTTCGTTTTTGTTTTTTTCCCTTCTTCTCTTGTGACTAGAGGGACTTCTGCCTTGACAAGACAGTGGGAACCTTCACTGTCCCCCTATCTTCTTAACATACTTGGCACTGTTATACCACCATTATGCCTGCACAATCACTTTTGAATATGCAAGGTTAGTGGCATTTTCCCCTGCAAAACCACAACTTTCATTCCCACAAAAGGCCACGTGGCGACCCACAGATTACACAGCCCTGAATGCCGCCACTGCACTGGCTACTTTGTCTATTCCCAGTTGAACTGAGAAAGTCTATTTTTCTAATGAACAGGCCTTTCCACGGATGGCCACAGTAGACACGTAGGATGTGTTTTTTATGATTCCAACACTGGAGACAGATAGGGAGGGATCTGCTTGTACCTGGCAGGGACTACAATATGCATTTACTCACTTGCCGCAGGATTTTACGCATAGTCCTGCCATTGCTCCTGCTACACTGGCTAGAGAGCTAGAAATACGAAAATTCTTTCAAGACATTCCTGTGGTTCATAATAAAACAGAATCTGTTTTGCCAAAATATGGAGCTTCCATTTCCAGGAACTAGAAGCGTACTTGTTTCTACATACCCAGAGCAAACAAGAGCAGAAAACTGGTAAAGTAACTCAGCTCTTCGACAGATACAGGCAGGTGCAACAGAAGGAAATCAAGCAGATTTCTGCTCTTGTTTCCATGGTCCTACAAGTGGCAGGAAGATGTGATCGCTGGGCAGCAATCCCCACCAACCTGAACTCATGGGCACGAAACAGGGCAAGGGGCGATTTAGGTTATTTTACTGGCTTTCAAGAAGACAGGCCACCTTAGCTAGGCAAATTCAAAGGCCAACACCCATCTAGGTGAAGAACAGAAACACAAACACAAATGCAAACAGCGGTGACCCTCTGGTCAACCTCCCAGTAAACTTGCACGGATTCACCAGAACACTCTTGCCACGGTTAGGAATAATGGCATGAGAAAAGACAACGGCAAACCTATGCAGGGAAATAGAAAGTATCACAAACACTCCAGTAGAGTGCAGAAAAAATTCACAAACAGAGGTCACGTCGAGATTTCAAATAGCAATACAACACACACTGGTATTAGACCACGTGTCAGGTGCCAAAGGAGCTCTTGGTGATCTTGTGAAAAGCAGTGGTTGCCATTATGTAGACCAAGACAAAAGTAAAAAGCAGATGTAAAAAAAAAAAAAAAAGAAGCAACCTCAAGGGAAACACGTTCTTACTCTTGGCGGGGGGGACCAGGCACCGGTACATGCTTTGAAAATGTTCTCAATGTATTGCTCAAATACGTATGAGAGGACTGATGACTGTAGCTGTAACCTGCATGTCTGCTCAACTAATCACTGTTGGTGCTATGATTATGTGCATAAAACGGTAGCAAGCCATCACTCGGCAAGAGGTAAAGCTGATGAAAATGGCCAAGAGAGAAAGAGCAGAGTGAAAGAGAACTTTAAAAAGGAGAAGAGCAACTCTTTAGTGTACAAAGCCAGACTGCAGAGTGAGGAAAATCTGCAGTCTTGCCTGAAGTGCAGGCTTTGGAAAGGAAGCAGCAAGAAGGGGCTGCCTGAGTGCGTGGGTCGGTCCCGCCAGGCCTGCGGATATGGCATTACTGCCCCATGACACCGGCCCTTAATAAAGCCCTTCGCTAACTGCTCATTTTAGCAAAAGTCAAGCGGTTGTGCTGACAATTCTGCCATCAAGTGGGACCAAAAGTAATAAAGAGCTCCTTCCCAGCTGAGAGGAGGCTGAGAGCAGGCCTCATGGCGGCCGGCAGCTTCCTCACAAGGGGAGCAGAGGGGCAGGCGCTGAGCTGCCAGAGGACAGCAACAGGACCGAGGGAAGGGCACGGAGCTGTGACAGGGGAGGGTGAGGCTGGGTGGTTGGGACCAGTTCTTCACTGAGACGGTGGTCACAGAATCACAGAATGGCTGAGGTTGGAAGGGACCCCTAAAGATCATCCAATTCAAAACCCCCTGCCCAGCAGGATCACCCAGAGCACATTGCGCAGGATGGCATCCAGGCGCGTTTTTTAGAGTATCTCCAGAGAAGGAGACTCCACAACCTCTCTGGACAACCTGTTCAAGTGCTCTGTCACCCTCACAGTAAAGAAATGCCCTCTCATATGGGCATATATGCCCTCTCATACCCCTTACAGAAGGGGTGCCCAGTGCAGTGTGACAGAGGAGGAAGGAAGTGCTCTCTCAGCCTTGGGTAGATAACTATTTTGTCGATGGATGCACGAAACAAGTCATGAGTTGTGAGCTACCAGTTGGGAATTGCAAGTCAGGAGTTTGAGAAGGTGTCAGTTAGAATACCCCTGAATTAAGAGAGGAATGGGTGAATTCACACTGGACTAATGGGCAAGCCCCCTGCCCTGGGACACCCCTTCCCTGCCACCCCCCTCCAGCCTGCAGCCACAGCCCACCGTGAGTCTGCCGGCGCTTCACAAACAAGACACGATTCCCACCATGGGGCTAGGAAGAGGATTTATTTGGACCGGAGGAGTGAGCTGCCTGGACCCTGGTCCTCTCTCACACCTTTCCGCACTTGCAACCTACAACTGTGGGCCTTGCCCTGCAGGGCAGTGTCCGGTGCCCGCAGGTTCTGCCTCTTGCTCCTGCACACTGCCTCAGCGGAGTCTCTCCGGTGGGATCCCTGGATCCGGGAGGTGCTCGATGTCTTTGTAGCTTTGCAGGGCATGCTGGCCAGGGCGCTGCTCCTTAGGGCTGCCCTGCCACCCTCCTCCTGGGGCACAGCTGACTGGGATGGACGCTTCGTGCCCAGACGTCTCTCAAGGATCTGCAGCTTCTTGGCACGAATGTGCAGCTCCAGGGCCTCACGCTGCTCCTCAGGCATAAACGTGGCCTCAGGGCTGTGGAAGTAGACAGGCACGGGGCGGGAGCGTGGTGTCCTGGAGGCTGCTGGGCAGGCGACGTGCCCCCTAAGCTTTCTCTGCTTGACCTGGTCCGGATGGAGGAGGGGCTTGGGCTTGATGAAGCGGACACAGGGACTTCGTGGTGATAAGGTGCCGGCCCCAGCACAGGTATTTTTGGGCAGTGCTCGATGCATCTTTTCAATGGACCTCTGCACTGGCCCAGGGAAGCGTTGCTGCTGTACTTCCCGGCACTTCTTTGTTACGTGCTCACTGAGCTTGCTGCGGTGCTCTTCCTTCAGCTGCAGCTTCTTGATCCTGAGAGGCGCTGCAGTGTGGCTGTGTTTCCCATTCCTGACATCAGTCACAAGCGGATCCAAGATGATAACATAGTCAGTTTGGCAGCCCTGGTCTTTGCGCATAATTGTGTTGGCTGGGCTGGGAAGCACTGGAGGGGCCCTGGATAGGCCAGGAGGTGGCTGGGACAGGTCAACCTGTGGACATCGCCCCTTGGACATGTCCTCCCAGTGACGTCGTCCCTCTTGTGGTTCAAGCAACCTCTCATGAACAATCACCCCACTTGATGATGGAACAATATTTTTGCCTCGTGTAGAGCTCCAAATATCAGTCCTGGGTTGCTGCTGTTTCATGGGGAGCCCGCCCAGTTTCCCTGCACATTCCTTGGGACTAAGAGCACAGTCTGTGTGCCTGCCAGGTGCAGACCTGCCATCTCTTCTATTTGCCTGGGGCAAAGGTAGTCCTTTTTCCCTCTTGGCAAAGCTGGGAAATGCTGAAGAGAGCATGGGCAACCCAAAAGGCTTCAGGAACTCCTCCTTCCTCTGAGGCAGCCCTCCATCAGGGCGGAGAATGCTCTCCCGGACAATGCAGTCCATTTGTGGTGGCTGGCTGGAGGAGCTGATCCCAGAGTGTGGCCCTTGCTTCCTCTTTCCCTCCATGTAATCCTGAATCTCCAGCTTGGATGTTTTGGGTGCCCTCAGGCCATGCAGGCACTGATTCTGTATGGCGAGCCCACTTGCTTTCCCCATGCTTCTGCTGGTGCCAAAGGAAGAGCGTGATTTTTGGTTTGTCACAGTCATGCCATGATCAGCCTTTCTTGGGATGGTAGGTGGTCCTGCTGCTGGTCCTGCTGCCACTTTGGCCATGCCAGGAACAGCTGAAGAGGCCATGGACAATCCATGGGGCCGCAGGAATTCCTCTTCTCTGCTTGCCTGCCCCGCATCTTTCTGGAAGAAGCTCTTGCGGATGTTGTTCTCCTGGGTGAATAGAGCTGGTTCTGCCCTGGGTTCTACAGGAGGCCACAGTAACAATCCGCTCCTGTCAGGCAGCCCTCCGTCAGGGCGGAGAATGCGCTCACGGACAATGCAGCCCGTTTGTGGTTGCTGTCTGTAGGAGCTGACCTCAGAGCGCAGCTCTTCATCCCTGTTTCCTGCCCTGTAATACTGAATCTCGGTTAATGAAAGTTTGAAGGCCGTCAGGTCATGTGGTTGCTCATTCTTTCTAGAGAGCCCACATGTTTTTTCCACACTTCCGCTGGTGTTGATAGGAGAGAGGAATTTGTCTTCTCTTCCAGAGATGCCACAATCATCCTTCCTTGGCATTGCTTCTTGTTCTGCTGCTTGTCCTGGAGCCGCTTTAGCCATATCAGGAACAGCTGGGGGGGCAATCGGCAAATTGTGAGGGCGAGTGAGCTGCACCCGTCTGTGAGGCAGCCCCCCATCTGGGTGAATAACGGTCTCATGTACAATGTGGTCCAGGCTAATTGAGCGGTTATACCTCTTGCCGCCTAGCAAAACAGGGAGGGAGTCTGAGCTGCAGTGGGAGAGAGGCACCAGGGCCACCGCAGCCCCATAGGGATGGGCTGCTCGGTGCTGAGGCTCACCCACAGGGGACTCACCTGGCTTTGGTACCGGTGGTTGCCGCTGCCGCCGTCCACAACTTCGCCGGAGTTGGCCGTCACCCTGTGGGCACAGAAGCACGGCACTGTGACCAACCTGGGGAGGGACCCACGGGACCTCTTCCAACACCTCCTGGCCCCCAGTCCCCCAGCCCCGAATTCCCCCACCCTCCCGCCCCCTGTACCTGTCGGTCTCGATCCCTGGAGAGCAGGGAGATCCCGGCCAGCAAAAGCATGAGGCTGGGGATGAGGAAAAAGCTGCTGTCGACCGTTGCTCACAGCCAGGTACGACCGCACTGGCAGACGGGGGGTGGTGGCCGGTGCTTTATAGGGTCACGGCCGTGAGGTCACAGACAGCACACGGCAACGCCTCTGTGAGGTCACAGCCCCCAGCCCACGTTGAAGCAGGCCGGTGCCCCTGTGCTGCATCCTGTGGGGAGGTGGGGGACCAGGACGGCTTCCCCGGGCTCCTCGCTTGGGGCCAGGGTCTGAGCCCACTGCCCAGCTCCAGCCGTGTCGGACAGCTGCTCCTGTCCCTGACCCCAAGCTGGTTAATATGCCACACTACAGGTTCCCTTCTGATGCCATCCATCCTTTCCTGGCTTCAGCTGAGATCGGGTTTTCTTCCTAGTAGCTGGTATGGTACTGTTTCTGGGTGTAGGAAGAGAATAATGCTGATCACAGACCAATATTTTAATTATTGCGTAGCAGTGCTTACATGGAGCCAAGGACGTTTCAGCTCCTCACGCTGCCCTGCCATCGAGGAGGCCGGGGGTGCACAAGGAGCTGGGAGGGGACAGAACCAGGACAGCTGACCCCAGCTGGCCAAAGGGATGTCTCATACCATATCGCGTCATGCTGAACAATAAAACTTGGGGGAGTTGGCCAGGGTGTGCCGCCACTGTCTGGGGACAAACTGGGCATTGGTCAGCAGGTGGTAAGCAATTGCGTTGTGCGTCAGTTACTTTGTGTATTCCATTTTTACTACTATTATCATCCCTTCCTTTTCTTTTGCTATTAAATTGTCATTATCTCAACCCATGACTTTTACCTTTTTTGTGGTTCTCTCCCCAGTCCCACTGTTGAGGAGTGAGCAAACGGCTGTGTGGTGCTTAGCTGTCTGCTGGGTTAAACCACAACCCCTCCTTTTAGCAAACTGGTAAAAGAGCTAGAGGAATGGGGAAGCACTGTCAAGTCTCATCGCCCCTGCAGTTCTCCTCTAGCTTCAGTAAAGACTCCAAATGGCAAGTGGCGACTCTCGGGAGATTATCCAGCCTTGAACACTGCCATTGCTCCTCGGGAATCAACCAATACTCCCAGGTCCTTCTCAGCCAGGCATCTTTCTAACCACTCATCTCCCAGCCTGTAGCGCTGCTTGGGGTTGTTGTGCCCCAGGTGCAGGACCCGGCACTTGGCCTTGCTGAACTTCATACAGTTGGCCTCAGCCCATCGCTCCAGCCTATCCAGATCCTCCTGCAGAGCCTTCCTACCCTCGAGCAGATCGATACACGCACCTAACTTGGTGTCGTCTGCAAACTTACTGAGGGTGCACTCGATCCCCTCGTCCAGATCATCGGTAAAGATATTAAAGAGAACTGGCCCTAGTACTGAGCCCTGGGGGACTCCACTAGTGACCGGCCTCCAACTGGATTTAACTCCTTTCACCACGACTCTTCGGGCCCGGCTACCCCGGCAGTTTCTAACCCAACAAAGCGTACGCCAGTCCAAGCCAAGAGCAGCCAGTTTCTTGAGGAGAATGCTGTGGGAAACGGTGTCAAAAGCCTTACTGAAGTCAAGGTAGACCACATCCACAGCCTTTTCCTCATCCACTAAGCGCGTCACTTTGTCATAGAAGGAGATCAGGTTCGTCAAGCAGGACCTGTCTTTCATAAACCCATGCTGACTGGGCCTGATCGCCTGCTTGCCCTGCAAGTGCCGCGTGATGGCGCTCAAAATAATCTGCTGCATGAGCTTCCCTGGCACTGAGGTCAAACTAACAGGCCTATAGTTTCCCAGGTCTACCCTCCAGCCCTTCTTGTAGATGGGTGTCATGTTTGCTAGCCGCCAGTTGACTGGGACCTCCCCTGATAGCCAGGGCTGCTGATAAATGATGCAAAGCGGCTTGGCCAGCTCTTGAGCCAGTTCTCTCAGTACCCTCGGGTGGATCCCATCTGGCCCCATTGACTTGCATACATCTAAGTGCTGTAGCAGGTCGCCAACCATTTCCTCGTGGGTTGTGAGGGCCACGTTCTGCTCCCCGTCCCCTTCCTCCAGCTCAGGGTACCGGCTATCTAGAGAACAACTGGTCTTGCCGCTAAAGGCTGAGGCAAAGAAGGCATTAAACACCTCAGCCTTTTCCTCATCTCTCGCCACTAAGTTTCCCCCCGCATGCAGTAAAGGATGGAGATTCTCCTTAGTCCTCCTTTTTGTGTTAATGTACTTCTAAAAACATTTTCTGTTATCTTTAACAGCAGTAGCCAGATTGAGCTCCGGATGAGCTTTGGCCTTTCTAATTTTGCCCCTGCACATCCTTACAACATCCTTATAATCCTTCTGAGTGGCCCACCCTCTTTTCCAAAGATCATAAACCCTCTTTTTTTCCTTAAGCTCTAGCCACACCTCTCTGTTCAGCCAGGCTGGTCTTCTTCCATGCCGGCTCGTCTTTGGGCACGTGGGGACAGACTGCTCCTGAGCCATTAAGATTTCCTTCCTGAGGAGTGCCCAGCCTTCCTGGACTCCTCTGCCCTTCAGAACTGCCTCCCAAGGGACTCTGCCAACCAGTGTCCTGAACGGCTCAAAGGCTGCCCTCCAGAAGTCCAAGACAGCAGTTTTACTGGTCCCCCTCCTGACTGCGCCAAGAATAGAGAACTGTACCGTTTCGTGGTCAATCTGCCCAAGACAGCTCCCAACCACCACATCTCCCACCACTCCTTCTCTGTTTGTGTGGTGGTTTTACCGTGCTAGGCAGCTGAACACCACAACCGCCCTCTCACTCCCCCTCCTTCGATGAGGAGGGGAAGAAGTAAAGGAAAGAACAACTCACGGGTTGAGATAAGGATGATTTAATTAAAGGAAAAAAAATAATTATTAAGGAAAGATTATTATTAATTAAACAATTTAACTAAACAATTTAACTAAACAATTAACAATTTAACTAAAGGGGAAAAAGGAAAGGGGAAAAGGGAGGGGGAAAGGGAAAACGAAACAAAACAAGTAAAGGCTATGTGGAAGTGCAGAGGAAAGAAATTACTCTCTGCTTCCCACAAATGAGCGATGCTTGACCACGTCCTTGAAGCAGGGCCTCAACGCACGTAGCCGGTGTTCGGGAGGAGGACAGACGTTTTCACAACGAGAGCCCACCGCTCCCCTCTTCCTCCTTTTTCCACCTTTTATTGCTGAGTGTGACATCGTATGGTATGGAATACCCCTTTGGTTGGTTTAGGTCAGCTGCCCTGGTGACGTTTCTTTTCTCACATCTTTGCCCACCCCTAGTGGAGTTAGAGAGAGTCCTGATGCTGTGCCAGCACTGCTCAGCAGCAGACACAACACTGGTGTGATACCATCGCTGTTCTAGCTACGAGTGCAGAGCACAGCACTGTATGGGCTGCTGCAGGGAAAGTTAACATCCCAGCCCGACCCAGTACAGTTTGTGAGCAGAAGGTCTAGTGGGGCACCTCCCCTGGTAGGCTCACTAACCAGCTGCATCACGGAACTATCTTCCACGCTCTCCAGAAACCTCCTAGACTGCTTCCTCTGAGCTGTATCGCATTTCCAGGATATGTCTGGGAAGCTGAAGTCCCCTACGAGGACAAGAGCTGATGATTTCGCAACTTTTGCCAGCTGCCTGTAGAATTCCTCATCCGTCTCCTCATCCTGGTTTGGCGGTCTGTAACAGACCCCCACCAGGATGCTTGCCTTGTTGGCCTTCCCGCCGACCCTAACCCACAGGGACTCAGCCTTATCATTCCCAGTCTCAAGTTCCACAACGTCAAAACACTCTCTAATATAGAGAGCCACACCACCACCCCTTCTGCGCTGCCTGTCCCTTCTGAAGATCCTATAGCCAGTCATTGCAGCACTCCAGTCATGGGAGTGGTCCCACCACGTTTCAGTGATGGCAACGTCGTCATAGGTATGTTACTATGCGGTGTAACACTGTCTTATGATATGATGAAATTGCTGGTCATGAGACTAACCTGGTATTTGTACTCAGTCGGAGAATGGGAATCATTCCCAAAATACTCTTCTGAGCTCCTGGACCAAGAAACACTGCATTGAATGGGTGTGTCACCGCCCATATCATCCAGAAGCCTCCGGAAAGGTTGAGAGACACAATGGTCTGTTAAAGACTACAGTTCCCTTGTGTTGACCATAGAGGCTCCAAAGAGTGAGAAACAACCTGCAGCCAATAACACAGGCTCAGGCGAGGATCTCACTGAACTAGCATTTTTATTGGTGATTGCAGTGGTGGGCACCCTACAAGCAGGAGCGCGCAGCAGAGGTGTATCATAACCTTACATCCCCTATTACCCAACGTTTGATTCCTCCCATTTCCTCACTGGCTGAGCACTACAGGTTTACAACCTACTTGACGCTTATTACTATACCATACATGTACAATTTTATTGGACCGACTTTTAATGTCTCCTTTAGTTGTTGTTTTCGTTTTTGTTTTTTTCCCTTCTTCTCTTGTGACTAGAGGGACTTCTGCCTTGACAAGACAGTGGGAACCTTCACTGTCCCCCTATCTTCTTAACATACTTGGCACTGTTATACCACCATTATGCCTGCACAATCACTTTTGAATATGCAAGGTTAGTGGCATTTTCCCCTGCAAAACCACAACTTTCATTCCCACAAAAGGCCACGTGGCGACCCACAGATTACACAGCCCTGAATGCCGCCACTGCACTGGCTACTTTGTCTATTCCCAGTTGAACTGAGAAAGTCTATTTTTCTAATGAACAGGCCTTTCCACGGATGGCCACAGTAGACACGTAGGATGTGTTTTTTATGATTCCAACACTGGAGACAGATAGGGAGGGATCTGCTTGTACCTGGCAGGGACTACAATATGCATTTACTCACTTGCCGCAGGATTTTACGCATAGTCCTGCCATTGCTCCTGCTACACTGGCTAGAGAGCTAGAAATACGAAAATTCTTTCAAGACATTCCTGTGGTTCATAATAAAACAGAATCTGTTTTGCCAAAATATGGAGCTTCCATTTCCAGGAACTAGAAGCGTACTTGTTTCTACATACCCAGAGCAAACAAGAGCAGAAAACTGGTAAAGTAACTCAGCTCTTCGACAGATACAGGCAGGTGCAACAGAAGGAAATCAAGCAGATTTCTGCTCTTGTTTCCATGGTCCTACAAGTGGCAGGAAGATGTGATCGCTGGGCAGAAATCCCCACCAACCTGAACTCATGGGCACGAAACAGGGCAAGGGGCACTTTAGGTTATTTTACTGGCTTTCAGGAAGACAGGCCACCTTAGCTAGGCAAATGGTAGCAAGCCATCACTCAGCAAGAGGTAAAGCTGATGAAAATGGCCAAGAGAGAAAGAGCAGAGTGAAAGAGAACTTTAAAAAGGAGAAGAGCAACTCTTTAGTGTACAAAGCCAGACTGCAGAGTGAGGAAAATCTGCAGTCTTGCCTGAAGTGCAGGCTTTGGAAAGGAAGCAGCAAGAAGGGGCTGCCTGAGTGCGTGGGTCGGTCCCGCCAGGCCTGCGGATATGGCATTACTGCCCCATGACACCGGCCCTTAATAAAGCCCTTCGCTAACTGCTCATTTTAGCAAAAGTCAAGCGGTTGTGCTGACAATTCTGCCATCAAGTGGGACCAAAAGTAATAAAGAGCTCCTTCCCAGCTGAGAGGAGGCTGAGAGCAGGCCTCATGGCGGCCTGCAGCTTCCTCACAAGGGGAGCAGAGGGGCAGGCGCTGAGCTGCCAGAGGACAGCAACAGGACCGAGGGAAGGGCACGGAGCTGTGACAGGGGAGGGTGAGGCTGGGTGGCTGGGACCAGTTCTTCACTGAGACGGTGGTCACAGAATCACAGAATGGCTGAGGTTGGAAGGGACCCCTGAAGATCATCCAATTCAAAACCCCCTGCCCAGCAGGGTCACCCAGACCACATTGCGCAGGATGGCATCCAGGCACGTTTTTTAGAGTATCTCCAGAGAAGGAGACTCCACAACCTCTCTGGGCAACCTGTTCAAGTGCTCTGTCACCCTCACAGTAAAGAAATGCCCTCTCATATTCAGCCAGGACCTGCTGTGCTTCCGTTTGTGTCCGTTACCCCTCGTCCTGGGTTTAAACAGCGGCCTCCTGTACTGGATGAGACAGAAACAGCCCTTTTCAGCCCTGAGAAGACCAACCGCCACAGCTTCTTTCGGAAGGATGGAGGGGCAGGCACGCAGAGAAAAGGAATTCCTGCGACCTCACGGATTGTCCATGGCCTCTTCAGCTGTTCCTGGCATGGCCAAAGTGGCTGCAGGACCAACACAAGAGCCATCTACAATCCGAAGAAACGCTGATCATGGCATGTCTGTGAGAAACCACAAGTTACAGTCTTCCATTGGCATGGATAAAAGCATGGGGAAACCAATAGGACTCTCCACACAGAACCAGTGCCCGCAGGGTGTGAGAGTGCCCAAGCCATCCATGATGGAAATTCAGGATTACAAAAAAGGAAAGAGTCCTTTTTTGTCCAAAAATGTCCGAAATGTCCAAAAATCCCTGTGCTGGCTCTGCCCCCCTACCAGCACCAAGTCCCTGTGTCCGCTTCCTCAAGCCCAAATCCCTCCTCCGTCCGGACCAGGTCAAACAGAAGGAGCTTGGGGCATCCATCACCTGTCCAGTGGCCTCCAGGACACCACGCTCCCTCCCAGTTCCCATCTACTTTCACAGCACCGAGACCAGGTTCATGTCTGAGGAGCAGCACGAGGCCCTGGAGCTGCACATCCACAGCAAGAGGCTGCAGCACAGTGGGGACCACCTTAGCACAGAGCATGCGTCACAGCGAGCACTGCCCCAGGAGGAGGGGACCACCAGCACGGAGGGGACAACACCACCAAACAGAGCTGGTACTGAGGCAGGCCCCAAAGGGCACAAGTGGTGGCCCTGGAGTAGAAAATGCCCCAGCAGTGCTGAGAACTCCCCAGGCTTGGGCTCACGCTCCGAGAGCACCCCCAGGAGCACTCCACATGGCAGCTTCCCAGCAGGAAGGCCACACTGGTCGGCCATGACACCTCCCAGCTTAACAGCCTCCACAAGACCCCAAAAGCCCTGCAGCCACTCCAGCTCATCCTCACAGCACCACAGTGCCCCTGTCACCAGGTACACATGCTCCTGTCACTTGTGCCAAGCCTGTGGCACCAAAGGTACTTTAGCGGTACCGACCGGCAGCAGCGTCCACTCCATCCGGGATAAGATTTCCCAGGGGCAACAGAAGACATCACTGCTGCAGAGCTCTACATCTGAGCGCAGCTGCCACCCAGCCTGCAGGAGAGGCAGGGCATGGGGCTTCCAGGTTTCAAAAAACTCCAGTTTCCTACAGAAAAATATTGACTTGTCCATGAGAGAGCTCTGTGGGGTCTCCCCCTGGCAGCAAGGTAGGATGTGTTGGGGAAGTCTCAAGAAAAGTACGCCTTCTTGTTCTTGTGTATAACAGAATTCCCAAAGCCACTGTTCCAATCTTGAAATACCTGCAGGCCAGGTAATAATTTAGGCTGTGACACATGGGTACCGGCCGGGCTGTGCTGTCATAGAATCATAGAATCATAGAATCATAGAATCATAGAATATCCTGAGTTGGAAGGGACCCTTAAGGATCATCAAGTCCAACTCTTGATACCGCACAGGTCTACCCAAAAGTTCAGACCATGTGACTAAGTGCACAGTCCAATCTCTTCTTAAATTCAGACAGGCTCGGTGCAGTGACCACTTCCCTGGGGAGCCTGTTCCAGTGTGCAACCACCCTCTCTGTGAAGAACCCCCTCCTGATGTCGAGCCTAAATTTCCCCTGCCTCAGCTTAACCCCGTTCCCGCGGGTCCTGTCACTGGTGTTAATGGAGAAAAGGTCTCCTGCCTCTCGACACCCCCTTACGAGGAAGTTGTAGACTGTGATGAGGTCTCCCCTCAGCCTCCTCTTCTCCAGGCTGAACAGGCCCAGTGACCTCAGCCGTTCCTCGTACGTCTTCCCCTCCAGGCCTTTCACCATCTTCGTAGCCCTCCTCTGTACACTCTCCAACAGTTTCATGTCCTTTTTATACTGTGGTGCCCAGAACTGCACACAGTACTCGAGGTGAGGCCGCACCAGCGCAGAGTAGAGCGGGACAATCACCTCCCTTGACCTACTAGCGATGCCGTGCTTGATGCACCCCAGGACACGGTTGGCCCTCCTGGCCGCCAGGGCACACTGCTGGCTCATATTCAACTTGCTGTCTACCACGACCCCAGATCCCTGTCGCCCTGGGCAAGGGTCCTGTGGCTTTGAGCATTCTGCCATCATGGGGACGCTGCCCAGGGCTGCTGGCTCTTCCCAGCTACCCCTCTGCTGCATGCCGTGGACAGGGTGGGGGGCCAGGATGGCTCCCCCTGGGCTCCCTGCGTAGGGCCAGGGTCACATCCCAGCTCCCAGCTCCTCCCACACCCCACACCATACCCAATGCTCTGTCTCTGCCTGCAACTCCATCAGCAACCCTCCTGCAGTCCTTTGTTTGCTGAGCTGCTGCTGTCACCCTTGCCTTTTGGTTCTGGGTGGCGGGCACTTCCTTCAGCCCCTCCGGCCTCTGTCAGGTTTTCCAGCACCTTCCATAAAGCAGCACCCATGCCCTGTGTTGTCCCTCGCCAGCTCCCTTGCAGCTCTGGACACACACATCTCACCTGCTGCTTGCTGTCAGCCCCGTGGACTCCCATCTCCGTGATGCGTGACACACCGCCAGCTAGCCATCCGTGGAGGGAATCCTGACAGGGACTGGAGGAGGAGCCCCTCGAAAGTCACGTTGTCTTGAAACGTGTGTTAAAGCAAAACTGGAGCTATGCATGGCCAAACTGCACAGCCTCAGAAAGCTGATTTCAGCCCCTTGTCAGACAGGGGCACGGCCTACAGCTGCTACGAGGGAAGCACTGGCCCTTCTGGGCACCCACCCCTTCTCCTGCCACCCCCACAGAAGAGGCCACTCCCCCTGTGAGAAACTAAGTTGCGTTTTTGCAGCAGAGAGCTAATTTTCTGTATTCCGAGCTAATTGTGTAGTCATAACAAAGAGAAATGCTAAGTAGATAAGTGGACAGTAGAAGGCCTCACTGTTCCAAAATAAGGTGGAAGCTTGAGAAAAACAGGATGAGCAGTGTGAGAATAGTAAAACAAAGATCACACGTTCTCAATACATAGCAAAGGGAAAAAAGGGAAAAAGGAGAAATTAAAGGGTTAAAAAAAAGAAAAGAAAAGAAAAATTGTGCATATATGGTATAGAGGAGCATCGAGTAGCTTGTGAGCCTGTAGTACTCAGCCAATGAGGAAACAGGGGAGGTGATCAGGTGTTGGGTAATAGGGAATAAAAGGTTATGATTTGTTTACAAAAATGCACTCCTAATTGGCAGGACGCCCGCCATTGCAATCATGAATAAAATAGCCTCACAGAAGATCCTGTCTGAAGAAAATTATTTGAGATTTTTCTCACAATACCAAGTTGGGAGAGAAGGGCTCTTGGTGGATACTATGCCAACAAGGGCCTCACTCTTCCATAGAATCATAGAATATCCCAAGTTAGAAGGGACCCACCTCGACCATCGAGTCCAACTCCTGGCTCCACAAAGGACCAAAAAACCAAACGCGATGTCTGAGAGCATTGTCTAAACACTGCATGGACTCTGACAGGCTCACTGCTGTGACCACATCCCTGGGGACCCTGTTCCAGTGCCCAACCATCCTCTTTGGTGAAGAACCTTTTCCTAACACCCAGCCTGACCCTCCCCTGTCACAGCTCCGTGCTGTTCCCTCAGGTCCCGTTGCTCTCCCAAAAGAGCAGAGATCAGCACCTTCCCCTCCACTCCCCAGAGGGAGCGGGTGCTGTTGATGGTCGGTACCGCTCCAGTACCCTGGGTGCCACAGGCTTGGTGCAAGTGCCATGAGCACATGTACCTTGTGGCAGGGGCCAGGATGATGACAAAGTCAGTTCTGCAGCCCCGGTCTTTTTGCAGTACTGTGTTGGCTGGGCTGGGAAGCACAGGGAGGGCCGTGGACAATCCAAGAGTCTGCTGGGACAGGTCCTTCCACCGACATCGCCCCTTGTCTGGTCAAGAAGACTCTCATGAAGGATCATCCCTGTTGCTGCTGGCTGGATGGTGGGACATACCCCATCTGGTGGCTCTCATGCACCATGCTGCCCAGCGCTGGCAGCTGGCTGGAGGAGCAGCCCCCTGTGCACATCATTTCAGCTCCGTTTCCTGCCTTGTGGTCCTGAACCTCAGTCTGGGCAGGTTCAGTTGCCATCTGCACCTGCAGGCAGTGCCCCTGCCTTGGGCAGCATTCTGGCTCCCTTGCAGCTCCAGATGCACTGAGGCCCCAACTCCTGCCCTGCTCTGTGAGCTGCAGGTTTGGGGCCTTTGCATATTTAAAAGCGATCGTGCAGGCATAACAGTGGCATAACAGTGGGGAGTATGCTAAGCAGATAAAGGGACATTGGAAGGTCCCACTCTCCCAAAACAAGGAGGATGGCTAAGAAATACAACACAAGCAGTTGCGGATACAGCAAAAACAAAAAGTCACGAGCCCCTCCAGTCACAAGAGAAGAAAAAAGGAGGGAAAAGGAGAAATTAAAGGTTGGTCAAATAAAATTGGACATACATGGTATAGCAACAAGCGTCGAGTAGGTTCTGAACCTGTACTACTCAGCCAGTGAGGAAACAGGGGAGGAATCAAGAATCGGGTAATAGGGGATATAAGGTTATGATACACGTCTGCTTCGCGCTCCTGCTTGCAGGACACCCGGCACTGCAATCATGAATAAAAAGCTAGTTCACTGAGATCCTCAGCTGAGCCCGTGTTACTTTCTACAGATTGCTTCTCACAAGGGTATCCTGATGTGCCCCTTTTTCCCACACACGGTCCGTCAGTTATAGCTGGAGATGAGTTAACTCCAAGGAGGCCAAGCCTCTCGCGGGAGTCTGAGGGGGTGCATCTGGGTTTGCTCAATCCCTTTCACAGGAGCAGCCAGCTCCATGGCATTGCCTTTGCCCAAATCATCTAAATCATCACTGTCAGGAGGATCAGGAGAACCGCGATCGAGCTGAGTATCTCCTGAGTATTCATCAGCCTCTGCGTATGTAGCTCTCTCACCCTCAGGTAGGCAACTATTTTCTCGATGGATGCACGAAACAAGTCATGAGTTGTGAGCTACCAGTTGGGAATTGCAAGTTAGGAGTTTGAGAAGGTGTCAGTTAGAATACCCCTGAATTAAGAGAGGAATGGGTGAATTCACACTGGACTAATGGGCAAGCCCCCTGCCCTGGGACACCCCTTCCCTGCCACCCCCCTCCAGCCTGCAGGCACAGCCCACCGTGAGTCTGCCGGCGCTTCACAAACAAGACACGATTCCCACCATGGGGCTAGGAAGAGGATTTATTTGGACCGGAGGAGTGAGCTGCCTGGCCCCTGGTCCTCTGTCACACCTTTCCACAATTGCTACTTGTGACCGTGGGCCTTGCCCTGCAGGGCAGAGTAGAGTGCCCGCAGGTTCTGCCACTTGCTCTTGTGCACCGCCTCAGCAGAGTCTGCCTGGTGGGATCCCTGGTTCCACGAGGTGCTCGATGTCTTTGTAGCTTTGCAGGGCATGCTGGGCAGGGCGCTGGTCCTTAGGGCTGCCCTGCCACCCTCCTCCTGGGGCACAGCTGACTGGGATGGATGCTTCGTGCCCAGACATCTCTCAAGGATCTGCAGCTTCTTGGCACGAATGTGCAGCTCCAGGGCCTCACGCTGCTCCTCAGGCATAAACGTGGCCTCAGGGCTGTGGAAAAAGACAGGCACGGGGCGGGAGCGTGGTGTCCTCGAGGCCGCTGGGCAGGCAATGGATGCCCCAAGCCTCCTCTGCTTGACCTGGTCCGGATGGAGGAGGGGCTTGTGCTTGATGAAGCGGACACAGGGACTTCGTGGTGGTAAGGCTCCGGCCCCAGCACAGGCATTTTTGGGCAGTGCTCGATGCATCTTTTCAGTGGACCTCTGCACTGGCCCAGGGAAGCGTTGCAGCTGTACTTCCCGGCACTTCTTTGTTATGTGCTCACTGAGCTTGCTGCGGTGCTCTTCCTTCAGCTGCAGCTTCTTGATCCTGAGAGGCGCTGCAGTGTCAGGCTCTTTCCCATTCCTGACATCCGTCACAAACGGATCCAGGATGATAACATAGTCAGTTTGGCAGCCCTGGTCTTTATGCATAATTCCGTTGGCCGGGCTGGGAAGCACTGGAAGGGCCGTGGACAGTTCAAAAGGTGGCTGGGACAGGTCGTCCTGTGGAAGTCGCCCCTTGGACACCTCCTTCCACTGACATCGTCCCTCTTGTGGGTCAAGTAACCTCTCGTGAACAATCATCCACCTTGCAGATGGCTCACTGTTATTGCACTGCGTGGAGCCCCGAATGTCAGTCCTGGGTTGCTGCTGTTTCATGGGGAGCGCGCCCAGTTTCCCTGCACATTCCTTGGGACTAAGAGCACAGTCTGTGTGCCTGCCAGGTGCAGACCTGTCATCTCTTCTATTTGCCTGGGGCAAAGGTAGTCCTTTTTCCCTCTTGGCCCAGCTGGGAAATGCTGAAGAGAGCATGGGCAACCCAAAAGGCTTCAGGAACTCCCTCTTCCTCTGAGGCAGCCCTCCATCAGGGCGGAGAATGCTCTCCCGGACAATGCAGTCCATTTGTGGTGGCTGGCTGGAGGAGCTGATCCCTGAGTGTGGCCCTTGCTTCCTCTTTCCTTCCATGTAATCCTGAATCTCCATCTTAGGTATTTTGCGTGCCCTCAAGCCCTTTGGGCATTGGTTCTCTGTGGAGAGCCCACTTGGTTTCCCCATGCTTCTGTCGGTGTCAGTGGAAGACTCTAATTTGTGTTTTTTCACAGTCATGCCATGACCAGCATTTCTCTGGATTGTAGGTGGTCTTGCTGTTGGTCCTGCAGCCACTTTGGCCATGCCAGGAACAGCTGAAGAAGCCATGGACAATCTGTGAGGCCGCAGGAATTCCTTTTCTCTTCTTGTCTGCTCCTCATCCTTATGAAAGAAGCTCTTGCGGATGGTGTTCTCAGGGCTCAGTACGGCTGGTTCTGCCCTGGGCTGTGCAGGAGGCCGCAATAACAATCCACTCATGTAAGGCAGCCCTCCATCCGGGTGGAGAATGCTCTCACGCACAATGCAGTCCATTTGTGGTGGCTGGCTGGAGGAGCTCACCTCAGAGTGCAACTCTTTGTCCCTGTCTCCTGCCCTACGATCCTGAGTCTCGGTTATTGAACGTTTGAGGGCTGTCAGGCCATGCGGTTGCTTGTTCCTTCTGGAGGAATCACTTGCTTTTTCCACACTTCCGCTGGTGTTGATAGAAGAGAGCAATTTGTCTTCTCTTCCAGAGATGCCACAATCATCTTTCCTTGGCATTGCAGCTCGTCCTGCTGCTTGTCCTGCAGCCACTTTAACCATATCAGGAACAGCTGGGGGGGCCATGGGCAATTTGAGAGGGCGAGTGAGCTGCACCCCTCTGTGAGGCAGCCCCCCGTCTGGGCGAATGATGGACTCACGTACGATGTGGTCCACAGTAACTGACCGGTAACGCCTCTTGCCGCCTGCAAAACAGGGAGGGAGTCTGAGCTGCAGTGGGAGAGAGGCACCAGGGCCACCGCAGCCCCATAGGGATGGGCTGCTCGGTGCTGAGGCTCACCCACGGGGGACTCACCTGGCTTTGGTACCGGTGGTTGCCGCTGCCGCCGTCCACAACTTCGCCGGAGTCGGCCGTCACCCTGTGGGCACAGAAGCACGGCACTGTGACCAACCTGGGGAGGGACCCACGGGACCCCTTCCAACACCTCCTGGCCCCCCAGTCCCAAAGCCCCGAGTCTCCCAGCCCCGAATTCCCCCACCCTCCAGCCCCCGTACCTGTCGGTCTCGACCCCTGGAGAGCAGGGAGATCCCGGCCAGCAAAAGCATGAGGCCGGGGATGAGGAAAAAGCTGCTGTCGTCAGCCATCGCTCACAGCCAGGTACGACCGCACTGGCAGACGGGGGGTGGTGGCCGGTGCTTTATAGGGACACGGCCCTGAGGTCACAGACAGCACACGGCAACGCCTCTGTGAGGTCACAGCCCCCAGCCCACGTTGAAGCAGGCCGGTGCCCCTGTGCTGCATCCTGTGGGGAGGTGGGGGACCAGGACGGCTTCCCCGGGCTCCTCGCTTGGGGCCAGGGTCTGAGCCCACTGCCCAGCTCCAGCCGTGTCGGACAGCTGCTCCTGTCCCTGACCCCAAGCTGGTTAATATGCCACACTACAGGTTCCCTTCTGATGCCATCCATCCTTTCCTGGCTTCAGCTGAGATCGGGTTTTCTTCCTAGTAGCTGGTATGGTACTGTTTCTGGGTGTAGGAAGAGAATAATGCTGATCACAGACCAATATTTTAATTATTGCGTAGCAGTGCTTACATGGAGCCAAGGACGTTTCAGCTCCTCACGCTGCCCTGCCATCGAGGAGGCCGGGGGTGCACAAGGAGCTGGGAGGGGACAGAACCAGGACAGCTGACCCCAGCTGGCCAAAGGGATGTCTCATACCATATCGCGTCATGCTGAACAATAAAACTTGGGGGAGTTGGCCAGGGTGTGCCGCCACTGTCTGGGGACAAACTGGGCATTGGTCAGCAGGTGGTAAGCAATTGCGTTGTGCGTCAGTTACTTTGTGTATTCCATTTTTACTACTATTATCATCCCTTCCTTTTCTTTTGCTATTAAATTGTCATTATCTCAACCCATGACTTTTACCTTTTTTGTGGTTCTCTCCCCAGTCCCACTGTTGAGGAGTGAGCAAACGGCTGTGTGGTGCTTAGCTGTCTGCTGGGTTAAACCACAACCCCTCCTTTTAGCAAACTGGTAAAAGAGCTAGAGGAATGGGGAAGCACTGTCAAGTCTCATCGCCCCTGCAGTTCTCCTCTAGCTTCAGTAAAGACTCCAAATGGCAAGTGGCGACTCTCGGGAGATTATCCAGCCTTGAACACTGCCATTGCTCCTCGGGAATCAACCAATACTCCCAGGTCCTTCTCAGCCAGGCATCTTTCTAACCACTCATCTCCCAGCCTGTAGCGCTGCTTGGGGTTGTTGTGCCCCAGGTGCAGGACCCGGCACTTGGCCTTGCTGAACTTCATACAGTTGGCCTCAGCCCATCGCTCCAGCCTATCCAGATCCTCCTGCAGAGCCTTCCTACCCTCGAGCAGATCGATACACGCACCTAACTTGGTGTCGTCTGCAAACTTACTGAGGGTGCACTCGATCCCCTCGTCCAGATCATCGGTAAAGATATTAAAGAGAACTGGCCCTAGTACTGAGCCCTGGGGGACTCCACTAGTGACCGGCCTCCAACTGGATTTAACTCCTTTCACCACGACTCTTCGGGCCCGGCTACCCCGGCAGTTTCTAACCCAACAAAGCGTACGCCAGTCCAAGCCAAGAGCAGCCAGTTTCTTGAGGAGAATGCTGTGGGAAACGGTGTCAAAAGCCTTACTGAAGTCAAGGTAGACCACATCCACAGCCTTTTCCTCATCCACTAAGCGCGTCACTTTGTCATAGAAGGAGATCAGGTTCGTCAAGCAGGACCTGTCTTTCATAAACCCATGCTGACTGGGCCTGATCGCCTGCTTGCCCTGCAAGTGCCGCGTGATGGCGCTCAAAATAATCTGCTGCATGAGCTTCCCTGGCACTGAGGTCAAACTAACAGGCCTATAGTTTCCCAGGTCTACCCTCCAGCCCTTCTTGTAGATGGGTGTCATGTTTGCTAGCCGCCAGTTGACTGGGACCTCCCCTGATAGCCAGGGCTGCTGATAAATGATGCAAAGCGGCTTGGCCAGCTCTTGAGCCAGTTCTCTCAGTACCCTCGGGTGGATCCCATCTGGCCCCATTGACTTGCATACATCTAAGTGCTGTAGCAGGTCGCCAACCATTTCCTCGTGGGTTGTGAGGGCCACGTTCTGCTCCCCGTCCCCTTCCTCCAGCTCAGGGTACCGGCTATCTAGAGAACAACTGGTCTTGCCGCTAAAGGCTGAGGCAAAGAAGGCATTAAACACCTCAGCCTTTTCCTCATCTCTCGCCACTAAGTTTCCCCCCGCATGCAGTAAAGGATGGAGATTCTCCTTAGTCCTCCTTTTTGTGTTAATGTACTTCTAAAAACATTTTCTGTTATCTTTAACAGCAGTAGCCAGATTGAGCTCCGGATGAGCTTTGGCCTTTCTAATTTTGCCCCTGCACATCCTTACAACATCCTTATAATCCTTCTGAGTGGCCCACCCTCTTTTCCAAAGATCATAAACCCTCTTTTTTTCCTTAAGCTCTAGCCACACCTCTCTGTTCAGCCAGGCTGGTCTTCTTCCATGCCGGCTCGTCTTTGGGCACGTGGGGACAGACTGCTCCTGAGCCATTAAGATTTCCTTCCTGAGGAGTGCCCAGCCTTCCTGGACTCCTCTGCCCTTCAGAACTGCCTCCCAAGGGACTCTGCCAACCAGTGTCCTGAACGGCTCAAAGGCTGCCCTCCAGAAGTCCAAGACAGCAGTTTTACTGGTCCCCCTCCTGACTGCGCCAAGAATAGAGAACTGTACCGTTTCGTGGTCAATCTGCCCAAGACAGCTCCCAACCACCACATCTCCCACCACTCCTTCTCTGTTTGTGTGGTGGTTTTACCGTGCTAGGCAGCTGAACACCACAACCGCCCTCTCACTCCCCCTCCTTCGATGAGGAGGGGAAGAAGTAAAGGAAAGAACAACTCACGGGTTGAGATAAGGATGATTTAATTAAAGGAAAAAAAATAATTATTAAGGAAAGATTATTATTAATTAAACAATTTAACTAAACAATTTAACTAAACAATTAACAATTTAACTAAAGGGGAAAAAGGAAAGGGGAAAAGGGAGGGGGAAAGGGAAAACGAAACAAAACAAGTAAAGGCTATGTGGAAGTGCAGAGGAAAGAAATTACTCTCTGCTTCCCACAAATGAGCGATGCTTGACCACGTCCTTGAAGCAGGGCCTCAACGCACGTAGCCGGTGTTCGGGAGGAGGACAGACGTTTTCACAACGAGAGCCCACCGCTCCCCTCTTCCTCCTTTTTCCACCTTTTATTGCTGAGTGTGACATCGTATGGTATGGAATACCCCTTTGGTTGGTTTAGGTCAGCTGCCCTGGTGACGTTTCTTTTCTCACATCTTTGCCCACCCCTAGTGGAGTTAGAGAGAGTCCTGATGCTGTGCCAGCACTGCTCAGCAGCAGACACAACACTGGTGTGATACCATCGCTGTTCTAGCTACGAGTGCAGAGCACAGCACTGTATGGGCTGCTGCAGGGAAAGTTAACATCCCAGCCCGACCCAGTACAGTTTGTGAGCAGAAGGTCTAGTGGGGCACCTCCCCTGGTAGGCTCACTAACCAGCTGCATCACGGAACTATCTTCCACGCTCTCCAGAAACCTCCTAGACTGCTTCCTCTGAGCTGTATCGCATTTCCAGGATATGTCTGGGAAGCTGAAGTCCCCTACGAGGACAAGAGCTGATGATTTCGCAACTTTTGCCAGCTGCCTGTAGAATTCCTCATCCGTCTCCTCATCCTGGTTTGGCGGTCTGTAACAGACCCCCACCAGGATGCTTGCCTTGTTGGCCTTCCCGCCGACCCTAACCCACAGGGACTCAGCCTTATCATTCCCAGTCTCAAGTTCCACAACGTCAAAACACTCTCTAATATAGAGAGCCACACCACCACCCCTTCTGCGCTGCCTGTCCCTTCTGAAGATCCTATAGCCAGTCATTGCAGCACTCCAGTCATGGGAGTGGTCCCACCACGTTTCAGTGATGGCAACGTCGTCATAGGTATGTTACTATGCGGTGTAACACTGTCTTATGATATGATGAAATTGCTGGTCATGAGACTAACCTGGTATTTGTACTCAGTCGGAGAATGGGAATCATTCCCAAAATACTCTTCTGAGCTCCTGGACCAAGAAACACTGCATTGAATGGGTGTGTCACCGCCCATATCATCCAGAAGCCTCCGGAAAGGTTGAGAGACACAATGGTCTGTTAAAGACTACAGTTCCCTTGTGTTGACCATAGAGGCTCCAAAGAGTGAGAAACAACCTGCAGCCAATAACACAGGCTCAGGCGAGGATCTCACTGAACTAGCATTTTTATTGGTGATTGCAGTGGTGGGCACCCTACAAGCAGGAGCGCGCAGCAGAGGTGTATCATAACCTTACATCCCCTATTACCCAACGTTTGATTCCTCCCATTTCCTCACTGGCTGAGCACTACAGGTTTACAACCTACTTGACGCTTATTACTATACCATACATGTACAATTTTATTGGACCGACTTTTAATGTCTCCTTTAGTTGTTGTTTTCGTTTTTGTTTTTTTCCCTTCTTCTCTTGTGACTAGAGGGACTTCTGCCTTGACAAGACAGTGGGAACCTTCACTGTCCCCCTATCTTCTTAACATACTTGGCACTGTTATACCACCATTATGCCTGCACAATCACTTTTGAATATGCAAGGTTAGTGGCATTTTCCCCTGCAAAACCACAACTTTCATTCCCACAAAAGGCCACGTGGCGACCCACAGATTACACAGCCCTGAATGCCGCCACTGCACTGGCTACTTTGTCTATTCCCAGTTGAACTGAGAAAGTCTATTTTTCTAATGAACAGGCCTTTCCACGGATGGCCACAGTAGACACGTAGGATGTGTTTTTTATGATTCCAACACTGGAGACAGATAGGGAGGGATCTGCTTGTACCTGGCAGGGACTACAATATGCATTTACTCACTTGCCGCAGGATTTTACGCATAGTCCTGCCATTGCTCCTGCTACACTGGCTAGAGAGCTAGAAATACGAAAATTCTTTCAAGACATTCCTGTGGTTCATAATAAAACAGAATCTGTTTTGCCAAAATATGGAGCTTCCATTTCCAGGAACTAGAAGCGTACTTGTTTCTACATACCCAGAGCAAACAAGAGCAGAAAACTGGTAAAGTAACTCAGCTCTTCGACAGATACAGGCAGGTGCAACAGAAGGAAATCAAGCAGATTTCTGCTCTTGTTTCCATGGTCCTACAAGTGGCAGGAAGATGTGATCGCTGGGCAGCAATCCCCACCAACCTGAACTCATGGGCACGAAACAGGGCAAGGGGCACTTTAGGTTATTTTACTGGCTTTCAAGAAGACAGGCCACCTTAGCTAGGCAAATGGTAGCAAGCCATCACTCAGCAAGAGGTAAAGCTGATGAAAATGGCCAAGAGAGAAAGAGCAGAGTGAAAGAGAACTTTAAAAAGGAGAAGAGCAACTCTTTAGTGTACAAAGCCAGACTGCAGAGTGAGGAAAATCTGCAGTCTTGCCTGAAGTGCAGGCTTTGGAAAGGAAGCAGCAAGAAGGGGCTGCCTGAGTGCGTGGGTCGGTCCCGCCAGGCCTGCGGATATGGCATTACTGCCCCATGACACCGGCCCTTAATAAAGCCCTTCGCTAACTGCTCATTTTAGCAAAAGTCAAGCGGTTGTGCTGACAATTCTGCCATCAAGTGGGACCAAAAGTAATAAAGAGCTCCTTCCCAGCTGAGAGGAGGCTGAGAGCAGGCCTCATGGCGGCCTGCAGCTTCCTCACAAGGGGAGCAGAGGGGCAGGCGCTGAGCTGCCAGAGGACAGCAACAGGACCGAGGGAAGGGCACGGAGCTGTGACAGGGGAGGGTGAGGCTGGGTGGCTGGGACCAGTTCTTCACTGAGACGGTGGTCACAGAATCACAGAATGGCTGAGGTTGGAAGGGACCCCTGAAGATCATCCAATTCAAAACCCCCTGCCCAGCAGGGTCACCCAGACCACATTGCGCAGGATGGCATCCAGGCACGTTTTTTAGAGTATCTCCAGAGAAGGAGACTCCACAACCTCTCTGGGCAACCTGTTCAAGTGCTCTGTCACCCTCACAGTAAAGAAATGCCCTCTCATATTCAGCCAGGACCTGCTGTGCTTCCGTTTGTGTCCGTTACCCCTCGTCCTGGGTTTAAACAGCGGCCTCCTGTACTGGATGAGACAGAAACAGCCCTTTTCAGCCCTGAGAAGACCAACCGCCACAGCTTCTTTCGGAAGGATGGAGGGGCAGGCACGCAGAGAAAAGGAATTCCTGCGACCTCACGGATTGTCCATGGCCTCTTCAGCTGTTCCTGGCATGGCCAAAGTGGCTGCAGGACCAACACAAGAGCCATCTACAATCCGAAGAAACGCTGATCATGGCATGTCTGTGAGAAACCACAAGTTACAGTCTTCCATTGGCATGGATAAAAGCATGGGGAAACCAATAGGACTCTCCACACAGAACCAGTGCCCGCAGGGTGTGAGAGTGCCCAAGCCATCCATGATGGAAATTCAGGATTACAAAAAAGGAAAGAGTCCTTTTTTGTCCAAAAATGTCCGAAATGTCCAAAAATCCCTGTGCTGGCTCTGCCCCCCTACCAGCACCAAGTCCCTGTGTCCGCTTCCTCAAGCCCAAATCCCTCCTCCGTCCGGACCAGGTCAAACAGAAGGAGCTTGGGGCATCCATCACCTGTCCAGTGGCCTCCAGGACACCACGCTCCCTCCCAGTTCCCATCTACTTTCACAGCACCGAGACCAGGTTCATGTCTGAGGAGCAGCACGAGGCCCTGGAGCTGCACATCCACAGCAAGAGGCTGCAGCACAGTGGGGACCACCTTAGCACAGAGCATGCGTCACAGCGAGCACTGCCCCAGGAGGAGGGGACCACCAGCACGGAGGGGACAACACCACCAAACAGAGCTGGTACTGAGGCAGGCCCCAAAGGGCACAAGTGGTGGCCCTGGAGTAGAAAATGCCCCAGCAGTGCTGAGAACTCCCCAGGCTTGGGCTCACGCTCCGAGAGCACCCCCAGGAGCACTCCACATGGCAGCTTCCCAGCAGGAAGGCCACACTGGTCGGCCATGACACCTCCCAGCTTAACAGCCTCCACAAGACCCCAAAAGCCCTGCAGCCACTCCAGCTCATCCTCACAGCACCACAGTGCCCCTGTCACCAGGTACACATGCTCCTGTCACTTGTGCCAAGCCTGTGGCACCAAAGGTACTTTAGCGGTACCGACCGGCAGCAGCGTCCACTCCATCCGGGATAAGATTTCCCAGGGGCAACAGAAGACATCACTGCTGCAGAGCTCTACATCTGAGCGCAGCTGCCACCCAGCCTGCAGGAGAGGCAGGGCATGGGGCTTCCAGGTTTCAAAAAACTCCAGTTTCCTACAGAAAAATATTGACTTGTCCATGAGAGAGCTCTGTGGGGTCTCCCCCTGGCAGCAAGGTAGGATGTGTTGGGGAAGTCTCAAGAAAAGTACGCCTTCTTGTTCTTGTGTATAACAGAATTCCCAAAGCCACTGTTCCAATCTTGAAATACCTGCAGGCCAGGTAATAATTTAGGCTGTGACACATGGGTACCGGCCGGGCTGTGCTGTCATAGAATCATAGAATCATAGAATCATAGAATCATAGAATATCCTGAGTTGGAAGGGACCCTTAAGGATCATCAAGTCCAACTCTTGATACCGCACAGGTCTACCCAAAAGTTCAGACCATGTGACTAAGTGCACAGTCCAATCTCTTCTTAAATTCAGACAGGCTCGGTGCAGTGACCACTTCCCTGGGGAGCCTGTTCCAGTGTGCAACCACCCTCTCTGTGAAGAACCCCCTCCTGATGTCGAGCCTAAATTTCCCCTGCCTCAGCTTAACCCCGTTCCCGCGGGTCCTGTCACTGGTGTTAATGGAGAAAAGGTCTCCTGCCTCTCGACACCCCCTTACGAGGAAGTTGTAGACTGTGATGAGGTCTCCCCTCAGCCTCCTCTTCTCCAGGCTGAACAGGCCCAGTGACCTCAGCCGTTCCTCGTACGTCTTCCCCTCCAGGCCTTTCACCATCTTCGTAGCCCTCCTCTGTACACTCTCCAACAGTTTCATGTCCTTTTTATACTGTGGTGCCCAGAACTGCACACAGTACTCGAGGTGAGGCCGCACCAGCGCAGAGTAGAGCGGGACAATCACCTCCCTTGACCTACTAGCGATGCCGTGCTTGATGCACCCCAGGACACGGTTGGCCCTCCTGGCCGCCAGGGCACACTGCTGGCTCATATTCAACTTGCTGTCTACCACGACCCCAGATCCCTGTCGCCCTGGGCAAGGGTCCTGTGGCTTTGAGCATTCTGCCATCATGGGGACGCTGCCCAGGGCTGCTGGCTCTTCCCAGCTACCCCTCTGCTGCATGCCGTGGACAGGGTGGGGGGCCAGGATGGCTCCCCCTGGGCTCCCTGCGTAGGGCCAGGGTCACATCCCAGCTCCCAGCTCCTCCCACACCCCACACCATACCCAATGCTCTGTCTCTGCCTGCAACTCCATCAGCAACCCTCCTGCAGTCCTTTGTTTGCTGAGCTGCTGCTGTCACCCTTGCCTTTTGGTTCTGGGTGGCGGGCACTTCCTTCAGCCCCTCCGGCCTCTGTCAGGTTTTCCAGCACCTTCCATAAAGCAGCACCCATGCCCTGTGTTGTCCCTCGCCAGCTCCCTTGCAGCTCTGGACACACACATCTCACCTGCTGCTTGCTGTCAGCCCCGTGGACTCCCATCTCCGTGATGCGTGACACACCGCCAGCTAGCCATCCGTGGAGGGAATCCTGACAGGGACTGGAGGAGGAGCCCCTCGAAAGTCACGTTGTCTTGAAACGTGTGTTAAAGCAAAACTGGAGCTATGCATGGCCAAACTGCACAGCCTCAGAAAGCTGATTTCAGCCCCTTGTCAGACAGGGGCACGGCCTACAGCTGCTACGAGGGAAGCACTGGCCCTTCTGGGCACCCACCCCTTCTCCTGCCACCCCCACAGAAGAGGCCACTCCCCCTGTGAGAAACTAAGTTGCGTTTTTGCAGCAGAGAGCTAATTTTCTGTATTCCGAGCTAATTGTGTAGTCATAACAAAGAGAAATGCTAAGTAGATAAGTGGACAGTAGAAGGCCTCACTGTTCCAAAATAAGGTGGAAGCTTGAGAAAAACAGGATGAGCAGTGTGAGAATAGTAAAACAAAGATCACACGTTCTCAATACATAGCAAAGGGAAAAAAGGGAAAAAGGAGAAATTAAAGGGTTAAAAAAAAGAAAAGAAAAGAAAAATTGTGCATATATGGTATAGAGGAGCATCGAGTAGCTTGTGAGCCTGTAGTACTCAGCCAATGAGGAAACAGGGGAGGTGATCAGGTGTTGGGTAATAGGGAATAAAAGGTTATGATTTGTTTACAAAAATGCACTCCTAATTGGCAGGACGCCCGCCATTGCAATCATGAATAAAATAGCCTCACAGAAGATCCTGTCTGAAGAAAATTATTTGAGATTTTTCTCACAATACCAAGTTGGGAGAGAAGGGCTCTTGGTGGATACTATGCCAACAAGGGCCTCACTCTTCCATAGAATCATAGAATATCCCAAGTTAGAAGGGACCCACCTCGATCATCGAGTCCAACTCCTGGCTCCACAAAGGACCAAAAAACCAAACGCGATGTCTGAGAGCATTGTCTAAACACTGCATGGACTCTGACAGGCTCACTGCTGTGACCACATCCCTGGGGACCCTGTTCCAGTGCCCAACCATCCTCTTTGGTGAAGAACCTTTTCCTAACACCCAGCCTGACCCTCCCCTGTCACAGCTCCGTGCTGTTCCCTCAGGTCCCGTTGCTCTCCCAAAAGAGCAGAGATCAGCACCTTCCCCTCCACTCCCCAGAGGGAGCGGGTGCTGTTGATGGTCGGTACCGCTCCAGTACCCTGGGTGCCACAGGCTTGGTGCAAGTGCCATGAGCACATGTACCTTGTGGCAGGGGCCAGGATGATGACAAAGTCAGTTCTGCAGCCCCGGTCTTTTTGCAGTACTGTGTTGGCTGGGCTGGGAAGCACAGGGAGGGCCGTGGACAATCCAAGAGTCTGCTGGGACAGGTCCTTCCACCGACATCGCCCCTTGTCTGGTCAAGAAGACTCTCATGAAGGATCATCCCTGTTGCTGCTGGCTGGATGGTGGGACATACCCCATCTGGTGGCTCTCATGCACCATGCTGCCCAGCGCTGGCAGCTGGCTGGAGGAGCAGCCCCCTGTGCACATCATTTCAGCTCCGTTTCCTGCCTTGTGGTCCTGAACCTCAGTCTGGGCAGGTTCAGTTGCCATCTGCACCTGCAGGCAGTGCCCCTGCCTTGGGCAGCATTCTGGCTCCCTTGCAGCTCCAGATGCACTGAGGCCCCAACTCCTGCCCTGCTCTGTGAGCTGCAGGTTTGGGGCCTTTGCATATTTAAAAGCGATCGTGCAGGCATAACAGTGGCATAACAGTGGGGAGTATGCTAAGCAGATAAAGGGACATTGGAAGGTCCCACTCTCCCAAAACAAGGAGGATGGCTAAGAAATACAACACAAGCAGTTGCGGATACAGCAAAAACAAAAAGTCACGAGCCCCTCCAGTCACAAGAGAAGAAAAAAGGAGGGAAAAGGAGAAATTAAAGGTTGGTCAAATAAAATTGGACATACATGGTATAGCAACAAGCGTCGAGTAGGTTCTGAACCTGTACTACTCAGCCAGTGAGGAAACAGGGGAGGAATCAAGAATCGGGTAATAGGGGATATAAGGTTATGATACACGTCTGCTTCGCGCTCCTGCTTGCAGGACACCCGGCACTGCAATCATGAATAAAAAGCTAGTTCACTGAGATCCTCAGCTGAGCCCGTGTTACTTTCTACAGATTGCTTCTCACAAGGGTATCCTGATGTGCCCCTTTTTCCCACACACGGTCCGTCAGTTATAGCTGGAGATGAGTTAACTCCAAGGAGGCCAAGCCTCTCGCGGGAGTCTGAGGGGGTGCATCTGGGTTTGCTCAATCCCTTTCACAGGAGCAGCCAGCTCCATGGCATTGCCTTTGCCCAAATCATCTAAATCATCACTGTCAGGAGGATCAGGAGAACCGCGATCGAGCTGAGTATCTCCTGAGTATTCATCAGCCTCTGCGTATGTAGCTCTCTCACCCTCAGGTAGGCAACTATTTTCTCGATGGATGCACGAAACAAGTCATGAGTTGTGAGCTACCAGTTGGGAATTGCAAGTTAGGAGTTTGAGAAGGTGTCAGTTAGAATACCCCTGAATTAAGAGAGGAATGGGTGAATTCACACTGGACTAATGGGCAAGCCCCCTGCCCTGGGACACCCCTTCCCTGCCACCCCCCTCCAGCCTGCAGGCACAGCCCACCGTGAGTCTGCCGGCGCTTCACAAACAAGACACGATTCCCACCATGGGGCTAGGAAGAGGATTTATTTGGACCGGAGGAGTGAGCTGCCTGGCCCCTGGTCCTCTGTCACACCTTTCCACAATTGCTACTTGTGACCGTGGGCCTTGCCCTGCAGGGCAGAGTAGAGTGCCCGCAGGTTCTGCCACTTGCTCTTGTGCACCGCCTCAGCAGAGTCTGCCTGGTGGGATCCCTGGTTCCACGAGGTGCTCGATGTCTTTGTAGCTTTGCAGGGCATGCTGGGCAGGGCGCTGGTCCTTAGGGCTGCCCTGCCACCCTCCTCCTGGGGCACAGCTGACTGGGATGGATGCTTCGTGCCCAGACATCTCTCAAGGATCTGCAGCTTCTTGGCACGAATGTGCAGCTCCAGGGCCTCACGCTGCTCCTCAGGCATAAACGTGGCCTCAGGGCTGTGGAAAAAGACAGGCACGGGGCGGGAGCGTGGTGTCCTCGAGGCCGCTGGGCAGGCAATGGATGCCCCAAGCCTCCTCTGCTTGACCTGGTCCGGATGGAGGAGGGGCTTGTGCTTGATGAAGCGGACACAGGGACTTCGTGGTGGTAAGGCTCCGGCCCCAGCACAGGCATTTTTGGGCAGTGCTCGATGCATCTTTTCAGTGGACCTCTGCACTGGCCCAGGGAAGCGTTGCAGCTGTACTTCCCGGCACTTCTTTGTTATGTGCTCACTGAGCTTGCTGCGGTGCTCTTCCTTCAGCTGCAGCTTCTTGATCCTGAGAGGCGCTGCAGTGTCAGGCTCTTTCCCATTCCTGACATCCGTCACAAACGGATCCAGGATGATAACATAGTCAGTTTGGCAGCCCTGGTCTTTATGCATAATTCCGTTGGCCGGGCTGGGAAGCACTGGAAGGGCCGTGGACAGTTCAAAAGGTGGCTGGGACAGGTCGTCCTGTGGAAGTCGCCCCTTGGACACCTCCTTCCACTGACATCGTCCCTCTTGTGGGTCAAGTAACCTCTCGTGAACAATCATCCACCTTGCAGATGGCTCACTGTTATTGCACTGCGTGGAGCCCCGAATGTCAGTCCTGGGTTGCTGCTGTTTCATGGGGAGCGCGCCCAGTTTCCCTGCACATTCCTTGGGACTAAGAGCACAGTCTGTGTGCCTGCCAGGTGCAGACCTGTCATCTCTTCTATTTGCCTGGGGCAAAGGTAGTCCTTTTTCCCTCTTGGCCCAGCTGGGAAATGCTGAAGAGAGCATGGGCAACCCAAAAGGCTTCAGGAACTCCCTCTTCCTCTGAGGCAGCCCTCCATCAGGGCGGAGAATGCTCTCCCGGACAATGCAGTCCATTTGTGGTGGCTGGCTGGAGGAGCTGATCCCTGAGTGTGGCCCTTGCTTCCTCTTTCCTTCCATGTAATCCTGAATCTCCATCTTAGGTATTTTGCGTGCCCTCAAGCCCTTTGGGCATTGGTTCTCTGTGGAGAGCCCACTTGGTTTCCCCATGCTTCTGTCGGTGTCAGTGGAAGACTCTAATTTGTGTTTTTTCACAGTCATGCCATGACCAGCATTTCTCTGGATTGTAGGTGGTCTTGCTGTTGGTCCTGCAGCCACTTTGGCCATGCCAGGAACAGCTGAAGAAGCCATGGACAATCTGTGAGGCCGCAGGAATTCCTTTTCTCTTCTTGTCTGCTCCTCATCCTTATGAAAGAAGCTCTTGCGGATGGTGTTCTCAGGGCTCAGTACGGCTGGTTCTGCCCTGGGCTGTGCAGGAGGCCGCAATAACAATCCACTCATGTAAGGCAGCCCTCCATCCGGGTGGAGAATGCTCTCACGCACAATGCAGTCCATTTGTGGTGGCTGGCTGGAGGAGCTCACCTCAGAGTGCAACTCTTTGTCCCTGTCTCCTGCCCTACGATCCTGAGTCTCGGTTATTGAACGTTTGAGGGCTGTCAGGCCATGCGGTTGCTTGTTCCTTCTGGAGGAATCACTTGCTTTTTCCACACTTCCGCTGGTGTTGATAGAAGAGAGCAATTTGTCTTCTCTTCCAGAGATGCCACAATCATCTTTCCTTGGCATTGCAGCTCGTCCTGCTGCTTGTCCTGCAGCCACTTTAACCATATCAGGAACAGCTGGGGGGGCCATGGGCAATTTGAGAGGGCGAGTGAGCTGCACCCCTCTGTGAGGCAGCCCCCCGTCTGGGCGAATGATGGACTCACGTACGATGTGGTCCACAGTAACTGACCGGTAACGCCTCTTGCCGCCTGCAAAACAGGGAGGGAGTCTGAGCTGCAGTGGGAGAGAGGCACCAGGGCCACCGCAGCCCCATAGGGATGGGCTGCTCGGTGCTGAGGCTCACCCACGGGGGACTCACCTGGCTTTGGTACCGGTGGTTGCCGCTGCCGCCGTCCACAACTTCGCCGGAGTCGGCCGTCACCCTGTGGGCACAGAAGCACGGCACTGTGACCAACCTGGGGAGGGACCCACGGGACCCCTTCCAACACCTCCTGGCCCCCCAGTCCCAAAGCCCCGAGTCTCCCAGCCCCGAATTCCCCCACCCTCCAGCCCCCGTACCTGTCGGTCTCGACCCCTGGAGAGCAGGGAGATCCCGGCCAGCAAAAGCATGAGGCCGGGGATGAGGAAAAAGCTGCTGTCGTCAGCCATCGCTCACAGCCAGGTACGACCGCACTGGCAGACGGGGGGTGGTGGCCGGTGCTTTATAGGGACACGGCCCTGAGGTCACAGACAGCACACGGCAACGCCTCTGTGAGGTCACAGCCCCCAGCCCACGTTGAAGCAGGCCGGTGCCCCTGTGCTGCATCCTGTGGGGAGGTGGGGGACCAGGACGGCTTCCCCGGGCTCCTCGCTTGGGGCCAGGGTCTGAGCCCACTGCCCAGCTCCAGCCGTGTCGGACAGCTGCTCCTGTCCCTGACCCCAAGCTGGTTAATATGCCACACTACAGGTTCCCTTCTGATGCCATCCATCCTTTCCTGGCTTCAGCTGAGATCGGGTTTTCTTCCTAGTAGCTGGTATGGTACTGTTTCTGGGTGTAGGAAGAGAATAATGCTGATCACAGACCAATATTTTAATTATTGCGTAGCAGTGCTTACATGGAGCCAAGGACGTTTCAGCTCCTCACGCTGCCCTGCCATCGAGGAGGCCGGGGGTGCACAAGGAGCTGGGAGGGGACAGAACCAGGACAGCTGACCCCAGCTGGCCAAAGGGATGTCTCATACCATATCGCGTCATGCTGAACAATAAAACTTGGGGGAGTTGGCCAGGGTGTGCCGCCACTGTCTGGGGACAAACTGGGCATTGGTCAGCAGGTGGTAAGCAATTGCGTTGTGCGTCAGTTACTTTGTGTATTCCATTTTTACTACTATTATCATCCCTTCCTTTTCTTTTGCTATTAAATTGTCATTATCTCAACCCATGACTTTTACCTTTTTTGTGGTTCTCTCCCCAGTCCCACTGTTGAGGAGTGAGCAAACGGCTGTGTGGTGCTTAGCTGTCTGCTGGGTTAAACCACAACCCCTCCTTTTAGCAAACTGGTAAAAGAGCTAGAGGAATGGGGAAGCACTGTCAAGTCTCATCGCCCCTGCAGTTCTCCTCTAGCTTCAGTAAAGACTCCAAATGGCAAGTGGCGACTCTCGGGAGATTATCCAGCCTTGAACACTGCCATTGCTCCTCGGGAATCAACCAATACTCCCAGGTCCTTCTCAGCCAGGCATCTTTCTAACCACTCATCTCCCAGCCTGTAGCGCTGCTTGGGGTTGTTGTGCCCCAGGTGCAGGACCCGGCACTTGGCCTTGCTGAACTTCATACAGTTGGCCTCAGCCCATCGCTCCAGCCTATCCAGATCCTCCTGCAGAGCCTTCCTACCCTCGAGCAGATCGATACACGCACCTAACTTGGTGTCGTCTGCAAACTTACTGAGGGTGCACTCGATCCCCTCGTCCAGATCATCGGTAAAGATATTAAAGAGAACTGGCCCTAGTACTGAGCCCTGGGGGACTCCACTAGTGACCGGCCTCCAACTGGATTTAACTCCTTTCACCACGACTCTTCGGGCCCGGCTACCCCGGCAGTTTCTAACCCAACAAAGCGTACGCCAGTCCAAGCCAAGAGCAGCCAGTTTCTTGAGGAGAATGCTGTGGGAAACGGTGTCAAAAGCCTTACTGAAGTCAAGGTAGACCACATCCACAGCCTTTTCCTCATCCACTAAGCGCGTCACTTTGTCATAGAAGGAGATCAGGTTCGTCAAGCAGGACCTGTCTTTCATAAACCCATGCTGACTGGGCCTGATCGCCTGCTTGCCCTGCAAGTGCCGCGTGATGGCGCTCAAAATAATCTGCTGCATGAGCTTCCCTGGCACTGAGGTCAAACTAACAGGCCTATAGTTTCCCAGGTCTACCCTCCAGCCCTTCTTGTAGATGGGTGTCATGTTTGCTAGCCGCCAGTTGACTGGGACCTCCCCTGATAGCCAGGGCTGCTGATAAATGATGCAAAGCGGCTTGGCCAGCTCTTGAGCCAGTTCTCTCAGTACCCTCGGGTGGATCCCATCTGTCCCCATTGACTTGCATACATCTAAGTGCTGTAGCAGGTCGCCAACCATTTCCTCGTAGGTTGTGAGGGCCACGTTCTGCTCCCCGTCCCCTTCCTCCAGCTCAGGGTACCGGCTATCTAGAGAACAACTGGTCTTGCCGCTAAAGGCTGAGGCAAAGAAGGCATTAAACACCTCAGCCTTTTCCTCATCTCTCGCCACTAAGTTTCCCCCCGCATGCAGTAAAGGATGGAGATTCTCCTTAGTCCTCCTTTTTGTGTTAATGTACTTCTAAAAACATTTTCTGTTATCTTTAACAGCAGTAGCCAGATTGAGCTCCGGATGAGCTTTGGCCTTTCTAATTTTGCCCCTGCACATCCTTACAACATCCTTATAATCCTTCTGAGTGGCCCACCCTCTTTTCCAAAGATCATAAACCCTCTTTTTTTCCTTAAGCTCTAGCCACACCTCTCTGTTCAGCCAGGCTGGTCTTCTTCCATGCCGGCTCGTCTTCGGGCACGTGGGGACAGACTGCTCCTGAGCCATTAAGATTTCCTTCCTGAGGAGTGCCCAGCCTTCCTGGACTCCTCTGCCCTTCAGAACTGCCTCCCAAGGGACTCTGCCAACCAGTGTCCTGAACGGCTCAAAGGCTGCCCTCCAGAAGTCCAAGACAGCAGCTTTACTGGTCCCCCTCCTGACTGCGCCAAGAATAGAGAACTGTACCGTTTCGTGGTCAATCTGCCCAAGACAGCTCCCAACCACCACATCTCCCACCACTCCTTCTCTGTTTGTGTGGTGGTTTTACCGTGCTAGGCAGCTGAACACCACAACCGCCCTCTCACTCCCCCTCCTTAGATGAGGAGGGGAAGAAGTAAAGGAAAGAACAACTCACGGGTTGAGATAAGGATGATTTAATTAAAGGAAAAAAAATAATTATTAAGGAAAGATTATTATTAATTAAACAATTTAACTAAACAATTTAACTAAACAATTAACAATTTAACTAAAGGGGAAAAAGGAAAGGGGAAAAGGGAGGGGGAAAGGGAAAACGAAACAAAACAAGTAAAGGCTATGTGGAAGTGCAGAGGAAAGAAATTACTCTCTGCTTCCCACAAATGAGCGATGCTTGACCACGTCCTTGAAGCAGGGCCTCAACGCACGTAGCCGGTGTTCGGGAGGAGGACAGACGTTTTCACAACGAGAGCCCACCGCTCCCCTCTTCCTCCTTTTTCCACCTTTTATTGCTGAGTGTGACATCGTATGGTATGGAATATCCCTTTGGTTGGTTTAGGTCAGCTGCCCTGGTGACGTTTCTTTTCTCACATCTTTGCCCACCCCTAGTGGAGTTAGAGAGAGTCCTGATGCTGTGCCAGCACTGCTCAGCAGCAGACACAACACTGGTGTGATACCATCGCTGTTCTAGCTACGAGTGCAGAGCACAGCACTGTATGGGCTGCTGCAGGGAAAGTTAACATCCCAGCCCGACCCAGTACAGTTTGTGAGCAGAAGGTCTAGTGGGGCACCTCCCCTGGTAGGCTCACTAACCAGCTGCATCACGGAACTATCTTCCACGCTCTCCAGAAACCTCCTAGACTGCTTCCTCTGAGCTGTATCGCATTTCCAGGATATGTCTGGGAAGCTGAAGTCCCCTACGAGGACAAGAGCTGATGATTTCGCAACTTTTGCCAGCTGCCTGTAGAATTCCTCATCCGTCTCCTCATCCTGGTTTGGCGGTCTGTAACAGACCCCCACCAGGATGCTTGCCTTGTTGGCCTTCCCGCCGACCCTAACCCACAGGGACTCAGCCTTATCATTCCCAGTCTCAAGTTCCACAACGTCAAAACACTCTCTAATATAGAGAGCCACACCACCACCCCTTCTGCGCTGCCTGTCCCTTCTGAAGATCCTATAGCCAGTCATTGCAGCACTCCAGTCATGGGAGTGGTCCCACCACGTTTCAGTGATGGCAACGTCGTCATAGGTATGTTACTATGCGGTGTAACACTGTCTTATGATATGATGAAATTGCTGGTCATGAGACTAACCTGGTATTTGTACTCAGTCGGAGAATGGGAATCATTCCCAAAATACTCTTCTGAGCTCCTGGACCAAGAAACACTGCATTGAATGGGTGTGTCACCGCCCATATCATCCAGAAGCCTCCGGAAAGGTTGAGAGACACAATGGTCTGTTAAAGACTACAGTTCCCTTGCGTTGACCATAGAGGCTCCAAAGAGTGAGAAACAACCTGCAGCCAATAACACAGGCTCAGGCGAGGATCTCACTGAACTAGCATTTTTATTGGTGATTGCAGTGGTGGGCACCCTACAAGCAGGAGCGCGCAGCAGAGGTGTATCATAACCTTACATCCCCTATTACCCAACGTTTGATTCCTCCCATTTCCTCACTGGCTGAGCACTACAGGTTTACAACCTACTTGACGCTTATTACTATACCATACATGTACAATTTTATTGGACCGACTTTTAATGTCTCCTTTAGTTGTTGTTTTCGTTTTTGTTTTTTTCCCTTCTTCTCTTGTGACTAGAGGGACTTCTGCCTTGACAAGACAGTGGGAACCTTCACTGTCCCCCTATCTTCTTAACATACTTGGCACTGTTATACCACCATTATGCCTGCACAATCACTTTTGAATATGCAAGGTTAGTGGCATTTTCCCCTGCAAAACCACAACTTTCATTCCCACAAAAGGCCACGTGGCGACCCACAGATTACACAGCCCTGAATGCCGCCACTGCACTGGCTACTTTGTCTATTCCCAGTTGAACTGAGAAAGTCTATTTTTCTAATGAACAGGCCTTTCCACGGATGGCCACAGTAGACACGTAGGATGTGTTTTTTATGATTCCAACACTGGAGACAGATAGGGAGGGATCTGCTTGTACCTGGCAGGGACTACAATATGCATTTACTCACTTGCCGCAGGATTTTACGCATAGTCCTGCCATTGCTCCTGCTACACTGGCTAGAGAGCTAGAAATACGAAAATTCTTTCAAGACATTCCTGTGGTTCATAATAAAACAGAATCTGTTTTGCCAAAATATGGAGCTTCCATTTCCAGGAACTAGAAGCGTACTTGTTTCTACATACCCAGAGCAAACAAGAGCAGAAAACTGGTAAAGTAACTCAGCTCTTCGACAGATACAGGCAGGTGCAACAGAAGGAAATCAAGCAGATTTCTGCTCTTGTTTCCATGGTCCTACAAGTGGCAGGAAGATGTGATCGCTGGGCAGCAATCCCCACCAACCTGAACTCATGGGCACGAAACAGGGCAAGGGGCACTTTAGGTTATTTTACTGGCTTTCAAGAAGACAGGCCACCTTAGCTAGGCAAATGGTAGCAAGCCATCACTCAGCAAGAGGTAAAGCTGATGAAAATGGCCAAGAGAGAAAGAGCAGAGTGAAAGAGAACTTTAAAAAGGAGAAGAGCAACTCTTTAGTGTACAAAGCCAGACTGCAGAGTGAGGAAAATCTGCAGTCTTGCCTGAAGTGCAGGCTTTGGAAAGGAAGCAGCAAGAAGGGGCTGCCTGAGTGCGTGGGTCGGTCCCGCCAGGCCTGCGGATATGGCATTACTGCCCCATGACACCGGCCCTTAATAAAGCCCTTCGCTAACTGCTCATTTTAGCGAAAGTCAAGCGGTTGTGCTGACAATTCTGCCATCAAGTGGGACCAAAAGTAATAAAGAGCTCCTTCCCAGCTGAGAGGAGGCTGAGAGCAGGCCTCATGGCGGCCTGCAGCTTCCTCACAAGGGGAGCAGAGGGGCAGGCGCTGAGCTGCCAGAGGACAGCAACAGGACCGAGGGAAGGGCACGGAGCTGTGACAGGGGAGGGTGAGGCTGGGTGGCTGGGACCAGTTCTTCACTGAGACGGTGGTCACAGAATCACAGAATGGCTGAGGTTGGAAGGGACCCCTGAAGATCATCCAATTCAAAACCCCCTGCCCAGCAGGGTCACCCAGAGCACATTGCGCAGGATGGCATCCAGGCACGTTTTTTAGAGTATCTCCAGAGAAGGAGACTCCACAACCTCTCTGGGCAACCTGTTCAAGTGCTCTGTCACCCTCACAGTAAAGAAATGCCCTCTCATATTCAGCCAGGACCTGCTGTGCTTCCGTTTGTGTCCGTTACCCCTCGTCCTGGGTTTAAACAGCGGCCTCCTGTACTGGATGAGACAGAAACAGCCCTTTTCAGCCCTGAGAAGACCAACCGCCACAGCTTCTTTCGGAAGGATGAAGGGGCAGGCACGCAGAGAAAAGGAATTCCTGCGACCTCACGGATTGTCCATGGCCTCTTCAGCTGTTCCTGGCATGGCCAAAGTGGCTGCAGGACCAACACAAGAGCCATCTACAATCCGAAGAAACGCTGATCATGGCATGTCTGTGAGAAACCACAAGTTACAGTCTTCCATTGGCACGGATAAAAGCATGGGGAAACCAATAGGACTCTCCACACAGAACCAGTGCCCGCAGGGTGTGAGAGTGCCCAAGCCATCCATGATGGAAATTCAGGATTACAAAAAAGGAAAGAGTCCTTTTTTGTCCAAAAATGTCCGAAATGTCCAAAAATCCCTGTGCTGGCTCTGCCCCCCTACCAGCACCAAGTCCCTGTGTCCGCTTCCTCAAGCCCAAATCCCTCCTCCGTCCGGACCAGGTCAAACAGAAGGAGCTTGGGGCATCCATCACCTGTCCAGTGGCCTCCAGGACACCACGCTCCCTCCCAGTTCCCATCTACTTTCACAGCACCGAGACCAGGTTCATGTCTGAGGAGCAGCACGAGGCCCTGGAGCTGCACATCCACAGCAAGAGGCTGCAGCACAGTGGGGACCACCTTAGCACAGAGCATGCGTCACAGCGAGCACTGCCCCAGGAGGAGGGGACCACCAGCACGGAGGGGACAACACCACCA
Organism: Anser brachyrhynchus; assembly: GCF_964034855.1. Lineage (NCBI taxonomy): Eukaryota > Metazoa > Chordata > Aves > Anseriformes > Anatidae > Anser > Anser brachyrhynchus. The sequence continues at coordinate 5,813,170 of NC_137697.1, forward strand.
AACAGAGCTGGTACTGAGGCAGGCCCCAAAGGGCACAAGTGGTGGCCCTGGAGTAGAAAATGCCCCAGCAGTGCTGAGAACTCCCCAGGCTTGGGCTCACGCTCCGAGAGCACCCCCAGGAGCACTCCACATGGCAGCTTCCCAGCAGGAAGGCCACACTGGTCGGCCATGACACCTCCCAGCTTAACAGCCTCCACAAGACCCCAAAAGCCCTGCAGCCACTCCAGCTCATCCTCACAGCACCACAGTGCCCCTGTCACCAGGTACACATGCTCCTGTCACTTGTGCCAAGCCTGTGGCACCAAAGGTACTTTAGCGGTACCGACCGGCAGCAGCGTCCACTCCATCCGGGATAAGATTTCCCAGGGGCAACAGAAGACATCACTGCTGCAGAGCTCTACATCTGAGCGCAGCTGCCACCCAGCCTGCAGGAGAGGCAGGGCATGGGGCTTCCAGGTTTCAAAAAACTCCAGTTTCCTACAGAAAAATATTGACTTGTCCATGAGAGAGCTCTGTGGGGTCTCCCCCTGGCAGCAAGGTAGGATGTGTTGGGGAAGTCTCAAGAAAAGTACGCCTTCTTGTTCTTGTGTATAACAGAATTCCCAAAGCCACTGTTCCAATCTTGAAATACCTGCAGGCCAGGTAATAATTTAGGCTGTGACACATGGGTACCGGCCGGGCTGTGCTGTCATAGAATCATAGAATCATAGAATCATAGAATATCCTGAGTTGGAAGGGACCCTTAAGGATCATCAAGTCCAACTCTTGATACCGCACAGGTCTACCCAAAAGTTCAGACCATGTGACTAAGTGCACAGTCCAATCTCTTCTTAAATTCAGACAGGCTCGGTGCAGTGACCACTTCCCTGGGGAGCCTGTTCCAGTGTGCAACCACCCTCTCTGTGAAGAACCCCCTCCTGATGTCGAGCCTAAATTTCCCCTGCCTCAGCTTAACCCCGTTCCCGCGGGTCCTGTCACTGGTGTTAATGGAGAAAAGGTCTCCTGCCTCTCGACACCCCCTTACGAGGAAGTTGTAGACTGTGATGAGGTCTCCCCTCAGCCTCCTCTTCTCCAGGCTGAACAGGCCCAGTGACCTCAGCCGTTCCTCGTACGTCTTCCCCTCCAGGCCTTTCACCATCTTCGTAGCCCTCCTCTGTACACTCTCCAACAGTTTCATGTCCTTTTTATACTGTGGTGCCCAGAACTGCACACAGTACTCGAGGTGAGGCCGCACCAGCGCAGAGTAGAGCGGGACAATCACCTCCCTTGACCTACTAGCGATGCCGTGCTTGATGCATCCCAGGACACGGTTGGCCCTCCTGGCCGCCAGGGCACACTGCTGGCTCATATTCAACTTGCTGTCTACCACGACCCCAGATCCCTGTCGCCCTGGGCAAGGGTCCTGTGGCTTTGAGCATTCTGCCATCATGGGGACGCTGCCCAGGGCTGCTGGCTCTTCCCAGCTACCCCTCTGCTGCATGCCGTGGACAGGGTGGGGGGCCAGGATGGCTCCCCCTGGGCTCCCTGCGTAGGGCCAGGGTCACATCCCAGCTCCCAGCTCCTCCCACACCCCACACCATACCCAATGCTCTGTCTCTGCCTGCAACTCCATCAGCAACCCTCCTGCAGTCCTTTGTTTGCTGAGCTGCCGCTGTCACCCTTGCCTTTTGGTTCTGGGTGGCGGGCACTTCCTTCAGCCCCTCCGGCCTCTGTCAGGTTTTCCAGCACCTTCCATAAAGCAGCACCCATGCCCTGTGTTGTCCCTCGCCAGCTCCCTTGCAGCTCTGGACACACACATCTCACCTGCTGCTTGCTGTCAGCCCCGTGGACTCCCATCTCCGTGATGCGTGACACACCGCCAGCTAGCCGTCCGTGGAGGGAATCCTGACAGGGACTGGAGGAGGAGCCCCTCGAAAGTCACGTTGTCTTGAAACGTGTGTTAAAGCAAAACTGGAGCTATGCATGGCCAAACTGCACAGCCTCAGAAAGCTGATTTCAGCCCCTTGTCAGACAGGGGCACGGCCTACAGCTGCTACGAGGGAAGCACTGGCCCTTCTGGGCACCCACCCCTTCTCCTGCCACCCCCACAGAAGAGGCCACTCCCCCTGTGAGAAACTAAGGTGCGTTTTTGCAGTAGAGAGCTAATTTTCTGTATTCCGAGCTAATTGTGTAGTCATAACAAAGAGAAATGCTAAGTAGATAAGTGGACAGTAGAAGGCCTCACTGTTCCAAAATAAGGTGGAAGCTTGAGAAAAACGGGATGAGCAGTGTGAGAACAGTAAAACAAAGATCACACGTTCTCAATACATAGCAAAGGGAAAAAAGGGAAAAAGGAGAAATTAAAGGGTTAAAAAAGAAAGAAAGAAAGAAAGAAAGAAAAATTGTGCATATATGGTATAGAGGAGCATCGAGTAGCTTGTGAGCCTGTAGTACTCAGCCAATGAGGAAACAGGGGAGGTGATCAGGTGTTGGGTAATAGGGAATAAAAGGTTATGATTTGTTTACAAAAATGCACTCCTAATTGGCAGGACGCCCGCCATTGCAATCATGAATAAAATAGCCTCACAGAAGATCCTGTCTGAAGAAAATTATTTGAGATTTTTCTCACAATACCAAGTTGGGAGAGAAGGGCTCTTGGTGGATACTATGCCAACAAGGGCCTCACTCTTCCATAGAATCATAGAATATCCCAAGTTAGAAGGGACCCACCTCGACCATCGAGTCCAACTCCTGGCTCCACAAAGGACCAAAAAACCAAACGCGATGTCTGAGAGCATTGTCTAAACACTGCATGGACTCTGACAGGCTCACTGCTGTGACCACATCCCTGGGGACCCTGTTCCAGTGCCCAACCATCCTCTTTGGTGAAGAACCTTTTCCTAACACCCAGCCTGACCCTCCCCTGTCACAGCTCCGTGCTGTTCCCTCAGGTCCCGTTGCTCTCCCAAAAGAGCAGAGATCAGCACCTTCCCCTCCACTCCCCAGAGGGAGCGGGTGCTGTTGATGGTCGGTACCGCTCCAGTACCCTGGGTGCCACAGGCTTGGTGCAAGTGCCATGAGCACATGTACCTTGTGGCAGGGGCCAGGATGATGACAAAGTCAGTTCTGCAGCCCCGGTCTTTTTGCAGTACTGTGTTGGCTGGGCTGGGAAGCACAGGGAGGGCCGTGGACAATCCAAGAGTCTGCTGGGACAGGTCCTTCCACCGACATCGCCCCTTGTCTGGTCAAGAAGACTCTCATGAAGGATCATCCCTGTTGCTGCTGGCTGGATGGTGGGACATACCCCATCTGGTGGCTCTCATGCACCATGCTGCCCAGCGCTGGCAGCTGGCTGGAGGAGCAGCCCCCTGTGCACATCATTTCAGCTCCGTTTCCTGCCTTGTGGTCCTGAACCTCAGTCTGGGCAGGTTCAGTTGCCATCTGCACCTGCAGGCAGTGCCCCTGCCTTGGGCAGCATTCTGGCTCCCTTGCAGCTCCAGATGCACTGAGGCCCCAACTCCTGCCCTGCTCTGTGAGCTGCAGGTTTGGGGCCTTTGCATATTTAAAAGCGATCGTGCAGGCATAACAGTGGCATAACAGTGGGGAGTATGCTAAGCAGATAAAGGGACATTGGAAGGTCCCACTCTCCCAAAACAAGGAGGATGGCTAAGAAATACAACACAAGCAGTTGCGGATACAGCAAAAACAAAAAGTCACGAGCCCCTCCAGTCACAAGAGAAGAAAAAAGGAGGGAAAAGGAGAAATTAAAGGTTGGTCAAATAAAATTGGACATATATGGTATAGCAACAAGCGTCGAGTAGGTTCTGAACCTGTACTACTCAGCCAGTGAGGAAACAGGGGAGGAATCAAGAATCGGGTAATAGGGGATATAAGGTTATGATACACGTCTGCTTCGCGCTCCTGCTTGCAGGACACCCGGCACTGCAATCATGAATAAAAAGCTAGTTCACTGAGATCCTCACCTGAGCCCGTGTTACTTTCTACAGATTGCTTCTCACAAGGGTATCCTGATGTGCCCCTTTTTCCCACACACGGTCCGTCAGTTATAGCTGGAGATGAGTTAACTCCAAGGAGGCCAAGCCTCTCGCGGGAGTCTGAGGGGGTGCATCTGGGTTTGCTCAATGCCTTTCACAGGAGCAGCCAGCTCCATGGCATTGCCTTTGCCCAAATCATCTAAATCATCACTGTCAGGAGGATCAGGAGAACCGCGATCGAGCCGGGTATCTCCTGAGTATTCATCAGCCTCTGCGTATGTAGCTCTCTCACCCTCAGGTAGGCAACTATTTTCTCGATGGATGCACGAAACAAGTCATGAGTTGTGAGCTACCAGTTGGGAATTGCAAGTTAGGAGTTTGAGAAGGTGTCAGTTAGAATACCCCTGAATTAAGAGAGGAATGGGTGAATTCACACTGGACTAATGGGCAAGCCCCCTGCCCTGGGACACCCCTTCCCTGCCACCCCCCTCCAGCCTGCAGGCACAGCCCACCGTGAGTCTGCCGGCGCTTCACAAACAAGACACGATTCCCACCATGGGGCTAGGAAGAGGATTTATTTGGACCGGAGGAGTGAGCTGCCTGGCCCCTGGTCCTCTGTCACACCTTTCCACAATTGCTACTTGTGACCGTGGGCCTTGCCCTGCAGGGCAGAGTAGAGTGCCCGCAGGTTCTGCCACTTGCTCTTGTGCACCGCCTCAGCAGAGTCTGCCTGGTGGGATCCCTGGTTCCACGAGGTGCTCGATGTCTTTGCAACTTTTCAGGGCATGCTGGGCAGGGCGCTGGTCCTTAGGGCTGCCCTGCCACCCTCCTCCTGGGGCACAGCTGACTGGGATGGATGCTTCGTGCCCAGACGTCTCTCAAGGATCTGCAGCTTCTTGGCACGAATGTGCAGCTCCAGGGCCTCACGCTGCTCCTCAGGCATAAACGTGGCCTCAGGGCTGTGGAAAAAGACAGGCACGGGGCGGGAGCGTGGTGTCCTCGAGGCTGCTGGGCAGGCAATGGATGCCCCAAGCCTCCTCTGCTTGACCTGGTCCGGATGCAGGAGGGGCTTGTGCTTGATGAAGCGGACACAGGGACTTCGTGGTGGTAAGGCTCCGGCCCCAGCACAGGCATTTTTGGGCAGTGCTCGATGCATCTTTTCAGTGGACCTCTGCACTGGCCCAGGGAAGCGTTGCAGCTGTACTTCCCGGCACTTCTTTGTTATGTGCTCACTGAGCTTGCTGCGGTGCTCTTCCTTCAGCTGCAGCTTCTTGATCCTGAGAGGCGCTGCAGTGTCGGGCTCTTTCCCATTCCTGACATCCGTCACAAACGGATCCAGGATGATAACATAGTCAGTTTGGCAGCCCTGGTCTTTATGCATAATTCCGTTGGCCGGGCTGGGAAGCACTGGAAGGGCCGTGGACAGTTCAAAAGGTGGCTGGGACAGGTCGTCCTGTGGAAGTCGCCCCTTGGACACCTCCTTCCACTGACATCGTCCCTCTTGTGGGTCAAGTAACCTCTCATGAACAATCATCCACCTTGCAGATGGCTCACTGTTATTGCACTGCGTGGAGCCCCGAATGTCAGTCCTGGGTTGCTGCTGTTTCATGGGGAGCCCGCCCAGTTTCCCTGCGCATTCCTTGGGACTAAGAGCACAGTCTGTGTGCCTGCCAGGTGCAGACCTGCCATCTCTTCTCTTTGCCTGGGGCAAAGGTAGTCCTTTTTCCCTCTTGGCCCAGCTGGGAAATGCTGAAGAGAGCATGGGCAACCCAAAAGGCTTCAGGAACTCCCCCTTCCTCTGAGGCAGCCCTCCATCAGGGCGGAGAACGCTCTCCCGGACAATGCAGTCCATTTGTGGTGGCTGGCTGGAGGAGCTGATCCCAGAGTGTGGCCCTTGCTTCCTCTTTCCTTCCATGTAATCCTGAATCTCCATCTTAGATATTTTGCGTGCCCTCAAGCCCTTTGGGCACTGGTTCTCTGTGGAGAGCCCACTTGGTTTCCCCATGCTTCTGTCGGTGTCAGTGGAAGACTCTAATTTGTGTTTTTTCACAGTCATGCCATGACCAGCATTTCTCTGGATTGTAGGTGGTCTTGCTGTTGGTCCTGCAGCCACTTTGGCCATGCCAGGAACAGCTGAAGAATCCATGGACAATCTGTGAGGCCGCAGGAATTCCTTTTCTCTTCTTGTCTGCTCCTCATCCTTATGAAAGAAGCTCTTGCGGATGGTGTTCTCAGGGCTCAGTACGGCTGGTTCTGCCCTGGGCTGTGCAGGAGGCCGCAATAACAATCCACTCATGTAAGGCAGCCCTCCATCCGGGTGGAGAATGCTCTCACGCACAATGCAGTCCATTTGTGGTGGCTGGCTGGAGGAGCTCACCTCAGAGTGCAACTCTTTGTCCCTGTCTCCTGCCCTACGATCCTGAGTCTCGGTTATTGAACGTTTGAGGGCTGTCAGGCCATGCGGTTGCTTGTTCCTTCTGGAGGAATCACTTGCTTTTTCCACACTTCCGCTGGTGTTGATAGAAGAGAGCAATTTGTCTTCTCTTCCAGAGATGCCACGATCATCTTTCCTTGGCATTGCAGCTCGTCCTGCTGCTTGTCCTGCAGCCACTTTAACCATATCAGGAACAGCTGGGGGGGCCATGGGCAATTTGAGAGGGCGAGTGAGCTGCACCCCTCTGTGAGGCAGCCCCCCGTCTGGGCGAATGATGGACTCACGTACGATGTGGTCCACAGTAACTGACCGGTAACGCCTCTTGCCGCCTGCAAAACAGGGAGGGAGTCTGAGCTGCAGTGGGAGAGAGGCACCAGGGCCACCGCAGCCCCATAGGGATGGGCTGCTCGGTGCTGAGGCTCACCCACGGGGGACTCACCTGGCTTTGGTACCGGTGGTTGCCGCTGCCGCCGTCCACAACTTCGCCGGAGTCGGCCGTCACCCTGTGGGCACAGAAGCACGGCACTGTGACCAACCTGGGGAGGGACCCACGGGACCCCTTCCAACACCTCCTGGCCCCCCAGTCCCAAAGCCCCGAGTCTCCCAGCCCCGAATTCCCCCACCCTCCAGCCCCCGTACCTGTCGGTCTCGACCCCTGGAGAGCAGGGAGATCCCGGCCAGCAAAAGCATGAGGCCGGGGATGAGGAAAAAGCTGCTGTCGTCAGCCATCGCTCACAGCCAGGTACGACCGCACTGGCAGACGGGGGGTGGTGGCCGGTGCTTTATAGGGTCACGGCCGTGAGGTCACAGACAGTACACGGCAACGCCTCTGTGAGGTCACAGCCCCCAGCCCACGTTGAAGCAGGCCGGTGCCCCTGTGCTGCATCCTGTGGGGAGGTGGGGGACCAGGACGGCTTCCCCGGGCTCCTCGCTTGGGGCCAGGGTCTGAGCCCACTGCCCAGCTCCAGCCGTGTCAGACAGCTGCTCCTGTCCCTGACCCCAAGCTGGTTAATATGCCACACTACAGGTTCCCTTCTGATGCCATCCATCCTTTCCTGGCTTCAGCTGAGATCGGGTTTTCTTCCTAGTAGCTGGTATGGTACTGTTTCTGGGTGTAGGAAGAGAATAATGCTGATCACAGACCAATATTTTAATTATTGCGTAGCAGTGCTTACATGGAGCCAAGGACGTTTCAGCTCCTCACGCTGCCCTGCCATCGAGGAGGCCGGGGGTGCACAAGGAGCTGGGAGGGGACAGAACCAGGACAGCTGACCCCAGCTGGCCAAAGGGATGTCTCATACCATATCGCGTCATGCTGAACAATAAAACTTGGGGGAGTTGGCCAGGGTGTGCCGCCACTGTCTGGGGACAAACTGGGCATTGGTCAGCAGGTGGTAAGCAATTGTGTTGTGCAAGTGCCGCGTGATGGCGCTCAAAATAATCTGCTGCATGAGCTTCTCTGGCACTGAGGTCAAACTAACAGGCCTATAGTTTCCCAGGTCTACCCTCCAGCCCTTCTTGTAGATGGGTGTCATGTTTGCTAGCCGCCAGTTGACTGGGACCTCCCCTGATAGCCAGGGCTGCTGATAAATGATGCAAAGCGGCTTGGCCAGCTCTTGAGCCAGTTCTCTCAGTACCCTCGGGTGGATCCCATCTGGCCCATTTGACTTGCATACATCTAAGTGCTGTAGCAGGTCGCCAACCATTTCCTCGTGGGTTGTGAGGGCCACGTTCTGCTCCCCGTCCCCTTCCTCCAGCTCAGGGTACCGGCTATCTAGAGAACAACTGGTCTTGCCGCTAAAGGCTGAGGCAAAGAAGGCATTAAACACCTCAGCCTTTTCCTCATCTCTCGCCACTAAGTTTCCCCCCGCATGCAGTAAAGGATGGAGATTCTCCTTAGTCCTCCTTTTTGTGTTAACGTACTTCTAAAAACATTTTCTGTTATCTTTAACAGCAGTAGCCAGATTGAGCTCCGGATGAGCTTTGGCCTTTCTAATTTTGCCCCTGCACATCCTTACAACATCCTTATAATCCTTCTGAGTGGCCCACCCTCTTTTCCAAAGATCATAAACCCTCTTTTTTTCCTTAAGCTCTAGCCACACCTCTCTGTTCAGCCAGGCTGGTCTTCTTCCATGCCGGCTCGTCTTCGGGCACATGGGGACAGACTGCTCCTGAGCCATTAAGATTTCCTTCCTGAGGAGTGCCCAGCCTTCCTGGACTCCTCTGCCCTTCAGAACTGCCTCCCAAGGGACTCTGCCAACCAGTGTCCTGAACGGCTCAAAGGCTGCCCTCCAGAAGTCCAAGACAGCAGCTTTACTGGTCCCCCTCCTGACTGCGCCAAGAATAGAGAACTGTACCGTTTCGTGGTCAATCTGCCCAAGACAGCTCCCAACCACCACATCTCCCACCACTCCTTCTCTGTTTGTGTGGTGGTTTTACCGTGCTAGGCAGCTGAACACCACAACCGCCCTCTCACTCCCCCTCCTTAGATGAGGAGGGGAAGAAGTAAAGGAAAGAACAACTCACGGGTTGAGATAAGGATGATTTAATTAAAGGAAAAAAAATAATTATTAAGGAAAGATTATTATTAATTAAACAATTTAACTAAACAATTTAACTAAACAATTAACAATTTAACTAAAGGGGAAAAAGGAAAGGGGAAAAGGGAGGGGGAAAGGGAAAACGAAACAAAACAAGTAAAGGCTATGTGGAAGTGCAGAGGAAAGAAATTACTCTCTGCTTCCCACAAATGAGCGATGCTTGACCACGTCCTTGAAGCAGGGCCTCAACGCACGTAGCCGGTGTTCGGGACGAGGACAGACGTTTTCACAACGAGAGCCCACCCCTCCCCTCTTCCTCCTTTTTCCACCTTTTATTGCTGAGTGTGACATCGTATGGTATGGAATATCCCTTTGGTTGGTTTAGGTCAGCTGCCCTGGTGACGTTTCTTTTCTCACATCTTTGCCCACCCCTAGTGGAGTTAGAGAGAGTCCTGATGCTGTGCCAGCACTGCTCAGCAGCAGACACAACACTGGTGTGATACCATCGCTGTTCTAGCTACGAGTGCAGAGCACAGCACTGTATGGGCTGCTGCAGGGAAAGTTAACATCCCAGCCCGACCCAGTACAGTTTGTGAGCAGAAGGTCTAGTGGGGCACCTCCCCTGGTAGGCTCACTAACCAGCTGCATCACGGAACTATCTTCCACGCTCTCCAGAAACCTCCTAGACTGCTTCCTCTGAGCTGTATCGCATTTCCAGGATATGTCTGGGAAGCTGAAGTCCCCTACGAGGACAAGAGCTGATGATTTCGCAACTTTTGCCAGCTGCCTGTAGAATTCCTCATCCGTCTCCTCATCCTGGTTTGGCGGTCTGTAACAGACCCCCACCAGGATGCTTGCCTTGTTGGCCTTCCCGCCGACCCTAACCCACAGGGACTCAGCCTTATCATTCCCAGTCTCAAGTTCCACAACGTCAAAACACTCTCTAATATAGAGAGCCACACCACCACCCCTTCTGCGCTGCCTGTCCCTTCTGAAGATCCTATAGCCAGTCATTGCAGCACTCCAGTCATGGGAGTGGTCCCACCACGTTTCAGTGATGGCAACGTCGTCATAGGTATGTTACTATGCGGTGTAACACTGTCTTATGATATGATGAAATTGCTGGTCATGAGACTAACCTGGTATTTGTACTCAGTCGGAGAATGGGAATCATTCCCAAAATACTCTTCTGAGCTCCTGGACCAAGAAACACTGCATTGAATGGGTGTGTCACCGCCCATATCATCCAGAAGCCTCCGGAAAGGTTGAGAGACACAATGGTCTGTTAAAGACTACAGTTCCCTTGCGTTGACCATAGAGGCTCCAAAGAGTGAGAAACAACCTGCAGCCAATAACACAGGCTCAGGCGAGAATCTCACTGAACTAGCATTTTTATTGGTGATTGCAGTGGTGGGCACCCTACAAGCAGGAGCGCGCAGCAGAGGTGTATCATAACCTTACATCCCCTATTACCCAACGTTTGATTCCTCCCATTTCCTCACTGGCTGAGCACTACAGGTTTACAACCTACTTGACGCTTATTACTATACCATACATGTACAATTTTATTTGACCGACTTTTAATGTCTCCTTTAGTTGTTGTTTTCGTTTTTGTTTTTTTCCCTTCTTCTCTTGTGACTAGAGGGACTTCTTCTGCCTTGACTAGACAGTGGGAACCTCCACTGTCCCCCTATCTTCTTAACATACTTGGCACTGTTATACCACCATTATGCCTGCACAATCACTTTTGAATATGCAAGGTTAGTGGCATTTTCCCCTGCAAAACCACAACTCTCATTCCCACAAAAGGCCACGTGGCGACCCACAGATTACACAGCCCTGAATGCCGCCACTGCACTGGCTACTTGGTCTATTCCCAGTTGAACTGATAAAGTCTATTTTTCTAATGAACAGGCGTTTCCACGGATGGACACAGTAGACACGTAGGATGTGTTTTTTACGATTCCAATACTGGAGACAGATAGAGAGGGATCTGCTTGTACCTGGCAGGGACTACAATATGCATTTACTCACTTGCCGCAGGATTTTAAACATAGTCCTGCCATTGCTCCTGCTACACTGGCTAGAGAGCTAGAAATACAAAAATTCTTTCAAGACATTCCTGTGGTTCATAATAAAACAGAATCTGTTTTGCCAAAATATGGAGCTTCCATTTCCAGGAACTAGAAGCGTACTTGTTTCTACATACCCAGAGCAAACAAGAGCAGAAAACTGGTAAAGTAACTCAGCTCTTCGACAGATACAGGCAGGTGCAACAGAAGGAAATCAAGCAGATTTCTGCTCTTGTTTCCATGGTCCTACAAGTGGCAGGAAGATGTGATCGCTGGGCAGCAATCCCCACCAACCTGAACCCATGGGCACGAAACAGGGCAAGGGGCACTTTAGGTTATTTTACTGGCTTTCAAGAAGACAGGCCACCTTAGCTAGGCAAATGGTAGCAAGCCATCACTCAGCAAGAGGTAAAGCTGATGAAAAATGCCAAGAGAGAAAGAGCAGAGTGAAAGAGAACTTTAAAAAGGAGAAGAGCAACTCTTTAGTGTACAAAGCCAGGCTGCAGAGTGAGGAAAATCTGCAGTCTTGCCTGAAGTGCAGGCTTTGGAAAGGAAGCAGCAAGAAGGGGCTGCCTGAGTGCGTGGGTCGGTCCTGCCAGGCCTGCGGATATGGCATTACTGCCCCATGACACCGGCCCTTAATAAAGCCCTTCGCTAACTGCTCATTTTAGCAAAAGTCAAGCGGTTGTGCTGACAATTCTGCCATCAAGTGGGACCAAAAGTAATAAAGAGCTCCTTCCCAGCTGAGAGGAGGCTGAGAGCAGGCCTCATGGCGGCCTGCAGCTTCCTCACAAGGGGAGCAGAGGGGCAGGCGCTGAGCTGCCAGAGGACAGCAACAGGACCGAGGGAAGGGCACGGAGCTGTGACAGGGGAGGGTGAGGCTGGGTGGCTGGGACCAGTTCTTCACTGAGACGGTGGTCACAGAATCACCGAATGGCTGAGGTTGGAAGGGACCCCTGAAGATCATCCAATTCAAAACCCCCTGCCCAGCAGGGTCACCCAGACCACATTGCGCAGGATGGCATCCAGGCGCGTTTTTTAGAATATCTCCAGAAAAGGAGACTCCACAACCTCTCTGGGCAACCTGTTCAAGTGCTCTGTCACCCTCACAGTAAAGAAATGCCCTCTCATATTCAGCCAGGACCTGCTGTGCTTCCGTTTGTGTCTGTTACCCCTCGTCCTGGGTTTAAACAGCGGCCTCCTGTACTGGATGAGACAGAAACAGCCCTTTTCAGCCCTGAGAAGACCAACCGCCACAGCTTCTTTCGGAAGGATGGAGGGGCAGGCACGCAGAGAAAAGGAATTCCTGCGACCTCACGGATTGTCCATGGCCTCTTCAGCTGTTCCTGGCATGGCCAAAGTGGCTGCAGGACCAACACAAGAGCCATCTACAATCCGAAGAAACGCTGATCATGGCATGTCTGTGAGAAACCACAAGTTACAGTCTTCCATTGGCACGGATAAAAGCATGGGGAAACCAATAGGACTCTCCACACAGAACCAGTGCCCGCAGGGTGTGAGAGTGCCCAAGCCATCCATGATGGAAATTCAGGATTACAAAAAAGGAAAGAGTCCTTTTTTGTCCAAAAATGTCCGAAATGTCCAAAAATCCCTGTGCTGGCTCTGCCCCCCTACCAGCACCAAGTCCCTGTGTCCGCTTCCTCAAGCCCAAATCCCTCCTCCGTCCGGACCAGGTCAAACAGAAGGAGCTTGGGGCATCCATCACCTGTCCAGTGGCCTCCAGGACACCACGCTCCCTCCCAGTTCCCATCTACTTTCACAGCACCGAGACCAGGTTCATGTCTGAGGAGCAGCACGAGGCCCTGGAGCTGCACATCCACAGCAAGAGGCTGCAGCACAGTGGGGACCACCTTAGCACAGAGCATGCGTCACAGCAAGCACTGCCCCAGGAGGAGGGGACCACCAGCACGGAGGGGACAACACCACCAAACAGAGCTGGTACTGAGGCAGGCCCCAAAGGGCACAAGTGGTGGCCCTGGAGTAGAAAATGCCCCAGCAGTGCTGAGAACTCCCCAGGCTTGGGCTCACGCTCCGAGAGCACCCCCAGGAGCACTCCACATGGCAGCTTCCCAGCAGGAAGGCCACACTGGTCGGCCATGACACCTCCCAGCTTAACAGCCTCCACAAGACCCCAAAAGCCCTGCAGCCACTCCAGCTCATCCTCACAGCACCACAGTGCCCCTGTCACCAGGTACACATGCTCCTGTCACTTGTGCCAAGCCTGTGGCACCAAAGGTACTTTAGCGGTACCGACCGGCAGCAGCGTCCACTCCATCCGGGATAAGATTTCCCAGGGGCAACAGAAGACATCACTGCTGCAGAGCTCTACATCTGAGCGCAGCTGCCACCCAGCCTGCAGGAGAGGCAGGGCATGGGGCTTCCAGGTTTCAAAAAACTCCAGTTTCCTACAGAAAAATATTGACTTGTCCATGAGAGAGCTCTGTGGGGTCTCCCCCTGGCAGCAAGGTAGGATGTGTTGGGGAAGTCTCAAGAAAAGTACGCCTTCTTGTTCTTGTGTATAACAGAATTCCCAAAGCCACTGTTCCAATCTTGAAATACCTGCAGGCCAGGTAATAATTTAGGCTTTGACACATGGGTACCGGCCGGGCTGTGCTGTCATAGAATCATAGAATCATAGAATCATAGAATCATAGAATATCCTGAGTTGGAAGGGACCCTTAAGGATCATCAAGTCCAACTCTTGATACCGCACAGGTCTACCCAAAAGTTCAGACCATGTGACTAAGTGCACAGTCCAATCTCTTCTTAAATTCAGACAGGCTCGGTGCAGTGACCACTTCCCTGGGGAGCCTGTTCCAGTGTGCAACCACCCTCTCTGTGAAGAACCCCCTCCTGATGTCGAGCCTAAATTTCCCCTGCCTCAGCTTAACCCCGTTCCCGCGGGTCCTGTCACTGGTGTTAATGGAGAAAAGGTCTCCTGCCTCTCGACACCCCCTTACGAGGAAGTTGTAGACTGTGATGAGGTCTCCCCTCAGCCTCCTCTTCTCCAGGCTGAACAGGCCCAGTGACCTCAGCCGTTCCTCGTACGTCTTCCCCTCCAGGCCTTTCACCATCTTCGTAGCCCTCCTCTGTACACTCTCCAACAGTTTCATGTCCTTTTTATACTGTGGTGCCCAGAACTGCACACAGTACTCGAGGTGAGGCCGCACCAGCGCAGAGTAGAGCGGGACAATCACCTCCCTTGACCTACTAGCGATGCCGTGCTTGATGCACCCCAGGACACGGTTGGCCCTCCTGGCCGCCAGGGCACACTGCTGGCTCATATTCAACTTGCTGTCTACCACGACCCCAGATCCCTGTCACCCTGGGCAAGGGTCCTGTGGCTTTGAGCATTCTGCCATCATGGGGACGCTGCCCAGGGCTGCTGGCTCTTCCCAGCTACCCCTCTGCTGCATGCCGTGGACAGGGTGGGGGGCCAGGATGGCTCCCCCTGGGCTCCCTGCGTAGGGCCAGGGTCACATCCCAGCTCCCAGCTCCTCCCACACCCCACACCATACCCAATGCTCTGTCTCTGCCTGCAACTCCATCAGCAACCCTCCTGCAGTCCTTTGTTTGCTGAGCTGCCGCTGTCACACTTGCCTTTTGGTTCCGGGTGGCGGGCACTTCCTTCAGCCCCTCCGGCCTCTGTCAGGTTTTCCAGCACCTTCCATAAAGCAGCACCCATGCCCTGTGTTGTCCCTCGCCAGCTCCCTTGCAGCTCTGGACACACACATCTCACCTGCTGCTTGCTGTCAGCCCCGTGGACTCCCATCTCCGTGATGCGTGACACACCGCCAGCTAGCCGTCCGTGGAGGGAATCCTGACAGGGACTGGAGGAGGAGCCCCTCGAAAGTCACGTTGTCTTGAAACGTGTGTTAAAGCAAAACTGGAGCTATGCATGGCCAAACTGCACAGCCTCAGAAAGCTGATTTCAGCCCCTTGTCAGACAGGGGCAGCGCCTACAGCTGCTACGAGGGAAGCACTGGCCCTTCTGGGCACCCACCCCTTCTCCTGCCACCCCCACAGAAGAGGCCACTCCCCCTGTGAGAAACTAAGGTGCGTTTTTGCAGCAGAGAGCTAATTTTCTGTATTCCGAGCTAATTGTGTAGTCATAACAAAGAGAAATGCTAAGTAGATAAGTGGACAGTAGAAGGCCTCACTGTTCCAAAATAAGGTGGAAGCTTGAGAAAAACGGGATGAGCAGTGTGAGAACAGTAAAACAAAGATCACACGTTCTCAATACATAGCAAAGGGAAAAAAGGGAAAAAGGAGAAATTAAAGGGTTAAAAAAGAAAGAAAGAAAGAAAGAAAGAAAGAAAAATTGTGCATATATGGTATAGAGGAGCATCGAGTAGCTTGTGAGCCTGTAGTACTCAGCCAATGAGGAAACAGGGGAGGTGATCAGGTGTTGGGTAATAGGGAATAAAAGGTTATGATTTGTTTACAAAAATGCACTCCTAATTGGCAGGACGCCCGCCATTGCAATCATGAATAAAATAGCCTCACAGAAGATCCTGTCTGAAGAAAATTATTTGAGATTTTTCTCACAATACCAAGTTGGGAGAGAAGGGCTCTTGGTGGATACTATGCCAACAAGGGCCTCACTCTTCCATAGAATCATAGAATATCCCAAGTTAGAAGGGACCCACCTCGATCATCGAGTCCAACTCCTGGCTCCACAAAGGACCAAAAAACCAAACGCGATGTCTGAGAGCATTGTCTAAACACTGCATGGACTCTGACAGGCTCACTGCTGTGACCACATCCCTGGGGACCCTGTTCCAGTGCCCAACCATCCTCTTTGGTGAAGAACCTTTTCCTAACACCCAGCCTGACCCTCCCCTGTCACAGCTCCGTGCTGTTCCCTCAGGTCCCGTTGCTCTCCCAAAAGAGCAGAGATCAGCACCTTCCCCTCCACTCCCCAGAGGGAGCGGGTGCTGTTGATGGTCGGTACCGCTCCAGTACCCTGGGTGCCACAGGCTTGGTGCAAGTGCCATGAGCACATGTACCTTGTGGCAGGGGCCAGGATGATGACAAAGTCAGTTCTGCAGCCCCGGTCTTTTTGCAGTACTGTGTTGGCTGGGCTGGGAAGCACAGGGAGGGCCGTGGACAATCCAAGAGTCTGCTGGGACAGGTCCTTCCACCGACATCGCCCCTTGTCTGGTCAAGAAGACTCTCATGAAGGATCATCCCTGTTGCTGCTTTCTGGATGGTGGGACATACCCCATCTGGTGGCTCTCATGCACCATGCTGCCCAGCGCTGGCGGCTGGCTGGAGGAGCAGCCCCCTGTGCACATCATTTCAGCTCCGTTTCCTGCCTTGTGGTCCTGAACCTCAGTCTGGGCAGGCTCAGTTGCCATCTGCACCTGCAGGCAGTGCCCCTGCCTTGGGCAGCATTCTGGCTCCCTTGCAGCTCCAGATGCACTGAGGCCCCAACTCCTGCCCTGCTGTGTGAGCTGCAGGTTTGGGGCCTTTGCATATTTAAAAGCGATCGTGCAGGCATAACAGTGGCATAACAGTGGGGAGTATGCTAAGCAGATAAAGGGACATTGGAAGGTCCCACTCTCCCAAAACAAGGAGGATGGCTAAGAAATACAACACAAGCAGTTGCGGATACAGCAAAAACAAAAAGTCACGAGCCCCTCCAGTCACAAGAGAAGAAAAAAGGAGGGAAAAGGAGAAATTAAAGGTTGGTCAAATAAAATTGGACATATATGGTATAGCAACAAGCGTCGAGTAGGTTCTGAACCTGTACTACTCAGCCAGTGAGGAAACAGGGGAGGAATCAAGAATCGGGTAATAGGGGATATAAGGTTATGATACACGTCTGCTTCGCGCTCCTGCTTGCAGGACACCCGGCACTGCAATCATGAATAAAAAGCTAGTTCACTGAGATCCTCAGCTGAGCCCGTGTTACTTTCTACAGATTGCTTCTCACAAGGGTATCCTGATGTGCCCCTTTTTCCCACACACGGTCCGTCAGTTATAGCTGGAGATGAGTTAACTCCAAGGAGGCCAAGCCTCTCGCGGGAGTCTGAGGGGGTGCATCTGGGTTTGCTCAATGCCTTTCACAGGAGCAGCCAGCTCCATGGCATTGCCTTTGCCCAAATCATCTAAATCATCACTGTCAGGAGGATCAGGAGAACCGCGATCGAGCCGGGTATCTCCTGAGTATTCATCAGCCTCTGCGTATGTAGCTCTCTCACCCTCAGGTAGGCAACTATTTTCTCGATGGATGCACGAAACAAGTCATGAGTTGTGAGCTACCAGTTGGGAATTGCAAGTTAGGAGTTTGAGAAGGTGTCAGTTAGAATACCCCTGAATTAAGAGAGGAATGGGTGAATTCACACTGGACTAATGGGCAAGCCCCCTGCCCTGGGACACCCCTTCCCTGCCACCCCCCTCCAGCCTGCAGCCACAGCCCACCGTGAGTCTGCCGGCGCTTCACAAACAAGACACGATTCCCACCATGGGGCTAGGAAGAGGATTTATTTGGACCGGAGGAGTGAGCTGCCTGGCCCCTGGTCCTCTGTCACACCTTTCCACAATTGCTACTTGTGACCGTGGGCCTTGCCCTACAGGGCAGAGTAGAGTGCCCGCAGGTTCTGCCACTTGCTCTTGTGCACCGCCTCAGCAGAGTCTGCCTGGTGGGATCCCTGGTTCCACGAGGTGCTCGATGTCTTTGCAACTTTTCAGGGCATGCTGGGCAGGGCGCTGGTCCTTAGGGCTGCCCTGCCACCCTCCTCCTGGGGCACAGCTGACTGGGATGGATGCTTCGTGCCCAGACGTCTCTCAAGGATCTGCAGCTTCTTGGCACGAATGTGCAGCTCCAGGGCCTCACGCTGCTCCTCAGGCATAAACGTGGCCTCAGGGCTGTGGAAAAAGACAGGCACGGGGCGGGAGCGTGGTGTCCTCGAGGCTGCTGGGCAGGCAATGGATGCCCCAAGCCTCCTCTGCTTGACCTGGTCCGGATGCAGGAGGGGCTTGTGCTTGATGAAGCGGACACAGGGACTTCGTGGTGGTAAGGCTCCGGCCCCAGCACAGGCATTTTTGGGCAGTGCTCGATGCATCTTTTCAGTGGACCTCTGCACTGGCCCAGGGAAGCGTTGCAGCTGTACTTCCCGGCACTTCTTTGTTATGTGCTCACTGAGCTTGCTGCGGTGCTCTTCCTTCAGCTGCAGCTTCTTGATCCTGAGAGGCGCTGCAGTGTCGGGCTCTTTCCCATTCCTGACATCCGTCACAAACGGATCCAGGATGATAACATAGTCAGTTTGGCAGCCCTGGTCTTTATGCATAATTCCGTTGGCCGGGCTGGGAAGCACTGGAAGGGCCGTGGACAGTTCAAAAGGTGGCTGGGACAGGTCGTCCTGTGGAAGTCGCCCCTTGGACACCTCCTTCCACTGACATCGTCCCTCTTGTGGGTCAAGTAACCTCTCATGAACAATCATCCACCTTGCAGATGGCTCACTGTTATTGCATTGCGTGGAGCCCCGAATGTCAGTCCTGGGTTGCTGCTGTTTCATGGGGAGCCCGCCCAGTTTCCCTGCGCATTCCTTGGGACTAAGAGCACAGTCTGTGTGCCTGCCAGGTGCAGACCTGCCATCTCTTCTCTTTGCCTGGGGCAAAGGTAGTCCTTTTTCCCTCTTGGCCCAGCTGGGAAATGCTGAAGAGAGCATGGGCAACCCAAAAGGCTTCAGGAACTCCCCCTTCCTCTGAGGCAGCCCTCCATCAGGGCGGAGAACGCTCTCCCGGACAATGCAGTCCATTTGTGGTGGCTGGCTGGAGGAGCTGATCCCAGAGTGTGGCCCTTGCTTCCTCTTTCCTTCCATGTAATCCTGAATCTCCATCTTAGATATTTTGCGTGCCCTCAAGCCCTTTGGGCACTGGTTCTCTGTGGAGAGCCCACTTGGTTTCCCCATGCTTCTGTCGGTGTCAGTGGAAGACTCTAATTTGTGTTTTTTCACAGTCATGCCATGACCAGCATTTCTCTGGATTGTAGGTGGTCTTGCTGTTGGTCCTGCAGCCACTTTGGCCATGCCAGGAACAGCTGAAGAATCCATGGACAATCTGTGAGGCCGCAGGAATTCCTTTTCTCTTCTTGTCTGCTCCTCATCCTTATGAAAGAAGCTCTTGCGGATGGTGTTCTCAGGGCTCAGTACGGCTGGTTCTGCCCTGGGCTGTGCAGGAGGCCGCAATAACAATCCACTCATGTAAGGCAGCCCTCCATCCGGGTGGAGAATGCTCTCACGCACAATGCAGTCCATTTGTGGTGGCTGGCTGGAGGAGCTCACCTCAGAGTGCAACACTTTGTCCCTGTCTCCTGCCCTACGATCCTGAGTCTCGGTTATTGAACGTTTGAGGGCTGTCAGGCCATGCGGTTGCTTGTTCCTTCTGGAGGAATCACTTGCTTTTTCCACACTTCCGCTGGTGTTGATAGAAGAGAGCAATTTGTCTTCTCTTCCAGAGATGCCACAATCATCTTTCCTTGGCATTGCAGCTCGTCCTGCTGCTTGTCCTGCAGCCACTTTAACCATATCAGGAACAGCTGGGGGGGCCATGGGCAATTTGAGAGGGCGAGTGAGCTGCACCCCTCTGTGAGGCAGCCCCCCGTCTGGGCGAATGATGGACTCACGTACGATGTGGTCCACAGTAACTGACCGGTAACGCCTCTTGCCGCCTGCAAAACAGGGAGGGAGTCTGAGCTGCAGTGGGAGAGAGGCACCAGGGCCACCGCAGCCCCATAGGGATGGGCTGCTCGGTGCTGAGGCTCACCCACGGGGGACTCACCTGGCTTTGGTACCGGTGGTTGCCGCTGCCGCCGTCCACAACTTCGCCGGAGTCGGCCGTCACCCTGTGGGCACAGAAGCACGGCACTGTGACCAACCTGGGGAGGGACCCACGGGACCCCTTCCAACACCTCCTGGCCCCCCAGTCCCAAAGCCCCGAGTCTCCCAGCCCCGAATTCCCCCACCCTCCAGCCCCCGTACCTGTCGGTCTCGACCCCTGGAGAGCAGGGAGATCCCGGCCAGCAAAAGCATGAGGCCGGGGATGAGGAAAAAGCTGCTGTCGTCAGCCATCGCTCACAGCCAGGTACGACCGCACTGGCAGACGGGGGGTGGTGGCCGGTGCTTTATAGGGTCACGGCCGTGAGGTCACAGACAGTACACGGCAACGCCTCTGTGAGGTCACAGCCCCCAGCCCACGTTGAAGCAGGCCGGTGCCCCTGTGCTGCATCCTGTGGGGAGGTGGGGGACCAGGACGGCTTCCCCGGGCTCCTCGCTTGGGGCCAGGGTCTGAGCCCACTGCCCAGCTCCAGCCGTGTCGGACAGCTGCTCCTGTCCCTGACCCCAAGCTGGTTAATATGCCACACTACAGGTTCCCTTCTGATGCCATCCATCCTTTCCTGGCTTCAGCTGAGATCGGGTTTTCTTCCTAGTAGCTGGTATGGTACTGTTTCTGGGTGTAGGAAGAGAATAATGCTGATCACAGACCAATATTTTAATTATTGCGTAGCAGTGCTTACATGGAGCCAAGGACGTTTCAGCTCCTCACGCTGCCCTGCCATCGAGGAGGCCGGGGGTGCACAAGGAGCTGGGAGGGGACAGAACCAGGACAGCTGACCCCAGCTGGCCAAAGGGATGTCTCATACCATATCGCGTCATGCTGAACAATAAAACTTGGGGGAGTTGGCCAGGGTGTGCCGCCACTGTCTGGGGACAAACTGGGCATTGGTCAGCAGGTGGTAAGCAATTGTGTTGTGCAAGTGCCGCGTGATGGCGCTCAAAATAATCTGCTGCATGAGCTTCTCTGGCACTGAGGTCAAACTAACAGGCCTATAGTTTCCCAGGTCTACCCTCCAGCCCTTCTTGTAGATGGGTGTCATGTTTGCTAGCCGCCAGTTGACTGGGACCTCCCCTGATAGCCAGGGCTGCTGATAAATGATGCAAAGCGGCTTGGCCAGCTCTTGAGCCAGTTCTCTCAGTACCCTCGGGTTGATCCCATCTGGCCCATTTGACTTGCATACATCTAAGTGCTGTAGCAGGTCGCCAACCATTTCCTCGTGGGTTGTGAGGGCCACGTTCTGCTCCCCGTCCCCTTCCTCCAGCTCAGGGTACCGGCTATCTAGAGAACAACTGGTCTTGCCGCTAAAGGCTGAGGCAAAGAAGGCATTAAACACCTCAGCCTTTTCCTCATCTCTCGCCACTAAGTTTCCCCCCGCATGCAGTAAAGGATGGAGATTCTCCTTAGTCCTCCTTTTTGTGTTAACGTACTTCTAAAAACATTTTCTGTTATCTTTAACAGCAGTAGCCAGATTGAGCTCCGGATGAGCTTTGGCCTTTCTAATTTTGCCCCTGCACATCCTTACAACATCCTTATAATCCTTCTGAGTGGCCCACCCTCTTTTCCAAAGATCATAAACCCTCTTTTTTTCCTTAAGCTCTAGCCACACCTCTCTGTTCAGACAGGCTGGTCTTCTTCCATGCCGGCTCGTCTTCGGGCACGTGGGGACAGACTGCTCCTGAGCCATTAAGATTTCCTTCCTGAGGAGTGCCCAGCCTTCCGGGACTCCTCTGCCCTTCAGAACTGCCTCCCAAGGGACTCTGCCAACCAGTGTCCTGAACGGCTCAAAGGCTGCCCTCCAGAAGTCCAAGACAGCAGCTTTACTGGTCCCCCTCCTGACTGCGCCAAGAATAGAGAACTGTACCGTTTCGTGGTCAATCTGCCCAAGACAGCTCCCAACCACCACATCTCCCACCACTCCTTCTCTGTTTGTGTGGTGGTTTTACCGTGCTAGGCAGCTGAACACCACAACCGCCCTCTCACTCCCCCTCCTTAGATGAGGAGGGGAAGAAGTAAAGGAAAGAACAACTCACAGGTTGAGATAAGGATGATTTAATTAAAGGAAAAAAAATAATTATTAAGGAAAGATTATTATTAATTAAACAATTTAACTAAACAATTTAACTAAACAATTAACAATTTAACTAAAGGGGAAAAAGGAAAGGGGAAAAGGGAGGGGGAAAGGGAAAACGAAACAAAACAAGTAAAGGCTATGTGGAAGTGCAGAGGAAAGAAATTACTCTCTGCTTCCCACAAATGAGCGATGCTTGACCACGTCCTTGAAGCAGGGCCTCAACGCACGTAGCCGGTGTTCGGGACGAGGACAGACGTTTTCACAACGAGAGCCCACCCCTCCCCTCTTCCTCCTTTTTCCACCTTTTATTGCTGAGTGTGACATCGTATGGTATGGAATATCCCTTTGGTTGGTTTAGGTCAGCTGCCCTGGTGACGTTTCTTTTCTCACATCTTTGCCCACCCCTAGTGGAGTTAGAGAGAGTCCTGATGCTGTGCCAGCACTGCTCAGCAGCAGACACAACACTGGTGTGATACCATCGCTGTTCTAGCTACGAGTGCAGAGCACAGCACTGTATGGGCTGCTGCAGGGAAAGTTAACATCCCAGCCCGACCCAGTACAGTTTGTGAGCAGAAGGTCTAGTGGGGCACCTCCCCTGGTAGGCTCACTAACCAGCTGCATCACGGAACTATCTTCCACGCTCTCCAGAAACCTCCTAGACTGCTTCCTCTGAGCTGTATCGCATTTCCAGGATATGTCTGGGAAGCTGAAGTCCCCTACGAGGACAAGAGCTGATGATTTCGCAACTTTTGCCAGCTGCCTGTAGAATTCCTCATCCGTCTCCTCATCCTGGTTTGGCGGTCTGTAACAGACCCCCACCAGGATGCTTGCCTTGTTGGCCTTCCCGCCGACCCTAACCCACAGGGACTCAGCCTTATCATTCCCAGTCTCAAGTTCCACAACGTCAAAACACTCTCTAATATAGAGAGCCACACCACCACCCCTTCTGCGCTGCCTGTCCCTTCTGAAGATCCTATAGCCAGTCATTGCAGCACTCCAGTCATGGGAGTGGTCCCACCACGTTTCAGTGATGGCAACGTCGTCATAGGTATGTTACTATGCGGTGTAACACTGTCTTATGATATGATGAAATTGCTGGTCATGAGACTAACCTGGTATTTGTACTCAGTCGGAGAATGGGAATCATTCCCAAAATACTCTTCTGAGCTCCTGGACCAAGAAACACTGCATTGAATGGGTGTGTCACCGCCCATATCATCCAGAAGCCTCCGGAAAGGTTGAGAGACACAATGGTCTGTTAAAGACTACAGTTCCCTTGCGTTGACCATAGAGGCTCCAAAGAGTGAGAAACAACCTGCAGCCAATAACACAGGCTCAGGCGAGGATCTCACTGAACTAGCATTTTTATTGGTGATTGCAGTGGTGGGCACCCTACAAGCAGGAGCGCGCAGCAGAGGTGTATCATAACCTTACATCCCCTATTACCCAACGTTTGATTCCTCCCATTTCCTCACTGGCTGAGCACTACAGGTTTACAACCTACTTGACGCTTATTACTATACCATACATGTACAATTTTATTGGACCGACTTTTAATGTCTCCTTTAGTTGTTGTTTTCGTTTTTGTTTTTTTCCCTTCTTCTCTTGTGACTAGAGGGACTTCTGCCTTGACAAGACAGTGGGAACCTTCACTGTCCCCCTATCTTCTTAACATACTTGGCACTGTTATACCACCATTATGCCTGCACAATCACTTTTGAATATGCAAGGTTAGTGGCATTTTCCCCTGCAAAACCACAACTCTCATTCCCACAAAAGGCCACGTGGCGACCCACAGATTACACAGCCCTGAATGCCGCCACTGCACTGGCTACTTGGTCTATTCCCAGTTGAACTGATAAAGTCTATTTTTCTAATGAACAGGCGTTTCCACGGATGGACACAGTAGACACGTAGGATGTGTTTTTTACGATTCCAATACTGGAGACAGATAGAGAGGGATCTGCTTGTACCTGGCAGGGACTACAATATGCATTTACTCACTTGCCGCAGGATTTTAAACATAGTCCTGCCATTGCTCCTGCTACACTGGCTAGAGAGCTAGAAATACAAAAATTCTTTCAAGACATTCCTGTGGTTCATAATAAAACAGAATCTGTTTTGCCAAAATATGGAGCTTCCATTTCCAGGAACTAGAAGCGTACTTGTTTCTACATACCCAGAGCAAACAAGAGCAGAAAACTGGTAAAGTAACTCAGCTCTTCGACAGATACAGGCAGGTGCAACAGAAGGAAATCAAGCAGATTTCTGCTCTTGTTTCCATGGTCCTACAAGTGGCAGGAAGATGTGATCGCTGGGCAGCAATCCCCACCAACCTGAACCCATGGGCACGAAACAGGGCAAGGGGCACTTTAGGTTATTTTACTGGCTTTCAAGAAGACAGGCCACCTTAGCTAGGCAAATGGTAGCAAGCCATCACTCAGCAAGAGGTAAAGCTGATGAAAATGGCCAAGAGAGAAAGAGCAGAGTGAAAGAGAACTTTAAAAAGGAGAAGAGCAACTCTTTAGTGTACAAAGCCAGGCTGCAGAGTGAGGAAAATCTGCAGTCTTGCCTGAAGTGCAGGCTTTGGAAAGGAAGCAGCAAGAAGGGGCTGCCTGAGTGCGTGGGTCGGTCCTGCCAGGCCTGCGGATATGGCATTACTGCCCCATGACACCGGCCCTTAATAAAGCCCTTCGCTAACTGCTCATTTTAGCAAAAGTCAAGCGGTTGTGCTGACAATTCTGCCATCAAGTGGGACCAAAAGTAATAAAGAGCTCCTTCCCAGCTGAGAGGAGGCTGAGAGCAGGCCTCATGGCGGCCTGCAGCTTCCTCACAAGGGGAGCAGAGGGGCAGGCGCTGAGCTGCCAGAGGACAGCAACAGGACCGAGGGAAGGGCACGGAGCTGTGACAGGGGAGGGTGAGGCTGGGTGGCTGGGACCAGTTCTTCACTGAGACGGTGGTCACAGAATCACAGAATGGCTGAGGTTGGAAGGGACCCCTGAAGATCATCCAATTCAAAACCCCCTGCCCAGCAGGGTCACCCAGACCACATTGCGCAGGATGGCATCCAGGCACGTTTTTTAGAGTATCTCCAGAGAAGGAGACTCCACAACCTCTCTGGGCAACCTGTTCAAGTGCTCTGTCACCCTCACAGTAAAGAAATGCCCTCTCATATTCAGCCAGGACCTGCTGTGCTTCCGTTTGTGTCTGTTACCCCTCGTCCTGGGTTTAAACAGCGGCCTCCTGTACTGGATGAGACAGAAACAGCCCTTTTCAGCCCTGAGAAGACCAACCGCCACAGCTTCTTTCGGAAGGATGAAGGGGCAGGCACGCAGAGAAAAGGAATTCCTGCGACCTCACGGATTGTCCATGGCCTCTTCAGCTGTTCCTGGCATGGCCAAAGTGGCTGCAGGACCAACACAAGAGCCATCTACAATCCGAAGAAACGCTGATCATGGCATGTCTGTGAGAAACCACAAGTTACAGTCTTCCATTGGCACGGATAAAAGCATGGGGAAACCAATAGGACTCTCCACAAAGAACCAGTGCCCGCAGGGTGTGAGAGTGCCCAAGCCATCCATGATGGAAATTCAGGATTACAAAAAAGGAAAGAGTCCTTTTTTGTCCAAAAATGTCCGAAATGTCCAAAAATCCCTGTGCTGGCTCTGCCCCCCTACCAGCACCAAGTCCCTGTGTCCGCTTCCTCAAGCCCAAATCCCTCCTCCATCCGGACCAGGTCAAACAGAAGGAGCTTGGGGCATCCATCACCTGTCCAGTGGCCTCCAGGACACCACGCTCCCTCCCAGTTCCCATCTACTTTCACAGCACCGAGACCAGGTTCATGTCTGAGGAGCAGCACGAGGCCCTGGAGCTGCACATC
The DNA here is from genome assembly GCF_964034855.1 of Anser brachyrhynchus. Lineage (NCBI taxonomy): Eukaryota > Metazoa > Chordata > Aves > Anseriformes > Anatidae > Anser > Anser brachyrhynchus. The sequence goes on from NC_137697.1 coordinate 5,839,006, forward strand.
CACAGCAAGAGGCTGCAGCACAGTGGGGACCACCTTAGCACAGAGCATGCGTCACAGCGAGCACTGCCCCAGGAGGAGGGGACCACCAGCACGGAGGGGACAACACCACCAAACAGAGCTGGTACTGAGGCAGGCCCCAAAGGGCACAAGTGGTGGCCCTGGAGTAGAAAATGCCCCAGCAGTGCTGAGAACTCCCCAGGCTTGGGCTCACGCTCCGAGAGCACCCCCAGGAGCACTCCACATGGCAGCTTCCCAGCAGGAAGGCCACACTGGTCGGCCATGACACCTCCCAGCTTAACAGCCTCCACAAGACCCCAAAAGCCCTGCAGCCACTCCAGCTCATCCTCACAGCACCACAGTGCCCCTGTCACCAGGTACACATGCTCCTGTCACTTGTGCCAAGCCTGTGGCACCAAAGGTACTTTAGCGGTACCGACCGGCAGCAGCGTCCACTCCATCCGGGATAAGATTTCCCAGGGGCAACAGAAGACATCACTGCTGCAGAGCTCTACATCTGAGCGCAGCTGCCACCCAGCCTGCAGGAGAGGCAGGGCATGGGGCTTCCAGGTTTCAAAAAACTCCAGTTTCCTACAGAAAAATATTGACTTGTCCATGAGAGAGCTCTGTGGGGTCTCCCCCTGGCAGCAAGGTAGGATGTGTTGGGGAAGTCTCAAGAAAAGTACGCCTTCTTGTTCTTGTGTATAACAGAATTCCCAAAGCCACTGTTCCAATCTTGAAATACCTGCAGGCCAGGTAATAATTTAGGCTTTGACACATGGGTACCGGCCGGGCTGTGCTGTCATAGAATCATAGAATCATAGAATCATAGAATCATAGAATATCCTGAGTTGGAAGGGACCCTTAAGGATCATCAAGTCCAACTCTTGATACCGCACAGGTCTACCCAAAAGTTCAGACCATGTGACTAAGTGCACAGTCCAATCTCTTCTTAAATTCAGACAGGCTCGGTGCAGTGACCACTTCCCTGGGGAGCCTGTTCCAGTGTGCAACCACCCTCTCTGTGAAGAACCCCCTCCTGATGTCGAGCCTAAATTTCCCCTGCCTCAGCTTAACCCCGTTCCCGCGGGTCCTGTCACTGGTGTTAATGGAGAAAAGGTCTCCTGCCTCTCGACACCCCCTTACGAGGAAGTTGTAGACTGTGATGAGGTCTCCCCTCAGCCTCCTCTTCTCCAGGCTGAACAGGCCCAGTGACCTCAGCCGTTCCTCGTACGTCTTCCCCTCCAGGCCTTTCACCATCTTCGTAGCCCTCCTCTGTACACTCTCCAACAGTTTCATGTCCTTTTTATACTGTGGTGCCCAGAACTGCACACAGTACTCGAGGTGAGGCCACACCAGCGCAGAGTAGAGCGGGACAATCACCTCCCTTGACCTACTAGCGATGCCGTGCTTGATGCACCCCAGGACACGGTTGGCCCTCCTGGCCGCCAGGGCACACTGCTGGCTCATATTCAACTTGCTGTCTACCACGACCCCAGATCCCTGTCGCCCTGGGCAAGGGTCCTGTGGCTTTGAGCATTCTGCCATCATGGGGACACTGCCCAGGGCTGCTGGCTCTTCCCAGCTACCCCTCTGCTGCATGCCGTGGACAGGGTGGGGGGCCAGGATGGCTCCCCCTGGGCTCCCTGCGTAGGGCCAGGGTCACATCCCAGCTCCCAGCTCCTCCCACACCCCACACCATACCCAATGCTCTGTCTCTGCCTGCAACTCCATCAGCAACCCTCCTGCAGTCCTTTGTTTGCTGAGCTGCCGCTGTCACACTTGCCTTTTGGTTCCGGGTGGCGGGCACTTCCTTCAGCCCCTCCGGCCTCTGTCAGGTTTTCCAGCACCTTCCATAAAGCAGCACCCATGCCCTGTGTTGTCCCTCGCCAGCTCCCTTGCAGCTCTGGACACACACATCTCACCTGCTGCTTGCTGTCAGCCCCGTGGACTCCCATCTCCGTGATGCGTGACACACCGCCAGCTAGCCGTCCGTGGAGGGAATCCTGACAGGGACTGGAGGAGGAGCCCCTCGAAAGTCACGTTGTCTTGAAACGTGTGTTAAAGCAAAACTGGAGCTATGCATGGCCAAACTGCACAGCCTCAGAAAGCTGATTTCAGCCCCTAGTCAGACAGGGGCAGCGCCTACAGCTGCTACGAGGGAAGCACTGGCCCTTCTGGGCACCCACCCCTTCTCCTGCCACCCCCACAGAAGAGGCCACTCCCCCTGTGAGAAACTAAGGTGCGTTTTTGCAGCAGAGAGCTAATTTTCTGTATTCCGAGCTAATTGTGTAGTCATAACAAAGAGAAATGCTAAGTAGATAAGTGGACAGTAGAAGGCCTCACTGTTCCAAAATAAGGTGGAAGCTTGAGAAAAACGGGATGAGCAGTGTGAGAACAGTAAAACAAAGATCACACGTTCTCAATACATAGCAAAGGGAAAAAAGGGAAAAAGGAGAAATTAAAGGGTTAAAAAAGAAAGAAAGAAAGAAAGAAAGAAAAATTGTGCATATATGGTATAGAGGAGCATCGAGTAGCTTGTGAGCCTGTAGTACTCAGCCAATGAGGAAACAGGGGAGGTGATCAGGTGTTGGGTAATAGGGAATAAAAGGTTATGATTTGTTTACAAAAATGCACTCCTAATTGGCAGGACGCCCGCCATTGCAATCATGAATAAAATAGCCTCACAGAAGATCCTGTCTGAAGAAAATTATTTGAGATTTTTCTCACAATACCAAGTTGGGAGAGAAGGGCTCTTGGTGGATACTATGCCAACAAGGGCCTCACTCTTCCATAGAATCATAGAATATCCCAAGTTAGAAGGGACCCACCTCGATCATCGAGTCCAACTCCTGGCTCCACAAAGGACCAAAAAACCAAACGCGATGTCTGAGAGCATTGTCTAAACACTGCATGAACTCTGACAGGCTCACTGCTGTGACCACATCCCTGGGGACCCTGTTCCAGTGCCCAACCATCCTCTTTGGTGAAGAACCTTTTCCTAACACCCAGCCTGACCCTCCCCTGTCACAGCTCCGTGCTGTTCCCTCAGGTCCCGTTGCTCTCCCAAAAGAGCAGAGATCAGCACCTTCCCCTCCACTCCCCAGAGGGAGCGGGTGCTGTTGATGGTCGGTACCGCTCCAGTACCCTGGGTGCCACAGGCTTGGTGCAAGTGCCATGAGCACATGTACCTTGTGGCAGGGGCCAGGATGATGACAAAGTCAGTTCTGCAGCCCCGGTCTTTTTGCAGTACTGTGTTGGCTGGGCTGGGAAGCACAGGGAGGGCCGTGGACAATCCAAGAGTCTGCTGGGACAGGTCCTTCCACCGACATCGCCCCTTGTCTGGTCAAGAAGACTCTCATGAAGGATCATCCCTGTTGCTGCTGGCTGGATGGTGGGACATACCCCATCTGGTGGCTCTCATGCACCATGCTGCCCAGCGCTGGCGGCTGGCTGGAGGAGCAGCCCCCTGTGCACATCATTTCAGCTCCGTTTCCTGCCTTGTGGTCCTGAACCTCAGTCTGGGCAGGTTCAGTTGCCATCTGCACCTGCAGGCAGTGCCCCTGCCTTGGGCAGCATTCTGGCTCCCTTGCAGCTCCAGATGCACTGAGGCCCCAACTCCTGCCCTGCTCTGTGAGCTGCAGGTTTGGGGCCTTTGCATATTTAAAAGCGATCGTGCAGGCATAACAGTGGCATAACAGTGGGGAGTATGCTAAGCAGATAAAGGGACATTGGAAGGTCCCACTCTCCCAAAACAAGGAGGATGGCTAAGAAATACAACACAAGCAGTTGCGGATACAGCAAAAACAAAAAGTCACGAGCCCCTCCAGTCACAAGAGAAGAAAAAAGGAGGGAAAAGGAGAAATTAAAGGTTGGTCAAATAAAATTGGACATACATGGTATAGCAACAAGCGTCGAGTAGGTTCTGAACCTGTACTACTCAGCCAGTGAGGAAACAGGGGAGGAATCAAGAATCGGGTAATAGGGGATATAAGGTTATGATACACGTCTGCTTCGCGCTCCTGCTTGCAGGACACCCGGCACTGCAATCATGAATAAAAAGCTAGTTCACTGAGATCCTCAGCTGAGCCCGTGTTACTTTCTACAGATTGCTTCTCACAAGGGTATCCTGATGTGCCCCTTTTTCCCACACACGGTCCGTCAGTTATAGCTGGAGATGAGTTAACTCCAAGGAGGCCAAGCCTCTCGCGGGAGTCTGAGGGGGTGCATCTGGGTTTGCTCAATCCCTTTCACAGGAGCAGCCAGCTCCATGGCATTGCCTTTGCCCAAATCATCTAAATCATCACTGTCAGGAGGATCAGGAGAACCGCGATCGAGCTGAGTATCTCCTGAGTATTCATCAGCCTCTGCGTATGTAGCTCTCTCACCCTCAGGTAGGCAACTATTTTCTCGATGGATGCACGAAACAAGTCATGAGTTGTGAGCTACCAGTTGGGAATTGCAAGTTAGGAGTTTGAGAAGGTGTCAGTTAGAATACCCCTGAATTAAGAGAGGAATGGGTGAATTCACACTGGACTAATGGGCAAGCCCCCTGCCCTGGGACACCCCTTCCCTGCCACCCCCCTCCAGCCTGCAGCCACAGCCCACCGTGAGTCTGCCGGCGCTTCACAAACAAGACACGATTCCCACCATGGGGCTAGGAAGAGGATTTATTTGGACCGGAGGAGTGAGCTGCCTGGACCCTGGTCCTCTCTCACACCTTTCCACAATTGCTACTTGTGACCGTGGGCCTTGCCCTACAGGGCAGAGTAGAGTGCCCGCAGGTTCTGCCACTTGCTCTTGTGCACCGCCTCAGCAGAGTCTGCCTGGTGGGATCCCTGGTTCCACGAGGTGCTCGATGTCTTTGTAGCTTTGCAGGGCATGCTGGGCAGGGCGCTGGTCCTTAGGGCTGCCCTGCCACCCTCCTCCTGGGGCACAGCTGACTGGGATGGATGCTTCGTGCCCAGACATCTCTCAAGGATCTGCAGCTTCTTGGCACGAATGTGCAGCTCCAGGGCCTCACGCTGCTCCTCAGGCATAAACGTGGCCTCAGGGCTGTGGAAAAAGACAGGCACGGGGCGGGAGCGTGGTGTCCTCGAGGCCGCTGGGCAGGCAATGGATGCCCCAAGCCTCCTCTGCTTGACCTGGTCCGGATGGAGGAGGGGCTTGTGCTTGATGAAGCGGACACAGGGACTTCGTGGTGGTAAGGCTCCGGCCCCAGCACAGGCATTTTTGGGCAGTGCTCGATGCATCTTTTCAGTGGACCTCTGCACTGGCCCAGGGAAGCGTTGCAGCTGTACTTCCCGGCACTTCTTTGTTATGTGCTCACTGAGCTTGCTGCGGTGCTCTTCCTTCAGCTGCAGCTTCTTGATCCTGAGAGGCGCTGCAGTGTCAGGCTCTTTCCCATTCCTGACATCCGTCACAAACGGATCCAGGATGATAACATAGTCAGTTTGGCAGCCCTGGTCTTTATGCATAATTCCGTTGGCCGGGCTGGGAAGCACTGGAAGGGCCGTGGACAGTTCAAAAGGTGGCTGGGACAGGTCGTCCTGTGGAAGTCGCCCCTTGGACACCTCCTTCCACTGACATCGTCCCTCTTGTGGGTCAAGTAACCTCTCGTGAACAATCATCCACCTTGCAGATGGCTCACTGTTATTGCACTGCGTGGAGCCCCGAATGTCAGTCCTGGGTTGCTGCTGTTTCATGGGGAGCGCGCCCAGTTTCCCTGCACATTCCTTGGGACTAAGAGCACAGTCTGTGTGCCTGCCAGGTGCAGACCTGTCATCTCTTCTATTTGCCTGGGGCAAAGGTAGTCCTTTTTCCCTCTTGGCCCAGCTGGGAAATGCTGAAGAGAGCATGGGCAACCCAAAAGGCTTCAGGAACTCCCTCTTCCTCTGAGGCAGCCCTCCATCAGGGCGGAGAATGCTCTCCCGGACAATGCAGTCCATTTGTGGTGGCTGGCTGGAGGAGCTGATCCCTGAGTGTGGCCCTTGCTTCCTCTTTCCTTCCATGTAATCCTGAATCTCCATCTTAGGTATTTTGCGTGCCCTCAAGCCCTTTGGGCATTGGTTCTCTGTGGAGAGCCCACTTGGTTTCCCCATGCTTCTGTCGGTGTCAGTGGAAGACTCTAATTTGTGTTTTTTCACAGTCATGCCATGACCAGCATTTCTCTGGATTGTAGGTGGTCTTGCTGTTGGTCCTGCAGCCACTTTGGCCATGCCAGGAACAGCTGAAGAAGCCATGGACAATCTGTGAGGCCGCAGGAATTCCTTTTCTCTTCTTGTCTGCTCCTCATCCTTATGAAAGAAGCTCTTGCGGATGGTGTTCTCAGGGCTCAGTACGGCTGGTTCTGCCCTGGGCTGTGCAGGAGGCCGCAATAACAATCCACTCATGTAAGGCAGCCCTCCATCCGGGTGGAGAATGCTCTCACGCACAATGCAGTCCATTTGTGGTGGCTGGCTGGAGGAGCTCACCTCAGAGTGCAACTCTTTGTCCCTGTCTCCTGCCCTACGATCCTGAGTCTCGGTTATTGAACGTTTGAGGGCTGTCAGGCCATGCGGTTGCTTGTTCCTTCTGGAGGAATCACTTGCTTTTTCCACACTTCCGCTGGTGTTGATAGAAGAGAGCAATTTGTCTTCTCTTCCAGAGATGCCACAATCATCTTTCCTTGGCATTGCAGCTCGTCCTGCTGCTTGTCCTGCAGCCACTTTAACCATATCAGGAACAGCTGGGGGGGCCATGGGCAATTTGAGAGGGCGAGTGAGCTGCACCCCTCTGTGAGGCAGCCCCCCGTCTGGGCGAATGATGGACTCACGTACGTTGTGGTCCACAGTAACTGACCGGTAACGCCTCTTGCCGCCTGCAAAACAGGGAGGGAGTCTGAGCTGCAGTGGGAGAGAGGCACCAGGGCCACCGCAGCCCCATAGGGATGGGCTGCTCGGTGCTGAGGCTCACCCACGGGGGACTCACCTGGCTTTGGTACCGGTGGTTGCCGCTGCCGCCGTCCACAACTTCGCCGGAGTCGGCCGTCACCCTGTGGGCACAGAAGCACGGCACTGTGACCAACCTGGGGAGGGACCCACGGGACCCCTTCCAACACCTCCTGGCCCCCCAGTCCCAAAGCCCCGAGTCTCCCAGCCCTGAATTCCCCCACCCTCCAGCCCCCGTACCTGTCGGTCTCGACCCCTGGAGAGCAGGGAGATCCCGGCCAGCAAAAGCATGAGGCCGGGGATGAGGAAAAAGCTGCTGTCGTCAGCCATCGCTCACAGCCAGGTACGACCGCACTGGCAGACGGGGGGTGGTGGCCGGTGCTTTATAGGGACACGGCCGTGAGGTCACAGACAGCACACGGCAACGCCTCTGTGAGGTCACAGCCCCCAGCCCACGTTGAAGCAGGCCGGTGCCCCTGTGCTGCATCCTGTGGGGAGGTGGGGGACCAGGACGGCTTCCCCGGGCTCCTCGCTTGGGGCCAGGGTCTGAGCCCACTGCCCAGCTCCAGCTGTGTCGGACAGCTGCTCCTGTCCCTGACCCCAAGCTGGTTAATATGCCACACTACAGGTTCCCTTCTGATGCCATCCATCCTTTCCTGGCTTCAGCTGAGATCGGGTTTTCTTCCTAGTAGCTGGTATGGTACTGTTTCTGGGTGTAGGAAGAGAATAATGCTGATCACAGACCAATATTTTAATTATTGCGTAGCAGTGCTTACATGGAGCCAAGGACGTTTCAGCTCCTCACGCTGCCCTGCCATCGAGGAGGCCGGGGGTGCACAAGGAGCTGGGAGGGGACAGAACCAGGACAGCTGACCCCAGCTGGCCAAAGGGATGTCTCATACCATATCGCGTCATGCTGAACAATAAAACTTGGGGGAGTTGGCCAGGGTGTGCCGCCACTGTCTGGGGACAAACTGGGCATTGGTCAGCAGGTGGTAAGCAATTGCGTTGTGCGTCAGTTACTTTGTGTATTCCATTTTTACTACTATTATCATCCCTTCCTTTTCTTTCGCTATTAAATTGTCATTATCTCAACCCATGACTTTTACCTTTTTTGTGGTTCTCTCCCCAGTCCCACTGTTGAGGAGTGAGCAAACGGCTGTGTGGTGCTTAGCTGTCTGCTGGGTTAAACCACAACCCCTCCTTTTAGCAAACTGGTAAAAGAGCTAGAGGAATGGGGAAGCACTGTCAAGTCTCATCGCCCCTGCAGTTCTCCTCTAGCTTCAGTAAAGACTCCAAATGGCAAGTGGCGACTCTCGGGAGATTATCCAGCCTTGAACACTGCCATTGCTCCTCGGGAATCAACCAATACTCCCAGGTCCTTCTCAGCCAGGCATCTTTCTAACCACTCATCTCCCAGCCTGTAGCGCTGCTTGGGGTTGTTGTGCCCCAGGTGCAGGACCCGGCACTTGGCCTTGCTGAACTTCATACAGTTGGCCTCAGCCCATCGCTCCAGCCTATCCAGATCCTCCTGCAGAGCCTTCCTACCCTCGAGCAGATCGATACACGCACCTAACTTGGTGTCGTCTGCAAACTTACTGAGGGTGCACTCGATCCCCTCGTCCAGATCATCGGTAAAGATATTAAAGAGAACTGGCCCTAGTACTGAGCCCTGGGGTGTTGAGGACTGGCTCGCTGCGCGTAATCACATTGATATCATGCAGCTGCAAGATAAGGAAATGGCGGATTACCGCACCCAGCTGGTCTAGAGAAACAAGAGCAAAGACACGTACGCAAGGCTTGTCTGGGAACTCTTGTGAGAAATCCCAGGCAATTAGAAACAATGATAGTAGAGGGCATACTGCCCTGGGAACTAGCGGATAGAAGAATGCGGAACTAACAGATAGGGCAGTAGATGACGCTTACCAATAAGGAGCTTGGCTTTTGCAATATGTATGAGCTAATTATTCTGTACACGATAAAAGACAATTGAGCTATCCATTAAAGCTGAAGCATACTTAACACTCATATTGAGCGTTTGTGTCTTCCCTCCGTCAACAAATGGCGCCCGAACAGGCCTTGCTGGACGAGAACCCTGAACGAGTAAGCCGGTATTAGGCGACGGAGTACAAGGGGAAAGCCGGTTCTGACTACGTAACCCGGAATCCGCGGAACATAAGATTGGGGCGAGCAGAAGGCGACTCGGGAAGAGCGCCCGGGACGAACCCATAGCGGGTCCCGCCGGAACGCCGCGAACGGAAGCTTTCTACGGGGGCAACGGCACCGTGAGTAAGCATGGAGAAACAAGCGGCAATTAATTTACTTAAGTGCTTTTTAGAAAAGCGTAAGATAAGCTTTACACGGGGGCAACGGCACCGTGCGTAAGCATGGAGAAACAGGCGGCAACTGATTTACTTAAGTGCTTTTTAGAAAAGCGTAAGACGCCAGATATAGATTGTCATAAAGAATTACAGGGGTTAGTGGCCTATGGGGTGGCGAAGGGCTGCTTTGTTAACCCTGACACATTGTTTGAGGAGGATGAGTGGCGTAAGTTTGGTGATATATTGTTTGAGGAAATGATTAATGAGAATAAGACGGCTAAGAAGCTGGCAAAACCATGGCGGGCTGTTACGACCGCTTTAACGATATATCGGGTAGAGCAGAAAGTGGCAGCCGCTGCGACACAACGGCTGCGCAAAACGATGAGGGCAGATGAAGAGACCAATCCGTACCCCCTCCCTCCATCAGTCCGGCAATTCACTATGAAAGCCCCCGGGGGAGGGGAGGAGGGAGCACAACCCAGTGCGCCTCCTCTACCCCCGGCCCCCGGGGGAGGGGAGGAGGGAGCACGACCCAGTGCACCTCCTCTACCCCTGGAAACTCCCGAGGGAGAGGCGGCAGGCGAGGGGAGAAATAAGAATCCATTTTTGAAAGATATGCGACTCGAATCAGGGGGGTCGGAGAGAGCAGGACTCTGGGTGAAAATAGCAGGGGAGGCGTTACGTGAAGGTGATGTGGGGGCAGCGACAGAGCTTGTAGGCGCCTTCCCCGTGGTGTATTCTCCACCAAACGCCCAGGGCCAGATAACTGTTACTATGACAAATCTGGACTGGAAAATACTGACCCAATTGCGTGCCACGGTAAATGAGTCAGGAATACGTGGGGAGCCAACGAAACAGATGTTAGACTATCTGTGGTCCACTAACGTGTTGCTCCCCGGCGACATTCGTAATATCATGAAACTAATACTGACGCAGCATCAGATCCTGCTGTTTAATGCCCATTGGCAATCAGCTTGTCAGGAGGAAGTTGCGGTGCAACGTCAGCCCGGAGATCCATTATACGGGGTCACGCTGCATGAGCTTTTGGGGGTAGGGGAAAGTATTACTCAGGGACTGCAGGCTAGTCAGTCGCAGGTATTCGCCGCCCTTGCCCCCCTGCAAAGTGGAAAAGGACCTCACTCGTCGAGAAGACCTGCACTACGCTGCTATCGGTGTGGCATCGCGGGTCATATGAAGAGGCAATGTGGGACGGCTAATGTGTGGTGTCCCTCTTGCCGATCTGATACGCATAATGAAACCGCTTGCCGGCGGAAGACCCAGGGAAACGGGAAGACCAGCGGGAACCGCCGCCCCGCGATGACACAAAGAGCGGCTTTCCCCTCAACAGCGGCGGCAGCTGCGGAGACTCCAACCGAGACGAATCCTTTCACCTCCAACCAGCCACCAGAGGGAGCCTGGGGATTGGACTTGGCAACCGCAGTAAATGTGACTTTGATGGACAATAAGCCTGTTGGGGTGAAAACAGGCGTTATGGGACCTGTAAAAATTAATAATGAGCCTGTTGGAGCACTTCTGATTGGAAGGTCATCGGCGACATTAAATGGGGCTTTAGTGTTAACAGAACTTATTGATAAGGACTTTACTGGGGAGATACAAATTATGGTATCAGCCATGTTCCCTCCGCTACATATACCGAAGGGAACTCGATTGGCTCAATTCTGCCTGTCTCTTGCCAAAGCGACTGATCCCTTCCGCACCTGTTTGTTCGGGGTCCCAACAGGGAACAAGGAGGAGCTGAAACAACTGTTAGCACCATATTCCGCAAGAACTGATTTGTTCGATCTTTCGTCCAACCTCTCCGACGCCGTTGTGACGGCGCTAGTGGCTCTGAACACGAGCTTGCCACGGGATCCCCAAGAACTGGATTTGTTGGGATCAGTGGCGGTAGGGAACACCAGTAATAACTGGACACAGACGTGCTTTATGTGGAATAAAGGAAAACAAAATATGACTCAATGGACTAATGTGACCTCTCACACAAGGGGGTTCGAAGCTAATAGCAGCTATTGCGGGTACAACGACACCACCAACACCACCATGGGGGCATACGGGAACGAGTCAAGCACATGGCCAAGGCAAACTGCTAAGGCCTTACCACCTGGTATATTCCTGATCTGTGGAGATCGAGCCTGGCAGGGGATTCCAGCAAATGCACACGGTGGGCCGTGCTATTTGGGACGCCTGACCCTGTTTGCCCCTGATCTACATAGTCAAGAGCTGCGAAACATTACTCGACAATGGAAACGCCGGACGAGACGCAGTCTAAAAACCTTGGGGAGTGACTGTGATGATCAGGTCGAGCTCTGGGGTCCTGCTGAAAGGTTCTTTTCGGCGGCACTTGTGCCTGGAGTGGCTGTGGCTCATGCTATGGCTAGTCTTGGGAAACTAGCTTGTTGGGCTGTAAAACAAGCAAATGTGACTACGCAGGTACTCACAGAAATGGCCCAGGACCTGGATAGCTTGCGACACGCTGTGTTACAGAACAGAGCGGCGATTGATTTTCTACTGCTGGCACAGGGCCACGGGTGTGAAGAGCTTGAAGGAATGTGCTGTTTTAATCTCTCGGACCATGGCGAGTCGATCCACGAGCAGCTGAAATGGTTGAGAGACCACACCAAGAAGATAGTGGTCCGGAATAATTGGCTTGATAGACTATTTGCAAGTTGGTTTGGGAACATGGGAGGTTGGATATTGGGTCTGATAAAAGAAGGGCTACGCTTACTGCTAATAATTGTCCTAATTATAGTAGCGGCGCGAGTAGTATTTAGTTGCCTAATAAAAGGGCTCGAGCAGTTAACTAGTAGGGTTTTTCTAGCAACAGTAATAGCATGTGTAAGGTGTAATTGCCCGGATAGCTCAGTCGGTAGAGCATCAGACTTTTTAAAAGGGGTCAATGCCACACGTGCTCCTTATTGCAATGCATCTCTTTGCTGTCATTATACAAACTATAATAGCATCCTTCCTTGCGCCAGGAGCCGCTCTGCTCGGCTGTGGGATCGACTGTGGAACGGACGCCCCTAGGTGCACCCCGAGCATTTTTTCCTCGGAGGGGTCTCCACTCTCAGCCGCTCACCACGGGAGCAGACAAGGACCTCCTGAAGCTGCACACAAATTATTTTAAGTGATATTGTCTTGTGGTATGAATGAGAAGTGCAAGAGGCCTCTCTGCATGATTGTGTGATTGTGTGATTGTGCTGTGCGAGTAAGAAGCAGTATCGCTGCGAAGCAACATTCCTAGCGCTTAGTGGCTTGTTGACTGATGTAGATTCTAGTAGGCACACTACTTTACAATCGTACTTCTGCATGAGATTTTTGACCCTGTTGCTTATTGTACCTTGCTTATTGCAGTGTGTGCGGTGATTGATAGAAAAATCTATAGAAAGCTTTTGGTTCAAAATAATTGATAGAAAAATCTATAGAAAGCTTTTGGTTCAAAATAAAAACGGGGGAATTGTTGAGGACTGGCTCGCTGCGCGTAATCACATTGATATCATGCAGCTGCAAGATAAGGAAATGGCGGATTACCGCACCCAGCTGGTCTAGAGAAACAAGAGCAAAGACACGTACGCAAGGCTTGTCTGGGAACTCTTGTGAGAAATCCCAGGCAATTAGAAACAATGATAGTAGAGGGCATACTGCCCTGGGAACTAGCGGATAGAAGAATGCGGAACTAACAGATAGGGCAGTAGATGACGCTTACCAATAAGGAGCTTGGCTTTTGCAATATGTATGAGCTAATTATTCTGTACACGATAAAAGACAATTGAGCTATCCATTAAAGCTGAAGCATACTTAACACTCATATTGAGCGTTTGTGTCTTCCCTCCGTCAACACTGGGGGACTCCACTAGTGACCGGCCTCCAACTGGATTTAACTCCTTTCACCACGACTCTTCGGGCCCGGCTACCCCGGCAGTTTCTAACCCAACAAAGCGTACGCCAGTCCAAGCCAAGAGCAGCCAGTTTCTTGAGGAGAATGCTGTGGGAAACGGTGTCAAAAGCCTTACTGAAGTCAAGGTAGACCACATCCACAGCCTTTTCCTCATCCACTAAGCGCGTCACTTTGTCATAGAAGGAGATCAGGTTCGTCAAGCAGGACCTGTCTTTCATAAACCCATGCTGACTGGGCCTGATCGCCTGCTTGCCCTGCAAGTGCCGCGTGATGGCGCTCAAAATAATCTGCTGCATGAGCTTCCCTGGCACTGAGGTCAAACTAACAGGCCTATAGTTTCCCAGGTCTACCCTCCAGCCCTTCTTGTAGATGGGTGTCATGTTTGCTAGCCGCCAGTTGACTGGGACCTCCCCTGATAGCCAGGGCTGCTGATAAATGATGCAAAGCGGCTTGGCCAGCTCTTGAGCCAGTTCTCTCAGTACCCTCGGGTGGATCCCATCTGGCCCCATTGACTTGCATACATCTAAGTGCTGTAGCAGGTCGCCAACCATTTCCTCGTGGGTTGTGAGGGCCACGTTCTGCTCCCCGTCCCCTTCCTCCAGCTCAGGGTACCGGCTATCTAGAGAACAACTGGTCTTGCCGCTAAAGGCTGAGGCAAAGAAGGCATTAAACACCTCAGCCTTTTCCTCATCTCTCGCCACTAAGTTTCCCCCCGCATGCAGTAAAGGATGGAGATTCTCCTTAGTCCTCCTTTTTGTGTTAATGTACTTCTAAAAACATTTTCTGTTATCTTTAACAGCAGTAGCCAGATTGAGCTCCGGATGAGCTTTGGCCTTTCTAATTTTGCCCCTGCACATCCTTACAACATCCTTATAATCCTTCTGAGTGGCCCACCCTCTTTTCCAAAGATCATAAACCCTCTTTTTTTCCTTAAGCTCTAGCCACACCTCTCTGTTCAGACAGGCTGGTCTTCTTCCATGCCGGCTCGTCTTCGGGCACGTGGGGACAGACTGCTCCTGAGCCATTAAGATTTCCTTCCTGAGGAGTGCCCAGCCTTCCGGGACTCCTCTGCCCTTCAGAACTGCCTCCCAAGGGACTCTGCCAACCAGTGTCCTGAACGGCTCAAAGGCTGCCCTCCAGAAGTCCAAGACAGCAGCTTTACTGGTCCCCCTCCTGACTGCGCCAAGAATAGAGAACTGTACCGTTTCGTGGTCAATCTGCCCAAGACAGCTCCCAACCACCACATCTCCCACCACTCCTTCTCTGTTTGTGTGGTGGTTTTACCGTGCTAGGCAGCTGAACACCACAACCGCCCTCTCACTCCCCCTCCTTAGATGAGGAGGGGAAGAAGTAAAGGAAAGAACAACTCACAGGTTGAGATAAGGATGATTTAATTAAAGGAAAAAAAATAATTATTAAGGAAAGATTATTATTAATTAAACAATTTAACTAAACAATTTAACTAAACAATTAACAATTTAACTAAAGGGGAAAAAGGAAAGGGGAAAAGGGAGGGGGAAAGGGAAAACGAAACAAAACAAGTAAAGGCTATGTGGAAGTGCAGAGGAAAGAAATTACTCTCTGCTTCCCACAAATGAGCGATGCTTGACCACGTCCTTGAAGCAGGGCCTCAACGCACGTAGCCGGTGTTCGGGACGAGGACAGACGTTTTCACAACGAGAGCCCACCGCTCCCCTCTTCCTCCTTTTTCCACCTTTTATTGCTGAGTGTGACATCGTATGGTATGGAATATCCCTTTGGTTGGTTTAGGTCAGCTGCCCTGGTGACGTTTCTTTTCTCACATCTTTGCCCACCCCTAGTGGAGTTAGAGAGAGTCCTGATGCTGTGCCAGCACTGCTCAGCAGCAGACACAACACTGGTGTGATACCATCGCTGTTCTAGCTACGAGTGCAGAGCACAGCACTGTATGGGCTGCTGCAGGGAAAGTTAACATCCCAGCCCGACCCAGTACAGTTTGTGAGCAGAAGGTCTAGTGGGGCACCTCCCCTGGTAGGCTCACTAACCAGCTGCATCACGGAACTATCTTCCACGCTCTCAAGAAACCTCCTAGACTGCTTTCTCTGAGCTGTATCGCATTTCCAGGATATGTCTGGGAAGCTGAAGTCCCCTACGAGGACAAGAGCTGATGATTTCGCAACTTTTGCCAGCTGCCTGTAGAATTCCTCATCCGTCTCCTCATCCTGGTTTGGCGGTCTGTAACAGACCCCCACCAGGATGCTTGCCTTGTTGGCCTTCCCGCCGACCCTAACCCACAGGGACTCAGCCTTATCATTCCCAGTCTCAAGTTCCACAACGTCAAAACACTCTCTAATATAGAGAGCCACACCACCACCCCTTCTGCGCTGCCTGTCCCTTCTGAAGATCCTATAGCCAGTCATTGCAGCACTCCAGTCATGGGAGTGGTCCCACCACGTTTCAGTGATGGCAACGTCGTCATAGGTATGTTACTATGCGGTGTAACACTGTCTTATGATATGATGAAATTGCTGGTCATGAGACTAACCTGGTATTTGTACTCAGTCGGAGAATGGGAATCATTCCCAAAATACTCTTCTGAGCTCCTGGACCAAGAAACACTGCATTGAATGGGTGTGTCACCGCCCATATCATCCAGAAGCCTCCGGAAAGGTTGAGAGACACAATGGTCTGTTAAAGACTACAGTTCCCTTGCGTTGACCATAGAGGCTCCAAAGAGTGAGAAACAACCTGCAGCCAATAACACAGGCTCAGGCGAGGATCTCACTGAACTAGCATTTTTATTGGTGATTGCAGTGGTGGGCACCCTACAAGCAGGAGCGCGCAGCAGAGGTGTATCATAACCTTACATCCCCTATTACCCAACGTTTGATTCCTCCCATTTCCTCACTGGCTGAGCACTACAGGTTTACAACCTACTTGACGCTTATTACTATACCATACATGTACAATTTTATTGGACCGACTTTTAATGTCTCCTTTAGTTGTTGTTTTCGTTTTTGTTTTTTTCCCTTCTTCTCTTGTGACTAGAGGGACTTCTTCTGCCTTGACTAGACAGTGGGAACCTCCACCGTCCCCCTATCTTCTTAACATACTTGGCACTGTTATACCACCGCTTCGCCTGCACAATCACTTTTGAATATGCAAGGTTAGTGGCATTTTCCCCTGCAAAACCACAACTTTCATTCCCACAAAAGGCCACGTGGCGACCCACAGATTACACAGCCCTGAATGCCGCCACTGCACTGGCTACTTTGTCTATTCCCAGTTGAACTGATGAGGTCTATTTTTCTAATGAACAGGCCTTTCCACGGATGGACACAGTAGACACGTAGGATGTGTTTTTTACGATTCCAATACTGGAGACAGATAGAGAGGGATCTGCTTGTACCTGGCAGGGACTACAATATGCATTTACTCACTTGCCGCAGGATTTTAAACATAGTCCTGCCATTGCTCCTGCTACACTGGCTAGAGAGCTAGAAATACGAAAATTCTTTCAAGACATTCCTGTGGTTCATAATAAAACAGAATCTGTTTTGCCAAAATATGGAGCTTCCATTTCCAGGAACTAGAAGCGTACTTGTTTCTACATACCCAGAGCAAACAAGAGCAGAAAACTGGTAAAGTAACTCAGCTCTTCGACAGATACAGGCAGGTGCAACAGAAGGAAATCAAGCAGATTTCTGCTCTTGTTTCCATGGTCCTACAAGTGGCAGGAAGATCGCTGGGCAGCAATCCCCACCAACCTGAACTCATGGGCACGAAACAGGGCAAGGGGCACTTTAGGTTATTTTACTGGCTTTCAAGAAGACAGGCCACCTTAGCTAGGCAAATTCAAAGGCCAACACCCATCTGGGTGAAGAACAGAAACACAAACACAAATGCAAACAGCGGTGACCCTCTGGTCAACCACCCAGTAAACTTGCACAGATTCACCAGAACACTCTTGCCACGGTTAGGAATAATGGCATGAGAAAAGACAACGGCAAACCTATGCAGGGAAATAGAAAGTATCACAAACACTCCAGTAGAGTGCAGAAAAAATTCACAAACAGAGGTCACGTCGAGATTTCAAATAGCAATACAACACACACTGGTATTAGACCACGTGTCAGGTGCCAAAGGAGCTCTTGGTGATCTTGTGAAAAGCAGTGGTTGCCATTATGTAGACCAAGACAAAAGTAAAAAGCAGATGTAAAAAAAAAAAAAAAAAGAAGCAACCTCAAGGGAAACACGTTCTTACTCTTGGCGGGGGGGACCAGGCACCGGTACATGCTTTGAAAATGTTCTCAATGTATTGCTCAAATACGTATGAGAGGACTGATGACTGTAGCTGTAACCTGCACGTCTGTTCAACTAATCACTGTTGGTGCTATGATTATGTGCATAAAACGGTAGCAAGCCATCACTCAGCAAGAGGTAAAGCTGATGAAAAATGCCAAGAGAGAAAGAGCAGAGTGAAAGAGAACTTTAAAAAGGAGAAGAGCAACTCTTTAGTGTACAAAGCCAGACTGCAGAGTGAGGAAAATCTGCAGTCTTGCCTGAAGTGCAGGCTTTGGAAAGGAAGCAGCAAGAAGGGGCTGCCTGAGTGCGTGGGTCGGTCCCGCCAGGCCTGCGGATATGGCATTACTGCCCCATGACACCGGCCCTTAATAAAGCCCTTCGCTAACTGCTCATTTTAGCAAAAGTCAAGCGGTTGTGCTGACAATTCTGCCATCAAGTGGGACCAAAAGTAATAAAGAGCTCCTTCCCAGCTGAGAGGAGGCTGAGAGCAGGCCTCATGGCGGCCTGCAGCTTCCTCACAAGGGGAGCAGAGGGGCAGGCGCTGAGCTGCCAGAGGACAGCAACAGGACCGAGGGAAGGGCACGGAGCTGTGACAGGGGAGGGTGAGGCTGGGTGGTTGGGACCAGTTCTTCACTGAGACGGTGGTCACAGAATCACCGAATGGCTGAGGTTGGAAGGGACCCCTGAAGATCATCCAATCCAAAACACCCTGCCCAGCAGGATCACCCAGAGCACATTGCGCAGGATGGCATCCAGGCGCGTTTTTTAGAGTATCTCCAGAGAAGGAGACTCCACAACCTCTCTGGGCAACCTGTTCAAGTGCTCTGTCACCCTCACAGTAAAGAAATGCCCTCTCATATTCAGCCAGGACCTGCTGTGCTTCCGTTTGTGTCCGTTACCCCTCGTCCTGGGTTTAAACAGCGGCCTCCTGTACTGGATGAGACAGAAACAGCCCTTTTCAGCCCTGAGAAGACCAACCGCCACAGCTTCTTTCGGAAGGATGAAGGGGCAGGCACGCAGAGAAAAAGAATTCCTGCGACCTCACGGATTGTCCATGGCCTCTTCAGCTGTTCCTGGCATGGCCAAAGTGGCTGCAGGACCAACACAAGAATCATCTACAATCCGAAGAAACGCTGATCATGGCATGTCTGTGAGAAACCACAAGTTACAGTCTTCCATTGGCACGGATAAAAGCATGGGGAAACCAATAGGACTCTCCACACAGAACCAGCGCCTGCAGGGTGTGAGAGTGCCCAAGCCATCCATGATGGAAATTCAGGATTACAAAAAAGGAAAGAGTCCTTTTTTGTCCAAAAATGTCCGAAATGTCCAAAAATCCCTGTGCTGGCTCTGCCCCCCTACCAGCACCAAGTCCCTGTGTCCGCTTCCTCAAGCCCAAATCCCTCCTCCGTCCGGACCAGGTCAAACAGAAGGTGCTCTGTCACCCTCACAGTAAAGAAATGCCCTCTCATATGGGCATATATGCCCTCTCATACCCCTTACAGAAGGGGTGCCCAGTGCAGTGTGACAGAGGAGGAAGGAAGTGCTCTCTCAGCCTTGGGTAGATAACTATTTTGTCCATGGATGCACGAAACAAGTCATGAGTTGTGAGCTACCAGTTGGGAATTGCAAGTCAGGAGTTTGAGAAGGTGTCAGTTAGAATACCCCTGAATTAAGAGAGGAATGGGTGAATTCACACTGGACTAATGGGCAAGCCCCCTGCCCTGGGACACCCCTTCCCTGCCACCCCCCTCCAGCCTGCAGGCACAGCCCACCGTGAGTCTGCCGGCGCTTCACAAACAAGACACGATTCCCACCATGGGGCTAGGAAGAGGATTTATTTGGACCGGAGGAGTGAGCTGCCTGGACCCTGGTCCTCTCTCACACCTTTCCGCACTTGCAACCTGCGACTGTGGGCCTTGCCCTGCAGGGCAGTGTCCGGTGCCCGCAGGTTCTGCCTCTTGCTCCTGCGCACTGCCTCAGCGGAGTCTGGCTGGTGGGATCAGTGGATCCACGAGGTGCTCGATGTCTTTGTAGCTTTGCAGGGCATGCTGGGCAGGGCGCTGGTCCTTAGGGCTGCCCTGCCACCCTCCTCCTGGGGCACAGCTGACTGTGATGGACGCTTCGTGCCCAGACGTCTCTCAAGGATCTGCAGCTTCTTGGCACGAATGTGCAGCTCCAGGGCCTCACGCTGCTCCTCAGGCATAAACGTGGCCTCAGGGCTGTGGAAGTAGACAGGCACGGGGCGGGAGCGTGGTGTCCTGGAGGCTGCTGGGCAGGCGACGTGCCCCCTAAGCTTCCTCTGCTTGACCTGGTCCGGATGCAGGAGGGGCTTGGGCTTGATGAAGCGGACACAGGGACTTCGTGGTGATAAGGTGCCAGCCCCAGCACAGGTATTTTTGGGCAGTGCTCGATGCTTCTTTTCAGTGGACCTCTGCACTGGCCCAGGGAAGCGTTGCTGCTGTACTTCCCGGCACTTCTTTGTTATGTGCTCATTGAGCTTGCTGCGGTGCTCTTCCTTCAGCTGCAGCTTCTTGATCCTGAGAGGCGCTGCAGTGTGGCTGTGTTTCCCATTCCTGACATCAGTCACAAGCGGATCCAAGATGATAACATAGTCAGTTTGGCAGCCCTGGTCTTTGCGCATAATTGTGTTGGCTGGGCTGGGAAGCACTGGAGGGGCCCTGGATAGGCCAGGAGGTGGCTGGGACAGGTCAACCTGTGGACATCGCCCCTTGGACATGTCCTCCCAGTGACGTCGTCCCTCTTGTGGTTCAAGCAACCTCTCATGAACAATCACCCCACTTGATGATGGAACAATATTTTTGCCTCGTGTAGAGCCCCAAATATCAGTCCTGGGTTGCTGCTGTTTCATGGGGAGCCCGCCCAGTTTCCCTGTGCATTCCTTGTGACTAAGAGCACAGTCTGTGTGCCTGCCAGGTGCAGACCTGCCATCTCTTCTATTTGTCTGGGGCAAAGATAGTCCTTTTTCCCTCTTGGCCCAGCTGGGAAATGCTGAAGAGAGCATGGGCAACCCAAAAGGCCGCAGGAACTCCTCCTTCCTCTGAGGCAGCCCTCCATCAGGGCGGAGAATGCTCTCCCGGACAATGCAGTCCATTTGTGGTGGCTGGCTGGAGGAGCTGATCCCAGAGTGTGGCCCTTGCTTCCTCTTTCCCTCCATGTAATCCTGAATCTCCAGCTTGGATGTTTTGGGTGCCCTCAGGCCATGCAGGCACTGATTCTGTATGGCGAGCCCACTTGCTTTCCCCATGCTTCTGCTGGTGCCAATGGAAGAGCGTGATTTTTGGTTTGTCACAGTCATACCATGATCAGCCTTTCTTGGGATGGTAGGTGGTCCTGCTGCTGGTCCTGCTGCCACTTTGGCCATGCCAGGAACAGCTGAAGAGGCCATGGATAATCCATGAGGCCGCAGGAATTCCTTTTCTCTTCTTGTCTTCTCCTCATCGTTCTGATAGAAACTCTTGCGGATGGTGTTCTCAGGGCTAAATAGAGCTGGTTCTGCCCTGGGCTGTACAGGAGGCCGCAGTAACAACCCGCTCCTGTCAGGCAGCCCTCCGTCAGGGCGGAGAATGCTCTCCCGGACAACGCAGTCCTTTTGTGGTGGCTGGCTGGAGGAGCTGACCCCAGATTGTGACCCTTCAGTGTGGTTTCCTGTCCTGTAATTCTGAATTTCCATCATGGATGGCTTGGGCACCCTCAGGCTCTGCGGGCAGTGGTTCTCTATGGAGAGCCCACTTGGTTTCCCCATGCTTCTCTCGGTGTCAACTGAAGACTCTAATCTCTGGTTTGTCTGAGACATGCCATGATTAGCCTTTCTTGGGATGCTCGTTGGTCCTGCTGTTGGTCCTGCAGCCACTTTGGCCATGCCAGGAACAGCTGAAGAGGCCATGGACAATCCATGGGGCCGCAGGAATTCCTCTTCTCTGCTTGCCTGCCCCGCATCTTTCTGGAAGAAGCTCTTGCGGATGTTGTTCTCCTGGCTGAATAGAGCTGGTTCTGCCCTGGGTTCTACAGGAGGCCACAGTAACAATCCGCTCCTGTCAGGCAGCCCTCCATCAGGGCGGAGAATGCTCTCACGGACAATGCAGTCCGTTTGTGGTTGCTGTCTGTAGGAGCTGACCTCAGAGCGCAGCTCTTCATCCCTCTTTCCTGCCCTGTAATACTGAATCTCGGTTATTGAAAGTTTGAAGGCCGTCAGGCCATGTGGTTGCTCATTCTTTCTAGAGAGCCCACATGTTTTTTCCACACTTCCGCTGGTGTTGATAGGAGAGAGGAATTTGTCTTCTCTTCCAGAGATGCCACGATCATCCTTCCTTGGCATTGCTTCTTGTCCTGCTGCTTGTCCTGCAGCCGCTTTAGCCATGTCAGGAACAGCTGGGGGGGCAATCGGCAAATTGTGAGGGCGAGTGAGCTGCACCCGTCTGTGAGGCAGCACCCCATCTGGGTGAATAACGGTCTCATGTACAATGTGGTCCAGGCTAATTGAGCGGTTATACCTCTTGCCGCCTAGCAAAACAGGGAGGGAGTCTGAGCTGCAGTGGGAGAGAGGCACCAGGGCCACCACAGCCCCATAGGGATGGGCTGCTCGGTGCTGAGGCTCACCCACGGGGGACTCACCTGGCTTTGGTACCGGTGGTTGCCGCTGCCGCCGTCCACAACTTTGCCGGAGTCGGCCGTCACCCTGTGGGCACAGAAGCACGGCACTGTGACCAACCTGGGGAGGGACCCACAGGACCTCTTCCAACACCTCCTGGCCCCCCAGTCCCCCAGCCCCGAATTCCCCCACCCTCCCGCCCCCTGTACCTGTTGGTCTCGACCCCTGGAGAGCAGGGAGATCCCGGCCAGCAAAAGCATGAGGCCGGGGATGAGGAAAAAGCTGCTGTCGACCGTTGCTCACAGCCAGGTACGACCGCACTGGCAGACGGGGGGTGGTGGCCGGTGCTTTATAGGGTCACGGCCGTGAGGTCACAGACAGCACACGGCAACGCCTCTGTGAGGTCACAGCCCCCTGCCCACGTTGAAGCAGGCCGGTGCCCCTGTGCTGCATCCTGTGGGGAGGTGGGGGACCAGGACGGCTTCCCCGGGCTCCTCGCTTGGGGCCAGGGTCTGAGCCCACTGCCCAGCTCCAGCCGTGTCGGACAGCTGCTCCTGTCCCTGACCCCAAGCTGGTTAATATGCCACACTACAGGTTCCCTTCTGATGCCATCCATCCTTTCCTGGCTTCAGCTGAGATCGGGTTTTCTTCCTAGTAGCTGGTATGGTACTGTTTCTGGGTGTAGGAAGAGAATAATGCTGATCACAGACCAATATTTTAATTATTGCGTAGCAGTGCTTACATGGAGCCAAGGACGTTTCAGCTCCTCACGCTGCCCTGCCATCGAGGAGGCCGGGGGTGCACAAGGAGCTGGGAGGGGACGGAACCAGGACAGCTGACCCCAGCTGGCCAAAGGGATGTCTCATACCATATCGCGTCATGCTGAACAATAAAACTTGGGGGAGTTGGCCAGGGTGTGCCGCCACTGTCTGGGGACAAACTGGGCATTGGTCAGCAGGTGGTAAGCAATTGCGTTGTGCGTCAGTTACTTTGTGTATTCCATTTTTACTACTATTATTGTTAGTAATAGGATAGCCCTACCTCGAGCACTGGAACTGAGTAAAGGAAAGATGGTAAATATTTGGACAGATTCAAAGTATGCTTTTGGAGTAGTCCATGTTCATGGAGCATTATGGAAAGAAAGAGGGCTGTTGTCCTCACAAGGAGCCAATATAAGATATCAAGAGGAGGTGTTAAATTTGATAAATGCGGTACAAAAAACAAAACAAGTGGCTATTATGCACTGTAAAGCTCATCAAGGAGGAACCTCAAAAATATCAGAAGGGAATCGGCTGGCAGATCGAGCAGCTCGACAAATTGCTCGGGAGGTGTGGAATGTAATGGCTTTGGTACCACTTAAGGTAGGCCCCACTTGTCTTAATCTTCCCAAGGAACCAAGATATTCACCAGAGGATGAGAAATTAGCAAATCTCCTAAAGGCCCGAAAGAACTCTGATGGATGGTATGTAACCACTACGGGCCAGGTAGTAATACCCCCCTTGGTGATGCGAGAGATACTTCAGACAAGACATAATGAGTGTCACTGGGGTGCAGAGGCAATGGTAACATTTTTAAAACGTAGCATCATCTCTACACATATGTTAACAATGGCAAAATCAGTAATGTCAAAGTGTGAGATTTGTCTGAAAAATAATCCAGTAGCAAGAAAACATGCTGAAATGGGAAGAGTTAGAGTAGGAATAGAACCAGGAGATTACTGGCAAGTTGATTTTGTAGAGTTACCTAGGACCGGGGGATATAGGTATTTGTTAGTAGGGGTTGACACCTTTTCCGGATGGCCGGAAGCCCTTCCCTGTCGCACCAATCAAGCTAAAGAGACAGTAAAATGGTTACTGCGGGAAATCATTCCGAGGTTTGGGGTACCATTAGGAATATCCTCGGATAGGGGGCCGCACTTTGTTTCATCTGTGGTTAAAGACGTAAGTCGACTATTAGGAATTTCTTGGAATTTACATACTGCATGGAGACCCCAATCTAGTGGACAGGTAGAAAGGATGAACCAAACTCTAAAGGGACAGATCAGTAAAATCTGCCAGGAAGCCAAAATACAATGGCCACAAGCTTTGCCTATAGCCTTATTGAGAATAAGGATAAAGCCAAGGAGTGGAATGTCAGTAAGCCCATACGAGATAATGTATGGAAAGCCTTATGAATCCCCAGAACCAAATCCTAACATGCATATAACAGGGAACCAGGATGTTCATAATTATGTATTGTCTCTTGGTAAAACTTTAGCTCAACTTCGAAGTGTTCTGGTGTGGAACCGACCGTTGGCACTGGAAAATCCTGTCCACGACATACAGCCAGGTGACCGAGTGTACATTAAAAACTGGAATGAAGAACCCCTGAGAGAACGGTGGGCCGGACCTTATCAAGTATTATTGACTACTTTTACAGCTGTAAAGGTAGAAGGGGTGGATGCTTGGATTCATTATACTCGGGTGAAAAAGGTTCCCGAATTTTGGTCAGTGCGAGCAATCGGAGATACAAAACTACAGATGAGGCGCGTATAACCATACAATGTTGGGGTTCTTAACAACAGTAACGATAACAGTAATTGTTTTGTGTAAATACCTTGTAATTGGGTTCCTAGAAATACCAGGAAGATATAAGAAAGAGGAAATATTCAAAGGAGAAAATGTTACTTTGGAATGTGGAATGCACAACGATAAACCAATAACAATTAGCTCTCTACAGGTGGTCTGGGAAAAAAATAAATGACTCTGGACAGAGCCAGGAAATATACATAGACACAACCAGGGACAATACAGGATTGAAGGCTGGATGGAAGGGGAAGGCGTACGTAAGTATAACCATAGAATTGGGCCAACAACTGAGAGGAGCTACCACCTTAACCCTGTTTAGTGTTACTAAAGTCAACAAAGGAAACTACCGGTGCGTGGTAACACATGAAAATAGCACAGATTATGGGATAAGAGAGATATTGGTATATCCGAAATTGGATAAAGGAATATTGGTAGCCCACTGAAAAGGATCTAGAAGAAGAAGAGAGGGCCAGGCACCATGGATACAAGTGGTACAGATCCCACCTAGGCAACCATCAGAGAATTTACTGGTAGGATTGATTAAAGATTTTGCCATAATGAAAGGAACTGATAGAATTACTGCTTGTTTGCCCATCCCAAAAGCAACGGGGGACCCGCTTGAGTGGGGTATAATAACCTCCCCACTGCCCCAAGTAAAAGGAAATGAAACAATTCAATGTAAAGAAGTGAAAGCTCTAGAGAGGATAAATGTTACACAATACTATAGGAAACTGAGCCCCCCAACATCAAGGTCTGAATGTGAAAAGAAGAAGAACTACCATTTCATAACGATAGGCAGATTTAAGAATGTGGGACAGTGTTATTACGACGAACTACGTGTAGTAGAAGGAGTTAGAGAAAAGATTGTTTGGGAATGTCAAGA
This sequence comes from Anser brachyrhynchus, assembly GCF_964034855.1. Classification (NCBI taxonomy): domain Eukaryota; kingdom Metazoa; phylum Chordata; class Aves; order Anseriformes; family Anatidae; genus Anser; species Anser brachyrhynchus. The sequence goes on from NC_137697.1 coordinate 5,864,512, forward strand.
GAAAAATGAGCCAAAAGGAATGAAAGGGTGGGATAGTAATTGGACAGTAAGTTTATTGCAGAAATTCCAGTATGGAGGGAATACATCATGGTGTATTAAATGGCAGGGAAAGCAGAATGGAACTGATCAGTTTTATACAGTAAGCCGGGCTGACAGTAGCGGTAGACAAGAGTCAACAAAGGTAGCTTGGTGGACTTGTGAGAAGAAATATACTTGCGACAGTAATAATGAAGATGTTGAGCACTTACTTCCGGTATTGATAGCTCTTAGGGCAGGATGTGCTTGCCGAGGAATTAAGTACAATTCGGAAAGAAATAGCCAGGCTAGTCAAGTCGCAGTGGATTGTAGCTATAGTACCATACAAAGTCCAGGACAATTTGTATGGGCAGCCAGTGATGGAACTTGGACTACACACCTGCCGATAGATGGGGAAGTAAAAGAAATAACTCTAGGACTCCCTCCCCACACTGCGTCCAATATGGAAAAAGTCTCCTTTTAAGGGAAAGTTGGAAACCCTACAAATTAGTAGGGCAAAAAGAAGTTTAGAAGAAGGGGCAGATGAAGATACATGGCATGAACCCTCGGATGGAGTAAAATTCAGTTGGGCGTTAGAATCTCTATTTGCACAGGTAGCTACTTATCGAAATAGGGAAATGATTTATAAACTTACAGGACAAGTGAGTAGGCTTGCGAGAGCCACAAAAGAAGGCTTTAGAGACCTTAATATCCAACTACACGCTACAACTAAAATGGTGCTACAGAATCGATTAGCATTAGATACACTGTTATTAAAGGAACATGGAGTATGTGGATTTCTAAAAGATCGTATTGATCATTGCTGCATCCACATTCCAAATGTGACTATTGACGTAGAACATGACATAGAACAACTGGCTCGAGTGGAACAAGATGCAGAACAGGAAGAGAAAGATATGACAACAAGTTGGTTGGATAAAATTTTTAGTGGATGGAATATTAGTAATTGGGTTAAGTCCTTACTGGAGACAATAATTATATTGGTGATTGTAGGGGTACTAATTTGGTTAACATTTATAATGCTGAAAAGTCTGATTCTAAGGAAGACAACCTGGAACCGGACAGTGATGCAAACTATTGCTCGGTAAATGGAACCACATCCTCAATATCCTCCACCGGCATCTAAAAACTTTGGATTTCAGAGAAAGAATCTGAGGAACCCAGGAGGTGAAATGGAATGAAAACCGAATAGACAAGATCAGTTTCAGATCAAGTGAACCCAACCAGAAGAGTGAACGTAACATAAAGCAGAAGTGGTGGACTTATGAAATGTTGTGACAATCCTAATCTTTGTAATTTCCTTGATTCTTAATGATGTAATTTTCCATGATTATATTATTGGTGAGCACTGAGTGTAAAATATTTTAGTTAGTTAGTGAAAGCATTTGCCCTCCTCGAAAGGAGTGAAATGCTTTCAAAGGGGGGAAATGTTAGTAATAGAAGAAGAAATAATACAATATTGTTTAGTATGTTACATTTGCGATGTACTGTTCCGAGGCTGCGCTTGGAAGATACAAAATATATGTGCAAGGGTAACATGAGAATGCCCCAATTCATGATGAGGAGTAAGGAGGATTAAAAGAATGCTCAGTTTGCAAGACATCTAGATAACTGGGGCTTCTTGGACTCTGGGAACTGGGTCAAACCAACCTTGCGGTTTGGACTGAGACCAAGGGCTCAGAGAGCATGCGTGAAAAGGAAAGGTTAAAAAGTTCAACTCTGATGAAGACATCTTACTCCATCCCGACGACCACCCGGACGACCACCAGAGAGTGATACGCAAGCGCAGAAGGACTGATAAGATAATTAGCATACGAAGCGAGGCTAGGTGGAGCTAGGAAATGAATATGCATAGATGAGTTGTGAAACCTAATGCATATGTAGTATCTTAGGAGATAAAAGAGAACTAAGAAAACAAATCAGACGAAGTTAGATTTGGGCAGGCATGCCCCTAACTTCCGGCGCCTAATAAAGCACCTTCATATAATCACTTTGTGGATTATGTGTCTTCATGAACGCTAACATTATCATCCCTTCCTTTTCTTTCGCTATTAAATTGTCATTATCTCAACCCATGACTTTTACCTTTTTTGTGGTTCTCTCCCCAGTCCCACTGTTGAGGAGTGAGCAAACGGCTGTGTGGTGCTTAGCTGTCTGCTGGGTTAAACCACAACCCCTCCTTTTAGCAAACTGGTAAAAGAGCTAGAGGAATGGGGAAGCACTGTCAAGTCTCATCGCCCCTGCAGTTCTCCTCTAGCTTCAGTAAAGACTCCAAATGGCAAGTGGCGACTCTCGGGAGATTATCCAGCCTTGAACACTGCCATTGCTCCTCGGGAATCAACCAATACTCCCAGGTCCTTCTCAGCCAGGCATCTTTCTAACCACTCGTCTCCCAGCCTGTAGCGCTGCTTGGGGTTGTTGTGCCCCAGGTGCAGGACCCGGCACTTGGCCTTGCTGAACTTCATACAGTTGGCCTCAGCCCATCGCTCCAGCCTATCCAGATCCTCCTGCAGAACCTTCCTACCCTCGAGCAGATCAATACACGCACCTAACTTGGTGTCGTCTGCAAACTTACTGAGGGTGCACTCGATCCCCTCGTCCAGATCATCGGTAAAGATATTAAAGAGAACTGGCCCTAGTACTGAGCCCTGGGGGACTCCACTAGTGACCGGCCTCCAACTGGATTTAACTCCTTTCACCACGACTCTTCGGGCCCGGCTACCCCGGCAGTTTCTAACCCAACAAAGCGTACGCCAGTCCAAGCCAAGAGCAGCCAGTTTCTTGAGGAGAATGCTGTGGGAAACGGTGTCAAAAGCCTTACTGAAGTCAAGGTAGACCACATCCACAGCCTTTTCCTCATCCACTAAGCGCGTCACTTTGTCATAGAAGGAGATCAGGTTCGTCAAGCAGGACCTGTCTTTCATAAACCCATGCTGACTGGGCCTGATCGCCTGCTTGCCCTGCAAGTGCCGCGTGATGGCGCTCAAAATAATCTGCTGCATGAGCTTCCCTGGCACTGAGGTCAAACTAACAGGCCTATAGTTTCCCAGGTCTACCCTCCAGCCCTTCTTGTAGATGGGTGTCATGTTTGCTAGCCGCCAGTTGACTGGGACCTCCCCTGCTAGCCAGGGCTGCTGATAAATGATGCAAAGCGGCTTGGCCAGCTCTTGAGCCAGTTCTCTCAGTACCCTCGGGTGGATCCCATCTGGCCCCATTGACTTGCATACATCTAAGTGCTGTAGCAGGTCGCCAACCATTTCCTCGTGGGTTGTGAGGGCCACGTTCTGCTCCCCGTCCCCTTCCTCCAGCTCAGGGTACCGGCTATCTAGAGAACAACTGGTCTTGCCGCTAAAGGCTGAGGCAAAGAAGGCATTAAACACCTCAGCCTTTTCCTCATCTCTCGCCACTAAGTTTCCCCCCGCATGCAGTAAAGGATGGAGATTCTCCTTAGTCCTCCTTTTTGTGTTAATGTACTTCTAAAAACATTTTCTGTTATCTTTAACAGCAGTAGCCAGATTGAGCTCCGGATGAGCTTTGGCCTTTCTAATTTTGCCCCTGCACATCCTTACAACATCCTTATAATCCTTCTGAGTGGCCCACCCTCTTTTCCAAAGATCATAAACCCTCTTTTTTTCCTTAAGCTCTAGCCACACCTCTCTGTTCAGCCAGGCTGGTCTTCTTCCATGCCGGCTCGTCTTTGGGCACGTGGGGACAGACTGCTCCTGAGCCATTAAGATTTCCTTCCTGAGGAGTGCCCAGCCTTCCTGGACTCCTCTGCCCTTCAGAACTGCCTCCCAAGGGACTCTGCCAACCAGTGTCCTGAACGGCTCAAAGGCTGCCCTCCAGAAGTCCAAGACAGCAGTTTTACTGGTCCCCCTCCTGACTGCGCCAAGAATAGAGAACTGTACCGTTTCGTGGTCAATCTGCCCAAGACAGCTCCCAACCACCACATCTCCCACCACTCCTTCTCTGTTTGTGTGGTGGTTTTACCGTGCTAGGCAGCTGAACACCACAACCGCCCTCTCACTCCCCCTCCTTAGATGAGGAGGGGAAGAAGTAAAGGAAAGAACAACTCACGGGTTGAGATAAGGATGATTTAATTAAAGGAAAAAAAATAATTATTAAGGAAAGATTATTATTAATTAAACAATTTAACTAAACAATTTAACTAAACAATTAACAATTTAACTAAAGGGGAAAAAGGAAAGGGGAAAAGGGAGGGGGAAAGGGAAAACGAAACAAAACAAGTAAAGGCTATGTGGAAGTGCAGAGGAAAGAAATTACTCTCTGCTTCCCACAAATGAGCGATGCTTGACCACGTCCTTGAAGCAGGGCCTCAACGCACGTAGCCGGTGTTCGGGAGGAGGACAGACGTTTTCACAACGAGAGCCCACCGCTCCCCTCTTCCTCCTTTTTCCACCTTTTATTGCTGAGTGTGACATCGTATGGTATGGAATATCCCTTTGGTTGGTTTAGGTCAGCTGCCCTGGTGACGTTTCTTTTCTCACATCTTTGCCCACCCCTAGTGGAGTTAGAGAGAGTCCTGATGCTGTGCCAGCACTGCTCAGCAGCAGACACAACACTGGTGTGATACCATCGCTGTTCTAGCTACGAGTGCAGAGCACAGCACTGTATGGGCTGCTGCAGGGAAAGTTAACATCCCAGCCCGACCCAGTACAGTTTGTGAGCAGAAGGTCTAGTGGGGCACCTCCCCTGGTAGGCTCACTAACCAGCTGCATCAGGGAACTATCTTCCACGCTCTCCAGAAACCTCCTAGACTGCTTCCTCTGAGCTGTATCGCATTTCCAGGATATGTCTGGGAAGCTGAAGTCCCCTACGAGGACAAGAGCTGATGATTTCGCAACTTTTGCCAGCTGCCTGTAGAATTCCTCATCCGTCTCCTCATCCTGGTTTGGCGGTCTGTAACAGACCCCCACCAGGATGCTTGCCTTGTTGGCCTTCCCGCCGACCCTAACCCACAGGGACTCAGCCTTATCATTCCCAGTCTCAAGTTCCACAACGTCAAAACACTCTCTAATATAGAGAGCCACACCACCACCCCTTCTGCGCTGCCTGTCCCTTCTGAAGATCCTATAGCCAGTCATTGCAGCACTCCAGTCATGGGAGTGGTCCCACCACGTTTCAGTGATGGCAACGTCGTCATAGGTATGTTACTATGCGGTGTAACACTGTCTTATGATATGATGAAATTGCTGGTCATGAGACTAACCTGGTATTTGTACTCAGTCGGAGAATGGGAATCATTCCCAAAATACTCTTCTGAGCTCCTGGACCAAGAAACACTGCATTGAATGGGTGTGTCACCGCCCATATCATCCAGAAGCCTCCGGAAAGGTTGAGAGACACAATGGTCTGTTAAAGACTACAGTTCCCTTGCGTTGACCATAGAGGCTCCAAAGAGTGAGAAACAACCTGCAGCCAATAACACAGGCTCAGGCGAGGATCTCACTGAACTAGCATTTTTATTGGTGATTGCAGTGGTGGGCACCCTACAAGCAGGAGCGCGCAGCAGAGGTGTATCATAACCTTACATCCCCTATTACCCAACGTTTGATTCCTCCCATTTCCTCACTGGCTGAGCACTACAGGTTTACAACCTACTTGACGCTTATTACTATACCATACATGTACAATTTTATTGGACCGACTTTTAATGTCTCCTTTAGTTGTTGTTTTCGTTTTTGTTTTTTTCCCTTCTTCTCTTGTGACTAGAGGGACTTCTTCTGCCTTGACTAGACAGTGGGAACCTCCACCGTCCCCCTATCTTCTTAACATACTTGGCACTGTTATACCACCGCTTCGCCTGCACAATCACTTTTGAATATGCAAGGTTAGTGGCATTTTCCCCTGCAAAACCACAACTTTCATTCCCACAAAAGGCCACGTGGCGACCCACAGATTACACAGCCCTGAATGCCGCCACTGCACTGGCTACTTTGTCTATTCCCAGTTGAACTGATGAGGTCTATTTTTCTAATGAACAGGCCTTTCCACGGATGGACACAGTAGACACGTAGGATGTGTTTTTTACGATTCCAATACTGGAGACAGATAGAGAGGGATCTGCTTGTACCTGGCAGGGACTACAATATGCATTTACTCACTTGCCGCAGGATTTTAAACATAGTCCTGCCATTGCTCCTGCTACACTGGCTAGAGAGCTAGAAATACGAAAATTCTTTCAAGACATTCCTGTGGTTCATAATAAAACAGAATCTGTTTTGCCAAAATATGGAGCTTCCATTTCCAGGAACTAGAAGCGTACTTGTTTCTACATACCCAGAGCAAACAAGAGCAGAAAACTGGTAAAGTAACTCAGCTCTTCGACAGATACAGGCAGGTGCAACAGAAGGAAATCAAGCAGATTTCTGCTCTTGTTTCCATGGTCCTACAAGTGGCAGGAAGATCGCTGGGCAGCAATCCCCACCAACCTGAACTCATGGGCACGAAACAGGGCAAGGGGTGCTTTATGTTATTTTACTGGCTTTCAAGAAGACAGGCCACCTTAGCTAGGCAAATTCAAAGGCCAACACCCATCTGGGTGAAGAACAGAAACACAAACACAAATGCAAACAGCGGTGACCCTCTGGTCAACCTCCCAGTAAACTTGCACAGATTCACCAGAACACTCTTGCCACGGTTAGGAATAATGGCATGAGAAAAGACAACGGCAAACCTATGCAGGGAAATAGAAAGTATCACAAACACTCCAGTAGAGTGCAGAAAAAATTCACAAACAGAGGTCACGTCGAGATTTCAAATAGCAATACAACACACACTGGTATTAGACCACGTGTCAGGTGCCAAAGGAGCTCTTGGTGATCTTGTGAAAAGCAGTGGTTGCCATTATGTAGACCAAGACAAAAGTAAAAAGCGGAAGTAAAAAAAAAAAAAAAAGAAGCAACCTCAAGGGAAACACGTTCTTACTCTTGGCGGGGGGGACCAGGCACCGGTACATGCTTTGAAAATGTTCTCAATGTATTGCTCAAATACGTATGAGAAGACTGATGACTGTAGCTGTAACCTGCACGTCTGTTCAACTAATCACTGTTGGTGCTATGATTATGTGCATAAAATGGTAGCAAGCCATCACTCAGCAAGAGGTAAAGCTGATGAAAAATGCCAAGAGAGAAAGAGCAGAGTGAAAGAGAACTTTAAAAAGGAGAAGAGCAACTCTTTAGTGTACAAAGCCAGACTGCAGAGTGAGGAAAATCTGCAGTCTTGCCTGAAGTGCAGGCTTTGGAAAGGAAGCAGCAAGAAGGGGCTGCCTGAGTGCGTGGGTCGGTCCCGCCAGGCCTGCGGATATGGCATTACTGCCCCATGACACCGGCCCTTAATAAAGCCCTTCGCTAACTGCTCATTTTAGCAAAAGTCAAGCGGTTGTGCTGACAATTCTGCCATCAAGTGGGACCAAAAGTAATAAAGAGCTCCTTCCCAGCTGAGAGGAGGCTGAGAGCAGGCCTCATGGCGGCCTGCAGCTTCCTCACAAGGGGAGCAGAGGGGCAGGCGCTGAGCTGCCAGAGGACAGCAACAGGACCGAGGGAAGGGCACGGAGCTGTGACAGGGGAGGGTGAGGCTGGGTGGTTGGGACCAGTTCTTCACTGAGACGGTGGTCACAGAATCACCGAATGGCTGAGGTTGGAAGGGACCCCTGAAGATCATCCAATCCAAAACCCCCTGCCCAGCAGGATCACCCAGAGCACATTGCGCAGGATGGCATCCAGGCGCGTTTTTTAGAGTATCTCCAGAGAAGGAGACTCCACAACCTCTCTGGGCAACCTGTTCAAGTGCTCTGTCACCCTCACAGTAAAGAAATGCCCTCTCATATTCAGCCAGGACCTGCTGTGCTTCCGTTTGTGTCCGTTACCCCTCGTCCTGGGTTTAAACAGCGGCCTCCTGTACTGGATGAGACAGAAACAGCCCTTTTCAGCCCTGAGAAGACCAACCGCCACAGCTTCTTTCGGAAGGATGAAGGGGCAGGCACGCAGAGAAAAAGAATTCCTGCGACCTCACGGATTGTCCATGGCCTCTTCAGCTGTTCCTGGCATGGCCAAAGTGGCTGCAGGACCAACACAAGAATCATCTACAATCCGAAGAAACGCTGATCATGGCATGTCTGTGAGAAACCACAAGTTACAGTCTTCCATTGGCACGGATAAAAGCATGGGGAAACCAATAGGACTCTCCACACAGAACCAGCGCCTGCAGGGTGTGAGAGTGCCCAAGCCATCCATGATGGAAATTCAGGATTACAAAAAAGGAAAGAGTCCTTTTTTGTCCAAAAATGTCCGAAATGTCCAAAAATCCCTGTGCTGGCTCTGCCCCCCTACCAGCACCAAGTCCCTGTGTCCGCTTCCTCAAGCCCAAATCCCTCCTCCGTCCGGACCAGGTCAAACAGAAGGAGCTTGGGGCATCCATCACCTGTTCAGTGGCCTCCAGGACACCACGCTCCCTCCCAGTTCCCATCTACTTTCACAGCACCGAGACCAGGTTCATGTCTGAGGAGCAGCACGAGGCTCTGGAGCTGCACATCCACAGCAAGAGGCTGCAGCACAGTGGGGACCACCTTAGCACAGAGCATGCGTCACAGCGAGCACTGCCCCAGGAGGAGGGGACCACCAGCACGGAGGGGACAACACCACCAAACAGAGCTGGTACTGAGGCAGGCCCCAAAGGGCACAAGTGGTGGCCCTGGAGTAGAAAATGCCCCAGCAGTGCTGAGAACTCCCCAGGCTTGGGCTCACGCTCCGAGAGCACCCCCAGGAGCACTCCACATGGCAGCTTCCCAGCAGGAAGGCCACACTGGTCGGCCATGACACCTCCCAGCTTAACAGCCTCCACAAGACCCCAAAAGCCCTGCAGCCACTCCAGCTCATCCTCACAGCACCACAGTGCCCCTGTCACCAGGTACACATGCTCCTGTCACTTGTGCCAAGCCTGTGGCACCAAAGGTACTTTAGCGGTACCGACCGGCAGCAGCGTCCACTCCATCCGGGATAAGATTTCCCAGGGGCAACAGAAGACATCACTGCTGCAGAGCTCTACATCTGAGCGCAGCTGCCACCCAGCCTGCAGGAGAGGCAGGGCATGGGGCTTCCAGGTTTCAAAAAACTCCAGTTTCCTACAGAAAAATATTGACTTGTCCATGAGAGAGCTCTGTGGGGTCTCCCCCTGGCAGCAAGGTAGGATGTGTTGGGGAAGTCTCAAGAAAAGTACGCCTTCTTGTTCTTGTGTATAACAGAATTCCCAAAGCCACTGTTCCAATCTTGAAATACCTGCAGGCCAGGTAATAATTTAGGCTGTGACACATGGGTACCGGCCGGGCTGTGCTGTCATAGAATCATAGAATCATAGAATCATAGAATATCCTGAGTTGGAAGGGACCCTTAAGGATCATCAAGTCCAACTCTTGATACCGCACAGGTCTACCCAAAAGTTCAGATCCAATCTCTTCTTAAATTCAGACAGGCTCGGTGCAGTGACCACTTCCCTGGGGAGCCTGTTCCAGTGTGCAACCACCCTCTCTGTGAAGAACCCCCTCCTGATGTCGAGCCTAAATTTCCCCTGCCTCAGCTTAACCCCGTTCCCGCGGGTCCTGTCACTGGTGTTAATGGAGAAAAGGTCTCCTGCCTCTCGACACCCCCTTACGAGGAAGTTGTAGACTGTGATGAGGTCTCCCCTCAGCCTCCTCTTCTCCAGGCTGAACAGGCCCAGTGACCTCAGCCGTTCCTCGTACGTCTTCCCCTCCAGGCCTTTCACCATCTTCGTAGCCCTCCTCTGTACACTCTCCAACAGTTTCATGTCCTTTTTATACTGTGGTGCCCAGAACTGCACACAGTACTCGAGGTGAGGCCGCACCAGCGCAGAGTAGAGCGGGACAATCACCTCCCTTGACCTACTAGCGATGCCGTGCTTGATGCATCCCAGGACACGGTTGGCCCTCCTGGCCGCCAGGGCACACTGCTGGCTCATATTCAACTTGCTGTCTACCACGACCCCAGATCCCTGTCGCCCTGGGCAAGGGTCCTGTGGCTTTGAGCATTCTGCCATCATGGGGACGCTGCCCAGGGCTGCTGGCTCTTCCCAGCTACCCCTCTGCTGCATGCCGTGGACAGGGTGGGGGGCCAGGATGGCTCCCCCTGGGCTCCCTGCGTAGGGCCAGGGTCACATCCCAGCTCCCAGCTCCTCCCACACCCCACACCATACCCAATGCTCTGTCTCTGCCTGCAACTCCATCAGCAACCCTCCTGCAGTCCTTTGTTTGCTGAGCTGCCGCTGTCACCCTTGCCTTTTGGTTCTGGGTGGCGGGCACTTCCTTCAGCCCCTCCGGCCTCTGTCAGGTTTTCCAGCACCTTCCATAAAGCAGCACCCATGCCCTGTGTTGTCCCTCGCCAGCTCCCTTGCAGCTCTGGACACACACATCTCACCTGCTGCTTGCTGTCAGCCCCGTGGACTCCCATCTCCGTGATGCGTGACACACCGCCAGCTAGCCGTCCGTGGAGGGAATCCTGACAGGGACTGGAGGAGGAGCCCCTCGAAAGTCACGTTGTCTTGAAACGTGTGTTAAAGCAAAACTGGAGCTATGCATGGCCAAACTGCACAGCCTCAGAAAGCTGATTTCAGCCCCTTGTCAGACAGGGGCAGCGCCTACAGCTGCTACGAGGGAAGCACTGGCCCTTCTGGGCACCCACCCCTTCTCCTGCCACCCCCACAGAAGAGGCCACTCCCCCTGTGAGAAACTAAGTTGCGTTTTTGCAGTAGAGAGCTAATTTTCTGTATTCCGAGCTAATTGTGTAGTCATAACAAAGAGAAATGCTAAGTAGATAAGTGGACAGTAGAAGGCCTCACTGTTCCAAAATAAGGTGGAAGCTTGAGAAAAACGGGATGAGCAGTGTGAGAACAGTAAAACAAAGATCACACGTTCTCAATACATAGCAAAGGGAAAAAAGGGAAAAAGGAGAAATTAAAGGGTTAAAAAAGAAAGAAAGAAAGAAAGAAAGAAAAATTGTGCATATATGGTATAGAGGAGCATCGAGTAGCTTGTGAGCCTGTAGTACTCAGCCAATGAGGAAACAGGGGAGGTGATCAGGTGTTGGGTAATAGGGAATAAAAGGTTATGATTTGTTTACAAAAATGCACTCCTAATTGGCAGGACGCCCGCCATTGCAATCATGAATAAAATAGCCTCACAGAAGATCCTGTCTGAAGAAAATTATTTGAGATTTTTCTCACAATACCAAGTTGGGAGAGAAGGGCTCTTGGTGGATACTATGCCAACAAGGGCCTCACTCTTCCATAGAATCATAGAATATCCCAAGTTAGAAGGGACCCACCTCGATCATCGAGTCCAACTCCTGGCTCCACAAAGGACCAAAAAACCAAACGCGATGTCTGAGAGCATTGTCTAAACACTGCATGAACTCTGACAGGCTCACTGCTGTGACCACATCCCTGGGGACCCTGTTCCAGTGCCCAACCATCCTCTTTGGTGAAGAACCTTTTCCTAACACCCAGCCTGACCCTCCCCTGTCACAGCTCCGTGCTGTTCCCTCAGGTCCCGTTGCTCTCCCAAAAGAGCAGAGATCAGCACCTTCCCCTCCACTCCCCAGAGGGAGCGGGTGCTGTTGATGGTCGGTACCGCTCCAGTACCCTGGGTGCCACAGGCTTGGTGCAAGTGCCATGAGCACATGTACCTTGTGGCAGGGGCCAGGATGATGACAAAGTCAGTTCTGCAGCCCCGGTCTTTTTGCAGTACTGTGTTGGCTGGGCTGGGAAGCACAGGGAGGGCCGTGGACAATCCAAGAGTCTGCTGGGACAGGTCCTTCCACCGACATCGCCCCTTGTCTGGTCAAGAAGACTCTCATGAAGGATCATCCCTGTTGCTGCTTTCTGGATGGTGGGACATACCCCATCTGGTGGCTCTCATGCACCATGCTGCCCAGCGCTGGCGGCTGGCTGGAGGAGCAGCCCCCTGTGCACATCATTTCAGCTCCGTTTCCTGCCTTGTGGTCCTGAACCTCAGTCTGGGCAGGCTCAGTTGCCATCTGCACCTGCAGGCAGTGCCCCTGCCTTGGGCAGCATTCTGGCTCCCTTGCAGCTCCAGATGCACTGAGGCCCCAACTCCTGCCCTGCTCTGTGAGCTGCAGGTTTGGGGCCTTTGCATCTTTAAAAGCTATCGTGCAGGCATAACAGTGGCATAACAGTGGGGAGTATGCTAAGCAGATAAAGGGATATTGGAAGGTCCCACTCTCCCAAAACAAGGAGGATGGCTAAGAAATACAACACAAGCAGTTGCGGATACAGCAAAAACAAAAAGTCACGAGCCCCTCCAGTCACAAGAGAAGAAAAAAGGAGGGAAAAGGAGAAATTAAAGGTTGGTCAAATAAAATTGGACATACATGGTATAGCAACAAGCGTCGAGTAGGTTCTGAACCTGTGCTACTCAGCCAGTGAGGAAACAGGGGAGGAATCAAGCATCGGGTAATAGGGGATATAAGGTTATGATACACGTCTGCTTCGCGCTCCTGCTTGCAGGACACCCGGCACTGCAATCATGAATAAAAAGCTAGTTCACTGAGATCCTCAGCTGAGCCCGTGTTACTTTCTACAGATTGCTTCTCACAAGGGTATCCTGATGTGCCCCTTTTTCCCACACACGGTCCGTCAGTTATAGCTGGAGATGAGTTAACTCCAAGGAGGCCAAGCCTCTCGCGGGAGTCTGAGGGGGTGCATCTGGGTTTGCTCAATGCCTTTCACAGGAGCAGCCAGCTCCATGGCATTGCCTTTGCCCAAATCATCTAAATCATCACTGTCAGGAGGATCAGAAGAACCGCGATCGAGCCGGGTATCTCCTGAGTATTCATCAGCCTCTGCGTATGTAGCTCTCTCACCCTCAGGTAGACAACTATTTTCTCGATGGATGCACGAAACAAGTCATGAGTTGTGAGCTACCAGTTGGGAATTGCAAGTTAGGAGTTTGAGAAGGTGTCAGTTAGAATACCCCTGAATTAAGAGAGGAATGGGTGAATTCACACTGGACTAATGGGCAAGCCCCCTGCCCTGGGACACCCCTTCCCTGCCACCCCCCTCCAGCCTGCAGCCACAGCCCACCGTGAGTCTGCCGGCGCTTCACAAACAAGACACGATTCCCACCATGGGGCTAGGAAGAGGATTTATTTGGACCGGAGGAGTGAGCTGCCTGGACCCTGGTCCTCTCTCACACCTTTCCACAATTGCTACTTGTGACCGTGGGCCTTGCCCTGCAGGGCAGAGTAGAGTGCCCGCAGGTTCTGCCACTTGCTCTTGTGCACCGCCTCAGCAGAGTCTGCCTGGTGGGATCCCTGGTTCCACGAGGTGCTCGATGTCTTTGCAACTTTTCAGGGCATGCTGGGCAGGGCGCTGGTCCTTAGGGCTGCCCTGCCACCCTCCTCCTGGGGCACAGCTGACTGGGATGGATGCTTCGTGCCCAGACGTCTCTCAAGGATCTGCAGCTTCTTGGCACGAATGTGCAGCTCCAGGGCCTCACGCTGCTCCTCAGGCATAAACGTGGCCTCAGGGCTGTGGAAAAAGACAGGCACGGGGCGGGAGCGTGGTGTCCTCGAGGCTGCTGGGCAGGCAATGGATGCCCCAAGCCTCCTCTGCTTGACCTGGTCCGGATGCAGGAGGGGCTTGTGCTTGATGAAGCGGACACAGGGACTTCGTGGTGGTAAGGCTCCGGCCCCAGCACAGGCATTTTTGGGCAGTGCTCGATGCATCTTTTCAGTGGACCTCTGCACTGGCCCAGGGAAGCGTTGCAGCTGTACTTCCCGGCACTTCTTTGTTATGTGCTCACTGAGCTTGCTGCGGTGCTCTTCCTTCAGCTGCAGCTTCTTGATCCTGAGAGGCGCTGCAGTGTCGGGCTCTTTCCCATTCCTGACATCCGTCACAAACGGATCCAGGATGATAACATAGTCAGTTTGGCAGCCCTGGTCTTTATGCATAATTCCGTTGGCCGGGCTGGGAAGCACTGGAAGGGCCGTGGACAGTTCAAAAGGTGGCTGGGACAGGTCGTCCTGTGGAAGTCGCCCCTTGGACACCTCCTTCCACTGACATCGTCCCTCTTGTGGGTCAAGTAACCTCTCATGAACAATCATCCACCTTGCAGATGGCTCACTGTTATTGCATTGCGTGGAGCCCCGAATGTCAGTCCTGGGTTGCTGCTGTTTCATGGGGAGCCCGCCCAGTTTCCCTGTGCATTCCTTGGGACTAAGAGCACAGTCTGTGTGCCTGCCAGGTGCAGACCTGCCATCTCTTCTCTTTGCCTGGGGCAAAGGTAGTCCTTTTTCCCTCTTGGCCCAGCTGGGAAATGCTGAAGAGAGCATGGGCAACCCAAAAGGCTTCAGGAACTCCCCCTTCCTCTGAGGCAGCCCTCCATCAGGGCGGAGAATGCTCTCCCGGACAATGCAGTCCATTTGTGGTGGCTGGCTGGAGGAGCTGATCCCAGAGTGTGGCCCTTGCTTCCTCTTTCCTTCCATGTAATCCTGAATCTCCATCTTAGATATTTTGCGTGCCCTCAAGCCCTTTGGGCACTGGTTCTCTGTGGAGAGCCCACTTGGTTTCCCCATGCTTCTGTCGGTGTCAGTGGAAGACTCTAATTTGTGTTTTTTCACAGTCATGCCATGACCAGCATTTCTCTGGATTGTAGGTGGTCTTGCTGTTGGTCCTGCAGCCACTTTGGCCATGCCAGGAACAGCTGAAGAAGCCATGGACAATCTGTGAGGCCGCAGGAATTCCTTTTCTCTTCTTGTCTGCTCCTCATCCTTATGAAAGAAGCTCTTGCGGATGGTGTTCTCAGGGCTCAGTACGGCTGGTTCTGCCCTGGGCTGTGCAGGAGGCCGCAGTAACAATCCACTCATGTAAGGCAGCCCTCCATCCGGGCGGAGAATGCTCTCACGCACAATGCAGTCCATTTGTGGTGGCTGGCTGGAGGAGCTCACCTCAGAGTGCAACTCTTTGTCCCTGTCTCCTGCCCTACGATCCTGAGTCTCGGTTATTGAACGTTTGAGGGCTGTCAGGCCATGCGGTTGCTTGTTCGTTCTGGAGGAATCACTTGCTTTTTCCACACTTCCGCTGGTGTTGATAGAAGAGAGCAATCTGTCTTCTCTTCCAGAGATGCCACGATCATCTTTCCTTGGCATTGCAGCTCGTCCTGCTGCTTGTCCTGCAGCCACTTTAACCATATCAGGAACAGCTGGGGGGGCCATGGGCAATTTGAGAGGGCGAGTGAGCTGCACCCCTCTGTGAGGCAGCCCCCCGTCTGGGCGAATGATGGACTCATGTACGATGTGGTCCACAGTAACTGACCGGTAACGCCTCTTGCCGCCTGCAAAACAGGGAGGGAGTCTGAGCTGCAGTGGGAGAGAGGCACCAGGGCCACCGCAGCCCCATAGGGATGGGCTGCTCGGTGCTGAGGCTCACCCACGGGGGACTCACCTGGCTTTGGTACCGGTGGTTGCCGCTGCCGCCGTCCACAACTTCGCCGGAGTCGGCCGTCACCCTGTGGGCACAGAAGCACGGCACTGTGACCAACCTGGGGAGGGACCCACGGGACCCCTTCCAACACCTCCTGGCCCCCCAGTCCCAAAGCCCCGAGTCTCCCAGCCCCGAATTCCCCCACCCTCCAGCCCCCGTACCTGTCGGTCTCGACCCCTGGAGAGCAGGGAGATCCCGGCCAGCAAAAGCATGAGGCCGGGGATGAGGAAAAAGCTGCTGTCGTCAGCCATCGCTCACAGCCAGGTACGACCGCACTGGCAGACGGGGGGTGGTGGCCGGTGCTTTATAGGGTCACGGCCGTGAGGTCACAGACAGTACACGGCAACGCCTCTGTGAGGTCACAGCCCCCAGCCCACGTTGAAGCAGGCCGGTGCCCCTGTGCTGCATCCTGTGGGGAGGTGGGGGACCAGGACGGCTTCCCCGGGCTCCTCGCTTGGGGCCAGGGTCTGAGCCCACTGCCCAGCTCCAGCCGTGTCGGACAGCTGCTCCTGTCCCTGACCCCAAGCTGGTTAATATGCCACACTACAGGTTCCCTTCTGATGCCATCCATCCTTTCCTGGCTTCAGCTGAGATCGGGTTTTCTTCCTAGTAGCTGGTATGGTACTGTTTCTGGGTGTAGGAAGAGAATAATGCTGATCACAGACCAATATTTTAATTATTGCGTAGCAGTGCTTACATGGAACCAAGGACGTTTCAGCTCCTCACGCTGCCCTGCCATCGAGGAGGCCGGGGGTGCACAAGGAGCTGGGAGGGGACAGAACCGGGACAGCTGACCCCAGCTGGCCAAAGGGATGTCTCATACCATATCGCGTCATGCTGAACAATAAAACTTGGGGGAGTTGGCCAGGGTGTGCCGCCACTGTCTGGGGACAAACTGGGCATTGGTCAGCAGGTGGTAAGCAATTGCGTTGTGCGTCAGTTACTTTGTGTATTCCATTTTTACTACTATTATCATCCCTTCCTTTTCTTTCGCTATTAAATTGTCATTATCTCAACCCATGACTTTTACCTTTTTTGTGGTTCTCTCCCCAGTCCCACTGTTGAGGAGTGAGCAAACGGCTGTGTGGTGCTTAGCTGTCTGCTGGGTTAAACCACAACCCCTCCTTTTAGCAAACTGGTAAAAGAGCTAGAGGAATGGGGAAGCACTGTCAAGTCTCATCGCCCCTGCAGTTCTCCTCTAGCTTCAGTAAAGACTCCAAATGGCAAGTGGCGACTCTCGGGAGATTATCCAGCCTTGAACACTGCCATTGCTCCTCGGGAATCAACCAATACTCCCAGGTCCTTCTCAGCCAGGCATCTTTCTAACCACTCGTCTCCCAGCCTGTAGCGCTGCTTGGGGTTGTTGTGCCCCAGGTGCAGGACCCGGCACTTGGCCTTGCTGAACTTCATACAGTTGGCCTCAGCCCATCGCTCCAGCCTATCCAGATCCTCCTGCAGAACCTTCCTACCCTCGAGCAGATCGATACACGCACCTAACTTGGTGTCGTCTGCAAACTTACTGAGGGTGCACTCGATCCCCTCGTCCAGATCATCGGTAAAGATATTAAAGAGAACTGGCCCTAGTACTGAGCCCTGGGGGACTCCACTAGTGACCGGCCTCCAACTGGATTTAACTCCTTTCACCACGACTCTTCGGGCCCGGCTACCCCGGCAGTTTCTAACCCAACAAAGCGTACGCCAGTCCAAGCCAAGAGCAGCCAGTTTCTTGAGGAGAATGCTGTGGGAAACGGTGTCAAAAGCCTTACTGAAGTCAAGGTAGACCACATCCACAGCCTTTTCCTCATCCACTAAGCGCGTCACTTTGTCATAGAAGGAGATCAGGTTCGTCAAGCAGGACCTGTCTTTCATAAACCCATGCTGACTGGGCCTGATCGCCTGCTTGCCCTGCAAGTGCCGCGTGATGGCGCTCAAAATAATCTGCTGCATGAGCTTCCCTGGCACTGAGGTCAAACTAACAGGCCTATAGTTTCCCAGGTCTACCCTCCAGCCCTTCTTGTAGATGGGTGTCATGTTTGCTAGCCGCCAGTTGACTGGGACCTCCCCTGCTAGCCAGGGCTGCTGATAAATGATGCAAAGCGGCTTGGCCAGCTCTTGAGCCAGTTCTCTCAGTACCCTCGGGTGGATCCCATCTGGCCCCATTGACTTGCATACATCTAAGTGCTGTAGCAGGTCGCCAACCATTTCCTCGTGGGTTGTGAGGGCCACGTTCTGCTCCCCGTCCCCTTCCTCCAGCTCAGGGTACCGGCTATCTAGAGAACAACTGGTCTTGCCGCTAAAGGCTGAGGCAAAGAAGGCATTAAACACCTCAGCCTTTTCCTCATCTCTCGCCACTAAGTTTCCCCCCGCATGCAGTAAAGGATGGAGATTCTCCTTAGTCCTCCTTTTTGTGTTAATGTACTTCTAAAAACATTTTCTGTTATCTTTAACAGCAGTAGCCAGATTGAGCTCCGGATGAGCTTTGGCCTTTCTAATTTTGCCCCTGCACATCCTTACAACATCCTTATAATCCTTCTGAGTGGCCCACCCTCTTTTCCAAAGATCATAAACCCTCTTTTTTTCCTTAAGCTCTAGCCACACCTCTCTGTTCAGCCAGGCTGGTCTTCTTCCATGCCGGCTCGTCTTTGGGCACGTGGGGACAGACTGCTCCTGAGCCATTAAGATTTCCTTCCTGAGGAGTGCCCAGCCTTCCTGGACTCCTCTGCCCTTCAGAACTGCCTCCCAAGGGACTCTGCCAACCAGTGTCCTGAACGGCTCAAAGGCTGCCCTCCAGAAGTCCAAGACGGCAGTTTTACTGGTCCCCCTCCTGACTGCGCCAAGAATAGAGAACTGTACCGTTTCGTGGTCAATCTGCCCAAGACAGCTCCCAACCACCACATCTCCCACCACTCCTTCTCTGTTTGTGTGGTGGTTTTACCGTGCTAGGCAGCTGAACACCACAACCGCCCTCTCACTCCCCCTCCTTAGATGAGGAGGGGAAGAAGTAAAGGAAAGAACAACTCACGGGTTGAGATAAGGATGATTTAATTAAAGGAAAAAAAATAATTATTAAGGAAAGATTATTATTAATTAAACAATTTAACTAAACAATTTAACTAAACAATTAACAATTTAACTAAAGGGGAAAAAGGAAAGGGGAAAAGGGAGGGGGAAAGGGAAAACGAAACAAAACAAGTAAAGGCTATGTGGAAGTGCAGAGGAAAGAAATTACTCTCTGCTTCCCACAAACGAGCGATGCTTGACCACGTCCTTGAAGCAGGGCCTCAACGCACGTAGCCGGTGTTCGGGAGGAGGACAGACGTTTTCACAACGAGAGCCCACCGCTCCCCTCTTCCTCCTTTTTCCACCTTTTATTGCTGAGTGTGACATCGTATGGTATGGAATATCCCTTTGGTTGGTTTAGGTCAGCTGCCCTGGTGACGTTTCTTTTCTCACATCTTTGCCCACCCCTAGTGGAGTTAGAGAGAGTCCTGATGCTGTGCCAGCACTGCTCAGCAGCAGACACAACACTGGTGTGATACCATCGCTGTTCTAGCTACGAGTGCAGAGCACAGCACTGTATGGGCTGCCGCAGGGAAAGTTAACATCCCAGCCCGACCCAGTACAGTTTGTGAGCAGAAGGTCTAGTGGGGCACCTCCCCTGGTAGGCTCACTAACCAGCTGCATCACGGAACTATCTTCCACGCTCTCCAGAAACCTCCTAGACTGCTTCCTCTGAGCTGTATCGCATTTCCAGGATATGTCTGGGAAGCTGAAGTCCCCTACGAGGACAAGAGCTGATGATTTCGCAACTTTTGCCAGCTGCCTGTAGAATTCCTCATCCGTCTCCTCATCCTGGTTTGGCGGTCTGTAACAGACCCCCACCAGGATGCTTGCCTTGTTGGCCTTCCCGCCGACCCTAACCCACAGGGACTCAGCCTTATCATTCCCAGTCTCAAGTTCCACAACGTCAAAACACTCTCTAATATAGAGAGCCACACCACCACCCCTTCTGCGCTGCCTGTCCCTTCTGAAGATCCTATAGCCAGTCATTGCAGCACTCCAGTCATGGGAGTGGTCCCACCACGTTTCAGTGATGGCAACGTCGTCATAGGTATGTTACTATGCGGTGTAACACTGTCTTATGATATGATGAAATTGCTGGTCATGAGACTAACCTGGTATTTGTACTCAGTCGGAGAATGGGAATCATTCCCAAAATACTCTTCTGAGCTCCTGGACCAAGAAACACTGCATTGAATGGGTGTGTCACCGCCCATATCATCCAGAAGCCTCCGGAAAGGTTGAGAGACACAATGGTCTGTTAAAGACTACAGTTCCCTTGCGTTGACCATAGAGGCTCCAAAGAGTGAGAAACAACCTGCAGCCAATAACACAGGCTCAGGCGAGGATCTCACTGAACTAGCATTTTTATTGGTGATTGCAGTGGTGGGCACCCTACAAGCAGGAGCGCGCAGCAGAGGTGTATCATAACCTTACATCCCCTATTACCCAACGTTTGATTCCTCCCATTTCCTCACTGGCTGAGCACTACAGGTTTACAACCTACTTGACGCTTATTACTATACCATACATGTACAATTTTATTTGACCGACTTTTAATGTCTCCTTTAGTTGTTGTTTTCGTTTTTGTTTTTTTCCCTTCTTCTCTTGTGACTAGAGGGACTTCTTCTGCCTTGACTAGACAGTGGGAACCTCCACTGTCCCCCTATCTTCTTAACATACTTGGCACTGTTATACCACCATTATGCCTGCACAATCACTTTTGAATATGCAAGGTTAGTGGCATTTTCCCCTGCAAAACCACAACTCTCATTCCCACAAAAGGCCACGTGGCGACCCACGGATTACACAGCCCTGAATGCCGCCACTGCACTGGCTACTTTGTCTATTCCCAGTTGAACTGATAAAGTCTATTTTTCTAATGAACAGGCGTTTCCACGGATGGACGCAGTAGACACGTAGGATGTGTTTTTTACGATTCCAATACTGGAGACAGATAGAGAGGGATCTGCTTGTACCTGGCAGGGACTACAATATGCATTTACTCACTTGCCGCAGGATTTTAAACATAGTCCTGCCATTGCTCCTGCTACACTGGCTAGAGAGCTAGAAATACAAAAATTCTTTCAAGACATTCCTGTGGTTCATAATAAAACAGAATCTGTTTTGCCAAAATATGGAGCTTCCATTTCCAGGAACTAGAAGCGTACTTGTTTCTACATACCCAGAGCAAACAAGAGCAGAAAACTGGTAAAGTAACTCAGCTCTTCAACAGATACAGGCAGGTGCAACAGAAGGAAATCAAGCAGATTTCTGCTCTTGTTTCCATGGTCCTACAAGTGGCAGGAAGATGTGATCGCTGGGCAGCAATCCCCACCAACCTGAACTCATGGGCACGAAACAGGGCAAGGGGCACTTTAGGTTATTTTACTGGCTTTCAAGAAGACAGGCCACCTTAGCTAGGCAAATGGTAGCAAGCCATCACTCAGCAAGAGGTAAAGCTGATGAAAAATGCCAAGAGAGAAAGAGCAGAGTGAAAGAGAACTTTAAAAAGGAGAAGAGCAACTCTTTAGTGTACAAAGCCAGACTGCAGAGTGAGGAAAATCTGCAGTCTTGCCTGAAGTGCAGGCTTTGGAAAGGAAGCAGCAAGAAGGGGCTGCCTGAGTGCGTGGGTCGGTCCCGCCAGGCCTGCGGATATGGCATTACTGCCCCATGACACCGGCCCTTAATAAAGCCCTTCGTTAACTGCTCATTTTAGCAAAAGTCAAGCGGTTGTGCTGACAATTCTGCCATCAAGTGGGACCAAAAGTAATAAAGAGCTCCTTCCCAGCTGAGAGGAGGCTGAGAGCAGGCCTCATGGCGGCCTGCAGCTTCCTCACAAGGGGAGCAGAGGGGCAGGCGCTGAGCTGCCAGAGGACAGCAACAGGACCGAGGGAAGGGCACGGAGCTGTGACAGGGGAGGGTGAGGCTGGGTGGCTGGGACCAGTTCTTCACTGAGACGGTGGTCACAGAATCACAGAATGGCTGAGGTTGGAAGGGACCCCTGAAGATCATCCAATTCAAAACCCCCTGCCCAGCAGGGTCACCCAGAGCACATTGCGCAGGATGGCATCCAGGCGCGTTTTTTAGAGTATCTCCAGAGAAGGAGACTCCACAACCTCTCTGGGCAACCTGTTCAAGTGCTCTGTCACCCTCACAGTAAAGAAATGCCCTCTCATATTCAGCCAGGACCTGCTGTGCTTCCGTTTGTGTCCGTTACCCCTCGTCCTGGGTTTAAACAGCGGCCTCCTGTACTGGATGAGACAGAAACAGCCCTTTTCAGCCCTGAGAAGACCAACCGCCACAGCTTCTTTCGGAAGGATGAAGGGGCAGGCACGCAGAGAAAAGGAATTCCTGCGACCTCACGGATTGTCCATGGCCTCTTCAGCTGTTCCTGGCATGGCCAAAGTGGCTGCAGGACCAACACAAGAGCCATCTACAATCCGAAGAAACGCTGATCATGGCATGTCTGTGAGAAACCACAAGTTACAGTCTTCCATTGGCACGGATAAAAGCATGGGGAAACCAATAGGACTCTCCACAAAGAACCAGTGCCCGCAGGGTGTGAGAGTGCCCAAGCCATCCATGATGGAAATTCAGGATTACAAAAAAGGAAAGAGTCCTTTTTTGTCCAAAAATGTCCGAAATGTCCAAAAATCCCTGTGCTGGCTCTGCCCCCCTACCAGCACGAAGTCCCTGTGTCCGCTTCCTCAAGCCCAAATCCCTCCTCCATCCGGACCAGGTCAAACAGAAGGAGCTTGGGGCATCCATCACCTGTCCAGTGGCCTCCAGGACACCACGCTCCCTCCCAGTTCCCATCTACTTTCACAGCACCGAGACCAGGTTCATGTCTGAGGAGCAGCACGAGGCCCTGGAGCTGCACATCCACAGCAAGAGGCTGCAGCACAGTGGGGACCACCTTAGCACAGAGCATGCGTCACAGCGAGCACTGCCCCAGGAGGAGGGGACCACCAGCACGGAGGGGACAACACCACCAAACAGAGCTGGTACTGAGGCAGGCCCCAAAGGGCACAAGTGGTGGCCCTGGAGTAGAAAATGCCCCAGCAGTGCTGAGAACTCCCCAGGCTTGGGCTCACGCTCCGAGAGCACCCCCAGGAGCACTCCACATGGCAGCTTCCCAGCAGGAAGGCCACACTGGTCGGCCATGACACCTCCCAGCTTAACAGCCTCCACAAGACCCCAAAAGCCCTGCAGCCACTCCAGCTCATCCTCACAGCACCACAGTGCCCCTGTCACCAGGTACACATGCTCCTGTCACTTGTGCCAAGCCTGTGGCACCAAAGGTACTTTAGCGGTACCGACCGGCAGCAGCGTCCACTCCATCCGGGATAAGATTTCCCGGGGCAACAGAAGACATCACTGCTGCAGAGCTCTACATCTGAGCGCAGCTGCCACCCAGCCTGCAGGAGAGGCAGGGCATGGGGCTTCCAGGTTTCAAAAAACTCCAGTTTCCTACAGAAAAATATTGACTTGTCCATGAGAGAGCTCTGTGGGGTCTCCCCCTGGCAGCAAGGTAGGATGTGTTGGGGAAGTCTCAAGAAAAGTACGCCTTCTTGTTCTTGTGTATAACAGAATTCCCAAAGCCACTGTTCCAATCTTGAAATACCTGCAGGCCAGGTAATAATTTAGGCTGTGACACATGGGTACCGGCCGGGCTGTGCTGTCATAGAATCATAGAATCATAGAATCATAGAATATCCTGAGTTGGAAGGGACCCTTAAGGATCATCAAGTCCAACTCTTGATACCGCACAGGTCTACCCAAAAGTTCAGACCATGTGACTAAGTGCACAGTCCAATCTCTTCTTAAATTCAGACAGGCTCGGTGCAGTGACCACTTCCCTGGGGAGCCTGTTCCAGTGTGCAACCACCCTCTCTGTGAAGAACCCCCTCCTGATGTCGAGCCTAAATTTCCCCTGCCTCAGCTTAACCCTGTTCCCGCGGGTCCTGTCACTGGTGTTAATGGAGAAAAGGTCTCCTGCCTCTCGACACCCCCTTACGAGGAAGTTGTAGACTGTGATGAGGTCTCCCCTCAGCCTCCTCTTCTCCAGGCTGAACAGGCCCAGTGACCTCAGCCGTTCCTCGTACGTCTTCCCCTCCAGGCCTTTCACCATCTTCGTAGCCCTCCTCTGTACACTCTCCAACAGTTTCATGTCCTTTTTATACTGTGGTGCCCAGAACTGCACACAGTACTCGAGGTGAGGCCACACCAGCGCAGAGTAGAGCAGGACAATCACCTCCCTTGACCTACTAGCGATGCCGTGCTTGATGCACCCCAGGACACGGTTGGCCCTCCTGGCCGCCAGGGCACACTGCTGGCTCATATTCAACTTGCTGTCTACCACGACCCCAGATCCCTGTCGCCCTGGGCAAGGGTCCTGTGGCTTTGAGCATTCTGCCATCATGGGGACGCTGCCCAGGGCTGCTGGCTCTTCCCAGCTACCCCTCTGCTGCATGCCGTGGACAGGGTGGGGGGCCAGGATGGCTCCCCCTGGGCTCCCTGCGTAGGGCCAGGGTCACATCCCAGCTCCCAGCTCCTCCCACACCCCACACCATACCCAATGCTCTGTCTCTGCCTGCAACTCCATCAGCAACCCTCCTGCAGTCCTTTGTTTGCTGAGCTGCCGCTGTCACCCTTGCCTTTTGGTTCTGGGTGGCGGGCACTTCCTTCAGCCCCTCCGGCCTCTGTCAGGTTTTCCAGCACCTTCCATAAAGCAGCACCCATGCCCTGTGTTGTCCCTCGCCAGCTCCCTTGCAGCTCTGGACACACACATCTCACCTGCTGCTTGCTGTCAGCCCCGTGGACTCCCATCTCCGTGATGCGTGACACACCGCCAGCTAGCCGTCCGTGGAGGGAATCCTGACAGGGACTGGAGGAGGAGCCCCTCGAAAGTCACGTTGTCTTGAAACGTGTGTTAAAGCAAAACTGGAGCTATGCATGGCCAAACTGCACAGCCTCAGAAAGCTGATTTCAGCCCCTAGTCAGACAGGGGCAGCGCCTACAGCTGCTACGAGGGAAGCACTGGCCCTTCTGGGCACCCATCCCTTCTCCTGCCACCCCCACAGAAGAGGCCACTCCCCCTGTGAGAAACTAAGTTGCGTTTTTGCAGCAGAGAGCTAATTTTCTGTATTCCGAGCTAATTGTGTAGTCATAACAAAGAGAAATGCTAAGTAGATAAGTGGACAGTAGAAGGCCTCACTGTTCCAAAATAAGGTGGAAGCTTGAGAAAAACGGGATGAGCAGTGTGAGAACAGTAAAACAAAGATCACACGTTCTCAATACATAGCAAAGGGAAAAAAGGGAAAAAGGAGAAATTAAAGGGTTAAAAAAGAAAGAAAGAAAGAAAGAAAGAAAGAAAGAAAAATTGTGCATATATGGTATAGAGGAGCATCGAGTAGCTTGTGAGCCTGTAGTACTCAGCCAATGAGGAAACAGGGGAGGTGATCAGGTGTTGGGTAATAGGGAATAAAAGGTTATGATTTGTTTACAAAAATGCACTCCTAATTGGCAGGACGCCCGCCATTGCAATCATGAATAAAATAGCCTCACAGAAGATCCTGTCTGAAGAAAATTATTTGAGATTTTTCTCACAATACCAAGTTGGGAGAGAAGGGCTCTTGGTGGATACTATGCCAACAAGGGCCTCACTCTTCCATAGAATCATAGAATATCCCAAGTTAGAAGGGACCCACCTCGATCATCGAGTCCAACTCCTGGCTCCACAAAGGACCAAAAAACCAAACGCGATGTCTGAGAGCATTGTCTAAACACTGCATGAACTCTGACAGGCTCACTGCTGTGACCACATCCCTGGGGACCCTGTTCCAGTGCCCAACCATCCTCTTTGGTGAAGAACCTTTTCCTAACACCCAGCCTGACCCTCCCCTGTCACAGCTCCGTGCTGTTCCCTCAGGTCCCGTTGCTCTCCCAAAAGAGCAGAGATCAGCACCTTCCCCTCCACTCCCCAGAGGGAGCGGGTGCTGTTGATGGTCGGTACCGCTCCAGTACCCTGGGTGCCACAGGCTTGGTGCAAGTGCCATGAGCACATGTACCTTGTGGCAGGGGCCAGGATGATGACAAAGTCAGTTCTGCAGCCCCGGTCTTTTTGCAGTACTGTGTTGGCTGGGCTGGGAAGCACAGGGAGGGCCGTGGACAATCCAAGAGTCTGCTGGGACAGGTCCTTCCACCGACATCGCCCCTTGTCTGGTCAAGAAGACTCTCATGAAGGATCATCCCTGTTGCTGCTTTCTGGATGGTGGGACATACCCCATCTGGTGGCTCTCATGCACCATGCTGCCCAGCGCTGGCGGCTGGCTGGAGGAGCAGCCCCCTGTGCACATCATTTCAGCTCCGTTTCCTGCCTTGTGGTCCTGAACCTCAGTCTGGGCAGGCTCAGTTGCCATCTGCACCTGCAGGCAGTGCCCCTGCCTTGGGCAGCATTCTGGCTCCCTTGCAGCTCCAGATGCACTGAGGCCCCAACTCCTGCCCTGCTCTGTGAGCTGCAGGTTTGGGGCCTTTGCATCTTTAAAAGCTATCGTGCAGGCATAACAGTGGCATAACAGTGGGGAGTATGCTAAGCAGATAAAGGGACATTGGAAGGTCCCACTCTCCCAAAACAAGGAGGATGGCTAAGAAATACAACACAAGCAGTTGCGGATACAGCAAAAACAAAAAGTCACGAGCCCCTCCAGTCACAAGAGAAGAAAAAAGGAGGGAAAAGGAGAAATTAAAGGTTGGTCAAATAAAATTGGACATACATGGTATAGCAACAAGCGTCGAGTAGGTTCTGAACCTGTGCTACTCAGCCAGTGAGGAAACAGGGGAGGAATCAAGCATCGGGTAATAGGGGATATAAGGTTATGATACACGTCTGCTTCGCGCTCCTGCTTGCAGGACACCCAGCACTGCAATCATGAATAAAAAGCTAGTTCACTGAGATCCTCAGCTGAGCCCGTGTTACTTTCTACAGATTGCTTCTCACAAGGGTATCCTGATGTGCCCCTTTTTCCCACACACGGTCCGTCAGTTATAGCTGGAGATGAGTTAACTCCAAGGAGGCCAAGCCTCTCGCGGGAGTCTGAGGGGGTGCATCTGGGTTTGCTCAATGCCTTTCACAGGAGCAGCCAGCTCCATGGCATTGCCTTTGCCCAAATCATCTAAATCATCACTGTCAGGAGGATCAGAAGAACCGCGATCGAGCCGGGTATCTCCTGAGTATTCATCAGCCTCTGCGTATGTAGCTCTCTCACCCTCAGGTAGACAACTATTTTCTCGATGGATGCACGAAACAAGTCATGAGTTGTGAGCTACCAGTTGGGAATTGCAAGTTAGGAGTTTGAGAAGGTGTCAGTTAGAATACCCCTGAATTAAGAGAGGAATGGGTGAATTCACACTGGACTAATGGGCAAGCCCCCTGCCCTGGGACACCCCTTCCCTGCCACCCCCCTCCAGCCTGCAGGCACAGCCCACCGTGAGTCTGCCGGCGCTTCACAAACAAGACACGATTCCCACCATGGGGCTAGGAAGAGGATTTATTTGGACCGGAGGAGTGAGCTGCCTGGCCCCTGGTCCTCTGTCACACCTTTCCACAATTGCTACTTGTGACCGTGGGCCTTGCCCTGCAGGGCAGAGTAGAGTGCCCGCAGGTTCTGCCACTTGCTCTTGTGCACCGCCTCAGCAGAGTCTGCCTGGTGGGATCCCTGGTTCCACGAGGTGCTCGATGTCTTTGCAACTTTTCAGGGCATGCTGGGCAGGGCGCTGGTCCTTAGGGCTGCCCTGCCACCCTCCTCCTGGGGCACAGCTGACTGGGATGGATGCTTCGTGCCCAGACGTCTCTCAAGGATCTGCAGCTTCTTGGCACGAATGTGCAGCTCCAGGGCCTCACGCTGCTCCTCAGGCATAAACGTGGCCTCAGGGCTGTGGAAAAAGACAGGCACGGGGCGGGAGCGTGGTGTCCTCGAGGCTGCTGGGCAGGCAATGGATGCCCCAAGCCTCCTCTGCTTGACCTGGTCCGGATGCAGGAGGGGCTTGTGCTTGATGAAGCGGACACAGGGACTTCGTGGTGGTAAGGCTCCGGCCCCAGCACAGGCATTTTTGGGCAGTGCTCGATGCATCTTTTCAGTGGACCTCTGCACTGGCCCAGGGAAGCGTTGCAGCTGTACTTCCCGGCACTTCTTTGTTATGTGCTCACTGAGCTTGCTGCGGTGCTCTTCCTTCAGCTGCAGCTTCTTGATCCTGAGAGGCGCTGCAGTGTCGGGCTCTTTCCCATTCCTGACATCTGTCACAAACGGATCCAGGATGATAACATAGTCAGTTTGGCAGCCCTGGTCTTTATGCATAATTCCGTTGGCCGGGCTGGGAAGCACTGGAAGGGCCGTGGACAGTTCAAAAGGTGGCTGGGACAGGTCGTCCTGTGGAAGTCGCCCCTTGGACACCTCCTTCCACTGACATCGTCCCTCTTGTGGGTCAAGTAACCTCTCATGAACAATCATCCACCTTGCAGATGGCTCACTGTTATTGCATTGCGTGGAGCCCCGAATGTCAGTCCTGGGTTGCTGCTGTTTCATGGGGAGCCCGCCCAGTTTCCCTGTGCATTCCTTGGGACTAAGAGCACAGTCTGTGTGCCTGCCAGGTGCAGACCTGCCATCTCTTCTCTTTGCCTGGGGCAAAGGTAGTCCTTTTTCCCTCTTGGCCCAGCTGGGAAATGCTGAAGAGAGCATGGGCAACCCAAAAGGCTTCAGGAACTCCCCCTTCCTCTGAGGCAGCCCTCCATCAGGGCGGAGAATGCTCTCCCGGACAATGCAGTCCATTTGTGGTGGCTGGCTGGAGGAGCTGATCCCAGAGTGTGGCCCTTGCTTCCTCTTTCCTTCCATGTAATCCTGAATCTCCATCTTAGATATTTTGCGTGCCCTCAAGCCCTTTGGGCACTGGTTCTCTGTGGAGAGCCCACTTGGTTTCCCCATGCTTCTGTCGGTGTCAGTGGAAGACTCTAATTTGTGTTTTTTCACAGTCATGCCATGACCAGCATTTCTCTGGATTGTAGGTGGTCTTGCTGTTGGTCCTGCAGCCACTTTGGCCATGCCAGGAACAGCTGAAGAAGCCATGGACAATCTGTGAGGCCGCAGGAATTCCTTTTCTCTTCTTGTCTGCTCCTCATCCTTATGAAAGAAGCTCTTGCGGATGGTGTTCTCAGGGCTCAGTACGGCTGGTTCTGCCCTGGGCTGTGCAGGAGGCCGCAGTAACAATCCACTCATGTAAGGCAGCCCTCCATCCGGGCGGAGAATGCTCTCACGCACAATGCAGTCCATTTGTGGTGGCTGGCTGGAGGAGCTCACCTCAGAGTGCAACTCTTTGTCCCTGTCTCCTGCCCTACGATCCTGAGTCTCGGTTATTGAACGTTTGAGGGCTGTCAGGCCATGCGGTTGCTTGTTCCTTCTGGAGGAATCAC
Source organism: Anser brachyrhynchus (assembly GCF_964034855.1). Classification (NCBI taxonomy): domain Eukaryota; kingdom Metazoa; phylum Chordata; class Aves; order Anseriformes; family Anatidae; genus Anser; species Anser brachyrhynchus. The sequence continues at coordinate 5,893,607 of NC_137697.1, forward strand.
TTGCTTTTTCCACACTTCCGCTGGTGTTGATAGAAGAGAGCAATCTGTCTTCTCTTCCAGAGATGCCACGATCATCTTTCCTTGGCATTGCAGCTCGTCCTGCTGCTTGTCCTGCAGCCACTTTAACCATATCAGGAACAGCTGGGGGGGCCATGGGCAATTTGAGAGGGCGAGTGAGCTGCACCCCTCTGTGAGGCAGCCCCCCGTCTGGGCGAATGATGGACTCATGTACGATGTGGTCCACAGTAACTGACCGGTAACGCCTCTTGCCGCCTGCAAAACAGGGAGGGAGTCTGAGCTGCAGTGGGAGAGAGGCACCAGGGCCACCGCAGCCCCATAGGGATGGGCTGCTCGGTGCTGAGGCTCACCCACGGGGGACTCACCTGGCTTTGGTACCGGTGGTTGCCGCTGCCGCCGTCCACAACTTCGCCGGAGTCGGCCGTCACCCTGTGGGCACAGAAGCACGGCACTGTGACCAACCTGGGGAGGGACCCACGGGACCCCTTCCAACACCTCCTGGCCCCCCAGTCCCAAAGCCCCGAGTCTCCCAGCCCCGAATTCCCCCACCCTCCAGCCCCCGTACCTGTCGGTCTCGACCCCTGGAGAGCAGGGAGATCCCGGCCAGCAAAAGCATGAGGCCGGGGATGAGGAAAAAGCTGCTGTCGTCAGCCATCGCTCACAGCCAGGTACGACCGCACTGGCAGACGGGGGGTGGTGGCCGGTGCTTTATAGGGTCACGGCCGTGAGGTCACAGACAGTACACAGCAACGCCTCTGTGAGGTCACAGCCCCCAGCCCACGTTGAAGCAGGCCGGTGCCCCTGTGCTGCATCCTGTGGGGAGGTGGGGGACCAGGACGGCTTCCCCGGGCTCCTCGCTTGGGGCCAGGGTCTGAGCCCACTGCCCAGCTCCAGCCGTGTCGGACAGCTGCTCCTGTCCCTGACCCCAAGCTGGTTAATATGCCACACTACAGGTTCCCTTCTGATGCCATCCATCCTTTCCTGGCTTCAGCTGAGATCGGGTTTTCTTCCTAGTAGCTGGTATGGTACTGTTTCTGGGTGTAGGAAGAGAAGAATGCTGATCACAGACCAATATTTTAATTATTGCGTAGCAGTGCTTACATGGAGCCAAGGACGTTTCAGCTCCTCACGCTGCCCTGCCATCGAGGAGGCCGGGGGTGCACAAGGAGCTGGGAGGGGACGGAACCAGGACAGCTGACCCCAGCTGGCCAAAGGGATGTCTCATACCATATCGCGTCATGCTGAACAATAAAACTTGGGGGAGTTGGCCAGGGTGTGCCGCCACTGTCTGGGGACAAACTGGGCATTGGTCAGCAGGTGGTAAGCAATTGCGTTGTGCGTCAGTTACTTTGTGTATTCCATTTTTACTACTATTATCATCCCTTCCTTTTCTTTCGCTATTAAATTGTCATTATCTCAACCCATGACTTTTACCTTTTTTGTGGTTCTCTCCCCAGTCCCACTGTTGAGGAGTGAGCAAACGGCTGTGTGGTGCTTAGCTGTCTGCTGGGTTAAACCACAACCCCTCCTTTTAGCAAACTGGTAAAAGAGCTAGAGGAATGGGGAAGCACTGTCAAGTCTCATCGCCCCTGCAGTTCTCCTCTAGCTTCAGTAAAGACTCCAAATGGCAAGTGGCGACTCTCGGGAGATTATCCAGCCTTGAACACTGCCATTGCTCCTCGGGAATCAACCAATACTCCCAGGTCCTTCTCAGCCAGGCAGCTTTCTAACCACTCGTCTCCCAGCCTGTAGCGCTGCTTGGGGTTGTTGTGCCCCAGGTGCAGGACCCGGCACTTGGCCTTGCTGAACTTCATACAGTTGGCCTCAGCCCATCGCTCCAGCCTATCCAGATCCTCCTGCAGAGCCTTCTTACCCTCGAGCAGATCGATACACGCACCTAACTTGGTGTCGTCTGCAAACTTACTGAGGGTGCACTCGATCCCCTCGTCCAGATCATCGGTAAAGATATTAAAGAGAACTGGCCCTAGTACTGAGCCCTGGGGGACTCCACTAGTGACCGGCCTCCAACTGGATTTAACTCCTTTCACCACGACTCTTCGGGCCCGGCTACCCCGGCAGTTTCTAACCCAACAAAGCGTACGCCAGTCCAAGCCAAGAGCAGCCAGTTTCTTGAGGAGAATGCTGTGGGAAACGGTGTCAAAAGCCTTACTGAAGTCAAGGTAGACCACATCCACAGCCTTTTCCTCATCCACTAAGCGCGTCACTTTGTCATAGAAGGAGATCAGGTTCGTCAAGCAGGACCTGTCTTTCATAAACCCATGCTGACTGGGCCTGATCGCCTGCTTGCCCTGCAAGTGCCGCGTGATGGCGCTCAAAATAATCTGCTGCATGAGCTTCCCTGGCACTGAGGTCAAACTAACAGGCCTATAGTTTCCCAGGTCTACCCTCCAGCCCTTCTTGTAGATGGGTGTCATGTTTGCTAGCCGCCAGTTGACTGGGACCTCCCCTGCTAGCCAGGGCTGCTGATAAATGATGCAAAGCGGCTTGGCCAGCTCTTGAGCCAGTTCTCTCAGTACCCTCGGGTGGATCCCATCTGGCCCCATTGACTTGCATACATCTAAGTGCTGTAGCAGGTCGCCAACCATTTCCTCGTGGGTTGTGAGGGCCACGTTCTGCTCCCCGTCCCCTTCCTCCAGCTCAGGGTACCGGCTATCTAGAGAACAACTGGTCTTGCCGCTAAAGGCTGAGGCAAAGAAGGCATTAAACACCTCAGCCTTTTCCTCATCTCTCGCCACTAAGTTTCCCCCCGCATGCAGTAAAGGATGGAGATTCTCCTTAGTCCTCCTTTTTGTGTTAATGTACTTCTAAAAACATTTTCTGTTATCTTTAACAGCAGTAGCCAGATTGAGCTCCGGATGAGCTTTGGCCTTTCTAATTTTGCCCCTGCACATCCTTACAACATCCTTATAATCCTTCTGAGTGGCCCACCCTCTTTTCCAAAGATCATAAACCCTCTTTTTTTCCTTAAGCTCTAGCCACACCTCTCTGTTCAGCCAGGCTGGTCTTCTTCCATGCCGGCTCGTCTTTGGGCACGTGGGGACAGACTGCTCCTGAGCCATTAAGATTTCCTTCCTGAGGAGTGCCCAGCCTTCCTGGACTCCTCTGCCCTTCAGAACTGCCTCCCAAGGGACTCTGCCAACCAGTGTCCTGAACGGCTCAAAGGCTGCCCTCCAGAAGTCCAAGACAGCAGTTTTACTGGTCCCCCTCCTGACTGCGCCAAGAATAGAGAACTGTACCGTTTCGTGGTCAATCTGCCCAAGACAGCTCCCAACCACCACATCTCCCACCACTCCTTCTCTGTTTGTGTGGTGGTTTTACCGTGCTAGGCAGCTGAACACCACAACCGCCCTCTCACTCCCCCTCCTTAGATGAGGAGGGGAAGAAGTAAAGGAAAGAACAACTCACGGGTTGAGATAAGGATGATTTAATTAAAGGAAAAAAAATAATTATTAAGGAAAGATTATTATTAATTAAACAATTTAACTAAACAATTTAACTAAACAATTAACAATTTAACTAAAGGGGAAAAAGGAAAGGGGAAAAGGGAGGGGGAAAGGGAAAACGAAACAAAACAAGTAAAGGCTATGTGGAAGTGCAGAGGAAAGAAATTACTCTCTGCTTCCCACAAACGAGCGATGCTTGACCACGTCCTTGAAGCAGGGCCTCAACGCACGTAGCCGGTGTTCGGGAGGAGGACAGACGTTTTCACAACGAGAGCCCACCGCTCCCCTCTTCCTCCTTTTTCCACCTTTTATTGCTGAGTGTGACATCGTATGGTATGGAATATCCCTTTGGTTGGTTTAGGTCAGCTGCCCTGGTGACGTTTCTTTTCTCACATCTTTGCCCACCCCTAGTGGAGTTAGAGAGAGTCCTGATGCTGTGCCAGCACTGCTCAGCAGCAGACACAACACTGGTGTGATACCATCGCTGTTCTAGCTACGAGTGCAGAGCACAGCACTGTATGGGCTGCCGCAGGGAAAGTTAACATCCCAGCCCGACCCAGTACAGTTTGTGAGCAGAAGGTCTAGTGGGGCACCTCCCCTGGTAGGCTCACTAACCAGCTGCATCACGGAACTATCTTCCACGCTCTCCAGAAACCTCCTAGACTGCTTCCTCTGAGCTGTATCGCATTTCCAGGATATGTCTGGGAAGCTGAAGTCCCCTACGAGGACAAGAGCTGATGATTTCGCAACTTTTGCCAGCTGCCTGTAGAATTCCTCATCCGTCTCCTCATCCTGGTTTGGCGGTCTGTAACAGACCCCCACCAGGATGCTTGCCTTGTTGGCCTTCCCGCCGACCCTAACCCACAGGGACTCAGCCTTATCATTCCCAGTCTCAAGTTCCACAACGTCAAAACACTCTCTAATATAGAGAGCCACACCACCACCCCTTCTGCGCTGCCTGTCCCTTCTGAAGATCCTATAGCCAGTCATTGCAGCACTCCAGTCATGGGAGTGGTCCCACCACGTTTCAGTGATGGCAACGTCGTCATAGGTATGTTACTATGCGGTGTAACACTGTCTTATGATATGATGAAATTGCTGGTCATGAGACTAACCTGGTATTTGTACTCAGTCGGAGAATGGGAATCATTCCCAAAATACTCTTCTGAGCTCCTGGACCAAGAAACACTGCATTGAATGGGTGTGTCACCGCCCATATCATCCAGAAGCCTCCGGAAAGGTTGAGAGACACAATGGTCTGTTAAAGACTACAGTTCCCTTGCGTTGACCATAGAGGCTCCAAAGAGTGAGAAACAACCTGCAGCCAATAACACAGGCTCAGGCGAGGATCTCACTGAACTAGCATTTTTATTGGTGATTGCAGTGGTGGGCACCCTACAAGCAGGAGCGCGCAGCAGAGGTGTATCATAACCTTACATCCCCTATTACCCAACGTTTGATTCCTCCCATTTCCTCACTGGCTGAGCACTACAGGTTTACAACCTACTTGACGCTTATTACTATACCATACATGTACAATTTTATTTGACCGACTTTTAATGTCTCCTTTAGTTGTTGTTTTCGTTTTTGTTTTTTTCCCTTCTTCTCTTGTGACTAGAGGGACTTCTTCTGCCTTGACTAGACAGTGGGAACCTCCACTGTCCCCCTATCTTCTTAACATACTTGGCACTGTTATACCACCATTATGCCTGCACAATCACTTTTGAATATGCAAGGTTAGTGGCATTTTCCCCTGCAAAACCACAACTCTCATTCCCACAAAAGGCCACGTGGCGACCCACGGATTACACAGCCCTGAATGCCGCCACTGCACTGGCTACTTTGTCTATTCCCAGTTGAACTGATAAAGTCTATTTTTCTAATGAACAGGCGTTTCCACGGATGGACGCAGTAGACACGTAGGATGTGTTTTTTACGATTCCAATACTGGAGACAGATAGAGAGGGATCTGCTTGTACCTGGCAGGGACTACAATATGCATTTACTCACTTGCCGCAGGATTTTAAACATAGTCCTGCCATTGCTCCTGCTACACTGGCTAGAGAGCTAGAAATACAAAAATTCTTTCAAGACATTCCTGTGGTTCATAATAAAACAGAATCTGTTTTGCCAAAATATGGAGCTTCCATTTCCAGGAACTAGAAGCGTACTTGTTTCTACATACCCAGAGCAAACAAGAGCAGAAAACTGGTAAAGTAACTCAGCTCTTCAACAGATACAGGCAGGTGCAACAGAAGGAAATCAAGCAGATTTCTGCTCTTGTTTCCATGGTCCTACAAGTGGCAGGAAGATGTGATCGCTGGGCAGCAATCCCCACCAACCTGAACTCATGGGCACGAAACAGGGCAAGGGGCACTTTAGGTTATTTTACTGGCTTTCAAGAAGACAGGCCACCTTAGCTAGGCAAATGGTAGCAAGCCATCACTCAGCAAGAGGTAAAGCTGATGAAAAATGCCAAGAGAGAAAGAGCAGAGTGAAAGAGAACTTTAAAAAGGAGAAGAGCAACTCTTTAGTGTACAAAGCCAGACTGCAGAGTGAGGAAAATCTGCAGTCTTGCCTGAAGTGCAGGCTTTGGAAAGGAAGCAGCAAGAAGGGGCTGCCTGAGTGCGTGGGTCGGTCCCGCCAGGCCTGCGGATATGGCATTGCTGCCCCATGACACCGGCCCTTAATAAAGCCCTTCGTTAACTGCTCATTTTAGCAAAAGTCAAGCGGTTGTGCTGACAATTCTGCCATCAAGTGGGACCAAAAGTAATAAAGAGCTCCTTCCCAGCTGAGAGGAGGCTGAGAGCAGGCCTCATGGCGGCCTGCAGCTTCCTCACAAGGGGAGCAGAGGGGCAGGCGCTGAGCTGCCAGAGGACAGCAACAGGACCGAGGGAAGGGCACGGAGCTGTGACAGGGGAGGGTGAGGCTGGGTGGCTGGGACCAGTTCTTCACTGAGACGGTGGTCACAGAATCACAGAATGGCTGAGGTTGGAAGGGACCCCTGAAGATCATCCAATTCAAAACCCCCTGCCCAGCAGGGTCACCCAGAGCACATTGCGCAGGATGGCATCCAGGCACGTTTTTTAGAGTATCTCCAGAGAAGGAGACTCCACAACCTCTCTGGGCAACCTGTTCAAGTGCTCTGTCACCCTCACAGTAAAGAAATGCCCTCTCATATTCAGCCAGGACCTGCTGTGCTTCCGTTTGTGTCTGTTACCCCTCGTCCTGGGTTTAAACAGCGGCCTCCTGTACTGGATGAGACAGAAACAGCCCTTTTCAGCCCTGAGAAGACCAACCGCCACAGCTTCTTTCGGAAGGATGAAGGGGCAGGCACGCAGAGAAAAGGAATTCCTGCGACCTCACGGATTGTCCATGGCCTCTTCAGCTGTTCCTGGCATGGCCAAAGTGGCTGCAGGACCAACACAAGAGCCATCTACAATCCGAAGAAACGCTGATCATGGCATGTCTGTGAGAAACCACAAGTTACAGTCTTCCATTGGCACGGATAAAAGCATGGGGAAACCAATAGGACTCTCCACAAAGAACCAGTGCCCGCAGGGTGTGAGAGTGCCCAAGCCATCCATGATGGAAATTCAGGATTACAAAAAAGGAAAGAGTCCTTTTTTGTCCAAAAATGTCCGAAATGTCCAAAAATCCCTGTGCTGGCTCTGCCCCCCTACCAGCACCAAGTCCCTGTGTCCGCTTCCTCAAGCCCAAATCCCTCCTCCATCCGGACCAGGTCAAACAGAAGGAGCTTGGGGCATCCATCACCTGTCCAGTGGCCTCCAGGACACCACGCTCCCTCCCAGTTCCCATCTACTTTCACAGCACCGAGACCAGGTTCATGTCTGAGGAGCAGCACGAGGCCCTGGAGCTGCACATCCACAGCAAGAGGCTGCAGCACAGTGGGGACCACCTTAGCACAGAGCATGCGTCACAGCGAGCACTGCCCCAGGAGGAGGGGACCACCAGCACGGAGGGGACAACACCACCAAACAGAGCTGGTACTGAGGCAGGCCCCAAAGGGCACAAGTGGTGGCCCTGGAGTAGAAAATGCCCCAGCAGTGCTGAGAACTCCCCAGGCTTGGGCTCACGCTCCGAGAGCACCCCCAGGAGCACTCCACATGGCAGCTTCCCAGCAGGAAGGCCACACTGGTCGGCCATGACACCTCCCAGCTTAACAGCCTCCACAAGACCCCAAAAGCCCTGCAGCCACTCCAGCTCATCCTCACAGCACCACAGTGCCCCTGTCACCAGGTACACATGCTCCTGTCACTTGTGCCAAGCCTGTGGCACCAAAGGTACTTTAGCGGTACCGACCGGCAGCAGCGTCCACTCCATCCGGGATAAGATTTCCCAGGGGCAACAGAAGACATCACTGCTGCAGAGCTCTACATCTGAGCGCAGCTGCCACCCAGCCTGCAGGAGAGGCAGGGCATGGGGCTTCCAGGTTTCAAAAAACTCCAGTTTCCTACAGAAAAATATTGACTTGTCCATGAGAGAGCTCTGTGGGGTCTCCCCCTGGCAGCAAGGTAGGATGTGTTGGGGAAGTCTCAAGAAAAGTACGCCTTCTTGTTCTTGTGTATAACAGAATTCCCAAAGCCACTGTTCCAATCTTGAAATACCTGCAGGCCAGGTAATAATTTAGGCTTTGACACATGGGTACCGGCCGGGCTGTGCTGTCATAGAATCATAGAATCATAGAATCATAGAATCATAGAATCATAGAATCATAGAATATCCTGAGTTGGAAGGGACCCTTAAGGATCATCAAGTCCAACTCTTGATACCGCACAGGTCTACCCAAAAGTTCAGACCATGTGACTAAGTGCACAGTCCAATCTCTTCTTAAATTCAGACAGGCTCAGTGCAGTGACCACTTCCCTGGGGAGCCTGTTCCAGTGTGCAACCACCCTCTCTGTGAAGAACCCCCTCCTGATGTCGAGCCTAAATTTCCCCTGCCTCAGCTTAACCCTGTTCCCGCGGGTCCTGTCACTGGTGTTAATGGAGAAAAGGTCTCCTGCCTCTCGACACCCCCTTACGAGGAAGTTGTAGACTGTGATGAGGTCTCCCCTCAGCCTCCTCTTCTCCAGGCTGAACAGGCCCAGTGACCTCAGCCGTTCCTCGTACGTCTTCCCCTCCAGGCCTTTCACCATCTTCGTAGCCCTCCTCTGTACACTCTCCAACAGTTTCATGTCCTTTTTATACTGTGGTGCCCAGAACTGCACACAGTACTCGAGGTGAGGCCGCACCAGCGCAGAGTAGAGCGGGACAATCACCTCCCTTGACCTACTAGCGATGCCGTGCTTGATGCATCCCAGGACACGGTTGGCCCTCCTGGCCGCCAGGGCACACTGCTGGCTCATATTCAACTTGCTGTCTACCACGACCCCAGATCCCTGTCGCCCTGGGCAAGGGTCCTGTGGCTTTGAGCATTCTGCCATCATGGGGACGCTGCCCAGGGCTGCTGGCTCTTCCCAGCTACCCCTCTGCTGCATGCCGTGGACAGGGTGGGGGGCCAGGATGGCTCCCCCTGGGCTCCCTGCGTAGGGCCAGGGTCACATCCCAGCTCCCAGCTCCTCCCACACCCCACACCATACCCAATGCTCTGTCTCTGCCTGCAACTCCATCAGCAACCCTCCTGCAGTCCTTTGTTTGCTGAGCTGCCGCTGTCACCCTTGCCTTTTGGTTCTGGGTGGCGGGCACTTCCTTCAGCCCCTCCGGCCTCTGTCAGGTTTTCCAGCACCTTCCATAAAGCAGCACCCATGCCCTGTGTTGTCCCTCGCCAGCTCCCTTGCAGCTCTGGACACACACATCTCACCTGCTGCTTGCTGTCAGCCCCGTGGACTCCCATCTCCGTGATGCGTGACACACCGCCAGCTAGCCGTCCGTGGAGGGAATCCTGACAGGGACTGGAGGAGGAGCCCCTCGAAAGTCACGTTGTCTTGAAACGTGTGTTAAAGCAAAACTGGAGCTATGCATGGCCAAACTGCACAGCCTCAGAAAGCTGATTTCAGCCCCTAGTCAGACAGGGGCAGCGCCTACAGCTGCTACGAGGGAAGCACTGGCCCTTCTGGGCACCCACCCCTTCTCCTGCCACCCCCACAGAAGAGGCCACTCCCCCTGTGAGAAACTAAGTTGCGTTTTTGCAGCAGAGAGCTAATTTTCTGTATTCCGAGCTAATTGTGTAGTCATAACAAAGAGAAATGCTAAGTAGATAAGTGGACAGTAGAAGGCCTCACTGTTCCAAAATAAGGTGGAAGCTTGAGAAAAACGGGATGAGCAGTGTGAGAACAGTAAAACAAAGATCACACGTTCTCAATACATAGCAAAGGGAAAAAAGGGAAAAAGGAGAAATTAAAGGGTTAAAAAAGAAAGAAAGAAAGAAAGAAAGAAAAATTGTGCATATATGGTATAGAGGAGCATCGAGTAGCTTGTGAGCCTGTAGTACTCAGCCAATGAGGAAACAGGGGAGGTGATCAGGTGTTGGGTAATAGGGAATAAAAGGTTATGATTTGTTTACAAAAATGCACTCCTAATTGGCAGGACGCCCGCCATTGCAATCATGAATAAAATAGCCTCACAGAAGATCCTGTCTGAAGAAAATTATTTGAGATTTTTCTCACAATACCAAGTTGGGAGAGAAGGGCTCTTGGTGGATACTATGCCAACAAGGGCCTCACTCTTCCATAGAATCATAGAATATCCCAAGTTAGAAGGGACCCACCTCGATCATCGAGTCCAACTCCTGGCTCCACAAAGGACCAAAAAACCAAACGCGATGTCTGAGAGCATTGTCTAAACACTGCATGAACTCTGACAGGCTCACTGCTGTGACCACATCCCTGGGGACCCTGTTCCAGTGCCCAACCATCCTCTTTGGTGAAGAACCTTTTCCTAACACCCAGCCTGACCCTCCCCTGTCACAGCTCCGTGCTGTTCCCTCAGGTCCCGTTGCTCTCCCAAAAGAGCAGAGATCAGCACCTTCCCCTCCACTCCCCAGAGGGAGCGGGTGCTGTTGATGGTCGGTACCGCTCCAGTACCCTGGGTGCCACAGGCTTGGTGCAAGTGCCATGAGCACATGTACCTTGTGGCAGGGGCCAGGATGATGACAAAGTCAGTTCTGCAGCCCCGGTCTTTTTGCAGTACTGTGTTGGCTGGGCTGGGAAGCACAGGGAGGGCCGTGGACAATCCAAGAGTCTGCTGGGACAGGTCCTTCCACCGACATCGCCCCTTGTCTGGTCAAGAAGACTCTCATGAAGGATCATCCCTGTTGCTGCTGGCTGGATGGTGGGACATACCCCATCTGGTGGCTCTCATGCACCATGCTGCCCAGCGCTGGCGGCTGGCTGGAGGAGCAGCCCCCTGTGCACATCATTTCAGCTCCGTTTCCTGCCTTGTGGTCCTGAACCTCAGTCTGGGCAGGCTCAGTTGCCATCTGCACCTGCAGGCAGTGCCCCTGCCTTGGGCAGCATTCTGGCTCCCTTGCAGCTCCAGATGCACTGAGGCCCCAACTCCTGCCCTGCTCTGTGAGCTGCAGGTTTGGGGCCTTTGCATATTTAAAAGCGATCGTGCAGGCATAACAGTGGCATAACAGTGGGGAGTATGCTAAGCAGATAAAGGGACATTGGAAGGTCCCACTCTCACAAAACAAGGAGGATGGCTAAGAAATACAACACAAGCAGTTGCGGATACAGCAAAAACAAAAAGTCACGAGCCCCTCCAGTCACAAGAGAAGAAAAAAGGAGGGAAAAGGAGAAATTAAAGGTTGGTCAAATAAAATTGGACATATATGGTATAGCAACAAGCGTCGAGTAGGTTCTGAACCTGTACTACTCAGCCAGTGAGGAAACAGGGGAGGAATCAAGAATCGGGTAATAGGGGATATAAGGTTATGATACACGTCTGCTTCGCGCTCCTGCTTGCAGGACACCCGGCACTGCAATCATGAATAAAAAGCTAGTTCACTGAGATCCTCAGCTGAGCCCGTGTTACTTTCTACAGATTGCTTCTCACAAGGGTATCCTGATGTGCCCCTTTTTCCCACACACGGTCCGTCAGTTATAGCTGGAGATGAGTTAACTCCAAGGAGGCCAAGCCTCTCGCGGGAGTCTGAGGGGGTGCATCTGGGTTTGCTCAATGCCTTTCACAGGAGCAGCCAGCTCCATGGCATTGCCTTTGCCCAAATCATCTAAATCATCACTGTCAGGAGGATCAGGAGAACCGCGATCGAGCCGGGTATCTCCTGAGTATTCATCAGCCTCTGCGTATGTAGCTCTCTCACCCTCAGGTAGACAACTATTTTCTCGATGGATGCACGAAACAAGTCATGAGTTGTGAGCTACCAGTTGGGAATTGCAAGTTAGGAGTTTGAGAAGGTGTCAGTTAGAATACCCCTGAATTAAGAGAGGAATGGGTGAATTCACACTGGACTAATGGGCAAGCCCCCTGCCCTGGGACACCCCTTCCCTGCCACCCCCCTCCAGCCTGCAGGCACAGCCCACCGTGAGTCTGCCGGCGCTTCACAAACAAGACACGATTCCCACCATGGGGCTAGGAAGAGGATTTATTTGGACCGGAGGAGTGAGCTGCCTGGACCCTGGTCCTCTCTCACACCTTTCCACAATTGCTACTTGTGACCGTGGGCCTTGCCCTGCAGGGCAGAGTAGAGTGCCCGCAGGTTCTGCCTCTTGCTCTTGTGCACCGCCTCAGCAGAGTCTGCCTGGTGGGATCCCTGGTTCCACGAGGTGCTCGATGTCTTTGCAACTTTGCAGGGCATGCTGGGCAGGGCGCTGGTCCTTAGGGCTGCCCTGCCACCCTCCTCCTGGGGCACAGCTGACTGGGATGGACGCTTCGTGCCCAGACGTCTCTCAAGGATCTGCAGCTTCTTGGCACGAATGTGCAGCTCCAGGGCCTCACGCTGCTCCTCAGGCATAAACATGGCCTCAGGGCTGTGGAAAAAGACAGGCACGGGGCGGGAGCGTGGTGTCCTCGAGGCCGCTGGGCAGGCAATGGATGCCCCAAGCCTCCTCTGCTTGACCTGGTCCGGATGGAGGAGGGGCTTGTGCTTGATGAAGCGGACACAGGGACTTCGTGGTGGTAAGGCTCCAAGAAAATTATCTGAGATTTTTCTCCCCCCCCCCCAAAAAAAAAAAAAAAAAAAAAAAAAAGCAGTGTCAGGGAACCTGCCAGCCATGGCAGATGGCACCTCATCCCATGCTAATGAGCCGGCAGGATTTAATTCCCGACTCCCATTAACACTCATTAGATTGTCACTTGGCCATCCCTCTGCTTCTGTCACATCTCTGCCGCTACTGCTTCACCGTGTTAATTTGGGGCTGCCTCTGGGGTGGCTGTCAGACCTCCCTCCAGTAGTGTGCTGCCTCAATGTCCCTCAAACCCCTCACTAAATGGGTCTTCAGGGGAGGCAAGCCCAGAGCAGCTCGACCAACACCCTTGGGATTGATGGGTAGAGCTGGTTTTAACCCACAGACCAAGTCAGGACACAGGGTTTTCCTGCAGCATCCCCAGTTTACCCCAAATCCCACAGCCACTTGCTGGCACAGAGTGGCAGGAAGAGGCAGACAGACCTACCGCAGCCTGCTCAGGGCTAGAAGTAGGTTACTTTCTGCCATGCATAGAAACGATATGATACATATTCATCAGTTACAGTTGTGTGGAGATTACAACAGTCACATAGATTGCAGGTTTAGAGATTGTCGGCCTCACTCCATGACTTTCCCAGGGCTTCCTGCCCTGAAAAATGCATGAAAATTGGAGTAATCTCATGAAAAATAAAAGCTAACACTTTAAGTGTTGCTTTACAGAAATACTGTTCTCTTTACTGTACATTTTTGCCCTGCTCAGGCCAACAATTCAGTGATCAGAAGCTTCATCTTATTATTTTAAATGGTATTCTCAGCTGTAATCACTCTCACTACATTTTCATTCTTAAAATCAATTTACCAAACTCTTCACAAGTATGATGGAAACAAATAGAATTTGAAGCTCAGCCTCACAGGATCAATGCTAAGCAGGTCGCCGCATCTGACAGCTTGTTTACAAAAGGAAAATGTTCTTTCATGCTGCTGCTTTTGAGTGCAGCGGAGCCCAGGGAGCCTAAAAGCTTTGAGAAGTGGAGATGATTTGAGGATCGATGCACTGCAATCATCCGAAATGGTGGGTGCTGGCTTTTAAGGCACCTCAGGGTATGCATTGCCCCCAGGCTGTGCCACCAGCTCCCCAGCACATGCCTCCTGCCCACCTCACCTCGTCTGAAGTGATGACTGTGTGGTAATTGCTTCAGCCAGCGAAGGTCTCACCTGAAACTCTGAATTAGGCAAAGCTGGGAAGAAAAAAGAACAGAAAAAAAAAAAAAAATCTGAGCAGGTTGGTCAGGCAGCCCCAGGCAAATGCTCCTTTTTGTTGCCTGCTCCCTTGCAACCTCTCCCAGAGGTAGCCCCAGCACCATCAGGTGCATGGAGCGATGAGCTGCCGAGCTCTACAGACCACTCACATCTCCACATTTTCAAATACTTCCAAAAGAGTTCCATCGCTAGCCTGAAAATAGTCCAGCACACAATTATTATTCTCTTTCAGCTAGGAAGCAGCTGTGCAGCAGCCGCTGGAAGAGCGACTGGAAGCATTTAGATGTTCTCATATTTGGGGATATCTGTGACCACAGAGGAAAGCGGGCTCTATTCAGCCCAGCCTTTCATTATTTTTTTATCCAAAAGAGAAGCTAATATCTAAAATATAAAGCTACTTGCTTCCCCAAATGCCTCATTGGAACTATATAGGACTCTCAAGACATGACATCTATCTCCCAAGCAAGTGCTGCAAGTGCCTTTGGATAATACTACGGTTCCCTTTCATTGCTCCTCCATCAACCTCTGTATCATTGCCTGTATTTTCACATCTCTTTAACAGCAGAGGAAGCTGTGGGAGTGCTGCTGTTAGGAGCTATTTGAGAAATGCTCCTGCGATCTGTGCATCCTCAGCAGCGCCAAGGAGAGGGGATAATAACTTCCCTCTATCTGCTGGCCACACTCCTCCTAATGTAGCCCAGGATGTGGTTTGCCTTTTTAGCAACCAGAGTGCTCTGTTGGCTCATATTCAGCCTAGTGCCCATGATAACACCCGGGTCCTTCCCAGCAGCTCAGCCACTCGGCCCCCAGCCAGGGTTATTGCACCTCAGCGCTGCTGGATTTCATGGGGTCGGTGCTCACCTTCATCTCATCCCTCCGGACTGAGGCTGTGCTGGTATCACACCCTCATCTAGTGGCACCTGCAGCTTTGCTGAAGATTCCTCCTGTGTCACTGCCCTATTTGTGGGTGGCGAGCCCTGCACCAGCCCCTGGGTGCTTCACTCATTGCTGTCCTTCTGGCTGCTGACGCAGAACTGGTGGCTACCCTCAGCATCCAGTGTGGTTTGCCCTTGGGAAACCCCTGCCGTTTTACCTCCTTGCCCTTTACATTCTCAGAAATGGCTTCCAAGAGGTTCTGTTCCATAACGAGTCTTTGAGCAATTACTGCTCCTTTTAACGATCCGTGCCCAGTCATGTCACCCTTCCCCTGGAGAGCGCAGGGCCCCTTCTTTCCTGGGGGTGTCCTTTGGTTCCTGGATGGAAAATCCCCAGTGTCACTTGCAAACCTGTAGCATAGGAAAACACAGCATGAAGGGGTTGGAGACTACGTGAGATGTCCGTCACTCCACGTGCTCTGTGCCCCCTTTACTCTGGCCCTCAGGATGAACCATCTCCAGCACAGCACAGAGGAAAGCTGTGGGTGATCCCAGCTGTGAGATTTCTGCACAGGCTGGAGCTTTGCATCCCAGCAGCAGCCTCAGCTAGTTTTATACAAAGACGTTAACGAAATTCAGGATGTCTTGGTTTTGAAAGCGCTGCATAATTGCAAGCTGTTATTGTCTGAAACCGCATTTGCAAGATGCAATCTCAACAGCCAGGCAGTTTGGGGAAAAGAAACATTTGCTCAGTGTGGGGGAGGCTCCTGCAGGAGATACAGCCTCACAGTACCCCTGCCAAGCTTTCACAGGTCATCTTCTCAGCTGCCCAGGCACCGCAGTTTTCAGGCAGAAAGCTCTGGAAAGGCTTTGGGCAACATCCAATACCCAAATACAGGTTTCTCTGTCCCCTTCCTCTATATAGCTGTGTAGGCTCCTTCACACCACCAGCGTCAGGCAGCAAAGCCCTTGTGAAAGGGCAGGTCTCCAAGCTCCCTGTCCTGAACTGCAACATCCAGAAAGCTCTGGCAAACCCCACATGTACATGTTTCTACCCTGCTCACAGCACTGCTGAGACTTTGCAGCCCACTGTGCCCTTCCATGCGAGTGTGGTCCCTTCCAGGCTTCTCTTCCTCATCTGCTTTGAAAAGCAGAGGTGAGGGAGATGCTGGGTGTGCTCAGGCAAAAAAGTGGCAAGCAGAGCATTATTTCAGGCAGGCAATCCACTGAGGGCCTAGAGCACCCCAGAAGGAAAATGGCTGGATTTTGGTTTGAGCTTTGTGGTTATATTTCCAGTCCAAAAAAAAATCAGTGAATTTAAGTGGGATCCTACACTCGTACAAGGTCTGATCAATAGGTTGGTGCTGCTCAGCAAAGACTTGAGCGACCAGATCAGCCTTTTCCCTACAAGACATCCCTCAGCCTACAGAGGTGGCCACGTGCGTTCCCCATCACTGTTTTCTCACATGGGAGAAATTCGTATCCCATCCATTCACATCTTGACTCACCCAACTGCACCCAAACTTCAGACGATTTGTTGAGTCACCAAATCTTAGACTGTGCCTCCTTCTTACCACTTGGCCTTGGGAGCGGAGAACATCCTTGCCAAAAGATGCTGTGGGTGCTGTCCACATACTCAGGCTCCCTAGGAGATGTGCTCATGGTAAGAAGCCCACCAAGGACACCCAAATGATCACATGGTGGCCACCAACCCCTGCCCTTGACCGCTAACCCAGGAGGTCTGCAGAGCTCACAGCAGCCTCACACAGCTCCACGCAGCCTGGCAGCATCCAGCAGCATCAGTGTTAACTGGGCTCTGCCCCGGCCCCGCCGTGAGTGCACGTTTGCCTGCAGAGCCGTGCTTCCAGAACGCTCCTCGCAATTACATGCCCTGCCACCATGCAGGCGAGTTATTAATATTTATTAGGCTCAATTATTCATGGCCTCTTTAGGATCCTGTTGTTTAAGTCCAGCTTGAGATCTCCAGGCTAGCAATCACAAAAGTTGCTTTCCAGAGGAATTACAGTAAATCAATCCTTTGGAGATGTTCCAGGCAGCCATAAAACTCACGGCCAGAGCTGCCCAGAAAGGAGCCTTGTGCCCAACCCTTGGTGGCCCAGAAAGGCTGCAGGAGGTGCCTGGGTCCTCCTGGGTGAGTTCAAGGTCCTGGGATACCACGTCCCCTCTTGCCAATGCCTGCATAGATGTCACATTGACCATCTTAAACTGCAGGGGAAAAACATCTCAGGGATAACAACTTGGAGGTTTCTCCCCATCAAAAGGACACCTGGAGAGGACCAAATCCTGATGTTCATGGCAGGGCAAGGCAAAGCAGGCAGCAGCTCCTGTGGGGCAGGAGAGCACAGCCTGTCCTGGGGGCTGTGGCAGGATGCCCCTACCCATCCCAGCTCCTGCCTGATGCTTGGTGGTTGGTTGGGCAGCCCCAGGGTGCAGGATCCAGCAGGGACACCTCAGGGTGCTCCCACCAGGCACACCGCCTGGCATGGGGCATCCCGCTGGGAGCTGCATGCTTTCCTCCATCAGAGTGGGGCTGGCAGCAGCTGGGAGCACACACGCAGCCCAGGAGGTGAGAATTTGCCTTCCTTGCACTGTGTCAGGGGTCTGCCTGCACACCAGATGCGAGCTGCCGGGGCTGCGCCATGCCAGCAGAAAGCCATCTGGACTGCTCCACGACGCTGGGCGAGGCTGATAAGCCAGGGCCTGGCACCACACTAACTGCAGAAATGACGGCTGGAGTATGAGCCTCGGCGACGAGCAGGCAGAAGGGCCGATGGCACGGTGCCACCAGGCTCACACGTGGTTCGGATGGGTGTCAGAGCCTGGCTGAGGGCTGCGGGTGCACGGATGGAGAGAAGCCGAGGCACTCAGATGCCACAGCGAGGGCCATCCCACGGGGCAGGATATCAAAAGGGCCACGTGCCACCCTCAGAATCTGGGTTTCCTTGTACCTCACCCCTCCTCCAACCTGCCTTCCCCTCTCCCCATCTCCCCTGCGTCCCTGCAGCAGCCAATGCCTCCTGCCCATGACGTGGCTCTCTTTTCACTAAAATCTGCACAGCCTTGTGCTCTGGGCACCAGCACAGCTCAGAATATAAAAATTTAATCCATTAAATGGGTTTGCAGGGGAAGCTGGGGGAGCGGGAGGGGGAGCACCCCCACAGCCCCCCCACTGGGGCTGCTCTGTCACCTGCACCGCACCGGGCACTGCCTGAGATGGAGGGGGACAGTGGTGAGGGAGGGCTCATGCCATGCTGGTGCAGGGAAGGACAGGCAGCCCAGAGCCTGTCCAGCCGGGCAGGAGGTGCTGGAGAGGCCTGATCCAGCTCACAAAGGGTCCCTGGGCCAGCTCCCACCCTGCCGCATGGTGACCTTGTCTCACAGCACCCCCCCTTCCCCCTCCCCCCCCCCCGCCCGACCTGTGCTGAAGAAACCCAGACGATGCTACCACCAGCAGTGCTTCAGACGGACTCCAGCAGGCAGGGGCATTTTCTTTTTCCCCAAAAAGCCTCTGAATCCCAGCAAGAGCTATTTTAATCAGCACTTTCTGCCCTGCGGGACTCCTCGTGGTGTAATGAAAGAGGCACAGACAGCCCTTTTACTCTCCCCTCCCATCAACCCCTGTTTGGCCTCGGCTCCTTTTTTTATGTTTTTGTTGTTTTGCTCCCCCTCTGCATTTCCAGCCTGCTTTGTAAGTGTTTGAAAGTGATGCTGCTGCGGTTGTTATGGTGACACCAGGCTGGGGCCCTTGCCTGAAACCCCAAACACACAATTAGCTGATTAAGAGGAAAACACAGGAGCAGGGCAATGCTGCTCTGCAGGGCTGTCCCCGTGCCACCTTCAGGGGTGCCTGTCCTCTGCCCCTGGGTGTCCCCAAGTGGGGTCAGGGATGTTAGGTCCTTCCAGGGGCTGAGATGCAGCCCAGGTAGCATGCACAGCCCCTCGGGTGGGTACAGGACCAAGGTTTCCAGGCTTGGAGAGGCCAAGTCTTTGCACAAAGCCTCCCTGCAGGATGCTGCAGCATGGGAACGGGGCTGGTGCAAAGTGCCGCGCAGCTCTGCCTGCCCAGGGAGCAATGGAGATGCCAAAGGTGCTGGTCTCGCTTGTAAGCACCACAGACATGTTTAAATCACAGCACCCAGGAGCGTTTTTGAGCTCCTAGCTTGGGTGCAAGCCATGCCACATCCCGACTGCAAGGCTGGACCCAGCTGGGATGCAACGGTGCGATGCAGCAGTGCTGGCTTTCAGCTCTGCTGGGACACGCTGCCATGGAGCCAGCTGGGCTCTGCGCTTGCCCCCAGCCCTGGGGGCTGCTTGCTCACCCCCAGCCTCCAAAACAGCCCCAGCAGTGCCCTCACCAGCAGGGCAGAGGCTTGGGAGGCTGCCTGTGCTCCCCCCACCCCCCAGCTGCTCCACTCCTTGCCACTCACACATCTTTATTGCTCACAAAGCGGCTCAGGAAGGCAGCAATCATCCCCGTGACAGCCCTGTTTAATGAAGTCGGCCTTCATTAGACGTTTCCGTTCCACTTGAAAAGCTCCTCTGTGAGGATTCTCGAGTGCCCTGTGGCGGAGGTGGCACAGGGACGGGTGACACTGCAGGGACAGGCAGCAGCAGGCAGGGCTGGTGTCCCTGTGGGGACCAGTGTGTCCCCTACGAGGGCTCAGCTACTTGTTTATTCTCATGTTCCCATTTCAGGCAAGGGAGTAACACTCCCCAGAGAGCCATGGCCACGGAGTCTGGCCTCGACCCCTTTCTGTGGCTCGCAGGTGGCGAGGAGAGTGCAGGCTGGGGCGAAGGCTGCCCGCAGGGAGCCAGCTGGAGTGGCCTTGTGGAGAGGGTCATTTAGATAATGCCTGCCAGAGTGCTCCTCGAGGAGAGAGCTCTGAAGTGCTCGGCAGTTATCTGTCCGGAGGGAGCATCCTCGTCTCATCAGGGCCAGGCCTGGCGAGCTGCCAGCTGCAGCAGGTCAGGAGACACCCATGGCCCCGCAGCCAGCTGCTCTGTGGGGACATGGGGAACACCTCCCTGCAGGCCCAGCAGACCCCTGCCCGTCGCAGGGTGGGCTGTGGGCTTCCTCCTCCTGCCTCGTCACCCAGCTTCCCTCACCCCAGCACCTTCCCTTGGATCCCCATGGGGAGTTTCAGCATCCATCTACACAGTCAGACCGTGTCCTTTCATTGCACCCCCTCCCCAGGTCCTGGCACTGGTCCCCATCAGTTTTCCCCTTTATCACAGCCATGAAGGTGGCTTGGAGCAAATAAACAGTGAGCCACAGCCATGAGGCATGCAGCCAGCACCCGCGGCTTCTTAACCTAGTTCAGGTTCATCACCGCCTGGCTGCTTACAGGGGACAAAGGAGGGGACATGTCCTCACCGGGCACCATCTGGCAGCTTCTGCTTGGGGCTCCCTGGCCACTGAGGGCAGAGGGAGAGCCAGCACCTGCTGAGCCCATCCTTGTCCCCACCTCCAGGACCACAACAGGGTGCATGTGGGGAGCAGGAGCAGCAGAACAATTTGTAATGATAGCCCTGGGGGGGGTGTCAGCTCTGCAACCCCCCACACACACCTAGTAGGCAGCCACTGGTGGGGAGGGTGGTCAGGGTGTGGGAACGCCAGCAGACAGCTGCACCTATGGCTACAGGCGCGGCTGGTGGTGTCAATGAGGCAGCCTCCGTGGTGGGAACACGACGGACAACCATCAGCACGATGCGAGAGCAAGGTGGCTGGGGGTGTGACGGACAGCCGTCAGCAGAGGATGGGCAGGTGGATGTGATGGACAGAGAGCTGCAGCCCTGACGGACAGCTCTCGGTGGACGTGAAGGATGGCCATCAGCAGGCGGCCTTGGGAGGTGTCAGGAGATGTCACATCTGGGTGCCGGTGGAGGATGGGGTCAGGTCTGAAGGGGAACTGTGTCCACGGGGGCGATTGTGTCTGCAGCTGGGTGGGATCCAGGGCCCTGTCCCCTGTGAGGAGCCCACGCACAAGGAGGGAGCCAGACACCACGCAGGGATGCTCTGCCTCCCTCCCCAGCTCGTTTCTGCTCCGCCTGTATGCGGTGATGGGCGATGCTCTGCCCTTCCCTGCTGCAGCCTTGCACAGCAGCCCATCAGGCACTTGCTTTTTATCCCATTTCATGCTGATTTTGGCATCACCCTCGCCTCCCGCACCAGTGCTGAAGCGAACCCTCCATGTGGCGCCTCAACACTATTATCTCCATCAGCCAAACTTGTAATCTCCTGAAAAAAGATCTCTCGCTATTTTGACAAGTTCCCTTTTCCATCACCTCCTGCCGACTGGCAGGAACAGCCAGCTCATGCAGCCGCCCGCTCTGCAGCAGGCTCGTCCTCCAAAAGCTCATCTCCCCCTCTTCCACAGGCGAGGCCTTCACCCCACGACCCCGCTGGGTGCTGCTGGCTGCAGGAAGGACGCCGGGAGGAGTGGAGGCTGCGACATCCCCGGGCTGTGGGCTCCAGAAGCAGCCGCAGATGGTGAGCCCACATGCCGCGTCGCTGCGGGAGCCAGTGACCTACACGCGGGCGTCATGCGAGATTTGGGGAGGGGTAAGGGGGGGGGGGGGGGAGCTGACGAAAATGCACATTCCCGCGGCAGCTCAGCTCTCACCTCCACCCCTGCAGCCCTCCTCCAGCAGCCCGGCGCTGCCTGCAATGCCAAGAGCTTTCTCAGCCTGTTGCCATCGTGCCTGCTCTGATGCACTGGGGGTTTGCAGAGAGGGGCAGGAGACCCTGGGGATGCAAGAGCATCCCGCATCCTGCATCCCGCATCCTTCATCCCACGTCCTGCATCCCGCGCACGGTGGAGCCTGCTGGGTGCCCCAAGCAGGCTCTGAACCTTGCTAGGAGTGGGCACCTGGCCGTGCTACCCAAGGGACCAAATCCACCAGGCCATGCTGGCACTGAGGCAGAGGGTGGCAGCACCCCCTGGCAGCTTGAGCAGGGCTCCTCCTCGCCTTTGCTTTTCCGGGAATCATAGCTCTCATCCACGGGCCTGACAGGGCAGGGCTCTCCCCACAGAGGCACTTAATGCTCTTGCAAACTCCCAGCACAGTCCTCCACCGCCTCCCCCTTCCCCAGTCCTCTGGGGCCTGGGCTT
This sequence comes from Anser brachyrhynchus, assembly GCF_964034855.1. Taxonomy (NCBI): domain Eukaryota; kingdom Metazoa; phylum Chordata; class Aves; order Anseriformes; family Anatidae; genus Anser; species Anser brachyrhynchus. Next base: position 5,915,467 of record NC_137697.1, read on the forward strand.
GGCTGCAGAGATGTTTTCCTCTGGCCCCATTTATGGCTCACCTCCCCTTTCTCCATCCCTCTCTGCACCACGTGCATCCCAGCACCCTTCCACTCTGCTCACCGAGTAATGCAAGATTCGCCCTAAAGGCAAGCATCCTCAGGAGGGTTTCATCAAAGGGAGGCACACACGGACAGGGCAGGGCCACAGGACTCTCCACGAAGCTCTGCAGCTGACGGAGCGAGGCACAACAGGACCTGACAGCACAAGCAGCAGGCAGGATGAATCCCGTCTGGAGCACGGCTTTGTGCATCTGCAGCCACCACGGAAGGCAGCCACGGCGCAGCTCGGGTGCCGGTGCAGCAGCCGGGTGCTGCCATGGATGCCACGAGCTGCAGCCTGCCTCAGCTCGCTCCTGGTCGGGTGTGGGAGGATGCGAAAGGTCTTTACGGAGGCGCTGTGGAAAGCTGCAGCTGGTGCAGCAGAAGTGGGACCACTTTCAGCTCCCACGGGGCTGGCACGCGGCGAGGAGCCGCAGGGCCACCAGCTCCAGGGCTGCCTGGAGTCAGCCCAGCCCAGACGGTGGTCAGAGACCAGAATGGAAGGAGTGTGGGGGGGGTTCTCCAGAGCCCCCCCACACACACACTAATGCACAAACTCATAGAATGGTTGAGGTGGCAAGAGACCCCCTTGGAGGTCAGCTGGTCCAACCCCAGCTCAAGCAGGGACACGCAGAGCACTGCTGGAAGCTGCTCCCCAGAGGGCTCCGAGACCCAAGCACCCTAAATCACCCCCAGGTACAGCGGGCACCTCCAGAACAGGACAGCAGACCCCCAGCCAGCAACACCCATCCCAGGAGGGCACTGAGGGCTGAGAGACTGTGGGGGGATGCACGCGGAGCAAATATCCCACCCTCAGAAGTGGCGCTTTGGGGCTGCGCCTTCCTTACCAGCACACCACCCTCCCTCCTTCCCCACCACCTCCATGAGCCCCCAGCCCTGCTGCAGCCCTGCAGCATGCCCCCACCCAGTCCCGGGGACCAGGAGAGCCAAAACCCCGCGCGCTGCATTGCACCGGGCTGGATGGAGCAGGGAGCCAGCACATCCCTGCTCCACAGGGTGAGCAGCAGGCAATGGGTTAAAGTGGCCACAGGCAGATCGTGGCTGGCACTCGGTGCAGGGAAGACCCTGACTTTGGGCAGGGGAGCTCTCTGATCCTCCACACCCATGCAACCCGAGCTCCGTAGTCCTTGAGGTTGTCTCTAAGAAAAGCAGCTCGGCCTCGGGGCCAGAGCAGATGCAGGGAAAGCTTTTATTGGTATCTCCCAGCCAACGTCAGCCCGGTTAAAAAAAAAATTGCTTCATCTCTCGGAGAGCTGTTTAACACGGCTCAGGCAGCAATTGGTACAGGGACAGCAAACCAGGCTGCATCTGCTCAGCCCCAGTCACAAGCTCCCTGCTTCCTCCGTGTGTGTGTGTGTGTGTGAGTGAGCGTGCGTGTGTGTGTGTGTGTGTGCGCGCTAGACACAGGCATCCGCTCCCAGCATCTCGCCGTCTCCTGCATCCTCCAGCAGCGAGCGTGCGGCTCTGGCTCCCCGCGTCCCAGCCTCGCCGCTGTCTCCCCCGGCGGGGATTTGCGCGTGGGGCGCGGGATGCGGTGAGCACCCGCGGGACCAGAGGAGGTGGTGGCCGGGAGCAGCTGCCATGGGCATCGCGTGGGAAGCTTTCTAGGGCTCGTGCTCCCAAGCAGGACCCTGATCCTGGTAAGTGGATTTTTTTTTTAATTTTTTTTTTATTTTTTTGCTGCCGCTGCTGCTTCACCCGGTGCGTGGCGTGGGCTGGACCCCTTGGGTGGGTCACCCTGGGGTCCTGGTGCCAGGGAGGGTGATGATCCTGGGATGGGGTGCCTGGGATGGAGTGGGGGTGTGGATGGTGGAGGGTCCTGCGCAGGTGTCGGGGTCCTGATGTGGGTGCTGGGGAGGGAGACGAGGAGGAGAAGTGGGGAGCTGGGCGGGAGCTGTGTCTGCTGCAGGGGAAGGGACTCTGCTGTCACGGCATTTTCAGCCCCCTCTGGGAGATGGAAACGTGCGACACACCTATAAAATCAGCCATGGTGCGGCAGGACGGGCAGCCGGATCCCGCAGGGAGAGCAGCCGCTGGCTGGGTGTCCCCAGGAGGGGGGCACAGCACAGCTGGGGCTTTGCTCACCTCCCCCAGACCTCCCCACCATGCTCCTGCGCCCCTGCAGAGGGTGGGGAGGGTACCACCAGCATCGGATGCCACCGACCCCTCTGTCCTGCTGCAACGGGGTCACCTCCCAGCAGCAGCCCCGGCAGTGTCCTGGTCCCAGCACGTGTCATCCGACAAGGAGAGGGGACAAGGGGGTGCTGCTGGAACCCTCTGGGGACCCCCCCGGCTGCCCCAGTCAGCTCAGGGGGGTGGGATGCAGGGTGCCCTGGCAGGCAGCGGCGGGCAGGGCTGTGCCAGAGCTGCGTTGACTCCTCCCAGCTCTGCTCAGCGCCCTTCAGACCAAGCTGCCGTGGGTCCTGGGGTCCCCAGGGTGTCAGCACCCCATTGGCACTCCATCCCTAATTCTGCCCCGCACAGGGCAGCGGCCCCAGGACTCTCGTGGGCACGGTGCTGGGGGTAAAACCACAAAGAGCCTCGTGAGGGCAGGGAGCTGGCCTGGCCCATGGGAGCCAGCACGGGGCAGGGGGGGCAGGTGCATCTTTCCTCAACAGCCAGGAGCTGGGGGGGCAGGGGGGGGGGGTCCTTCTCCTTCACACCCCTGCTGCATCCCCTTGAGGATGGGTACAAGGTGTACCAAGGACCCTGCTCGTGGCTGCACCAGACCAAGCGCACGCTGGCCGTCGTTTTGCCCAGGGAGCTGCTGCAGCATCCCACCCCACACCCAAAGCCTGCACCCACCGCCCCTGCAGCAGCCCCCCAGCACCCACAGCCACCTCCAACCCCCCCGCCAGGCCGTAACACCCGCCCCACGCTCCCAGCCGTGCCGTAACACATCCACCCGCAGCCGTTCCCCGAAGCATCCATCCCGTGCTCCCAGCCACCACAACACCCACACCGCGCCGTGCCGCACCCACCCACGGCCACCCTCGCCCCTGCGTACAGCCAATGCTGGCACCCCCAGCGGTGCCTCCGTGCTGGCCAGCAGCCCCATCCCAACCGTGCCTCAGTTTCCCCACGCAGAGAGCCCCGTGGGGCTGGGAAGGATGAGCCTTCGGTGCCAGGAGGATGAAGTGCTTCCTGGCTGTGTTTTGCTCCAGAGATGAAGCAGCAAGAAGCATTTCTCTTCAGAAGAGCGCAGGGAAGTGGGGCAGCCCAGGGGAATGAGGCAGGACGTAGATGAGCAGGGCAAGGGAAGGGAAGAGGGGAAGATGCCCACGACCGCTGTGATAGCCCCTGGCAGGGCTTGGTGGGGCCGAGTGTTTGCAGCCAGCTCCGTCCCAGCTTTATCTCGTTGATGGGAGAAACCTAAAAGTAGGCCCTGTGTTTGTGCCAAGGTGAGCAGGGTGGTGACACCAGATCCCGGACCTCTGGGTGCCCTGGAGGGCAGCCGCTAATAGCGAATGGAGCCGGAGTCCCTCGGGGACACGTGGGGACACAGGAGGTGGCGAGCAGGATGCGGCCATGGTGGGGGCAGCAGGGAGCTGGGCTGCTATGGGCAGGGGTGCCCCTGGTCCCCCTGCATCCAGAGGCCACCAGGAGAGGAGGGGACACCCAGAGCCTCACGGCCAGACCAGGAGCCCCAGGCTGGGGCGAGGCTCTGTGTGGGGGTGATGTGCGTGTTCCCCCCCCCCCCCCCCCGGCACATCCTGGGGGGTTTCTGGGGAGAGCAATGCAGCACTGAGGTATCTGGGGAGCTTTGGGCCTGGGTCTGGATGGGTGGTGGAGGAAGGGGTGAAGCCGTTCAGCCCCTAGATGTGCAGGCATCCTGCGCCAGGATGAGGGAGAGGGGCAAAAACCCTGCAGAGGGGCAAAGGTGGGTTGCAAAGGGCCCAGCCATGCAGGGAGGCCAGCAGGGCTGAGAACAGACACAAGCCATGACAGGAGTGTGACAGCCTCTAGACTTAGTGGTGGCCACACAGCAGCTGGTGACAGGGGACACGTAAGGTGGCCTTGGTAGAGGGCTGTCACTAAGGGCTGGAGGCAGGGAGGTGGGCTGGGACCCTCCAGGTCTACTGCCGTGCTGGGGATCAGGAACACCAGTGCAGCTGCTGGGGAGACTGTTGCACAGCGAGCTGAGGCTCTCCTCTCTTTTGGCTCTTCTCCACGTGCCCAACCCCTCTGCAGCCTCTCCTCCCCGCTTCCTTGGGCAGGGTGAGGCCAGGATCTGGGGACCCTCGGTGACACAGGGACCTACGAAGGCAGGTCGTGATGCTGGGGGGGTTCTACCTGCTGTGCCCCCCAGCTCAGCAGCCTACAGGCAGAGTGAAATAACGCTGCCCAGAAAAATGCTGAACCTACCCATGCCCATTGGGCTCCTGAGCCTCCCAGGTGGGGGGTGACCGTGCTGCGAGGAGGCAGGGACACCCAGGTGTCTTCCCCCCCACCGGCACAGCCGCAGCGATGCTGCTGCGATGGCTTGGACACGTGCCTCCAGCTCACCCCCGCTCCCACCTTTGCTGCGCCGGGTGCCAGCCCCAAGTTGTGTGCAAGGACCCGGGGTGCAAATACCCCTGCCCACGCCCGCACACTGCCAAGGGGCGTGCCAAGCCCGCAGCGTGGCTCCCGGTGGGGCACACGCGTGTGTCCCTGCAGGCGGGACGGGGCCCACGTGTTGCACACCCGGCGCCGCGCGTGGGCATGTGTGCGCAGATGGTCCCGCGGGTGGCGGGGCCGGGAAGCCGCATGCGTGCGAGTGTACGCAGTGGTGTTTGGGTTTGCACACCCATGTGCGTGCACTTGAACAGGGCTGGCGTAGCAGGGGCTGGCTGGGTGTGAGAGTGGGGCTGTGCGTATGCTGTGTGGCTGCTCTGGCACAGACATGACCCAGAGCTGCTGTCGGCCCGCACACCCTGCTCCGATGTAGGGCAGCTGTAATTACTGCACCAAGGCTCCCTGCTGCAGCACTGGGGCCTCCTGCAGCTACGAAATCCCTGTGTGCACGTGTGGTGCTAATTAATCCCGCTCCCCCGGGGACTTCCCTGCCTCCTGGCACGCCGCAGAGGCTGGAGGGGCTGGGAGATGGCTGCACTGATGTGCCCCCCTCATCGCTGTCACCAAGTGCCGGGTGAAGAGAAATTCAGGGAAGGTGGGAGAACCACCACCAGCTCTGCAGAACCAGCACCCAGCCCTGAGCAGATCTGCTGGGAGGACACATCTCACCGTTGGCTGGCCTAAGAGGTTCTCTCGTGTGGATGCAAGCAAGGGGCAGGGTCACAGCTGGTCCCAGCCTTCTGGGATCCACTGGTCTGGTGTGGGAAGGGCCTGGAAGCATTTCTGGTTAAGCTGGAGCCTGAAGAGCTGGGATGGGTGAGGCAGCATGCCCCCAACACTCAGACCCTCTGTGGCCAGGCCCCCACATGGGTTTAGGTCCATCTCCCCACGGCCACCACTGCAGCACTGCTCCCCGCGTGGCTGTCACACAGCCATCGGAACACAGTTTTGGGGCCAGCAACTTGGCTCGATGGTGCAGCAGCTGCGTGCAGCATTGCACCTAAAGACCTCAGCGCCTTCCCTCCCCTTGCAGAGCCATGGGGGTGCTGATGTCGAGGCGGCAGACGGTGGAGAAGGTGCAGAAGGTCAGCTTGGCCGTGTCAGCCTTCAAAGACGGGCTGCGGGAGCAGCCAGCGGCGCGGCGGAGGGGGGAGGCTGGGGGCACGCGCCGAGGGACGCTGGAGCAGACGGTGCAAGAGGGAGAGGAGGAAGCACCCGCGGGGCCCTCGCAGCCGGAGGAGGGCAGCGCCAGCAAGGCCGCGTGGGAGCGGCTGCGGGATGGCCGGGGTGTGGAGCCGGAGGAGTTCGACCGAGCCAACAGGTTCACGCCGCCCGCCTTCATCCGGCCGCAGCGGGAGCTGCACGACGACGAGCCTCCAGACATCAGCCTGGAGCAGCGGGAGCAGGCGAGCAGCTGAGCGTGGGGCTGGGGTGGGAGGGATGAGGCTGGGGCTGGGGACGTGAAGGGGGTCTGCAAGCATCCACAATGCTCACCAGGCAGTGACAGCCTCCTCGGAGCAAGGTGTTGGCCACCAGGGGCCGGAGGCAGGAGCCCGGCTCTGCGTGTTTGTCCATGCAAGCCCTATGGACCAGCCTGGCCATCCACTCCTACAGCCCTCACAGCCCAGCTGATCTACAGCCCCATAGCTCATCCAAGCACACCTGTGATCCTACAGCCCACCCACAGCTTCAACCCTACCCAACCAACCACCCACAACTACAAGCCCGCATCCCAGCCAACCTACAACCTTGCAGCTTCTCTGCCCATGCCTACAACCAGCCAAAACACACGTCAGAACTTCCGTCCACCCACACCGCCAGCCCTGTAGTCCAGCTAGCAGCGGACGGACTGTGCATGGACACAGCCCATCCGTACATATGGCCCTGCAGCCATATCCATTCACCTTCCTATGGATCCATGCCCACTCCTCTAACCCTACCTGTCCAGCAAGCCAGCCATGACCCCACCACCCACCTGCTGACTGTGCCACCACCCCAAAAACCTTCCCTCCCATCCCCTTGGCACCCCTACACCCGTCCCCACCTGCGATGTGGTGGCCCCCTGTTGGGGAGCACCCACGCTGCCTCTCCGAGCAGGGTGCTGAGCCGCAGCTGCCCATCGCTCCGCAGATCCTCAACGATGAGATGTGCGAGATCTGCGAGGTGTGGACAGCCGAGAGCCTCTTCCCCTGCCGCGTCTGCAGCCGGGTGTACCACGACGGCTGCCTGCGCCGCATGGGCTACCTGCAGAACGACAGCGCCGTGGAGGTGACAGAGACCGCGCACACCGAGACCGGCTGGAGCTGCTACTACTGCGTGAGTGCCCGTAGCAGACACCAGCGGGGTCCCATGTCGTGGCCTGCTCCAGCGTGCTGGGGCTCCTGATGCTCCTCAGCTCCTGCCATCCATCCTGACAGGGAGCCACCAGGGGATTGGAATGTCTACAGGAAAGATGGGGACGGACTCCCTTGTCATGGGGTGGAGTGGTAGGACAAGGGGCAATGGCTTTAAAGTAAAAGAGGGGAGATTTAGATTAGAAATTTGGAAGAAACTCTTTATTTTGAGGGTGATGAGGCCCTGGCACAGGCTGCCCAGAGAAGCTGTGGCTGCCCCATCCCTGGCAGCGCTCAAGGCCAGGCTGGGTGGGGCTGTGGGCAGCCTGGGCTGGTGGGAGGTGTCACTGCCTATGACAGGAGGGTTGGAGCTAGATGGTCTTTAAGGTCCCTTCCAACCCAAACTGTTCTGTGATTCTATGACACTGGCCCCTCCCCACCTCCCCACAGCGGCCATATGCTAACGCCCACCCCCCGTCTTCCCCCTCTAGGACAACCTCAATCTCCTGTTGACGGAGGAGGAGATGTACAGCCTGATGGAGACTTTGCGGCAGTGCAAGATCATTCCAGGTGCGCACCCTCCCCATGAGCCCTCCCTCACCCCTCATGCAGCCCTTGGGCTGAGGGTGTCACCGCTGCCCTCGCCAGCAGAAGGTAAAAGCTCTGCTAAGGGCAACAGCCTTGGGTCCCCCGTAGCGGTCGAGGAAGCAGGGGAAGGTGGGAGGGACGCATGGGACTCCCAGGGGGAAGGCTGGTGGAAGGGATGCCCCAAACCTGCCCCCGCAGACACCTGCCTGACGCTGGACGACTTCCTGCACTACAAGCACCTGGTGCACAAGCAGCAGTTTGAGCAGCCCATGGGGGAGGCGCAGGAGGAGCGGGCCACCCTGCAGTTCTCCGCCCTGGACCCCGACAAGAAGGGGCACGTCGAGTGGCCGGACTTCCTCTCCCACGAGTCCATCCAGCTGCTGCAGAAACTCCGGCCGCAGGTATGGCCGCAGTGACGGGGCTGGGGTATCCACTGTAACTCTCTTGTGACCCCGCGGCTTTGCTCAGATCTTCCCCGGTCGGTGAAGGGGGTCCCAAGACCTGGGCATGGGTGTTCCCTGTTCTGTTCTTCGCCCCCCCCAGAACTCCCTGCTGCGGCTGCTGACGGCGAAGGAGCGCGAGCGGGCACGCGCGGCCTTCCTGGCGCTGGACCAGGACAACGACGGCTTCATCGTGGAGAGCGAGTGCCACAAGGCGCGGCACGCCTGGTTCCGCAAGCACCAGAAGGAGACGCCGTCCTGCAACGTCAGGTACGGGGGCACCCACGGAGGGGCAAACCGCGGTGTGGGAAGGGGCCGCGGGGATGAACGGCGCCCTGCCTCCCTCCCTGCAGCATCAGCCACGTCGGGCCCATGTCGGAGAGCAGCCCCGCCAGCAGCGCCAGCGCCAAGAGCCAGGAGAAGACGCTGCTGGCCGCGGAGCAGGAGGACGCCCGGTGAGGGGGCAGCGCCGGGGGGGCGGCGGCGGGCGGGGTGATGGGGTGGGCACCCCCAATGCCTCCCCACGCGGGGGGGGGGGCTGTTTTGGGGTGACGGCATCTGCCCCGCAGGCGCGTCGACTGGCCCGGCTTCCTGCGGGACAACGTCGCCTACATCCTGGCCGCCCGTCCCAACAGCGCCGCCGTCCACCTGCAGCCGCCCGCCTAGCGCCCGTCCCGCCCGTCCCGTCCCGCCCGCCCCGGCGCCATCTTGGCCGGCGACGCCTTCCCCCACGGGGCGGGGGAAGAGCCCCGTTGCCACGGCAACCCGCCCCGCAACATCCCATTGGCTGAGGGAAGCCCTGCTCACTTCGCCCCGCCCGCCAATCCCGCGCGGCTCCCCGCTGCTTGCCTGGGGGGGAGCCAGCTGCTGATTGGCTGGCGGGGGAGAAGACGCTCTGCTTCTCCCCCTGCCTCCGCGTCGGATTGGCTGGGAGGGATGGGTGGTGGGCTGCGATTGGGTGAGGGAGGCTCGAGCAGGTGCAGCCCTGGAGAGCTCTGATTGGCTGGGGGGAGGCAGGGCAGGACCTTGGTGCCCTGGAGGCCCCGGAGGAGGCTGGAGGTCCCTGGAGGCGCTGGGTGCAGAGGCTCCGTGCTGGGGGGAGGCCGTCCCCGCCCTGCCCCACCGCCTCACGTCCCTGCGGCCCCCAGGGAGCCGCCAGCCGCCGGGAGCTGCTGCCCATCTCCTGCAGCCTTGGGAGCGCCCAAGGGGATGGATGGGTTCCTCCGTCCTCCCTCCGCAGGCTCGCAGGGCAGGGGCGAGGCAGGAGGCCACGAGGCAGGGGGGAGGCGCAGAGGAGCTGGGTCCCCTGCAAGCCTCGCCCCTCCACACCCCCTGCATGGAGGCCAGGACCTCCGACCCACACCCACGGCAGCGCCATGGCCTCATCTCCACCTCCCCCTGCCCAAGCCAGGGCACCGCTCCCCGCTGCAGGGACTCCCTCCCTTGCAAGCTGTGAGACCATCTCGGAGCTTCCGGCCGTATAGCGAGGCCGGGAGATGCGGCAGCACCATGGGGGCATTTCGGGGGCTGGGTCCGAGGTGGGGCGCGGGCGGGCTGGAGCCGTGGCTGGAATGAGCAAGCCACCAGGGACGGGGCGTCGCAGCCTCCACGCTGTACTGGGAAGTGTCCATTAAACAGCTGTGTCCAACCACCCTCTGGCTGCTGATGGTATGAGGCACGCGCCGCAGACACAGATGGCAAGTGGTGCCCACCTGCCTTCTACCCGGGAGTTTTTTGGGGACCCCACTGCTGCCCGATGGAGGCCGTGAGCAGGCAGAGGGAGAGCCCTGAGCAGCAGTGAAGGCTTGGTGCTGAGAGCAGGCTGTTTGCAGCGGCTCTGGGAAACCTGAAATAACCCCAGAGAGACACAAAGTGCACCCTGGAGGTGTTTTAAGAATGGTGCCAAAGGCTGGAGGCTCTTCCAGTGCTAGCCACATCCCTGGAGCATCCAGGGAAAGCTGCTGGTGGCACTTGGTCTGCAGGAACCAGGCTGCCAGCAAAGGAGGCTCGCCTGCCCAGGTGGCTTTCCTGCAGCCTGTCCCCATGGCTGCAATTCCTGTCGGAGGAGCTGCCGCTGGGTCCAGACCATGGTGGTGCTCTCCAGTCGACCCCACAGAGAAAATCCATTGCCTGAAGGAAGAGGATGGTGGAAGGAGGAAGGAGCTGGTGGGTGGTTTGGGCGCCTGAAGCCAGGATGCGGCAGGCGGGCGATGCTGCACTCTCCTGGGGAGATGCTGGTAACTGCTGCTGGAGCTGCAGAGAGCTGGGGCAGAGAACAGGTCTTGGGGGTCCTCGGGGTGCAGCACCCTCTGCCAGCACCCCAAATCCATACTCTGCAGGATCCAAGCAGGGGAGCAGGTCATGGGCCAGGTCTGGTCTCTGAAACAACATGTGAAATGTGCATGGGGGCTCTTTTCCTTTTTGTTCCCCCCACCCCACCCCCCCTTGCTCTCCAGTCCCTGGGACACCCCAGGACAGGTAGGTCTGTCCCCAGACCACCCTGCCACTGCAGCTGTGCAGTGCCACGACAGAGCCAGCCCCACTCTGCTCCCAGCCCTTCCCCGTGCCTGGGGACAAGGCACAGAGGCATTCCCAGCCCCATCGTCCCCCTGCCACCCCTCTGCAGCAGCCTGGCATCCCTGCCAGGCCACGTGGCCTGCTGCTGTCCCCAGGGAGCTTGCTAATGAGGGACGCAGGTGGCCGGGCTGGCCCACGTCCTGCAGGGCTCTGCTGTCACCACCCAGTGTGCACGCGGTGCCGCAGCTGCAGGTCCCCAGCCAGGGGCTGAGCACGTCCCCAGCCAGCCGGCACAGTGTGGACAGCGCACAGGGTGCTGCCGTGGCATCTGCCACCTTCTGCTCAGCCAAGACTGGTGAGCTCAGCCTGGTTGTGGTTGGGAATGTGTCCCTCTCCCCAAAAAAGCTTCAACACTGGGCAGCCTGCCTCCAAAATGCTGCTGCAAACCTCTCCCAGACGCTGGTGTGAAGCATGACAGGTCCCATAGCCTCAGATCAAAGGATGGGGATGCTCTGGAGGGATTTAAGGCTGGAGCAGGAACGGCCCAGCCCCAAGGACCCTGCTCCCACTCCTCCCTCTTGCCCAGACCCTGGCAAGAAGGAAATCCCAGGGTGATAAACTCATTTTACTGGAGGTGTTGAAATAGTCCATGGGTCCATCACCCCAGGTCCCTCACTACCACAGGGTGCTGTGCCATGGGTGCTGTGCTTCTCGTCAGACACCTCACGGGGGGTTCTCTCAGCCCCAGAGCCCCAGGAGAAGGTCGCACATCCTGCAGCGCTGTGCACCCAGGTTTCATTGCCCAGCCCGGGGTGTCCCCGCTGTCCCAGGGGACGCCGCTGCAAAGGTGCAGGAGGTTGCACCCTCTGCTGGATGCACAGCTATTGCACAAGGAGGCAAAGCCGCCCCAGAAATCTCTGCTTGTGGGGAAGACGGGTGCTTGGTTTTGCACCCCGGGGTGCAGGAGAGCATCCTTATCCAAGCTTGGGCATCTGCGGGCTCAGCATGGCCCCGAGGCTTCCCTGGACATGCCCAGGTGCCATCAGGTCTGGAGCAATGGCGAGATGACCGCAGTGCGCCCCACACCGGAGCCAGCCACCCACTGGGGACGTGTGGCAAGCTGTGCAGGCATGGGCAGACAGAGGTGACCTAGCAGGATGAGACAGCGTCACCATGAGTGGTGGCACCAGGTCATCGCTGAGGCACGACAGTGAGATGTCCAAGTCTCACCCCGTCTCTGCCAAGGGATGGTCAGTGGCGACCAGGAGGAAAAACGGGCTGTCTCTGGGCAGCGTCTGCCAGTGACAGCAGTGGTGACAGCTCCTGGAGGCGCTGCTACCCTGGCAGCCCCACCATCAATCCCTCCAAGGCCAGAGCAGGAGTGACCGAGCCGAGCAGGGACAAGTGTCTCAGCTCCACTGTCCCCCCAGCAGCACCCCGAGAGTGGACAATTCAGGACCAGAGCCCTCTAGGGGGGCCTCCATGAGGCCTTGGGGGGCAGAAGGAGCTGGGATGGGTTGCGAGGGGCCATAGGAAGCCCCGCCAGCCCCAGGCAGAGAGGTGGCCGCACGGTGTCGCCCCTGCTCCGCGCTGCGGGCGCACGGTGGCACTCGGGGACCTGCGCGCATCCCCGGCGGTCCCACCAGGGATGGGGACACGGCCTGGCGTGGTGGCAGGGGACGAGAGGTCCCTGCTGTCCCCTGTCCAGGGCTGGGGCTTGGGGACAGCAGGGACAGCCCAGCCCAGAGCCCCCCCACTGGTGCTACAGCCGTCGGAGCATGCAGAGATGAGGGATGCGGGGGCTTCTCTCCATCCTCATTTTGTAGGGGTGTTTGCAACCCCCTTCTCCTCCTGCCCCAAACAGCCAGACCCCATCTACTCTGCCCCATCGCATCCTCCTGCAGGTCCCCCCGTGCTGCCCGTGCTCTCTCTCCCCATACACACCGTGCCCAGGTCCCATCCTGTACCCATGCAAGGCCAATCCTGCCACCCTGCACAGGGAGCAAAGCCGCTTTTTTTCCTGTCAGCCCTCCTCAGGTGGCTCTGACACGGCAGGAGGCTGCCAGCCGCCTCCTTCTGTCCCCAGCACGCTCACTCCCACGGCCGTGCCATATGCGAGGACGCAGGAGGGGCCGCACGGTGCAAGGACAAGGGGATCACGGTGCGGCAGCGGGCTCGGCCAGCATCCTGCGCTCTGCTGGAGGCTGTGACTCATGCCGGCAGCCCACGCAGAGCCCCGGCAGGGTGTCCAGGTCCTCTCCTGCGTCAGCGTAGGGAGCAGCACGGGAACAGCAGAAGTGCTGGGTGCCTCTCTCCGTGCCCGCTGCGCCTTCCCACCCGCATCGCCCCGGCCCTGCAGGGGGACCAGGGGGTGGCACGGGGGACGGCGGCCGAAACGGAGGGAAGAGAAATGGCTTGGGGAACAGCAAAAGGCAGGTCCTGCTTTCCCATTTCAGCTGTGCAGACCCGAGCCCTGCTGCTGGCGTCAGAGCAGACGCTGATGGTCCCTCTGGAGAGCAAGGGCAGGCGGCTGTATGATGCCATGCCTGTCCCCTGACATGATCCCCAACATCCACACTGCATCTGGGATGTGCCCCTGGGCATGACAGCCAGCACATGTGGTCCCCTCTGTCCCCTGAGCCCTCACATTGTGGCAGCTCACAGCAGGAATGCAACAGGGACACTTGTGACAAGACATCAGCCCACAACTTATCTGGGAGCCCTATGGGGCTGAAGGAAACCCGGGTGGCCAGGGAGGGAGGAAGGCAGCCGGGGTACCTGGAAAGCATAGATCTGGCTCAGAGTCACCCCAGCAAGCCAGCCCTGGGCTGGGAATCAGCCAGGTTGGGAATCACATAGAGCCTGGTTTGGGTGACACGCACCCCACGCAGGAGGCAGGGCAGCAGAGTAGCCCCCAGCCTGCCCCGGCCCCCCACGCACCTATATGGGGCTGCCACAGCCCCTCTCTGCCAGCAGAGCGACGACAAGAGCAGAAAAGTGGGGGGGCACCTCCTGTTCAGCATGGGGCACCCCGATACCCAGCAGACAGCCAGGGACCAGCAGCAAAACGATCCGGGGGCTGGAGCGAGCGATCCGCGAGGAGCCGCACCCGACTATATCTGTCTCGCTTGGCTGAGTGATGACTAAGGGAGGGACACGAGAGCAGACTGCAAACCACCAGGCAGAGGAGGAATTATTTAGGCTGGAGTGTGGGGGTGGAGTGCAGGGGGGCTGGAAGGAGCTGGGCGGAGGGAGGAGGCTGGTGGGATGCTTTGGCAGCAGCCCCCTCCCTGGTCCGAGTACCAGGCCGGGGAGAAGCAACGCAAGATTTGGGGGATGGCATCCTGCAAGCTTCCCACATTTGGGGAGAAAATCCCTCCAGCCAAGAAGGGGGGTCCTGCCCTTCCCCAGACCCGCAGCCACCACCTCCCGCATGCTGGCGCGGAGACCTGCCGTGCCACAGAGCCAGCAAATTCCCTGCCAGAGGGACTTGTGTGTGGTGAAACGCCCCACAGCTGCCTGCACAGGGCAGCAGCAGGCGTGCACAGCCCCGTCCCTGCCCGGCCGAGGAGTGCAGGATGTTTGCAGGAGCTATTTCTACTCGCAGGTCACACCGCGCTGTCGCGGGCCAGCGGTGGGGACGGCTGCTGGGGGACAGCTGGGAGCTGGCCCTGCAAGAATTGACCCCGGCGCACACGAGGTGAATTTTTATCAGCGGGGAGAGGAAGGAGGAAAAATGACCCCACTGTGTGGCATCTCTCCTGTACATGGGGAGCAGAGCCGAGGCACACGCATGCCCTTCAGCCCAGGAAGATGCTCGCAAGGGGAGAATCATTTCTAACCCCAAAACCCCAGTGATTTGCAGCCAGGAGTGCCTCAAGGGGGTAACAAGATCTTTGGCTCCCTTTAATGGTGCAGATGAGTGGCAGAGTTGAAATGAGCACAAGATGGTCAGGGAGGGCAGATGAGGTTGCGTATGGGCTCCATTAGTTGACCATCTACAGGCTACAAGAACAGGACTGTGGTCCAGGAGAGGAAATTAAGTAAAGGGATATAACTCAGTGCCTGCCAGCGTGATTTCATGCCTGTGTGTTCAACAACAATGTCAAATAATCCTGGTTTCTTTATCTGATGACTTCATAAATCCGGTTAATAAAACACTGCTGCAGAGGTACCAGGCTGCTGTCAGGCCATCCATCTCTTCAGCACCCTAACCGCGTTATGGGGATGAATTGATCAATGCTGGGGAAGTGCCACAAGGCCAGCAGCTGGCCGGGAGCCAGCCTGGGGACTGCCGGGCATCATCCCAGCTCCCAGGGGCAGCGACACCTCTGCAACCACCAGGTCCCCTCTGGCCCAGCATGGGTGACGTGCCGTGCCTGGCAGGTCCCCAGGCTGGCAGCAAGGGGGGACTCTGAGACCACGGCATCACCTCGGCTTCATCTCCGGTCGCCTCATCCTCAGAGCATCTTGACATCCTCTTCCGACAGCCTCGGCGTAGCCTGGCAACAGCGGTACCGGCATGGCAACGTGGGTGCTGGAGGAGAGACAAAATGCCAGCGGATCCCCCTCGCCTTGGTCGGCTTCTGCTTCCTGGAGGCTCCGTGTCCCCGGGGACATCCAACGGGGGACAGCTGCTCCCCATCGCCTGGCATTGCATGAGATGAGTTGTGGGGTCTCAGCACGGGTCTGGCAGGTGCTGGCATCCCGGCAGGGAGCTGTGGAGGCACACACTGCTGGGGGACTGTGGGGGCTGATAGCGGGTGGGGAGGGCAGTGCGGGGGGGCTCCGGAAACACAGCTCCGGGGGGGCTCTGGGGCACACACCCCCTGTTTAGCGGCTGGGCAGGATTGAGCCTGGAGATGCAAACCCACCTGGTGGGGTGCAAGGAGGCAAAGCACAGCATGGTCCCCACATAGTGCTCCCCCATCACCCAGCTCTGTCCTTCCTCCAGCACCCCCAAGAGGTTTCAGAAGTCAGGTCTCTCGGTGGTGCCAGGGCTGGTCCCCTCCGTCCCCCCTGAGTGCACAGAGAAAACCCCAAATTCCTCCCCTACACCTCCCCGAGCACACACTTTGTTTAAGGATTGTACATGAGAGAACAAGGAAAGCAGACAGATTTTTTTTTTTTTTTCTGCATTATTTTGGGGCTGCCAAGGGCTTTTTCCGGCAGCAAACCCCTCCATCCACCACGGCAGGGGAGACACCAGGAGGACGTCACTGGGCTGCAGGCAGGGTCTGCAGCCAGAGCATCCCCTCCACGTGGCCGGAGACCCGGCACGGGGAGCGGCACAGTTACACAACGCCGTGCCAGGCAGGAGAGGCAGCGGGGCCGGCGGGGGTGCGCCAGCCCCCGGCGTGAATTCCCTGACGTGGCAAAACCTCTCCCGAAGCCCCCTCGCCACCCACCCGTGCACGCAGGCACGAGCCCACGCGCATACGCAGGCAGGCGCCCACGCACGCCTGCCTCTAAAGGAGAAGCCTCGCCGGTGGCAGCGCTGAAATAGCGACTTGCCTCATTCATGCGGCCTCCCCGGAAGCCGAGCGGGTGCAGGCAGCACGGGCGCAGGCAGGCATCTGCGCCAGACGCGCTCGCCCCCCAGGAAACCCCCCCGCAGTCGCCGCCTGCGGCACCCGGCTCCCGAACGCAGCGGGGTTCGCACACGCGCGCGCCTGTGCTCGCATGCAGACCTTTCCCAGGGCAGGGGGATTTGGGGATGAGGCAAATTTCACCTGCCACCCCTTCGTGGCGTGGCTGAATGCTCACACCTGCGCTTCCCAAGGGATGGAGGGCTCCTGTCGTGCTTTGGTCCCAAACGCCCGCAGCAGGGAGATGTCCCCTTAGCATGCACGGTGAGCAAACCCCCTCCCTGTGGCCAGAGGGGACCCTCCAAGCACAGGCACACGAGCGTGTCCCCAGCAAAGCTGAACCCCATCTCCTGCCACCGCGACACCGTCCTCTTCCTCACGCCGTTGGACTCCCCCAGGGTCACCCCCTGCAATGGGGTGACACTCACCATTGCCACCCCCAAAAGAGGCTGTCCCTCCTGTCACCACTGCAGACAGGTATCCCAGGGCTCCTGGGGTCTCACGTTGTGACACGTGTGTGATGTGTGCAAGCATGGCATGGCATGTAAATGTGACCAGGCACATGCAGCACACGTGGCACGTTGGCAGGGCACATGCATGGCGTGTAGCACAGGCATGGCACATGTATCTGCGTGACGTGCAACGTGTGAATGCCACGGGGCATGTGATGCATATATGCATGCACACGCGTGGCACAAGCATGTGCTTTTCCTCCTGGAGGGGTCCAGAGCAGAGCATGCCCAGACCCTGTCCCTCCAGGACACCCTCGCAGGGGACCATGGCCTAAAACCTGAAATCTCCATTTCTAAGCTGGAAGGTTCTGGCCTGGGGTTATCGCCTCCGCAAGCACACCGCTTTGGGATGTGGTGGATCACGGCACGCTCTTTCACGCAACCGAGGGCACGTGCAACGCATGCACACATGTGCACACGTGGCGCATGGCTCTGCACTGGGGGTTCAGCACGCCCAGGGCACACATTTGGGGCACAGAGATGCCTGCACCCTGCCTGCCCCCCTGCATGACCCCACTCTCCCTGCGTCCTTACGTAACTCCAGCTGGGAGTGGGACAAGCCACCGCACTGCGCGGGGAGAGGGAGCGCGTTCAGCTCATTTCTTTTCCTAGAATAACTTCCTTTTTTTAAAAAAAAAAAAAAATCTTTTTTTTCCTTAAGCCCGGGGAAGTGCCCGAGAAAACATCCCATCTCCACCACCCGCCCCCTCACCAGCAGGCTCCCAGCAGCACCCGGCACCGCGGTTCAGCGCCAGCACAGCATGCGGCAATGCAGGCACCGAGGGGTGCCTGGAGGGAGCAAAAGCACCCGGAGCCTGCACCCTGTCCCTCCCTCGGTGCATTTCCTTCCAATTTAACGCCTTTTTTTTGGTTTGTTTTTTTTTTTCCTTTTTGAGCTTATCCAGAATTTGAGACCAGCCCCGAGGACTTGCATTCATCCATATCGCCTTCCCCCTACGCCAGCGCGGGCTGTGCACATGCTGTTCCCCGGCCATGCAGCAGCGCCGGGGGTTGAGTGCCGTTTGAAGGACTGCACTTTGCCGAGGAGCAGACCTGCAATCGTCCCAGCGTGCAGCAGCTCCCCGGGGCCACGGGCAGCGCAGCCAACCTGCTTTGGGCACATTGAATGAGTTCTTGTTCCCCTTCAGCAGCGACAATTTCTCCTCCCCGCCTCCCTCCCACTCTTCCCCTCTGCTTTGGGCTGCACATTCAGTGCCGCTGCCCTTATTGAAGGCTGAGGCACAGGGGGAATTAGCTTTGAGGCTGGTTTTGCTCCAGCATTAATTTTCCCAGCCCTTTGCTGGGCAGAGATGCCACTGTTTGTTTGCTCCCTGTGAGAAAAATCTCAGATAATTTTCTTCAGACAGGATCTTCTGTGAAGCTACTTTATTCGCGATTGCAATGGCGGGCGTCCTGCCAATCAGGAGCGCATTTTTGTAAACAAATCATAACCTTTTATTCCCTATTACCCAATGCCTGATCACCTCCCCTGTTTCCTCATGGCTGAGTACTACAGGCTCACAAGCTACTCGACGCTCCTCTATACCATATATGTACTTTTTTTTTCTTCAGCCCTTTAATTTCCTCCTTTTTCCTTTTTTTTTTTTTTTTTTTCTCCTTTCTTATATTTTGAGAACGTGTGGTCTTTGTTTTACTGCTCTGACACTGCTCATCCTGTTTTTCTCAAGCTTCCACCTTATTTTGGAACAGTGAGGCCTTCTACTGTCCGCTTATCTACTTAGCATTTCTCCTTGTTATGACTACACAGCTACCTTGGAACACAGAAAATTAGTTCCCTACTGCAAAAACACAGCTTAGTTTCTCACACTCCCCAACCACACCATGCTGTAACTTTGGCTTCTTTGCTTGCTCTCTTTCAACAAATTGGAGAGCGGTGCTTGCCAAGGCTCCCTTTAACCTTAGCCCACTGCAGGCTGCCGGGCTTTGCCTTGTCCCCAGCCCAGCATGGGCACTGCACTCAAGATCCCCACAGCCAGGCAGCGAATGTCCAGCCAGAAACAGCCACGGCCAGCTTTATTGGGGTGCCTTGAGCTGCCTCCACCACCTTGAGCAACGAGATGTGGCTTTGGGAATTAACCCCCCCCCGCTCCAAATGTGGCCCCACAGCTGCCTGGATCTGTAGGGCCTCCACACCTTTGCATCCCCAGAGCATCCTAACCCTGATGAGCAATCCTGCGACTCAGAGGAGAGCTCGGGGCTCTCTTGGCTTTTGGGGTGTCCTCGAGGCAGCGTTACAGAGGGGGCTGTGGCAAGCGGGGGGCTGAGCCCTGCCATCAGACGAGCAGGAGCCTGATTCCATGCTGGGCAGCCACAGGAGGAGCAGGGCAGCAGGTT
Organism: Anser brachyrhynchus; assembly: GCF_964034855.1. Lineage (NCBI taxonomy): Eukaryota > Metazoa > Chordata > Aves > Anseriformes > Anatidae > Anser > Anser brachyrhynchus. The sequence goes on from NC_137697.1 coordinate 5,934,458, forward strand.
GTTGGATGCCTTCGAGGCAGCCTGGGCAAGATCCAAGCCCTTTTCCCTGAGGAGCAGGGCAACGCATCCAGCTAAAGCACCTGCAGCAAGCACCCGCTAGAGCTAGGGGCATCTCTGCCAGGCAGGACAGGGTGAACATGCCCAGATACCACGGTGGTGGTCACTCAGGGAGACCAGCTTAAGCAGAAAGCTCCAAAGACACCCTGGAAACTCCAAGGACTGCTGAGTCTCTGTCCCCAGCACATCACCTGCATCCCACAACGATCTCTGAGCAGCCACCTGCCGTCGGGCTGGGGCAGTCACAGGGTTTGGGAGGCAATGAAGATAATGAAGACAAGAATAAAATAAAAGCAAGCCAACCTGTTCTTTCAGAAAACTGCAGTTGGCAGCCAACCCCCAGGTCATTTTTTTTAAGAGGTCACACTTTGGTAACGCCACGGAGGCATTAAGCTTCCTACAGCAGTCAACTGGGCACCACTTTGAGCCCTGATGAACTAATAGATCTTGGCGCAATCAGCTCCATTTGGAAATTACTGATTAGATCCGCAGATACGCAAGAGGATGAGCATGAGATGGACACACTCCCAACAGACGCAGAGGTTTTGTCTAGCTCTGACACTATCCACCTCCAGCCATAACCCATCCCTGCTGGGAGCATCCGTGGTTAAAAACTAACTTGGAACCGGCCGCAGGAGAAAACACCAGGTGCCACAGCACTCTTCTGCTGAGGAAATCAGAGCAAGCACCAAATCAAGAGCTGGAAGCTGAAATGGAGCCAAGCCAAACGTCAGCACATGCTTCCCATGTGCAGATGGGTCCCCAGGGCTGACCGATGCCCTTCGGGCTCCTCAGCAAGGCTGGCCTCCCTGCTGGGGGTCCCCCCAAAAACACCGCAGCATTACCCCTGTTGCCCTCCCGTCCCACTCCCACATGTTCTGCCCTCTGGTTTTGGCTGCTCCACCAGAGTCTGGGCACAGGTGTGGGCACCAGAGGGGACAAGGTCCTCCCACACAGAGCCACTCGCATCTCCTCCGTGTGTCCGACACAGGAGCCCGAGGGGCTCACCACGGGGGGCTTGCCGCAGTCAGCCTAGGAAGAGAGGTCCAGCAGGGGCTGGGTGCCAGCACCGGCTGGGAACCGCTCGAGAATAGAGGCAGGAAAGGGGAAAAAAATAAAATTAAATAACCCAGCTGGCAGCACAGACACTGCCGGGAGAGGAAGCGGCAGGTTGAGCCGAGGACACGGCTCATTATGCCACCCCCGCGGGTGCACAGCGCGGAGCGGCCGGCTCCGCCGCCGGCAGTGCTGGCAGGGGGAGGCAGCGGCCGGCATCCTCGGCACCGATGGGCGAGGACGGATTAAACATCATCATTAGCGCTAATAGCGGCTTCCAGCCCCTTCCTCCTGCGTGCCCTCGGGAGACCGGGAAGGCTCTGATGAGATGCAGCGCCACAAGGACGTGGGAGAGGCTGCTGGAACAGGATCTTCTAGCGCTGTCGCCATCCTCAGAGGTTTTCAAGACCAGGCTGGATAAAGCCCTGAGCAATCCTCTCTGATCCCAAGGCTTTGAGCAGGGCTCTGGGCTAGAGACCTCCTGGGGACCCTTCCCACCTGAATTGTCCCAGTGCTCAGAGCCGGGCAGGCACAAACCTGCCTCATGTTGGGGCTCACAACACAGCTGGGGTTACAGGGGCTGGCAGAGCCACCCCTGCTGGGTGGCTTCCTCCAGGGACAGGCCAGGGGGTGGCTGAGCCCAGAGGAACAAGGTCCCCATGCCCTCAGGACCGTGGTCAGCTTGCAGGTAGGAGCTGCCCCCAAGCCCAATCTGGAAGGCAGAACCCCACCAACACCACCTTAGAGATGCAACACCCTCAGACCACAGCAAGGACACCAGAAAGTGAGTAAGGGGGCAGTAATCCAATAATAACAATAATAATGATAATTGGGAAAGAAAAAAAAAAAACGGGTATGGATTTTTCTTGCAGCCCTTTCCTCATCCTGCAGCACAGGGTGCTGGAAAAGGAGGGCGGCATCTCCGAGGATGGGAGCAGGCAGGAAGAAGAGACAGCACCGAATACGTGGGCGCTGCTCTCGCTGCGGAGAACAGAGTACAAACCCTGCTGCTGCCGCCAAGCCCGGTGTCCTCAGATGCATCTCTGGAGCTCACCCAGGCAGAGACTTCCCCGCGCCATGTGGAGCGGGGGAGCCTGAGCAGGACCAGGGGCATGGCAGCAGTGAAAACCTCCCTCCTGCCCACCAGCTGAGCCGTGCTGGGATCCCTGTGCCCTGGGCAGGCCGAGCCGTGCCCCACAAACACCTCCAGCTCGAGGGGGCTGTGGTGGGGCCAGGGGAGAGGTCTCCTTCACAGCAGTAAGACAGCAGCTGGGGACTTGGCAGCCACAATGCGGGTCAGGAGTTGGCAGAGCTTGGTGGCCTCATCCACTGCTCTGACCTCCAAACACCTAGAAATGATGTAATATGTGTTTTAACAGAAAAGCAGCCCCACAAGGTCCCCTGCCCCCCTGTCATGGAGACCAACAGCCAACGCCTTGGGAAGAGCTGAAGATTGAGGTGAGCACAACATCCCTGCAACGTGCCCCCCCACTCCGGCTGCCCATAGCCTGGGGATTTCCTGAGCCAGAAGCATCATCACTGTGCTTACCAGCCTGCAGTGGATTTTCTCTTCAGGAATTTGCTTAATCGCTTTTTGATCCCAGACAAGCTTTTCACACCTTCGCAGCATCCACCCCCCCAAGGCCAGCAGCTCCAAAATGTTAATCCCAAACTGCACCAAGAAGCAAGCTCATGCCCTGAGGTGCCACTGCCTATTTCAGCACGTGATGCCCGCAAGCCCTTTAAGGGAAGAAAGCTTAAGCAGCCATTCCCTGCTCACCTTCCCCCAGCCACACATGATTTTATTATTCTCCGTCATCCCTCCCTCAGTCATCTCTTCCCCCAGACGGAAGAGAGCTAGTTTATGTAATTGTTCCTTGTATGGAAACTGCTTCATACCTTTAATTATTCCTGTCACCCTTCCCTCCGCTTTTCTAGCGTTTCTTTAAAAGGGTGCCGGATGTGCTGGCAGACAGGCTGTGGAGGAAGAGCAGTTTTGCTTAAGACAGCCACTGTCGGGCGCAGCACCCAGGGAGGGAAGCAGGGGCTCTGCTGACCCTTCCCCTGCCCAGCTTTCTTTCGGTGGCCTACAGTCTGCATCCAGCCCCCACACTGCAGGCTCCTGAGCCAAAGCACTTGCTCTCGCAGCCCTTTTTTCAGCCCACGCAGCTGCACGCCAAGCCAGTCATTTGCGGACAAAGATGTGGTCAGTGCCAGCTCTGCCCCAGGGCCTCCAATGCCTTTGCTGACGAAAGGCTGGGAAACAGAACAGAAAAGAGCTTGCAAGCCCAGGACATTGACGTTGCCCTGGATGAGCTGCACGAGCCCTTTGTAGCAGGAGCAGCAATCCCTCTGGGTACACAGATAGCAGAACAAATAGACAGCAAGATAGACAGATAACAGATAACAGTAAGTGCTGGTTTAATATCGTGATGACTCAGACGCTGTGCAGAGAGCACAATGAAAACACTGACTCTTCCAGTTCAGAGATGCTCCACAAACACCTCATGGGAGGAAAGGAGCCTGGGCAGTCACCGGCATCCTGCCAGGAGACAGCAGAGCATGATGGAGACCCCAGCCCCAGGACAGGAACGGGGGGACCAATGCTGTGACGAATCCCCAGGGGAAGGGCTGGTTGTCACCCCAAAATTACTCCGGAATGTCCATTTAAAGACTTCATCAGTTAAGGTACAAAAGCACAGCACTTTAAGCGTGACAGATGCCATGCTAACAGCCCCAATGTCTCACATCAGCTCTCAACTTCAACATCTGAGGCTTTGTAGGTCACAGAATCACAGAATCATCTAGGGTTGGAAAGAGACCTCCAAGATCACCGAGTCCAACCTCTGACCTAACACTAACAAGCCCTCCACTAAACCATATCACCAAGCTCTACATCTAAACGTCTTTTAAAGACCTCCAGGGCTGGTGACTCAACCACTTCCTTGGGCAGCCCATTCCAATGCCTAACAACCCTTTCGGTAAAGAAGTTCTTCCTAACATCCAACCTAAACCTCCCCTGGCGCAACTTTAGCCCATTCCCCCTCGTCCTGTCAAAACTGGGTTCATTGACCTTGCAGGCGGGCAGTGCTCTGCCTCCAGTGATGAACCGAGCACTGCTCTTGGGCCAAACGGGAGCAAGCCACGGCCACGCTGGCTTCCCAAAACCAGATGTGTGGCTTTCCTTGGATGGAGGAGGACTCAAGAACGGCTGGGTGATGACGCCATGAGCCCCACAGGGGGTGTTCAAGGAAAGACTGGACATGGTGCTTAGGGACACGGTTTAGTGGGTGACACTGGTAATGGTGATGGTTGCAGCAGGTGATTTTGGAGGTCTTTTCCAACCCTAACGATTCTATGACAGGAGCAGCAGCCAGCTCTCGGTCCCCACAGACGGGCGCTGAGCTGCTGACAAGGGGGGGCACTGAGGTACCGCTGCCCCAACATGGCCGCCGCCCGCTGAGGGGAGGGGGGCGCCGCGCAGCGCCCCGCTGACGTCACGCCTTCCAGAAGCTTCCCGAGGGGATCCCGCCGCGCCCGGCCGCTATAAAAAGCCACCGGGCCTCGGCGGCGAGGGGCGGGGCCTCGCCCCGAGCCCTCCACCAATGGCAACGCTCCGACAGGGCGGTGCCGGCTTGAACCACCCAATCAGCGACAGCGGATGGAAGGCGGGGCGCCCCGCCTCCCCTCTCCCTCCACGCCCCGCCTCCTCCCCGGGGGACAACCAATGGGCGCGGCGCCTCGCTTGGACGGACACCTGCCCTGCCCAACGGGGGGGCGCGGCGGGGAGAGCGCTCCCCCCCCCCCCCCCGTTCCCCCTGCGCACCGCCCCCTCCCCTCTCCGCCGGGGGCGCGCGGGCGGGACTCCCCTGACGTCACGGGGGGGGGGGGCAGTGCGTGCGCGGCGCCGGCGGGAGCGGTGAGTGCCGGGGGGGGGGGAGGTGACAGCCCCCGGTGTGCCCCGGTGGGGGGCGGGGAAGGCGTTAATGACACCCCCCCCCCCCACACACACACCCATTTGGTATCGCATCGCAGGCAGGTTGGCGGGAGGGAAAGGGTTAACAGCCCTCCCCCTCTCCTCCCCCCCCCCGGTGGGTGGAGGGGGCGGCGAGGAAAGGGTTAATAGGGAGTGTTGAGCTGCACGGCGAGGAAGGGGTTAATAAGACCCTGTGTGACCCCCCCCCCAAAGTGGGGCCGGACAGGAAAGGGTTAACAACAACCCCCCCCGCCCCCCCCCCCCGGTCATACGGGGTCGGCGAGGAAAGGGTTAAGTGCTGTCCCCAATGGGGGTGACAGCCGGCTGGGCAGGAAGGGGTTAAATACAACCACCTGTGTCATCTGGGCAGGAAGGGGTTAAACACCCCCCCACACCCCCCCCCGTGTCACCTGGTCCATGTGGGTCACAGCACCCCCGCAGAGGTTTTGGGGACATGGTCCCTACAAGGGGCACGGAACCCCAAAAGGGGCTTGGGGTGACACGGTCCCCAAGTGGGTCAGAGAACCCCACAGGGGGTTTGGGGACATGGTCCCCACAGGGGTCACAGCACCCCATAGGGGTCTGGGGTGGCATGGTCCCCATATGGGTGACAGCACCCCGTAAGGGGTTTGGGGAACATGGTCCCTATGAGGGTCTGAGGGTCACATCACCCCATAAGGGGTTTGGGGTCATGGTCCCCATATGGGTGACAGCACCCCGTAAGGGGTTTGGGGGACATGGTCCCCATATGGGTGACAGCACCCCATAAGTGGTTTGGGGACATGGTCCCTATGAGGGTCTGAGGGTCACATCACCCCATAGGGGGTTTGGGGACATGGTCCCCATATGGGTGACAGCACCCCGTAAGGGGTTTGGGGGACATGGTCCCCATATGGGTGACTGCACCCCATAAGTGGTTTGGGGACATGGTCCCTATGAGGGTCTGAGGGTCACATCAGAGGGTCACATCACCCCATAGGGGGTTTGGGGTCATGGTCCCCATATGGGTGAAGCACCCTATAAGGGGTTTGGGGACATGGTCCCTATGAGGGTCTGAGGGTCACATCAGAGGGTCACATCACCCCATAGGGGGTTTGGGGTCATGGTCCCCATATGGGTGAAGCACCCCATAAGGGGTTTGGGGACATGGTCCCTATGAGGGTCTGAGTGTCACGTCACCCCATAAGGGGTTTGGGGACACGGTCCGTATGAGGCTCACACCACCCCATAGGGAGTGTGGGGACATGGTCCCCATATGGGTGACAGCACCCCGTAAGGGGTTTGGAGGACATGGTCCCTACGAGGGTCACAGAACCCCATAGAGGATTTGGGGACACGGTCCCCACGCAGGTCACAGCATCCCATAGAGGGTTTGGGGGACACTGTTTCCACATGGCTCACAGCACCCCAGAGGGGCTGGAGGTGGGGGACCCCACGCGAGGAAGCAGCAAAGGGGCTTAACCCCGTCCCCATGCAAGTGCACGCACCCCTGTGGGGCTAGGAACTGGGGAGACTTGGGGGGGGGGAGACTGGGGGGTTAACCCCGTTTCCACATAGGGGACGGTGCCCCGGTGGGGAGGCAGTGAGGGGGCTCAGCCTCGTCCCCACAAAAAGTTACAGACACCCCAGTGGGGCTGGAAGTGGGGGACGCTGCCTGGGGGGGAGCTTAACCCCGTCCCCACGCAGGTGGTGGTGCCCCAGTGGGGCTGGAAATGGGGGACCCTATTTGGGGGGGGACATAAAAGGGGCTTAACCCCCTTCCCATGCAGGTGGTGGTGCCCCAGTGGGGCTGGAAAGGGGGGACCCTATATGGGGGGGGGCAGAAAAGGGGCTTAACCCCATTCCCACGCGAGTACAAGACACCCCAGTGGGGCTGGAAACGGGGGACCCTATATGGGGAGGCAACGAGGGGGCTTAGCCCCATCCCCACGCACCCCAATGGGGCCAAAAGCGGGGGACCCTACTCCTTGGGGGGGGGGGGGGGTACAGGAGCCTAACCCCCTCCCCACGCAGCCCCCGGCGGTGGGGTTGGTTGTGGGGTTCCTGCGGGGGCTCGGCAGCCGGGGGCGGGTTAACCCCGTCCCCACGCAGGTGCCGGCACCCGAGTGGGGAGGGGTTGGGTGTGGGGGGGGGGGGGGCAGGCGGTGGGGAAGGGGGAGGCGGGCGGTGCGCGTGGGGGCCCGGGGATGGGATGATTCATTGCGTGTACTCATGACATCGCTGGCTGCTTCCCTGCGGCTGCCAGCCGGCACGGGTGGCACTGCCTTGCCCCGACGCGACGCGTTCCCCTCGAGCTGCCTGAGCAAAACTTGGGGCTTCGCCCGGCCCCGGCGCTGCTATGCCGGCCATCCTGCTCTTCTGGAGCCGCGCGGAGAGGTACGGCGCACCCCCGGCTCGGCACCCCGCCGACCGACCCCTCGGACCCCCCCGACCGCCGCCTGCAGACCCCGCGTGCCCTTTAGGCGGGTGAGGGTTTCTCCCCGAGGGGTCCCCTTCGATGCTCGGCCACCAAGTTTCTCCGCTGGGCTGGGGAGGGGGGGGCCGGGGTTGGGGGACACGCGGCGGGTTTGAGTTCCCTCGGCGTGCCCCGCCGTGCCCCCCACGGCGGGAGGCGTGAAGGTGACTTCTCCAGGAGGAGGTTTTGCGCCGCAGGAGGGGAGGTCGGGGTCGCAGTGGTGGGACCGCGGCTGCTGGATCCCTCCTGCTCCGGCACGGGGAGCGGTGTCGGCACCCGGGGAAGGGGGGGGGACACACACGGGGACCCCCCAGCGGGCCGGCGCGAAGCGGTCCGCGTTACTTTTTTCCGCCTCGTGGTGCATCAGCGCTGTCCTACTTTCCTCCCTCCCCGTGTGGCCCCACCGTGACCGGCACCGGGAGCGAGCCATTAATTGCCGGGGACACCGGGCTCCTCGTTACCACCGCTTTTGAGGGGTTGGGGAGAGCTGCGCCGGGGCCGTTCAGGTAACGGGGGGCTGGGGGTGGGCACCCCATGCAGCAGCGGGCTGGGGAGCGGGGAGGATGCCTGAGCCGGCAGCAGAAAGAAATGCTTTAATTCGGGAGCCCGTGCCCACCCGGCACCTCTCGGCTCAGGGAAGCGGCGAGAAGCCACCGAGAGGAAAATCTCTGCCCATCGAGCAACCTCGCGGACGGGCTCCCGCGGGCTCCCAAGCCCCCAAAGGACGGCTCGCTGGCACCCCTGTCCCCGCTTCCCCTCCTCTGGGGCTGAGGTCGCAGCCGCGTCCCCGCCGGGCTGAGGAGCCGGCGCGACGTCTAAAATAAAGGTCGAGCCTTTAAAGGCGACCGCTTGGACTCTGAATGTCTTGGTGAAGTTTCGGTAAGCGGGTCTCCCCCCGCGTCTCGTGCCTGTGTGCTCGCGGCCGAGGAATAATTAAATGCCCCGCGGTGCCCAGCTCGTCACCCTGCCGCCACCGTACGGTGCGGGGCGGAAAACCTCGGCGGGGCCGCTGGGCGCGTGGGCTCGTTCCCTTACGTGACTGCAGAGCGGAGGGATTATGTCAAGTGATTGCTATTCAGCCGGCTCGCCGATCCAGAGGTTGCATGGTCTGATGTCATGTGCGGGGCTGGAACAAAGCTTCTTCTCTCTTTTTTTTTTTTTTTTTTTTAATAAAATTATTTATTTATTATTTTTTAAGGGGAGAACGGGGGCCGGGCGCTCGCCAGCGCAGCCGCCAGCTGGGAGGTGCCGGCGCCTGCGTTTTTTCCGAATGCAGCCCCTTTTTCCTAAGGTGTGCAGGGAAGGGAGTGCAGGTGCCTGACCCGCCTCGAAGCCCACCCCCCCTGCTCAGCAGCTCCTTTCCCCCGCTCCCGAGAGGGTTAAATGGGAAGGCAGAGCAGGATGATTGAGCGGCGGGGGGGGAGAGGGGAGCTGTGGCGAGGCGCAGCTGATCCCGGGGAAGGTGGGAGGGAGGCTGCGCGGGGACAGAGTCGTGTTTTACCACCGCACATGTGAGCGTCGCCTCCGGAGCGTGGCTTAACCCGGCGGGTCACCCGACGCGGGGCGTGGGGACGGCGGCGCCAGGTGACGGGGCCGGGAGACGCGGGACCGTGAGATTTGGGGTCCCGGGGCAGGAACGGGACGCGGCCGGTCCAGCCCGCGGTGCCACGGCGCGAGCATCCCCTGCAGGCATCCCCCGCACCCCCCCCACAAAGACCTCTCGAGGGTAAAGACCTTGGGTGGGTGTGGGGTGTGTGTGTGGGGGGGGGAGTGACGGTTTGGGGACTTTTATAGGAATTGCTGCAGGGATTCGGGGGGGGTGTCTCTGGTGGTACCATTGTGGGGTGAAATCCGTGGTTTGCGACCTCCGTGCTTTGGTCTGTGTGGTCGGGGTGCGAAAAGGGGTGGAATTCGGCGCTGCCTTGTTTGACCTTGCTGGAGGAGGCTTTTTTTTTTTTCTCCCCGGGATCGGGCAGAAAAGGGTCTGTTGTCCCTCCGGAGGCCAGGTCCTGGTCCGGTCCGTGCCCCGGTGCCCAGCAGGTTGCCACCTGTCAGCACTCACGGCGCGGCTGACCTTGGCCGCGCTGCTGGTTCCCTCGCCTCGCCTTCCCACGGGAGGCTGTGCCAGTGGCTTATTTTTACAGCATGGTGAAAAAAAGACATTTCGGGCCACCTCCGGTGCCGGCCGGGGACCTGCTGCGTCCCCCCCCTCCCCCTGTCACGGGCTCCTGCTGGGAGTCATCGGAGCAGATGCAGACGGTGGTGGGCACGGGGTAGAGCATCTCGTAATGGCTGTGTGGGCTCGGCAACGACGGCTGCTCTGTGCACAGAAGCTGGAGGGCTCCTGCTGGAGGCTGTGCTGGTAGAGAAACGTGCTGGCATTTAGAAGCCGGGAGCTGGAGATGCTGTAGGATGCTCTTTACGCCCCCAGAGGCCTTCCTGTGCCTCTAACAATAGCGCGGCAGCGCTGCCTCTCGCTTCTGCCCCTGACGCCCGTGGGGCGGGTGGTTTGGGCAGCTCCTGGTGTCTTGCCCCTTCCTTCAGACCTCCAGGTTCAGGGGATGGGGCAGAAAGGGCAGAGCTGGTGGTTGGGAGCAGGGGGTCCCTCCAAGACCTCCACCGGGAGCAGCTGGTTATGGACGGAGTACGGACAGGGGGAACACCTGGTATGACCGTGCAGGAAAGGGCCTGATGCAGAAACCCATCTGCTGGAGGGGCTCAGAGGGCTGGAGCTGCCCACGTTGGTCTGTTCAGGGTTTTTTGGAGCAAGGGTGGGTCTGGAGCAAGCCCAGGAAAAAAAAAAAAAAACAACAGGGCTGGAGAGGGGAGTAGGACGTGAGTACAAAGGCTTAGCAGAGAGCACTGAAGGTCGGAGGATCAGCTGGGGGCAAGGTCTGGAGAAGAGCACGGCAAGGAGCAAGCACCAAGCTGTGCTCGGCCAGGTGGGGCAGAGCAGGTTGGGCTTGGCAGGGACAGGAGCTCACAGTGAGAAAACCGAAGGGTAAGGAGCACTGGGAAGTGTGCTTTGAGGAGCCTAAGTCTTGCTCATCTTTTGCCCCGAGCCGTTGGTCTCGTGCCTCCTCGAGCTGCTCTCCGAATTTCCATGACTCTGCTGGGTTTGCTGCTCCAGCAGCGTGCCTGTGGAGTGAATTAATTGCCCACCCGTTTCCCTTTGGGTTTCGGCCACTGGGTTTTCAATGCCTTAGTATAGGCATGGCTCTGTCCTAAGCCTCCCACATGATGGAGAAAGTGAACGCAGGGAGCTGGTTGCCCGTGCTGACCTCACTGTGTCGTGTCAGGCTGCGATGACATTTTACCACCTCTTAATATTTCTGGCTTACTGCAACATTTAGCTGAAGACTCTAAGGGAGTGCAAGTCAGGCTAGAAAGTGCTTTTTTTTCCAGAAAAAAAAAGAAAGAAAGAAAAACCTCCCACCATCACAAGATGTTTCTGTCTAACGGCTTCATTCTCTCTCCGCTAAATACAAATTACAGCTCTGACATGCTGGAAGCACTTATCTCCAGCTGAATGCCAATTGCTTTCAGGAACAAAATGTTTGAAGTTCCTTTGAGGTGAGCGCGGCGGCGCAGTCCCTGCTGGCTCCCCGACTGCGCCGCCGCCCCCCCAGCCCCTCGAGTCGCTCCTCTCCTTGCCCTGGGCTGGCGAAGCCCCGGGAGGCTGCCAGCAGGAGGCCGGGGAGAGGAGGGGGACGGGACGGCTGAATTTAGACCGTCACGCCTCCAAGGTCGGCCTTGCCCCTATAATAACCCAGCGCAACGCCTCGGTGCTCCCCGTCCAGGATGACTCTCCGCACTCCGCAGCTCGGCAAGGCAAAGGCAGAGCCCAGGGACATGCGGGTCCTGCCGCGCTAGCGCGTCCCCCTGCCGCTGCTCCGCGTCCTCGCGCTTGTCTCGGGCCCCTCGGGGGAAAACGTGGACTTGAGGCGGCTGTGGTGCTGCTGGCCGGTGCGATGCGGGGAGAGGCGGCTCGGCGATAAGTGTGTGCCGCTCCCGTCTCCGTCCGCCCGAGCGCCGCGCTCGCCTTGCAGCCAGCTGTCTTTCTGCTTTCAGGAATAAGTACTCGGCACCAGGCAGCGTCGCCGTCATGGGGAAGGACTATTACAAGATTCTGGGCATCCAGTCCGGAGCCAACGAGGACGAGATCAAGAAAGCCTACCGGAAAATGGCCCTGAAGTACCACCCTGATAAGAATAAAGACCCCAACGCCGAGGAGAAGTTCAAGGAGATCGCAGAGGCTTACGACGTCCTGAGCGACCCCAAGAAGCGAGCCGTGTACGACCAGTATGGGGAGGAAGGTAAGGGGGGGGACCTGTTCTCCTGCTCCAAAGCAGGGCTGGCCAGGGCACGGAGACATCCCAGTGGCTGTCTGTTTGGGTCCAAGGAGGTTCGTATGGGGCTCGGGGGTGTTTTTGCACCCCCAGGGCTCACGCCTGCCTCCAAATCAAGGTTACTAGGAGCGGAAGTGGGGAGAGCAAACACTCCACCGACCCTGCTTTGCCTTGCTGCCAGAAATAATGTCCCGACCCATTTCTGTGCCGCCGCAGAGCCACTTTTGTTTCTCTTCCCAGCTGGGGAGATGGCACTTGAGAGCTCCGCAGTGCTGCCTCCAAAGGGCGAGCGCTGAGCTGATGGAAGTGAAAAGGAGCTCGCCTCCTGGGCCGTGCCTGCGCGCTGCGATAATGCTTTAGCGACCCTTCACTCGGCCTAAATTTCCCAGCCCAGTAATGTCCCTTTTTTCCTGGATGTCCCCCCGCAGGATCCCCGGTAGCGTGCTGGTTGGAGCGCTAGTCCCACTTTTCTCCCCGGTACAGGCTGACCTACATGAATCAAAGCTTTTCCCAATTTAAGTAATAGGTTTTTGTTTTGAAACTAAGTGGCTGCTGTTGTCTCCCGGTTGGCATGGAGGAGGAGAGCAGCTCCACCACACACAGCCTTATTAGTCGAATATGGAAGACTGCAACCCCATTTGCTGAGGGTGAGGAGAGCACTGAATAGCATCTGCATTAATCAGCCAGGGACTTGGGTGCTTAAAAGAGCAGCAGGTCTGCTATGGACAGGCTGCTCGGAGGAAGTCGCAGCCCCTCCTGTGTGCCCAGCAAGCGGGTGCATCCTCTTTGGGGACACCGGCAGGAACACACAGCGGTCAGAGATCCCTTTATCAGCTCTGTCCTGCTCCCAGCAGGCGCGGGGAGGGCTCTCTGCCATTCAGAGCTGAACAGGTCTTAGGGGGTACAGAGTCTTGCCCTGGCCTGATGAAGTTACACTCGCTCCTGAAAGATGCTGGGGAACAAGAAATGTCAGAAACTTATAGGAAAAACTGAAGGAGCTCCTGGAAGAAGCGGTCAGAGGTGCCAGGTGCTGTCAGCAGTCAGGCTGCTGGGTGTGAAAGCTCAGACAGACCCGGGGGAACTCCCTCATGGTTTATCTGAGCAAAACTACAGAGCTGGGCAAAGCTTTGGAAAATCTTTGCCTGGCAGCACACGCTCTGCCTATACGAGTTGCTTAACCCGTTATTTATGTCACCGCCACGAGGGACGCACCGAGCCGCGGTGATTTGCTGCTGTTTAAAATTAGAAGCGGCTATCTCAAGCGAGAAACTAGCATTTCCTTGGAGGCACTGCCGAAACCGGACCCTGCCTCTGCAGGGGCCTCTGACTGGCGTCATGGGATTAAGGCAACTGCATAAAGGTGAAACCTCCTGGCTGCAGCCTGCTGGGGACGGGGGCTCTCCAGGGATGACGACGGCTAAAATAAGAGCGAGTTAAGTAGTAAGGAAAAAATAACTTTAGGGGAGCAGCCCCCTCGTTGCAACGAGACGGGGAGGCTGGGCTTGAAGTGGGACCTCTTTGTCCCTGGTTCTGGGGCAACAGACAGGGCCAGAGCTTGGGTTGAATTGCCCAAAACAGGAAAAACAGCAGGTTTGGTTCTTCTTGAGGGGCGTGGGGTTCTCTGGAGAAATTGCAGCATTTGCCCCATGGGGCTCAAGCACCAGCAACACCAAACCTCTTCGATGCTTTTGGTGAGCTGTGCTGGTTGCCTCAGCCTCGGTCCTCTCCCATCCCACTCCATGATTTTGGGAGTCACTGGGCCTTTGTCTCCCAAGCAAGGGCACGGCCTGGATTTCCTTGTGACTTGCAGCCACTCGAGTTATCCTGGAGCTCCCCAGTAAGTAGCTCTTTCCCTGCTGGCCCATAGTCACGCACCTAGCCTCTTCCTTTCGTAATCCATCCTTTTGCACAGAGGGTGCCTCATCCCTCAGGCTGGGGGAGGCCACCTTCCCCTGCCTGGGTTTCTCCGTAATTCCAGCTGTGTGAGCAGGTGGACACAGCAGCAGTGCCCAGAGAGCCCATGCAGAAATTCGGGGCACTGAGAAATGAGATGAAAGACATGGAAAGGCTTCATGGTAGAGGGGCAAACCCCATGAGCCCACCCCAAGCAGTGACTTCCACACCAGTCCAGCACTCCCGCAATGGGAAACCTTTCATTTTCCAGAAAGTGCTTGTTTTTCTGGAATACATGGCCTGGGGGTGGAGAGTCAGTGTTTTGAGGGTCTTTGGCGTCCCATAAACTGGGGTGGGCTCATGGGGTTTGCTTCTCCTGCCCTACAGCCCAGTCCCCATGCATGTTACGGGCTCTGCAACAGCACAGACATTCGTGCAGCAGGGCAGGGGTCAAGGAACGAGAGCCACCAACTACATGAGGAGGCTGAGAGCATCAGAACAGACCCCCCAGATTTGTCTGCTCTGTTTAATCCCCCTGTATCTCCAGGGCAGTTCTGCCTGGGAATGGCTGCTGGAAGGTGCAAGCCTCAAACTCTTCTGTCGGTTTGTGAATTGGGGTGCTAGAACCACAAGGGGAGGATTCCCACCCCCGTGGTGGAGGCTGACCCTCAGGTCAACCCCTTTGGCCAAAGGTGCAGCGAGTTGCTTCCCTGCTGTGCTGGGGGGTGGCTGGGAGGCCTGCTGACCTCCCTGTGCTCTGCCAGCAAAAGTCCTGACGGCTGCGCAGTTGCTCACTGAGTTCAAAGCATTTTCTAACGTGCTGGACACAATGCTCCAGGGCTGCGGCTGTCAGCGCCGTACACCTTGGGTAACAGATAACTCACCCAAAATGGGTTTTGTGCAGCACAACTGGGTGCCACGGACCCGAAGCGTTGACGGTGGCAGATCAGCTGCACACGCAGCTTGGAGTGGCTGTGCAGAGCCAGCAGCTTTCTTCTGGCAGGGAGTATTTAATGTCTCATCTTCCCCCTTCTCTTCCAGGTCTCAAGACTGGAGGTGGCTCTTCAGGTGGCTCAGGGAACACTTTCCACTACACCTTCCACGGAGACCCCCACGCCACCTTCGCGTCTTTCTTCGGAGGCTCCAACCCCTTCGATATCTTCTTCGCTAGCAGCCGCTCCCGGGTGTTCAATGGCTTTGACCAGGAAGACATGGATATCGATGACGATGATGATCCTTTCAGTGCCTTCGGCCGGTTTGGCTTCAACGGCATTAACGGGGTTCACCGGCGGCACCAGGAGTCCCTGCACACGCGGAGGAAGGTCCAAGACCCACCCGTCATCCACGAGCTGAAGGTGTCCCTGGAAGAGATCTACCACGGCTCCACCAAGAGAATGAAGATCACCCGCAGAAGGCTCAACGCTGATGGCCGGACCATGCGGACTGAGGATAAGATCCTAAACATTGTCATCAAACGGGGATGGAAGGAGGGAACCAAAATCACATTCCCCAAAGAAGGGGACGCCACGCCGGACAACATCCCTGCTGACATCGTCTTCATCCTCAAGGACAAGCCTCACTCACACTTCAAGAGGGACGGGACGAACGTGGTCTACACCGCAAACATCAGTCTTAAAGAGGTGGGTATCAGTGGAAATGCCCTGGGTGAGAGGTGGCGCTGGGCTGTGGCCAGGACAGGGCTCAGTCCTCGTCCTGTGCTGAAGAGGAAGGACCAGGTAGGGTGTGAGAGACATGAGCAAAGTCCTCTGCAGGGAGGAGACCAGCTCGTGCTCAAGTTTTGGAGAGCCGCTCAGCCTCCATGCTGCAGGTAGGACGCGGGTACTGCAGTCCTGACTGAGCACACCGGGCTGCCTGAGCGAATGCAGGTGGTATTTACCCATTTTCTCCCTTCCCCATATGTCTTGCCCTTCTATTTTAGCGTAGGGTATTCACATATGGAGGAAAGCCCAGGTGCTCTGTAGGAGCAAGGGAAACCCGAAGTTTGCTGACACAGGTCTGGTCCCTGCTTGTTCATGTTTCTCTCCTGGATGGTGCCAGGCACCACCCCATAAGAGAGCAGGGTCACGCAGAGAAAGGCAACACCTTGACCCTGCTGAGCGCTGCTTTAGCCCCGAACAGCTGCTTTCTTTGCTTCTGGCTTCCCTGGACAAAGGGCAAAATCTCAAAAAATGTGCTGTGAGCAAAACCCAGCGCATCCAGGCTGACAGCCCTGGAGGTCACGGTGACACTCGCTGTACCAGAGCAGCAAACTGTGCGAAGGTGGGAGAGGAAGGGGATCTTACCCCAGAACAAGATGTGCCGTTTGCTGCTGCTGCTGCTGTCTAACTACCTTTTAATAAATCCCAGCTGGCAGCTGCATTTAACATTGACGTTTTTGGCAGCTGCCATTTGCTGTTCCTTTCAGACTGTAGACGCTGTCTGTCTTCTTAATGAGCTGATTTTTTTTTTTTTTGAAGACAGATTTGTGTTCTCAAATACATTTAATAGAAATAAGCTCAATGGGCCAGACCTGAGGTAGGGAAACGTGAGCTCCTGAGTGTGCCAGCAAGTCAGAAGAGCTTTGCAACAGCTCTGCATCCCTGCCGGGGCCGTGACCAGCTACAGTGGGGGCAAGGGCAGCCCTGTGGGGCAGGCAGAGCTGGGCGCTCCTGAAACAGTCATCTCAAGCTAACCTGTGAGCTTGGGAGTTGAATTTCCTTTGTGTTGCAAAGGGGATTTGAGTAAAGAGGTTTATTCCTGTGGTGGCTGGCCCTGCTGGCCCCTCCAGAAATACTTGGGAGAGGCTGCATTATTTATGGAGTCCTGCATGCCATATCTCAGATGTTTCCTTCTGTGCATTCCCGTATCTGTTAAAATTACCCCCGGGACGGCTGTCCTGATGTCTGGCCCACGTTGGTCCAGGTTGATGCTCGCCACGTGCGGAGCTGCCCCGTGAGCAGCACGCTGAGCAGCCCGCCCGGCCCCGTGCACTGGTGCTGGGCCAGGGGAAGTGCTGGCTGCCTCCTGCCCACAGGACCCCTGTGGTCTCCATCCAGCTGCCTGTAAACAGGGCATTTGCTTCACATCACGGCAGTCACAGAGAGAGACCGGTGGAAATTGCTGGTCCAGGCAAATTCCTCTGCTCTTTGAGCCGGGCTGCCTGCTCTCTGCGCTCCCTCACCGCAGACCAAATGTGCTGGGGATGCTCGGAGAGCTGCTGGCCTGGCTGCCAGCCCCAGCCTTCTGCTTGCCAGGGCAGGGCGAGCAGCGCTTTGCTGCTTTTATCTTACATGAGAAGAAGTAGCTTAAGTGCTCTGAAGCAGGAGCAGATGCCAGGAGCTCCCCGACACCATATGCCAGCATCTCGGTACGTGGCGGAGTGAATCACAGCACAACCTCTTCATCACCTAAGCCTACAGCCGTAGCCCCGAGTGCTTTCCTTGCACTGTTCATCCTTGCGAGTCTGCCTTTTTTAGCTTGAGCCTTGGTCTCCTTAGCTGCACAGCGGGGTGCCAGCAGGCATTCGGAGCTGTGATCCCACTCGTGGTCACGCTGGAGACCCCTGGCCAGCATCTTACAGCCAAGGGGGCAATGCTTCTGGCCATGGCCCTGCAGGGAGCATTTGGGGCACCAGGGCAGGAGAGGGTGACAGGAGGGCTTGGGAACGCAGCATCTGCTTCCTTACGGTGCCTTCTTGAACCTGAGCCTGCTCTACAGACTGCTCTTCCATAGGAACCTGTAGCACCCAGCACCCACAAACCTCTAACCCATATTGTCTCTGATGCCACCTTGGTGGCCAGGCTGCCACTTCCCATCCCCACGTCCCAGCACCTCTGGTGCTCGCGTCCTCATCCCGCTGGGCACTGTGTCCCTCGTCTGGGACGGCTGCTGCCGCCGCAGGAGGTGTGAGAGGGCTTCCCCAAGAGACTCGTGGGCTGCAGGGACGTGTCCGTGCCTAAAATTACAGGCGCACACCGCAGTGGGAGGCCGAGGGAGGGAGGAGTGACACTGCTACGGCAGCTGCGCTCCTGGAAGGCAGATCTTCAGGCAGCGCTGGCGGGCTTCATGGAGATGGCAGCGGCGCCTTGCGGCATCCTTTACCTGGCGTCACCTTCCTCGAAGCATCCAGGCGGCAGCATCCAACAGCCCCCCCGCTGCTGCCAGCAGAGCGGGACCCACCGCTGACCCAGATAAAGCTCAGCGCTCGCGGCTCAGCCATCAAACTCACGCTGGTTTCATACGTGGGGATAAACCGAGCCTCCTTCCAGGATGCAGGGCAGCTCCGGGGCTGCGCTCAGCGCGCGTCGCCCTGCTACAGGCTCTCGCTCACGAGCACTGGTGTTGCTTCAACAACCGGTTTCTCAAATGCCAACCAAGTTGGGCGAGAAGGCTTAAAAACAGGAACATACGGCGAAGGAGCGATCGCCTCTAATTCTTGCGTCTTGGCTCAGGGAAGGAAACACTGAGATCCTGTCTGCGCTCTCACCGCCTGCCTCTGCTCGCGTCCCTCTGCTTTTGCAGGGCAAGCACGGCGCTGAGGAGCAGCGCCCACGCCGCGAGCCTGGCAGGGGCTCTCTGCTTGGTGTTCCCAGTCCTGTCCCTTGGGCTGGGTGCAAGCATCCCAGCCACGCTTCTGCTGCCCTACTTTAGTCTCAAAAGCTCATTCTGGAAGCTGAAATAGTTGCCTGGGTTCCATCTGGCCCCGTTGTGGTGAGGACGGAGCAGGGGACAGCATGTGAGTGGTCACCCCCTGCACTCCCCAGGTGCACTGGGTTGCAGCAAAACCTCCTCCAGAGCAAAGGCAGCACATCAGTCTTCTCTTGGCTTTTCTGCTACAGGCAAAAGGACAGTTGGCTGGTCCTGTTGGCTGGAAACCTGAGGTCTATCCGCTGTGCCTGTTCCCTTTCTGCTTCCCATTGCGTGGCCAGAGATGTTTCTCTGGCACATGTGGACCCGTGCAGCACACCATGTCACATGCTGGTGGGCGCCAGGCAGCAGAAGGGCTCCAGTTTCCCTGGGATGATCTGTTCCCTCCATCCTTCTCTTCCCTCCAACCTGTCGGAGCCACAGCCATGCACCCCCTGCTCGCACAGAGCCAGCGATGAACCTCCTCCTGCAGCCAGAAAAAGCTCGTCTGGGAGGAGACCCAGCACAGATGGGCTGTGCAAGGAGACAGCAGGTTCCGTCTTTCCTCTTCTCAGCTCACCTGAGCCCTAGAGCCAAGCCCAGCATGGGTGGCTCTGCGTTGGCTTCGGTGCCAAGCCCTGGCACCACAGCAGAAGCAGCAGCCATCAGCCTCAAGCCAGGGGGTCAGCGGGGAAGAAGGGCTGCTACTGCTGCTGCCTCCTGTTGCTGTGGCACTGGAGGCTTTTCCTGGGGAGGAGGCTGCAGAACATCCTCCCCCGCTTCCCTTGCAGGGTGTCTTTTGGGGACAGGCGGGCCGGGACCTCCATGCCCCATCCCGAGGGGACAAGTGCTTTGCATGCAGGACAGGACCAGCCCCTTCCAGAAGTATCGCTCCGCAGTCCTCCGTCAGCGGCAGCCTCTCTCCTTGCTGAAAGCCTGGAGACGCTGCTGCCCACGTGTACGGCAGAGCTGTCTGAGTTATTTAAGGACACGAGGATTTTCTTGCTGCATTCCCGCGTCACGTGGCTCGCTAACGCAGGGCGGCTTGCGGCTGCTGCCGGCTTCTGCAGGAGGCAGCTCCCGGCCCCGGGATGGGGATGGGGATGGGGATGGCAGCCTGGAAAACCAGCTCCTGGCTTTGCAGTGGGGGGGGACGTGGCTGCATGGAGGTCCCTGCAGCGGGGATGCAGGGCATGCTGGACCCACTCTCCCCAAGCCTGTGGTTTCGGGGAACCGTCTCGTTCTTGCTTCCTTCTTGGGCCACCAAGGTATAAAAATAGCCGCGGGGCATTGGCGCAGTGCAGTAACCCAACCCTTCGCCTGAGCAGGGCCTGGCGGTGGGGAGCAGCCCCACGGGGCCCCAGCTTCCAGGAAAGCGCGGTGCCGTGCCCCGTGCCGGCGTAACCTTCGGGAGGCTTTGGCCGGGGCAGGGGGGCACAGGCTGTGCTATAGATAACCCCCGGGCTCCGAAGGGTGACAGCTGATGAACCGCAGAGGCATCCGATGAGCTCAGCTGGGTTTTTGGCTGCCCCCCCCCCCTTTACCCTGTTGGGCTCCCAGATTGGGTAGCGAGGGGCTAAATTTGGGCTGCCCTGTTGCTGCGAGCCGCCGGGCGCTCGCTGGCAGTGTCCGCTGGGAGGAGCAGGGGATGGGGAGCGGGGATCCTGCCTCCCGTGGGGCTTCTGTCCCACAGCGCTGGGGATGGGGAGCGGGGCGGGGGTCTCTCTGGGTGCACCCCTGGGTGCTGTGGGGCTGGCAGCCCGGCTGACAGCGTCTCCCTCCTTCTCCCCGCAGGCCCTGTGCGGCTGCACCGTGAACATTCCCACCATCGACGGGAGGGTGATCCCGCTGCCCTGCAACGACATCATCAAGCCAGGCACAGTGAAGAGACTGCGCGGGGAAGGGCTGCCCTTCCCCAAGGCCCCCAACCAGCGAGGAGACTTGATCGTGGAGTTCAAAATCCGCTTCCCAGACAGAATAGCTCCCCAGACGAGACAGATCCTCAAGCAGCACCTCCCGTGCTCCTAGAGCCCCGGGGACTCTTCGCCAAGCAGCAATACTCCAAATGCACGTGCCACAGCATCTGGCCCACACGGAGCAGAGGTGCCAGAGCACTTTCAAATGCAAAAAAAACACTTTCCTTCCCTAAAATTCCCATCCATCCCTCCCACCCCTTCCCCTCTCAGCCTGTTTTCAACTCCAGCAGCGGGGGAATGGTGAGCGCAGGCTCCTGCCCTTGCAACTCTCCTCGCTGCCAGCCTTTTTTTCGTTTTGTTTTGTTTTTCTAGAGGTCCAGCTTTGCTGCCTTGCACAAGCGAGCAGCACGGGCTGTTTGCCCGGGGAGGTGCATCACTTTGTGTTTTTTGTGTCACCTGCTTTTCAAGCCAACCCTCTGACTAGAGGATGGGCTCATAGGGGATTAAGCGCAATGTAAATAGGACTTCACAGGATCTCACATCCCACCGTGTTAGTTTTCTCCTCCCCTCTTTGATACTTGCTGCTGTTTGGGGTCCCGGCCATACCGAGGTGCCAAGGAAACTCCTTAGCGCGTACGGCCAAGGGACCGCTCCTGCGCGCGGTGGCCACTGTAGCCGGACCGTTTCTAACCGGGGACCACGGTACCTAGTCCTACTGCGGTCCACTCTCCTGTGCCAAGACCACCACCGAGCATCACCTGTGCCAATCAACGGAGCTCAAAGCACTTGGGGATGGTCCCTTCCAGCCTCCTACCCCCGCTGTCCCCCGCGCCTGCTGCCGGCCGGGGGGACGGGGGAGCCCAGGGTGGGAGCTTTCTTGTTCAGATGTGTTGAGTTTGCATTGCTGCTTTTTTTTATACATATATTTAGCTTGTTAGGTAAACTCCGTAAGGGTTTGCTCTGCCCGTTTTGGGTTTCCTGGAGTGATTCACCCCTACTTTTGGGGAGCAGCTCAGCCATACCAACATCATGCCTGTGAGAACATAGTATGTGTGTAGCACAAGTCTGGGTGCAAAAGCAGAGCCAAGCGTCAGCAGAACTGTGGTTTTGACAAGCGTTTGAGTTCAACCTTAGGGATTTTATTAGGAAGAGAAAGGCACGTGTATATATTTTTCTACAGGAACGTTTAATTCAGGAGGTATTTCTGGGTGTTATGGTGGAGCTGGAAGGAGCATGAGGCAATCTGCTTGGTGGTTTTGTTTTTAAATGCTGTATTTTTTTAAAAACTTTGGATTTCCATCAGGAGAATTTTTATATTTCTTAACTTTCTCGGTCAACTCTGCCTCTTGACAGTTTTTCCCAGGAGGGGTCCTGCAGACCAGCCGACCTGGCTCTGTATGGCTCCTCCACCACCTCAGCTCCGCATCTCCAGCCCGACCAGCACCGAGAAAGCCAAAACACCCCCCCCCCCCCAGGCATCCTTTTTATAAAGAAAAATCAATGACTTGAAATAGGGGTCCTGGGGGGGTTCAGCTCACAGCGAGGCACCTGCCGAGCTGGTGTGGGGTGTATAGCTGTACAGTGCATCATACACGGCGGGAGGGCGGCCTGTGCCACGGCCAGGGCATGGGGAGAGGAGACCTCTTAAATTAAATTAAAGCACTGCTTAATTTTGTGACCAGTTTGAATTCAGGTTAGGGCATGATGCCTTTTCCCTCCGCCGCTCCCTGTGGAGTTCGATGTACGGAAACCTGGTGGACACTGATGGAGTGAGAAGACAGGTCAGCACGCAGATGCAAGCTGCTTTGTTTTTCTCAGTTTCAATGAGACCTGAATGTTTTATAGTGGTTCTCTCTTTTTTTTTTTTTTGTATTTTTTTTTTTTTGTAATGTCAGTATTGAGAGAAAAATAAAGTATTTTAAAAAATATTAACTCCTTGGTGTGCACTGCGATGGGAGACACAAGGGCTGTGGTTGCCCTGGTGCAGGTGGTGGGGCTGGAGAAGGGGCTCAGCCCCCCCTCCCCATTAGTGCTGGGGGGACCCCATTTTAGGGCTCTGCATCCTTTCAGGGCTCCCAAAACACAACCAACATGGGTGGGGGGATGCGAGTCCAGCCAAGATACCAAGGGGATGGAGGCCAGGGTGGGCGAGGAGGGGCTGCGGGCAGTGGGGAGCTGTGGCCGCGGCCATGAAGGGGGCTTCTTGCTGGTGGGGGCTGCCCGGGGACCCAGCTCTTCTCAGAGATCCTCGGAGGCCTTCAGCCCCGGATGGTGGGCAGAAACCCTCCATCGGGGGGCTGACGATGCTGACAGGGCTGCCATGGGGCTGGGGTGGCCACGGGGCAGCTGCGGCCGGCCCAGGGCCGTGGTGGGGCTGTGGGGACCGGGGCCACAAGAGCACGGCCACGGCCTGCCCTCTGGTGGCAGGGGAGAGCGGCTGAGGGAGACGTTTGGGGTGCTGCAGGAGGGGGCCCCACTAGAACCGCAGAATCATTAACGTTGGAAGAGACCTTCACGATCATCTGGCCCAACCACCCCCCTACCGCCAATGTCACCCGCTAAGCCCTGTCCCTAAGCACCACGTCCAACCTCTCCTTGAACACCCCCAGGGACGGTGACGCCACCACCGCCCAGGGCAACCCGTCCCAGTGCCTGACTGCTCTTTCTGAGAAGAAATGGCTCCTCATTTCCAACCTGAACCTCCCCTGGCTCAACCTGAGGCCATTCCCTCTGGTCCTGCTTTGGGGCCGGGCCCAGGCTCTAGGCCCCAGCGCCTTGCCCCCATGCTGCACACACCGGGCTGGGCTGGGGCCCTGAGGGCGTTGTGTGGGCTCTGGTGGGGCTGAGCTGTAGGGCTGGGGCACCACGGGCATGGTTCTAGGGCCACAGGGGCAGGACAAGGAGCTGCCACCCACGGCAGCAGTGAAGGGGCCCAAGCAAGCTCCCTCTCACGGGCTACCCCAGCCTCCACATGCTGCTCCAGGGCAGAAGCAGATGCTCCGGGAGCTCCCCCGAGGGCTGTCCCCATCAGGAGCCACATCCCAGAGGAGACAGAGAAGAGGAGGGGTTCCAGCCCTCCTGCTGGATTTAATTGTGCTAATTAAATTGCAATTAGGAGAGGAGGCAGGGAAACCTTATGCTCCCAGGAGCTGGGACACACGCACCACCACCCCTCTGCCTCCTGCCCCAGCCCGCACAGCCCACAGAGATCTGCCACCAGCAGGGACAAAGCGCAGGGACTGGGGGTGACATTCCCAAACCCACCCCCTGACAGAGCTTGGCAAGGCTTTTGTGAGTCCTGTGCAGCTGCTGCGGAACAGCCCTTTTCTCCTCCCCAGGTGGCTGACAGCAAACACATTGCAGAGCAGCAGCACGGCCCCATGAGCTGGCAGCATCTTCCCCGTAGTGCTGAAGCAAGGTGGTGCGAGGACAGGAGAGGCACGGTGCTGGCAGCCGGCTCTGAACTAGGACAGACCACCCGAGCAGAGGCCGCCCAGCCTCCCCGGAGGCTCCCGTGGCCTCCTAGCACAGCCTGCAGCAGGTGGCTGTGCTATTTAAGCAGCGCTCCCAATTTTAGTGCATTTCTCCCCACAAGCCCCCTTTCTCCTGGAAAGCCCCATCCTTTGGCCATGGTGAGACTCCCCTCGCCCCTTTCTATCCTCCCTTTAAGCCTTGGTAGGCTGATGGAGCTCATCTACAACTGAGAGGCTTTAGGGCCCAAACTCCCATTGCTTGGGGCCCCCACAGCTCCTGCTGCAGGAGAAGTCACCCCAAAAGCCCTGGGGGATCCCTTCTGCCTGTTTCATCCACAGTTCATCATCTTTGCTGAAATCCTCAGTTCCTGCAACCCTCTAGAAGCCGACAGCACACATCCATGCTCTGTGCCAAGACCTGTTGTCCTCTGGTTCAGGGCTGGGCCACATGCGGCCAGCAGCATTGCTCCTGTGTTTAAACACATCTTCCCTCGTCCAGCTGTACTTCCCCACCACCGCTAAATCCAGCCCCAAGCTGGATGATCCAGGCAGATGGCGAAGGGTGCCCCACCTACCTGCTGGCAGCCAAAGCTGCACGTTCAAGTCAGGCAGGGAAAGGAGAATCAAATTCAGCCGGCTGCATTTGCTGCGACTGCTCAGGGCAAGAGGAGTACTCAGCTCCCAGACTTTGGGGTCAAAGGCGAGCACCAAGGCGCTGAGCTGAAGCTGTGCTCACCACACTCAGAGCTGGTCCTTGCGTGCCACTCTGCAGCTTGGGAACGTGCAAGCACCCAGGGCCTCCCCTTTTCCCTGTTTTAAAGCCAGACCCCACGCAGAACAAAATGGAAGTGAAAAGTAACCGTACAGAACAGGAGGCTCCCTGTCTTTCCATGGAATTCAGGGGTGAGCCCGAACACCACGCAGCACAGGGCTAGGCTCACAGGTACAGGCTCACAGCTGTTCCTCCTGCTGCAGCACTGCCCTGCAGCTGGCCACGCACCTTCCTAAGAGCAGCTCTGCTCTTTGGGCCATTTACCTGCTTCAGCACGCGCAGCCCTGGCTCCAGCTACAGGTGAATGAGCACACGCACCAGGATAGGGCAGGTGCCAGCTGCCAGACCCAGGGCTTCTCTTTGCATGAAACGCTAAGTACAGCAGTAGCACATTTTTCAGTTCGGAGAAGGGAAAATAAACCAAGGAGTGGGCCAGGAAGCTGGAAGAAATTGAAGGAAAAGCACAAGAATATGATCAAAACCTGACTGCTGAGTGAAAGGCACAGTAAAGGCCAAGCTGACAGCAAAGAACCAAACCTTTCATCAGAAGCCCACAGGGACACACAAATCGTTTCTGCAGAAGGGGGAAATCTCTCTGCAGAACATGACAAACACTGCTGCTACAGCATCAGAGGAAGCTCCTGTTCCCAAACCACACTCAGGTCACGCTGCACCAGACTCCAGAGACAGCCAAAGAACTCCCTTGTGCCTGCCTTCAGGCAGGGTGGATGAAAGGGGGATTTCTGGAGAAGCCCTGGGCTGCACAGGAGTGAAAGCAGCGGGACACCCAACAGCTCATGGGCAGCATCAGAGAAGCAACACCAGATACCTGCCACTGGCAGCAGGGCTCTCTTACACGGTGCTTACTGCCAAGTTATGGCACAGGAGAGAGATTGTCCAACCAGTTTCTTGTGTTAACACGAGCTAAGAGACGTATGAGCAGAGAGCAACCTCAGATGCTCCAGGGAAATGCACAAAACAGACAAGAGGGGCAGCTGAGGAGTGCTCAGACAGCAAGTGAGAAATGCGGTTTACAGAGACAGCGCTGCTGATGCTGCAGCAGTACCACAAAAAGGAATTGCCAGGGGCCTGGCTAGAGTTTTGTGGGATTTTTATTTTTTTTTTAATTATTTTTTGTGTTTTGTTTTTTTTTTAATACAGGCTAGCGTTGTACCCTTTGCTAAAGCTGCTGATTCTGCCACGTAAACTAGAACAGAAATTTCTCAGAAATTAAGTCGGTTCCCCTCCTTGTTAATTCACTGTCTGCCTCCCAACTGAACATCGGTCTGTATTTGTGTGTTTGCAGAAAACATTCCCTGTACAAAGTCTGACGTGCAGCTACACTGTTCTGACTGAGGAATGAAGAAGCCGAGAGTCCACTGAACATTGGATTTTCCCTGTACAACGTGGCCTGATTTGGAGTTTGGTCCAATGAGGACAGCGAGTTAACCGTAGAGATCGTCGTCATTGTCTTCACTGTACACGTTGCCCCCGCTGCCACCTCCCGTGCCTTGGCTTGGACCAGCACCTCCCTGGTTTCCTGATGGGAACCTGCAGGCAGCAGTGAAAAAGGGGAGAGAAGCTCTTCAGAAGCTTCTTCACAGCTCAGCACAATCCCCTCCCTCCACAACAGCTCCCGGGTGCCAAGTAGGAAAGGGGAGAAATGTGGTGAAGCCTTACGGTAGGTCATGCAAAGGCTTACAGTGCTGCCAGACGTTGCTCTCATTAAAGGAAAAAGAGCTGATGGGCTTCAGGAGCACTAACAGAGCAGCTACAGCTGACCTGCAGCACAGCCTGTACCACTGTGTGCTCAGCTGGCTGCTGTACACACTGCAGGGAACCAGAAAACGCGGTGGAAGAGGGGATTGTTACCCAGACGACAGCAAAGCTGCCCTCAGTGCTCTGCTCCTAGGGCTAGCTGAGCCACTTTGCCTTCCCCGCCTCCCTCACGGTTACCTGAAGCTGCCAAAGCCACGGCTCTGCTGTAGAGTCTGTGCAAACATCTCGTATTTCCTGATGTCATTGTCACTGACAGAGCGGCGAGCAAAGCGCATGGCCTCCTCAAAGTGATCCCTGCGTATCTCAGGAACCGGGTCCTCCTCCTCCACCTCCTGCAGCGGGACAGAGGGCCCAGGTGAGCTGTGGGCAGCCCGACACCCGCCCACAGCCCCCTTCTGGGTCAGGATGCAACAATACTCGCCAAGGCAGGGGCTAGAGAGGGATGCTGCAGCAGACTGAGTCACAGCTGCAGCAGGGGCCTTCTGAGCAATGCCAGAGATGAGGCACAACAGGAGGCCCTCACCCTCCCACAAGAAGAGAACAAAGTGCTCCAGCTCAGCACTCTGTGCCGAGCCTACTCGTCCTCTACTGAGGATTACAGAGAGGAACACATCATCCCTCACCCACGGGCAGAGGTGGGCTGCCTCTCTCATGAGCAGGGAAAGCTGAGTGCCCCGCTCACCATGGCAGAAGGGTTGGTCTGCCTCTCACGCTCTCGCCTGATCTCACTCTCGATGGACTCGCGGATGGCCAGTTTGCAGGCACGCTGGCAAATTTCTGTCAGGTCAGCCCCCGAAAAGCCGTTGGTCATCTTAGCTAGGAAATCCAGGTCAACATCCTAGGGAAAAACAAGAGAGGCCTCTCCTTTACACCTTGCACTCACAGGTGACAAAGAAGTGCTTTTAGATCCCACAGTACCAAGGTGCTGCCTTAACTTCGGCCAATTTTAGGAAGATGAGCTGTTAAGACTCTTGTTTCTGGTAAAAATTAACTACACACAAAGGCAGGCCACACTCTCCCCGCTCACAGAAAGAGCCTGCTACACAGCTACAAATGCCTCTGCACTGTTCACCTTCAGGAAGAGGCAGGCTGACTTTCAGACATGATTTCCTCAGGTCTCAGCATTCGGAGTCAAATGAGATGACTGGAAGTGGAGATGGGGAGGACAAACAGCCTCCTCTCCTCCTTCCTGTCAACTGACAGAGTAGCACTGCAACCTTCTTTAAAGCTTTCCTTCCCAGCAGTACTTAAAAAAATAAGAATGGCCTAAAAAAGTTTGCGCGCTTGACACCCGCTTTCCTCTGATTAACCCTGTGAGTTTCATTATTGCCTGCTTCCCAGGCAAGGGATAGAACTTGTATCTATGAAAGAGCTCAGCAACAATTAACTGCGATGGTTCCTCTTCAATTTCCATTTCCCACCCCCGTTTTCTACATTTATTTTTCTTTCAGAGTACAAGAATCTCCTCCATCTTGCCATAACAGGCGTTCCTGTTCCTGCACTGTAGGCAGAACTCTACTATGTGACAAAGACCTGCTGTGCTGACACACTGATATCTAGCTGCGTTGGTACCTCGTTTTAGAACTCGAGCCTCCCCCTATCTCTGCCATCTATTTCCACTCTTCAGGGATGGAAGGTTTCACAGCTCTGCAGTGCGTGGAGCAGTCCCCAGCCCTCCTCTCTGTCCCCAGCTCATGAGGAGCACGTGCAGCACACTGCAAAACCAACTCAGGTACAGTCATGGCACGGATCCTACCTTAGCAACTGGTGATTTCCTCAGGTTGGCCTTAAGAATAGCAACCCGGGACTTCTCGTCAGGCAGGGGGATGTAGATGAGTTGATCCAGGCGGCCAGGGCGCAAGATGGCTGGGTCAATGATGTCCGGCCTGTTGGTGGCACCGATGATGAAGACATTCTTCTTGGTGGACATGCCGTCCATCTCTGTCAGGATCTGGTTGATGACACGGTCTGCAGCACCGCCGCCGTCTCCGATATTCCCACCTCGAGCCTTTGCGATGGAGTCCAGCTCATCAAAGAAGAGCACACAAGGGGCTGCTTGGCGGGCCTGCAAAAGGCAAAGAGAAACAATTAGTCCCTGTTAAATAACACCAGGCGAGGAGCACACTGATTTCACTCTAAGCACACCCTAAAATTACAGCAGCTCAGAGGAGTACCAGGACACTACTGCCTCAAGGAGAGCTTGGAGGAGCTGCTCTAGAAACCCTCAATTAAATTCTGAGTAACAAGGTGAATTTCCTCAAAACTAAGAGCATCGTAGAGCAAGCAGAAGCGTGGTAACTCTAACGCCAAGAGGGAAAGCTGGAACCGATCTGCCAGGACCAAACTCTCCCAGCAAGATCTGGGGATGTCTGGTTATTTAGGCACTGGGGTATCCATAGTCACAACGTATCAAATAGAAGGGGCAAATCCAGTCCACCTTCAGCTACCTAATGGGTAATTACAGGAAAAAGGAGTCAGATCCTTCTTTGAGGTACGCAGTGAAAATGGGTGCAAACTGCTGCAAAGAAAATTCCAGTTAGAAATAAGGACAAAATTCTTTATAATCAGAGAGTTCTAACATCAGCACACAGGCCCAGAGGTCAGCGATTCTCCATCCTTGGTTGGTGCTAATATGCTAATGTACTCATCAACTAACACACACGAGAACCTCACATACACAAACCAGATTTCCAAGTTATCTTCCTGCTCTGGACAAACAGCTGGAGCAGATGGCTTCTGAGGTTCCCTTCCAACCTACATTTTCCCCTCTCATTCTCCTTCCTGCTTTGCTCTTCCAGCAGCTCCCCTGACCACAACAGTGAGGATTCCCAAGGTAATCCCTACGTAGGACAGGAGGCGACACTATCTATAGGGAACTGGACAGCAGGAGAGGAACTCCTTTCTGCACCATGCATATTGCAGGACAAGACCCTGCAAGATGTTTTGAAAATCTGTATAAGTAAATAGCTAACGAGGTGTCAAAATAGGTTTTCAAGGTATATTGAGGATATTTATGTCACTCTAATGCCAGCCTCATGGCTAAGGCTCTAGCACATTTATTGTTCTGTAACAAAAGATGCAAATTGTAGTGGGAGAAAGAACATTTAATTAGCTATGTTCCCAAACAGGATTAATTCCCTAACATCAGGAAAGCAGCCCCTGCTCACAGTGCAAGTGGGGAAAACACACACACACAAAAAAATACACAAATAAGAACTGGGCCAGTAAGACAGGCACAGTGGAGACGATGTTCTGGGAGTATCTCAGCCCAAACGTAGCACAGGGAGCAGAAGAAACACTTTACCTTGTCAAAGATCTCGCGCACATTGGCTTCAGACTCTCCAAACCACATGGTGAGCAATTCTGGACCCTTGATGGAAATGAAGTTTGCCTGGCATTCGTTGGCAATGGCTTTGGCCAGAAGTGTCTTACCACAACCAGGTGGCCCATAGAACAGAACCCCTTTCGATGGAGTCATGCCAAATTTGAGGAACTTGTCTGGGTGCTCCACAGGATACTACAGGAGGAAACGACAACAAAAAATTCTCGTGATGAGCTAGAATAGGCCTGTACCTTGCTCCTAACAGAAACACTATCTGAGATTTCTAGTCAGTTAAACACAAGTTTCTGCCTGCTCAGGGCCTCTACAGATTTTAGATGAGAACTGGTTCAAAAAGCACCACAGCTCAATGGTAAAGCTGCCCTAAAATGCCTATTTATCCCTAAGAACTATTCACCAGTTTGGGTAGTTTTCCAGTACACTTAACCCCAGCATTTTTCTGTCCTGCAGAAGCAAAAGGGAACAGCTCATTATCCAATCTAGTCAGCTCTGCCCTCCAGAGACATGCAAGGTGCCTGATGTGAGCATTTATCCTCAGAAGCAAGGTCAGAGCTAGGTGACTGTTTAACACCAGAAAATCAGACCGGAAATTAGATTTCTATTTATTTATTATTAACTCACAGACAGGTTGCCTCTACAGTGAGGACTGAGAGCAGGGATGTATCAGAAAGAAACCATCCTGATGCAGACACCAGAAGTTTCCACAGACATTCATGACTTTTTGTCTCCCTTCACAGAAGGCTTCACAATTATTTTTCACCTGTCTCAATGGTAACACTGGTAAAAAGCCCTTTGGAAGCTCACTGCATGAGAATCTTTGTTTACCTTCTGGCAGTTAAAGCCACCATGTAACAGGATTCTCAGCAATGGCCCCATTGCTGGCTTCCACCTATGAGAGGCAGAACTACTACATTTCTGCATTAAGCACAATACCCATGAAAGATGTCACCGTATGCTCAACTAAGGAAAGTCTGACACTGCTTTCCATCACCTTCCTCTCCCTAAGTTCACCAAGATGGAACACTGTGGTATTTTCAGTCCATTACAAGCAGTTATCATAAAAACTGCATTTACCCTGTTCACAGTCCAAACAGTATACGAAGAGGCTCTGGATTTTACCAGAATAATTATTACTTAACTGACTAGGCAAAAAATCAGCTGTAAACTCTTACCTGTACAAGCTCCTGGAGTTCTCTCTTTACATCTTCTAGACCACCAATATCTTCCCAGGTAACTTGTGGCACCTCTACCACAGTCTCCCGAAGAGCAGAAGGGTTGCTCTGGCTCAGAGCCCACTATCGTTAGAAGAAACGGCATTAAATAAGCATTAAATAATGCTATCATGTCATGTTCACATGCTTCAGACAAACAACTAGACAAAAGAAAGGGGCACTCTTGCATTACCCTGAAGTCATCCATGGTCACAGCCAGCGAGTTCATCACTTCAGCATCGATGGTTTCATCTTCTAGGTCTATGAGATCCATCTTCTTTCTGATAGCCTGAAGAGCAGCTTCTGAGCAAAGAGCAGCCAAGTCAGCACCAACATGTCCATGGGTCTCGTTTGCCACCTGAAAGCAAAGCACTGACTATGACTCACAGGGACGCAAGCAAGAACTCTGCATGCTCTGGTGACTCACTCGGAGGTGCAAAGAAACTCTGGAGGACAGAAACATCAATGTTCCACTGTGGGTTCAGGAGACAAGTGCCACCTCATATTTAACAGGCAGAGACACTGCTGTTCCACCTCCCACTTGAGATCAAAGCTGCAACTGGAATTCAGATGGCAGAACACAGAAAGATAACCCCAAGAATGGAGTTCTTCATTCAAGACAGAAATAACAGGAACCAACTGAGTTTATATGCGGTATCCCATGTCACCACAACACTCACTCACCTCCCTGAGAGCTGTTTTAGGGTTACTAGTAGACAACCACAGCAAACAAACCCAGAAGGACAGTAGCAAGGCACATGCAGACTGTACTGATACACAGTTGTTTCTCTTAGCCATGCCACTTTCAACTAGTGAGAGAGGATTTTGGGTCACTGGTAAACTAGTTGGAAGGAAGCCCAGAGATCACACGTTCACCCAGTTTCACATCGTCCTAAATGAGCAACTACGTTTATACGATCAAAGCCATAACAACTCTGCCACAAAACACAGCATCAGTTAACATTAGCCTGCAGAGACGAGCTTTCCCAACAGCATTCTGCTCACCTGTTCCAGATCCACATCATCAGCCAGTTTCATATTTTTTGTGTGGATCTGCAGGATCTCCAGGCGCCCAGTTGCATCTGGGATACCGATATCTACCTCTCTGTCAAAACGACCTGGGGAGTACAAAACATATGTTGAGCTGCTGATTCTGCAAACCACAGAAGCTGCAGTTGCTGTCTTCCTCGGACTGAACGACATAATGACAAACCACACGGACAATTTCAGAAAATGCCAGAGCTTTGGGTTTCTGCACAGCATGTATCAGCATAGTTGCAGAGTGAGAAAGGAAGAAAGGCCTTAGCTATTTAGGAAAAGTGGAACTAATGTATTAACTAGACTTCAAGACTACAAAAAGTGGAGTACTACTGGTTTAGCAATATTTTCCAAGCTTCATTTGTAGGAAAGGATACTTCCTCTAACCAACATACCACGAGACATTTTTGCTTGCTTCCACCTTTGTGTCCTCAGCATAAGAGTATACAAATTCTGAGAGACATATTTAGTTTTTTAGAACTTCCTACAGTAATCATCACAGCAAAACCCAGGTTGTGAAAGAAAAAAATTGCCCCATTATCTGGGGAGGCAGGTAACCTATATATTACTGCAGTATTAACTTAGGTACATACACCTATCATTTGCCTCTAGCAATGCCTCTACACACTGAAGATGCCATTTTCTCCTGCAAGCTTGACAGGTTTGCTGTTACACACTTTACCAACTGCTCATACACCAGACATTCATTCACACTGTAGAGCTTTGAAAACATGGAGCTTGGAAACTACCAGACTCCTCATTAATAGAAGCGAAGTCAGACAATGCTTCTGCAACCTGAGGCGCACACAGCTCCTCAAGCAGTCTTTTACTCCTTCAGTGTGTCCTGAGCTAGCCTCACCTAATAGAGACTACCACATGATTTTGAAGCATTTCGTTACTTCTACAAGTTCTAACCTAATAAAACAGGAAATTATATCAAAGGCCAGAAGCCTAGAAATTAATTAAAAAGCAGCAGCTAGACACAAGTCAATAGTCTATGAAACACACAGAAGACATTTAGTATTAATTTCTGCTCAAACTTTCCAAGGCCCCTGGAAACATAGTCTGTAACAAAGCATCTGATTGTATTGGGTTTATGTGGCATGGGCTTGGTAGCAGCGGGGCTGCAGGGGTGGCTTCTGTGAGCAGAGCCCAGCAGCTGCCCCATGGCATAGAGGAACCAGCTCCAGATCCTCTGAAAGGGACCTGAGCCAATAAGCGATGTTGTTTGTGCCTCTGGGAGAGCAGATTTAAGAAAGGGGAAAAAAAATGCTTGGGGGAGGACATAGAAGAGGGTGGATATGGGAGGGAAGGTGTTTTTAGTTTGCTCTTCCACTTTTTAGTTTTCCACAGTGCTAATCTGCTAGTGATAGGCACTAATTACTAATCTCCCTATGCTGAGCCTGTTTTGCCCATAAAGATAATTGGTGAGTGATCTCCCTGTCCTTATCTCAACCCTTGAGCCCTTTCCATGGTATTTTCTCTCCCTTCTCCTTTGAGGGGGAGTGAGAGAGCAGCTGTGGAGGAGCTCGGCTGCATATCAGGGTAAAACCACCACAGTGATACAGAAAACAGTTGACAATTCTGGTTACCAAATCGCCTGAGTGCTGGGTCAATGCTGTTAGGTCTGTTGGTAGCTGCCATAACAATCACATGTGCTCTCTGTTTCAGTCCATCCATAAGAGTCAACAGCTGAGACACTATGCGACGTTCCACCTCTCCATGCGTCTACAGAGAGACAAAGCAATTATTAGACTAAAAAACAATTATTAGACTAGAAGCTCTACAGCACAGGAGCTGGACACGAGAGCCACGAGCTGCTAACAAACATTGTGAACTGCGTATGATTCTTCTCACACCTGACTGAGTTCAAGCATTAACTGCTGCTTTACCCTAAACTCAGACAGAGATTCATGCCAGCTGCTAACAGAAAGGGTGTACGTACACTTCTTTACCTCCTACAGGCTATCTTTACCTTCTCTCTCTTAGGAGCAATGGCATCCAGTTCATCAATGAAGATGATGGCAGGAGCGTTCTTTTCTGCTTCTTCAAATGCTTTCCTCAGGTTGCTCTCAGACTCACCAGCCAGCTTGCTCATGATCTCAGGACCTGAAAAATAGCAGCACTGTGGCACCCTGAAGAGACACAGCTAGCCCCGAGGCATGTAGATGATTTTTTTTTTAAGTACAACATTCATATGGGAGTATCTATAGTTCAAGCCAAAGCAAACACTATCAACCAAGTTCACTAAATTTGCAGCTGAACAGGCAACAGAATGCGGAATTACTTTCTATCATTATTCTGGTGTGTTCAGTTTACTCTAACAGAATGCAGTGCTAGTCAGTGAGCTACCTTTAGCTGCCTCTTTTCTTACCCTATTTCACACTTGGTGAGCTTCTCTGTAATGTGCCACCACACACTGTTAATGCCAGTCCTAGCTTGCAAGAGAAGCAATCAAATTATATGGTGATAAATTATCAGGATAGGGAAGGAAAAAGCTGTAAGATACTGAAGCTGACTTTAGCTTGCATTACATGGGCACACATTTACCTCTATAAGATCCTATAAATGAGTTCCAAAACTAAAATAAAACAAGCAAAAACAAACAAACTAAAAAACAGCCTGCCAAAAAAAATATCATAACCTCCCCTCAAAGAGTGAAAAAAAAAAAAAAAAGAGTAAAAACACATCAACCGCAGAAGGAACAACAACAATCCCCTGAGACTTCCTACAACTGCTGACCCTAATGTTTAGGGATCTATCTATTCTGTTTATATTTTTCCATCACGATGATGGGAGTGGTCACAAAGAGAAAGCAAGCCTCTTCTGAAAGATCTGAGGAAAAGAAACCTGACCCTCCGGATGCAAAGCTGCTGCAACAGCTGACTGAAGTGAACCAGCTGCAGAGCCACGGGTGTGGGCAGGTACCACACTGTTTCACTTCAAGTAACTCACCGATTCATACCAGTTCTGCCTACAGCGCTGCCTGCAGCTGCAGGCTTGGGCCAAGCACACAGAGAACGCATCACTAATTCTGACAATGAATGTTACTTTTATTATGCACCAGAAGTACAAGTCTCTAAAGAAAAGGCTGACTTATTAGCACACAGTGACACCTTCCACAGACTTAGGAAGTAGATGACAAGGGTGACATACGGTTAGGAACAGCCCATTTACTTCTGACATCTTGAGATAAAAAGCGAGGCAGTTCCCTACTGCTGGTCTCTGCTATGCTGTGCTGTACAATCCACTGCTTTCACCTTCATCGATCTGATAGAAATCAGGGAAGAAGAGCAGCGCTCCTCAAGTACAAGCATTCGGTTATTCCAGCACTGATTGCAGAACAGGACAGAAAAGCAGCGAGGAAAATTCAGAATCTGGTCTTCAATGGCCATGGACCAGTATCTACCTCAACTGCTACAGGTGAGAGCGAACAATACGAGGTCCTGTCACTTCTAGCTAAGTTCCAAAGTACTCGTTATAGCTTTCAGGAACGTTCCTCCCAATTTAATGTTATGTGAAACAAAAGTGGTCTTGTGCTTCACTTAAGGAAAAAGAACTGCAGTGCAGACCAGCTTCTTTTCTGAATAAAACATGCTGGCAGCAACAGACATGAGTGTTCTACGCCCATATACAAAGAATAATCTCACTGCTTCACTCCTAGCTCTGCCCTTACCAACATAAATGAACACTCAGCTAAACAGACTCCAAATTCCCACATCACAAAACTGTCTTTCAACCGCTGGTACAAAGCAATCAATTTTAAGGACAATGCCACTACCACTGATGCTTCCACGTAAGTGGCCTCTAAGTGTCCTCAGTGGGGCACTTGAAAGAGGTAAGAAAGGATATCAAGGACAGAAAGGTGGCTATAAGGTGGCCTTATCTAAACCATTCATTACCATTAGCTGGAAGAATGACCACACAGCAGGTCTGGGTCCAAAGCAGACACAAAGCTTACCATTGATCAGGAAGAAGAAGGCCCCAGTTTCGTTGGCCACCGCCCGGGCAATCAGCGTTTTACCAGTGCCAGGAGGACCATACAGCAGGATGCCACGTGGAGGCTGGGGACAGAGGCAAGGGATTTAGCTGGAAAGCCAGTATCTGAACGCCTGAGTAGCTTCACAGTGTATTCTGAGCATTGGATAAAGCCAGTCCGAAACTGTGATGCTGGCTCATGCAACAACTGCCATCCAACCATCAACACCCTGACTACTCTGCATGACACACAAACAAAAACCTTGCCAGTAACTGACAGTGATGATTCAAAGCATCTCTCTGTTTTACAAGTGCCAGTATTTTAATCTGTGTCTAAAATGTAAGGAAATAGTGTCCTAATACCAGCATTAAAAAAAAAAAAAGTTACTTATTCCCCTCCAATAAGTCATAAACCTCCTACATCAAAGCGAACAGCAAAGGCAACCTGCAGCACGCAGGTGCTTACTTACCTTCACCCCTATGGCCTTGAAGAGCGCAGGGTGTCGGAGGGGAAGTTCCACCATCTCTTTGATCTGAGCCAGCTGCTTCCGGCAGCCACCTATGTCATCGTAGCCCACTTCATTCAGTGACTCTTCTTCATCCTACCGGGAAGGAAAATTATTAAATATTTGAGTGAAGACAAGGGTTCAACAATCCCTTCCGGTTTACAGAACCAGGAATCTGGGCTATTGCTCATTGTTCCTTCTTTGCTGTTTTGAGATGCTTACTTCAAAGACTTCATGGTTTCTTCTACAATTGTTTTGTAGCTCTGACTTCCCAGATATACAATGGGAATTACCTGCATGTACCTAGACCTCAATGAAACCCGGCCTCTTGAATGACAGCCTCTTCTGCTACAGACTCAAGCACAAAACAAGCTGTGTGATCTTCTCGTGTGTCTAACTGATTAAAGCAGACAACGAAGCCCAGTATAAAATATTCTTTAAACTGCAAATGACATTTCTCAGTACTTGAAATACCCTAGCTACCATACAGTTCTCAGATGCAGTGTTTTCTTTTGGGACTGACTCAAACTAACTGAGAACGTTGAAATTCAGACATGCAGATAAGACCAGCTGTAGCTAATTCTTCCAGTACAGCCCTACAGCAATCATTCTGCTCATGGGTGTTGAAATCTCTACTGGCCTTAGTTATCCGTAACCTAAGGCCACAATAAAATCATAAAATAACACAGCCTGGAATCTCAGAAGGGATTGAGCCAGAGCCCCACAGAGCCAGGAAAGCTGTGAAGCAGGCTGCTCAGAGCCTTGACCCTGTCAAGCACTGAAGGTCTCCAGAGCTGGAGATTCCTTCTCTCTCTAGAGAGAACCATTTTCCTAAAATCTACTGGGAATTTCCTTTGACCCAGCTTCTGCAGTTGTCTCTAGTCCCGTCCCCAGGCACAACCCTCAGAAGGACGCGGTCACCTACACCTTTCCATCAGGCAGTTGCCAGAAAGCCTGCCCCTTCACCTTCCCTTCTCTAGCATAAGGCCATTCTCACAGCCTCTCTTCATTTATTTTGACCTCCAGCTATTCATCATTTTGCTGGCCTTGGCTGAACTTGCTCCTAACCGCCTCTACTGTGTCCTGAAGAGCCCAAGCAGGACTCATCCAGTGCTTCAAAAACAGAGATGATTTTTTCACAAGGCAGCTAACTTTATGAGGTATACAGCCACCTTAGCTCATAGCCCTGAGATTTCCTACTCTACAAAAGTAAGGTGGCCAACTCCTGACAGACAAGTAACTCAAGCTGCCTTAAACTTGGGATACTGAAGGCTAGACACCTTAAGGGATTGAATTAAAATAAATAAAACTGTTTAGAGGTTTCAAGTTTCTCATTCAAAAAGCATTAATCGCTTTCTCTTCACATGGCACGAAATTTAGCAACACATTAAGTCCTCCCTGCTATGGATTAACAGAACTCAGGATTTAAAAAGATACATCTAAGTCCAGCATGAGTTATCCAGAAGCAGATGCAAAACTAGCTGCTTTCAAATTGTACCATTTTCTCAGCAAACCTAAGCATTAGTCTTATCTTGGTGTCTGAGGAAGGATATTGGAAGCACATTTCTCCCATTACCTTCAGCAGCAGTTCATCTCCTGAAACCAGAGTTCCTAACCATTACATTCAATATACAAAATGGCAAACCAGGAACTGCAACTCTGCCGCTCTCCAGGGCAGCCACAGAAACAGATTTCAGTGGACAGAGCAGATTCAGGACAATAACTGCGTGGCAGGATTGAGCTCACCTCTCGTTTGATGGGCTCTCCTTCACAATGGATCACTGTGTCCGGAGCCACTATGCAGTAGGGACTTGGATCTGTCTCCACCACTTTGAATTCCACTGCACGCATTCCTCCACGCACCAAGAAGATGTCACCTGTAAAATCCCACCTTTTAGTAGCCTGCTGCAGCTGATGTCTGCAAAATGTCAACCCTTGTACTACCAGCAGCCATAGAGGATAAGGAAGTAGGTTACACATGCATATGCCACTGGCATTTTTAACACTGCTCTACATTTTAGAGTCAAGAGCTGCACGTACTGTGTGACTGCCAGAGCACTGTTTAGATCTGCAGCAGTTAAACTTTTCAAATTTCATCCAGAAACAAACAGCAAACAAGAGAAAGGAATACTCTGCCTAAATACCAAACAAAGGCAATGAATCACATTTATTTCCCATTCAGTTCTAATTCAACTGTTCTGGAACATTTTTTATTAAAAAACTTCCTAAAAATAATTAATGTGTAGTTTAGGAAAAAAATGTTCAAACTGGTTTACAATTTGTGTTTGATCAGCTACCTAGGCACAAACTGAGGTCAAGCATCCCTGATCTTTTGAAACTGGCTAAGAATAGGGACCAAGAGTAAGACGCTCAAGTTTTTCCTGTCTCCTTTAGAAACTAGCTATCACTTTACAAAAGAGGTGCCTGCCTCCAGCGTACGGCCCAGAGACAGTAAACGGTGCAACCACCAAAACTGAAAAGTCATGAGACAGGAGAAACCAAAGCCAGACTGAAATGTCAAACCACTCTGAGATACAAAAAGCTTTCAAGAAGTTTGCAGAGCAACACGAGACTCGATCCCAAAAACAGGTTTCTTCAGCCAACTCTCAAACTGTCCCACTTTGACTCGTAGTGCCTTGCACTAAAGCACAGCAGCAGCTGACTGTTTCATTAGAGAAATTCTCTCCAGACACCATCTGCATATTGGTTTTGCTACTATTGCTCCAAAGAAGTGACTTTCAGAGTGGCTGTTCCAATCTGCACATAGACACGCGAAGTGCAGCCTTGAATGTCCTACTTCTGCCTACTGCCTCGAAGAGGGAAAACCCTAGCCAGAAGCACTAGAAGCAACCAGGGAAGAGGCAAAAAGCCCTAACAAAATAAAAACTTATTTGGAAGTGGTTATAATAAGTTGCTATTAGTTACAGTAACTGCTTGTCTCCAAAAGGAGAATAATACGTAATATTGACTACGACTCCTGGCTAAACTGGGCTACAGAAGCTGGAAAACTTCATTCAACTAGTGTTCATAATGTATTAGGACCTACTTCTTCCAGCAGAAGTGCTGCTAGCTCAGCTGTAAAAGTGCATTTCATTTTCTAAGCACTCTCACAGTTATTAATTGAATTACTCTGAAGAAGTGAATTTAGTCAGAGTGCCAGCTGCTCTATCCAACCAACTGATGAACACACAGGCAAACACACAATCCTTTTGAGTGGTAGTAGCAAGATAGGAGAGAATCTTATTAAATTAAGTTCTACCTAAGATTTTTCTAACACACTCCCATCCAATGTAGCAAGAAAAAAAAAGCAGAATACTCATGCTGCTGTGCCAGCCAGTAATAGACATTACCCTTTCTTCTGAAGATTAGGGAAAATTGAATCAGAACAAGCAAAATCTCACTCTGCAGATGTCAGTCTGATGCTTTGTTGAGATCTGTGCAAGTCCCCAGAAATTCTCTTTACCCAGTCTCAGGACTAGACCACAATCAGCAGCATCAGGACTGCAATAACATGTGCTGTTACCTTTCCTGATGGGTCTGTATGCTTCCAGGAAGTATGGCTTGAGATAGACCTCGAACAGATTCCCCGTGATCCCTTCTACTGTGTCATCAATTGGCAGCACGTGGATACGTTTGCCATATTTCACATCTGGGCAGGGCTGGATGCTGCAACAGAAGAGAACTCCAGTTAGTCACATCATCCTCGACTTACACCTGAGTCTGGAAACAGCAGTGATGTCCCTTCCCAGGCCAGCACAACCACCAGAAAGGACTCTCCAAATCTGCGCAGAGACTTTCCACCTGCCTAAGAACATTTCAGTGCTGACAAGGTAGATACCATGCCCAGCAGAGAGCTAGTCTTCACAACATGTGCCTTTCTTCATTCCTCTCAGCCCTATCCAGGCTGCCGGGGAGTTTCAGACTTTCTTCCTACCTCTGCTCTTCTGCCAGGATTGCCCCTTGCCATCCCGAAGGCAAATTCAGAAATTACTAGTGCAGCCAAAAGACCTGAGAGAGTCAGAAGCTAATTTTTGTTTTAACAAGGAGCTACTGCTAAACCAAAAATAAGAGAAGGGGAGACGGGGGTAACTTTTTTCGTTATTCTCTCTAACTTACTACAAGGAATAGAAGCCCCTGCTGCCAATAACCCTGATTCAGAGCAAAGGCTCTCAAAGTACCAATCAGTGGTAATTGGCTTGCAGCCAGGCATCTGTCAATCCCACTTCGTGGAGGCTGACATTTAGGTTAAAGTCCTAAGGCCCTTTTCCGCTTTTTAAATAAACACCACAGCCGTGATTTTACAGGGTAGGCAAACAGCCTACCGTAGCGATAGCTGACTATCGAGCTGCAGCTGAGAGGCAGAAAGTTCAAATGTGCTTCACCTGCTACGAAAAGCCTACACTGAACTGCAGCTGAGCGTACCACTTTTCATAGGCCGCTCTGTCAGAGACTCTTAGATTCATTTACTGCATGCTTTACCGAGAGGATACAGCAAAAGGGTAAAGGAAAAGACCAACTGTCCCAGAAGGAAAACAGTTTACAGACCACAAGCAGGAAGTGATTAATGCATGAATCTGTATTTTGGCAGAGACCAGAACACGGCAGGTAAGACAATAGGTAATTAAAGATCAGCAAGAAAAAGTTATGAGGGCGAGAGGTGTCAAAGTTCTCTGACCCTTGCAACAAAGCTAATGTAATGTAATGCATCTGGAGGGAAAAGAACCACTATAGGCACAGTCCCAGAAGAAGAGGGGAGGGCAGAGGCTCAATTGTTACACTAGGAAAGACTCCAACAGCAGCCTCATATTATTTTAAGGTAAGAATTCACCTTTACTTCACAGGCACTGGGTCAAAGCACTGTTCTGTTTCAACCCCGGCTGTGTTTAAAACTTGCATTTTCAAGTACAGTGAGGTACAAGTGAGGTACAGCCTCACCCCTCTCCTCTACGAAGCTTGTATGAAACATATTTTACATTTAAA
This sequence comes from Anser brachyrhynchus, assembly GCF_964034855.1. Taxonomy (NCBI): domain Eukaryota; kingdom Metazoa; phylum Chordata; class Aves; order Anseriformes; family Anatidae; genus Anser; species Anser brachyrhynchus. The sequence continues at coordinate 5,975,863 of NC_137697.1, forward strand.
GATTTATCCAGGTATCAATCCAGGAAGAGAAGTGCCAGAAACCAGGTTCCAATTTCCCTAGAACATATAGGATATTCCACATCAGGAAGATGCTCAGGGGGAGGAGCTGTCAGCCTTCCCATATTTAAGCCTGCAAATTAGCATTTTTGTATTTCAGAAGCGTTCAGGCAGTTTCGCCCTACTCCTATCACAGAATGGAAACTGTTTTCTGGAACTTCAATGTTTTCTCACTACTTTCTTCAAGTGTTGCACAACAAAATTCCTGCAACACGTTTAAAACGTTCCTAATTCTAAATTTACTTTTATAAGAAGAATTGAAATATAGATAACATGACTATAAAGTTCCTTTGGGGATTTTTAATCTTGGTATTCAACTGATTCATGTTTCTGTCATTCATTCCTATCAAGTTTCAACTTCTGTATGCCACAGGGCAGCTTCATGCTTGAGCTAGATACTGTGAGATCAATTACGATATTGCTTAATGCCTTCCACTGTTAATGGCATAGAGATTAGAAATTCAGACACAAAAAAATTGCAAGTCCATCTGACAATGTAAAGTTGGGAAGAAAACTGACAGCAGTGGAATATTTAAACTATTCAATTTAATGACAGGACCTGGGCTCATGGAAGTGCTGAAGAGACTTCAAGAACCTTTAGCATTGCTTTTTAGTATTAACCCCAATATGCACAGAGCCAGAAACACACCCAAAAGCTAACTGAGATCCCTGATGTAAGCCATGCACTTGAAAATGTTTCTGGGGTCTCCTCTGGAAGACATAAGAATACTTCCTGCAGATCCTGTCTCTGCTACTGAATGAATGAATTCAGGGCCAGTGCAGAAGTTATTTAGATAACCCAGGGAGACGCAACAGTCAGCGAAGCAGTCCCCACCTGATCACATCACCCAGGCGCACTCTCAGGTTATTGCGAACAACCCTGTTCATGCGAATCTTCTCATCTGAGCAGGTATCATCTGACAGTACAATGCAGACTGCTTCTCTCCTCTTCTTTCCTTTTAGCAGAACAGTATCGCCTCTGAACAGTTGCAATTCATCCATTTTTGCCTATAAACAACAACAACATTAGAGCAAGCTCCTGACAAAACAAGAATTCGAGTATTTGAAGGAGTTACTTGACTTTGGAGAATTACATGTCGGAAGACATGAATTAAATCCACAAAGACACAGGATCCCACTATGAGCTGATCCTGAAGCCAGACTAAGGGCTTAAACTCAACAGAATCTTAAAAGTTCAGCATCAAAATATATTTTAGCATGGAAGAGTGCTCGAAAACAAGACAACCCACCTCCCTTGCTTGTAACAGCTGCAGCTTCTTATACAAATAGCTAGATTCATCTTGCAAAGTTAAATTTCATGTTTTTTCAACATACAGCAGCAGCTTGCGGATTACCCAGATGAAATGCTTTGATTTTCCCCAATGACGCACCTGGGACAGTGACACAACACTGTTGTCTTCATTGATGGCTTCATCAACAATTAACCGATTGGGCCTGTTCTTCTGCTTCAGAATTGCAGTCGATAAGTCATCCGCTTTAGAACTGGGGAAGAAAACACAAGTTCTGAGTCTAAGCGATTCCACTCCTCCCTCCCCAGCCACCCCCCTGCTTTGGTCTCTATTTTCTATAGGTTTTGCTGTCACATCTTTTAAAAACCATACTTGTTTGTAAGACAAAGGAGACATTCTTCCCAGGCACCCGCATCAGGTGTTCAAACCAGAATGCTTTCTGTGAGCAAATATTGACTACCTTACCAGCCTCAAATGGAAATAGCTGTGAAGCTATCTGTGAAAAGAAGTGGTCAGTGAGATGTTGCTGACTGTAAGATGTTTCGCCTAAAAGAATTAGTCAGACCCAACTGCAATCACACGTAACCACTGCAACTGAAACGAAAGTTTAAGTCTATTTGGTGACAAATCCCAGATAAATAGGGGAATTAAAGCACAATGTTGCAGCTCCACTGACAGGGAGAGCTGTAAGAGTTTAGCCTGTCAAGGGCTATTAGTTAAACCCAGCAAGCCAGTAGAAATATCCAAGTGTTCATTAAAAATATGATATATATGTTTTTTTAAGGATATAAGCACCTTCCTGCAACATCTTCATAGGAGTCACAGCAGCTCTAGCCCACTACACCACAAGAAATGTGACAGATTATTCGTTTGTCGTGACAAAAACGAAGCAAAACAAACAGCAAGGAAAGGGAAGAAAGGCAGATTAAATCATTTCCTTCAAAATCTAATACAGCAAATTATTCATTTCCTTTAAAAAAAAATGAATTTGAACAAAGCAGATCTTGGAAGTTGTACATTAGCCAATCAAAACATTAAGAGATGTTTGGAACTTCCCTTGATGGGCGTCTGACTACTTTCTGAAAGTAGTCCACAAGTGCCAACATCTAAGGACATAACAGAAAATGATGCAGACTTTGGCTTGATCCTAACGAGACAAAACAAACAAACAAAGAATACCTGTCTTTGTCCTAAGCAAGTAGCAAGCAGCAGCAGAGAGCAGGAAGCTCTGAGGACAGCCGTGCTGGCTGCACCCTCCGGCTCTGTTTAGCTCTTTTAGGGACAAAATAACCAGAAGAAATCAAACCCTGAGTGGAAGTGGCAGAGCAAGCAGCTGCACAGCATGAACGCAGCACGCTGCAGCAGAGCTTCGCTTCGCATGTTCACTGCATCTTTCAGAGGTACATCAGAGAGCTGTGACAAACCTCCAGCAATGTTACCTGAGGTACCCCTCACACCCTCGAGACAGAAGCGTTTCCAAGACAGGCTGTGCAGTATTGGCTCCTCTCTCCGAGGCTTTGAAAGAAGAGGGGAACAATACAAGCCTATGAGAGCAGCCAGCTTGTTTCCAAATGGTTTTCAAGCTTTGCATAAGCTCTAGTAGCATAGGAAACATGTTGCAAATTAGGACATTATTTTAAGCAAACAAAACAAGGAGTTGTAAAACATGTCCTTCCAGGACTGCCAGCACTGGCCAAGTTGCCTTTTTCCCTTTCTCCATTAAGAGTGCAATAGGTAAGAAATTAACATCGTCAATGAGCATGTGAAGTGTTACACATCCACTCTCGAAACCCAAAGAGAGACAAGGAAGTCTGCTGGACACATCCAGGAAGAAGCTCACAAATTTCACCTTCAAGCTAAAACATGGTACTAGGAGAGTCTTAAAAGGGCTGGGATTTCCATGAAAAACAAACAGAGCACTAAGACAACTGAAACAAATAAACTGTCAGGTCCGATAGCATCTTGTAGTTAAAACAGAGGGCAGAAATAACAAACTACTTGTAAGGACCTTGCATCAGCTCCTGGACACTGGAAATTAATTTAGCAGGTGCATTTAAAAAGTTGAACTAGGGGACACCAGAAAGCAACAATACTTCTATTTAGTTCAGAGGCTGAATGTAATTCATACCCCTCCACACATGAGATGTGGATCCAAAGAGCTTCTGATAAGAAATCATTGCCGGAGTTTGGCTGCATAAACTGGTACTGAAACTGAGTAGCTCTGCCTCAGGACGCAGAGATTGTAATGCAGCCGAAAACACGGACTGGGACTCCAGAGAAAAACAAATGGAAGAGGAATTGAGCAACAAGAGAAAGCTTTTTGACCAAAGCTTCCAATAAAGTAAAAGCTGTACAAGAATTGGAAGGGAAAAAACAAAGTTCAGCAATCTTCCAGTACACAGCAAGAGTTACATTTAGTTCTGCTGAATCTGAAAACAAAGTTTTAGTACTGAAGAACTGAATCTGCAGTTCCCTAAGTAAGAAGTGAGGGCTGGATCAATGCTATCGGTACATTACTGCACTTAAAGCAATCGAAAAACTTGGGGGCATTAAGAAAGGAATAAAGGTATCCAGGAAACAGCACACAGATACCTAAATGCTTGGGCTCAGCTTCAGTTCTCTGACCTAAGAGTCGTGCCGACAAAGGACCAAAAGTGTTAAGAAATCACATGACAGCTACACAGGCAAGTGATGTTGTTTCTCCTGCAGACAAGTGTAAGGACTTTGACAGAGTCTTCCCGGAACAGCTGGGAACATTACCATCACCATTTGCCCTCGTTGCACCTCTCCTGGCGATTCCTCATGCAGTAACTGAAATGACAGCAAAATATGCCTGCGCCCCTCAACCACACTCAGACAACATCTACGCAGCAGGGAAGGAGAGCCTGAACCAAAAATACTAAGCTGGAAAGCCTGAAGCACGGGTTGTGATCCTCTTCTGCCAACTTTCCTACACATGCTGGTAAAGTTCATTGAGGGGCCAAGGCAGACGGCTAACCTAAGTAATTTTTAAAGCTCCCCAATGAGTTTTCTGTCAGAAATTGCAGCTTCTTCAGATCATCTGCCCAACTCATCCCTTGTATCAGCTCCCTCACACACTTTCCTCCTCCCTCACTTCTTTCACTGACTCAACAAAGAGACAAACTGAACACAAAACATAGCTTTAGAGCTGCTTGGGGATTAAAAGGAAATTATTTAAAGCTTGCCCCTAGACAGAGGGCAGGAGTGAGGACATAATCCCCTGCACAGCTAATGGGCAAACTTGTACATAAAGCAGGAGACATCAGTAAAATTGAAGCAAACACGTACTAGCCCTGAAGCCCCCAAAAATGGGTTCCCAAGTCTCATCCTTAGCCGCCCTTTCTTTCAGCGAAGCAGCCCAACAGACCCATTTTACACTGGGAAGGGGAGGGAGCCACTCTAACAACTTTTAACACTTCTATGTTTTTCTTTGTCAGAGCACCCCTTGTTCAGCACACAGTAACGCCCAAAGGCTAAGCGTTAGGGCAGACTATAAGAAGAGAGAGCAGAAGATAATTACTGACAAGCATTTTTTCTGAAAACAAGCACTAATCTCCAAAAATCCCCATGAACTAGGGAACTAAGATGTTCCTGCAAGTCTGCGGTAAATATATAGTGGAAAAGTCCCTGACTCAAAACGATTCCAGCTTCAGCAATGAAAGTGAAAACAATCACGCCTTCTGGAGGCTGGTGGGCCTTTTAAATCAATGTCCTCATGAACCCTCTTTTGAGACAAACCTGGAAGTAGTTTCTTACAATCCTGACCCTCAATATTCATGTTATGGACTGAACTGCCTTCCCCAGGTCGGCATTATAAATCCATAACACATTTTATCCATTAAAGCAAACGACTGATGCTCCTGGTGACTGCAGCCACATACAGGGCAACCAAGCAGTGAGTTCATCCCCGTGCCTGAGATGCCAAGTTCTCAAATGCTGTGCCAGGCTGGTAGGCACATGAAAACGAGAACCTCTTCAGAAACCACGCTCTGGTGGCTCTTGCGGTGCTGAAGCTCAGCTCAGCAAGATGGTTGCCAACAGCACTGAGCCCAAAATTGCAGCCAAGATGCAACTCTTGTTGCAGAGTAACTTCTGCTGATTCCTACGCGGTGGTGATAACTTTGTGAAAGTGGACGTTTCTTTTAAAGGCAGCGTTCACCTCAGCCAGCTGCAAAATGGGGCTTTTGGCCTATTGCTTCTAGCTCTGCTACGGTCACTGGATTCCCGGCACACCTTGGTAGGACCAAGCGGGTCTGAATTCCGGGAGTTGCAAAGGAAAAGGACAACGTAAACACCGGTCACTAAGGGGACGAGGAGTGCCTCCGGGAGGGCGAGCAGGTCACCGAGGCGTTCCTCGATTTGGGAAATTCTCTTCAGTGCTATTTTTAACACCCCTCGGCGCCCAACGCACGTGGGACGGCAGCGGGCTGAACACCGCCGCTCGGCTCCGTGCTGAGGAGCCTGAAAGCCGATCCGGGGCCTGGAAGCGAGGCCAGGCCGAGGGGGCAGGAACCGCCACAGCACGGGGGGGGGACTCGACCACAACATGTCCGCCTCCACAGCGCCGGGCCGGGGGGGGGGGGGGGGGGCAAAAACCGGGCCGGGGCCGGGCCGGGTCGAGGCGGGGAGGCCTCGGGGCTGGGAGGAGGCATCGTGAGGGAGGCCCCGGCCTCGCCTGCCCTCACCCCCCGTCAGTGACTCGACGCTGGGGGGGGGGGGGGCGTTGGGAGGCGCGCACGGGGGCCCCCTGCGGGCACGCGCCCTGGCCGGGAGCGCGCACGGCCGGGAGCGCGCTCGGGGAGCGGCCCCTCCCCACCCGCCCAGCCCCGCCTCCCCGGGGCCTGCATGACACAGCGGGATCGGGCAGCGGGGGCCCCGCCGCCGGGCCCCTCCGGCCGGGCACGGCGCCATCGCCGAGCCTCTGAGGGGAAGGAGGAGGAGGAAGGGGGGGGGGAGGAAGGCGGAGGCCGGGCCTCGCGCCTCATGGCTAGGCCGCGGCCCGCACTTACTCGGATCCCGAGGCCATGGCGCTGAGGGGGAAGGGCCGAGGGGCTCCTCGGAGCGGGGCGGCGGAGGAAGGAGGCTGCCGGGGCGGGCGGCGGGCGGGCGGGCGGCGGCAGGCGGCGGCTCTCGGGGTGCTCGGCGCTGCCTCGGCCTCAGAGCCGACTCATCGGAAGGGGGAGCTCCGCCCCGCGCCGCCTCGCCTGCCTAGCAACAGCGCGCGCTGGCCAATCGGAAATTCCGACCGGCGGAGGCTCAGCCAATGGGAAAAAGGAGAGGGGAAAAAAAAAAGGGAGCTCTCCTCCTCTGCCCCGCCCCTCTCCTTTTTCCCCTCCCAATTGGCGCGAGCCAAGCGCGACGGCCGACAGCCAATCGTAGTGCCTCCACTGTCATGGCTGATCTACCTGGCAACGCGAGCCGGGCAGCCAATGGCAAAAATAGGAAAATGGAGGGGGAAGGCCCGCCGCGCCAGCGACCAATAGGAGGCGCGGGAGGCGGGTGACTGACAGCTCGGGCAGAGGCGCTGGTGCGCTGAGCGCACCCGGGCTCAGCACGGCCGCAGCCCTCCGCCTGGCCCCAGGGCAAGTTTTGGGAAGTTTCCCCTGTTTTAAGGTTTTTTTCTTTTTTGGGGGGCTCTGTGGATGGTGAACTCCCTCCAGTTACCTCAGAGAACACCAGGCACTGCTGACGCTTGCTCCCAGCCAGCCACTCCCTTGTTTTCCTGTAGGTGCTTATGAATAAATTAATAAATAAATTAATTACCTGTGCTCTTGTACTTAATTCTGCCCTGCCCTCCTTTGTTTTTAGGGCTGAAGTAAGGGGGGAGTGAAGCAGAGCAACCACAGGGCCTGTCCGCCACCAGACTCCCCGCTCTGAGCACAGAGGAGTGGGACCCCACTGAATTTAACCTCTTCCAGGAGCGCAGTTTCACCCTGCGGCCTATTTGGGTCAAGGCCAAATTCTTGCCTCATGAGCACCGACCTAGTTAGCGAGGTGATACAGTCAGGGCCTCGTCGTGTTGGACACCGAAGAGTTGTTCTCAACCCTTTCTTTAGGCTTGTGGAAGACAAGGCTCACCCAACGCTGGGACAGCACGGGTAGGGAACCTTCCCGAGCCCAAAATGTCCCTGGAGCGGGGAGTGATGGTGACGAGCTGATGCCAGCTTCAAAGGAACAAGGGTATCTCCACCCCGATCTCCCGGGGCATAGCCCACGGCAGCAGCAAGCCCATGATCTTCATTGCAAATGTTCACTCTGAATTGCCGGAGGAAAGAGGGCACAGGAAAAAAAAAAAAGACATAAATTGAATAGATCTGAGGCTTTTATTAGAAAAGGGAATCTGTTCTGTTTCTGTCTTTTGGGAAATCCAGCTTCACCCAAGAGCAGTTTTGAGTCCTGAAAGAGTCCCAATGTCATCCTGGTGCAGGGAGGCTCCAGGGCATGTGATGAGGACACTGGCTGGGTTAGCTAAAGGGATCCTGGCTCATGGTCCTGAGGTAATCCTGGATGCTTCTAGCAAGAGATTCCCTCTGCGGGAAGGCTGCCTGCTTCACACATGAAACCAGGTACAAGGGGAAGGGCCTGAAAAAGAAGGGTGTTGCAGCAACAAGGTCTGTGGTATTCCCCTGTTCCTACTAGGAAATTCACCCCTCCTGAGGAAGACAAGGGGGGAGCTCCCCTGACACATTCAAGCTGCAGCTGAAGGCCAGCAGGCGCTGAGATAAACCACCCCTAGTTTAAAGCACAGGCTGCACTGCTGGAGCTCTCATCTGCAGCTGTTTGACATCCCAAATGCCCCACAACGCACCTTCCCTGCCCTTCCTGCTGCCCGTCTTCCCCCGTGGGCCTCTCCAAGTGCTTCTGCCAGTGAGCAGCAGCCTCCTGCTTTCGGTTCAGCTTCCACAGGGCTTGCACCAGATAAGAGGCAGCAGCTGGGTCACCTGCAAGACACGTCAGAGGAGGAGAGGTGGTGTAATGGGGGAGGACTTTCCCAGATGCATCACAGGCTCTAATCAGCCCCTGGGCTGGCAGCCAGGACAGAAGCCAAGGCAGATGATGTCAGCCCTGCAGTACAGCCTGCCACTCCTCTGCTTGGGCTGGGGTTCTCTCTGCAAGCAGGTCTGCAGCCCCAGTGCGAGGCTCCGGGAGGGAACCTCGGTCAGGGCTGGGAGCAGCAGACGTGGCAGACGCCGCTGAAGCTCACATCCCTACGGTTTTTCAGCACCGCTGGAGCACTGAGCAGAAGGGGCTGGTCCGGGTGCCCATGGGTCACCCCTGCAAGCAGCACATGCCATGCCTCCCCAAAAAAAGCCTCTCACCTGGCGAGACCTGCAAGCCGTACTGGAAATCCAGCAAGGCCTCCTTGTGCTTCCCCAGCTCCAGGAACTGCGTACCTCGCCCAATGAGGGAAAGCAACCTGATCTTCTGGAGAACCTCCACTTCTGCCAGAAGATTCCCTGTCACGGAAAGAAGAATGCACACACCTGCAGACAGCACCCTCCAGACACTGCCCCCACGTCCCAGGGTAGTGGTAAAACAGGCCACGTGTCTACTTGGGCCTGTTTGTCTGCCAGCTCCAAGAATATCCCATGGCATAGCTCAGCTTCAGGCTGCCAGGCTGGGAGAGGCAAGGAGGCAGCAGAAGGAATGAGCAAAAAACACTGAGAGCTCAGTACATTACATGCCTACAGCTCAACAGCAACCTCGGCAGGCAGCAGCCTGGCCTTTGGCTGCTTATTCGCAAAAACTGGTGCAAATCTATCCCCTTGAATCCCATATCGAGAAGCTTTCCAGGTGACAAACAATGTCACCTAACAGGGAAGGAGGCAGAGCTGAGGGCAAACCCTACCCCAACCCAGCCAGCCCGTCCCTTCAGAGGCCCAGCGTGGCGCGGAGCTCACCACACCGGGCCAAGTGCCTCCTGCCAGAGGTGGCAGTGGGACCGCAGCCCCGCTCCTTTACCCACCACTGCCAAGCACACAGCTGCGGACAGCCTCACCTCTCGGTTCGGCACCAGGCCCACAAAGGGGGAACCGCAAGAGCTCGCTGAGGCACCTGCAGGTGGGAGGACAGATGAACTTCAGTGCCATGCCCGGGCTGGGAATTCAGCTGCAAGCTGTCACATCAGCCCCCACACCGATCCGCGCTCTGCCCACGCCAGCCATTGCTGCCTGCTGGGTTCCAGGGGGACTTCATCACCTGCTGAACTGCGTTATGGCCTCCTTGTTCTCGCCCAGCTTGACCCACGCCCAACCCTGGTGCAGGTAGGCAGCTGCTCTCCATGTGAGGCAGTGCAGACTCTCCCTCTTCTGGGACAGGAGTCCCCCGGCCAGCCCCATGCCTGGTGAGGGGCTCTCTGGCTGCTCCAGCCCCTCCTCAACTAGTAACAACGCCCGTGGGATCAGGTCAGTTGTCCTGCTGATGACCTCCTCGCACAACGTTATGGCATCCCGGTGCCTCCCGTCCTGCTCCAAGGCGGATGCTGCTTCCAGGAACGCCTCAGGGATCCTGGGCAGAGCTGAGCCACCATCCAGGGGAACCTGGGGAGAAAAGATGGCAGCGCTCAGACAGAGCTGCAGAGCATCCTACTGAGCAGAAAGACCCTGCGCTTACTGGGAACCCGGAGCTGCTGCCCAGCAAAGCTCAGACCCACTCCCACAGATATTGGAGCCTGTGGGGGAGGCAGAAGCTGTGAAGCAGCAACATCCAAGAAGGCAAATCCCTGCTCCTAAGGGGAAGGCCATCCAAAACCAGGCCAACAGCTGCTCCCCACGGTTTAAAGGGAAGCTGTTTCTCCAGACAGCAGTGGCAAGTGGTCACTGGTGTGAATCCAAAGGCAGACATGCCACAGGTGCACACCCCCTGCTCATCTCCTTCACATCTCAAACTAGACACTGAAGCCTGGAGTCTAAGTACGAAGTCCAGGCCCAGGCCTTAGGATGGGGATCTGAACCTCATCTACCAAGTTCCCAAGGGAACTCTTCACCAAGATACCTGCCTGTTGCTGCAGCCCCTCCTGAAGCACGGCCAGAAAATCCAGGTAATGTTCCACCGCATCAGCCACCCTGCAACAGGGACAGGACACGTGGTGGAAGGAGCAGGGTGAGCCCAAGAAGTGCCAACAGCCAGGCTGAACCTGAATCACCAGCCTGCAGGCGCTCCCCGCACTGTACTCGCTCTGGTTACAAGCCCCACGACTTCAGCAGGCCTATAACAGCAGCACTGAACTGGGCCATTTCCAGAAGCACGGAGAAAGACCGCAGATCCCAAACAAGCAGCGTGTTGCAAGCAGTCCAGAGGCAGCTGTTACCTCCCCTCCTGAAGACACCGCTGTGCCAGCAGGTACTTCACTTCAGAGGGCTGGCGACGGCGAAGGAGAGAAGTGAGGATTGGCGTGTGGACGAGCAGCTCTGTTCGGATTAGAAAATATGGACTAAAGGAAGCAGCTGACGGAGGGTTTTTTTCCAAAGCCTGTGAAACAGGAACAGAAAATATGGTTAGCACAACCCCGCTCAAGTCCTAAGCAGCTGCAATCACTTGTTTTTGGCATCTGCAGATGCACCCAGACAAGCAGAAGGGCCCCATAAGCACAACCACACTGCTCTTACTCACTACAGCACAGCCATTTCCAGTAAAAAGGAAGAGCAAATCAGAATCACAAAGACACAGCATCAGGAGATGTGCAAGACCACCCAGAGGATGCTGCGCCTCAGATTTTGGGCTAAAGGTACTCTGAGCTGCCTGGAACAGCACCTCCCATCACAGCCACAGACCTGGTTAGACCAGATCTTGGGCCATCAGTAATGAGAGCTCGCTCTCTGCAGCTGTGTTTGTCTGTTACGCATTTCAAACGTCTGAAGAGCCAACTCAGTGTTTCCTGCTGTGACCTGCTCCTCCCAGACAGACCAAGGCTGCTAGGGCTAATGAACACTCCCTCACAGTCACAATCTGCCTTGTGAAGGCCTCTTTACTAGCTCCTTTATTAAAAGACTGATGCTCTCTGACACTAGAGCACAGCCTCTTCTCCCAGGCCGCTGAGAACATGAACTGGGACCCAGAGGTCTTGCTACATCCAACAGCCAGGTGCCAAGCAGGGATTCCTGACCAACTGGGCTCCTTCGGGCCCACTGCTGAAAAAACAGCAGAGCAAACCAGCCCCCTAGAAGGCAGAAACCCACTTGAAGCTCTGTGCAGGCTCTGCTGGGTGATAAACTAGCCTGCAGCAGCAGAACGGGAAGCAGACAAACCTCGTAGAGCAGACCCAGGGCCTGCAGCTCCGCATCTGTCTCCCCCAGCTCCTGGTACACTGCTGCCACGTGGGACAGGGCAGGAAGGCACTGGAAATCCACCTGGAGGGCCCGCTTCAGGTGCTGAAGGGCTGTCTGAGGCTTGCCCTAGGTAGATGGGAAGAGATGCGAGTTTCAGGGACATCTTGCTGACACCTTCACCATTCCGCTCTGCTACTCCAGCGATCCCCCTAAGCGAGGGCAGCAGGCTCGTACAGGATATCCCAGCGACTCCCAGCCCCTCTGCACTGCCAGGCTGCCACGCAGAACTCACCCCACTGCTACAAAGCAGCACAGTCGTATCACTAGGCTGCAGCACTTTAGCCTCCCTCCCTCCCTGGAAGTGATTTTTGAGCTTCTCTCTTTACATCGATCCTTTATGCTCAGACAAAAACCCTGCCTGGGTTTCGCAGCTGCCCAAGGAGAATGGGGCCACGAGGGTAACTTCTGCTCCACACCTCGTCTTCTTGCAGCAGCCTAGAACCACACCGAGGCAGTGCAGACAGCCTGAGCCTCCCCGCGCAGCTCTCTGCTGTTTCCCCTCTCCTGCCAGCAGGGCACAGGTTTGGCCATTACCATTTGCTGAGCGCAGCAGCCGAGGCAGGTGTAGATCTGGGCCAGGACCCTCTTGGAGCAGAATCCTCCTGCAGCCTTCTGGAGAAGGGAGAGGGCAGCAGGGAGGTTCCCGGCCTCCAGCTCCTGTAGCCCTAGGACAGACCGACACCTCAGCTCTGCAGCTCCCCTTCCCACCCAGCCTTGCCCCTGAACAAGCACGTGTAGATCCCCCTCACCTTTTCCCCTTTCTGTGGGGATCCCACAGCCCCCCACAAAGGGACCAGGCCCATGGCTCAGGCCACACTGCACCCCAATGTGCCCTTTCCCTCCTGCTGCAACAGGGATCTTTTGTGTGACAGAAAAACAACACGCTCTGTGGAAGCATCCAGTAGAAATAATAGCAGTTTCCAAGCCCAGATACCAAGATGCCTGCCTATGACACCTTCAGATCTGTCACCTCCCTGCTGGAAGCACTACCACCTCCCTAGAGACTTTTGAGAGCTCTGTGGGCAGCACCTCCTGCTCTCCCTACGTGCACGAAGGCCCTGTGTCAGACCAAACACAGCAAGGCAGCGCTGGCGGCCCTGCAGCTGTTGGCAGGACAGCGAGTGAGCAAAAAGCTCCGCCAGGACAGAACACAGCAGTCAGATGAGATCAATCACTTGCTGCAATACCGGGCTACAGGGCTGCACAACAGCTTTGCGTGGCTCCCACAGCACTGTAATCCAGCAGGAACAATGTGTTTGCAAACAGGCAGGCACCAGGAGACAGACAAAAAAGGACAATCCTCAGAAGCCTTCTGCCAGGCTTCCGCTTTCTACAAGATCACTGCAGGGCCCGGATACCAACATAAAGCCACAGACGTGCAGAGAACACCCAGTGACAGCACAGAGACTTAGCTGGGAAAAAAAAGCAGAGCAGCTCTTTGGACACCAAATGGCAAAACTGAGACCCGAAGGCTCAGCCCAGGCCCTTTTCCTACAGAAGAGCCCTGAAACGCCCAAGGGCTGGTTAGCTTGGGAAAACCAACGGGGACAACAGCAGGGAGAAGGGGCCCTAGGACAAGAGACCAGGGGAAGGAGTGGCAGGGACGGGAATGTCCCCACAAACCTTGCAGGAAAGCTGCTGCAGTGCACAGGGTCTCCTTCAAGTTCTCAGCACTCTGTACAAGGGACGTGGAGGCCCCCTTGGCCGGCACTCTCCATGCCTTGAGGAGAGCGAGGAGCTCGTTCTCCCCTCTGCTGCAGGGAGCTCTGCCTGAGTCCTGTGAGCACACAGAGAGAGAGAGCAGGGAACGCTGAGGGGGGGTGGGAGATAACGATCCCAGGGCACAGGGGAACAGAACTCCCACCAAACCCTTCACAGCGCTCTCTGTGCTGGGGAGCAAGGCCCTACCACCTCCTCAGTGTGACTCCTGACCCCAGTCAGCACCACACCACCTCAGAGCGAGGTGCAGCTTGAGGGACGTCCAGCAAGGCAGATCTGGGTGCTGCCTGAGGGCATTTGAAAAGACAGGGACCCCTCACATAACCTGGCCCCGCCCCAATCAGCAGAAAAGGTTCCTCTCTGTCCCACCACCCACAGTTTGCTCCCTGCAGAGGCTGCACGTCCACCTGCAGCCCCTTTCCAGCCTGCCCCAGCCACCCAGCTCGGCACCCCAAGGCCTAGGGCCGCAGCACGTGGGAGCTATTCCAGGACCCACGAACGCAGTGGGGCTGTGTGGATGCCCGGCAGAGGATTACTCACGCTGACTGGGAAGCACTCAGATCTCCAAACACTATGGAAACATTTTGCAGAGTGGGATTTATGACAAACACAATATTTATATCAGCTCCGCGTTCTTTAGCAAACTGACGGGTATTTATTTGGGTCTGCACAGATATAGGTAGGGCACACGCTGTGATTAGGTGGAAACTCACAATGACAGCAAGAAGGCTAAATACGAGCGCTTCTCATCCACCAGGCTAAACGGGGCTGCTGGCAGCAGGAAACAAGTCGGGCACCATCCCTCTGAGGCACAGGGAGCTGGCTCATGCTCACCCACAGGCACAAAGCACCAGCAGGATAACGGGGGGCAGCCAGCTTAAGGATCCCCCGAGGCTAAGAGAAGATGACTAATGCACACTGCAGAGCTGCAGGGGTGATACGCTGGAACAGCACCCACACACGCACGGTTACCTCAGCGCTGCTCAGGAGCTGGAAGAGGCCGGTGACGCTCCGCAGGCGGCTGGTGGCCAGCCACCACGCTGCCTGCAGGGCCGCCAGTCGGTGCAAGGGGGCCCGCAGTTCCTCATCGGTTACCTCCTGCAGCACCTTCTGCCACAGCTCCTCTGTGCTGAGGTCCTGCCCGGAGCTTCCACAAGCCTCCAGAACTGGAAGAGAGAGAAGCCGAATATCAAAAGCAAGCCAAACACAGAAAAACAACAAGAAACAAAACAGCCATAAGGCAACAGGTCAGTGCCCTGTAGCAGACGTTGTCCCAAGAGGGAGAGAAAGGATGAAGCAAGCAAAGACTCCTCGCAATAAGAGATGGGAGGGGGTTACAGGTTTGCCCAGGCTACAGAAGCAGCGCAGGAACCAAGCTCTCGGACAGTGGAGTTAATGACTGCACACACAGGAGACATCTGTGTTTTGTTAAGTCCTCCTGAGGACATTTGCCCAGGAGCAAGTATGTGCCAACACTGCAGATCCCTCTCCCACTTGCAGCCTTTTTCAGCAAGTTTTCTTTGAACCCAGCAGAGCATAATTAACAAAGCCACTTATTTTCTACTGACACTACAACTTTGCTAGAGACTTGGCACCTTATGCCTTGAAAACTCTCATTTCCCTTAAAGCTTTCTGCCCTTCCGCAGCAGGCTGACGGCCACGCAGCTGTGCATCACCCATGGCGACAAGCAGCCCTATCTCCTCCACTCCTGGCAGACACAGCCTTCCTCGCTCACAGTTCCCCCTCCTCTGGCCAGTTGCGGGACATCACCAAAGCACAGAGATTGTTCTCCTTACCCCTGAGGAGTCCCTGGCGTATTCCTTCCGCTTCTCCTTCGACAACACGGTCGGATGTCCCCATAACAAAGAGCAGGGAGTTGTACACGACGGTGAGCTCCAAAGGCAAGGCTGGGAGGGCAGCTGGCAGCCCTGTAATCAAAGCCAGTCCGACAAGAAATTGAGTTGCTTGGATGTGGCTTGAAGAAACCCTACAGCCATCCATGCTGATGTATTATCATCCTGCTCTGTGACAACAGAAGTTTCCTGTCAAGATTTTTTTGTTGATGTTATTGTCATGAGATTTTACAGCTTGGGGACTGCACTACCTGTACTGACAGCAGATGTCATCCCCCTCTCCAGGTACCGATACTGATACAGCCATCCACTTCTCTGCTAGCCAAGTGTTGCAGTCCTCCAGGCCAGAGACCCTCTGGCACTTCCAAGAGAACACCAGCAGCCTACCCTCTTCCAACACAGATCTATCCCCTTGCAAAGGTTTCCTGTGCTGTGCCTTCCCAGGCGTCACCACAGGACATCCCAGCCCCTGCGATGCTCTGTAACTGTTCCTTAGAGCATCTCTCTCTCCGCTCAGGATTCCTCCCTGGCCCAATCACAGCTCCTCAGCGCAACTTGGGGCCAAGCAGCCCAGTCCTGCAGCTTCACAGAGAAAGGCTTGCTCACCTTTTCCAGGCACCCCAAAGCTCAGCTGCGTCACCCAGGGCATCGAGGCCCTGGAGCATGTCTAGAGGAGGGCTATGAAGCTGGTGAAGTCTGGAGCACAAGTCCTATGAGTGACTGAGGGCACTGGGGGTGATTAGTCTGGAGAAGAGGAGGCTCAGGGCAGAGCTTATAGCTCTCTACAGCAACCTGAAAGGAAGATGTGGGGAGCTGGGGTTGGCCTCTTCTCACAACTAAATAGCGATAGGACCAGAGGGAATGGCCCCGAGTAGCGCCAGGGGAGGTTCTGGTTGAAAATGAGGAGCCATTTCTTCTCAGAAAGAGCAGTCAGGCACTGGGACGGGTTGCCCTGGGAGGTGGTGGCGTCACCATCCCTGGGGGTGTTCAAGGAGAGGTTGGACGTGGTGCTTAGGGACAGGGCTTAGCGGGTGACATTGGTGGTAGGGGGATGGCTGGACCAGATGATCTTGGAGGCCTTTTCCAACCTTAATGACTGTGCTTTTGCAGCCCTAAGGACCGGCGCTTCCACCCCACACAATTCGTGCCCGCAGCCAACAAGAAGCCGGGGGCCGGGCCTCCACTCACCCCTCATCCGCAGCAGCAGCTCCCCGAAGGCTCCTCGCTGCTGCCTCGCCGCCGCCTCAGCACCTCGGGGCCCGGCGCACCGCGCTGCCTGCAAGGGACGCACTCACCCGCTGCCCTCGCGCCGCAGCCGGCCCGGGAACAGCCCCGGGGGAGCGGGGAGGGAGGCTCCGCACCCGCCATCGCCCTGCCAGGGCCTTGCTCTCGGCCGCCCAGGCGCGGAGGCAGCCGGGCTCCGGGGCCGCCCCCCGCCGCCGCTTCATGGCCGCCGCCGCCGCCTCACGGCCTCCACATCATGGCGTCCTCCTTCTCGCCCTCCTCTGATTGGCCACCGCCCTCCCGCCCAGCCGTCCCATTGGTCGGCGGGGCAGGCGGGAAGCCGCCGTTGCCACGGCAACGAATGGCAGTTCGCGGAGAAGGGGGGATGGTGGCTGGGAAGGTCCAAAACTCGCAGCTGGCGAGCTTCGCCTTCCTGGCTCTATGCGCTGTGGTGCCTTCTGTGGCGCAAAAGCCCCGGGCGCTGAGGGACAGAGACGGGGATGAGGTGGGGAAAGGGGCACGGGAACTGACTGCAGGGAAGGGAGACGTCCCAAGCCACGATGTCCCCAAAGCACAGCCCCCATGCTGCAAGCATGAGGGCATGGGGAGCCCCCCCACAGCCGCTTTCCCCACCGTGGTGGAGGGCTTCAGCCGCTGGTTTTCCACTCAGCACAAGCTGGACACAAAAATTCTCCCCGCTGCCTGTTGGGTCTGGCCCACCAAAGAGTGATGAGGAAGTATGGTGGCAGAGCTCCCCTCCTGCACAGACAGACAGGGAGCCACTGCCAAGCAGGGCACACCGCAGAGCAAAATGAGTGGCTTCGAGGGGCGTAGGGTGGAAACTTCTCCCATAAGGATGGCACACTTTGCCAAGGGACACGCAGACCAGAAATAAAACATGGAATAACTGCTCCCAGGGCTGCCCCACATAGCTTTGTACACTTCCACCCCAAAAAACAGAGCTCAGGAGCATCCAGCCAGCATTGGTTTGCCTCCAAGTTGTGCCACCAAGAGGAGACCACGTGCCGTGATGGAGTCCTGGCCTGCTCTAATGCTGCCCTCTTCTCCACCTACCCCAAGGACATCCATCCCCACAGGACATCCCACACAGAGTGCTCCGAATTGGGGAGGTGGTGGCCAGGAGGAAGGGAAGGGGCAGGACTGCGCAGCTCCCATCAGTGTGTTTCAGCTCCAGGGGAGAACCAGCCAGCTCTGGTGAAAACCTGAAGGGGAGGACACAGGGCAGAGCCTTCTCCCCCAGCCCACCAGGTTTCCCTGGCTTGGACCTTGGCAGGTACCTTTGACCGTACACTTTTTGGGGTTTTAAATAAGCAAGCACAGCCATGTCTGTTCCACCACCAGCAGCATGTTGTCATTCCGAGGTCATCAAGCCTTGGACAAACGTTAACTCTGTCATCCTGAACGTACTCAGAAGAACAGCAGCCAAACAATCAGCTTGAGGGCCATTGGGGAAGGCCTGTAAAGACTAAACATGTCAGTGAAAGAAAGAGGATCTCCAGCCCTTGGAAAACTTTTCTTGACTCTAAATTCTTTGGTGTAGTATCCAGTCTCCCTTGGCAGAACAGCCAGCACGAGTGGCCAGTCCTCTGCCCTCAGCATCACCACAGTGACAACAATGTACTTGCAGTTTCACTACCACAAGTAGCAAACCCAGCCGAAGTGAGCCAAAGTGCATCCTTAGACCTCTTTGAGAGGACACGAGGAATGAGGTTATGGTATTTCTGGAGAGGAGACTGTGGCATGAATAGGCAGAATGATTTGTCTGAAGCGCCCCGACGGAGCTTCAGCTTTTGTCACAGGCTCAAATCTGTTAAAACGGGAAGCGGCTAAAAAAGCCCTAATTTTGTCTTTAAAAGTCAGAACTTATATTCCGCAGTGTGGACTCAACACCGTCTGGTAGGTCTCTGGTGAGACACATGTGCGTGTTTTTAGGGAGCTGCAGCTCAGTTCCCTCTGCCATGCCGCGGCCTCCCTGGGCTGTGAGCCTCCAGCCCCGGCAGGACCGCACAGAGGCCACATCTTTGGGAGATGGGGGACTGAGGAGAGGACACTTAGCGCTCTGACCATGAACAACAGGCACAGAAAGGCTTGGCGGCATGACGGCAGCTGTTGAAAGAGGACCTAGTCCCAAAGGCTGGAGAGAACAAATGCCAGGGGCTTGGGTGGCAGCAGCATGGGTGTCACAGGCCAGTGTTACAGCCTTAGTGACCATAAGGACTTCTGCCAGCACACAGACATTTGGGCAGCAAGCTCCTGACCAGTTTATGAGGTTATGAGAAGACCTATGGGGGCCCCAGCCTTGGGGGTTAGCAACACCTTAACCTCACATTAAATGAAAATTCACTGGGCAGCTGCTACCTCCATCCCTTCCCTTCTCTCCACACAAATGCACACTCAACCCTCAGCATGACCCCTGTGGTACCTGAGAACCCTTTGGCCACTAAGGAGTCACAGCACACAGCTAAAAAACTATTTCAAGGATGAAACTGCTTAAGCCCATCTAATTGTGGGTTGCCCCCTTCCTATCCCCACAGTTCCCAGCTGCATGCTGCTGCTCCTGTACTTGTACCAGCACCACTGTGCATGCAACCAGGTTGCAGTGAGCCAGCCAGGGCAGTTGTGCCAGCTACAACACAGCCCCTGGTTTTGTCAGGTGAAATTAAGCAGGACAGGCCCACAGGGCAGGGGAGATGCAAGGCTGAGGTGGAAGAGCACAGGCAGGTGAGGAGGTGGCCAGGCTACAGAAGCCAAAATCAGAGCAGTATAAGCCTCTCTGGAATTGCACCCTAACACATGAGCAAGCATCAACCACCCTGCTCAGGCAAAATATAACTAAACCTGTCCTCAAGGGATATTTTCTACAGCTGCTGGGCACTTGGGGCTGTTAGCAAGAACTCAAATGATCAGTGAAGCGGCAAGACACTTTCCCCAAGACTCTCCAGGGCAGAGGAGAAGAGCCCGGGAGTTACACAGGCAGTCTGCAGCGAGGAACTCAAGCAGGGGCAGTTACAATGCATGAGTTAAAAACCCAACGGGGACCATAACAAAAATCAAAGCTTGAAACCCAGGCAAGCAGTCCCCAGCTCTTTCCAGAGGAGAAAGAGACGACAGGTTTCATAGCACCAAGTAACGCCACACAGTGGTTCAGGGCAGTAAGAAATCCCAGCTCAGATCAGCAGTGCAGGGGGAATTTAGCTGGAATGCAGCCAGGCACCATGGTCACTATCTCCCACCCCTGCCCACACAGAAATACATCTCCTGATTGCAAGCAGTCAAGAGCAGGTAGGAGATAGCTCGCTCACAGCACAAAGCCCCATGCAGAAAAGCAAGGTTAAGAGGAAGATAAGCACCAAGTATTGGATCACAGGCGCCATCCTCTGCAGTGCGTGGGATCCCATCAAGGTGACATAAACATCCCCCAGCATGTATGCACACACCAGCGGGTTAGGCCACCTTGCAGAGGAGTTGTCACACGCTCAGGGCTTTCAAGCAGCTGTTCCCAGCACGCACCAAGGCTGCTCCTGCAGTTAGGACAGCTTCTCCAGATTCCCCCTTACTCCTGACAAGGCCCAATATACAGGTGAGTCAAATGCTCTGTCTCTACATCCGGATGCAACTCAACCATTCCCAATAAACTGCTGGCATCCTGTGGCATGTGCTCAGGAGGAGATGGGGAGCCCTGGCTGCTACAGCCCAGTCTGTGTGGACACTGCCAGGCCAAGATCACCAGTGGAGCCTCAGTCGTGGACACAGTTCTCCCTGCTACCACCTTCCCAACAAGCTAAGCCTGCTGCTGGCTGTACAAGACAGCCAAGCCTGCTCCCCACTGCCCTTAGTAGTGTCGAGGAAGACTAGGAAAATAGGAGTACAGGGCGGGACGAGCCTCACTACAGACCAACAAACTGGCTTGACAGTGGAGCAGCTGCCACCGAGACCCCAGGAACCATCTGCATGTGTAATCATGTGCACTTTGATCCCAGCGTGAAAACTGAGCATATGGAGAGAAGCGGTGGCTGCAGGACCCAGCAAGAGGGCAGGGTTGTAGCCTTCCCTCTCCTCCCTTCCCCTTCCCTCCCCTCCTCAGCAATCCCCTTCCAGTAAGTCAATGTCTCTGCTCAGGTAAGGTGACGTTTCCAGGCACCTTGCTGGCCCCTGCAGCCTACCAGCTGCACAGTGGGGACAATTGTCAGGAAAGTAGCAGCAAGACCTCCCGTCGGTGTTTTCCCAGAGGAGCACTTCAGGACTCTTGCTTCTCTGCTTCCTCCTGCTGCTAACAAGCTCCCAGCAAGAGCTCCAGCCTCAACCGCTGAGAAACACGCTCCCCGCAGAGCATCACGGCGAGCGGGGAACAGCTGGCACCGGTCCTTTTGTGCATCGCTTAGGCAGGGAGCTGGAGACAATAATCCCCGACTGCTGTCGGCAGGCACTCGTTGCTGGCAGCTGGTGTATCCCTCCGGGCCCCAGGGAAGCAGGGAGGTGACCACAGCCTCGGCCGACGAGCAGGTCAGGATCCCCACATCTCCACCGCTACCTGAGCTGAAGCTGGCTGAACCAGGTGCTGACGGCACAGTCCACACGCATCACCAGGGAGATCCCCAGCAGCAGGCAGATGCTGCTCACTACGAAGCCCAGCGACTCAAAGAGGAACCTGCAGGCACAACAGACACGGTAAGGATATCACAGCCAGCATGCTCTGCTCACTCACAGTGAACAGTTTTCCCTGACAGTGAGAAGCTGCTAGCATCACAGATCCTAAAACCTGAATTACACTCACTCCCCAGCAGTGCATGCTGCCTGCAACCTCGAAGTAAAGCATGCCTCTGGCTCCTGACTGGTTTACAGGCTGTTCAGGAAGACACCCAAGTGGGATATGGAAATCCTATGAGGCCAAGGACACACCAAATGCCTGCTATCCCAAAGGTCTGCATCTCATTTGTGCTCTGGTACCTCTGCCTTTGCCTCCCTGACATGAATATTCTTAGCTTCCAGGTGGGCTCTGAGTGTCCTTGGAAATCAACATAAGGAGAAACTTTAATGCTCTAGCTTGAATCCACCTTCTGAACTTGAAACAAGAAATAGTCAGGGACACTCCTACAGCCCCTACTAGGTAAAAAGTCATGAAAGATGAATCATATCGTCACTTCCAGCATTACTGGCTGTGAACTCTAGCCAAGATGTCAGAGATATGAGCCCTCACCCAGCATCGGAGCAACTCCTGGGACTTACTTTGGGGCAAAGACTTTCCAGACCATGAGGTGCCTCCTGAGGATCATAGCTGCACAAACACAGGCCAGAAGCTGTGGGGGAGACCAGGAAAAACAAGTTACAAGTGACTCTGGAGAGACCTCCTGGGCAGTACATTCACATCTGAAGGTGGTACTAGACCTGATGGGCAGCACCTGATGGGCTGGTATGGCACACATCAGAAATAAGCAACCCAAAGGATTCCCTTCCTTTGTGTCCTCAAGCCAGGAAACACAAAAAGCTCGTGGTGCACACAGGCCCTCTGAGGAAAGGGCTGGTCTGGGACAGCACCAGGGAGGTGAGAGGGACATTCCTGCTGTCCTGCTGCAAGGGCCTGCCCTTTCCCTTGCACTGTCCCTGGTCTGACCACACAGGAGGGCAATTTGAAAGGCTGAACCCCAGAAAGCCACTCACTTCTTTCCTCGGATTAGATTTCTGATGCTGAGCTCCCTACATCACAACACGAAAACAGATGAAAACCAGAGCTGGTGCAAACAGAGATGCATGATCAGGATGAGGGGGAGCAGGACTACAACCCTGCAGTTTGTGAACAGATGTTCCCACTCTGGGCAGACGGAAATGAAAAGCAGCCTAATCCGCACTTCTGCTTCCATGTTGGAGCCCTTCCCAAAGCAAAAGGCAAATGGCATGGTTAAGAAGAGGAACTGTGCATCTGCTCTTCCACCTGCAACCAGGTGTATCACCCCTGGGTCTGCCTCTGCCCTGGCTGAGCCCCTTCTCATGTCAGGGTGCCCCATGGTTCTCACAGCACACTGTTTTCCTCTCGGACAGCCACCCCGCCTCAGCCCATACCTGTGCCCCGAGGACAAAGAGGTATTTCAGCCCCAGCTGCAGCAAAGCAGCAGAGAACTTCTCCGGGGACTCCCTCAGCCTCATCTCCATCATGTGCTCCTCCACCTCTTGCAGCTCCTCCTGGGGCTCCTTCTTGGGTTTCTTCTTCTGTGAGCTGGGCATCTCACACACAAAGGGCCAAAGCAGGAGCAGAGGGCAGCCGACTACCTCAAGGACAAAGGCACATGAAGTTACCGGGAGCCCAGGAGATGAGGAGCAGTCTAGGCTCTGCCGTCACGCCCTGGACGTGCAGGACGCATATACCCCAGCTCCAGCTTGCTGGTCAGGCACAACTGCATGGAGGCTGCAGGCCACGGGCAGCTCTGTGGCCCCAGAAGGGGACAGTGAGGATGCTGCTGTTCAGCTGGTGCCGGAGCCTTCATCACCTCGCGCTCAGCCTGCAGGCCTCCAGACAAGGCAAAGCAGTGAGCCATGCCTGCTCAGGCTCAATGGCCCAGGAAGAAATTGATTTACCTGCGAAGAGGATATGGGAGGCAAATGTGTTGGCGCCCACCAGGACAGCAGGAAGGAGGTTCGTGCTGTGGTCGAGGTGGAAGCCCACGAAGGCTGCATTCCAGTGGATGGCCGGGAAGATGGGCTGGTGGCCCGTGGAATAGAAGAACTGGGAAGCAGCAAGGAGCCAGGAGATGACTGCAAACCAGGGCACTGAAAAAGACTCTGAGAGAGAGAGGAGAAGAGAGGTGGGGGGACGGGGGGGAGAGAGATCAGCATAAAGGAACAAGACAATCCAAAGAAGCCTACTGGGTTTTCTTCCAGGTTCCCTTCCCACACACTCTTCTGAGACACAGAAACTAGTCAGACTGCTAGCACAGGACACGGTGAGTGGCCAGGCATTCCCTCCGCTGCCCACCCAGCTCCTGGACTCTGTCAGTGCCAATGGGCTCGGTGGCTGTTCACACTCCAGTGAGAAGGGATGGGGGTAGGATTGCCTCCTTCTCCCACATTGCCTCCCATTTCTCTTCTAATACAGGATTTAAGCAGTCTAAAAGAAACCAGGAGGATCCTCCAAGGAGGATCAGCGCACTGCCATTCCCCAGGAGTGGAGACAGGGCCCCACCTCTCCCACTGGAACTAGGACAAGGCTGCTGCAGCTGAGGCTCAGGGTGCACATCCAAAGGACACTCCACCGAGCCCCAACTCACCAGTGTCTCCTGCGAGGCTTCTGGCACGCGTGTGGATGTGCAGCAGCACAAAGGCCTCCAGGAAGAGGAGCAGGAAGGCGAGACTCAGCCGCTCGCTGTGCAGGAGCATCAAGAGGAAGCCCAGCAGGGTGAGTGCTATGACTAGGGCCGCCGAGTACACGCTGCCCAGCCCATACGCTGCGACCGTGGCCCTGCAGCTGCCCCGCTCCAGGCGATTCTTCTGAGACTCCTGCATCCTCCTGTAGATCTGAGGTATGACGTGGAGGAAGTCGACTTCGGAGCTGGGAACCCCCTGGTAGGGAGTGACGATGGATCCTGCCGACTCCCGCGTGTCCTTTGCAAACACCGTCATGGGATGGCACAGCAGGAGCAGCAACCCCACGGACGTCAACCCGTAGACGGCCCAGGGAAAGGCGACGACTGCCACCTGCACCAGCTCCTGCAGCTTGCCGAGAGAGTCCTCGGCGCTGGAGGCAACGGCCCAGTAGCAGGCAATGCAGAGGACCACCAGCGGGAAACCCCAGCGCACAAAGAGCACGAGGGGGTCCGAGCTGTTCAGGTTGCCGTAGTGTCGCAGCCAGCTCCGCACTGCATACACCATCCCGGCCAGCAAGGCCACGCACAGGAGGTAGAAGAGGTTCTTGGCCCGTGTGTTTCTCAGGCTGGCAAGAGGCGCAAGGAAAACAGAGGGCCGGCACTGAGGGATTTCTTCACGGCACTGGTGGAAGAAACCGGAGAGGCGCACGCAGACCAGAAGCATGGCCACGAGGCACAGCAGGTACCAGCTCTCTTTCCGGTAAGAGGAAAAGCCAAGGAGCTGCTGCTTGGGGCCTTCTGGCACAGTCAGGCGACCGTCCCAGTGGAGCTTCCCCACCAGCAATGTCACCAGTGAGGCCAGCAGGAATGGGGCCACCCGGGCCTCAGCCACCACAAAGCTATCGGAAAACATAGCTCCACAGCGGAAAAGGAGAATGCCCATGGGGAAGGCCAGTACCAGCCACGCTCGCAGCCTCTGCCTCGGGCCAACGCTGGCCAAGGGTGGCTGGCTGCCCACCAAACGGGCTCGTTTGGGATGCCGGCCCCACCAGTGCCAGAAAAAGCCCAGCTGAGAAGCTGCGGCTGCACAAGACGACAGCAGGAGGAGATCCAGCCCCTCCTGGGTGAACGTGCAGGCGAGACCAAGCAGAACAGCCACCACCAGGCCCCAAAGCAGTGGGTAAAGGAGGCAGCTGCGATAGAAAGAGTCTGACACTGAGGCCAGCTCTGAGGCCACGTAGCAGAGCAAGCAGGCAGCAGCAATGAGGGCACAGCCCCCCACCATACGCAGGGGATGGAAGCGGGCCCAGGACTGGGTGCACACAGCCCGTGCCTCCTGCAGATAGAGCTGGAAGCGACTGACAAGGCTTCTGAGCCTGGACTCCATCTCTGGAGGTGTCAGCGTCGCCCCCTGCACCTGGGCCAAGAGCTGAGTGTGCTCCTCCACGGCGCTGGAGAAGAGCTCCTGCAGGCGCTGGAGCTGCTCTGCTGGCAGGTCCTGAGCCACCAGCGAGTAGGAGCGCAGGAAGCGATCCACCTGTAGCAGGAGAGAGCACACAGGGTCAGAAAGCAGCACTGGGAAAGGGATTCACCATCACCTTCCTCACACAACCCCTTCAGAATGGAATTATTCTGAGCCCAATGTCGACTTTCACACTTTCACCTTCCTTTTTTTTTTTTTTTCTCCTGAGGATAAACATCAAATTAAATGGCTTGTAGTGGATCAGAACAAACTGTTCTCTCTTTTTGAGTACAGGTACATTAATGCATTGTACCACGGGCTAAGGACAGCTCCTTCTGCCTCTTACTTCAAGACCACAGGAACAAGGCCAGCTGTAATCCCAAAGTTTTAAGAAAAGCATTAAGAGGGCATTAGCAGGGCAGGGCACCTGTGTAAACATCAAGCTGCTCAGCAGTGTAGATCAGCTCAATCCCAAAAACACATTCACATGGCTTCCAGTCGCCTCCGAGTGCAGGCAGAATCAGCCTGCCCCTGCCCATAAATGGCAAACGTTCGCACTAGCTCTCCCCCCGGCTTGCACGACCTCCCTGGTAAGCCAACGCTTCTTAAAAACCAATGTGATCAAGCCAGAAACCTCCTCAGACAACTAAGTGCAAATATTTAAATAGGCAGTCCTGGATGAGGCTAACTCCTCGCAGACAATGATGAATATTCTCAGTGACTAATGGACAGTAAATTACATTATCATCTTTAAATGACAAAGTACCCTGCTCCTCTACAAACACACTGCAGACACCGAACACTTCTGCCTTCCCATCAGCAATCACATCTTCTCCAGCAGGCTGAGAGCAGCTCCCACACAAGAAGCTGTGTGCAGCAAATTCCCCACGTGTCCAGGAGCCGGGGCTGCACAACTAACCCCCGTTACGACCCCAGGGCTATCAGCAAGTCTCTCCCTGCTGTTACCATGCAAGAGAAGAACAGCTCAGAAAGCTGTGCCTGTACCTGCTTGGCGTTGACGTGGTAGACGGAGAGCTGCTGCAAGGCTGCAGACGCAGCATCGCTGTCCCCGGAGAACAGCTCAGCCATCACCTCCCCGATGTTACTGTAGGGGATGGGCACCCCCAGTAGCAGGGCCACAGTGGGCACCAGGTTCACCTGGGGAACGGCCTCGGGCTCCTGGAGAGACAGGGGAGGAATGAGACTTTTGGCAAGGACACAGGAACGTGGACCTTCACCTGGGAGAGGGGATGCATCCCTGGGAGAGGGGAAGGCATCCCTGCCGAGAGAAGAGGCTGTGGAAGACAGGAGGGGTTAAAGCATGGGAAGCTCAGCCCTGCTGAGAATAGATGAGGGAAGATGCCTGCAGGTCCTATGGTCTGGTTCTGTCTATCTGACAGCTCATCAGGCCTCACTCAAATGCTCCTCACAGCTGGAGGGGCCTGAATCCCTCTGAGGGTCTGTGACTGGGTCCCAAACACTGGCTCCACATTTCCACTTTCTCAGGAAGGTGACAGACCCCCCAGCCCTCTCAATCCAAACCACCCTGATCGAGCTGTAACCCTCTGTACTGTTACCCTCTGTACCCCACGATGCAGTTTTCCCCCTGGATGCCACCTCAGGCAGTGGCAGCTATGGATCAGCTGCTTCTCACCTCAGGAGGGTCAGTGCCAAACAGGGGTGTTTTGCTGTACACAAACAGTGCTGCATTCACTTCCTTCTCGCTGTCACCACCGTGGTCTCCAGTCTCTGTCATGCCATGGTCCCCAGCCACCAGAAGAAGGGTGTCATTCCCCAGATGTTCCACCAAGGACCTGGCACCACGATAAGGAAGGTCAACCTTTAGAAGCACAGGTGGGAGACAACATGTCCCCACAGAGCCTGCCTGCACAACAGAGGTGAAGCCCACAAAAGGATCTGAGCCAAACTAAGTGCTGACACTAAGCTCTAACAACTAAACCAGGGACGAGGGTAATGGATGCTTCAAAAATGAACTGAAAATTCAGAGCCCTGAGACAGGGTGGGCCAATGTTGCCTAAAACCCCACAGTGCCTGGTTCCTTAAGGCCTTAAGGGACCTCTGAAAAAGTACGATTCAGAAGGAACGTTCCCAATAGGAACAAATTTCAGGCTGATCCTATTTGGGACTTGTCTATTGTTGTCACATTGCGTGAGCAATCTCCTACTTCTAAGGAAGAAAGAGGGGATTTGTCCCTGAAGGATGCAAGAAGTATGACACGATGTGTATGCTGCATTCTCACACACAGAAAAGCAGGTTACTCCCTCCTTCCAGCAGCAAAAATGAAATCAATCCTGAGTCAAAAACCACAGCATTTTGCGCTGTGTGATCAGAACTTCTGGATCCCATTCTGCCCTCTGACGCAAAGGCACAACTCACGAGCCTGCACAGTAAATGCAGCATTCCCTAGCCAGGGTTCTCCAAACGCTTTTCAAATATTAGCCAAGCTTCAGTATGACAATCTCTATTTTAGAGATGCAGGAACTGAGGCTCAGCTGTACTCCACGTGCACCACCACCTGATGGTTTGGTTGAGAACCAAGGCTCCAAGATCTGAAGACAACCTCGGCTTCAAAACCAAACCTTGTTCTTTGCCATTCCCTCACAAACGTATGTCTACACAACTGAGACTGTCCCACAGCTGGGGTTTTAGCTGCTGCTGGCGATCACAGACATTTTCTGTGGTAACAAGCACAGTAAATGTTCCCTCTTGGCCTCTCCATCCATAAATGCCTTGGGAAGATCCCACCAAAGTGGCTGAAAGCAGGAGCCTGCTGGCAATCCCCACCACTGCAGTAATCACCTGAGCATCTCATTCATCTGGGTGAGCTTCTTAGCCATTTCAGGATGGTCAGGTCCGTGTTTGTGCCCGCAGTGGTCCACGCCGAGGAAGTGAGCAATCAGCAAGTCCCACTCACCGCTGTCCACTGCAGAAAAAGAGAAGCCTTGTCAAATAATAGCCGAGGATTTGGGAATGTGTTCTCCTCCCGGATCCCTTTGCCAGGGCTGTCTGGCTACCTCTGAAAACTGCTGATTCTTCCCCTGCTGCCATCTTCACTCCCATCTTTCACGCAGATTGGTTAAAGTTTTAACAGAGGCACACTCTTGACCTCTGCACCTTGATGCCATGCTGTGGGGAGCCCAACGCCTGGCAAGTGCCCCAATATCCTTATTTTTCATTCAACACCCCTCAGGAGAGGAATGGTCCAATGTCACCCAAGTCACCCTGAAATACCCTTAACTCAAACTGACATAAACTGAGCTAAACCAAGGGGAGGCTCAGGAAAAGGAGAATGCAGAAATACAGTCCTTCCCTGGAGATATTTCAGGTCAGACTCATCAACATGCCCTGCTGCGTCCCACCTGGGACATGGGCCTGCCACACCACTGCTGTCCCTAGGTAGAAAGTCACCCCAGCCCCTCTCCTCTGCTCTGGGGTCTTCACCCATGAAAACCAACAAGCTTGCAGCTCAGTGACAAACTGCATCTCTCCTACAAGGCAGCACCCACTGCCGGGGCAAATTCCCCACCTTCCCCGTAAAAGAACGCTGCAACTTTGATGTACCTAGATATATGCACACATAGAGCAAGGAATATTTCCCCTAGTCCCATGTGCTCAGAGAGGAGTCTGAAATCTCACAAAATTCACTGATCAGTCTCACACTTCACCTTCTCCCCAAGACTGGGATATCAACACTGAAATTCTGCTGTGCACAGTGCTGTGCCCCAGCCTCCCACTGCATGGTATGTCCTAGGGCACTGCTCAGGTAGCCATGTACCAAAATCAAATGTGAGAGGAGAGCTGGTCCTCCTGCTCCATCCTGCCAGCGTACTTCTAAGATAGCTTTAAACTCTAACCCAGTCCTACCAATCTCTGCTCTTTCCCAGACAGAGGAAAAGTATTTAGAGAAGCAGTTACAGGCCCTGAAAGCTGGTTTATCTGTGGAAATCCAGCAAGAGCACTGTAATACCTAGGCAGCAGACAATAATGGGTGAGACTGCCCAGCGCCACTCTGGAATAGAATAAAACTCCACAGTCCTACCCCAAACTTGCAGCAGGACCCCTGCATAAGATAAAGGGTTAGCCAAGCCCCGGGGGAAGAGATGCTTACCAGTTGGATAGAGATGCTGCAGGATCCCATTGTCCACAGTGTGAAGATCCTTCACGTTGAAAGAAGGGAAGAAATACGAGCGGAAAAACTTCTTTGGGAAGAGTCCTTCCCAAGTGTCATCACCCATGAAGACCACTCTTCTTCCTGAGGCAGAAAGAAAGGAATTAATGGGAGCAGGGAGCACACCTGAGTCACGCCATTACCCACGTTAGTGAAAAGAGCCCGGGCAGATCCAGGTCAGGCTCTGGAGCACTGGCTCCTCTCCAACCCACACTCAAAAGTGACCTAAAATTAAAATTCTGGGCTCAGACCTGAAACTTGAGTGGTGGGACTTCATATGCAGAAAAGAGGAGGCAAAAGCACGGCAACTTTCCATCGCCCTCACTCTGCCCATCCCCGTCCTGTCTGCCACCAGCCACCCCTTGATGTTTTCACACAGCCTCTGCAGCATGGGAGCAGGAACCATAACCCTGCACAGGGTCTACTGGCATTTTTGGCCTCTGATGATTTACTGCACGTGCCCACCTTTCTCATGCACAGGGAAGCTGACAGCCCAGCCCTGCTGCCTCACCCCAGGCACAGGCATGACTAACATCTGTGCTGCACTGAGCCCTAGAAGGAAATCTCTGGGTGACACAATCACAGAATGGCTGAGGTTGGAAGGAACCTCTGAAGATCACTCAGTCCAACCCCCTGCCCAGCAGGATCACCCAGAGCACATTGCGCAGGATGGCATCCAGGCGCGTTTTTTAGAGTATCTCCAGAGAAGGAGACTCCACAACCTCTCTGGGCAACCTGTTCAAGTGCTCTGTCACCCTCACAGTAAAGAAATGCCCTCTCATATTCGAACGGAACCTCCTGTGCTTCAATTTGTGCCCATTGCCCCTCATGCTGTCGCTGGGCACAACTGAAAAGAGACAGGCTCCATCCTCTCAAAGCCCTCCCCTCAGATATTTATACACACTGATGAGGTCTCTCCTCAGTCTTCTCTTTTCCAGGCTAACCAGGCCCAGTTCTCTCTCTCCACTCCATCATCCCACCCTAACAAGCTCTTCACAGCACACCCAGGCAGCACCAAACTACAAAGAAAACGCGGTGACAGCCGCAGGCACCCTGTGTGACACCCCACGACATACCTGGCCCCAGCTCTGCCCCTGTCAGGCCTATCACCCGACTGCAAACACAACCCTCTGGCAATGCCCTTGGCTTCTCACAGCCACTCCTGGTGGTGACCTTGTGACAGTCACCGCCTCTACAGCCACCTTCACCTGCTTTCTCACCATCTTTGTACAAATCCCAGCCATGTTCCCATTTGTTTCCTACTCTCAGTTCATGGCAGAGAAATCCAGCCTACGTGACGGCTCTGGCCGAGACAACTGACATCTGGGCAAGGGTGAAAAAATTAGCTGATGGGCAGAGGTGTGGTAAACAGCTCCCTCGCCAAGGAGAGAGAGGAATAAAGGTCCTGACCATCGTTTTCCATGTTCCCCCTCCGGGCTGGACACCACACGTACCGTTCTGCCCCAGCTGTGCCAGCAGGTTGTCCTCCTGGATCGCGTAGGTGGCAAAGTTGCTGCCCACGTCGATGAACGTGGGCAGCGAGCCGGTGGTGAGCCCCTTGATGCGCTGCATGGTGGCGGTGGGGGGATCAGCTCGGAAGCGGTAGAGGCGGGCATGGCGGGGCTGGGAGCTGGCCAGGTGGTGCAGGAAACTCAGCTTGTTCTCGTAGGGCAGCGGGCTGACCTTGGCTGGGTTAAACCTGGCGAACTCGAAACGGAGGGCATCGATGATGACCAGCACGGCCTTGGGAAAGCGCCGGGGCACCCAGCAGGAGCCTGGCGGGAGGCTCTGCTCGTCCCACGGCGGTGGCACGAGCGGGTCTGAGCAGGAACTGCTGTTGGCGAGCTCGATCCGGGTGAGCAGGAAACCGCTCATGAAGAGCCCGATACCAGCAAAAAAGAGAAAGCAGACCCAGGCCAGGAAGAGCAGCACCGGCCACCGCTGCATCCTGCGGGGAAGAACGGGTAAACTCAGACCCCTACGGCTCTGACAGGGCCAGGTGACGGCCACCCCGCCAGCACCCACCCCTTGCACCCTACTGCCCCTACAAACCTCCCCCTCCACGAACCCGGGGCAATGCCCCTTGTGCAGCCACCCCCCGGCACCCCACCTCCCCTCCGCCACCCCCTGACTCTCCTAGCCTGCTGCCTACCCCCTGCCCCCTCCCCTGCTCCCCCAAACCCTCTCCGCACCCCCAAACCCCCCTGACACCCCCAAACCCCCCTGACACCCCCAACCCCTACCACCAACCACCGCTCCCCCCACCGCCCCCCTGCCACCTCTCGCCCCCCAGCGCCCCTTCCCCGTGCCCCCACTCCCCCTGCAAACCACCCCGCCGCCCCCCAACCCCTCCCCAGAATCCCCCCACGTCCCTCCCCCACCGCTCCGGTCCCTTCCCCACCCTCCTCACCGCTCCGGAGCCTTCCCCCCACCCCCCGCCGCCGGCGCCCCCCGGCCTCGCTCACCTGCGGCCCCCGCGGCCCGGCCTCCGCCGCCCTCGGAAGCGCCCAGCGGCGGCGAGGCGAGGCGAGGCGGAGGCGACAGCGGCCCCCGGCGGCCGGGAGCCGTTCCCCAGAGCGGAGTCCTCCAAAAAGCCTTTTTTTTTTTTTTTTTAGGCAGCCGAGACGCTCCCCCGAGCTCAGCCAGAGCGGGGGCTTCGTTAGTTAAACTCAGCGCCACCGGCGGGGCTAGGGGAAAATCCCCGCCGCCCGACCCCTGCCTCAGCCCCGAAGCAGTCCCTTGGGGTCGCAGGGCTCCTGGGAGGTTTGTCCTCCGCAGCGAGCACGGCTCGGGTCCCCGACACTCTCCTGTGCTGCTCCCCTTCCCCTCCGAAAGGGCCGCGAGCCCTCGCTGCGCGCTGACACCCGTTGCCCCAGTACCCAGTGCACCCCGGTCCCTGTCCCCTTAGGATGGCAGCGACAGCTCGAGCCACCACGTGTGAGGTGAAACCCAGCCTGGTGCGAGGCTGCACGCAAATCCAGCCACAGGGACAGGCAGCCCACGGCCCCACACAGCAATCCTCTTGCAGATTATCCCGGCCCCCGAGTTGCTCGGGATGAACATCACCTCGTGCGGCATCCTTCCGTGTTGATACACAGCCCCGAGCACCACGAGGATGTGCTGCAGCACCAGTACTATTTATTACATGATTTAATCCAAATACAAAATTAGGGCCGAGGGAAGAAGAAGAGAGTCCCACTGGGGAGGGCAGCAGAACAGGGCTCTCCACAGCCCGGCAGGCCCTGAGCTAGTGTCCCCTCTCTCGCGGGTGCTGCGCTGTCGGCGTGTCCAGTGTCCTCCAGGCCCCGCTAGCTGGAGGTCGCCTGCTCTGCCTTCAGCACCTCCGTGCTGGGGGGCTGGGGGTCCCCGTGGGCTGGAGGTATTTCATCCTGAGTCTTCACAGCTTGCGTCTTGGTCAGCGTGGTGTATATGCCCAGGGCCTGCAGGGAATGAAAGAGACATCAGGGAGGAGAGACAACGCACGCTTACGGGGACTGGGAAGGCCCTGAGGGGCAGCGGGAAATGTCCATGCTGCGGGGCTGTGGCAACTCTTGACAGGACACACATAGGGCTGGGACAGGGCAGGTCTCACAAGGTAGGCAGGGCCCCAGAGGACTCTAAAGGGGCTTTGTTCGAGGTCCTGACGTTGCCGTGCTACACCACAGTATCAGACAGCCCCATGGGGGACTCCTGCCAGTGCACAGCGGTGCCTTCAGAAGCTGACCCAAATCCCTGTTCAGCCCTCTTTGGACACAGGGATGTAGAGGAAAGAAGCAAACTTCCACCTCAAAGAGACAGAAAGTCATCACTCATCTCGTATTTTTGCCAGCTTATTTTGGCATGTTAAGAAGGGTGCTGTCTCCTACAGCTGCAAGCTGGCTCAGGCCAGTCCCATAGCCAGGGGCTGCCACAACAGAGACCCTCCTGTTCCCACAGGACGCTGCAAAGCAGCTTCCCTAGCCCACACCTTCTATTTCACACCCACCCACTGGGCCAAATTCCTCCTCATGTCCACATCTCTTCTCTCCCAGCACCATCACCTTCCCCACAGGGGCTGTGACCTTCACCTCCCTCAGCCTCTGACGAGAGGCAGGGTCCCTCCTTTGACACTGACCTGTGCGACCATGTGGGTGATGTCGCCGGTGTTGGCTGGCAGCAGGACCGTGTTGGAGTCTTTGGCAAGCTTGGAGAAGGCGCTCACGTACTGCTCGGCCACAGAGAGGGAGGCAGCCGCGCTGCCATGCTGCAGAGAGACAGCCGAGGCTCATCAGGAAGGAGGCTGAGTCACGTACCACCGAGAGCTCAGCCGTGCCCGCATCCCCAGCCTGCCCCAGATGTCAGCAGAACTCTTCGCTAAGATGCCAGGGGGCATCTGCGAGAAAGCCAGGTGCCACCCCAGCTTTGGGATCACCTCCCCGTGCTGGCATCAAAGCTTTGGCTGCCCCAAGGAGCCCTCACTCACCTGCTGGGCCAAGGCAGCCGCCAGGAGCTGAATGGCCTCGGCCTTGGCCTTGGCCCTGACCAGCATGGCATTGGCTTCTCCTGCAACGAAGCACAGAACGCACATCAGAACAGCGGCAACATGTTTGCAAGAAGTGCATCAAGAAAATGTGGTGCATGCAACGCCTCCTTTTCCCTAACAATAGCACTACAATTGTTCTGCAACACCTCTCCGGCTGCCCCAGGCTGTGGGGAAGCAACACCAGCTGCAGCACAGCCTGAGGGTCCCAGCAGGGAGGAATGAGAGCTGAGGCAGCCGGGCTCACAGCAGTGCAATCCGCTCCCAGGGAGCATCACCCCTCAATACAGAGGGGCGCAGATCCCCTGGTGTTCAAGGCACGTTCTAGCCAAAGGTGCTACCAGCAGCTTTGTTGATTTGCTCAGCCTTCTCGGCTTCCGACGCCAGGATCTGGGCCTGCTTCTGCCCCTCAGCCACATTGATAGCAGATTCCCGCGTCCCCTCTGACTCCAGCACTGTCGCACGCTTCCGTCGCTCTGCCTCCACCTGCAAACACAGGTCAGATGCCTGCCTGCCATAGCCACTCTGGGGGAATCCCACCCATGGGGCAAGCGCAGGAAAGACACACTTCTACGTCCCTACTGTGCAAGTGCAACTTAGCAAAGGGTAAGAAGACAGCTACAAAACTCTGAGTGATCCCCAGCGAGGGCTGGTTCTGCTTCCCAGATGCAGTTTGCTGCAGCAGTGAGCACAAACCACAACACGCCACACTGCCCTGGTCCCGGGCATGCTGCTCACAATATACCACACTGACTCCATGTGGGGCACTTGCTGTAACGCCGCTGGGCACCACCAGCTCACAGAAACTGCTCCCAAGAGCACCCACCAGCCCACACAACCCTCCTCAGTCTGGTCCACATCTAACAGGCCAGCCCGCTTCCCCTCTCCCCTTCCAAGCCTGCCCTGGGCTCTGGCACTCCGTTTTTCTCAAGGGGAGACCTCCAGCTCTGGGATCTGCTTCCTGCAGAGCCCAGCAGGCCCCGGGGATTTTAAAGAGAGCTGGCAGAGCTTGCATGTACCAGGAAGGGGCCACCACTGCAGAAATAAGAATGGGAATTATTTACTCAATAGCTGTGTGTTCACAGACAAAGTGCCAACAGGCTTCCCTCCCTGCAGGACGGCCCAGAGTGCTGCCAGCTCTGGATGGAGAACAGACATGCTTCATGGAAGAGGAAACTTCCCTCTCGTTCCAGATCGCCCACCCAGAGAGCCGAACCTGCATCTGCATGGACTCCTTCACCCGGGGGGGCACGTGGATGTCCTTAATCTCGTAGCGCAGACACCGGATGCCCCAGCAGTCTGAGGCTTGGTTGATTGCATCCACTATGTTGGCATTGAGGGACTCACGCTCCTGGCAGGTACAAAAGAAACAGCAGAGAACAAAGGAGAGGTGCTTAGCATGAGACAGGGGTCGGAAATGAAACAGACACCTCATCTCGTCCAGAAAATCCCCAACTCTGGAAGTGTAGGGCAGGGCAAGACGCTTTCCACATCTCTCGGAGGGGTCACCCTCTCCTAGAAAGGGCAGTGCCCCAAATCGAAATTGCTGATACAAGCATCTGGTCTACACCTGGATACAGAGATGTCCCAGGAACACAAACGCTCCTGCTTCTGTCCAGTAAATGCAGCACAAGGGTTACAGCCCCCCTGAACCAGGTCAGCCAGGACACTCATCACTGGGCCTAAGCAAAGTGTAGCTGACTTGAGAGAAACACAGTCACGCCAGCTGGGTGTGGACATTGGCCAAAAAGATCCAAGGCAAGACCCATCTCCAAGGATTCACAAACAGGTTGATTGAAACAGAGGCCAGACGCCATCAAAGCAAAGGGCATGTTAGTGTTATACGTATCAGCCTGGCCGTACAGGCCCTGCAGGGTTTCGAGATGCTGCCAGACGTTGGCAGCGCTGGTATCCACCTTCCCTGCTCACCCGGAATACTCTGTCGAGGGAGAGTTTGCCAAGTTCAGATCTCATGGTGGTCTGGGCCAGCTGGGTCACGGCATATTCAGGATCCTCCACCCCGTAACTGGCCTGGGGAGCAAAAGCAAAAACAAGAGAGCCTGTGGTGTTGCTGAAAGGGATCCCGAAAGAGGCAAGGTGAGGAAAGGTTGTGCTAACATGAAAAACTGGCCACAGACACCCCCATCAACCTCCTCCTCCAAGAGAGCAGTCCCAGGGAACGCAACCCACCCGCTTGTGGAGCACAGCAAGCCCGACAGAGGCTGGAGCATGCATCTCAGAGAGAAGAAGGCCAGGAGAGGCTGGCCATGGTGGCCGGCTGTGTGAAGCTGCACACGCAGAGCCTGCAGGGCACCGCCACGGGTGCTGGAGGCTGCAAGCTGCCTCGTGCCTCCAGGGTCAAGCTGGGCCCCAGTACAGCAGGGACAGTACCTTGTAGGGGTCCATGACCCGCAGATAGAGCACTCCATCAATCTGCAGCGTGACGTTATCTGCCAGGAAAAGAATGACACATCCTGTTTACCAAAGCAGAAAAGAAAAGGCATGGCAGCCCCCCTCTCCCCTGACAGAATTAGCAGAGCTGGGCAGTCATTCCTCTCCTTCCTGTTGTCAACAGTGTGGCACAGAGAGAGGGATTAGCTGAAATAGATCTCCTTGTTTAAAATGCTTTGTAAGAAGGATCCCTACATTCTCTACAAAATGTCTCACTCTGACTTTTAAATACACCAGAAACCTCCAGGTGTCAAGATCAAAACATTTCATGCTGTAGCTATCTTAACAGGTAAAAGATTTAGGAAGAGGAAAAAAAAGAAACTTAACACTAGAGTTATAACAGACAAGTCCACCAACCAGATACAAAATTTTTGTATGTCATTTACAAAATCACAGGGAAGATTTTTCCTGGTTCAACACATGAAAACTTTTGAAATCTAAAAAATTGATTATTGCCTGCCGTATTCATCATGGCAAGAAGTGGAGCAGCGCAGAGGGGCACACGGGACGTCCAGGGGTTCTGCTGGTCATAGTGTCACGGGTATGGGCAAGTCTGGGTCCACAGACATTTCTTCTCAGAAAGAGCGGTCAGGCACTGGGACGGGTTGCCCAGGGAGGTGGTGGTGTCACCGCCCCTGGGGGTGTTCAAGGAAAGGTTGGACGTGGTGCTTGGGGACATGGTTTAGTGGTTGACGTTGGTAGTAAGGAGATAGTTGGACCAGATGATCTTGAAGGTCTTTTCCAACCTTAATGATTCTACGATTCTAGGAGTCTGGGACATTTCCTCTCATCCTTGAGCTGTCCGTTGTTCACCACAGATGCAGGGAAAGGGAAAGGGCAGGAGACAGAACCTTTTCCTTACCTAGGGTGACAGCTGACTGCTCTGGGACATTAATGACAATTTCTTTGAGACTCTGAACGTAACGAATCCGATCCAGCAAAGGGATGAGGAAATTCAAACCCTGCGAAAAAGGTGAGATCAGGCAGCTGAGCCCTGAAGCCAGGCAGAAGTTTTCCCACCCAAAGAGCTCAGACAACCTAGAGAGAGAGGAACAAACAAAGCCCAAGTACGCGACATGCTGCAGATGCTTCGGGCAGAACAAACGTGGTGAGTTTAGGTTTCTCACTGCTTTTAACACACAATTTTAAAGGAAATTAGTCTGCGGGCACCTAAAAGGATCGCAGCCTGACAGAATAAGCATGGCTGCTCCGACCATCTCCTGAATCCTCGTGCGAAGCACGCGCCTCGCCGCAGCGACAGCAACCTGCCAGGCCCAGAAGGGCAGAAAATCAGCTCCTTACGGGCTCGAGGATCCGGTGGAACTTGCCCATCCTCTCCACCACCCAAGCCTCCTGCTGCGGCACGAAGAGCACCCCGATGTTGACGGGCAGGCCGGAGTTCAGCCGCTGCGGTGCCGGGGCCAGCCACGCCGAACGCTTCAGCTGCTGGGCGCGCTGCGGGACCGAAGGCAAGGGATGGAGCCCAGCGGCGGGCGGGCAGCCCCCCGCCAGCCACCACCGCCCTCCTCACCCTCCTCCTCTTCCTCCCCCTGCTCCCCCTCCAGGCTCGCAGCCAGCACCCTCAGGGCACGCGTACTGTCCAAAGGGGACTGGGTCTGTGCACCACGGCTGTTCACGGGGCTCCCCCCGGCTCCGGAGCTCCCCCACAGCCCCTTCCCTCACCCCCCGCTTTATTCGTAGGGGGCCACAACCCTCCCCCCCCCCATCCCCGAGACCCTCCCGGCCCCCCAGCTCCGTTACCCCGCGGTTCTCCCCCACCCGCCGCCCCCCGACCCCTCAGCGGTGCCCGGCCCCGGCCGCACCCGCAGCAGCCCGGGCCCTGCCCGGCCCAGCATCGCTCCCTCAGCGCCGCCGCTCCCCGCCCGCCGCCCCGGAACCTCCCCGGGCAGCGCCGCCTCTTCCGGAGCCCTCCCGCCGCCTCCCGGCCCGCCTCAGCGGCCCCTCGCCTTGGTTCCCCTTCGTGTCCCTCCCCCGCCCCGCTCCTCATTCCCTCAGGGAAGCGGTGAGGCCGGGCTCGGTCTCCAAACGTTTATTAAATAAAACCCAACACAGAAGTACCGGTGCGGCGCTCCGGCAGGGGGGCAGCTCGCTGCTGAGGCGGCTCGCCCCCCCCCCCCCCCGTCTCTCACCCCACCCCAAATTTATCTCCCCCCACACACACGGCGACCCGCGGGGCTCCCTTGCTCCAGGCTGGCCCGGGTCTGGCCCCCTTCCTCTGTCATTCCCCAGCCGCAGGGGTGAGGGGATTCACCAGCACGCCCCCCCCACGATGTT
Organism: Anser brachyrhynchus; assembly: GCF_964034855.1. Lineage (NCBI taxonomy): Eukaryota > Metazoa > Chordata > Aves > Anseriformes > Anatidae > Anser > Anser brachyrhynchus. Next base: position 6,014,548 of record NC_137697.1, read on the forward strand.
TCAGCCACCACCGAGATGGCGCCCAGCGAGTCTCAGCCTCGCCACTGGCTTTTAACAGAGCCCCCCCCCGCTGACAACTCGGCCACCCGCTCCCTCCACAGGGGGACACGGCCACCCTTGCTGGCCCCTGGCAGCCCCATGGGGCTGGGGGTGCAGCCCCCGCTGTTTGGGGCCTCATCCCGCACCTGTAGGGGAAGAGCAGCGCCCCCGATCCTCCACCCCCCCAGTGACAATAAATACTAATAAATACAAACTTTCCAAACTTTCCACGCTTTCCGCTCGTGCCCCGGGGATGGGCACAAGCAGCCTCCCCCCTCGCCTCCAGCCATGCCTCCCAGCTCGGAGCAGCACTGGCAAAAGCCCTGGGCATGTCCCTGGGGTGCTGGGGCTGTCCCTGTCCCTGTCCCTCCTCCTGAAGCCCCTTCGGTGATGGCGGGGGGCACAGCCATGACATCAGGGTGGGTGAGGAGGTGGCAGCGCTTCATCTCTCCTTTACTCATCTCTCCCCGAAGCATGGGGCTGGGAGCTCCCCGGCAGCCCCGGAGCGAGGGAGAAGGTCAGGCCCAGGGCGAGTAGCAGGGGTTCCTTGGCATCTCCGTGAAAGATTTCAGTTCATAGGGGATCCCCGAGTCGACCTCGATCGACTTGCGGGAGAAAAGCAGCCGGATGTCGTCGTGAAGGTAGATCTTCCCCGACTTGGAGCTGTGAAACCTGGGAGGAGACTAGTGATAGGACTAGAGGGAATGGCCCTGAGTAGCACCAGGGAGGTTCAGGTTAGAAATTAGAAATTTCTTCTCAGAAAGAGCGGTCAGGCATTGGAAGGGGTGCCCAGGGAGGTGGTGGAGTCACCATCCCTGGGGGTGTTCAAGGAAAGGGTGGACGTAGTGCTTAGGGACAGGGCTTAGTGGGTGATATTGGGGGTAGGGGGGTGGTTGGAGCAGATGATCTTGGAGGGCTTTTCCAACCTTAATGATTCTGTGATTCTGTGGAAGAGCCTCAGACTTGCAAGCATGGGCAACACAGCCTCATCAGGAGCTGGGGACACAACTCCTTCCCCTCCTGTGGCCCCTGGTCAAAGTGGCCACGCTCTGTTTACCTTCAGAGGGACAGAGGTGGCTGTCATCAGGCAGGACAACAGCTCCCTGCAGCCCTTCCAGTGCAAATAGCAGCTGGTTCCTACTCCTCCCCAAGGCTATGGGGTCAGGCTGCCACCCCAGAGGGGGCTGCAAGTTTGGGGGAAGCAGGGACATAGGTGAAGGGGGTCTGGGAGCCCAGGACAGGTCTCCATCCCACCCCGTATGCCCTACCTCAGGTGCATCAGGTAGCAGAGGACCCTGCGGGGCGGGCTGGTGCCCGGTGGCTCGCTGGGGGCCACGGTGGCCCCTTCTTCCTCCCCCACAGGCACCAGGAAGATGCGGTGGCGCAGGAAGGTCATGTGGTTGGCCGGCATGTCCTGGAAGTCGTACGTCACCAAGAACATCTTCACCACAGTCTTGTTGGGGTTAAATAAGGTCTGGGGGTAGAGGATGGGTGGGTGGGGGGTCAGAGTGGCAAGGGCCCAGGAACAGATCCATAGGACAGGGCTGGGGTGTCTGGGGGCAACAACAGAGGACACAAGGGACCAGAAGAGTTGTCCTTGCCGCACACCAGCCCCAAGGGGCTTTGCCTGAGGCTCGGCTCTTGTCCAGTCCGTGTCCCTCACAGAACAACCAGCACAGGTCACTCAGAGCTGGCCCACAGCTACATCCTCTCCTCCCACCTCTACTCCCATGTTCCCATCCCATCCCCACTGCACATACACACCCCACCAGCCTCATCCTTCCCCACATCTCCTGCCCCCTTGTCTTCCTGCCAGCACCCTAGGGGTCCTGTGCTCCCTTCACTGTGCTTTCTTGGTGGCCATGCTACTCCTCTGCACAAAGATTTCTGGCTGCTGCCCCAGCTAAGCAGCACAATACCAGAGAAGCTGTGGCTGTCCCATCCTTGGCAGCGCTCAAGGCCAGGCTGGATGGGGCTTTGAGCAACCTGGGCTGCTGGGAGGTGTCCCTGCCCATGGCAGCGGGGTGGAATTAGAAGTTACTTCCAACCCAAGCCGTTCTAAGATTCTGTGATAATGGATAACTCCACCCCAGGGAGCAACAGGAGCCCAGCTACCACTCACCACTTGGATGGTTCCAGCTTTGGGGACACTGTAACCCTTCTTTCCCAAGGCCTCCAAGTCAATCACTCCCTGGGGCAAAATAAACAGCATGTGTGAGAGAGAGAGAGAAAAAGCCCACGGAAAGCCCAGCTGGGATGCAGCATGGGGCCAAGACCCCACTTTCTCTTTGCTTTGCAGGTTAACTGTTGCTCCTGGCATAGCTGGTGGTCTCCTCAGACGTGTGGCTGCTTGAGCCGAGCTCTCCAGAGAAGAGCAGCCCCGGAGGACATGCAGTGTCTGGACACAGCCCCTCACTCATCTCCCCCACGAGCCCAGCTCATGTGCACGTACCAGGAAAGGTGAGGGCGCGCTGTGTTCAGAGATGTCAAAGTAGGTGACGTCCACAGGCAGAGTGGCATGCTGGGGGCAGTAGGAGCCGCTGGCACCAATCTCTGCTGTGAACCCCTCGATGCGTCCTGACGGTGCAAAGCGCCCCTTCAGGATGGACTCCTGAAAGAGGAGGGAAGCGTTAGGGACTGGAGGCTGCCCAAAAGGGACCCTGGCTGCTTTTTCAGAGACAGATCCCATCCAGCCATAGGCGGCCTCAAACCAGCCTTCTGTCACGGAGAAGAACCTGCTGTTTGAGCTGTCCTGGCGGTGAGCAGCTGCCACGTCACACAGCCAACGTGCACGAGGCCATTGGTGACAAGCAACCCAGCCCCATACCAACTGCCATAGAAAGCAGCCGGCTCCCGTTGGGCTCAGCTTCTCCCAGCCCGATGCCAGCCCAGCCCGAGCCCTTGCGACCCACCTGCCTCCCCAGCAGGCCATCACCGCGTGGGTGCTGTTACCTCAAAGTTGCCCAGCAGAGCGTGGCTGACGGTGGTGGTGGCCCAGGGTGCTGCAGAGGAGCGGGTTCCCCTCCGGAGGCTGCTCCGGAGATGTCGCCTTGGGAGAGGAGAGCAAGAATCAGTGTGGGACCAGAGAGCACATCTCCCTGGGGGTGCAGATCCCTCTCCCCTGTTGGAGATGGAGACATGTCCCTCCCTCCACCCCTTTCCCTGGTAGAAGTTGAACCATTTTCCTAACCCCAGGAGCAGCCTCCCTCCACCCCACAGCCCGGAGTCTTGTGGAGGGGAGATGCCCAGGAACCCAACCCGACCCATCCGCCCCACAGCACGCTGTAGGGTGCTGGGATCGCTGCGCACCCCGGACCTGCTGCGAGGCAGGAGCCGCTGGGACACTCACGATTTGAGGCGCAGCCCGCTCTTCAGCCTCCTCCTGACCGCAGTGCAATCTGCAGAGCTCTGGAAGGGACATGAAACCAAGGAATGTGTTAGGGCACCAAATGGGGACTGTGCACCACCTCTTGCCCTGCCTCACATCCCTGCTGGGATGGCATGTGGGGCAGCGTGAAGCATGGAGAGGATGCAGAGCTGCCCAAACCCAGACCTGGCTGCCAGGGCAGGTCTTTCCCCTCCCAAAGTGGCTCTGCTGAGGAAAGTGGTGACAAAACCCTAGACAAGGGTGCAGCACGCAGCCTCCCACCCCATAAACCACATCTAAGGAACAGTAACACATACAACAAAGCTCCCTGGCCAGTCTGGGAGAAGTCCTATCCCAAGGCGATTCATGCAAAGTCTGGGCAAAGGGTCGGGCTGCCCACAGCCAGGCTCCTACAGCTGTAGGGTGGGGGATTAAAACCAGGGCCTCACTGCTGCTTCCTTTTAAAAGTGCCCCCCTTTTCAGGGGTTTTCCTTTCTGGAAGCCACACAAAGGGCAGCACAACACAAAGGGGTGATGGAGCTAGTTGGCATGACCGGGCTGGAAAACTGAGGGAAGCTGCTGGAGGACCTCACTCTGTAAGGGCAGTGCTGGGGGCAGCCAGGCTGGGGGACAGTCACCAAAAGGCCACGTGGACCGGGATGGAGCTGTGTCCCATGCACAGCGCATCCTGGCTCTGAGCAGCAACAAGCCAGGGTGCCTCCGCTTTTGTCGGATCGGTGGCAGGCAACAGACATGTCCCAGGGCTCGTGACTATCCACTGCGCTGTGGCACTGGGACAGGACAAGGCGCCGTGCCACCGTGGGCCATGTGCCCAAGAGGGACAGCTCTGGGTGTCTCCAGGCTGTTCCCTGCCTCCTCCCACCCCTCAGCGACGCTCACCTTGGCGGCGGGGAGCAGGTGGTTCCAGAAAGGGGCCCCCTTGGCGTCGGTGCTGCGGCAGGCTGTGGGCACCGGGTGGCACGGCAGGGCCCTCTTCTTCCTCGCCGGTGAGGACAGGCTCTCATCCTCGGAGCAGGAGTCGGCCACAACCTCACCAGCGGGCAGCAGCTTCCTTTTGGCCGGGCAGCTGCTGCCGCTGACCCGGCTGCTCCCGCAAGGCGTCTTCTCCAGGGAGCTCAGGCTGCCAGGCTCGGGGCTGAGCACTGCCTGCGGAGCCGGGGGCTCCTTGCACCCATTGGCCGCCACTGGCCATTCCTCTCCTCCGCTAGCCCTGCTGCTCTGAGCAGGGCTGCTCCCTGGCTTTTCTCTCCTCCCACCAGAGTCCAGCTGGGACGTTTGTGCAATATTGTGCAAATCAAGGTCAAGTAGGTTGTGGCCACTCGCCCGCTCCCCGTTCTCCCCGCAGTCCGCGGGCTGATCCCCCGGCGGGACGGGACAACCATCTCTCGTGTGCAAAGTACTGCAAGCGATGTGCTGAGGCCTGGAGGAGGAGGAGGCATCCTGCGGCTTGTCCTCTCTGCTGGCCTTGGGGCTGCGGCTGGGGCTGCCCTCGCACCGGTGCTCCACCACCCGCAGCCCGCTATGGGAGAAGTGCTGGGCAGAGCCGCACAGGGAGAGCTCCTCCACCAGCAGACCGTCCTCGAAGGTATCGTCATCCTCCAGGGCAGCCTGCCCGGGGCCCCTGTCGCACTTGCCGTCCACCCCCCCGCCACCCCAGTGAGTTCGTTTGGGATCCCGCACCCCCTCCGGAGTTCGCTGCTCGGGGTAGCCCCTCTTGACAGCCGGCCGGCTGCCTGCCCGCTGCTCCGTGCTCTCGGAGGAGCTGGAGAGATGGGAGAAGATGGAGACCTGGTAAACCTTCTGGCGTTTGATCTCCGTCTCGTTGTAGCCCATGAGGATGCCGTGGTGGGTGCAGCGCTGCGAGGAAGGCTCCAAGGCCGCCTCTCCGCTGGGTCGGGGCAGGCCGGAGTCCGCGCTGGGCTCCGGGGGCAGGGACGTCTCCGCGTGGATGTGCCGCATGGAGCCTCACTTGGCTGGGCCCCACGAGGAGCTGGAGCCAGGACAGCCCATGCAGCAGCAGGAGGGGGACTGTAAAGTGCCACAGGTGACGGTGAGAGGGCAGGGGCAGGAGCTGGACCCTCTCCCTCAGGACGTCCAAGTGAGCCCCCCGTTACGGGATGTGCTGCAGCGCAGCATCTGGAAAGAGAAGAGAGAGGTCAGCCGGGATCAGGGTCCTCGTCCTGCCTTCTGGAGCTGTGGGAGGTGGGCAGCCCTGCTCAGACCTCCCTCCCCGGGGACGGGAAGAGGAACCAGCCCGGTGTGGCTTCTGCAGGGAACCCCACAGCATCACCCACCTGCAGGATCAGCACTTCCCTCCCGGCCTGGGCACAGAGAGGAGTCTCCAGCTGGGCTGGAGGCTACAAGGGACAAGTCTGTACAAGTGAGGAGAAAGGGGCCTGCCCTCTGTCAGGGACCTGACGTGCTCGTGCTGCTCTGGAGCACAGGAGTCAGGCAGGTCAGACCAGTCCCAGGGGCTCTGGACTGTAATCACCCCTCTGGGCAACAGCAAACAGACCTCGGCGCACTTGCCAAAGAAACCAGCCCCAGCCGCATGCGCTAAAGGAGTCAGCGTTGGCTTCGAGGCTGCCAGCCCCACAGTGGGGACAAGAACTCCTCTGTGCAACATGGGGGAACCTGAATTATTGTCACAGTTAGCTCTGCCAGCTTGGACCAGAGTCCTGAAACAGCTGGATGGCGCCAGGGGCTGCAGAGCCCACCACGGGTACCTGCACCATCCATCCACACCATCCATACCACCCATCCCCGCCTGCTTCGAGGACTCAGCCTCCTTCATGCAGCACAAGGCTTCTATTTCCATTTTCAGGCCAGTTTCAGGGTTTTGAGAATCCTGGCCGTGAGCTGTCTGGCACAATAAACCCTAAAATGTCTGCAAGAGGAGAGAAGATAGGATGTCTGCTGAAAATTCACTGGCCCACTGAGGAGCTTCAGAGCCTGACAAACAGCCATTTGCCTGTCCCGGCAGCTCTCTCCGCTCCTGTGGAACAAAGGCTCGAGGGCAGGCATGCAACAGGGGAAGCAGTTCTCCAAGCAGGTCAAGGCCATCTGGAGACTGAGGCCACCAGTGGTATTTTGATCCCCGTTGTGATGGGGATGAGAAGGTGCCAGGCTGGGGTAGTTGAGGCCAGGGGCTTCAAGAGAAGCAACAAAAGGCGTCCCCACACACCGGTAGGTGCTGGAGGCCAAATGCCTAAACAGCAGCTTTGCTGAAAAGGCCCTGAGAGTCGTGGTGGGCACCAATTTGACCACAAGGGAGTGGTGTGCCCTTGCCACAAAGAGGCTAATGCTATCCTGGGCTGCATTATGTGGAACAGTGCCAGCAGGTCGATGGAGGTCAGCAGGTCCCCGCTGCTCAGCACTGGTGAGGCCACACCTGAGAGGGTCCAGCAAAGGGCCACTAAGATGATTAAGGGACTGGAGCATCTCTCCTATGAAAAAAGGCTGAGAGCTGGGACTGCTCAACCTGGAGGGGAGAAGGCTAAGCCACCTGGACGTGGTCCTGGGCACCCTGCTCTGGGTGTCCCTGCTTGGGCAGGGGTTGGACCAGATGGACCCAGAGGTCCCTTCCAACCTCATCCCCTCTCTGAGGCTGCGTAACCCCCATGCTGCAGCCCGTCCTGGCTGCCCCCACACTCACCCCTCTGCAGCAGAACCCCACCGTGCTCCGGATCAACCTCCCCGTCCCGCCGTGGGCTGTCGTTGGCACAGCTCGCTGAAGACACCTGCCAGCCAGGCACCCCCCAGAAGCGGCGTGGCTGCCGTGGAATGGCTCCCACCATCACGGTGTGCCTCCGAACCTCTGCGCCGTCCTCTCCAGCTCTTCAGTCTCCACAGCAGCTCTGAGGGCAAAGAAAGGGGGAGATGGAGGGCTGGTGAGATTCAGAGGCTCACCAAGAACAGGGCAGGAGGCTGGAATCACGGAATGGTTTGGGTTGGAAGGGACCTTAAAGATCACCCCATTCCAAGCCCCGTGCCATGGGCAGGGACACCTCCCACCAGCCCAGGTTGCCCAAAGCCTGGTGCTGCCTGCCCACAGGGTCAAACAGGCAGAGAAGGCAGTACTGAAGTTCAGCCTCTCCCAGATCCAAAGGTCACATGAATCTATAGGTCACCTCAGGCAGTATTTTCACTTTACTTTCCATTTAAGCCACAAATACTTTAAGCTAAGCTGTAAACTCTCATATCTTGCTTGTCCTTTACACCCCTTTTGCTCGCCTTCCTGCATGAAAACCTGCGTATAGGAATAGATCCCTACTTCTTTTTGGTGATCATTCCATGGCCTGCCTTCCAAGACGCTGCAGATCACCGGCAGCCTCTGGGCTTCCAGCTAGCCACCGGGCTCATGCCCGTACACCCCATCTGCCCACAGCACAGGACGCTTTCTGGCCATACAGACAAGGAAAAGGGCTTGAAATTGCTTTCCTCTGGTAAGAGATTCATGGCAGGGATGGCGGAAAACAGCAGCCTCACTACCCTGAGCACGATGCCCTCCCATCAGCCTCCCCCAGAGCAAAGACAGCAATCCTTCCACGTGCACAGCACTCACCTGCTCAGAGGCACCCTTGATGTGTGAAGTAGATTTGCAGATGCAACACAGCTCTGTTGTGGTCACGATCCACCAGCACTGCTGCTTTGATGCCTGGAAGAGGGCAAAGAGGAGAATTAACCCAGGCAGCAGCTCATGGTGCAACACAGCAGGCAGGAGCCTTTGGGCACCTCCATCCTCAGTCCCTCTGCTATGGGGCTGCTCAGGAGCTTTGCAGTCCTAGGAAGCTTTGGGTGAAGGAGGAAGTGCTGCCCACCGCTGGGGACCGTGCACCTCCCTCCCCATGAAGCCTCAGCCATGGAGCTTCCCTCCAGGCAGCCACTGTCTGTGCCCTCTTGAACAATCTGACCACGAGCAGTGCTCTGAAAGCTGGAAACAGCAGGGCCAGGCACATGAACAAAATCCCTGTAGGGATGCTCAGAGGCACCAAACACCCCATTGCACCTCCTTCTGGCACCCTGGTGCAGCAAATTCTGCATTGGTACAATGAACATGTGGCCTGACCTTGGCTGCCACAGAAAACATCCTGTTCCCTCGTTACATTTCCAGTAAGATTTGCAATTAGTCCCAGTCTCCGAGAGCAGACCAGCCCAAAAGCCACCTCCATCAGAGCCAGGGGAAGAGCACCACCAGCGTGCAGCCAGAACAGAGATGCAACACGCCAGCTCCCACAGATCACTCACAGCAGGACAAGTCAACGCTGCAGCACAACCACCCCCCTGGTCTGAAGCCTCGACAAAAGCTCTTTGTAAAGCTCAGCTCCTCCTGGCACCCTGCAGGAAGGCCGGCAGAGGAGCATGTGGGTGCCTGCAGCCACAGGAGGACATCACAGCGTTGGCACACTGTGCTCTGCCTGCCTGGGATGGGGAGAGCTCTCACCGCAGGTAGCTGCTTCCCTCCTCCATCCTGGGGCAGATCTGCACCATGACTTCCATGGCACGCCTGGCCACTGGGAAACAAAAAACCGGCGGCAAGAGTCAGCATGGGGCGGCGGGAGAAAGCCACATCCTTCCTGTGCGTGTCCACGCAGGACAAAAGTGCAGATTCAGCCTGCGCCTTTCTTTCTCTGACCCACGCCCCTCTGCAGCCACAGCCCTTCCCAAGTCCTCAGGCAGGCAGGCTGAGCCCTTTGCTCCCCAGAGGCAGCTCCCTTGCAGGAGGAAAGGAGTCTATCAGGAGATGCTGACACCACAAACCTGTCCCAGCCGAGATCTCCACGCCAGTCACCGGGCAGCAGTGTGCACCCCCAGCCTGAGTGGCTGCACCTTGTTTTGCCAACCCAGATGCTGCTGCCAAATGCACCGTGCAGGGAAACACCAGGATTCCCCAGCCCACCCCCAAAAGCACCTTCAAGTACACCTAGGACCCCCTCACATGCCCCGCAGCTGGGACAGGGAGCAGCAGGAGCACAGCACTGCTCCTTTCCTGAACACATTGGGAGGGACGGGCCCCTTACAGCACCCAGCTGGAGCCTACAGCCCCTCTACAGAGCAACACAGGGACCCCAAACTACCGCACCTACAGCAGGGACAGGGAGACATCACCTGGACATCTCTCCCTTCTTCTTCCCCCAGAGCCAGGCATCTCCGGAGCCCTGCTTCTGGCAGCCCGGATGGGACAGGAGCAGGTCTGGGTCCTCCCCAGCCCCGCAGAGCTGTACAGGTGCCACCCGGGGCTCCCTGTGCCCACACCAAAGGTTTGGTCCCTCCTAAGCCCAAGCAGCTGTGATTTTGCTGGTGTTTTGGCCCACGCCAGTGCTCTAAGATAGGACTGAATGGGCTTTGCCTGCAGGGGGAAGCCTGGCAAGAGCTCCTCCTGCTCTCTGCCCTGCTCACACCAAGCTCCCAGGCCACTCCAACAGTAATGGGGCCAGCAGGGCAGTCATCTGCCCCAGCCCAGCATCCAGACAAGCAGGATGGCTGCTGTGTGGCAGAGCTCCCCCTGTACCAACCACATTTTGAAGGAGAATAAATTCCCTTCTGCGGTGCTGCGGTGCCACCAGGGTCACAGCCCTGCTGTGGTTTGGCCAGAGTCTCCCCGCACCAGGATCCAGAGCTTCCCCTTCTTCCCCCAGCCTGGCTAGACCTGGGGAAGGGCAGCTTCGGGGGTGATTTGGGGGCAGGACGGGCAGAGCATTGGGACAGGGGTACCTCACACCAGGGAGAGGAGAGCAAGAGCTGTGCCCAAAAGGACCCAGTAGGTCCCCAGCAGGGACCCACGCGGCTTCCCAAGGCCAGCGAGACAAGGGGACACATGGCCAGGTCTGAGCACCGCTGCCTGGGGCAGAGCACCAAGACCGTGGGCTGGCACGGATGAGAGACCTTCTTGCACCTTTTGGACAACAAAAACAATGCCAAGCTGGTGTTTATACTGCCTTCTGCTCCCTGTCCTGGGAAGAGCCGAGGAAACCCTTGCAGCCTCCCTGGGTTCAGGCAGGAGAGGGGCTGGCATTACAGGAGGGCAGAGAATCACCCGCGGTACGTGCAGAGCACGAGGCAAGAGAAGAAGCAACGGAAACTGCTGGAAAGTGACTGCCTAGAGGATAAGTCAGGGCTCTGCCAGTCCTATCTGAACCCAGAAAAAGGAAGAAAACGTAACCACTGGACGTGTAAAGCCACAAGGTCCTTGGCACACGCTGAGAGCGGAGCCTGAGAAGCGCCGGCAGGCAGAAAGTTCCCATCACATGCCCGAAGGACGGCAGCACCAGCAGCAATGCTGCCGTCAGAGGATGGTTTCTCTGTGGCCTGCAAGATCAGGTGCATGGCTGTCAGCAGGGATATGGACAGGCGAGGCTGGGGACCACTTCCAGCACCATCCCTGGGCGAGGCGGCAATCCTGGAGAGAAGGCAGTTAGAGAGGTGCTGCCGGAGCAAATGGTGCCTGAAGGGAAAGATGAATGGGCTTCAGGCTGGGGAGGAAGGAGCTCACGCTTGGTGGAAAGGAGGGAGAGGGGAGGAGAGAGGGTGCAGAGGGAGGGAGCATCCCTGCCCCGCTGCAAGGGCAAGCCCTGCTCTCGGGGGCTCTGAAGGAGGCCCGCTGCTGTGCCAGATTTACGCAGCTGCAGAGCCTCGCTTAGTGCTGGCCCCTGTGCTGATGGCAGGGAGGAAGCCCCAGCCCAGACGGGAAGAGGCAGTGCCCAAATCAGGAGTGCGAGCTCCTGGAAACCGCCAGGGACAGCACCAGGGACAGACCCCACGCCTCCCTCTGCCCAATTGCACTGTCCCTCCCTCCCTCCCAGCCTGCAGGAGGGGACACCCTCCCAGCGCATCGCTGCAGGGTGACAGCACCCCCCCGGGACAGAGCTCCCAGGTGCCCAGATGCCCCCCGTCCCCGTCACAGGCTGGGGTCTGCCCCACGGTGCCTTCCCCATCCCCATCCCCACAGGCAGGTGCCATGGGAGGCTACGTGGGGTCCGAGCCCTCCCGCTCAGCCGAGCCGGGATAACACAATGAGAGCTCCCCCGGGAGCTTGGGAAGCCCGCAGGCTTTACCCCTGCACCACCTGACGCCCCGCACCCGGATCTCTTCCAACACCTTGCCTCGGCATCAGCGATGCTGACAATAGCCTGCGGCTGGGAAGGGGGCTGGCAGGGTCTGCAGGCAGATACTACAGGCGACGGCCACCTGTGTGTGGCTTTCCCCCCTGCCCAAACCCCGTCCCCGGCAGCCTCCCCTCCATGCACGGCTGCCCCTCTCCCCCAGGAAAGCAAGAGTCAGAGAATGAAAGGCAGCTCAGCACCCGGCAGGACCATCGGGCTGCTCTCCAAAGCCGGCAGCACCCCCTGCCCACCCAGCCCAGCAGGCTCAAACCTCCGCGATGCAGCCTACGGCGTCAAACCGGGAGCCCACGAAACCCGCAGCACGCAGAGCGGGGAAATCCCACGCAGCAGCAGCCGCTCGGCTCACCGGGAGGACAGCCCAGGTTGAGGACAGACCTTTGTCTCTGCCTGCCTGTCTCGCACGCTGGCTGCTGGAGGAGGAAAAGGGGGGCGGTGGGGGACAGCGAGCAAAGATAACACCCCTAGGAGGGATGTCACACTCACGTTAATCACTTGGAATTCCAGCCAGCGCAGACCCGGGCGCTGCAAATATGGGCAGCAAATGGAGATGCTCAAAGCTCTGAAATAATTGGATCCTTTCACAAGAGCCGAGCCCAGAATCCAGCACAGGAATTCAGTCCCCGCTGGAAGTCGGGAGATCAAATACGCGGAGAGGCAGGCGCAGCACACGCAATCCTCAGCCACCGCCGCGGGATCCGCAGCCCCCCGCGCCGCTCTCCTCTCAGGTGTCTGCCCAGCAGGAGTGATGGCACGGGGAGGACCGCGACGGCGAGCCCCGCGTGGAGCCCAGCTGGGGACCGTCCCCTCCCCATCCAACTTACTCCACTTGTGGCAAGGTGCAGAAGCGCTGCCAACGAGACAGGAGGTTTATCGGAGGAAAGCGGCGGCCTCGAAGCCTTGCTCGGCCAGAGGGGCAGCCCATGGGAAGGAGACCCCCGGAGCCGCCCGCCAGCCCCCGCGGGGCGATGCGCAGCCCAGCAAGCTTGGCAGCCCACGTCACGTCCCCGGCGAGACGCGCTCACGGCACATGCAGGCTCCTGCTCAGCGCCTCAACGGCGATGAAAAGGCACAGAGGCTTCTGCCAGAAAACAAAGAGGCAGCGGCAGCAGAGCTGGGGGTGGGGAAAACTCTCCGCTGCCCAAGAGGATCCCTGCGGAGGCAGCAGGATGCTGACGGGCTGCACCGCAGCTACTCACCCCCGCGAGCCCACCGTGGCACCCGCTCGCCCGGCGGAGGGAGGACGGAGGGTGGGCCAGCCCCGGTCCCCTCCCCGAGGACGTGTGGGGTGGGAAGTGCTGCAGGACGCAAGCCAGGCCCAGGACAACAGCTGGCCACAAGGGGAAAATTCCTCCGGGCTGGCTTCGCTTCGTCAAACGCCGTGTCTTTCCACCTCGGGGTAACCACCGCTGTGTGCCACCGCTCCCGAGGGGAAAGTGCAGCCAGCACCACGCGTGCAAGTTTTATGGCAAGGAGAATTTGTGGAGTTCAGCACCGTGCACACTCCGGAGTTGACCTTGCGGTGGTGGTTACCCCGGGGTGACAAAAGAAGTGCCACCCCACACAGGGACACAAGGGCAGGCGCCCTCCCTGTCCCCTCGCTGGTCCCGTGGGTGGCAGCCCAGGGAGCGGGGACTGCGGCCGTTGTGTGACCGCACAGACTGGTGGCTCTGTCCCAGACCCCGGTGCCAACTGGAACCGATGGGAAATTTCCCACTGTTTGTGCTTACAAAGCTCGCAGGATGGCTGCAGGAAGCCACATGGGTCCTGGCAAAGGGCAGGGACCACGTCTGCTGAAGCACAATGGCCATGACCAGGGCACCTACGTGCTGCCACGTGTTCAGCAGGACACTTGTCCAAGGGAGGCATCCGCCAGCTCCAAGCAGGACTAGGTCGTCACCACGCTAAGTGAAGCACAAACATGAGGATTAACAGTCCTCTCGGCCTGACTATCTGATGTGCCAAGAGGAGGAAAAACACCCTGGGGTTGGTTATTCTTGCATCAGAAGCCCTGGGGAACTCTATCCTGACCTGCTTAACTTGACCCTAAAGGAAAGGCAAATCACTTACTGTTAACTCCCATCCTGTCCGCTCCCTTTCGCAGGGCAGCATGACCTGAGCGGGCTCCTCGGTGCTGCGTAAGCCCCTGGCAGAGTGCTCTGGGGCTGGGGGCTGAGGCTTTGCAAGCTGGGGGATGTCAGCACGGCAATCAGTGGGTGATGGAAACCTCTTTGCTCACACCTCAGCTGCCCCCTCTTTTCTCCCTCAGTCAACACCCACCCCCGGCCACCTCCGCACACAACCACAGCCGTCCACCTTCCTCCTCACCGTGCCCTGACTCCCTGCAACCACCCACACTGCCTGATCCCGCATCCTCACCTTCCCCACATCCTCTGCCCGGCAGCCTGGCTCTGCATCCCCTGCTGCATGCTGATTTTCACTCTCACCCCACATCCCTGTCCTCCGCAGCCATCAGACCCTGTTTAGGTGCATCCCCCAGCGTGTCCCCCGTATCCTCAGCTCCTTACATGAGCCGTGTTCCCTCCTGATCTCTGCAGCTCGCACCATAGCCCACACCAATCTCCCCACGTCCCCTACTGCCGCCCTCCTACAGCCCCACCAGCCTGAGCCTCCTCACACACACCCCACCAGACCCAGTGACGAGTCCCCAGTTGGCAGAGCCCCAGCAGTGTCACCTTCCCCTACCTGCCCTGCTGCTCACCACGTCGCAGAAAGTCACGGAGATGCTGCATTACCCGGAGCAACTCTGGGCGCAGGTGTCAAAGCTACAGATTGGAAGATGGAGCAGGTGAAGCGCCTGCGGTGAGGAGGGCAGAAAGGATTGTGCACGCAGCGCTGACCCCGTGGGAAGCGTCCTTGCTCGCCGCAACCCCTCTTGCGATACACTTCCTTTTACCGTAAGAGCCCTCCAAGGGAGGTGCTTGGGCACCGGCACCCGGCTCGGCGTCACGAAGCTGCAGCCTGCAGATAAGGCGGCAGCAGCTGCAGGGACATCCAGCATGTCTTCCACTCCCCGTGCTAGACGTCTACGTGGCACAGGAGGAGTAGATACCACCTGCACCCCCACCTAACTCATCCCTTTCCAGCTGCGATTTAGGAAGTCTCAAGGCTGTGAAGGCCAGCGCAGTGACACAAGCTGGGAATAAATTCAGGGTGAGGCTTTGGAGGTGTTTGACTGTAAAGAACTGGATGTGTCCAGGAGGGCTGCTGCGAGGAAGGGGCATTTCCACCATGAATTCAACGTCCCGTGTCTTGTCAGGGAAAGGCAAAAATCTCTCCTTCCAGTGAGGACTGAAGATAAGAGAGAAACTCTCTGCTGGCATTAGGAAAAGGGTGCCACAGTTGTCATCTGAACACTCCCCACTGTTGCCCAAGCAAATACACGAGTTCACAAGCCTCTTTGAAGCACAACAAGAGGGCCTGGGATGCCTGCTTCCAGGCATACTCAAGCCAGTGGGGCAGCACCACCTCCTGCTTCACCCCATGGAACCCCCGAACCCCTTGGTCCACAGCCCCAAACCTCCAGTGCATCCTGCAGCTGCATGCAGTGGGGACGGCCTCGGGACGGAGGTGTTGGATGGAGATGGCAGCATTGAGGGCACCAAGGCCCATGTTTTGGTGGCAGAGGACCTGCCCAGGGGCTAGCACCAGCACACCGGCAGGTGCAGCCTGCAGGGACCGCACAGCACTGGGGCGCCTGCATATCAGCATCCTGCATCATCACTGGGGTGACAGCAAACAGGGCTGGGTTCAAGACACAGCCATGTCAGACAAGCCCCCTGCACAAGACACGAGTTCCCACATCTGTCCTTACAACACGAAGACCCCCCCTAAGCAGTCTGTGGCTTGCTGCGCTGCTACAGCTCAGAGATCTCAGAAAGCAGCTTAACCATCACCAGCAGGTCCAAAACACCAGCCCTGGTGGCAGCTATGTCACAGGGGACACAGACATCCCCCCATATATGATGTTCATCGGGAGACCGCGAAGGAACCGAGAGCTCTTCACGGACCACCAGCCACCAGCAAGTCCCCGGCCACGCAGTGACTTACCCACACAGCTGGGAAGAGATTTCAGGGGCCTGTTGGCTCAGATCAGTGGACCCCGCTGCTCCCGATGCGTGAGTGTTATAGCAGGGACATCCAAGTAACGCAACAGGACCCAGAGCAGGGTTGAGCAACAAGCAGACGGCACGGAGAGGCGGTCAGGGGAAGGGAGCGCGCAGCGCTTGCACTGAGTCGCAGCCCAGCAGCAATGAGCCCAAGGGAAAGGCTGAGATGAGCAACTTAAGAAGGGCGCTGGGGACAAACGCGGGCTCATGGGAATGTCCTAGACCTTGAAAACCCACATGAAAGTGTCTGGAGAGCCTAAATGCCAGGGGCATCCTCTGCCAGATGGGGAGGCACATGTAGCTGTTGCTGCAGGTCAGCTCTGCCCAGGCTATACGCAGCCCCCTTTGCTCTGTTACTCTTGCAGACAGGACAGGGAAAGCACTAAAAACCCTTTTGGCACTTGCACGCGGGACTCAGGCTTCTGGAGCATCAGACAGCAGGGTCAAAGCTAGGAGACTCAATAAATCGCAGAGCGAAGCTGTTTCTGGAGACAAGGCTGATGAAGCTGCCAGCAGCCAGCCTCGCAGAAGGACAGGATCAGGAAAAGAGCAGCCATGAGAATAAAAGGCTGGCAAAGAAACAGAAAATACTGGGAGCAAGTAATTCTTTCCAGACAGTCCTTTGGGCTCATCTCAGCCTCCATCTGCTCCCTATCTGCTTGGGATGGTCAGGCAGCTGGAGCCTTTAAAAAGACTACTTTAAAAAGACTACTGGTGACTTCCCCCTCCAGTTGTCACCGTCTCTGGGCCTGGGTCAGGCACCATGGGGAAGATAACCCTGGAGCCCCTCCAGCTGTGGAGCCGGGTGCTGGCATCCACTCCAGGCCCCGAAAGCACGAGCATCCCCCTGCAGACCACAGCTCCATGCTCCCAGAGGAAAAGAGTGGGTGGTTTATCACCCTGTGCTTTACTGCTGTGGTATCAGAGACTGGCCTTTAATGCTTGAGCAGGGAGGGAATAGCATGGTGCTCTGGGGAGAAGGGTGCTCCAGCTGGGATAGGTAGGGGTAAAGCAATGAGCTGGGCGATGCTGCAGCACCTCTGTTCCCAGCACTGCAGGTACCGCATGGCTGAAGTGAACCAAGCCAGGAGAAGGGCTGGTGTTTGCTGTGCCACGGCCAGGGGATGGACAAACAAACCTCCGAGCCCTCTGTGCACCTACAACCACGTCAGCCCAACAGACCGTGAGCTGTTACACTGCTAGGTGCCCCGAGGGCTGCAGGACCAGGCAGCGATGCAGGTAGGAAGGGACCTCACGGTCCAATCCTGCTTGGAGCAGGGCCAACCTCGAGCAAGTCACTCGGGGGCTGTCCCTGCCGAGGGCTGAGGCTCTCCGAATTTGGAGATTGCTCCCCCTTCTCTGGGCCCTGCTCCAGAGTTCAACTGCCCTTGTGGGGAAATATTTTTCCTAATATCTAATTGGAATTTCCCTTGATGCATCTTGTGCCGCTGCCTCTTATCCTGTTCCTGGGCACTTCCCAGGAGAGCCAGGCTCCGGCTTCTCTCCAAAGCCACACCAGGCAGCTGCCGACAGCGGTGACACCCCTTTCCCTCTCCCAGGCTGCACAGACCTGCTGCTCTGACTGCTCCTCTCCTGTCCTCCAGCCCCTCATCACCTCCACGGCCTCATCTTTGCTCACCCCAACATGCCTGGAGCCCAAAACCTCCCAGGCAGGAGGAAGCCCCGCAGGAGGAATGGGGCAAAAGGTTAATCTGCAGAGACTGAGCTCAAGGGGCTGAGAAGCTGGCCAGCAGGAGGGAGCTGTCACCCGTGGCAGGGAGGCACACCACCACCTCCTGCCCCAGATGGAGCCTCCTGCAAGCAGGCACAACTCAGCAGCCTGCCTGCCCTTCCCTTCCCCTCCTCACCTCCAGCAGGCGATGGACACGACACAGGGCCAGGGCTCCTGGGTGTCTCTGGAGGATGCTGGCGCCTGTTGATCTCCATCCCTCCCAGCCAAGGGTAAAACCAGGCAGGACAGGAGGTACCTGGAGCCAGCTGCAAGCCTGTAAGACCTTAGGGATGTTGAAACAAGAGGCTCCCCCAAACACAGACCAGCGGGGGGTATTTTCCCTTCAAATATTTGATCCGTGTCTCTGGTTGTCAGAGATACCGAGTACCTATTTCAGCACCTGCTGCAAAATACCTAGGTGGGAATCCCAAATGCCTGCTCCAGGAAGCTTAGCCCTAAATACACAGTGATTTGCTTTCACTGCTGGCCCTACTTCCATCGTTCCAATGGGGAACCTGCCCTCAGCCGTGACGAGCAGGACCACCAGGAGTCAAACTCAGCAGAGACCAGCTGGGCTAAATAGAAATTAAACAGCCCAGAGCTGGAGAAGGTGAGCAGCCATCCACGACCCCCCGAGGACACCCCCCAGGGTCTGCAGCAGTGCCGGAGGGGCACAGATCCCACAGGGGATTTCTGCAGCTGTGGCCCAGATCTGCACAGCATCCTCCCCAGCCCAGCTCTTCCCCCTGGCTTAGCACAGACCTACCTCTTAGCCCTCTCTGCCCCAGCAGGGACCGTTCCTTTTTCCATCCTGCCTCTCCCGTTCTCTTAGTGTGGAGGGGAAGGTTACTGGGCAGGATCCGGCCAGGACAGAGACCTGCTCAGGTTGCCCAAGGCAGCTGCACGCCCCACTGAGTCCCGGGACAAGGATTCACCCTGCTCACCAGAGGCTGGGATGCCCTGACATCGCCTTGCTCCCCTGCAGTGCTCGTCTCCGGTCCTTCTGGCAGTGCCTCCAAGGACACGGACACGTACCGGCAGTGAGACATGAGCAGGGACCCGGTGCAGTGCTCACCCAGGCCCAGCGCAGCACACGGCCGAGCTGAATCCTCCCCCGCCTCCACCGCTCTGCTTCCAGAGCCCTGAGGCTCCCCCAGCTCCTGGGGGTACCTGGCACGGGCTGCCAGACCTTTGGGCTCCCCGACAGCCCTGGGACAGCACCTGCCTTCTGCTTCCCGCTGACTCACCCCCCTCTGACTCACCCCCTCCTCCTGCCTGACTCACCCATTTTACCACAGCCGGCTGCGGGCGTCAGGGCAATGCCACAAGCTCCGTGAGGCAGCAAACAGGGCAGGGGAAGCGGTGCCAAACCCCCCTCCTCCCGCAGCGCTGGCTCGAGGCCACGTTGGGGCGGCGGGGCCAGCCAGGAGTGGGAGCGCTGCCATGCGCGAGCACGGCCGAGATAAGGAGCGAGGAGGCTGGGGGTGGGTTTCCTCCGGGCTCCGAGGCTGCCTTCCAGGAAAACCCGGTGGTTTTATCAGCCCTCTGGCAGCCTGACCCCACCTCTGGCTGCTGGAGGGACACCCGGCGGACCTGCCTTGGGCACAGCCCGATGTGTGTGCTCCCGTGCTGCACCTCTTCCCAGTTTGGCTCTGCGGGGTGGAGAGCTTCCTTGGCTGACCTCAGGCTCTGGAAGGGACCGAAGCAGCCAGAGGTGACAAAAGGCAGATCGCCCATCACTGCTCCTGCTGGGGAGCAGCTCTGCAGAGCAGAGCACATCCATCAAGGAGCGTGCGAGAGAGAGCAGGCACGCAGGGAAGACACGGATCCGTGCACACGCCTGGGCTGCGGAGCCGTGCCTCTCCCTGCTGCAGCCTCATGGATCCATCTCCCACTGAGAAAATCTGCCTTCTCAGGGCAAAGAGAACCAAGACAAGCCCCACGGCTTCTCCTGCAGGCTCCCATCAGGATGCTTTGCTCCCCAGGGTGCCCCCAGGGGCAGCAGTGTGGGAGATGCGCAGTGCTCACCGTGTGCTATCAGCACGGCCAAAGGCACAGCCAACACCGCGGTCACGGTGCCACCAAGGTCACAGCACCGGGTAAGCACCTGAACAAACCAGCAGCCACCAGCAGGACAGGCCCAGCAATTTAAACGCATGTGCTGAAAGCAGGTTCTGAAAAGAAGGGCTTCCTGATAAGCCCTGGGGAGGCTAGGAGAGCACAGAAAACCTACACGAGATTTTAAACAAGAACGTGCCCAACATGCAGGGGCACTGCTTCAATCTGAGACTGATGGCAACAGTGTCCTGATGGCGCCCCATTTGTGAGTAACAGAGGTGTAACACCACAGCACCCTTCAGCCAGGCTGGGGAGAGGATCAGAGGGGAAGCAGCCACGCTGCTCTCAGTTCTGACATCCCTCCCACGCCAAGGGATCCCTTTTAACTCTCTTGTGCCCCCCCTTATGCAGCCCACGTGGCTAAAGAGTGACAGAGCATCCCTTCAAAGTACAGTGACAGTGACCTTACTGCCTTGAAACAGTGCACATCAGGGCAGCAAGCTGGGAACTGTCAGCAGAGAGATTTATTCACCCACCTTTAAGTCAGTGGCATGGTTCTGCTGCTCAGGTGACGTCAGGGCAGCGTGAGAAGTGAGGATTTGGGGCAACGACAGAGGGAGAAGTTCAGGCTTTCTGAATGCAGATGCTAAGCAGCGAGAAGTACGTGAAGTTGATGCTTCTGCTGAAACGGTTCCTGTTAACAAGGGCAGGCACACGGATTGCTAGTCTGACAATGAGCCATCTACCAAGGTCAACAGAGGACATTTACCATCTCCAGGAGCCCCAAACCAAGCCTTTCATTTCTGGGTTCCCCTTCCCACAGTGGCTCTGTACTCCCCACATCTCCCTTCACAGTGACTGAAAAAAACAGAGCAGCCACAAGGCTGCTAACTTAGCTGGTGGCTGCAGCGACCCAGCCAGAGTAGCCAGCACGAGGACAGAGGCTGTAACAGAGCCGGTTCCCCTCCCAGCATCTCCTCTTGCCGGGACTCAGGGAGATGAAATAGCTGGAGCTGGCACCCAGCACTCATGGAGCATTCCCTGGGACCACTTTCCATCTCCTAGACAGAGCCCAGTGAAGCATCAGCCCTTTGTTCCAAAAATCACATCCAAGGTCATCCGATCCAATGTAAGGACCAGATGTGGAATTTCTTTAAATAAAAGCTTAGATTAGGGAGCGTACCCGTGGCGAGGGATGGAGTTGAATGGCCAAGCGCCTGCTAACCCAGCCTGCAAGTTTTAAGGACAAAGCTTCCTTTTCTGGTCAGTAACACAAATCCGAGTTTGCTAAAATTGGAAAGCCCACCGTGTGGCTTGCAGCTGGCGCTCACCCTTCCTGCAAGCTGCAAACCCCTATTGTCTTGGCAGCCCCGACCAAACCTCCCTGTGCAAAGGGATGCTCTTGTTGACTCAGCACATCCTGCAGCCCTCCGTACACATCCTGGGTGGGCTGGCTCGCACCGGCCGAGGCTCAGGATGGAAACAAGCTGTGCTCTCTTCCCACCTTGCTGTGGGAAGGGAAGTGGAGGTTTCTGCCATCCATCCCTTCCCTTGCTTCTTCTGCTGGTCCCTCTGCTGCTGTGCCCCACAGGGCACCCAGCGCAGATGACGCTAAGCAGGGAGGCCAGGATAGGAAAGCAACCAGGCTTAGGCTTTCCTGCTGAACTACACGTGCAAAAATCCACTTTTAGCCTGGGCAGGCATATAAAAGCCTTCTGACAAAGCAAAACATGCCTGCAGGCTCCCTTCTGCATTTTGGAGAGGGCCTCCCTCGCAGGCATTGCCTTGCACCCTCTGCTCACCCTGCAGCACTCACCGGCGCAGAGCAGGAGGGAGCAGCCCCAGCACTGGCTGCACGGGTGATGCCACAAATCCAGCTGCTATGTGCGGGGCAGCTGCAAGTGCCCCCTTGCCCCACACTTTTGGATAGCACTTACAAGATACGTGTGTGCCCCAGCGTGGTCTGTTCAGCCCAGACAGCCTCACCACTTCCCCATGGATCGAAAGCTGGTCTCCTTCCAGCAGACAAGGGCTCCGTCTTCCTCCTTTGTTCCAATTAACTTTACACCAGGATCCTTCCCAGCAGGACTGTCCCCCTGCATTTAACCCCAGCTCCTTCAGACAGAAGCTCCTGCTATTTTTGCCCTGATCATTTCAGCTGTGTGTTCCCACCCTGATCGGGGTACCCAGACACCCCGATGTGCTGCTGGGTCCTTCCCTCTCAGCCTCCCCAGTCAGCAAAACAATTCCCCACTGCAGAAAGGATGCTTGACACGTTCACTAACAGCCTCAAAAGCAGGGGTGGGAATAGCACAGCTTAAACACTTTCACATCAAGGAGTGAGATACAGGGGAAAAAACAAAACAGAGCCACCCCAAAACGTCAGGACAGAAGGTTTGAACTGAGCAGACAATCCCGGCCCCCCGGCTCCCAGCCTTGTGTTCAGTGCTCATTTGTCTCGGGATACAATTGAGTTTTCACTCTGGTCTTAAAGCTCCCCAAGAACTCGCTGTCACCGTTTTCCACAACCTCCTCTCTCTCTGCCCCACTTCCAACAGGGACCTCAACTGCTGCTGGCTCCCAGCAAAGGGGTCTCCATGACCTTTGTAATTCAACACACTGGGAAAGGCTCAATCCCTTCCCTCTATTCCTATCCCAACTTTAAAAGCCCTCTTTGTTCCTGCTACAAACCCTGCCCCACGACCGTGGCTTAACCCTTGGGGCACTGCCTCACATACAAAGTGCTTCACAGAGGCACGGCAGGTTCCAACAGCCACGGGACCTACGGAAGAGCTGTGCTGACAATCTGCTGGAGGCTTGCAGGATGCGGAACAAGACCCCTTCGACCATCCTCACCCGCATCCTCAATATCATACACCGCCAAGCAGTGCCTGTGGGGACTCTGCCCCCACGCTGCTGCAGCGACACTGGGGTGGGAAGGGTTTGCAGCTCTGTACAGTGCCTGTCCCCAGTTTAGTAGGTTAATTACAATCCGTGCCACAAGCAGGCGGATTTGGGGCCGCAAAACAGGAACAGGGGTGAGGAAGGAAGCAGCAGGACCGTGTGCTCCTCTCATCACTCCTGCAAGGACCCCTCTGCTTCTGCCCCAAGCTGCAAAGCACGGACAGCGAGGGATGCCACGGAGCTCCCGCTGCAGCCTGCACGTAGGAGAGAGCACTCCTGACTCCTCCTGAGCAGGTAAGCTCTGACCCGTGCCCCAGCAGCAACCCGTGAGTCAGATACTGGTGGAAGCAGGGCCACGGGACCACCCGTGATCTTAACACCTTGCACATGGGTGAGCAGAGGAGATGGGAGATGCAGCCAGCAATCCCCAGCCTGGCAGGATCCCCGGCATGGCAGCAGGCAGCATGGGGCAAGGCTGCTCTGCAGCACCCAGAGATGCCAGCTCTGCGGCTGGGTCGGAGCAGAGCTGCTTTGCGGCACCCCAAAACGCCACCCTCACAGCAGGCAGGGCAAGCTCGCGCCACAGCACCCCAAAAACACCTCCTCTACAGACAGGGTGGGGCAGGGCCACCTTGCAGCACCCCAAAATGCCATTTCCTACCGGCTGCTGCAACTTCCCCTCCACCCCTTACCAGTCTGGTTCTGTCCCTCCCTGCCTCACAGGGAAACCGAGGCACGGCGTGCGGTCCCTGCCCCGGGGAAAAGGAGCAGATGGGCAGCACCCAGCACTGGGGAGCAGGGTGAGGATGGTGTGGCCCACATTAGGCTGTCATCCCATCGCTGGCCAGCCCCTGGTGAGGGGTGTCTTTGCTGTAGGGGCAGTGCAGTGCATCCCTGCAGGACGGGGTGGGAGGTGCAGGGTGTCAAGCAGGAGGGCATAGGCACGGCAGCGTCTTTGTGGCACGGAAAGCTCCTGGTCTCTGCACCACTCAGCCTGGCCCAAAGCGGCCCTGCTGCTCCTGCAGGAGGGGCAAGAAATCGCAGCGGTGCCCGTCAGTAAATGGGGGGAAAACAGCAGCTTTCTGCCAAACAAACCTCAAGAAAAAAGTCGTTCACTTAGCATTAGGGGATCCTGCCCTCTGACAACCCCAGCATACAGCAGGTACACATAACTCAGCCAAGAAAGGGTGATATCACATAGAAACCAAAAAAATTAGACACTCAGAGACTGCATTATAAAACAGAAGAGTGCCCTGGCTCCCAAAAGGCTGGTAGGGGGCTGGATCACCATCCATCTACTCTGTAAAGACACAGACTAACGACAAAGATTCGATCATTTAGACTCCAGTTCAGACATTTCACTAATGTTATTCAAGTTATTCTTTCTCTGCTGCATTTATCATGACCACAGTGAAGTTAAGAGCCCAGCATTGCTGTCCGGTTCACCAGAGCTGCCAAATGGGAACGCAAAGCTCACACTGCAGGAAGATACACAGCTATCGGGAACTTCTCATCTACAGATCTCCCAGCATCTTTGCCCAGGTTCCTGTCCCCCGGTCCTGCTCCACCCTCCCGGGGACCCTACAGAGCAAACCCCTTCACCCTCCTAGGGACATGCATTCAGGTGGTATTTGCTTTTGTTGCCACACAAAGCATAGTGTTACTGCCAATATCCTTGCCCCAGCTCTGCTTCCCAGGGCACAACATATTAGATTAAATTCATTATCCCCTATCGCTTTATAGCGCAATCTTTTCATTTCTCTCTTAACACACATCTGAGACATATCAAGTTTCAGACAAGCTCACTCTGAAGGAAATTCCCTGCTCTTTCCTTACAAGGATTTATAAAAGCAATACCTTTTCATTTGGTACTCCTCTTGGAGGTTCACTTACAGAACAGAATGTGACTTTTCTCCCTGTACCACCACCTTGGTCACGCCTTTCCCAGGCTGTGGAGGGCAGCATTCTCAGCACTGCTCACGCTGATGCAGCTCCACCAGCGACATTTGGGGTTAGGCTGTGAGGACGCTTTCAGGGGTGAGATGCCTTTTCCTTCCCGAGAAACGAACACAGGCATTTCCTCGTAAACTGCTCCTCCTTGCTTCCAGCCTCTGCTACACGACAGGCCTCTGATAGCAGCTTCCTACAGGAAGCATCGCTGCGTTTTGTTCGGTTACTCTATCAGTAAGATAGTGCAGGGAAACAGAATGAGAGAGAGCTGTTATCGGTAATAAATCACTCTTACTGAGCTGCCAGGAAGAGAGCTGCAGAGGAGAAAGGGAGAGGCTATTTCCAATCTGCAGCCTGCTTCCTCCACACATCCAAGCCACGAAGCAGCCCTTCGGCTGCAGGAAACAGGCACAGCAGCCAGAGGAGCACTTTCAGGCTGGCAGCTTGGTGCCAGGACTTCTGGCTCTCTCCACCGAGTTTTATCACCCGGCCAGGACAAATTGCTGCAAATACCTTTAGAACCCAGACCAGCAGCCACAGGGAGAGGCAGGCCGACGGGCCCGAGACAAAAAGTCTGAGAACGTTCCAGTTCCTCAAAGCCTGGTAATATTTTTGGCTCTTGCAGGCTCCTAGAAGATGAATTGAAAGCTCAGACCTGCCACTTGATGCCACAAGTGCTTTCCTTTGCTGGCAGCTGCGGCAGAGAGGACCTGAGGAATTACCCTTTGCACACCGCTGGCCCAGTCTAATCCCATCAGCAAGGGAAGCACGGTACAGAAGGGACACAAGTGCCTGCTAACTGTTTTTGCTATGCCCTCACCGCACAGCCACAGCATTGCTGGCTGGCAGCAAGAAAACCCCAGCGCAGTGGGTCCAGACGTGCTTCCCCCAGCTTTCAGTTGAACAAAAAGTTGGCTCTTGCAGAATCTCCTTTTTGCATCTTCCAGACAGGGCAACCTGTACAGCACCGCTGGGCTTGCCTATCTTTCACAATTTAGGGAATGCAGGTAGCAGTGCCCACCGAGGCAAAGTTTTCTTCCGGACACAATGATTCCTCATGTCCCTACTGAAATCCCCAGCGTTTTTTCAGCAGCAGCACCACGATTGTTGCTCCTGATGTCCAAAAGGTCACCGTCCATTTTATCAGAGTGATGCTCCTCAACAAAGTGTCCCCATCTGGCTCCATGCAGGCGTGCGTGTCCCAAAGCCGCCGAGGCGATGGCAGCAGAGCGCAGCACGTAACCCACACAGTACTTTCCGAACCTCAGCGCCGCAGCTCAGCCAGGAGGAAATCTCTCTTGGCCGCCTCTCCCTAAATGCTTATTCCAGCACTGAGCACCTAACTCCTCCCCGAATCAGGAGCCGATGTGACCCCGCTGCCTTGGGGCTTTTCTGATCCTTCGTGCTGCGCTTAAAAATGCGCAGGGCGAGGAGGCGAGGCAGAAAAACAGGGAGCAGCACTTCAAAGATGACACGGTTATAACTCATTGGGTCACAGCGCCCAGGAGCTCGAGTCTTAGACAAGGATCTCGGCATGCAAGGTGCTGTATAAATGGAAAAAAACACTCTCTGCCCTAGAAACTGGCAATCCACGCCCCAAC
Organism: Anser brachyrhynchus; assembly: GCF_964034855.1. Classification (NCBI taxonomy): domain Eukaryota; kingdom Metazoa; phylum Chordata; class Aves; order Anseriformes; family Anatidae; genus Anser; species Anser brachyrhynchus. Next base: position 6,040,470 of record NC_137697.1, read on the forward strand.
ACACACACACCCCGCACAGCTTTATCCACTCAGCCCTGCCACCGCTCCACGATATTTCACAGCACTTCCTGGGGCCTCAGTCTGGAGGAAAGATCAGAAGAAACGGGCTGTGCAAATGAGGTCAGAGGGAACTACTGCTTGGCTCAATGGATTTTGATCACTCTGCCACCGTCCACGCCTGTAACATATTGCAATGCCAACTCTTACGCCAAGTGCTGAAGGTCGCGTGCGTTAAGAGCGGTGCTCGGGCTGATGATTTGAAATTGCCCTCAACATCAGGTATCGGCGCCTCAGCTCCCCCCATGGGAAGGAAGCTCCAGCTGCCAGTGCAGAAAATGTAGGGCTGTTTGGGCATCCTTTCCCCTCCAGCTCTGCCTGAACATCCTGGTCCCAGATGAATCCTGACCGCAGGCACCACGGCAGCATGCATGTCCCGTAACAACCCCACGTCTGACCAGCATCAGTTCAGAGCATCCTCTGAAGGCAGGGCAGGCTCCTTCCTCCCTCGTGCTGGGCTGGGGGCAGAGCACTGTAATTCACAGCGAGCACTGACCTTTGGAAGGTGTAACGAGAGAGGTTTACAGCTCACGCAGTGATCCGTGTCAAGATGGGCAAGCTGTGCTTGCGACCAGCCAGTCCCGTTCCCCTGGCTCACACCCAAGGCTTTAGGTACTTGACAGACGACAGGTCAGGTCTCAGTCACACTCGCATTATGGCCAGGCTGGAGCCTGGCTTCCTGACCCCTACTCTCCATGCAGCAAGTGGCAATGATGTTCCCTGCTTCCTTCAGTACCAGGAGCTGGCCCTCTGCCAGCCTCTGGCAAGGGGTCTGCCCGAAAGCAGCTTCAGAATTGCTCAACGCCTCCCTTACCTGTGCAGAGGATGGTCTCAGACCATATCACAGGGCTCATCAGTGTCTGCTCGCTCCCCATCAGCGTACAGCTACCCCGGAGCAAGGCAAACCGGCTGCGCGAGATGGACGGCGCGGTACGGGGCCCGGCACCTCTGGAAGATGCAGGCACGGCAGGACCCACTTACATCGATTAACCGAGGATGAGCAAGGGCAGCAGGACGCCACGCTGCCCTCCGTGATTCAGTGAGAGGGCTTAGGAGACCGGTTTCCCTCCGGCTGGGCCTGCTCTGCAACTCAAGGCTTCAACCCCAGCAAACAGGAGCTGCCTGAGCCGGACAAAGTGCCGCGGCCGCTCGCCCCGAGGCTGCTCCCCGGGGAGGATGGCTGTGGGTGCTGGGGGGGCACCGAGCCCACAAAAGGAGGGGTCCAGGGCTGCCTCCAGGGCTGCAGCAGGATGCATGGCCGGCCCGGTGGCTGTTCGAGCACCGCGGCACAGGCTGCCGAAAGCTCGAGTTGCCATGGCAATCCCCCCAGCACGCCCCGCTGCCTCCCTCCTTTGTCTCTGCTCCCCCAAGCCTTGCTGTCCCCTCCCTGCCATCCCACATGCCAAACCTCCTTGACGTGCTCCCAAAAAACCCCAAGGAAAAAGAAGGGGCAGAGGGGGCAGGTGGACCCCACAAGCCCCCATCCCGGCCCACCGGGTGGGCACGGTGCCCGCGCCGGACCCAGGCGCATCGCCCCATCTGGGTGACAGCGTCCCAGCGGTGACACGCAGCCCCTGCCCACCTCCCGCTGTCACCAGCAGCACAACGTGCGGCTTTCTGCACGTCAGAAAGCCCCCTGCAGCTCCTTCTACCTTGCGGCAGCACCAGGTTTGATGGAAACAGAGGTCCCACGCTTCTGTCGCCGCAGCCCAGTGGAGGTCTCTAGGGCGGCAAGTCTCCGCTCTCTGGTCCCAGCCCATTTCCACTTTAGGCAGTTCTGTTCTGCTGCACTTAACCTCGCTGTGGCTTGAACAGGAGACAAGATCCTGATTCGCTTCCTGTCCTAAAAACTGTTGTCTACTGTTGCTATGTGCTGTTAAACGGTTACTCAGCCCAGCCTGCGAGCACAGCTCCTCTCCCTTTCTCCTCTCCAACACAGGCACGAGATGCAAGGAAAGACAGAGGACCCTGCCGAGCCACATTCAGGTGTGATACCCGCCAGTATCTTTAGAAGAATTCATTTACTGACTTAACAAGATGGATAAAACACTTTTAAAAGCTCTGCTTCCCTCTCTGCCGCTGCTCCTCCCTCCCCTGCCCTTCCCCAGATCGCGCAGGGCCCACCACAACGGGTTACATCACTTGAGGGTTATAGCAGAAGCTAGCAAAGCCTCGGTCCTCATCCAGGATGAGTCATGGAGCTCAGGAGAACGTGCAACTTCCTTCTGATACCATCAAACGAGTCTTACACAGGCTAAAAATAAAGATGGGCCAGAACGACAGAGCCACATCTTGTCTCCACACAGAACTCGGCAGAGCTCGGTGCTAACCTCAGCTTGGCTGAAAGACGTGACAGCAATCGCCTGAGCAGGTGGAAACCAGAAAGTTCAGAGGGGCTGAGAAGCCTTGCATGTGTGCAGATAAGGGAGAGGCCCGGAGGCCTCACCCTGCGCCACGCTAGGTGGGAGGATGTCAGCAGCAGATGCTGTGCAGCCACGCAGAGAAGGTCAGAGCCCTGCTCTCATGGGCCTCGGAGCATTTCCACACCCAAAGCCTTCACGGAAAACTGCGTTTGGTGCTGGATGCATCCATCCAAGGTGACAGGAACTGACTGCTGTGAACAAGAGGGATGCTAAGTTTTTGGCAGGCAAAGGCTGGAAAGCTGATGGTTTGCAGGCACGCAATGCGTGGGCACCCACTAAGCAAGGTCCAAAGGGTGCTTGGCATGAGGCTGAAAAAAAGGAGAGTCACACCTACACCCGATATGGAAAGGATTTGGCTCAGACACTTTAGGTAAGTGAGGAATTCAAAGTTCTTCCTAATCCCCAGCACACTGTGCCCCTGCAAAACCTTTACACCCTAGTACACAGGACTCTTGCATAGCAGGACTGCACACAAATAGGAGCTCAGAGGGACATCGGCAATATTTGGAGGCCTATAATTAGCCCCAGCAGATGATCCTCTGCTCCATTCTTGGGAGCAGTGAGAACTGAACAAGGATCCAGCTGTCCCAACACTCCCAAGAACAGGATCTTTGAATGCCCGCCCTCCTTGCAGCAGAGATAGTAGGGCAAAGAGGGGATTCCTTGCATAACTCCAGTGCCAATACACGCGAGGAACCCAGGCCCCAACCCTGGAGGGGGAGCAGCATTTCCTTGAGGTTTCCAGTGGAAAGAGGACCTACCGGTACGACCAAGGGGCAATGGCAGCCCAAACGTGCTAAGAGCAGGCTGGCTGATGCTAGGCTGACCACTTTCTGCTGAACATCTAACCCCGGCTTTATTAGCTCTGAGTTTGACAGCAGGGCATCGCATCCCCTTCCTGATGGAGGCACTGCAAATCTATCCAAGGGTCTGCCAGCTGTACCAGACTACTGCCAGCTGCACTCATCTGAGCTAACAAACTTAATTCAGCCCAAATATAAACTCACTGATATCACCTGGGGTAGGTGATATCCAAGGCAGAGGGAAGAGGCTCATGCTATGGCCAGGTATTGGGAGAAGCTGTTGCATTACACATACACAGAGGTTTGCTGTCTTGGGAGGTGTCAAACTATTTGGTCAAAAGTTTAAATAAAAAAAAAAAAGTGGATCCAAGATGGTGATCCTTGTGTTAAAATGCCTCTTGTCACAAGGAAGGTGAGCCCTGAGAGAGTATTGAGAGCTTGGCGGATGGGGATCTGCAAGCAGCTCCAGCAAAATACACCTCTTCTCTCGTCGAAGCCACATAATACATCTCTTTTCCATCACCAAGGAAGACGTAGGATCCCAGCAAGGAGCAGGCGTTAGTGCCAGACACACCTCAGCTGGACAAAGGGGCAGCTCTGCTGCCACCACCCCATGTCACGGGGAGTTGGAATGAAGGACGCCTTCCTTCCCTCCTTTTAACCTCCCAGGTGAATCTACACCCCTGCCTCACTGCCTGCGGGTTCCACCTCGGCATCAGGCTGAAGGAAACGGGAAGGAAAAGATGGCCCGAGGCCCAGCCTCCACTTGTCTCTGGCCTGGCCCCAACCTTCCTTGGCAGACGCCGAGAGGAAGAGCCGCGCAGCCCGGGCAGTCACGTGCGCTGAACGGCGACTTCCCCACGAAACCTCTCCTGGCCAAACTGCACCTGAGCTCTGGGCCAAGAGAGAGCCTCGCTGCGGTTCTCCAAAACCAAAGCGCAGGTGAAGGCTCCCTTCCCAGAGGCCTTCACATCTCTGGTCAGTGGCAACACAAAGGCTACCAGTCCTCCAGAAACTCTTCACTGATACACCATGGCCGAGAGCCAGTCTCCCTCCTAGAAGTACAAAGCCTTGGGAAAATGCAGGCAGAGCTCAGCTGGTTCTGACAGAAAGCAGGATCGTGCCTGTAGTGAGCTCTGGGTGAAGCCTTAGCCCTCTTTTTTCAGCTGAAGGACAGCAAGCAGCAGAGCAGCAGCTGGGAAATCCTCCTGCTCCATGCTGCTGGTGGACAGGAGCACAAGCTCAGCGAGCACCACAGACAGCAAGTTCCCAAGGGTTTAAAATACACTGCCCTTGAGCTTCCGACTGGTGACTGTGCAGTGTTCAGCAGTGTTAGCAGTGCAGGTGACACCCACCCAGTGTTAGCAGTGTTAGCAGTGCAGGTGACACCCTCGGCCACCCTGACAGCCCGGGGGTGTGAGCAGCTCCGTGACACCCGCTGTACTGAGCTGTCCCCGGGGTACTGAGGGGAGGCAGGAGGAAACCACAGCGTTCCTCAAACTGTCCTGGAGAAGGAAGAGAAGCCGGTAACGATTGAATGAGTGCTAACCTGGGCACAGGGCTGAAGCAGACAGGAAAGGCAGCTCTCAGCACCCGCAGCGTGGTCTTGGGGCTCCTGGTTCTGGCTCCATTGGGTCACCTGGAAAGACAAGTGATACACATTAAAGGTACACGTTAAATTCATCTGAGAAATAACCTGCCCACACCCCCAAGACGACCTCCCCAGTGCTGGCTGGCCAGCGATGGCTCACATCCCAAGCCAAGCAGTTTTATGGCCTGCGCATAGCTCCGAGGGACCCTGAGCACCACCAGCATCGTGAAGACCCCACCATATCTCCCACCCGGGCTAAAGCCACCCCTCCGGCTACAACCTTCCCCCATGGTCCCAGTTATCACCCCATGTACAACACTGCTCCAGGCAGATGTGCTGTTGGTTCCCTCAGGGAGCCAGAGATGGATCCAAGAGACAGCCGCTGAGGTCGCTGCTGCCGTTTCCCTTCCCCAAACTCAGGGGGAAGCCTTGGCTTTGCCCCACCACACGGGCGCTGCCTGTACATCCACGGGCACACCGGGATAGGGTTTAGGGACAAGCTCAGCCTCTGCACTGCTCTCCCCAGGCTGCCCACCAAACCTCACGGCACAGCCAAGGCAGGAAGGGCCAAACACCGCTGCGGGGGGACTCAGCGCTCTCAGCAACCCAAAGAGACCCAGCCAAACCCGACGCTGCAGCGTTTCCCAGGCTACAGCAAAGGGGGGGAAGCGACAACTGCTTTATAGAAAACTCCACGAGGCCAGCCAAAACTGTCACAAAGGCGTTGTTTAAGACTCTTCCCTGGGCTCCCAGCGTTGCAATTACAGGCTACCGGAGATAGCACTGTGCAGAAGCGATGTCCTTGAAAACCAGGGCAGCACCAGCCTCCCCCAAACCAGGCCTCACACTCCCCTGGTCACTCGGATGATCAGCAAAAGCTGGCTGGGGGCAGTCCCTGCTCCCCTGCAGCCATGCTCTGCTCTGCAGCGGTACGGGCTCAGCCTTTGCACCGTGACACACAGAGGCACCCACACACCAGCTTCCTGCTGCACTGGTCCATAAAACGACCGTGAAGGCACCCAGAAAGCTGCTGCTTGATGTTACCTGCACCTACCCAGCTGGGAGGTCAACCCGTGCCAGTGTCCCAGGAGAGATGCCACTGGGATGCTGTGCTGCTGGTCACCAAGTCACCAGGGATACGGTTTCGGAGAGCTTACAAGCAGAACAAGCCCTTGTAAGAGCTACTTGTGCGTGTGCATATAAATATATATAAGATATATACGTTTGTATACACATTTAAAAGCCTCCACTGATTCCCTGCTGTTCCACACCGGAAGGCTGTGAGCATGAGTGTGCCAGGGACAAGAATTGCCTCAGACACGGCTGAAGAGCTGCCACCCACATGCTGCCGTGGCACAGGAAGCGCGGGCGATCCATCCGATAGGGACTGGCAAAAACCCTTCCCAGGAAGGCAGCGATCACCCCCCGTGGGCTGAGGCCAAGAGATGTGGATTATCACTTCAGCTCCTGCACAAAGGGCTTTGCGTCTCTGTTAACTTCCAACAACAATCACAGTGTTGGCATCAGCCCGGGCCCGGGACATGGGTTCATTACTAAAAGCACTTCCAGCTGAATCGCTGACTGTACTTCTTGCAGCACACAGGACTTCTCCGCAGGCTTCCATCCAAGTGCTGTTCTGCCACCGCACTGCTCGGCTGGGGGTGGTCCAGGCCACCAGGCAGGCGGCTCTGGCTGCAGACCACCGGCCTGTCCTGCAGCTCTGAGATGCAGAGCACGCGAGCTCGGCTGCTGTTATCACAGGGTTCACAATCAGCTGGGGACAGTGACAGAAACGGGGAAAATTAATCGTCTGCTAAGCACTGGAGAGGCCAAGAAAAGGAGACCACGAAGGAGAGGAGAAAAGAGAGGACAAAGATGTGTGCAAGGCAGCTTCCCAGTTAAATAACATAGTTTCTAGAGCAAACCTCAAACGCTGTGAGGTCAGGTTCTCTGGAGGTTACAGCAACCTGGCTCGCTTACCTGTGAGCACAAGAGAAATGGAAAAACAAACGAAGAGCTGCTCAGAGAAGACTGCCCCAGGAAGCAGAGCTGCCAGGTGCTGCAAACAGGAGAGCAGACCAGAAACACGCAGCTGTTACCCGGGGGCAGGGACCCACGCGACCCGCTGGAGGGAGGGGGTCCCGGCTGTGGTGTGAGATGGCAAGGGACCAGGCAAAACCTCCAGGAGAAGATTTTCGCTGCAGAATCACCCACGACATCCTCCACGAGCCATCTGCTAGCGTACAAATGACTCCCTCTGGGATTTCGCCCGCGTTGCCCTTCACACCTGTCCTGCTTCAAACCCGACTCATTAATTCCTCCAGCCAGGGAAGTCTCCGATAACTCGATCGCAGCTATGCTGACAGTCTTCTCAGAACACCAGAACACCATTTTCCTAACCCGTACAGCTTTGTATCTTCCCTTTACATCCGCTGCCACATGCATAGAGACGACACGTTTCCTCGCTCTGTACCCGGAAAGCATCCTGCCCCCCAGGCACTGTGCGTTTCCACACTGTGCGTGACGATGCCACCAGGCCTAGCACTGAAAGGGGACAAGCACGGGCAGGCACGGAGCAGTAAGGGCAGGTACCGGGCTGGGGAAGCGTCAGGAGTCTAGGAAAACCAACTTTCAGGAGCCAGATCAATGCCCAACCCCTGAAACCATCCTCAGGATCAGGAGAAAAACCTGGAAAAAAAATAAAAAAAATCAAGCCTGGGTGTCTCTGCCCTTTGCTATGCAGGGACATGCCAGGACTAGACGCTGGTGCTGGACAAAAAGGAGGAAGACAGCAGTGCAGATGTGCCTCCCCGCCCTCGGAGGCCAGCCGAACCCGGGGAGGGAGCTTCCTCCCCTCTCCTCAAGCCCAGGAGGGAGCAAGACCTGAAAACGCCGAGGGACCGGGGGGGACGCAGGGACGGGGAAAGCTCGGCACGTACCGGCAGCAGCGCACACGGCCTGGGCGCTTCGCTCAGCCGCGAGGCAGCTGCCAGGACGAACCCTAGCAGCGAAACCAAAGCGCCGCCTCGCTCCCTGTGGCCGAGCCCCCCCGGCGAGCCGTGCCTCCGCCAGCAGGCCCCCCCAAAAACCCGGCACCCGAACGGCACCGACCCCGCAGGGGCGATGGCCACCGGGCTGCATGCCGGGAGCCGTAGTCCCGCGGCGGCCCCCGCGCCTCGCTCACGCCAGCGCCGCTCTGCCTGTCAGGGCGAGACGGGGACGGCGGCGGGGCTTGGCCGGGCAACGCTTCGCCCTGAAACACTCGGGGAGGGCTTCTCCCCGATAGCCTTGTCCCCAGAAGCCTGGTCCCCAAGCCCCTGGTCCCTAAAACCCTCAGGAGAGGCTTCTCCTCAAAACCCTTGTCCCCAAACCCCTTCCCCCTAAAACCCTCAGGAAGGGCTTCTCCCTACATCTCTTGCCCCCAAGCCCCTTGTTCCTAAAAACCTCAGGAAGGGCTTCTCCCTCTTGTCCCTAACCCCTTGTCCCTGAACCCCTTGGGAAGAGCTCCTCCCTGTATCCCTTTTCCCCAAGCCTCTTGTCCCTAAAACCCTCAGGAAGGGCTTCTCCCTATACCCCTTCTTCCTAACCCCCTTGTCCCTGAACCCCTCGTCCCAAAACTCCCTGTCCCCAAACGCCTTGTCCCTAAACTCCGTGTCTCCAACCCCCCTGACCCCCAAAGCCCCTTCTTCCCAAAACCCTTGGGAGGGGCTTCCCCTTATACCCCTTGTCCCTAAACCCCTTGTCCCTAAACCCCTTGTCTCTGAACCCCTTGTCCCTGAACCCCCTGTCCCTAAAAGCCTCAGGAAGGACTTCTCCCTATACCCCTTGTCTCTAAACTCCCTGTCTCCAAACCCCTTGTCCCTGAACCTCTTCTCCCCGAAACCCCCGGGAGGGGCTTCTTCCTATACTTCTTGTCCCTGAATCCCTTCTCCCCGAACCCCTTGACCCCAAAACCCTTGGGAAGGGCTTCTCCCTATATCCCTTGTCCCCAAGCTTCTTGTCCCTAAAACCCTTGGGAAGGGCTTTTCCTTATATCCCTTATCCCTAACCCCTTTGTCCCCAAACCCCCCTGTCCCTAAACTCCCTGTCTCCAAACTCCCTGTCCCCTAAACCCCTCCTCCCTATACCCCTTGTCCCTGAACCCCTTGTCCCCAGAACTCTTGGGAAGGGCTTCTCCCTATATCCCTCGTCCCTAACCCCTTGTCCCCGAACCCCTTGTCCCTGAAACCCTCAGGAAGGGCTTCTCCCTACACCCCCCGTCCCCACACCCCCCGTCCCTCACACCCCTTTCTCCCCAAACCCCCCAGGAAGAGCTTCTCCCTATACCCCCAAACCCCTTCACCCCAAACCCCTTCAACCCCAAACCCCCCGTCCTTGCCCCCCCCGTCCCCACCCCCCCGCTCACCTCACGCCCCGCCTCCCCCCACCCCCCCCTCCGCCCCCCTCCCCCCGGGCCCGGAGCCCCCCGAACCTTCTGGAACCGGAACCGGCTGGGGGGTGCGGGGGGAGGGGGGGGAGCGTTAACCCCTTCGGTGCCGGCCCGGACCCAGCAGCGCCGCCGCCGCCGCCACCGCGGCCCCGACTCCGGGCGTTCCTTCCGGGTCCGCCGCGGGGCCACGCCCCCCCGGCCGCCTCCGCGCCGCTGATTGGTCAGGTGGCTTGGGGGAGAGGGGAGAGGAGGGTGGGGGAGGCCAATGGGAGGGCGCGGCGGTGGTGACGCGAGGGGCGCGGGGCCCGCCCCCTCCACGTGCGGGTGTGTGATGACAGCGGGGAAGGGGCGGCCCCTCGCGGGGAGGGTTCTCATTGGCTGGCGGGGGAAGGGGCGGGGCCTGGCTCGGGGCAGGGGGGGAGGGGGGAGAAGGGGGGGAAGGAGGGGGGGGGGCGCTGCTGTCGCAGTGACCCCAAAACCCCTGAGGCGGCCCCACAGGGCCCAGGCCCCACAGAAACGCACCCCACGGGCACCACCCCGTGAACACCGCATGTACTGGCCCCACAGAGCTGGCCTGCTGCCCCACAGGGCTCTGGCACCACGTACACACGCCCCACAGACACCCGCCCCACTGACACTCACCCCATGGACACTCACCCCACAGGCACCCACCACGTGGACATCTGCCCCACGGACACCCGCCCCACAGACACCCACCCCGTGGACACCTGCCCCATGGTCGTGGCATGTCCCGGCCCCACAGGCCTGGCCTCCTGCCCCCCAGAGCCCCAGCTCCATGGACACCCACCCTACAGACACCCACCCCACAGACACAGGGTGTCCCAGCCCCACAGACTTAGCCTCTTGCCCTACAGAGCCCCAACCCCACAAACACCCACCCCACAGATAACCCCCCCCCCCGCCCCCACGGACACCCATCCCGTGGACACCCACCCCATGGACACCCACCTGTCCTGACCCCACAGACCTGGCCTCCTGTCCCACAGATCCATGGCACCACCACAGACACCCACCCCATGGACATGCACCCCATGGACACGGCATGTCCCAAAACCACAGGCTTGGCCTCCTGTCCTACAGACCTCTGGCCCCACAGACACCCACCCCAAGGACGCAGTGTGTCCTGGCCCCACAGGCTTGGCCTCCTGTCCAACAGGCCTCTGGCCCCACAGACACTCACCCCATGGACACCCACCCCCATGAACACCCACCCTACAGACACCCACCCTACAGACATCTACCCCATGGACATGGTATGTCCTGGCCTCACAGCCTTGGCCTCCTGCCCTACAGACCCCCAGCCCCACAGACACCCACCCCACAGACACCCACCCCATGGACATGGCATGTCCTGGCCCTATAGGCTTAGCCTCCTGGCCCACAGACCTCCCACCCCACACACACCACCCCCCAGCCCCACCGATGTGACCTCCCCCAGGCGCAGCCCCACGGGTGTCCCCATCCCCACAGACACAGCCCCACCAAAGCGCCCCAAACCCCCTCGTGACACCAGACCTGAGTGGGACGAGCCCGCTGCTGGCCTGGGCAGCTCCATGCAGGAATCGCAGGGGTTTGAGGGAGGTGTGGAGGAAATGCAGCGTGAATCAGCCCACAGCTGTCCCTGCTGCTCAGCCAGCCGTGGTGCTGCCCTAAAACCAGCAGGTTTGGGGCCAGCACGGGGCGTTTCACGCTTGCCACGTGCAGGTGCTGGTTTCGGGGAGGAAGAGCCCGTCTGGGTTCCCCCACTCGGTCACAGCAGGGGCTGCCTACGTGGCGAAATTGTCCCCTTCTGTCCCATGGGGGACGTTTCAGAGGCTGTGGAAGCGCCCCATGGGCTGGAGCCACTCGGTGGGCACGGCACGGGCTGTGTTCGCAGCTGGAAGCGGCCGAAACGAGCTCGGCATTAGCAAATGGTTAATGAGCCATTATCGGCCTGAGCAGGAACTGAACTGGAACAGCTTCAGTCACCGCCGAGCCCCATCCGAACGATCTGCTGGTTCAGCTCCTGGGCTGTGGGGAGATGTGGGTTCCTTTGTCCTCGACAGGAATAATACATCTCTGTGCATTGTGTGGGCAGCGGAGGATTAATAATGCCCCAAGTTATTTACCTCCCGCTTCGGAGCGCTTAGGGTTTGCGAGCGATGTCCCTGCCGAGCACGCTGTCCCTTAGCAACCTCCTCTGGTTTTTAAAGCACGACTTCAGCTCCAAAAGCAGGATTAAGGAGCAGGACGCCAGAGATCATGCTAACAGGCTTGGTGGGGCGAGAGCACTGCCTAACCCTTTCTGGGTCGCTCTCCGGACAGGCACATTCTGATTTTTCATCCTCTCTGCTCTGCTTCCCTGCCCACAACCTCCATCGGGGCCATTTGGTGATGGACGGGCACAGGGACAGGACTGCGGGGCTTTGGGGAACGGCCGGAAAACCTCCAGAGGCTCAGAGGAGATGGGGAGAGGGGAAGGGTCCCGCATGAGCCATCCCACCCCTGTGCACAGGGAGTGGTGTCCATCCCTGGCGCACGGCTCCATGCCATCATTGATGGTCTCTCGGAGTCCCTCCCGCTGTAAGGGCCGGCAGCGGGGTGTTTCCCCAGGAAGATGAGGTGTCCCAGGCAGCGTGCGGCGCCACGACGTCCTTCCGTCAGGAGCCCCGCTGCCCGCAGGGCTTCCCTTTGAAGGGTAACGCTGGCGAGGTGCCGGCAGGGTGAGTTCATCGCTGGGTGAGTGCCCTGCCAAGCAGCCCGGCCGGTTTGCCAGGCTGCCGGGAGCTAGCAGGCTGACACCAGCCAGGCTCCTGCCGAGGTTTTAGTTGGCATCACGGAAAGGTGACCTCCCCGTGCACACGCGCGTTTCGTTGGTGTGGGTGGGTTTCATAATCCAGAAAGTGCCGCGTCGGAGCCGGCGCCTCGCCCCGTGCCGGCAGCCAGGCCGGCTGCGTGTAGGTAAAGAGATACAGGAACGGGGCGAGGGATGGGCTCAGATGGACCTGGGGCTCAGCCAGGAAGGGATCACAGTAGATTTTGGATGAGCTGGTAGGACCAGCCATCACGGTGCTTGGAGGCGATGCTGGACCCAACACCCCGTGGTGCTGCACCAGAGCCCCTGGTCATCCCCACAGGAGCCGGCTGTGCAGGACTTCTCCCTCCCAGCCTCCAGCACCGAGCTCATTTACCTGTTCAACCGAAACGTCTGTAAGGCTGCAGGTGACTCAGGCACGAAGAGCATCATCCCCAAGCGGCCCTCCTCCTCTCTCAGAGGGGGCAGGAGTGGCGTTGCCTTGCGGCACCTGCGGGAAGTCCTCCCTGTGTGGCTTGGAGCAGGGATCGGGGTGCAACCCAGCTGAAGTCACCCCAAGCAAGCTTGGGAGCTGCCTTGCCCCGAATTGGGGGTGCCTGCTGGGACTCAGAGTCGTGCAGGAAAGGGGGGGGTCTGACAGCACTACCACAAAGGTGGATCTGATGCCGCTTTAATAAGCAGTGGTGTTAGGGCCAGGCTGGGCTGGTTATGTCCTGCTCTGAGCAGAAGGTTGGGCTGGGGCTGTCCCTGCCTGTCCCTTGGCAGTGGTGCTCAGGTGTGCCCAGCTGCAACCTCATACCCAATGCTGGAACAGCACCTGGGGTCAAAATTGAATCATTTAGCTTGGAAAAGACCTTCAAGATCATTAAGTCCAACTCGACCTACCCAGTCCCAGCACATACATGCCAGCTCACTGCGGAAATGACCCCTGTGCACCTCTCTCCTTTGGGGCACACAAAATCCTCGCTCCATCCTTGGACATCACTGAGGCTGAAGACATGGGGGAGCAGCTCCTAGCATCATCCAGGCCCAGCCTGGAGGTGGGAATTTGGTGCTTTGGGTTAAGGATGGCACCAGGGATGGCTCTGGACAGGGTGCAAGTGGTGCAGGCATCTGTGGCAGAGCAGCACCATGCCCATGTCAGATGCAGGAAGGCTTGTTCTCCCATGCCCCAGCATCTCCCACCGCTGTGTCCCTGCAGAGACCTGTTCTTTCCTTCCTACCTGGCTTTAAAAAAAAAAAAAAAAAAAAAAAAAAAAAAAAAAAAAAGGGAGGAGCTGATAAACTCAGTTTACCAACCCAGATAGCATCTGTTGCAAGCCACCGGCTGTGCCGGTGCCGGTGCGTGCCAGGGCTGCCCGGCGCCACGCGGTGACGTCGGGGCCGTGTTAGCCACGATAGCACTCGGCAAACATCCCCTCAACGTCATCTTGGCAGGGTGGCAGTGGTGGAGGCCACGCAGAAATGCTCCCACTGGGGCCAGGGGGTGCCTGTTGGCTCAGATTTTGGCTGAGCCCCATCCACAGGGCTCGGTGGCGGCTGGTGGCTAGGAGGGATGTTCCCCTGTGGTGGGTGAGCGGGGTCCCAAAGGGGGCTGCCGGGCAGGGGTCGAGCTCCGTGGGTCCATCTGGAAGCTGGGGGGACCCTGGGGTTCCTCCCGACCCTTTGGGGTCACTGGAAATGCCTTCCCTCGCCGTGCTGGGTCAGAGGATGCTGCCTGTTGGCACCAGGTGGCAGTCCAGCCCAGCTTATTTTCAGCAGGGAGCTGCCCGGAGCCGTGGGAGGAGAAGCTCGGAGCAAGGAGGGGCAGTGCCGAAAGGGGGAAAGGAGCCAGCACAGACGGCCACGGGGAGCGACGGGCTCTTCCCTGCCCTCCACGGGGAGCAGGGACACGCAGGGGGCTGTGACAGCGTTTTTACAAAGTCACGATGCGGTGGGGGTTCTCCTTTGGTATCAGGTCTCACCTCTCGGGGCTCACCGTATTCCCATGTGGAATAATTCACTGGATCTTCCTGGTGGTGCTTGGCCCAGCCTGCGATTTACCCATGTCCATGGGGCAACCAAAGCTGCTGCCTGTGCCCTTGCTGCTGGATTGATGCCATCCTGATGCGCTCCCTTCCCCTTCTTCCGTTTGCTCATCTCTAGCAGGGACACGTGAGAATGCTGGTGGTGTGTTAGTCCTTAACAGTGGCCTGCACCAACCACTATTTCCTTTGGATTTAAAAGCAGATCTCACGCTGAGCATGCTTACCCCTCATTCTGCTACAGTAATACGAGTTTTGACATCCTAAATCCAGGCATTGGGCAACCCTAACCCTTCCCATCATGGCAGGACCCTGTATTTCAGGCACTGTACCTTTGTCTTAAAACCAAATCTTTGGGGTAGGGACTGCTCCCAGTTTTTGGAGAAAAGCCTCACCGAACAGTTCATCTTATCCTCTCTGCATCTTAAGCACATCTGCATCTACAGAGCAAACAAGGTCGGGAGGAGCCCATGGAGCAGAGGAGCAGATTTGAAGGAGGGGATGTGCTAACTGCTGCCACTAATGGGTTCAGGTCTTGCTGAACATCACAACTTGAAAGTGCCCAGATGTGCAAACACACCCAGATGTGTGGGGATGCCCAAGAAGAAACCACTCTTGCTGAACCCCTTCGGCTCCCGGTGCCTGGCTCTGCCCCTCTCCTGCCAGCCCTTCATTTCAGTGAACACACCCAGTCCCTCATTGGGCTCTCAGGAGGACTGAGACTTAAACATCACAAAAATCCCCACCAGCTGCCTGTACAGGGCTCCTGGTTGAGTCTCACCAGCTTTGGAGCACCAGCAAAGGAGAGCAGTGCCATGGGGGAGGCAGGCCCCTCGCCTGCGGGCTTTGCATGGCACCGGTGGAGGATGCTGCAGCAATGCCTGGAAAGTGGTCTGGGGCTCCCCAGAGCAATTTCTGGCTTTGAGGGCTGCCTTTCACGTTTAGATCTGCATGACAAAGCCCTGTGAGCAGAGCTGGTTTGATTTCATTTCAGAGAGGAAAAAACGCATATTCCCCAAATGACCTAGTGCTGATAAACATCACCTGATGATGCAGCTTATGCTGTTGAGTCCCTTGGCCACCATACCCATGCTGTGGAGGCAAAAGGGCACTGTTGTTGGCACAGCCAGGGTAGGTTTAATCAGCAAAGCTCAGGGATGTGAAAGCCCAAGGGCTGGGTCAAGCAGAGACCATGACAATCTCGTCCTGGGTGCCAGTGGCTGCATGGCGGTGGGAGGCACTAGGCTGCTTTTCGGGTACCTGTCCCCAGGCTGTGCAGCCTAAACATGCTCCATAGGACTGAGCTACTTCCAGCAGCTGGCATCTAGCTCAACATGGCTGGCTCAGGAGCCACCACTTCACCTCCACCAGTGTATTGTGGCAAGGTTTTGGTACAGGGGGTTTGCAGGGGAGGCCTCTGTGAGAAGAGGCAGCAGCTGGAATAAGCACACAGGGAGCACGGGGGTCCCTGTACCTCTAATATACGTGCTGCTCCGCAGCCAGGCATCTACTCTGCTGCTAAGTGGGTGAGGGAAGGAAAGAGGATAACATTCATGAATTAAAGTTGCAGCCCTTTCCTCCTCCACTACTAATCCCCGTTCAGATTTAATCAGGCAAAGAGCGTATTTCAGCCATTGCAGACTGAGTTACTGCAGCAGCTCCACGCTCCCCAGAGGCTGTGTTCCAGCGGCTGCTGTGCAGGCTCACAGCAAAAAGGCAAATCCAGCAGCCTGAGGCCTGGCAGCAGGTAGAGACAATGCCAAAGGAAATGAAATGCCGGGGGAAAATGAAAAGAAGTCGTCCAGCACCATGAGGATCTCAGTGTGCTGGCTGAGCTAAGGAGGCAGCTCAGATTTGGGGATCGTTGCAAGATGGGTGTGGAGGGATGGTGGAGGCTGTGGAGATAAAGAGAAGCAGAGGATGAAGAGCAGGGAGAGCTGGAAGACAAATGCAGCAGCTTTGTGTGCTTTTTCATTAGGACCGTGTCAGCCTGGTTCAGGCATTCAGCTGGGAAAAGGGCCTTTGTAAGGACCCCAGGCTCCCTTTACAGTCAGTGGAGAGAAGTAGGTACTTTCTGGGCACCTAACTTAGTTTGAAAACGTTTTGGATGGTGAAGGCAACTGTTCCTGAGAGGTGTTTGCACTGATTTTGTAGAAGAAGATTAGAAAGAGCCCAGAGACAGACACCCATGCTGCCGACACCTGCATTTGCCCTGCTGAATCCTGACCCAGAGGGGATCTCACAGAAAGCTGAGGGGGTGCCTGCTGTGAAGGACACCGAGGGAACAAACTGGGAGGACACAGAACTGAAGGAAAACATGGTCATTGTCCCTGTGGTGACAAGTGAGGGAGAAAAAAATACCTGCTCGCCCTCTAACTGTGCATTGGGACAGCAAGAGGACCAAGAAGGGGATAGAAAATGTCCTCAGGAGCTTCACAGGAAAGTGGGGCAGTTGTACAGGTTTACACAAATGCAATGTCAAGAAAAAGCGCCTCCTGATTCACTTCACGGTCAAGGCACTGGTACATCCCACCTCTGCAAACAGCTAGGTGGCCATATAAGCATACAAAAATGTAGAAGGGATGAGGCTGAGAGCATTCAGCACTGATGGCAAGGAAGAAGGTGCACGGATGAGTTTTGAGCAAACCCTGAGTGCAAAGAGAAAGTTTCTTTGGCTCAGTTTGCTTCTGCGAGACTGCTGCCTGCTCCCAGCTGTGCTCTCTGCTCTGCTTTTGGCCAGAGACTCCAGTGTGCATCACAACCCAATTTTCCTGCTATTGGGAAAGTCAAAAACATTGACATAAGCACCAGAAAATCTCTGCTCTTTCTTCTTGGAAGCTGAGGTAGGGTAGAGATCCTGGCTCCTCCATCCCTACATGCAGACATAATTAGCACTAAAACTTACTACCTAAGGAGCAGTTAGAGACTTTGAACCACAAATTCACCCTGTCAGCATTAAACTGATGAGGCCACAGGGAGAAACTCTCCCTAAATAGCACCCAAACTGGGCAGCCTTGTGATAAACCCTCAGATTGCAAGCAACCCCCAAGAAACACATTAGGTTAGAGCTTTGGCTCTGGGGCTTTCAACACCAACGCACATCCTGCAGGGAAAGGATGTGCTTTATTGCTGCTGGATGCTGATGGAGCAGATGCTTGCACACAGAAGCAGCACTTAGGCTGCTTGGTAGTATCATGGGAGACTTCTACAGAAACTTGGCTGCCTTAAAGGAAGGTGGATTCAGATAGGGATGGTTTCTTCTGTGTTGTTTCTGCTTTACACATGGGGCCATGGTGCCAGAAAATCTGGCTTTTTGTTGCCAGTCAGGCTTGCTGTGGATGCTGCAGGCTGTAACCAGCCTGTGGATGTGTCAGCCAAGGCTCGTTTTTCAAGTGGCTTCTGAATGTGGAAGACGGCACCGGTGCCACCAGTTGGGAACAGGAGGTGATAGCTGAAAGAGAGCTGCTGGCCAGAGAGGAATTGCTGGGTAGGGTGACAGGCAGATGATGAATGAAACATCCTGGGATGGAAGGAAAACACTGGGTATCTTTGCAAGCAATCAGCAGCTTTGTTTGTGTGTACGCAAATATTGCTTGGAGTATAAACAGCCAGCAATTAAGGATCAAAACACAGGAAAAAAATTATGGCATCTACCTAAAATTTCCTGCATTTCGGATGCTGACTTTTTCTAAACTTGTGCAGTTGCCAGTACTCAGCATTTTTCCAGGCAGAATTTTCCATGTAAATGCATGTAACTCTGAACATGAAAGCAAACAGCATCTGGAAACAAACAAGTTGTAATGAGTGTCGTTAAGAATTTCAATCTGTAAACCACAAAATGATCCCCAGCATGTCTAAGTGGCTCTGCCAATCTGTTTCTTCCCCACCCACTAAGCATAGCAATGACATTGGGTTCATCTTCCCACTTTGGGGTCCTACTGCTCACACCTCAGCTTTATGAGCAGGCTTGCAAAATGAGCATCCTTGCCCAAATGTCAGGAGGATCACTGATTACCATGGGCAATACCCATCCTACCCATGGCAGCCCATGCTCAGTGGAGCCATTCCCCAAGCTCCACCAGCATTTGGTCTCCCATGGGCAAGGGAAACAGCTTTGCTAATGACTAGAAGTCCTGAAAGCATCAAATAATTTAGAGCCAGGCTCCCCAGGGAAGAGGAATGGCATATGCAAACAATTACCTAATCATGATCTAATTACCCAACTGGAATTTGGCCAGGATACTGGGACCCTAAGAAAAAGCTTGTAGGGTCTCTGTTGAGTGCATGCACTTGGGATCTTGACTTTATCGCTTAGCAGGAAGTATAAAGGGCTGGAAAGCAAAGCTGGTACTGTACAAAAATGCTTTGGGCTAAGCAAATGTCGTTTCATGTAGGTTGTTTCCTGGTGGCTTCTTATTTATACACATTGGAGACACACCTCTGCCTCCTGGCAAGCCTTAGACCCCCAGCTGTTAATTTGGCAAGGGCAGGGTTTGGTTCAGATGGGTGGACCATGGCTTCACCTTCTGCTGAGCATCTCTGTCATGACCCTTTCAGCTTGTACTGGTGGATGTCACTCCAGGCTGTGTGGTTTCTCTGCTCAGGTGTGAGAAACTACACAAATGAGGACAGTCATCTCAGCATACTGGGAAAGATACTTCCCTGTAGGTGAAGGAAGACTAGACCTGAGGTGCTCTCCATCCGCTCCTACATCACCCTGCTTTCTGCTGCTCCTCTTGACCTGATCCCAGTGGTGTTACCCTGCTGCTGTCTTTTTCTCTGGGATTATTTTTCTTTTGTGGCCATTTCCGCAGTGAGAATTTCCTCAGTGGTCTGGTAGGCTCTGGGAGATGCTTCAGCTGAGCACCCCTCAGGCAGATGGGCAACAGGCTCTGGGTGTCCCTGCTTGAGCAGGGTTTGGATCAGATGGGCCCAGAGGTCCCTTCCAACCTCAGCCACTTCGGGATTCTGGGATTCTCTGAGATGAGAAGGAAGGGAAGCGAGGGGGGAATGATAGCCCCTGGGTAATGTGGACACTGTTCAGGGTGGAGGTGCGGGGGCTGGAGATATTGGTGGCCTCTGCTCCTTCCCTTTGTGTAGTTTTGGACAAGTCTCCCAGGGGAGCTGTGGGATGGCTTCAAATCATGGTATATCGCAAAGGGCTCGAGGCATTATGGTGAGGTTTGGGGCTGCCCTATGCAGTACCCCACAGAAGGAATCTCTGTGGGGCTGGCAGCTGCAACCCAGCACCCAGGGACTCCTCCGCTTCCACAGCTTGCTGCCAAGGCAAACCTTGACGGTGGCAGGATCCTTGCAGACCCCTTATCTCAGCTCTAATGTTTAAACAACCATATCTGTGCCAGGTTATTTCTCTCCACCTTTTGCTGATTTCCATAAACAATTTTATGTAACCAGCTGGGTTGGACTTCCATTAGCATGGAGCAAGGTCTTTTTAGTCATTTTATAATAGAAAATTAAGTTGAAAGAGCAGTATTTTCCACTTTTAATTTTTATTTATTTTTTTATTATTTTTTTTAATCCTCAGCTATTGGGAGGCTTAAAGAGCTCTTGAAAGGCGGCTGTTCTGGTTGCAATATATCATATGCATATGTGATGTATCACATGGTCTGAATTTTTGGGTAGACTTGTGTGGTGCCAGGAGCTGCACTTGATGATCCTTATGGGTCCCTTCCAGCTCAGGATATTCTATTATTCTATGATATAATATAATATGATGTAATATATCATATAATTATCACATAATGATAATACCCAGACCAAGAAACAGAAAATTTCAGGTTGTTAGTTACAGTTTGAATTCTGCTTTTGCATTTGCTGTTTATCACTATATTTCATTCGAAGATGCAGCCAACAGTATAGAGAAATAGTCCCTAAGTGAAACTCATCTTGTTCAAACAGATGTTATTCAAGTAGCTCCTGGGGAAGATTTTGAGAAGATTTTCTATTTTTATTATTCTTTCAAAACCCATCCTCTTGCACCTACCACCAGGGATACACAGTGAAGTCCAGCAACCTCTGTAATAAAGTGTTACGATCCACAAAAACAGCAGCTTTCAGGCTGTCGTGCTACATCTTCTGTGACTTATCTTCACCTGCAGCTGGCTCTGTTATGAAGGAAAGTGCCCCACAGTTGCCAGCCAGGCAGCATTGTGGACACAGATATGTTAAATCTTGTGTTAACCTGCAACAGTCAGCAGCAGAGTGCTAGGTGGTGCATGGACGTTTAATGAAATAGAAGGGCTTCTCTTATCTTCGCATTTTACTTTATTTGGATATTTTATTTTTTTTTTTAATTTCAAATCCTTTGGAAAAAGGGACAAAAGGAGGAGTCAAAATGTGGTAGTAGTGAGACTCATGGGCAAACCTGGGAGGACAGCGCTGCAAAATGCTTGCTCTCTGCACACCCCTGCAAGGAGACTGGTGGCAGAAGGTGTTCACAAAGGGGCTTTTTTATTATTATTATTTATTTATTTATTCATTTATTTATTTTTATTCTGCTATCGCAGCTCTGAAAGCTGGATGTGTGTGTGCAGGAAGGAGGAGGGTGAGCCTGCCTGCATGGCTGCCTGCACGACTGCTTTCCCCTGTTCTTCGTGTAGCTGGTGGCACACGTGCACGCCGCTTGTACTGCAGCACCTATGGACACCTGCGTGGAGGGTTCACCAGCCTGTTAGCAGAAGAAATGTCAGTCAGCCAGCTACTTCTAGAAGGCTGCTGGTTCTGTTAAGCTGTGGGAGCTTGGCCCTTCCCTGCTATGTACTTTATTGTTCTAGGAAATAATTTTACAAGAGCACCATAAAAATCCTCTGACAAAACCCATATTGTTCATAAATGCAGTCCCATGTGTCTTACAGAGGCATCTTTTGTTTTAGTATGGAAGCCCCTTTCTCTCCCTGCTGCTCTCAGACAACATATATGCTGTGGTATGAAATCACACCAAAGGGAAGAAATTCCAGCTGGTTGACCCCAGCAAAGCAAGAGGGACCCAGTAACCCCAAGGGGTAGCATGGTCTCCTTTACACCTGTGACACTCTGTGCTAGAAGGTGAGCAACTCCACAGCTTTTCACTCTGCTCTTGGGATGGTGAAGCAGGGCAAGCAGACAGAGGAATCCTCTGCAGTCTCGTGGTGCTTCTTCCTCAGAGCCCATCGCTTGGGCTGTATTTGCCAACAATTTTTCCTTTAGCTTTGACAAATAGCTCATCTTTTCTCTCTGCAAATATTCCTCTTCAATGAATAAAAACTACAAAAGCAAGAGGAAAGCTTTCCCTCTAGGCTTTTCTATTGAAGAATAATCTTCTGTATTCCTCAAACTTCTCCTGTTAACATGAACAGAACAAAAACTGAAGGCACAGCTGTAAGGCAGGAAACAAGCCTGTCTGGGGTGAGGGCTTGTGCACCTTTCCAAGATAAAAGCACCTCCTCTTGGAAAAGCAAAATGTGTGATTTCTTTAAAGTGAAATAGTTGTTCTCTCTCCCTTTCTCTCTTTCTCTTTCGTCCTTTATAACAGGGAAGCCACAGCTCCATTTAAATGTGAATCAGATCAAAGAGGAGTGTGAAATAGCACAAAGAGTGTTGCATGTTCCTATTAAATCAAAAGGTGACCATCTCACAAACCACACATTGAATGTGAGACACCAACCTCAGGAAACACTGGTCTGATATCCATGTGGCCTGCTGTGTACAACACATGCCATCCGTATTTGAAAAGAGTTAACTTAGAAAGAAAGAGCTACAAAGCAGAGATCATACAGTCGGAGCCAGTGGAAAAGATGTCTTTTTTTGTCTGGCAAAGGAAAATGGGGAGAGGAGATGGGCTAGTTGCCTACAAATGCACCTAGTAGGTAAATACTAGGAAGGGAGAAACCCTGCTTAAGCTGAAAGGTGAAGTTGGACGGAGGATAAAGAAGAGCATGAATATGTACAGGCTGGAGATGGTAGCTGCTGACTCATTCCTGTATATCACTGGAGCAGACCACCAAAGAGTTTGTGAAAAGGTTGCTCTGTGGCCACAGGGACAGTGCTTCGGACTCCAGAGGTTCCCAGCTCCCCACCACAGATGGCAGATCTGTGCCAAGGAGAGCTACTTAAGGATAAAACTTAGCCAAGAATAAATATGGCTTAAATGGGAGTATTTCTGCTGGTCAGAAAGATCATCTGAGTTTAAGGCAAGGCTTTCAGAGCACCTGAACATCCTTCAGCTCATGGATACGTTAAGGCACCTGTTTTTGGAGGAACAGCAATAGTGGCAGTGTCCGTGTTGGCCAAATGAAGGTTCACTGTCAGAGAGCACCAATCCTAGCACGTATCAAGACCTAAGATGACCAGATAGTGGGAAAATATCCCCTGTCAGGGTTTTTATTTTACAGAAACCCTGTGTTGCTGGCTTAGCTGCTCGCTGCTTGGTCAGATAGAGACATCACGCTGCGCATGACAGCCCACGTGTGCTCAAGGACGAAGAGCCCCAATATGAACAAGAAATGTTGTCTTTGGGATGCTTGGGATCGTTGCCTGAGAAATGAGTTCATTTCTGTTGACTCCTGCATGAGTGTTTGAAAGACTTTTCTGTGAGCAGCTGTAATTGAGAGGTCAGTTCCCATGGAAGCTGCCCTGTTACACAGAGGGTTTTTTCCCTGAGATAAAAGGATGCTTCTTGCTTCTCCAGCCTTTTGAACAGGGATTTGTAATCTAAAAGCTGGCAGATCTCTTTGTGCTATCTGTCTGATATGGTTATGTGGTGAGAGTGTCTGAGCTTCCCATCTTTGCTAATGTATTTATCTTCAGGAAACCCCTCATCTTTAATACCTCCTCCGTTAATAATTGTCACAATCTCCATTTTGTGGATGGAAGATTGAGGCACAAAGACTAAACCCTACCCAAGTGCCCATGCTATGTGGGGAAATGGCTGCAGAGAGTGTTTTGAAGGGCCAAAGTGGGACATTAGGGAGCATGCCAAAAGGAAAGACTCAGGCATGGTGACAGGTTGAACAGTGCGGGGGGAGCCTCTGGTTAAAATTAAGCCAGTGGTTAATGCCTTAAATTGACAGATCACTGTCACTTCCAGATTTATCAAGTCATCTTTAGGAAAAGCCAAGCTGGGGACAAAGGAAAGAAGATACGTGAAGATGCAGCCCAAAGCTTGGCTGGTTGTTTGATGGGGATTGCTGTCTCTCACTGCCCTGTTCACCTCTCTGCCCTGCAGCATGACATGAAGGTGCACTCCTTTGGGTAGAACATGAGGCAGAAGTCCTATCCACTTCCAGGCCTTTAAAATTTCACAGTTATCTTCCAGGTTGAGCATTTCAGAATGTTAAAGGTAACATCTTGGTTTAAATATAATGGAGGTAATTACAGGCTACTTCCAGTGCAAGTATGCGTTGTTCTACTGCTACTGCACTGACTGTCTGCTGTGATCCACTCTATGGAAAGCTGCACTCCAAGATACTATTGAAATGTTTCCCCCCCACAGGTAGGATGCCATGGAGTGTTGTGAAAAAGATCCTGCAATCACTTAGGTGTTCTGCAAATGTTACATTTTATTAGTGAATAAACGGAACAGAAATACCAGTGAAAGCCAGCTTAGTAGCTTGTTGCTTTTACAGCGAAATCTGAGTGGTGCTCCCCAATACTGGAATATCAATCCACTGCTTAGTCTATATTCAGCACTCAGTTCCTGCCAAACGTCATGGGGTAAATTAAAAGCATTTTTATTTCCTTATCTTTAGAGCTTAGCCCCAAAAACCTGGTCTGAGATGATTTTTTTTTTGTCAGTTGCATAACAGAAAAATCGTTTAACAGATCTAAAGCTTTTGATTTAAAATAAAGCCCCTGTGGGTTTGCTACACACCAGGTTTCAGTTTGATCCATTCTAAAGCAGTAGAAATACAAAATTCAAAATAGGCATAAGAGCAAGAAAAGCAGAGGAAAACACAGTTTACTTAGCGTGCAAATATATCTATGGGATTGCTCTTTCAACAGAGAAACTATAACAAATTGGCACGTATAAAACAGCTGGCAAGCTGCAGTAAGTCAGGGACCACCCATTTATAACCTTCCTATCGAACAGCAGGTGATCCTGAACCAATGACTGGAGCTTGAGTAGCCAGAGAAAATTAACTCTTGTTCTGCAGAGAATGAAAATTAGGCATCCTGGGGTACAGTTGCCTGAATTTTCTGACTCGTTTCTGAATTTGCAGAGTACCTCAGTCTTAGTTCAGAAAGATGAATAGTTTCAGGGTGTCAGTGTGCTTGCTGCACCGTATTTCCCCTCTTTATATCAGTAAAATTCTCCATTAAAATAAAATCGCAGTGCTGACAAAGTGTACTGCCTGTGCTAGTCGAGCACACTGTGAGCTGCAGAATTTAGATGTAGTCTGCAATAGGATTTAGGGCTTTGCTTATAATTATTTGTGAACTTTTTATTCCCTTTTGTGGATTTATAGAAACAGACCTGGAAAGATCTTCCATGTCTAAGAGGCTGAGGACAGTACAGGAAGTTTTGTTTTGTTTTTTTTTTCCCTCCTTATATTGCATGTGAATTGTAATACTAAACTATTTCTGTACTAATGACAACAATGTCCAGAGGAAGAGCTAGAAAAAATAACAGAAAAAGATGCATTTGGAGACTATCACTTCATCTGGTAAAACATAGAGAATTTGATTTCACAGAACAACTTTAATTTAGAGGGAGGTAATTTTACCTTGCAAAAGTTTCTCTGCAGTAGCACGGTCCCTCTTCCAGCCTATCTGAAGTGGAAATGAGGGAGGGGATGGACAGGCACAAAAGGAACCACTGTATTTGGGAGTTAGGATCTGGCTGAAGTACTTACACAAGCAATCTATTTGGATCTGACAAAGATCGTTAAAACACTTCCATCAGAACTGCAGGGAATTCATAACACCTGTGATAATGCCAGTGTTCATAGTCCTTGCTGGTAATGACATCTCTCCCAGCAAAGCTCCTAGCTACAAGATGCTTACTTGATTGCCGTGCTTACTAATAACGTTACTATGATTTTAAAAAGTGTGACATCATCTGCTTTCGATGAGGTAATTTCTGTATTATGGTAGCATTTGCAAGCTGTAAGGAAGATGGGGATTTGCTGTACCAGGTTCTGTGTGATGCTGTAGGTGACAATCATACTCCAAAGATTTCAGTCTTTAAATTAGGACAGGCAGAGGAATGGGGAGCAGCAAAAGGAGAACAGTCATGATGGATTTAGAATGATAGAATCACAGAGCAATCTAGGTTGAAAAAGAACTTCAAGATCATCAAGTCCAGCCATCAGCCTGACCCACCGAGTACCACGACTAAAACACATCCCTTGGTGCCATGCCCACATGTCTCTTAAATACCTCCAGGGAGGGGGACTCCAGCACTTCCCTGGGCAGCTCGTTCCAATGCTTGACCACCCTATCTGTGAAGAAATTCTCACATGGCTAGCGCACAGATTAGCTCCTGTGCAGCTAAAGGGTTTTCTTTTGCAACAAGGCTGCAAAGGAAGAAGGACAAGGAGAGGTGTGCGAACAGCTTGGAGACCCCCAAGCTGATCTTTCACTGCCAAAAAGTTCTGAGACTCCACTGAAAGCTGAGGAGTACTGGAGATATGGAAAGGCTGAGGATCTGGCATCCTACCCTCAGGCATGCAGGAACTCAGACGTCCCCTGGAGTTAACTGGGAAGCCAGTGTTGTGCTCCGCTTGCAGCTAGGCAGGCTTTGAGGGTATGCAGCCAAAACACAGATGCCGGTACTACCAGACTTAAATAACATGTAAATAAGCAAACCAGAGCTTCTGTGGAGCATCTCAGCAGCACTGAAGCCAGTTTGGGGCAGCAGGAGGAGATCCCTTCGCTACCTGCCTTGGTGCTGGTCCTTAGAGCTTCCTTGCTGACGATGGCTGCTTGCACTGCTGGGGGAGGAAAGTGTTCCCAGTCCTCTGAGACCGTCTCTGGCAGCAGCTCACAGTCTTCCCGCTTGTCTGCAAGAACAAAATTCAAGGGACCCCCCTTGCTATTTCAGAGAAGCTGTACATGTTTTTGCCACATCTCCACAACTGATACACTTCCGTGCAGCAAATGCAAAGGCAGTAGAACACAGTGCTGCGCAGGACAGAACTCATTGTCTCCTGTCTAGGTCTGAATTTTGGGAAGGCTTCTTTGAAAGACCCAGCCAAGAGACTTGCCCCGTGCCCGTTGCAGGCTTTTGGGATATTCTAAGCATTAATGGCATAGAAATCACATTATATGACACTTTGCTTTCAAGTATCAACTTCAGAAATTATTTGTTACTCGTTGGATCATCTGTAACCAAAAGCACACTGCAGTGTGAGGCTTATTAACAGCTTGGGATGAAGAAGTGTGAGGGTTCTGGGATGAAGCAACGCTAAAAGAATTAGAGGCCACCAGATAAAACTACGAGGACCAGGCTCAAAGGAGCGCAGGAGTGAAACAGTCAGAAAAAAGGAAAAAAGACGAGCAAAGCACCGCGGAGCGGAGGCCCGGCCCGCCCTGCCCTGAGGTGTTTCCCGAGGCGGCGCCCCCTGTCAGCCATGTCGGGATGGCTTCGGGGAGCTCCCGCCCTGCCCTCCCCGCCCCGGCCGCTGCCTCCCCTCGGCGGAGCTCGGCGGCCCGGCTCCTCCTGCGCTCCTCCCCCGTTTCTCCTCCTCCTCGTCCTCCTCCTCCTCGTCGCCCGGCCGACCTGCGGCTGCGGGGCGGCATGAGGAGAGCCGGGGGCGGCTGGTGGGGCCGCAGCTGAGGCGCGGCGGCGGAGGGGGGCCGCCGCCATGTCGCTGCTGTGCGTGCGAGGTGAGTGGGGCAGCGGCGGGCGGGTGCCCGCGGTGGCGGAGCCGGGCTCCCGGTGGGTGCTACCCGTAGGTGGTGGCCACCCCGCACACCCCTCGGGGTGTCCTGCCTCAAACGGGAGGAGGGGAGTGGGGCGAAGCCGTGGGGATCCCCAAAGGGATCCCCAAAGGGACAGGTAAGTCCGCCAGCACCTGCCTCCAAAGTTGGTTTCCACTCTGAGATGCTGCTCACGGTGGGAGCGCAGCTGGAAGGTTTCAAGTCTGTGTGGGGCTTTTATCGTTTTATTTTTAATTGACGGTTTCCATCCCTCTTGGCATCCCAGTTGCCTCTCAGTTGAGCCCATGTTGGGTCGAGAAGCCGTGAAGGTGGCGCTGAGCCTCGCACCTTCAGGTGGAGCCTTCGGCAGGTGGCCGAGTCCCCCCAGGTCTGGCCGAGGGCAAGGACAACTTTTGGGGCGAGGAGAGGCCCCGAGGAAGGCAAGGAAGCAGCAGGTGCGATGCCGAAGAGCGGCAGTCCAGCCTGGTGCCAAAACCTCGGAGCGGGGAGGAGCTGTGTTTGAGTTTCGTAGCTCATTTGTACACCAGTCAAGACGCTGCCGCTGAATGAAACTGCGCTGCTGGCAGAGAGCAGGCTGCTGTCACTAGCTTTAACGTTGTTATTCTCAGTGTCTGTGCTTCTAACGTGCAACATTATTTCAGATACATTACCAATTATCTTCTCCTCCTGCTATCGAGCCTCGTTCGCTTGCTGAACAGGTTACTGAAAAGTTGTGCTTTCTCATGCAGGATGGGTTGCAGTGCTAGTCGCTTGCTCTTTATCTCCAGTTCTCAATTTCTTGCTCTCTTGTGCCAGAAAAAAAAAATAAAATAATTAAATCCCTGAAGGGAACCATCTGCCAGGACTCGTGCTTCTGGGACGTGTCTCCTGTCAGTGTTCTGCGCTGAACGCCGGTCGCAGGGTGTCCCCACAGCTGTGCCCTTCGGCTTAGAAGTATTGTTTTAATGTTCTCAGCTCCTTTGCCAGATATGATAAAAAACTGACACTGGTGTGCTGCTGCCAGTTCAGCTTTTCTTTTGCTCGTCTCTCTTGGTTTGGTAACAGCTCTTCACCCAGCTGTTCATCACCTTTTTGAATCAAAATCAATGTTTTGATGATAGTGTTAGTAAAACGATGCCAGCAGAATAATACCAAAGTGTATTGAGTGTGCAGTGTTTTGGGGAGGGCACTATCCCTGTATGAGAGGGCTTCTTAATTAAGTTTCAACCCTTTTATTTAAAAAAAAAAAAAAAAAAAAAGATCCTGTTTTAAGAGGTAGGAGAGTTTAAAAATGTTCTCTGTAATCTCTAAAGCACTCTGAGCATCTCTGGTGGACTTATAAATTTGGAAAGTTTTGCCAAAATGTCTTAACTGAAACTGATTCTTATTAGCTCAGGGATGCTTACATGTTACGTTTTTTCCCCCCATTCTTTTTAGTGGTTGATCTTCAAGATGCTCTCAGGCTGTCTTATGAAAAAAAATCTGCTTTTGATGCCACATGGCACTTGGCCACTTGTGTTAAAGGTGTATTTATACCCCTTCTACTAGGAGTAGTGAAAGACCATGAACTGGATGTTGCAGTTACGGGGACAGTCTTGCTTTGCCAGGGTGTTCCTTCATGATCCATTGAGCCTTTGGGACAAAAGCATTTCAGTGGTCCAGAATGATGCACTTTTGTGTTTGTCTTATTTTGTCTGGGTGCAAAGATCTAAAGAAGAAACTTGAAGTGATTGGTGACTGTGTGGTGGAAAACAGCTGTGAAAAATATCTTTCATATCCACCTGCTGTGCTACGATGGTAGATAATACTGGCAGTGATTTAGATGATACAGAGCACCTTTATTATAAGAATGCAGAATATAGTCAATTTACTAAATGTGTTTTTTAAAATGGTCATGACTGAAAGAGTGAGCTCGTGAGAACTCACAAGTATGAACCATTAAACATAAAATGGTGTTATACTGGTATAGAGCAGTCTGAAAAACAAAATAGGTACCAGAAGGTGAGGTAAAACAATCACTTTTGGAGCAAGCAGGAGTAAGTTCTGTTGGCTTATGTATTTATTTATAACAAGCTGCTTTTTTCATTAAAAATGATACACATGTAAATTCGCACAGTGACTTGGGGTTGGATGCTGTAGACCTGAGATTAAAAACAGAAAGACAACCAAAAACCTGTGAAAGAGAAATAGGTGGTTAGGACGCTGTTAATCGCCTCTGAATTGCAGTTTAACAGATAAAAGCGAAACATGGAAAAAAAAATCTAAATGGCAGAGTAACATGAGACCTAGCAGCCAGAAAGTGTTGTAATTCACAATTTTTTTTCCACTTGAATTATGTGCATTAATGATATTTTAATGAATGGATAATCTAAAACAGTACACACAAAACAGATCCGAGCTCTGCCTTTGTTCCCCAAAGGGCAGCTGACATTTGTGGCTTGATCTCATTTTTTAGTGGTACGTTTCTTTTTCTTCTCAGAGATCAAATCAGGTATTTTTTTCAGAAGCTTTGTGCCATGTCTGTTGTAGAAGTACCTGGCAGGAAATCTAAACTCAGCAGAAGTCTGAGTCTGGCCTCACCTGCAAGTGTTTGGAGGATGTGGGAAGTGGTTGTAGGAGTGATCTAAGGGACTCTTGGGGAGGAGGAGTCTTGAAAGATGCAGAGGGTGTAAGAGAAGGAGAAAACAAATTCTGAATTTTACACAACCGAGGCCTTTAGAAGAGACTTCTTCATATTTTGATTCTACCGCTTAAGTGCTAAAGAGATTGCATATACTCCAGTTCAGAGCAGCTGTGTCTGGATTATGTCTCATAATCTTCTCTTGGCACAGTTCGCTTTATTAGTTTGCATTTAGGGTTGTGTTTGTGAAAATAGCATGTATTAAATAAAAGTAGTCCCAGGGAAGCAGTCTAGTTTTTCACATCAGTCTTGCATTGTTAATTTTTTTTTTCTTTTTTTTCTTTTGGAAGTCTTGATTTTTACCTTGGATCTTAACTTCATTAAATTTCTTCTGATCTTTCCTGTCTACCAGCTTACAGGCAGAAGTAGCTGCTGTCTCAGAGCAGCTTGCAAGGGTCATACCAAGCGAGGACCACCCCGAGGTTGGATCACCTGGTCACCAGTGTGTTGTCATCGGTTCCTTTGCTCTGTTTGCATTGTTGTCCGAAGATGCACTTCAGACCCTTTCACTTGCTCACATTTATTACATTTTACTTTGCCACCAGCTCTTGGTATCTCAAGATGATGGCATAGCTACTTGCCAAACCCAGTGATGGCTCTATTCTAGTCTTCCTTCTTTATAACAGCTTATGCTGTGTCTTCAGTTCCTTTGTCTCCCTAGCTTCTGGACCTACCTTCTCCATCTGATAATAGTAATAAAAATTGTGTTGCTTTGTCTCATACATCACCTGTCCCGTTCACTGTATCAGTATCTGAAATGCTTTACTTTGCCGTTCCAGGGATATTGGCAGTGGGCATCTTGTGTCATCCCTGCATGTGGTGTGTGGCTTAGTCCCGTGAGGGCATGGTGCTTTTTGTCTTTGGGTCTGGTCTGCAGCGTCTTTGTGAGACTTAGCTGCCTGAGGTATGTGGGACATGGAGTTAGGAGATTTGTTCTGGTTTTGCTCTCTGAAATTTTAAGTTTTTGACTGCTGTGGGAAATGATAACACCTAGAGGCTAGGGACTTTCTTTTCATTGCATGCTGCTTATGTTGCTGCTGCTTTGAAAAGCTGCAAAGCTTGCTTATCTGGTGACTTTTTTTTGGTTTGTCAGAATAGGTGGAGTGGAGCTCAGGGAACTTAACAGCGCTTTCTTGTGTTGGCAGCAAAACTGGGGTTCCTGCCCACCTGGTTAAACTCTGTCATTCAAGAGAAAGAAGCAAGTGGGGAAAATGGAAATGGGTGTTACTAACACTAGAAATAAAACCATGTCCACCTTGTTGAATGTTTAGAAATATCCATAACTAGAAGGCTAGTAATCAATCACAAGGGCTTTTTCTTTGTGTTTAAAGGGTTTTTTTTTTCCTCAATACAATAGCCTCAGCTCACCTCTGTGTTCTTTGTGAGGCTGAATGCAGTGCCTCCAGCTCTTGCTTCTCAGTGGTGAAGGACTCTCTCTTGTAAATAGTACTCTTAGCAATAGGGTGATTGTACTTCTGTGTTGCGACTGCTTTCTGAAATGGTTGCAGAATTGAAAAAAACAAGACGGCAACAAAACCCTACCTGCTTTTGTGTAGATTAAAATGGAAAAGAGCAGAATTAGATTCTGAAGACAGTAGCAGAAGTGCAGGTATTAAGACAAATACATTGATTCATGAAGAAGTTGCTGTATACTATAACAGACTCCTTTTCTCTAGCTGCAATTAATCAGGAAACTACCAGTGTATGTAGCGTTGGAACAAAATAAAATGGGTTACAATTTTGGGTAGTAATGCTAAGATAAAGTGTCTTAGCTTTTAAAGGAGCCTCATTGCATTGAGTTTCAAGATTGGGGTTTGGAAGGTTGACGTTTAATTGGTGGCTTAATCAGCGAGGGAACTGTAAAGCTTTCAAGCTTCTGTCGTTAAGTAGTACGAATGCTTAAAACCTACAGACTGCATTTGTCTTGTGATGCACAGATGTTCGTTCACTTTTCTGTTTCAAACCCTCCTTCAGCTTTGGACACCAGTACTGCAGCGTTTCAACAGTGTGGATTCCTTGTTTTAAGAGCTCGGTCACTAAGAACTGCTGGAAAATCCTCTCTGGTTTTCAGTGGGGTAAAGGAAATGTACGGAGGTGCTTCCTGAATTCGAGCAGCATCTGCTTTTTTTTTTTTTGCTCAGTTGGTGTCCTCTCAGCTGACTCCTTCAGTTTGGGATCTGCCAGGTCAAATGTGTTAAAGTTGTTTTTAACGTAATGTTTTAATATGGAACATACTGATGGATTTAATCCAAGTGCTGTAAGTTCCTCGTTTTGAACTGTAACAGTCTGAGGGCGAGTTACAATTTACATAGTGTCATATAAAGTCCAAGTAATATAACTGCCTTTTTTTTTTTTTTTTTAAATCCTGGACCTTCCCTTAAATATTTGGCTTGGACGCTTGTGAAATGCATACGTCTGGTGGCAAATGATCCTTTTATTACTTTGCCTTGAAACTTTCCTCCCTTGTTTTTTTCCCTCTACCTTGCTAACAATTTTTACACAGTATTTTGGAAACTACTTTAGTCACTCAGTGAAAGCTGTTCTTACTGCTGTTCCTAGAGAGCAGAACCGGAGTGCTATGTCTAACAACACTTCTCTTTTCATACAGGGATTTCATTGTGTGGTCTTGCAAATAGATCAGGAGCTGCTGTGAGGATGTGGTTGGACTTCCCTCAGTCTCTCTTTGGCATTAAAACCTGCTAGTACCTGGCATTTTCTTTGTATTAAAGTGCGTGGAAGCAACTTGCTTTCACTGCTTTATCAGTCATCATTTCTTCAGAACTTTACCTCCTTAAACACTGATTGCTGTATTAGTTTTTACAGACATTTGCCTGGTGTGCTCAGTGATCTGTAAGCACCTGTCCTCCTGTGAGCATGCTGAGTGTCGCCTGGAGTGTGGCACTCTGGTCTCCTTAGGGACTCTTCTATTCTTTCAGCATGTATTTAAAGCAAATGTCACTGGGCTCCAGGCTTCTTCAGATGTCTAGGCTTTCTGATTTTTATTATTTGCATCTTGGATTTTGTCTTCTCTTACTGGTAGACTGCAAAGTACCTGGTCACACAGGTGCCTTGCCTCTCCCCGGGCATGGAGCAAATGTTTATTGTGTGCTTGTCATTTCTTTGCCATTGGCAAATTAATCAGTGACTAAGTTAGGATGGCAATGTACTTGTTAGTGTTTCTTTTTATCCTCTAGGTTAAGATTTTTTTTGTTGTGTTTATTTCATCTCCCCCTACACCTAGGGCCAATTAACATGTATTGATAACTGTTTATTTCTTGTATGTTGTGTAGTGGCTTGTATCTCTTTGCTGCTTTTGGAGTGGGGTGGACTAAAACTGTACTTGCTCGAGGAGTAGTGGCTTTCTGGTTCCCTAGAAAACTCTTCATAAATGGTTTCTGCATCTGATATCACAGTTTCTGTTCAATTTTATTTTTTCTCAATGAAATAACTAATAACTATCCTCAGCTTTGTGAAGTTCTGAACTGTCTCTTGTGTATTGCTAGGTATTTGATTTGATCACAACTACTCTAGGCAATTTTGAAATCATTGTTCTGCAAAAGTAAATTGTGATAGGGATCCAAAGTAGTTCTCCTGCTTAGTGCTGTTAGTTGGAATGCTATCTACAAGTTTTAAAAGAACTGTGGAATTGCCAGTAGGCCTAAGGACTCCCCAGTATTTCTCAACTTGACCAGCTTTATTTGACTAATACTGTCTTCTGTGAGTTCACATTTCAGTTAACTACTACCATACCAAGCACCTTGCTTGTAACATGTTTTCCTGAGTGTCTGTGTTTCTAGTTGAGACAGAAAGAAAGCTTCAATTTTAATCCAGAATAAAAAAAAAAAGTTTGAACACCCCCTAAACTATGATTGGTTGTTCAATGAAAAGATAAAGTGAGGTTTACAGAGTGTATCACAAAAAGCTGAGATGCCCACCTCCTTCACCAGGCTTTCAATATAGACTCCTTAAGTTATTTTTCCAATTATTAGCTTTGAGCTTCAATTGAATTATCACACTTTCACGTAATACAGTGAGTACCTGTTGATGTTAGTGATCTTTCCCTTCTTAAGCAGTGTGGAGTGCAAGAGACCTGCAATGGATATGGGGTCAGGTTAGAGGAAGAGAAGTCCTCAGCTGAAGAATTCTTTTGACTGGTGTTGGTTGAACTCCGTAAGCACCACGTTACTACATGAAATCATACCCTGCTGTTATGGAAGGTGATGAGGAAATGGAGGATGGTGCTGGCAGGTTTGCTGTATCTTTCACAAGTAGGTGAGGGTATCTTAAAAATGAAAATAAATGCTACCAGCTGATGGTTGTGACTCAGCTCAAGTTCTCTCTAGCATGCTGCTCTTGAGTGTTCGTAGGTTCATCCTTTTGTCAGGTGAGTTGGAGGAAGATTTGGAAAGAACCGTGAGGGAGTTGGGTACCTGCATTCAATGGGAAGCCTACGTTCAAAGACCTTCAGCTTAGTGAAATTCTATACTGAGGGTGTTTAAGTACCAGGTCCAACCTTTCCTTAGAGACAGGGTTTAGTGGATGACTTTAGTAGTAGGGTGATGGTTGGACCAGATGATATTGGAGGTCTTTTCCAATCTTTATGATTTTATGATTCTATATTAAACTGGGATGTTGTCAGGTAGATACTACTCCCCCCCACTTTGTTTGCAGGATATACTTTCAATGTCCAGACTTAAAATTTGTAGAGGTTTTATCATTTCTGGGCGTGGTTCCATGGGTTAAAAGCTGTGTTAAGCATTAAAAAAACACCCCTGATTTTGTTCCCTTTTTGCCTGCCTGTAATCTAGGAAAAGGGTCATTTAGAAACAGAAACGTGGCATGATCTTCAAACAACTTTATGCAGGCTTCAGGCCCCTCATCTTTTTCCTTGCACCCAAACATCACTTATGAATGGAAAGTGAATTGAACTAGAAGGGAATGTCTGATGCGGGATAAGAGAAGGTGTCTTCTTTGAGATAATCTCTAGCCTAAAACTGTTGCTGAGTTTTAAAAGAAGTTTGGCTTCCAGCCCTGGCTGTGTCCCTTTAAGGAATACTGGTTTTAACCTTATTACTTAAAGCTCCTGTGACTTAACCCTCTTAATTCTTTACAGCCAAATGCTCTTCTAAGGAAACTCCAGCATTTCCACCATGGAGATGTAATTTATTGATACAAAATAATTGCGGAATTACTCTTCTGAGCATTGGCTCACTCCGTGCTTATTTTCTCAGCCAAGGTCAGTGTAATAATATTCAGCTTAAGGTGCATAATTAAAAAAAAATAATTAAAAGGAGGAGTTTTACAGTAAAGGCTGTATTGGGTCACTCCTCTGTCCATACGAAGTCTGCAACATACAGCCAACCTGGTGCCATCTTTCTTGGCCTCTGCTGAGGAAGGGAGTTTGGGTGTGGAGCTAAACCCATTAAACCCTTCATTCCTTTAAAGCTTTGTGCCAGCACAATGGTAGCTTTTCACTGTGGGTATTTTTCGTATCTTTTTGTACCACTGGGTACCTGATTGAGGCCAGACAGCATTGTAAACTTCAGCGATGGAGAGCTGCGTGCTTTATTCTGCTCTGCACTGAATGTTGGCATCTTGAGTGTTCCAAGAAGGTTTCTTTAAGGCAATTTTTTTCAGCAAATGCTTGACCAAATTATTCAAAGACTGCTATGCAAACTCATCTCTTTCAGATGATTTTTTTTTTTTAATTGCTGAAAAATATTTTTTGAAAGATATTTCAGAACAGTTCTGTATGGTCAGGTAGTGATGGAAAGGCTATATCTGAAGAAACTGTGGGACAAATTTCATTTAAGCCATAATATAGACTGAAATTTTCTGCTTGGCCAACTTCCAGTTTCCAAGGAATTAAAATGTAAATGAATATGGAGTCGTTTACATTTCTGGAAGGAAATCCTTTATGAACACCTGCTTTTCCTGAGGGATTTCACAAACCCCAGAACTTGTTTTCAGGAAATACCCAGGGCCTTCTGACTTCCAGTGCTTGTGATAATTCACATTTAGCCATCACATGGTCTTCTGCAGCAACAGCCACGGTCCTTTGCAACTGGAGTCCCTGTGGGGTGTTACGACTGCAGGTGCACTGGGGATCTGCAAGGTGTTATGCTGGAAACCTTTAATAACTGTTTTTTTCCATCATGCCAGGAGTACCGTGCACTAATTGAGGTGATGCCAAGGTAGCTTATCAGCTTTGGGTGAGGAGGGAATTTGACTGCTGCATTAAGAGCTATGCACATTTTAGAAAATTGTGTGTCATTCTGATTCTGTTCAGCCTCCCAATCTTTTGAGTTCTTCTTCATCATGCTTTCTTTATAAGCAAGTGGGTGGCGTTCTTGAGGAGGTTGCTTGGCCTCTTTGAAAGGTGCATTTCATGTGACTTTTCTTAAGAGCCGGAGGGCCATAAATTACTAAAAAGCTCAGGCTGCCTTCATTTTCGGAGGTGGGAGTTCAAACAGCACCAAAATTATAACGATGTTTCGTAGACTAATAAGTTCTTGTTATTTATGAAATAAATTCTTTCTATTTTTTTAGCTCACACACGCCCCAGACTTGAAATCCTGATTTGAGCTGAAACTTGCAGTATGGAAACTTGGACGTGGCACGTAACATGAATAGGAGTTGGTGGGGAGGCGGAAGTGGATGTGAGACAGTAATTTTGTTTCAGCCTTTCCTGCCTGGTATAACTTGCTGCGTGTGCAAAATTTTATTAGATTTTCACATATCAAATTAAGTAAGTGGAGTCTGCGTATGCTCCATTTTAATAGCAGATTTTTTGAGGAGATTAACTGCTTAGAAACTGTATAGTTATAAGGCCAAAATGGATTGTTGTAGTAATCTAATATGACCCTCTGTAGGACACTGTATTTTTTTTAGTATAACAAGTATTTTTTTAGTATAAGATCTTTTTTAGAAAAAGATCAGGTTCTGAATTAAAATTGATGAAGGATTTGCGGCAGTTCTAGGCAGCAAAGTTGATTATCATCATACACGACAAATTTATGCTTTTCAATCTGAACTGGTTGTGCAGCTTAGCGTCGCAGCAGCAGGTGTGCCTTTACTTAGGTTGGAGAAACTGTTAGTAAATTCTGATCCGCCGCCCTTCCAGTGCTTAAGGACTGGGGAAAAAGGGAATTTGGTAATGCCTGTTACTTAAGTGGAGGTTCTTGGATGTTTTATGGATGATCTGACTGTAATGAGAAACACTTACATATATTTTTTTGGTGGTTGAAAGGAGATCAAGACATGCCGCAACCTGCCAGGCTGGCATGTTAAATCAGTGTTTTGTTACTCTTTGGCTAGGTGGAAAGAGCATGGTTTAGCAGTAGGCTAGCAACAAACCTGTTGTGAATTTGAGTTTGTAGTTACCGTTCTGTAAGTGTCGGACACTTCAGTCAAAGATCTAGAAATGTGTTCAGGCTCTATTGGAGCAGCGCTGCACGTGACTGGAGTGTGAATACACCGGAGTTAACCCTGTGCACGCTTGCTGGGGCTTGCATTCCAGTTTTTCTCTGCAGCAGGAAAGAGCTGGCGATGGAGATGAATTAGGGATTGCATGACTCTAAAAATAACAAGTGAAATATAAAGTTATAGGACGTAAACAGAGTAAAAAGTGAAATGCATTTTATTAGTAGTTTTTCTGAGTCCACTTCCTAAACAGCACGGTGGGAAGCTTGTGACCGAAGTGGTGGTGCTGGGGCTGTTGGTGTAGGACTCGAAGCAGCTATGGCAGGGGTTATGATGGGAATGGAGGTGTTGAAGGAGATGCCCTGCTCTGGCAAGAGAGCAACAAAGGTGACTGGCAATATTCTGCTGCGTTAGGGATGCAGAATTGTAAAGCAGCATTAGGGTGGATAAAAGAGAACCAGCTGGGCTGAAATTACTTTGGGAAGAGCTGATAAGAGATTCTGCTGTGGTAACACTAAGAGATCTGCGTAGTCCAGGATTTAAATGTGGGTAGAAATCTTGTAATGCGGTTAGAGAGAAGTGTTTCTGGGCATTGTCAGTGTGGCAGGCTAACTCCCCGCAGCAGAGGAGTGCTGTTGGTCACGGCTGGGTACAGAGCTGTGTTACCTGGCAGTTTCATCATCACATGGCGCCTGCAACCCTAAGAACAATGCAGATAACTGTAGTTGTGGCTTTAAGCAGTACAGAGGATGCGGAAGAGATGCTGGATGTGGAAGTGAACTTGGTTTGAGTGACCACAACTTAACCTAGGGGAAATTGAAGAGCTAAACCTGTAGACCAGCACCTGCAAAAAGTATATAGAAGTTTTTTGGTGAAGTCAGGAGCTTGGGTATGGAGGGAGACATGGAAGTCTGTGAAGCTACAGGGGCAAATATTAACATCTCACATAACAAGGAAAGGCTCCTCCTAGGAAATAACCCCAGAGCTGATGATTGACCTGAACACTGTGTCAGGATAACGGTGAGCAAACACAGAACCTCTGTGAGGTTTGGGCAGAAAAATCTGTTTGAAAGGAAGGTGTGTCTTGAGGATCGGGAAGTGCAGGGCTAAGGCAGGGGTTTCCAACGCAGCAGAAGAGGTGAGCTCTTGCAAAGGGTGTTAAAACAGATAACGGCAGGTGCTTTGGTCACACGAAAAGGAGAAACAACCCATCTCACAGAGGAAGGAATTGGGCCACAGTGCGTAGGGACAGTGTGTAGAGTAAAGATGAGCTGGGTGTGATCCCTGAGCTGCAGTTGTTGCTTCTTTTGAAGGCTGAAAATGATACACAGATGTAAGGGGTTGGAGCAAATCTTCTACACCTTAATGAACAGAAGTCAGGTAAACTCTAGCCCAGAGTGCTAACATGTACAACACTTGAAATTTGAAGTCTGGTAACTGCTGTAAGCCAGCAGTGGCATCACCTAATTGGAGAAGGAGATTGGTGGTTTCTGTGGGGTGGCAGAAAGATAAGGAGATAAGGGAGAAATGTGGGCAATACGTGCATCTTGACCTCAAAAACAGGGGAGACTGTGATAGCTTGAGGTTTAAAGTGAGAGTAATAAAAGCTTTATAGACAGATGGAAGCTGTGTGGAAGGTAACTGTGTATGAAGGTGGTGTAGGCTTGCGAGAGGCAGACTGTGCCGGGCTAACCTCTTGGCTCTGTATGACAACATGCATCTTGCCAATCGCCACAGCAGATGTTTCTCTTTGAAGGAAGTTGGAACAGGCAGAAGAAACGTAAGGTGGGTAAGGAACTGGCTGTAGCAGAGGCTACTAACATTGAAAAACTGATGGGAAAAGCGGGTAGATGTCTTCCGCTTGTGGTATGGCGAGAAAAGTAGGAATGTGTGTGTCAAACTTGTTTTTAAGCCAAGTCCTAATGGCATAATCGATTTGGAAGTAGAGAAATGTAATGCATGAAGAATTAAGTGACCCTGAGAGCATCCGTAAGGAAAATGAGCTGGTATTAAGTGGAAGAGTTACACGTGTAAAGGCAAATTACAGGAATTTCTGAAAAACAAGGAGCTTCACGAAAGAAGAGAAGAAGAGCCCTTCTGACTCTGCACCGTGTTGTCAAACAGTATGGGAAATTGTGGAAAGAGGAAAAGGTGTAGCAGTGTGTGCTGGGGAGAGTATTCCTGGCACAGGGGGAAGGACAAAGGCATGGGTAAGTTGTCCATGAATGCAGCAGCCTGCACAGGATGAGCCTGTTTGGGGTGGACAAGCTCAGGTAGGACTTAATAGAGAATGTGGAAGTAAATCTGTCTGTCTCTCCCTTCCTTTCAGTCCGTCCAGTGAGAGCACCAGGAGGCTGTGGCTTCTTCCACCTGATAAACAGGCATTGATGGGATCTATGACTTCTGTCCAGAAATAACTTCAGGAAATTAAACACAGGATGGGAAAAGCCACTTAAGTTGGAGGATAACCTTGGCATAAGATGTAGTAGATATAAGTGTATCATGTGTTAAAGCCTGGTCTGGAAATTAGGGTACAGGTCTTTGTGAGAATGGAAGCTAGAGGTGGTGACCACAAAGAGCCCTTCCAGTCTTGTGATGCTCACAGCACTAACTTCATCGGGGTCTGAATTCCTACTCTGACACCTGTTTGTTATAAACAATATGTATTAAGGTAAAGTTTTGATGTAGCGTTTTGCTTAGTTATACATCTTAATAAGAAGAAACCAAACAGCAAGTGGGGAAACTTGCTTATACTAAATTGTTACGGAAGGCTGTTTATTTTAGTTAATGATTTTGATACTAATGGTATTTACCCTGATGGAATTTCAGTGTAATTTTTATGGAGGCTGAAATACAAGCAAACACATGGGTTACAGGAGAACCGTCTTGGGTGTAATCCTTCTCAATAGTAACACCTGGTTGTGATTCAGTTCTGTGTATCTGCTGTGTCAAAACAAAAATATTGGCAGGTGAGTGCTAATGTGTTCAGGAGACACAGCTCCTTCAGATACCAGTACTGCCATGGGGAGCAGTCAGCTGCTGTTCCTAAATGATGCTTGGGTATCAGTCTGTAGCTGGGTTTTGGAAAACACATTCTGTCTTTACAACCTTAACTTAGAAGATCCTTTTCAGCTTCATTCTAGGGAATATCGTAAGTGATCAGTGTCCAAAGACCTTAAGCAAAACAAAAGAAATCCTGAAAGTTGCTGCCAGTCTCACTGTCCTACTTCTAGAATTTGTCTTTGTCCTCCAGGAACCGGTGTTGTCTGAGCAGTTTGTGAATGCCAAGGGTAAAGTCAGGCTTCCAAAGAATTCATTTGCAAGCAATATTCTGTTAGATTCCCAGTTCTTGTGTGGGAATCTCATTCAGTTATACCATAGCTGATATACCGAGTATTTCTTGTACTGTTCCTTAGTGCTTGCAGTCAGCTTAGTTCTGTCTCCTAGATGTTATGCTTGCCTCTGGTTTGTGAACCAAAGCAATTAAATATTTAAGTAACGTAATGTTAACATTTTCACTAAAACTATTTTTGAAATTTAGACCAATTCTGCTTCATTATTTGGTGCAGGAAAATGCAGGTGCTGTCTTTCCTGGGAGCTTCTCTCTTGCTGTAGTATGGTGGGATATATATATATTTAAATATTCCTGAATCCACCACAAATACGCTGTTGCTTTATTTTTGAGTTTCTCTTTTGGCAAGTACGTTAACCTTCTGAAGTTGAACAATGAGATTTGTTTAGCTCAATCCCTCTCAGGGCAAACTTGTGCTCAGTTGAGCTTGACGAGTGGCCATGTTCATTCAGTTGGCTGCTTGCTTGCCATCCTATAACTTCAGTGAAACTACCTGAAGATACCGAGGCTGTGATTAGATGGCGATCACTTCTGGTGTGGTTAGCCAGCAGCTTTTGCTCCAGGGTGCTTCGTGTTGAACCTAAATCTGTCTTGGGAGCATAGAAGCCTTAGTCATTCAAGGGGCTAGACTGATGAGTTCAGTGCTTTTGTTGACTAAAGAGAGAGAAATACATTAAAGTTGTTTTATTTCTATCTGTAATTTCTGCTTTTTATTCCTTGTTTGGTACCAGAGACAGCTTACTATGCCTGAGCAGCTGCTGCATGTGCTTCGTGTGCTGTAAGAAGTTAATTGTGAAGAGGTGGATTTCATTTTCAAATAAAATAAAAATGCTGAGGGAACTCACTTCTGAATTAGGTGTAAGTTTTTCTCTTCTCTTTGGCTTTTTTTACATGCAAGCTTTTCTTGTAAACTAGTTGAACTATCGGTTTGTCAGCCAAGTCAGTTCACCAGCTCAGAGTGTCTTCCAGCAGACAATATGTTGTCTGTCTTCCTGCCTTCTGGTGTTAGGGTACAGCTTACATTATACATACTTCATTAGTCATTGACAGCTATGAGCATATATGAATTTAAGTCTGTCTTCTGTGAAATTAAATGGTGCAGGTTTTGTTCGTGGTATCAATTAAGGCATTTCCACTTACTTAAAGTAATGCATTTCTCATCCTCACAGAGCTTGAAAGAAGGGTAATTTGTGTCACTGAAATTAGAAGCCTCCTTTCTTCTCTGCCCAATAGTATTTATCTTCTGTATCTGCAAATTCTGAAAGATTTTATATTTTTTTTCTCCTAATCAGGCACAGATTCAGGAGTAGGGATGCTGTCTCTTTTGATCATTAAACTGTGAAAAGTTAAGAGAAACCTGTAACCTGCAGGGGACTCCTTTAAGAAAAGGGACTGACGCACAATGTAACAGAATAAATCTGAGAGACAGACACACACACAATAACTCACTCCAGTATTTTATATCCAAGCTGTTTTTGTTTTTTTTTAATATATGTACCAATAAAGTGAAGGCTACAAAGTGAAGGAATATTGGAGAGAAGAGGCAGCTTGGATTGCTGTTTAGTTCACCTCCTGGTTGGGGAACCAGGTCACCTGACAGAGCTGTCTGTGTTGCCAGCGTCAGGAGGATTAACCTCTCCGTAATCTCCGTGATTTGAATAAGAGATTTTGTTCCTGTCCTCACTGCTCAGTACAAAGCAGCTGCTGAGCAAAAACTTCAGGGAATCTTTAGCAACATATCTGTGTTGGTCAGCCAAGAAAGGAAGAAATAGATGTTAGAGGATTTCTCCAAGCTGTGCTATTTATCAGCTGGTTTCCGTGTTTGTATGTTAAGTGTGTATAGGTGGAGCTCTCCTCCAGAATCAGGGAGGTTGGCTACATCCTCCATTGCCTTCTTGTTTAGAAGGAGTTTTCCTTCTTGTTTAAAAGGAGTTTTGTTACACAAATAGGATCAAATACGTTTCTCCATCACCATCCTCTGCTTCCCCCTCCTCTTCCCCTAGTAAACTTTGGACAGAGGCATCACCTCTCGGTTTGTTAATCGCAGCATAACTGAATTTCAGCGTGTGTTTTCCCACCTCTCAAGAAAAATTAAAATGATCCAAATGGTTTGAGATGGGTCCGAATGGTCTGAGGTGATGCTCGCCTGCCTGTGCTGGGTCTGGCCGAAGCTAGGAGGGATTAGATGGCTTGTGTCTGCATCTACCCCAGAGAAACCGTGGTGGTAGTAATAAGGGACTTCACTCCTGAGATTTTGTGGGGCTGTTAGCGGTAGTAAAGCATAATTCTAAATAAGCATCTCAGTATGCTGGCTCCTGTCTTGCCAGAATTAACTTGTCAGCTTGCATTGAGATCATGATTATTGTCAGAGAAGTTGAAGAGGTGAGTAATGAGGTAAAGGGCTCTCTGGAGCGTTTTGACTTGGCGTGTCTTTGAGGCACCGTGTCTGTCACAGGCTGTGGGGCTCCTGAGGGTTGGAGCTAATAGTTTCTGCACAGCCTTTAAGGACGGGTAATTAGATGCCTTGCTAGAGGGAAGATTTTTGTCTGGGCGCTGGGAAGCTGTCATTGCAGCACGTCCCAAAGCTGGCAGAAGATGGCTTCTGATTTCTGCTCCTTACCTGAAAGGTGACGTGAGGCTCAGGTGGTTGATCTGCTTTGTGTTGGCTGGGGAAGTCTCCTGAGACTGACGGTCTGCCAGCTGGACTGTGGGACCACAGGAGAAAGAGGGATAGATAACCCTATGCCTGGGAAGAGCTTCTGCAGTGCTGCATCTGGCTTTGGGAACTCCAACACAATGTGACCACTCCTCCCATTAAGCTTCCACCTCCTTCTTTCTCCTGCACGCCATTTAGCCACACAAGCTGCCTAGGATTGGAGGCTTCTGCATTTTTTTTTGTTTCCAACTGTATTTTATGTAAAAACTGGAAAATACTTTATGGGCTGTTGGTGCTTTGGATTTGCTAGCAGTGCTAATCTGTTACAGGGTGTTGTAAAGTTCAAGGATTGCATGTTCCTACTTTCTTTACTGCTTCCCAGCATCTGTTTCCAGCTTTTCTGGCTGTATGGTTCATGAATATTCTCTTTTTACCTGGACAGAAGGAACAATGTTGTCAAGCTTATTTCAGCTGCTGCTTATCTGAAATCAGTTGAATGCTTCCTACTGACTTTCAGGAAGCTCTTTCTGGGATCAGCTGTAAGTGAACTTAATAAAGCTCCTGCTTTGCAGTAAGAAAGCTTCAAGTGCTAATGCTCAGTGTATAAATGATGTGAGCTGTGGCTTACAAAATAGCTTGTCAATATTTTAAGCATTTTATTGATAAGATCCTGAAGGTTTTGGGGTAAAATGGCGAGCACATTATTAAAATGTGATTCTTTTCACAGTACAACCTTTGTCCTTAGTGGTCATGTTGGTATACTGGTCGTGTTTTGCCATTGTGGATCCTGTTCTGCGCCAGCTTTTTAGTAAAATCACCATTTACTAAAATCACCATATCCCTCTGCAAGTTCAGAGATGAGGGGAGTTCCGGGTCTTGGGATCTGCAGTTTTATGAGTCTCCTCCCTTCCTCTCTGTGAACCTATCCAGTACTAACTGCTCTATTTAAAATTTTGTTTTCAAAACAACAAATAACAGCAAGACCTTGCTGCTCAATACAGATTTTCTGAGAGGTGCTGGTGTCAGGATCCTGGAAGTCTGATGTTTTGCTGTCCCTTCAGGGAAAGAACCAGTTGCAAACCTTTTACTTTTCCTGTTTCG
Source organism: Anser brachyrhynchus (assembly GCF_964034855.1). Lineage (NCBI taxonomy): Eukaryota > Metazoa > Chordata > Aves > Anseriformes > Anatidae > Anser > Anser brachyrhynchus. Next base: position 6,084,681 of record NC_137697.1, read on the forward strand.
TTTTGTTCCCTGTCACAGTTGCTTTCTCCAAGCTGCATACCTAGTTTCTTTTATTCTTCCTGTCCCTTATCCTTCTAGTAAGATGATTTTGATTTATTTTTTTTTATGAGACACAGGTTTGATTTTTGTTCTAAAAAACTCTTCATCCCCAATTCCCTCAGCACATATTCTGTAGCACTATTTATAATTTTCCGTTTAATTGCTGCTCTTTGAGAAGTTTCTAGACCTGCCTTCAATGTTTCTGCACGGGTGTGCTAACTACCTGATAGCATTTCCTTGACCTGTGAATTTCTGCTGTTGAAGTAGTTCAAGGAATGTTTCAGGCGGGTGAGTTCTTGAGCTAAGCAACAAGCACGAATGCCTATGACACTCTTCAGTTCAGGAGCATGCAAACCTGTGTGATGCTAAGTCAGTGTGTCAAATCAAATCTGGTAACAGATTAACCTGTAAATGAGATCCAGGTGTCTCTCCAACTGTCTGAATCAATTTTGTCATTGAAAGTGTTTAGAGGCCTACATACATTAACTGTCTTCTGCATTTAAACTATTGTAGAAAGTAAATTGAATTGCCACCCCTTCTATTGCGTGACATCTTTTAGAGATGTAGGACCTTTTAAATGAAGGCTTCTTTTGCTAATGAGGGTTGAGTTTTATTTAAAAAAAAAAAAAACCAACCAACCAAAAAAAAACACACAAGAAAAAAAGGAAAAATTGTAAAGCACCCTGTGTTGAAAGTGTCTGCAAAGCTGGACCTTTGTTTCAGGTATACCTTGATAATGGGGTTTTGTCTGGCATGTTTGCAACTCTCAGGGTTTTCTAGCAAGTTTTAAATTTGTTCTGTTTAAGTTTCTAGGTAACTTTTGTGTAAGGATGGAAGAAGTGGAGCACTGTAAAACTCCGGTGCAGGTAGAGCTGTGCTGTGTGTACTTTGCAAGCTTTGTGCAGAAGCTGAGATAAAAAGTGTCAGAATCTGTAGGAGGTGTGAAATTACCTGGTTCACCAAAGCGATCAGACTGTGTGTTGGACAGAATAGGTGCATCTTTGTTCTGATCATCATGCCATCATGCTGTCCTGCCAGCTTTTTTGTTCCTGTGTAGGCTGGCCGTCACGATGCCCTGCCAGCTCTCCACGTTCGTGTGAATGAGACAGAGCAGGGAACGCTCCAGACAGCCTGCCGCTGTGCTGTCGCTCTGATGCCTGTGGGCTATGGCAGTAATAGAGGAGATTTAGGCAAGACGGCGACATATAGCTTCTATATATATAAAAAGCTTGCCTTTTCCTGGATAGATTTCAGTACCTGGCTCGCCAAAGTTCAGCCTGTACAGGCGATGGGATGCCGAGCCCGAGGCTGTGAAACTTCTGGCAAGAAGCAAATGCTGGGGTGAGGTTTAGCGAGCAAAACCAGGCAAGAGGAGGCAGCTGCAGTGTCCCTTCAGGACTGGAAATGTCCCTCGGGTCCTGTGTATGGGGGTGTCTGAGCTGTGGAGGGAGGCAACCAGGGTGCTTTCTACCTGTGGGTTGGGACATTTGTTTGCACGCAAGCTCTAAATACTACACTGCCAGAGGATTTACCAATAAAACAAAGGAATTACTAGTGAAGTTTGGCTGCTGCCAGGTTTACTGGGATGTGCACTTTGGATTTGCTGCCTACGGTGGTCCTGAAGTTAAATGGGGTTAATATTTTCTGTGCACAGGAATCTGGAAAACCCTTCCAAGGAGTCAAATGTTTCCCAGCTGCGGTAAGTCACAGTGCTGTAGGCAGAAGGGATGGAGTGACTTTGAGGAAGCTTCGTTGAAAATTGTGTTGTAAATCAAATAAATTTAGTAGCATTGTGTGTCTCTGGACAGGGTAATGAATTTGCAGATCGTCTGAGCAGGAAGATGCTAATTCACATGAATTAAGAGGGATTGTAATTCATTCTCAAGACATCTGGCAAAAGGGAAATCCCTTGGGTAGATCAATTTGCTACTGCAGGCAACAGAATAGAAGCTCTTCTTTTCTTTTTTCCCCAGGAGAATCTGAGAGTGGTAGTAGATGATTTTTATATGTGGTTGGTTGCTGAAATGAGCACACCTTGCTTTTATTTGGCATTGCTTTGGTTCCCAAGGCCTTGAGAAAGGTGAGACAAGTTGTCCTGTGGGCATTTAGAATGGTCAGATTGAGGAAAGCTCTCTGCTACATGAACACGAAATGCAGTGTGAAAGTGTTTCTTCCTTGATTAACTATTAAAAATTAATAAACCACTATGGTGTCCGTTCCATTTATCCTGGACTACTTACTGAAGCAGCTAGATCTCTCAGTTCAGTTGAGGTAAACATCATGGTACGGGTGCCTTGCTGCTGAGGCCGTCCAGATTCCTCCACAGCTGTTGCAGTCCAACAGGTGATGGATTTTTGGAGGACTATTTCAGGTATTAAGTCAGAAAAATTCTGCCTTTAGAAGCAACCTTATTTCTTCCAGGACTGATGGAAGTCTGTGCTGGGTTCCTTCTCTTCTTTCTGCTGCTGCCAGAGCAGTTTGCTGGTCAGCCCAGCCCTCCGTTCACACCAGGCCATAACAAAACATTATCCTCTGTTTATTGCCAACACAGTCTCAGCTTTTACGTCTGTTGGTCCGTGAAGGTACCCACTGTGTTTCCAACACGTCATTCCTGCAGGGAGCACACAAAGCTCTCCTCACCGGTTCAGCGGAACAATGGCTGTGTGCAAACCCGCGGTTTGTTTTCCCTGGCAGAAAGACAAAGCATAGTGTAAGAGATGTGGCTTAAGTCTCTTACCTGGCCCTGAGGCTGAAGGAATGTCTCGCTGCAATAACTGCCTTAACTCAGCTGTGTGCTGCTGCCAGGGTCGGAGTCCAAGCAGGTGCCGTGCTCGGCTCCTGCAGGGGCTGTCACGGTGCTGCTGAGCCCCATTAGGTTGCAGGGGGGCCTCCTGCACAATTATTCTTGTTCTGTGCTCGTTCAGGAGAGTCCTTTCCGACTGTACCTAGCATAGATCTGAATGGGTGAGAATGCAGTGGAGCATTTCTTTTTAAATCTGTCTTGGGCTGGAAATGCCCAGGTGGCTGCACGATGCCGAATTGCCATAACAGGCTTGGGAAACCATTAAGCTGCTGTTTCACCAAGACCTTCCTTTCTTCCTTTCTTAGAGTTACAGAGGGATGAGAAGATTTTCATGGCACAGTCGGTGTTGCTGTTCTGCTGTTGCATGTGCAGTTCCATTTAATAGCATAGCTCTGATGCTGCTAGGCTTTTATAGGGACCGTATGAAACAGGACTGGGGTCAGGGTCCCTGCACAGCCTCTGCTTCCTCTGGCTTGGAGCACCCTTTTTGGATTCAGGTAGTGGGAAAGGCAAGGATTTCTTGCCCGCAAATGTGAGGTGAGGATGTGGACAGGCTGTGCGTGTAGGATGTTCCTTGTGGGGGAGAGGTACTTGTGGGAGCCCTTGGTGGATGCTCCAGTCTTGCACCACTTGCCAGTCTCGTGGATTTTATGAGTAGCTTTCAAGAAGTGAGTAGGAGGTGCTGACTTTCTGCCTCTGTGATGAGTACGTGTGCTAGAGCAGTTGCTCCAGGGTTCAGACAGCGAAGCAGCTACTGAAGACTCAGTAGCTTGTGGAAGATGTAACAGACCTGAAGGGCTAGAGCACCGCACGCCAGCCTCTCCCTTCCCAAAGGGGTCCCCTCCGTTCCGTGTGCGTGCTGCAAGGGCGCGCGGGCAGCAAGTTTGGTGCGCTGCCTTAGTCTTGGCTAGTACCTTTTGCTCTTTGACTAGAGCCTTTTGCTGTGGGCTCTCGTTCCTGCTGCTTGAGCAACCTTTGCACTTCGTGCTGTGTATCTGTGCGCTGAGGCCTGAGCACCTGCGGGAGGGGAGGAAAGCGCAGAGCGAAATGGAAATAGGAATCGATTCTGCTGTCTGACTGTAGAAGTTAGATTACGTGGCCTGCGCTCAGAAACACATTAAGGCTGCATTCATGTTTCACAGGGAAGAGGAAACTATTTGTCAATTTGCTGATCACGAAAACGCACTTTGAATGCTCTGCTTTCTGCATTGATTTTCTTTTTAAGAGCACTAGTCAAGCTTCATCCTCTCCTCCTTCCCTCTTCTCCCACAGCCCATCCACAGTGCTTGGCTGGCCTCTGGAAGGATGTAGATTTTGTCGTAGTGTGGTGAGTGACCAGCTCGGAAGTCATGTGCTGGGTTTAGTGAGGATGTAATCTTTTGGCCATCTGCTCAGGCACTCCCCATGTCCACATCCCCCTGAAGTGCAAGCAAATGTTAAAGGTGAGATTGAATCTACGGGTGCTCAGAGCAGCCGTGCTCCCTTTAACTGAGTACAAGTCTGTTCCTGATCAGGTTGTCGTCTAAACCTCCTAATAATTTGGCATGCTTGATTTTAATCCACTGGCTGGTGTATGGTGCACCTAGTCAGAAAAATGTCCATCGGATGGAAAAGTGAGAATATTTGTGTAAAATTGAGATTATCTCTGACATTTGTCCTGCTGTTGGTTTTCCACCTTCCCACAATGATTGTAGACTTCCGTTGTGACGTCTGGCTTGTATTTTATCGTTCCTAGTCTTTAAGGGTCTGTTTCATTCTGCAGATCTTTGTAACTGATAACCATAGAGCCTCTGAAAAGCTAGTTTGTTTACTTATTTATTTATTTTTTTAGTTTTAATACAGCATCACAGGCAGGACTTCAACCTAAACGTTTTCTTGTGTATTTATAATGTTAAGGGTTCCCCAAGGAAAATTGTCTGGATGAATTGAATGCTTGCATCAATTTTCATCACTTTTTTTTTTCTGTCTAGTTTGCATCCAGTTATTTCAGTGCAGTCTGTCTGCTTTATAATAGCTGTTACCAGTGGTCCTTGAATTGAAGTGCAGTACGTGTCTCTCTGATATGCCAGTCTTTTTCTTTTCCCCTTGCAATTAAATCATTCTTTGCTTGCACAGCGGGAGCAGGTGCACCTCTGCGTCTGTGTAAAGCAGTGCTTGCACATGGCAGTGCAAAGCTATAGGCCTCCTTCCTCTCTGATTTTCTAACATTTTCTTTCCTCCTCTGCCATCCTTCCTCTACAGCGTTGCAGCGGTGTTGGAGGATTATGGCTCAGCCCAATTTTATGTTGGCCTCTGGATGCCTGGGCTTTCTGCACTGCCCTCTTTGCTGAGAGCAGCCATTGAAACCAAACAGGATTTAATGTTTCCAGTTTGCTTAGAAATGCAGCTTCCCCGGAGCTCAGAAGTGCCCATGGGATAAGTGGGTGTAAGTCAGGAAACCTCTCATCTGGATCTTTGCTTCTTGTCTTCAGCTTTTTACGTTGTGGCAGTACAGAAACAACTGTATCTGTAAAACTTGGCGTTGCTAGTGCTCTGGAGGATGGTTTTCTTTTTTATGTTTTCTTTTATACAAGGCAGTATTTCACATAGCTTGATTTCAGTCTGCCCTCCTCCTACTGTGAGCCACCAGCAGCAATTTTTCGGTCTTTGTTGCAACACTGAGTAAATAAGTTTTAGTGCTTTGGGTTTCTTCACATCTTCATTGCTGCTCTGCGTCGTTTCTTGGGCACTTGGCATATTGGAGCTCAATAAGAGCTGTAAGACAGAATTAGCAGGTGAGGGTACACAATGTGCCCTCAGGGAAGTGACCCTATTGTATTTTGGGAGCTGCACCTTTGCCGTGGCTTTTGCACACCTGTAGGAAGTGCTTTCAATAGGGCTAACAAAATAAAAACGTGTCCAAATCGCTCTTCCTGAGAACCTTTTGGATGTGCTATGTAAACTGGCAGAAAGCAAAAGTTACCCATGCAGATGAGACTGCCAGGCGTGTGATCCAGCTCTTCTTTATAAGCCCTGCTGCTGAGCTGAAGGTGCAGCGTGTTATGTGCAGGTTGCAGCAGACTTGTGGTCTTCGTTTGCCCTTGCCTTGGGACATCCCTGCTGCCGTGAGCCCTGAGGCAGCGCAGGGCTTTGCTGTGTTTCACCAAGGGAACCTCTTAAATATTAAGAGCTGAGGCCGTTGTGTGCACACAGCATCTGCCTCTCAGCTTGTGTATTGCTTGCTGCAGAGGCTGTGTCCATCTCTGTGTCTAGGGAGATTTACCCACTCTGGCTGTTTGTTTTTTTTTTTTTTGACAAATAATATGGGATTTCTGTGCTGGGAGTGCCTCCGCTTCTCTGTGAACAGCACTGGAGCTTGTTGCAGCCAGGTAGAGACCAGCTGAAGATTAATGCACATCCCCTGCCCTCTCTTTCTCCCTTTTCCTTTCCCTTGAGCAGATGCACTTGTTTCTGTGTCCCCTTCATTTTGTAAAGGGGAAGGAGAGGGGAGGACCTGAGGTGAGCTGGTGTATGCCCCCTTCAGGGCAGCGTTTGCTCATTAAATGTCTGTTTTTGTGGTATCCAGAGGCACCTAGAAAGTGGGTAAATTGCCCTCCCCATTGCTCAGCGGTTAAATAGGTTTATTTGGAGATTAAAAAGGAATCTGTGTCTTCAGTCAGCCCCAACCATTGTGTCTTTTCCTTGCACCATTAGGTTTAGCATAAGGAATGCTTCAGCCTCTGAAACTGGAAGAGAGTGAGCCTCCTTATTTTGGACCTAGGGCTTGCAGGCCATGGCAGTCTAGCAAAAAGCTACAGCTCTTTACACTTTAATGTAAAATATCTGTCTTGTACTGTAACTGGTACAGCATTCCCTTCATGCAAGCACCTACCCGAACGGCAGACGTTTGCAAAGCAGAATTTATCAAATAGCAAGGGTGTTCTTCAGCATCAGACCCCACTGCAGCTCTGTGCGTGTAACCACGTAAGGGCCTTTTTCTTTTTCTTTCTACTGTTACTATCTAGAATTTTTATCTTGGAAGTTAGACCCTGCAAGCATTTAGTAAGTATCGGGTGCTTTGTTTATTGAAAGGAAATTTACTACATCGGTTCTTAAGCCTTTCTTTTGCTCTCAGGTGTATCTTGCTTCCTCGCTTGTTAAATATGTTTTCTTCTGAGCGTTTGTTTTCTGCTGGGAAAACTACCTGGAGCCTGGAGATGTCTCATCTTAGTGCTTACACTTAGCAATACCAGTGAGGATGTGAGCTTGCAAAAGAGAACTGTAAACAAAATCTCCCCTAGGTGGACAGAGCCCTTCTCCATCCAGTGAGATAAGAGCCAGTGCTGTTTTATGTTCTAACCGTTGTTTTCGATAAATACTGTCCTGGAATTGAATTAACAGAGGAGAGCTCTGAAAAGTGACATTTGAATGCAGACTACTCTTTGTTTGGCGTATTGGGTTAATTTGGTTTACAGATGTCATACCAGGGCTACTATTCAGGCTTGGTTGTTTTTGAGTTGTGGTTGAGAGTCTGCTCAGCGCTGCTGAGGAGAGATCCTTGGCTTATAAAGAAATCTCAATTTCTTCTGGGTGTCTGTAACCATGTAAGTGAGGGGGGTATGAAACGACATCTTGCTAAGACCAGAAATAACCTGGTTTGCAGAGGACTGATTTTGCAATTGCTTTGCATTAGTCATATCATATTGCTTTCCAAACTGTAATCCTGCGATTCCCTTTTAATTGCATCATTTCAGAGAGGTGAAATGGGGTATAGAAGAGCCTCTGTCACCAGAACTGTTAAACTGTGAAAATAAGTACAGATTTCCAGCTTCCAGGCTTCTACTGGGGGATGTTCTCCAATTAATATGACGTCCTGTGACACTGTCACTTGAATGAAACTTTAGCAGGACAAAATCACTAACAGCCTCTTTTTTTTCTTCTCTTTACAGTAAAAAAAGCTAAACTCCAAGGACCACCAGGTAAGCGGTGCTCTGCTGGTTGTTCTAGTCAGTCCTGTTTGTAGTGATGGAGACTTTTGAAGGCTCCCTCTAGGTTTCCTATACTCCTCTCTGCTCCTTCATGTTGTCTTTATGAGGGACAAAAGCCACCCCAAGAGTCCAGGCAGCCTGAGGGTGTGACCTGGTGTCGTGGTACTGAGAAATGTCTACCTGTTCACCTCATCTGCACAGGTGATGGCTGAGGAAATACTTCCTCTACTGTCACCACTTCCCATCCCACCCTGCCCTTCCCTCTCATCCTTCCATCATTCCTGTTTAAAACAAGATCTGAAGATGTCCACCAGGCAGAACTGCCGTGTGCCTGCTTGGATCAGTGCCTCTTCGATCCCGATTGGGACTGCTGGATGGTACCACAGAATTGGTTCATTCACTTAGGTGGCAGTCTGCAGTGACTGTGATTGGGAATGAAATCCCATCTGCAAGGTTTTGTATTCACGTAGTAAAAGAAAAACAGCTGGTGGCACCAAGGGCTTACAGTCTAAGCAAATATTTTACTGTGCTAGACAAGGAATCCCGCAGCTGGTGAATACGCTTATTGAATGAAATTCTATTTATTTGTTTATTTTACAAAAAGAATAAGCAGTCTGCTTTTTTTTTTTCCCCCCTCCTTGGAGCTTGGTTTCAGGAGGTCTGTAAATAAAATACTTGTTTGAAATATTGTTACTGGAACTTTTTAAGGAAAGAATGAAGTGTGGCCTCTGGGACAACACCTAGTAAGGTGTTTAGATCCAAAACAACAGCACAGCTTTATTCATGATGTATTTGTTCAGCTCTGTTCTCTTTGTATGGTGGTCCTCGGGTTATATAGCTGAAAGCTTCCCAGGTCTCTTGTTTGTGCATTTTTTGCCGTCATCTTTTCCATACTCCACTCGAGGTCAGGAGCTGTGCGTGCACCAACCTTGCTTTTTTTCCAGGGTAAGAAAACTGAATGCACAGACTAGAAGGGGGCAGTGTGTACTTCATCCTTTTTCCATGTAAGAACCCTTCTCAGGGCTGCATTTGTCCTGTAGTCTAGATATAGCTCAACTGAAGTGTGTGGCTTCACCAGCAAGCCCAGGATTCCAGGACAACGCAAATCAATGTAGCTATACATGAGGGAATCCAACTTTACACTGCAGAAAACATTTTGATGCCATTACATACATGGCAGTGCCATAGGTCTTCCGTCAAACTGTGCTCATTTCATTTCATTTGTTTTGTGAATAGAGCAACTGCATGTGGAGGTGACAAGAATAATTACAGTCTCCATAAAATCCTAGTCTATGGAGAGAGTGGAAAGGCTAGAGCATATTAATTCACAGAAAAGAAAAATACAAGGAAACAGGGAAAATATATACAAAATAAAAGACAAACGAAAGTGGATAGGAAGGGATTTTTTTCCTGTAGAAAAAGAAACTTGTGATGGTAAAAGGTGGTAAATAAAAAGAGAAAACATTTCCACAAAAATAATTATCCCTTGAGGCGTATTGTCAAAAATAGACTTGTAGCCATGATTTTAGAAACACTTAAGAACAGGCAAAGAAAAATCGTAAGACAGAAACTGCTTTAAAATAAGTGAGAGAGATGTAAAGTGAGATGTAAAGTGGGAGATGTCACTCCTACTTGAGTTTCTGGATCATGAAGTTCCCCTTTCCTGCATGTCCATTTAGGATACTTGAAGCTGGATGCTGGGACATGCTAAAGTAGCTCACAGCAATGTGAATTTTGGCAGTATTAAAATGGACTGTGATCTGACGTAAACTGAGAATAGGTACAGCAGAACATCAAAGTATTAAAATTTGTACACTGCTTTCTAGCTACTTAGTAGATGTCTTGTTCTGAGTTTGATGAAACTGATAGGTCTGAGTTGGTAACTCATCTTAAAAGGGAGTTTTTGTTCTTAGATGCTGATATTCAGACTTCATGTATGTCTATGCTTGACTGCTTTTGGTTTTATTAGCAAAGAGTTAGTAGCAACTAGGAAAAAAAGTTGTTCTGGGCTTTTTCTTCAGATTTAAGAGGAAAAGCAAAACGTGAACAAACCCTGTCTTGTCAAAATGTGAGCATAACACAATTTGTCTAGGTCAGCTGGTTTAACCAATACAGATCAGTTTTAGCACACTCAGCATAAATCACTTTTTTCTTTCTGCCTGAGTAAAGTGTTTTTTTTTTTTTCTTTTTTGTGGACTCATAGATAGAAAATCAGATGGGAACTAGAAAAGTAGTTAGGTCAGAAGGGAAGAGATAGTATGATCAGCCCAACAGCTTCTGGCTTTTGTCTTTTGCAAGTTTTATTTTTAGCTGTGCACAGTCCATGTGATGGGCCCTGTTCCTTTGGAGTGTCTCTTACTTTCATCTGCATTTCAGGAAGCAGTCACTCAAAGCGGCAATGTTCTTCAGGATTTTATACTTTTTCCTTTGTCCCTGACTTACTGCAAGAGCTTAGCTATCTATTTTTATTATTATTATTTTTAAAAAAGTGGTTGAAACTTTGTTAGAAGATGAAAGGCATCTTGAACTTTTGGGTCTTTAACCCACTGATGTCCTTCCACCTGGGCTTTTGGTTTTGGTCCCCCTGGGATGCAGTGTACAGACTGAAAACCTTGAAATGTTGTGCTTATGTGATGAAATGGTATACTGAAGAAGAAAACTTTTTGTCTCTTATTCCCCAGATAAATTCAATACATATGTGACCCTGAAAGTGCAAAACGTGAAGAGCACGACGGTAGCAGTGCGAGGCGACCAACCATGCTGGGAACAGGACTTCATGTTGTAAGTGTGGTGCTGTGCAGTGGTGAGGTGCTTGTGGGATTTGCATTGCTATTTACATGAAGTTGCTGAGAGACTGGTCATCAGACAAGCCCGTAGTAATGACACAGCTCCGAGGTCAAGCAGGGAGTTGAATTTAGCTGGCCAGGCTCAGGATTATGTCTAGTAATGGTCGAGGTAGCCCTGCAATTGCCAGTCAGGTCCTTAGTGGCAAGGCTGAGGTGGAGCTGGAAAGTCTGAGGGTTGGGTCTGGGGTCCATGGGCAGATGCGGGTGCAGCTGTGGCTCAGCTGGAGATGAGCACATCTGCAAGACAGCTGAGGTGAGGACTGAAGGGCTGTAGCTGGGCTTAACTGGAGATCCTGGGCCATGGGAAGAAGGTGTGGGTGGAGGCCCCCGAAGAGGCTGGTCAGGGTAATTAAGACCTGTTAGTGCACTCAGGGCTTCAGTGCTGTGATCCTGGTTACCTGTGTGCAGGAGCTATTCTTGATCAGACTTCAGACTTTCCAAGGCTTGCATGTTTTCTGCCATTGGCCTGGTGCCCATGAATGTGTTTTCCAGCTCCCCTACTGCAGCTGAGGGGGCTGTCAGTCCCTGCCACGAGCAGCAGAACTAGTTCCAGCTCTCCCAGGACTTCAGGTGCAGCTGGCACCTGTGATTTGCTCTGGTTCTCATAGTCCTGACACACAGCCAGAGATTTCCCATTATCTTTTAGAATGGTGGCTTTTTTTTTTGTTTGACTCGAGTGAATGAATGGATCATTGATAGTGCATCTGGTTTTGTTTCTGTAGCTTTGTAAGGCAAAGTGAACGAAGTTTACTAAATCCTCGACACCCAAGTTCTTTTATCTGAACTTGACTTGGACACTGCTGTTAGGTGGGGGAATCATGTTGGTCTTGTGGAATGCAAAGCTGGTGCTGCTGTTTTTGAGTGGAACTAAGGTGTTCATACAGTGTCTGTAGCAAGAGATGCACATGGGGCCTAGTGAGCACGTTATCCAATCCAGCAGCAGTTGGTTCACCTCTGCCAGAAGTGGGAAACTTTTGCCTCTGAGCAAGGAGTTCACCTGGGTCAGTACAGCGTTAACATCAGAGCAGTGCTCCCGTCTCTCTTCTTTTATGGCCGTTGTTTGTTTTTGGAACAGCACCTGAGGTGTGTGCTTCAGGAGGGAGAGTTTGGAGCCTGTCCTTCAGTGTCTGGTGAAACACATGCTCCTGAACTCCATCTGCTCAGCTTTGCAGTTTCTTTTTGCACAGAGGCTGTGACTGCCGCTAACATAAAGCATGCAGGACTGGGGAAAGGTCGGGGCAGGGAATTATACCTGTCTGCCAAGTCCTATACCAGTACCGGAGTTACTAACTCATTCTTCTGTGATTTGTGCCTGAACCATGGGCAGAAAATAGCTTTAAACATGGCCTGGTACCGAGGAGGCTAGTCAGCAGTGATTTAAGCATGGCACTTGTTTGTGTTGGGTGACTGCTCTAGGCTGCTCCTCCTTCTCCCTCTGACAGCTCTTGGAACTGCTCTCTGATTGCAGATAGGAGTTCAGCTAGCATGCTGTCAGGTCACTCTGCTACTCCGTAATTAGTTGCTAGGGGATAGGAAAGCAGAATATTAGCTGAACCACCTCAACATTATCTCCTCTGCTTTAGCCAGGCAACAGTGCAGTTGGGAGGCTTCTTTATAACAAAACCATTTTTTTTCTCCAAACACAGGAGTTTTTCCCTGAAGGAAGGGTGCTTTTACTGTCTGTTTACCATTTTATAAGGTGTAGTAGAACACAGTGTATCCGAGGAAAGACTTTCTATCCCTGTATGTAGTTTTTGCTTCCTCTTTGTGAGAAATGCTCTTTGTGAGAAGTAACAGTTCAGTGTTTGACACTCTGGGAATGTTTGAGATTTGCTTTTTACCAGATCAGCAAAGCACTTCAGTGTTGTCTTTGGGGACATCTTCTAATTTTGAAGCAGCTTTAAACGGGCTGCATACTTGCAACAAGCACCTCTGAAGTGAAAGTGCAAACTGTGATGTTAGAACATGATGATTTAATGAGTGTTAAAGTTGTTAGAAATGTCTTTCCTTTAAATTCTGTGTGCGTGTGAGAAGGGAGGGACACCAAGTTAAAATCTCTTTTGTTCTTTGAAGCTATTCTGCGTCTAACCAGAAGGTGGAGAAATGGAGACAGTCAAAGGCAAACAAAGCCGTTGCACTGAAAATCCTTTTATTTTTTTAAATCTGGTGACCTGTCCTGTGGAATTCTGTACAGGAACCTGTCAGATGTCTTAAGGTCTTATTATGTCAGTGTATATTGAATCAAAGAATGTAGTTTTACAGTATATCTTTCCTTCTATTCCATTTGTGGCCTCCCACTTGTCCAGCCAACAGAAAATCAGACATTTTTGTTATTTCAGGTTTGTCTGTTCAATCAGATAAAAGTCAGGCTCTCAAGAGGCAAGCAGTGGGAAGGCAGAGCAGTGACAGCACAGGTGGACAGTTCTTAGCTTGGCTGTATGGAGTAGCAACATCCAAAAATAGAGTCACAGAATCATTTAGGTTGGAAAAAACCTTCAAGATCATCAAGTCCAACCATCAGGCTGACCTACTGAGTCCCACCACTAAACCACATCCCTTAGTGCCATGTCCACACATCTCTTAAGTATCTCCAGGGACAGGGACTCCAGCAGTTCCATGGGCAGCCCATTCCAATGCTTGACCGTTTTCTCTGTGAAGAAATTCTGCCTGATATCCAATCTAAACCCCCCTGAAGCAACTTGAGGCCATTTTCTCACCTCCTATTACTTGTCACCTGAGAAAAGGGACCTCCTTGCTGCAGCCTCCTTTCAGGTAGTTGTAGAGTGATGCGGTCTCCCCTCAGCCTCCTCTTATCCAGCCTAAAAAATTTGATGTCAGTGTGCTTTGCTCTGGCTGTAGGATTTGTTTTGAGCCTTATAGACAAAACATTCTCTTATGAAGTTGTAAGGAATCTCTGGGACAAAGCTTAAATATATGCTGGGATTTGCAGTGGTTCTTTTTTGGCCAAGATGACATTCTACAGAAATTAGTGATTAGCTAATTTCTTTTTTAAACTTAGCATGGATGCATTTGACTGCACAGAAGGACAGCAAACAGCAGCACTCTGTGCCCAAGATACTTTTGGGGATTAGCAGTTGCACAAGGAAAAGTCCTGAGCTCAAAAAAGTGGGAGCTACAGCCTTTGCCTATAGATGGGACAACGTTGTATCAATGGACAGATCAGGATTCTTCTGTACTCCATTGCTTTTACCAACATTCAGGCTGTGCACCTGTTTATGCTGTTCTTATGCTGAATTTGTGATGTATTCTTCACTCACTGAGAGGGAAAACAATTATTATGTCCAAGAATTTTGCACTCAGTGGTCATGTGGCCAGAGCGGTCGTGCTGCCAGAGACTTGCGTGGCTCAAGGCCTTGCAGTGCCCTGCAGAGGAACAAGCCAGCACTGGAACAGAAGCAGCGAAGTGTGGCCCTGTGCAATAGGTAGTGCTGCTACTGCAGCATAGCTGTGTTTGGGACTTACTCTTGGCATGTGGCAGCTCTGGAATATGTATTAGCATGTTTGGACCTGACAGAATATGCTTGTGTTGCTGAGGGTGAGGATACACCTGCTTTGTTAGAAATGGGGTAGCTGATGACAAAGAATTGCTCACCCCTATATTTCAGCCCAAGATATATTTCATCTTCCTGTGCACATAGCCATTGAGATAATTTTCCAACAGGCAGTCCATGCATGAGATAGTTCACGGTTTTATTTTATAGTCTTTTTGTAGTTGGTGTTAAATTATAAGAAAATGCTCATTAGGAATTTCCTATGAGCACAAGCTGCCTTGGCCACACACTTCTGGAAGCTGTCTGCAGCTTGACATAGCTGTGTGGAAAGAGTTCACTGGGATAATCATGTTGGTAGTGCAGAATGTAAAGTGGAATGGTTTTGTGTTCTTCTTTTTCCTCACCTGTGCTGCCTTTTCCTTTCTTGCAGTGAGATCAGTCGGCTGGACCTGGGCCTAATTGTTGAAGTATGGAACAAAGGACTTATCTGGGACACCCTGGTTGGGACCGTGTGGATTGCTTTGAAAGCCATTCGTCAATCTGATGAGGTTAAGCTGACACAAACTTTATTTTTACAACTCCAATGTTGATAGTTAGTGTTACAAATCTAGTCTGGTGCAGCTCAGGACTGTGCTTCTCAGCAGAACTTCCACTTGCAAAGTCAAGAAGGTTGTCTGAGGGAAGAGGGCTGTGTGAGCATGACTGTGTGTGGGGTATGTTTTTTTTTTTTTTTTTTTGGACAAGGTTCCCAACAGTGAGATCAAAACTGAACTTAAGTAGTTGTCTCTGGTCTTATATGTTAACTCAGAAAATAGGGCTTAATCTGTTAAGGAACATGTATATTTGACATGTGTCTGAGGTTTTGAGGACCCTTTAGTCTGATGCTCAAATTTCTGTAAGTTCCTGCTGAAGGGGGTGTTATAATTATTATGATAACAGACAAGCTGACTCTCAAGGCAGGCCCAGAACGTTGTCCTTTTTTTTTTTTTTAAATTAAGGGTGCAGTGTTAAGATGTTTTCTAGTGGTGCTGATATGTACTGAAAAAAAAGTAGGAAATAAGATGCACTGATATCTATAACTCCTCTATCTACCAAAATTGGTAGTTCTGTGTTTCTTGCAGCTAAGTGGGATGGTTTTTTTTAAACCTCAAATTTCAGGTCATTTAATTAAAAAATTACTGAATTTGAGCAGGGAGAGGGAGTTTATATTGTCCATAAAAAGAAAAGGGTGTGGATGCCCACTAGTGTGGCCAAAAGGCATAGCTGATGCTCGATTCCTCTGGCTGCCCAGGTACTCCCTGCTGACTGCCTTTGAGTACTTCTTACCTTTGCAGTTCTACTTAAAACATTAGTAGGT
The DNA here is from genome assembly GCF_964034855.1 of Anser brachyrhynchus. Taxonomy (NCBI): domain Eukaryota; kingdom Metazoa; phylum Chordata; class Aves; order Anseriformes; family Anatidae; genus Anser; species Anser brachyrhynchus. The sequence continues at coordinate 6,100,205 of NC_137697.1, forward strand.
CTGTTGTGAGGTGTTTGCTTCTCATCTTTATAAAGGCCTTTAGGACTTGGAAGCCAAAACTGCCAGCACATGCTGTATGGATGTCATTAGGTGTTAAAAGCAGGTACTATGTCTTGATAATACTGTGCGGAGGCTCTTCCTGGAGTTTTTTATCTTAACAAATGTGTGACAGGTTGCTCCAAAAGGACCTGTCAGACTTTAAACTTCATCTGTGGCTTGTGATTCACAGGAAGGTCCTGGGGAGTGGTCTACGCTAGAGGCAGAAGTTGTAATGAAACACGATGAAATCTGTGGAACCAAAAATCCGACTCCTCACAGAATTTTGCTGGACACGAGATTTGAATTACCTTTTGGTGAGTGCATTTCAGTAACTTACCTAGGGCACTGACAGCGGAGATAAAGTGTCTGGGAGCAACCTGAGTCATAAAATCAAGTTGTATGTATTTGCAGTTCTGTCAAAATAGTTCAGTACAGATCAAATTGCTGCTGTTCATTTCATGTTTGGCTACTTTCTAACTTACAAGATAAGAATCAAGAGGGAAGATTTGAAGGTCTCAGAGTGCTGGAATGTTTAGACTAGCAGCAGTTTAAGAAACCACTAGTAATATTTCAGGATTGTGCAGTCAGACATTTTGTTCCTGAGTGGGGAACATTCGCTTCTTTGAATCTAGACACATGTGGCTCTGGAAGAGGTCAAGTTTGTTGTTAGAGCTGTTTAGAATGAGCTGTATGTGCTAGCTGCACTTATACCCTGCTAAAAGCATGCAGTTTAGTTAGTGGAACATTAATGTTTAGAGCCCCTGAACGTTATCATTAACAGGGTATGTAAATAACTTGGTGTCATAAGAATTACTGCCTTTTGGGAAGTTACTTGTTGTTGAAAAGTACAGAATGTGGAAAAACAGCTATCTGGAGCAAACCCATCTTAAGTAAAGGTGTGTGGGTTTTTTTGTTGTTTGTTTTTTATTTTATTTTTTCTGAATGAGGAGGTGGGAGAACCAAAAGGAAGGGCTTAGCCTAGACTGCATCCAAGGCATTTATAGAGCTCTTCCCAGCTCTTCCCAGACCATTAGAACAGAGATGATGTTCTGGGGGCTTGTGTGTGTGCGTTTTATTTGTTTTTCCCTTTCCTTTCCTGCTTTAGGCCCTTTAGTGTTTTTTAAATGCCTGTCATTGCTGGCCTCATCTCTTTTTTTTTTTTTTTAACTAAGCCCTTGGCAGAGTTGAACAATTTGATTTGCTCTAAGGACTGGTGGAGCATTTGTACACCCCTTGGCATTTGGCCAGCAACTGCCAGGATCGGCCATCTGTTGTGGAAAGAAGTTAGGTCATCTACTAGTCTCATAAACCTCCCTTCCTGGTGCAAGGGAGGATGTGGGCTTTGGTCCTGTGGCACTAAAATCGATATAAATTGCATCTTGTGCTCTGAGAGCTATGCTGAGTGTACTGTTTCAAGTGCACAACTGGCTGGATGGTGCAATTAAGGTGAGTGTAGTGTACTGTAAAGGTAGCAGGCACTGCTCTTTACAGCCCAGTGTGTAAAGGGGAGAAGGTGTCTGACATCCTAAGCTGTCTGATGCTGGTGTGGAGACATCCCTATTCCTCATAAAAACTCTGCTGGTGATTCACTGCTGTCACACTGTCAGTAGGAAGTTCATTGACTAGGGGGATTGGACCTTCTTTTGGAACAATCCCTTAATGCATTAACTTGGAGAAGGACAAGTGCAGGCTTGTACAGATAAGTTTTTGTTACTGGGCTGAACAAACATAAAATTACGTATAAGGAAAAATTCCCTAGGGAAGAACTCTGATATGTTGTCAGCGTGTTCTCTTTGACAGCACACTTTAACTTTTTGTTGCTAACTTTTCAAGATGCAGTAAGTCTTGATATCCTCAAACAGGAAAGTTTCATTTCTGCTGAGGTCAGCTCTAAAATGGTACCTGAGGATGTTGCCGTGGATCCCCATGGATTAGTGCTTTCTAGTGATCCATACTGGACCTTGCAGTCAGGAACTGTGCTGTGGTTTTCTTTGTTGGTGGTTTGTTTGGATTTTGGTGTTTTTTGTTTTAATTTTTTTGTTTTTAAAGAGGCAAAATTAACTTTTTTTTTCTAAAAATATCAGAATTATGGAGCTTTTTTCCCCAATTTACTTCAGCAGCATGTAAGCTTTATTCTGAGTGTGGCCAGGTGACACTGAATGAAGCACCGTCTGTCACTCTGCCACTTTTAGCTGCAGTGCAGGGTAGATCCTGGGTAGGTTTTCTACGCAGAGCTTACAGATATAGCTCAAAACTGTTGCATTCAGCACAATTTCACAGTGTCCCCAGCTAACCCTGATTCATTGCTTATGCTGACGCCCACTGCTCTGTCCTACGCATTAAACTCCTGTGGATATTTGCATAACCCTACGCAGGTTGAAGAACTACTCTCTCCGTGAGATTTCCATTTGTAAAGTTTTGACAGATGTAGGCATTGTCACTGTTGTGCTTTACATGGTACAACAAGGTACAACAGTTGCTGCTGTCCCACCATGTCCACATCAGGGATTTATTTTTTGAGATGCTGTAAATCAGAGACTAAGTTCTTTTTTGTTTGTTTGCTTGTTTTTTCATTCAGTTGGGGATTTAATGACATATAAAATCCATTCTCTGAAAACAATAGGCAATGGTGATCTCTTACAAGTGCTGGAAAAATGTGCTTAAAAGGTGGGCGTGTGTATGATTGTGTGTAAAATTTCTATGGATTTCACTCATGCTTTTTGAATTCTTCTTCACTTTGATTCTTATTTAAAAAGGGAAGGGGCAGAATGCAAAAGAAGGAGCTGGAAAGATTTTAGCATCTCCTGACCGCACATTCCCTTTCTCAGGAGGTGATGTGGTAGTGTCAGGAACTTTCTCAGAGCTGAGTGTTACTGTAGTTCAGTGACCTTCCTATACTAGGAAGCGTCTCTCATTGTAAACATGGTCAGTTGTGGGCCACAGGCTATGACTTTAATGCAAAATAATGGCAAACTGATTTCCAACTGCAGAGGGACTTTTGTGGATAGCTGCTGTAGCTAGTCCTCATAGTGGATTGCTTGGGATTGGCTGTGATGCTCAAATTTAGGGGTCTTGGCTTCTCCAGCTGTATTTGCAAAAGTACTGGCTCATCAAGAAGGTAATGCCAGGTCTGCTTCCTCCTCAACCCTTATTTTATTCACCATCCCACTTTGCTTTATCTATCTAACTCTAATCTCTGTATCCATTATATACCTAAGAATAGGGGAGCACAGCTGAAAAATAACAGGAATGTGAGGTTAAATTTAAACTTTCATAATTTTCCTGTGTTATGACAAGAGGAACAATGGCATTAACTTGTGCTGTGGGAGGTTTAGGTTGGCTATTAGGAAAAAATTCTTCACTGAAAGGGTTGTGAAGCATTGGAACAGGCTGCCTGCTCAACTGTAGTTGAGTCACCATCCCTGGAGGTCTTCAGAAAACGTGTAGATGTGGTGTCTGGGGACATGGTTTAATGGTGGACTTGGCAGTGCTAGGTTAAAGGTTGGACTAGACGATCTTAGAGGTCTTTTCCAACCTAAAAGATTCTGTGATACCATGATTTATTTTATTTTATTTTTATTTTTTAATGTGAGGAGAGGAGCAATTGACCATTTTGATGTGGGGTGAAATATTGGTTCTTTGGGGCAAATGTTTAGCCTTCTGACAGGGAGAGAACACAGCAAGGGTAGCTAAAGGCAAGGCTGGCAGCTGCTACCTTCTCATCTAAGTTCATTCTGATGGTACTTGTAAATGATCTCTGTTTTAAAAGAATGTGAATTTCTGATGGCTTTTTATGTTCAGACGGTATCAAAAAGTGAACTTTACTCTGCAATTCGTGTTTTGGAATGTGTTACATTTTGTGATTTTTTTCAAGTATAGGAAAAACAGACTTCCTGTAAACTGTTATGTGGTACAGAACCTGGATTTAACAAATGATGAATATTAAATGTAATAGAGTGTTTTCTCCCTGCTAATCCACTCAACACAGGACTCTTGTTTTTGCTGTTTTGTTTTTGTTTTTAAACAGTATTTTAAAATTATGTTCTACAGAACCAAAAAATCTAATTCTGAAAAGTGGGATTTCATGAAGAAAATTAAGAATGTTAAATAAGTAACAAGAATTTAGTGACTTTTCTCTTTCTGATATAAGACAAGTGATCATTTGTAATGCATCTATTATTTGTTCCCTTGCTTTCTACGCCAAATGCTGAAATAACAGGAACTTGACACAGCTATATTGAAAGGCTTTTATTATGGAGTGTGAAAAGTTGTCAGCTTGTGCCGTGTTTTGTAATGTCCAGCAAAGGATGGGAGCATCAGCTAGCTGTGTGAAGGCTTCTGCTGCTCTTCCCTGGAAGAATGCCGCTGCCTTTCTTAGAACTTCGTTTTCAGTTTGTCCTTCGAGACAAGGGCAGAGGCTGGTTGAACAGCTGGAGGTACTGAGCGTGTGGGATCTTCCTCTTGGGAAGACAGTGTCTGCCTGTATCATCTCCTCCAGCAGTGCTTCCCTTCTCACGCTGACTGCACGTCTGCTGCCATTGCCTGTGGGGTAGAGAAAGAAGAACTATGAGGTGGTTTAGGCTCTTTTTTCCTGCCCTCTGAGACTTGGAATCGTGAAGGGAGGTAGCTCAGCTCACAGCCTCTGCATCGCTCCTGGTGGATTTGCTGAGGAGCCCTCCTGTAGCTGGGGGGCTAGCAGGGGGGACTCTTCATGCCTGCATGTTTATACTGTCTTGTTTTTATCAGCTGGAAACTGCTGCTTTAAGTCCACACGGGGAACTAAATAGATCGTTGATCTGCCGTGAAAGTTCTTAAGTCAGCAGCTCTGTCACTGTAGAGGTAATGTTTTAATAAGTGTGTTTGCAGTGACACTTGGGAACATTGTGTATCACATTTTGTTTCCCGGGTGAAGTCCTTCTGGCTGTTACAGATGCAGGAGAACCTGAGCAACGTGTGTGCACACGTGCAGCTTGTGCTGCTTTCCAGGCCTGCTAAAATGCAGCTGTAACAAAACGGTGTTCTTCCCTTTGGCTGTGCTTTTGTACTTTTTCCATCACTTCTGGCTACTCTGTTTCATTTAGGTTAGGTGATGCACAGAAATAACGTACCCCAGGCTACTCATATCTACTTATTTAAAGTATTTCAATATGTTTAGCTGGAGCTTGAAAAGTTTGCAAGGGATTATAAGAGAGGAAAAAGAAAAAGAACAAATACAAAACACCAAAAAGGTAAAGTCCTTGGTGTAAAACATGATTGCATATACAGTGAGGTTAGTACAAAAAAGCCAGTCTTTCTATTTCCTGGATTAAATTGCTCTTTTTGGTTCCACCTGGTATGTTTGGGATTCTTCCCTGGTGTATTTTCTCCTGGTACTCTGGAGATGGGTGACAGCTAAAAGCAGAAAGGAGTGCAAGAGTGTGCTGATGCTGCTAGTGGTAGTACCTGATGCAGACAGCCAAGAGATTTTTTTTCCCGTTTTCAAGTGAACATATTTTTAAGTGTTTACCAGGCTTGGGGTTGGGAAGCAATCATCTCCTAAAAAGGGCTGGTGAGACTTGTTGTAGTCTCTGTTGCTCCTGGTGATATAAAATGACCTTTCTTTGGGTCATCCAGAAATTAAACTTTGTTAATGCCCAGTTCTGTAGTGGAACAACAATATAACTTGTTAGAACTTCCACATAACCCATTGCAGGTTCCAGATGCAGCTCTTGCCGTATGTTTGGTAGTGTTATTATGGTGCTAGCTTGTGGTGTATGGGGGAAGGAGCAGACCTGAAGCCCTGTCTGCAGTGAGCATCTGTGTGTGGTGGGCTGCGGTGCCGGGCACTGGACTGTCAACTAAATGTCCCCTGCCAGCCTTATGTTATGAAATGTTTGATCTTGGAGAAACAGGATGACTGAAAGTCATCTTCTGTAAGAACGCACCAAAGTGTGAGTATTTGAAATACCAACTCAGTAATGATTCACGTTAATCCCTATAGTACAAAGCATTTTTGTGCTCTTTTAAAAATAACAAACTGCCTTCTTGATGGGAGGAAACAGTTGTACACTAAGACAGGTTGGAGCAGCTTTCTCCACTGATCAAATCTGATCCTTCTCAGGAATGAGATAGACATATCAAGGTAAGGAGGCAGCTTTTTTTTTTTTTTAGAAACTTTGCTGGTGTGGAGAAGTCTCCTCAGATGTAGTGAGTGTGTGCTGCCACAGACTTTTCGAGATGCTGCTTTTCAAGTGTGAAATTGTGCTGTTTAGAGGCAATTTTACCCTGTTCCCCTATTTAGAAGCTCAGTGGCTATGTGTGAGTTGCACAGGATAGAGTACTTAAAATGCATTTGGCTCCTGAACTATAGCAGTTTGGGTCTGTGCCAGGCTGTTTCTAGTAAGATAATTGGAGTAAAAATGCTTTTAGTATTCACATCACTCCCAGCATGGGAGCATGCTGATCTGCATCTACCCATCAGGTGGAGTAGATATTCTTTGTTGCTTTATTGGGAACTGTACAGAAAGAGAAATGCTTAGGTCTACAAAGGCTTTTTAGTGAGAGCTTGTGAAGACTCTCATTCCTCCGGAAAGGTGAGGAACTGGGGCTGGGAAGAGAGGAAGCCAGGCGAAGGCTTGTATGAAATGTGTCGGGGGGGAGATGTGTTTATTTTACTTACAGCACTTATTCTCCTGGCACATGCCCCAGCCCTGGGCTTGCTACTTGAGGAAGAGCTCAGTTGGCACAAGGTGATGTTCAAGGAGCAGAGCAAGGAGCTCTGGACCAAGGCCTCCCAGAGTAGAAAGAAGCTTTTGTGCTGAAACTCCTGGTTATTGCAAGTTAGAGATCTCTAAGCAGGAATCTTCCTGGCTTGACCTCAGATACACCTCGTCAGCACCATGTATGTGCCTGGTGAATGAATTCTCGCTTGAACCTGGCCATGGTCTCCGAACCTGCCTGGCTCACATTGCTTGGGAGCTGTAGGACAGGGCCCTGGCTGGCAAGTCCCTGCCCTGCTGGCCGTGGGATCCCCCTCGCCTCCCCTCCCGTAGGGAGCATCCAGCCCTTGGTGCTCCCTGACACCAGGAGCCCAGAGAGACAGGGATTTCAGCTTTCAGCAAATGATGGCAGTAGGAGCAAGGGCAATAAAGCTTGCGACCTTTCTGTGTTGATGTCACAGTAAGAGGCCTCAGGACGCTAGGGTACAGGTCTTCCCATCCCCTCTTTGTTCTTGTTCAGCAGTTTTGTTTCTCTGCCGTATGGCCTTGCTCCTCCTGTTTACTGAGCACGTTGTCAGTGGAGTGCTTGGCTGGCATCAGATGGCCTCTTTTTGGACTAGTTCAGCTTCTTATCTTGTAAGCTAAAGTTAATGTAGCAGAGTAACTTGGGCTTGTAGTCGAAGCTGGGTAGTGATGTAGGAGCTGGCTAGTGGATGTAGGCTTGTAAGCATCATCGTCTGTGAGCTCTGCATTAGGGATCTCCATTCTCTGCATTCCAAAGAACCAGCTTCAACAAAACAGGTGATTAAGGCCAGACACAAATGGATGGGGAAACTAAAAATAGCAATAAACTTACTTCTCAACTTTTTTTTATTTAAAAAAATCAGTAATTCTGTCTCATTGAGTGTTTATTCTTCTGAGCAGGTAACTTGACTGAAATTTATTGTTTCATGTTTAAAATTTGCTGTGAAGTAGCTGTATGGCCATTAGTATTAATGACAAGAGGGTCCCTAAGGTCAAAAAGACATCCTTAAAACAGCCATTAGCTAGACCATGGCAGACGTTATTGCTGACTTGTGTAAGAAGCTGTTTTGCTAGAACAGCAGCAAACCTGTGCTAAAAATCTGTTAGCTCTGTTTGTAAAACAGGCATCTTGGATACAAGATAGGAACAACAAATACAAGAGGCATACGGTGCTCCTTGTTGCCTGGGTGTGCAGCTAAACTGATGTCTATAAGAAAGCATAGAAGCCTACCCTGAGACCAATGCAGTTTCTGCTGTGTTGATATTAATCCATTGCTTCGTTCCTCCTATGTCTCCTTGGTCTAGATTTCACGTTTCTGGATTTCTAGATTTTATTTTAATTGTTTTGGCTGTAATCTTTAGTCCTCAGTTTGAGGTTTTTCTTCATCTTTTACAGATGTGATGACTTTTGAGTACAAAACTCCATATTTTTTTGTAACATTTGGATTGCTTCAAGTCCTTGTTGGAGTTTCTTGTCTTCCTAAATCTCTTTGGGTCCAATGCTCAGTGCAGTTAATTGATGTCCTCATTCTAGATGTATTCTGTTCAGATAACCTTTGAATGTCATCCCTAATTTGCGTGGAGCTCAAGGTTTTTGTGCAACTGTGATCCACAGCTCTGAGGATCAAAAGCATCTATGTTTTTCTATAATTCCCATAATTATTGAAGACCCTCTCATGTTTCTCCTACTTTGTTTTCTAAGAGCATATAACAACAAAGCAATGTAGTATGCATCAGAAAGAGCAACTGACTCTGTGTATTATAATTAAAATAAATTACTTTGATCTCCCTGCAAGAAAAGAGAAACAAATTTTCTCTTTTCTGCTTAATGCAGGTTTTCTTGACTCAGGTACTGGGTTTCTAGTGCCCTAAAACTTTCTCAGGTGGGGACTCTTTTTATTCTTCTTGCCTGGGTGAGACTCATTTCATAAAAACAGTTGTGTTTTTTTTTTTTTAAAGTGTAGGCGTTTGTTCATAGTCCAAGGAAATACCTACTTCTGAAACTTTAAATTCTGTGAAATCTGGAAATGTTCTTTTTTCTTGTTGAAAGATGTTTATGTTTCAGTACAGTGGCTGCTATTTTCTCCAGATATTTTGGGGTCATCCTCTTTATAAGAGGGTAGTTTGTGTGGTGGAGGGGACACATCTAACCCTTTGAGTCTAAGAAGCAATAGATACCTGGTCCTTTCTGAAATCATTGTTTTTGTTGCCTTTTTTCTTTTTAATTTCCCATCCCAGTGAAATGTTCATCTGCCAATAAAACTTTTTCTTGTTTCTCTGAGGAGCAAGAGTGGATGTAACTCCCAGAACTACCTTTTTATCAGGAGACCCTCCCAGCCTACCTCTCTATGGGTTCTTGTCTATGCATATTGTTGAGGCCATATTCATGGGGTACAGTTTGTTTCAGGAAAGTGAACTTGTTTTGCAGCTAAGATGTTTACACCTAACTAGGTACAAGAAAGTGTGAAGGTTACAAGAGACTGGAAAACTAGCCTAAATGGTATTATGCTCCTCTTCACTTGTCAGTGTTTGGGATGGTGAGGCTTATACAGTTGGTGGTGTCTAGCTGGAGCCATCCCTACCTCTGCCACGACCATCCCATATGAGCTCTGAAGTTTTCTACATTTGTGCAGTATTGTCCTGAATAACCACGTTTCAGAAATCATTGAACTCTCATGGAGGTATGGTCAACTGACCACTCTACATGCGGGGTGATGCTGAGCGTGGTTTAAAAAAAGTTGTGGTTTCTTTCCTTCTCTTTTTCCAGTGATTTTACACCCTTCTTCCCCTATCCCTAAATAATTTATCTAATTCTCCTGGATGGGGAGCCTGACTGATGCTTTTCTTTCAGTGGGTTATTTCCCTTGGTGCAGTGCCCTTCTTGCTCTATTCCTTAGTCACAGTTTGTACCTGACTTGCCTTGGGTTAAGCTCTCCTCAGCACTTCGTCTGCATCTCCAGGGGTGCCCTCTGAGAGATGAAGTCTTGAGTGGCAGAATTTTGTGTTCTCTTCAAACCGTTAGGACGCTGCATTACTTCAAAGTGTGAAATGAAAAATAGTTCCCAAAACAAAGGTGGTAATGCCTGCTACGTTCTGTCAGTCATTAACTTGGTAAACCTCCTGGAAGGTAAAAGGGTTGTTGCGGTTCATTTCCCAATGAAGTTGCATTGTGCTGTAGAAACAGGAGTGTGCTTCCATATGAATATAACTGTCTGTAGCACTGTTCATTTCCTCACAAGATCTGGCTTACTACCTGCAAAGAAAAACAAGAGATTGTTTCCTTTTTTTTTTTGCTACATTTGTGTCATACCAAGTTTTTGTGTAAGATGTGCTATCCAAAAGGACGTCTTGTTCTTTTGAGGTTATAAAAGCCTCCAGAAGAGGCTCTTGATCTTGCTATGTATTATTAAGTATCTAGCAAGTGCATTATTATGAAGTGGCTCTTCATACAACTAATACTTGAATTAAATATCATATGAACCAGTCTTATTCTTTCTGACCTTTGTGCAGTGTACATTTGGTTAATTGGCTTTAAACAAGAAAGTAATGTAAGTGCTGAACTGTGTATTTAGAACATTTATTTTCTGAGTGCTAGTACAGGCCAATCTTGTTGCTTCAAAATTGTGTGGTATGTTTTTTTTTCTCTTGTGGTATGCTCTTGGAATACCCTCCCTGTTTTATTGCTTCTGGTGGTAAATGCAGACTTGACTGGCTAATAAGATGGTGTGGCTTGTTCTTCTGTTACAGATATCCCAGAGGAAGAAGCCAGATACTGGACCAGAAAATTAGAACAAATAAATTCTCTGGGAGATGATGAGGTAAATATCTGAATTAAAAGATGAAGGTAGTCCTGAATCCCTTATATCTTACTTTCAGTCTTTGTATTAGATCTCTGTGATTGCTAAGGTAACTACTAAGTGTTCATTGTTTACAAGTTTTCTGTGGACTACTTGCAGAATGGTTTTCCCAAGTGTACTGTTATTGTTAAGCAGAGAAATGTTTTTCCCTGCATTGGGGAAATGCTCACATAGTGAGAACTGCTCAGTTGTTGCACATACACTCAAAAGAAAGTTAACATCATGCTTTAACTCACAAGTGAGTGAAACATTTTTGACAGGCTATGATAGGTTCTCTTCATTTGTGAAATCAAATCAAAAAGGATTTTTTATTGCAGTTAGCTTCTTCTGGGAAGAAGACAAAACAAGATACTGAATCTTTCTTGGATCAGAGAGTGCTGGAGGGAAAACTTTTGTCCAAATCCAGTTGTTTGTGGCTCAGTTTATGAATCTTGTACTGTAATACCTGCTAGCTATGATTTTGATTTTCTGGGTTTTCTTAGTATGTACTTGGCTAAGCCACTACAAAATGAAAAGTTGTGATTTTTATTAGAGAACCTGGAACGTTTATATTAATAAAACCTTTATTTACACTTCATACTATGGTACTGTCTGCAAAGCAGGACTTGACATAATTATGTCTGTACCAGAAGTTTAGCGTTTCTTACCTCTCATGTGTTGATGCCAACACCAGTGAGTAGAAGTGTGGGGCTTGCTTAAACTCTTAGTAAGTCTCATTCCTTAGCAAGATATCTTGCAAAATGTTCTGTCAGTGACTTTAGGAAATTTTTGTTCTTGGATTTTTCATCTCCTCTTCTCCACTCCATGTTTGAGTCATTGGGTTTACTGTGTAGATGGAGAAAAACAAGGTGGGTTTTCTTTTTGACTGAGAACAGACCAGTATTTGGGTCAATAAAAACATAATTGCTTGAAGGCAACCTCTCCTGCCTTCCTATAAGTTTGAGAACCTCTTGGAGCTGATGAGAAACTAAATGTATGATTTTGTGTGTCAGTGATACTGCTGTGGTGCCTCCCTGCTCCTGTGGACTGTAAGCAGAAGCCTGTGCCAGGTACTTCAGTGAAGCATAGATGCCCTCTAGTGTTTCACTGAACCTGAATTTGCTGAACGATGTCCCGAGCTTTGTGAGACTCTCCTTCCCTTGGAGTGCTGCCCATCTGCATGTGAAGTGCATGCTTTCACCACATATTAGTAACAAAATCATGCCTCTGTATTTGTGACATAACAATCACAAATTTATTATGAATGTTTCCTTTCACCAGTGAGAACGTGAAAAATGTAAGAACGCTTCTCCCATGTCTGAAGGTGACCCAGAACTGGGATACCTTCCTTGTGGATTCCCCTAATTTGCAGTGACTTGTAGCTCTGGAACTTCCAAGGCCAGAGGCAGTATCGTTGTGTTTAAAAATGCTTGATTGATTTTTTTTCTGTAGATGCCAGTTGCTATTTGAACTCACCGAGGTCAGTTACACAGCAAGGAATTCAGTAACTTAATTGTGCATAGCCTGAAGAAATACCTTGTTTGCTCTGAGCAAATAAACCCTTTGTTGTGAAACCAGGTGGGAGCAGGTTTTTTTTGGAGAAGCTGAATGACTGATCCTCATTCATTCACCCTGTGCCACTCAGCTCCACAAACCTCTCCTTCTGCATGGCTTTTGGGCTGCAGAGTCCCAGTTCTACAGTGGTATTTCATGCAGGAATGTGTCTTTATCTTTTCTGTGCATTAAGGTTAGCTATCTTTGCTTGAGACAATGGATGAGCAGACTAAAGTCACACAAAAATATTTGAGATGCAGGTTCATTTGTAGTTTGCACTTGGTGTTATGAAGTGCTTTCTGGTTGCTACTCCTGCAAACACTTAATGTTCAGTTTGCATTTTGGGTCTGCTGATAGCCGTTGGGTTAATGCCTTAGAAAGGACAAACTACTGCTATTTTTGGATCCAAGTACGATCATTCAGGACCGTTGCTGTCCTGTGCCACTGAAATTGCTCATTGTCAGACTTCCTTTCATCATTTTGTCAAACAGTCAGCGCTATGAGATCCAGTAGTTCTTGTTTTCACAATCCTGGATAACTCATTGAGGTGGCAGTTTATTGATGATAGGACTAACTGCCTCTTGGGATCACTTGCGCATTTTAAATAACACAGATTTGAAGATAACCACAGCAAAAATCTACAGATTGCTGCCCTCCATGTAATGGACTGGTCATTAATCCCTACCAAATCCATGGAGAGGCTGTCTGGCAGTTCTGTTTTGCTCAGATTGCAGCACCAGGTCACTGAGGTTGCCACTTCCTTTGTCTTTAGACCCTTTATACTTAACAAAGACTGTTATTGTTTTGCCCAATTGTCCTAATTTTCCTTGTATCTCTGTATAATGCAACACAGAGGAAAATAACAAAATATGACCACTGGCATTCCCTTAGGGAACACTTTGATGCTGTACCAAACAGCTTTGTAAAAAGTCAGAGTTGGTTAACTGAAATATGTTACTGTTTCTAATTTAGAATTAAATGAGACGTTAAAATTCTTCGCTTTGGACATACAAACTCTTCAGTGATCCACTGTATGCGTTGGATAGGAAAACATTGTGTTACTGCCCTGCTGGGCACACTAATTATCCAGCCACTTCAGTCTCCTGGTGTAATGTTGCTGTGAGCCCACACTTTGTTTTTGAACTGTTGAAATCGTACTAGAGTGTATAAAACATAATGGACTCGTGCTTGGTTTTGAGCTCCTCATAATAGTAACATTATGAGAATCAAATCTTTTATATGTCTAATTTGAGCTCTCCGAACTCAGAATAGGCCCAGTGCTTGCAGTAAAGCAAACATTACCTTAACCAGATGTGCAGTTTTTAACACCTGGTTTTGGCATGAAAAGGGAGAAGGCATCTGGGAGTATATTTGAATATGGATATTAAGGTAAATACTTAGCACTTTGATGCCACCACAGCTGTTTTCTCTGAAGTGTGGCATGTCATACTCCAAAATCTGTTTCATGAAGTTACCATGTGCTTCCTTAATGGGGTTTCTTCTTTTTTTTTTTTCTTCAGTATTCCTTTCAGGAGGAAGTCCAGAAGAAACCATTGCCCAGTGCTGCCTCCCAGTGTTGTAAGTTAGGCTTTATTTTTTTCCCTCATTCTGAGTGCTCAATTTCCTTCTCTGTTTAGTTATAAAATGATGGTACATCTGAACAATAATTTCTTGTTTGAAATGCTTAAATGTCTCTGTAGCAAATAAATTTTGTTGGCTATGAAAAGATCTGCCCCCAGAAATTGTTGGTGTAAAGCTTCTGATGCTAGAAAGTGAAAACAGGCATTGAGTCACTAATATGTTTGTATGTCCTCGTGTTAGGAACACAACGTGTTCAAAGTCACCTAGATTGTCAGACTCCTTCAATACCAATGCAAATAAGAAAATTGATTGCTGAATTTCCTTTATATAGCCGAGTCAGGTTGTGTTCTGTTTAAACATCATGTGTTGAAAATTATTTTTGACTTTGAAGTCTTAAGAGGAGAAGAATAGATGGAGTTGGAAGCCCTGCCAGTAGCCTGTTAAAATGCATCTGAGGTTTGTGTACTTGATATTACTTCTAAATGCAGTGATGATGAATGATAAATATTTTACTAATTTCTGCTTATCTCATCTTGCATTTTTTATGCTTCTGAAAACATGGATGGGAAAATAGCATAGTACAAACTGTATCTGATGGTCCGCAAAATTAGATTTCTGAAGCACTGCTTTTAACATATAGTAGATGAAAGCTCAGTGATGTCTCTTATGAATGTCTTATCTACTTTTGATAGCAACATTAATAAAATTCAAGGTTCATAATTTAAACAAATCTTTTATCCTCTACTTAAAATCTTATAAGACTTGCATATTATACTTTGCAGGCTGTTTGTCCATTAGGCTGATGGTAGGATATCTACGAAGCTGTTAACATTAGGAAATGTTAATTACTTTTTTTTTCATGAGTAAAACTAATTTATCTGTGTGCTTTTATTATGTTACCTAAAAAATATCTTGAAGAAAACATGGATGTTATCAATTGCCTAGGAATTCTGAAGGTGTTCTGTAGCTGGAAAATGTACAAGGCTATATGAAAGTATTCCAGCGTTGATAGGCTAGGTAACACCAAATGTATTTTTTTTTAAAGAGTGTAAATACAGAATAAAACACTTGTTAGATAAATTCATATGTGGGAGGGTACAATTGTTTTGTAAGGCCTACAAATAAGAAATATTGGAGAAAGTGTAATACTTGACAAAATCATATTAGCATAGTATACAGAACTCTTAAGTGTCAGAAGGTCAAAGAAAAACAGTCTGATATGAAGTGTCCAAGTAATGAATGTATTATTTGCTGAAATGACTTTCCTGGCTGTGTGCCTTGGACTTTGTTTTTGTTTGAGAGAGGCTGGTCTGATTGACTGTTCTAAATATTGTGAAGCCTAGGTAAATTGGGAGGAATGCTTCCGTGTAGGGAAAGTAGCTGCACCTATTCCCACAGCATGGTGCTTTTACATCCTTAAGCTCTCAAAGCTGGTGTCTTCCCCGGAGGACCAGCTCTCCTCTTGCAAACAGACATAATAGTGAAGAACTACAGATGACCTTTCTGTGTTGCCTGTTAACAGCCTGTGTCTTGCTAAAAAGTGACCTTTTACAACAATTAATTGATTAGAACAATGAATTTCACATAAGAATTAATTTAATCATTCATGGGATTAAAACAGTCATTAGAATTCCAATATTAAATATTTAATAGCAGCATGTGGCTAATGTATTAAAGAATTTTCTAGTAATTCAATAAAGCCTGTGGCACTGCATGTACTTCTGCTTATCTACTGCCTCTGTGAATCCGGCATCTCTGAGTATCTAATTGTTTACATGGCCAAATATGAAATAGTCATCTTGATGTAGAGGTACTTTGGGAAAATGAACTTTCCATTAATTATTCTCTGCATAAGAACTGTAAGCTTGCCTGAATGTTGCACAGTCCTTTGGAACTCAAGAATTCAACCAAGAAGATGCATTGACTATGCCTCTGTATTGAAAACTGACCCGACCTTTGCATATGACGCAGGCGCTCAACCCCCTTTTACATAGGAACAGAGTGGGTGTCCTTCCTGAACCTAAAACACATTGAGCACAGAATGTTCTTTCTTAACATGTGGGTAAATAATTGATAGATATATTTTTAGATATAATAAAAATATGCTCAGGAACATTTGTAAGACTCATCTGATTTTCCATCATGAGGTGCTAGCTGAGATCAGATTGCTGCTGGGAACAGGACACGATCATCTGGACAACAGAACTAGGTATCTAGAAGGTGCAAAAAGCTGAGTATAAGTAATTTTTGCCGTGTGAGACTTTGCCTCATCTTTCCAAATACTGAAACAAATAAACAAAACAACCAAACAAAAAACCAACACAACAAAAACCACGACCACAACCCCACTTACGCACCAGAGAGCGATAGCATAGCTTGCATTTCAAGAGGTAACTTTATATCTGGTCTAATTTGGCAGAAGTGTGGGTCAGTCTTGGCCTGACTTGTTGGAAATGGGACCTAGAATGCTCTTCTCTATCCCAGTTAACCTGTATTCCTTGGTGGAACTGCATTATTGTTCAGGGAGAGCACCTGCATGTGCCACAGGTGTTATTTGCCTTCCTGTAGTTGTCAGAAGGCTCTTCTGGCTTCTTTGTTCTGGCTAGAGAAAATCCTACTCTAGCAGGAAGGGTTATCAGGTTCATTAGATGTGGAAATACTTGCCCCTACATGTTAGGTATTAGATTACAGTTCTGCCCTGTTCTGTGCCTGTGCTCTCCATACATATCTGTCCACTTCTCAAACCACCTTCTCTCATGGTTATTTCCTTATCTTCTGCCTTGGCACAACATCTTGTGTTGCATCGGCAGTACAGAGGGGGAGACGGACGGGGCAGTTTGAGAGAGAAAATAGGGAGGCCATGTCTAAAACCCAACTACTGATCTGTGGCGATGGGTTCTCACTTCTGCTCATTCATGGGCTGCTGCCTTGGCGTCGTGCCATAGGAAATCTCAGTCCAGATTAAGTGCTCTAATTTTTCCAGAGATAATGGAGCTGCCAGTTTCATTCTTGAATGCTGCTTTGTCCCTGGAAAAGTCAAACTCATCATTACTGTTGTAAGAAGCCCAATCCTGCATTACCTATTCTTAAAAGAAGCAGGCAGCTCTGTTGTTGTACACGTCTCTCTAACTGGTCCAGGCACTTCCTGCCTCTTTCTTCATTATACTTGGCCATTTTCTTTTTACTTCTCAACTTCTGTGCTCCTCTATATATTTATTCTGACCCAGCAAGATCACATGCAACCAATTGATTTAAATTTAGTGCTCTCAAGCAATAAGCAAGGCACTATAGTGCCAGTGGATTTTGTAATTCCAGAACCATAATTCTTAATTTCCTGATACCTCCTTGCTGGATAACTGCAGCATCCTCATATTGGATTTTACCCACAAGCTGAAATTGAATGTGAATTAAAAAGAAAGCAAATTTTTACTGTCTGGAATTTCACTGTAAATAAAGCATTGAAAAAAATGTTATTTGATTACTTAGAGCTTATTGACTCAAGTTATTTACTGTTGTAGGTATAGATCTATTTTCCTTGAATGCTCAAGATCATTTCTGGCAATGTAAAAGGCTATTATAATTCATAAGTGAGTTACTCTGTCAGTATTTTAAGTGCATCTCTGATTTGGAGCAGACGGCAGTGCAAATGAGGATGAGAAAGGTACTCAATAATATTGGGGAGAATATCTGACTGTCTTGGTTAATATCAGTTATTGGAAATACTGCCCTTTACCTTTTTTTGGGGGAGTTTAGAAGTCTGGTGGAGAGCTGGTTTGTTCAGTATGATTCTGAGAGAAGATAATCTAACTGCTCCTGAATGAACCAGTTATGCCTGTCCTGTTATCTTCGTCTGATAATCTTTCTGAGAATGCAGAGAAGGGAGGATAAAGCGTATACTTTTCTTCTGTTTCCTGGAGCCTGTGCTGTTGCTCTTTTCACAGTTAGGCCCTGATAGACCATAGCACATTGTAGTTCTGTCTTGTGTGTCTTTTGCTCTGTAAAATGCCCATCTACCATGGCTGTGGTTTTTATTTTCTCTTTTTTTTTTTTCAGAAGAGGTAAATTTGTTCTCTGTCTCTGGATTGTGAGTTGATGCAACAAGGAAAGAAGTAACTGCTCTGATTCACAGTCATGTCAGCAAAAACAGCCAGACCTAGCCTGTCCTTGATCTGCCAGCAGATCAGAGAGAAAGGAACAACACAGCATCTAGTCCAGGAGAATAAAAAGGAACCCTAAATACAATCTGGAATGAGTGTGTGCATGCAAAATCCTACAGCTTTGTTGTTGATGCATAAGCAGCTTTTTAACGACTAAATAGCTGACAAAATGTTTTATACACAGTATAGGGTGTCGTTTGAGACCAAATCAATGTGCTGTTGACTCTTCTTTCCCACTAATTTTAAAAGAAGTCTACTGCAAAATGTGTGAGGCAAATTTCTGTTAGTGTCTTCATAATTAATTCTGTTTTAAAGGCACTGAAGGTTCACTTTGAGAGTTTTTGTAGCTGATGTCCACTAGTTCTCTTTTTAGGAGCTCAGATTCCACTGATGCATCAGGAAGGCTTATATATTCCTCCGCATGAACCGGCTCCAATGCTGAGATTACAGTGCTTTCCATAGCACTGATGAGGATCTCTTGTCTGCTAAAAAATGTTTTAATACAAACAAACAAACAAACTCTTCTCTCTTCTCTCTGCCTTGCCCCTGCTCCTCAGCCAGCCTGATACACCTGCACTGATTTTTTACCTTGTGTTTAGGGTGCTGTACTGTGGTTGCTAACATCTTTTGCCATCAGTAGCAATTAAAGTGCCATTGAGTTAGAGCTATCAAAACCTCCTGCTAGGATTTCAGCAGCACTGGTGGTACAGTTATGGCAGAGGTGGTGGCACTGAGTTCACAGACTGGGGCAGGCTGTGGATCCAAGACAGCTGGGTAGAGCTCTTGCTTAAAGAGCTGTGTTGGCAGGATATGCGTTGCAGCTTGTTTTCACAGAGTGAAATCAATAGCCATCCAAGCTTACATGTGCACTCATTCAAGCATATCGTCTTGAGCTGGCGTTGAATGCTATGGTTTATTCTAATCAGAGCATACATTGGCTGCTATCCACCAGTGTTCAACTGGTCAAACTGACCCTGTGGCAGTGAATGTGATGAATTGACGTTCTGGTAAGAGATTTTTTCCTAACAAGTAACAATATAATTTAAAAAAAAAAAATCTATACCAGGCTATCAAGGCTAGGCAGTATCAAAATGCTTTTAAACAAGGCATGCCTTAACCATTTAAGTTCACAGAGGTGCATGATCTGTAGTGTTATAGTGGCAGGCAGCATAGTGTGCTGCAGTTGCTGGGAAATACTGCTCTCCTTGTTGTAGATATATATGCTGCACATCTATATTTTTGCAAGGTTGTTTTTTTTTTTTTTTTTTTCTGAAGTTACTAGCCTGCTTCTGCATTTAAAAACAACGGAGGTCTGCAGCTACCCATGGCGTCTCTAGACAAGGCTCGTTTGGGAAGAGTACTGAAGAGGTCAGCGACCATTTTAGTCTTCTCAAGGGCGGGTGACACTGAAGATCCTGCTGCAGTCATTGAAAAGGTGTTATGGATAGCTAGTAAAACCACTGGCTGCAGTGCAAACAGTAAGCCTTATAACAATCCTCAAAAAATGGTCAGTAAAATTCAAAACAGGACACATCAATGACTTTTCAAATTAAGCTAGGCAAAGAAAAACTTCTCTAGTCTGTACAAGTGAAACCATTGTATGAGCTGTGGTGTGATTTAGCTGATGGGCTGGGAAAACAGCATTCCTTGGGCTCTCTGCTTCTGGGTGACTGACAACTCCTGTTTCTCATTGTTTAGGATAAATCCCATCTGGGAGACTAATTTTCTTGTGGCTTTGCAGTTCTCAGTGCCTGTTCTGGCTGCGGAACGGTGATAGGTGTGCTGAAGGAAAGCAGATTCGAGGTCTTGCTCTAAAATGTCTGCCTGCATATTTAGGCTAAAGCTGCTACTTCAGGATTGAATGTGTCTAAGGAAAAGTATTCAGCAAATGAAGGTTAAAAATACTGGCTGTATTAGAAGACTGTACAGTAACAAAGTTTGACCTACTTCTGAACTCTGGAGGAGAGCAGCTCTGTGGCTTTGCTGCTGATCCTGCAGATATACTTAGGTAGTTGTTTTCCTAGAGTACGTGCTGTGTTCTGAAAGGTTTTGACAAGGAAATGAAGCTTTGACTTTTAAATAAGCCCCAACTCTTCCTGAAATGCTGGAACATTTAAATAAGCCTCAAACCTCTTCCTGAAATGGTGAACACTAACAGTGACATGTTTCTGTATAAGCAGTGATCAAAAAAGTAAATGCTCAGTTAATCACATAGGTTTCATAATTTGTTTAGTGCTTTTCATGGATGCTTCTTTTTTTTCCTGCTGGGATTTTTTAATGGATTCTGAAATGTCGTTAGTCATCCTTTAGTGTCATAGCAATAACAGAAAATTAATCTGAAATTTATAACCACTTGTTTTCTAAATTTAATAATACTAAACTGATACAAAATTATTGCTCTGCTTTATACGGAAGCCATAAATGTGTCCTTGAATGTGTCCTTGAGCAATGAGTCTTGAGATTGAAAATCATAAGGAAAAAGGCACCAAATCTTCTATCTCTGCTGCTGTGTAACATTCTATTAGTCTTTGCTTTATGTACGTAGGTATTGCTAGATAATCAACTGTAGTCTAAACTTGTATCTCAAGGAGGATACAAACCCTTTGTTGGTTCTTTTGCTTACTACATCTCAGCCAAATAACCTGTGTGACTCGGTAGCCCAGAAACTTGAAAGACATGGCAGGTCTGTTAGGTATTTGTGCAGTGGCAGAAATGTTACAGGTTTTCCACTGTAGCTGAAATTGACGGTCACTCTTTGTGATTCTTTTGTCTGTATTTCTTAATGAGTTGCACAAGCTTGTAATAACTTCGTGGATACCCTTGATGATGTGATCGTTATCTAAGCCCTGCTTAAATTCTCATCTCTGTCTGATTTTGTTTAGCTATGGTAAAGCCGGCCATAAGGGCCATTTAATTTAGTGAAATTAAAGTACTCCAAAATTTCAGCATAAACTTGAGTGCTGAACTGCAGTAAAGTGTGGTCGAAAGCATGGAGTACTGAGCAGGGAGGAGAAGCTGTAGTACTGTAGTGCTTGTCCTTGTCCCTGTCAACTGCTAGCTCATCTTCCTCCTGTGCTTTTTCATCTCCTGTTGTGCAAAGGTCTTCTCCCTCATTTGTGGTGTTCCAAAACTGAACTGGAAAAGGTGATGATTGGTATGAAACCCTCTCAGTTATTCTGCTTACTGAAAACCTGACCTGGCTCTAACATGCTGTTTAATGGTTACTTTCTATTTTAGACCCTTATTCATTAAAATGGTATGTGTGTAACTTGGGATGTGTATCAAATACTGGAATTAAGTACATTTCTATAGACTCTGAAATCTGCGTATATTGTGTGGAGGGCCTTAGTGAAGGGGAAGGGGATATATTAAATCTAGAAGAAAGATCTGCCCAGTACCTGCCCAGCTCTGTTTGTATTCTATAAACAGTGTTTTATCAGCACCAAGGATATTGTAATTTCCTGAGCTCATTTTGCTTTTATGAACATGTTTAGATGCTCTCTTTTCTTCACTCAGCATGGAATAAAAGAGGAGAATTAAGTAATTTATCAGCGTGTAAGAAGTGGACAGCAGTAAACAATAATGTTCTGATGGGTGTAGTACAGCCCAGCCACTCTTGGAGACTTGTAAACAGCAGTGAAACAAAATGGCATGCAGGAAATCAAATTAGACTGCATTAAAAACTTGGAATATTCTGCTTTTCTACAGTGTCCCTGCTGATCCAGGCTTGACAGTGTGAAGTAGGGAGGAGGAGTTCCTCCTTGAATAGTTGCATAATTGAGGCACAGAGTGAGCATATGTTATGTTCAGCTAACTGTGGGAACTTAAATGTATTTTATAAAATGTGTTAATGACAGGAATGTTGTAGCATCCAAGGCACCAGGCTGCTGGCATCGCTTAGTCCTTAATTGGAGGTTTATATGAAACCTCATCTTTGAATACTGAAGCTTGTGAATGCAAAATAATGTGATAACTGAGACATGCAGTGTTGGTGTTTAAGAGCACACAAAGTAACTAGTCTGCTTTGTCTGTATTGTGTATACCAGTGTTAATATATTTTGTTGCTGTATGTTTTTAGAATTGCAGCTTTCCATTTTCTATCTGTCTAGACTTCTTGGTGTTTTCAATTCAGATTTGGACAGGCTTAAATTTGTTCCCAAAGGTGATCTGGAAGGTCCTTTTTTCTTCACAAAATGAGGTTATTCATATATTTTTTCTACGAAGCATGAAAACAACTTGAAAAGGCTAAAAAGAAATTCTGTTTTCATTAACCTTCAAAATATCAAGACTGTCAACCCAGGTCTTCTGTGATTATACTGAGGGACTGAGATATATACTGTTAGCTCCTGAATCTTAAATGAAGCGGCATATGTGTTGAATCTTTAATAAACTCATCTTTTATCCAAAATGTTAGATGCTGAAGTGAAGTGGGTGTTAGTAAAAACAAACAAAAGTGGAGTTTTGAGATTCTGGCTGGGAAAATCCCCTGGCCTCTCTTGGTGCATCTCTTTTTCCTTGCTCCTGCAGCGTTGTCTTTCTAGGTAGTTTCTAGCTGTAGCATGACCCAGCTTCTCAACATGAGAACACTTGGGAGGTAAGGAGCTGGTTTCTAAACGAAGCTGCTCTTCCCTCTCTGCTACCCCACTTGCCATCAGCTGCTATGTCTTGCACATTGAAATAATAGTCTCTAATCTGCTTTTGTCTGGGGGATGTTTGTATTGTACGGGAGGAACTTGGTAAGGTAGAGAGGTAAGTAGCTGACTCAGGGACGTCACTGTCAGTTTGAGGACTTTCTTCTATGGCAGATGGTAATATTTCTCCTCCAAGGACAGACCTCATCTCTGGGGCATGTTTTCAGTTCTTAGTGGTTTTCTCCTTGCTGCATTTTGAAACTGTGAATAGTGTTGTGCCAGCCACCTAGACAGTAGCTGTTAATGAAACAAGGACAAGGAATGGTCGGAGCTGGTTTCAGGAATCAGTATTTGTGTTACCAGAAACTTGTTCATTCTGTGCAGGTTAGTATTTTGTCCTGAGGGAGTGAGGCTGTCAGTCTAGGATTTTTATCTTTGGGAAAAGCTGCAGGACAGGTAAGCTCCACTTCTGCTGTAGTATTCCAGTCTGCATAACTGGTTTTGGAAATGTTTAGTATCTTCTTTTTTTTTTTTTTTTCCTCCAGTTGCTTTGGGATGTTTCATGTGCATTTATTTGTGCATTATGAAATGGTTTTTGGTAGCGTGTAGTCTGAGTGCAATAATGTTGTGCTTCTGCAGAGTTTTGCTGGATCTTTTAAAGTAATCTAGGCTGCAAATGTTTGAACACTGGCTTCCTTTGACTCCTGCTGTTTACCTGAGATAGGAACTTTTTGATGGCAGAAGATGCTGAGGTTGTTCTCCTGTGTGCTAGTGGCTTCAGCTAGCTGTTCAGGAATGAGAAAGAGATACACCATTATCTGACTTACATATTAATACGAAGTCATCGTCCTTTACATGAACTATTTGTGACAGCAAATTAAAGCTCAGTGCAGAGCTCTATCTACTACTTGTTCTTTCTCATCAGCCCTCTCCCCATGCCTTCTCTGATGCTTCTGCCCTTGCTGCCTCTTGCTTCTGTACCCTTTCTTCTGGTTGCCTCCCCATCCCATCTCTTCTTGCTTCATGTGCTTTGGAATCACAGAAACACAAGGTTGGAAAGGACCTACAAGATCATCTAGGCCAACAGTCCTCCTATCACCAATACTACCCACTAAGCTACTAAATTATATCTCTTTACTTCTTTTCTTTGCCAGCTTGGCTGTGTGTTCTTTCTCCTCTTATTTTTCCCCTGGAAAAGACTCAGGCCTCTGTCAAAACTGATCATTAGGCAATCTGTGGATTTCTGTTGCTGTAAAAACCAGTCTGAGATGATAGCTGTGTGGTCAGGGTCATGTAAACACTGTCTGGTGGATCCTGGCAGGCTTTTGATGTGTCTGGGTACATCTCCATGTTGTCAGCGTGTGACAGGCTCAGAAGAGTTGTCCGAGTGGTGGCTTGTTGCACTTGTTGCTTCTCTGGTCCACAGCAGCATTTGTGATGCCTCAGATTATAGTCTGCTAGTGCTCTGCTCTATAGACTTTGTTTTTTCTCCCTTGTTTAGAGAGCTTCATTTAGAGAGCAATTTCAGCAAAAAGCAAGAAATAACCCACTCGAACTTTGTGCTGCCTGCATGTGAAGGATTTGTATTTATTTATTACTGTACTTACATATCAACACTCCTGCAAACATTCCTTTTTACACTCTATCTCCCAGAAATGTTTGTTCTGAGACTTTTCTTTAGAGTTGCAAGTTGCATGCATACTGCCAAATTGCTTTGAGGGGTCAGTATACATAATAGTTTGTTGGATTACCACCATCGTTCTGAGGTGTCACCCTGCGATGACCACATGGATATTGAAAAGCTATAACTTGGTTGTCTTACCAACTTATGTTAAGCTTTAGCGTGAATTTGTTGTCACCTTTGATTTTAACGTGGAGAGATCTGCTGACTGTTGTAAAATTTGTGTGATTTTTTGCATCCATAAGGTGCTGTGAGGGCTGTAAGTTCTGCAAGGTCGTTCATGCTAGTATTACTGGTGTGGTGCTTTCAGTGCTATGTTACCTTTGTTCTGGAAAAGGGACACAAGCTGAAACATGAAACAACTTTTGCCACTTGACTTGCACTGTTAAAACTAGAATTCAGGTATGGCTCTTACCTGGACTCTGCTTTCTGGGACGTTCTGTCTGTAATCATGATAATTTGTGTACTAGGAAAGACAGTGTTTAACTGCTTATGCTGAATAGTGTGTTGATAAATGTTTTGTCTATTTGTGTTACTAAATGCATGTTTTCTTAGTAAGCCATACGGTTTACAGTGGTCTTAATTTTTACTTACTTTTTACTCAGTTTTTAGTCTTAAACACACTGGACAGTGAACAGTAAATCCCAGAATGAACTTCATGTTGTATTTATAAATAAAAAAATATTGGTTTCAAGCTCACAATCTATAAAGCATTTTAAATACTTGAAAAGTATGCTTGTGGTTTGCTTTTCTAAGCTTTCTTTTTCCATTCCTATTCTTTGCTGCCATTTGTGTTACATGCAGGCAACTGGAGTTATTTCGGATGGGGAGAGCAGCTGAGTACGTAACGGTTTAACTTATTGCAAGTTTCCTGATCCTATAATGATGCAGCATGCTCCAGTATGAGGAAACTGGGAATATTCATGCATATAGAAAATCTATTCCGTTGTATTTTCTTTCACTGAATCATCATGTTTGTGTGGATGGCTGTCCATTCTTTTTTTTCCCCCCACTGTTTAGTTTTGTTTTGGCTGAACTGCTTGTGCTTTTACTGGGATTTGAGGAGAAGACAGCAGAATTGGAATATTCCCCTTTTCCTGTGAAAATGATTCTGGTTTCTGCTTGTACACATTCTTGTGTTGGTCTTCATACTCGTGGAGCCTAAGTCCATGTTTGAAGTAACTGAAAAACACAAGGGAATCAGAAGTGACTGTTTTAGTAAAATGTGAAGAAACGTTGGAAGTGATCACAGAAATTCCAAAGACTGCAGATAGGAGCAAATCTGAAAGTGGAAACGGCTGGCAGGCACTAGTGAGGCAGGAGGGCAGCACCTACTGTAGCATGTTCGAGCTCAGTGAGACAATGTCATGGCAAAAGTGGTATGGGTTTTCTTTAACAAGTGCTCACCAGCCTTGGAAAGGTAAAACTTAGATACCGCAGCTGTCAGTGATCTGTAAAACTGATTCATCACACCAGTGAGTCTTCAGGTGCAGAAGTTTTGCAGAGGCCCCACAACCCAAGGTTTTTGTTAATTTGCCCAGAAAACATGTATGAAGCATGTTTACTTTCTGGAATTCCCACAGGTTGCAACAGGCAAAGCTTCTGCTTAAGCTACAGTGCATGGCTTCTGCTGCCTGTAGGACCTGCAAGGATTGGTATTTCAATCTTAAAATGAAGGTGTCTGCTCCCGGTGTCAAAACAAAGAGTGAGTCTGTTGCTGAGGGGAGCATGCAAAGAGCGATGACTGCAGCTGCTGCCAGCCGGGAGGTGATTCTGCCTGATGCTTTTCTGCTTTAGACATAATGGAATTTGGAAAGGGCAATCTAATACAGGCAAATAATTTAAATAAGGTGTCCAGCTAATGTTACAGTGTATTTCACTAATTATTTTTTTCGCTTTAACCTGTAAACAGCTAAATAAGGTAAAATCATGGATCTGTTCTGAATTTTAAAGTCTTCCTTCCACCAGTGACTTTCCTCTTTCCTCTCCCACACGTCTTGTCCTCCTTGTTCTCTTGTCTGTGATCAAACCAGAAATTCTTTAGGCATCAACAATGTTGAATGACTTCCTAATGCTGTCAGTGTTGGATGTCTCAATTGTGTGGGGTTATTCTCAGAAGTGTGATAAGTGAGCATTAGCTAAACTTCTGTCACCAATTTTGTGCTTGGGGGAAATGAGGATGCTTAGATGCTGGTCTTTCAGAGATTTAGGGGAGTTGTGTACAGAGTATGTCACCTGTTTCTCTGGGGTGCTGGTGTGTGTTTTATTATTATATTTTTTCTTTTAAAGAGCCTTGTACTTCTTCCATCTCTGTTCCTTCTTCCCCCTCATCCTTGCTGTGCTGTCCTCCTTGAAATCATGTTAGCATCCTTTTAGGGAGGCTTGGGTGAGCATTGATGATGCTTCCAAGCCAAATCCATTAG
Organism: Anser brachyrhynchus; assembly: GCF_964034855.1. Lineage (NCBI taxonomy): Eukaryota > Metazoa > Chordata > Aves > Anseriformes > Anatidae > Anser > Anser brachyrhynchus. Next base: position 6,126,829 of record NC_137697.1, read on the forward strand.
CTTGGCACTGTCATGAAAAATACAGCTGTCAATTTGCAACAGCAACTGGAAAGGAACTGGCAGAAACAGCATGATGGTACCAGGAAGACTTTCTCCTATCAGGAACTTCTTGCAAGAAAAGTGCTGCAGTCCAGAGCCAGGCTGGTTGGACAGAGGGCATTTTGGCAAAGGGACGTCTTGTGCTGCTGACCTGGTTTAATTTTAAGAAAAGCATAGACATAAAGAAGTAGGGTAAATATTCAAGACATGCTTTGCACTTCAAACTGTCAGTCCAGTTCTTGACTATTGACTGTTTCAGCAGCAGAAACTGTTTTTAAGTGGGAAAAACAAGGTTATGAAAGCCCTCAGTGTGAAGTCTGAATATAGCAAACTAGCTGTCTTAAAATTATCTAGATTTGAAATTTATTTTAAGTGTTGAAGGCAATAGGATGAACTAATAACCTGTAAAGTTGCACTGAAATCATTACTGAAAATCTGTTTGTGTTTTCAGTATGGAGAGCTATAGACGAGTCTCAGAAAAATGCCTTAGTGTCCTTTTGTTACAACCCCCTCACTCTCCCTATTTACTTCAGCAGTCCTCTTTAACCTTCCATGCATTTTAATTATAAGATTTCAGAAAGGCTGCACGGTTGTCAGAAGTGACTGATGGTTCAGTAGACAATGGAGTATCAGGTTCTGAGACTTGATTAAGGAAAGAAGTTGTAAGAAGCTTTTATAAAACCAATTTAAATGGATGCAGAGTGGGGAAGGTGAGTTGCAAATGCCCTGGTGTGGAGCTGACAGATCTGTTCTGGACTTGGAACAAGTCATGTATTCAGTTAGTATGCTGTCTTCTCTTTTACCTTGTTCTTATAAAAATACACAAAAGTTGGGAGAAGCTTAGTGGCTTATTTTGGAGAAAAAGTGGGGTTTTGGGATACAGAACCTGGCATGAACATCCTTCTTCCTGAGTACCTGAGCGTGGTGCATTTACTGCTTTTATTCAAGTTTTTACTCAAGCTTGTGAAGCATTTCTAAGTTTGGGAATTGGACCCCTGCTCTCAGTGGCTGTTGACACATAATTGCTAGAAATTTCAGCTGAATGCAGCCCTTTGAGAGGAACTTGGGCTGCACATTGGGACCTTAAGAAACTGTGAAAGTGCATCCCTCCAGCCACCTGTGATAATTTTACTGTTAACTTTCTTTCCTGTCTTGAAGCTTGATGTAAAGAAAGTTGTGAGGTTAAATGTGACTAGTAGACCTGGCATGACACGACTGCTCAAAGTGGTTTTGATATCAATATATTAAAGCTATACGCATTCCGCCCTGCACCAGTGGAATAATAACTTCTGGAGGCAGGAGAGGAATAAGAAGGTTTCCAGGAAGCAGCTTGTGTTGGAGAAGAGGATTCCCTGAACACATCTCCTTTCCGTGTTTTCCCCAATCTTTGTAAAATCCTACTTTGTGATGTGACTGTGCAATAGGTTTTCTTATGCTGCCTATATGCATGAATATTCAGTTACTTACCATAAACAGCATGCTCCTTGCCCTGCCATTCAGCCTTACTCCCCACTCTCTAGACAGTGGGTCCAGTGATGAAGAATCTGTTTTCATCCCTTGGAAGCTTTTCCATATGTGTGAAATTTCTCAAAGTGGGACAAAACAATTACTAACTTTGTGGTGTTTGTTGTTATGTGTCTTGTTATGAATTAACTGATCTTCAGAGACTGAGGTCAAGTTACAACTGTCCTTTTGGCTTGGTGTACCATCTATGTGAAGAAGACAGTATCACACCATGTGTGTTGTGATGGATATTTTGCTGAAGTGTGGGTTGTAAGGCCCAATTTTCCTTCCCTCGCCTCCTCCTTTTGAAGGGATATGGTATACACAAAGCTGCTTCTGCAAGTTCTTGTCAGGCTCTTGTTTAATAAAATTGAAGTGTCAAGTATGTTAATGAATGGGATTGGCACCGTATACAGACACTTTGCAACACACTTTCTTGCAGGGATAATGTGTGTTGTACGCCACATATGGGCCAGGTTTTGGTGCTCTTAATCAGGCTAAGCAATGCCTTCATTTGTGAACATTTCCGTTAAATAAAGTGAGATTGCTCATAAGGTAGGTGCAGTTCAGTGTGACTAAGTTTCTGGTGTTGGCCCTTATTTATGAATCAGTTCCTGCTGAGGATTTCTGCCTGGTACTAACAGCTATAGATACTGCAGGTGCATGGGACGTACATAGGAGAAACCATGTGTTCCTGCCTCATTGATGGTATGGTAGCTGGAGCCTTTCATCCTTTAAACTTGTCTTCAGGGAGACATTTTGTGTGATGACCTGAATGAGACTTCCTTGTGCTATACACCAGTAAGAAATTCTGGTGCCAACTTTAATAATCATACATGCTGCAAATGTTTGATTAACATTCGACATCTATTTTTAGATGTTGCTTAGAGATACTGTAGTTGATAGGGAAAATCTTCTGAGACACGATGTATATTACCTTTCCTATAAAAAAGAGCAGAAAGAAGATCAGCCAGAGACAGTGTCCCAGTGGAGTGGAGAATTTTACCTGCCGTGACGTTCTTGTCGTGTTTAGGTGGGTAGTAGAAGGTTAGCTGGTGCTCAGCTGGTTGTTGGCAGCCACTGAAGTGCATTAAGCAGGTCTGAAACTGTGGCCTTACAGTCACTTCAAAGTGTTGTAAGCATTGGCTCCTGCAGAAAGTGGTCATCCAGCTGCCAAATGGTCATCCGATGGGATACCCTGCCACTTTCCTTGTGCTGTCCCTGTGAGAACTGGGTCAAGAACCTATCTTAGGCTGGAAAAAAAAAACCCTTCCACAATCCAGAAGGGTTTTGGTGTAGGGTGCTGCTCACTGCTTAGGGACAAGATGCTAGAGCCAGCACAAAACAGGCAGGAACGTGAGGCCATGGGTTAGGGTTAGGGGATTGCCTCCTGCAGCAGCTGTCTACATTTATTGGAGCTGTGGGCTTCTACTGACTGTTTCCAAGCTCCGTGGAGAAAACTGGTGAGACAATTGGTTAATGGGGCCCAGTAGTACGGAGGTGGGATGTGATGACTGGATAATAAGTCCAGATAGTGCTTCTGCTACTGTCTGGTCGGGGAATTTGGAAATCCTTGAGCCAACAGCTGGTCTGAGTTACTCATCCAGAGAAGCTGTGCTTTGCTTCCTGCTGGTCTGCATGACGACCGTGATCATGCAAGTCTTACCACATCTTGGTAGTAAGTTTGGCCCAGTAGTAGTGAATTTCTGGATTTACTACTGTTTTGATGCAGATAATAGTACTGTGGATTTGTATTTGCTACAAGAATAATTATTTTTTGTATAATTTGTAATTACTTTACAAAAGTAATTATTGTACATTAGACAGTGATGGCTCAAGTGTTCAACAACGAGACTGCTCATCTAAGTAATAGCTCATTATCCTTCAGAGGGTGGTGTGTGCCTTGTGGTCTACCAGTACATCACTTCTTGCTCCACAAAGTGGACATGTTATGCTTTACAAAGGGGTCTGGCATTTCAAATCCTTTTTGCGCACCATTTCTTCAACATTTTTTCTAAACACTGAACTGTATTAAAATTGATGGACGTTGCACTTTTAATAAAGCTGAATAAAGCAGTATATGATTGCTCTTCATTTTTATTCAATTGACTAGAGACTGACAAGAACTACGCAGAATTTAGGCTACTAAAAAGCAGGAGGCTTATCTCTGTTTTTAGTGTGGACAATCAAATTGAATTGACTGTAGTTAAGAGGGTACAGCCAGGCTTATTCAAGCAGCTCGTAGATTGCAGGCATGTTTTCTATTGGGGTTGTTTTCTACTTTTCCATCCACTTTAGGACATTGAAGTAACCTGTGGGTGGGAAGGAACAGAAAATTTAGCTAAGAATGCACTTTACCTCAGATGAAACAAAATGGGAATTGAATTAGCGGGGTGGAAATCACCGCTGGAAGAAAAAAGGCATTCCCTGACTGTGCATCCTATTTGCAGCAGTGTAAACTTTTTTAGAGGATCTGGCATGAAAACAGCACTCTCACTCCATTGCTTAGCCTCAGGGTGAATGGCTGTGTAGGCCACAGACCGTTGAGTAACTTACCACAGGGGGGCATGAATTTGATTGTCCTTTTTAAACAGGCTGGTGGTGGCGGATAGAGTGAATAATGGCTATTTTTTGTTTTCCTTTGTTTCAAGCATGTTAATGGTGCACTCCACTGATGTACAGGGATGTGTGTGCGAATTTCATTTTGAGCTTGCAAAGATAACCTTGCATTCTGCACAGCCAAACACAGCTGTAGACCAGTGTCGCGTTTTTGAAACCTTTCCTCTGTTCTCTTTTTCTGAAGGGTTAGCAAGCAAAGTGCCTCTCCAGAGAGAGGGATCCATGGGAAGGGAGCTTTTTCCTTTGTGAAGGTTATCATTAGTGTTCGCTACTAAATTTAACAGGCTAATGTACCTGGGTGTGTTAAATGCAGCATTTTTCCCCTGTAAGAGCTAGTAATTGTATATAGGCAGGGCTGCTCTCCCAGTCCTGATTTCCATGCTGACTGCCTTGAATTTCTTAGTTTTTCATTAGTTTCTCTTAACTTAAGCTATGACCTTTACCAAAAAAACATGTTTTAAATGAAAAATCCAAAGTTCTAGAACAGTGGTTAAGGCTGCTGAGAGGAGAGAAAGCATTACAGCTAAAAGGAATAAAAGTTTCCAAGAAAGAGCTCCTTTCCATAAGGAAATATTTTTCCCCAGCATCTAAAAGTTCATTTTGGCAGTAGCAAAGAACCTGTAAGTTTTGATGTTGAGTTGTTTTTGATTTGTTTATTTTGTTCTGCTCTGTTTTTTATAAAAAATGTTTTAATCTGCCTGTTAGCAAAGACTAAAGAGAAAAATCCTATGATAGGAAGAGTGAAAGGAAGGTGAGGAGGCAATTGCTGGAGTTCCTTGGTGCATACTGAGGGAACCAGAGTTTATAACCAGCTACCAGGTGGATGACCATCCTTTGCAGACATAGCCTTTTGTTGTAGGTTTTTAAAAACTAAATCAGCTTCACTGTCCCAGCGAAGCAACTTTAAAGAGCCATGCCCTTAACTACTTCTGTTTCTTAGCCTTTGAAGATGCTGACAGTGCTGTGGATGATCGAGACAGTGACTATCGCAGCGAGACCAGTAACAGCATTCCTCCTCCGTACCACACCACTGCGCAGCCCAATGCCTCTGTGCACCAGTTCACTGTACCATCACGCCTGCAGCAACAAGGAGTCTTGCGGGAATCCTGTGCTGACTCCCTACAAAATTATGACCTGGATTATCGTGAGCATGTGGCCATCAGGTGAGTGAGGCCTTCTGGGCAGCTTTTCTTTTCCCATTACTCTTCCACAGCAGAACCTGAAGGTGCTGTGCTAGCAGAGGAGGGCAGCAGAATGGCTCTGAAAGGCTTTTGCTGGGAAGGTATGATATGTTTTGCTAACACTGGGACTTAATGTTAACCAGCAAAAACCTGTAAGACTCCTTAAGATTCCTTAACTTTTGAAGGCCAGGACACTTACTAATAGGTTGTTCTGGTGCCAGCGCTTGAGTGTGCTCACAAAGCCCTGTCTGGCACAGTTTATCCTATTAGGATATGCCCCTCTTTCTTGGGGCAGATGTGTTTTCTGTTTCAGATTAGCTCCCCTTCTTCTATTAGCTCTGCCAAAGCAGCATATTTAAGGAGAAAGTCTTAAACAGATTATTTTCCGTTATCATGCAACACTGTTGAATAGCGTGTTTTCCTTTGGGCTGCCTGAAAGATAAGTTTACTGGCTCTAAATTAGCTTTTTGACCCTAAATCAGTAGTTTCACAATTGTTCCAAAGTATTAAGCATAACAGAGTTAACTTACTAGGATCAACGGTTGTGAACTAAAGCTGGGAGCTATAAAAATGTAACAAAAACACTGTTTCAAAGAAAAGATGAGTTAAACGTAAGGGGAAAGCAGAAGAACTTGGATAGGGCTAGTAAACTCGATAAGAGTGGGGTTATGGAACAGGGCATGTTGCTGCCTCTGCCTCAGGTGTGGAAGAAAGGCAGCTTCTTAAATACTGCCAGAGCTGGAGGTGTAGGGCTTTATATGCATTGTAACTGATTTGTTCTAACTCATCACTCTTGGTAAGAATGTTCTTGTTTCCTCAAGCCTGAACCTGAACTCAGTTGCCTGAATATGGCTGAGGCTAAATTTAGACTTTTTTTTTCTTTAATGGTAAAAGCTGAAGTTTAATGGTAACACTTAAAGTTGTCACTGTTACTGGGATTTCATGCAAGTGAGCCAACAAAATGCATTTACTGCAGTATGACCTCATTCTTGGTGCTTTTTTCCTAGTCTGTTAAATACCTAATGTAAGCAAGGTAGTCCTTTTTCCATGCTATTGTATACCATTAGTTTATAGTAATAAAATTGTTGAAGATCTTGCTGACAGTCTGTGAAGATGAATTGAAGCTATTTTTTGTGGAAGAGCCAAGCGGAACAGTGGGTTGTGAACTTCTAGCCATATCTAGTGAATAAATGTGTTTGTAACATGACATTCCACGGAAAAGACTTCTGGTTTGAACTGTTGAAGAATACTAAGATGGAGTATGATTTTTTAATTTTTATTTCTTTAACGTATGGATATGAAAGAATCTAGACTGATAAAGTTTACTTAAAAACTAAGGGCTTTGTAGCCTGCTCCCTTTGAGGATTCCTGTTCCCCTGTGCATTTCCTACATGACTAGCAAGACTTTACTACATATTTAATCTTAAAAATAGGAAATGCAAATAAGCTTTCCAAAGAAGCTACATGGGATTCTCTTTTCTTATCAGAGAGGTGTTTCTAAGTAGAACTGGCTGGAAAAAAAAACACACACATTGGGCAATCTTAAATATTTTCAAAACTCAGTTGTATAGAGTATTGCAAAAACAAAATGTATTTATCTTTTGCTCTTAGCAACTTTGTGTGCCATGGACCAGGCAGATGCTTGAAGTTCCTGGCAGACTGCAGTTCATAATTGCTGAGGAAATGACAGCTTGTAGGAGGCTGTATAGGGCAGACCCAGAGGAACCAGACAAAGTTCAGCTAGAACCTGTCTTGAATTAGGTGAAATGCCAAAATGCTTCAACTGGAACTGGCTGTACTATCATCTGGTTTTTTTTTTTCCTAACAGCATTTGGGTTTGGCTGGAAGAATTTTGATCCTCTTTATCGGCTGTTAAGCATAATTGCATTCCCTTAATAGAAGGACGTGTTTCATTCCCCTCTCTCCAAAGGATAACAAATACTATTCTTTGCTCTGGGAGAGTGTTTTGCTCCCAACAGCCAGTCTGACTTCAAAATAGCAGTTTTCTTCTGCACAGATTTATTTATTTTTTAATTCAAGCACTAATTTTTCCTTGCAATGTTCATTTTGTGTAACCATGTGTCCTCCATGTCTCCCTGCTCTCGCCCTGTTTACTCCCAAGGCGATATGATAGCATAGATTCCACTGTGAGTGGCCGAACTGACCTAGAGTCCACATCTGAGTCTAGTCAAATGACAAGCCGCCAGTGCTCGCTAGAGAGCAGGCACTCTCTAGATCTGTCTGATAGGTGGGTTAACCTCTGTGCAGCCTGTGTGCTTGTCTCCTTGCTCTTGCTGCTGTGAAGTCGTCTTGTGGCACAGTTCAGCTGATTTTTGCTGTTTGCCTTGGCTGTGTTTCAGATCTGTGGTGGTCTAGTGCCGGGCTGATCTTGACATCCTTTTCCTCTCCTGGGTGTTGGACTTCTTGTCATTGGTCTCTTTCTAATAAAACAAATGTTTTGTAGAGTAGTAGAGGAACCTCTCCTGGGGGAAGGAGCTCATTTAGAAACAAAAATCATTTCTTGCCTAAATTAGTCAATTGTTGGTTCAGCATTTACAGGTAATGGCTCTTCATGCATTCACGTAGCTTCCGTTGCTTTCAGCTCAGACTTGGAAGGGCTTGATCCAGTAACTGTGGTGGCCCTGTGAGTCTTTTCAATTTCATTAGTTTTTTTAAGATAGTCATTCCCATTGTGAACTTAAAATTGCAAGCAAGAAGTGTAGGAAGTGTTCTAAACCGTGTGCAACAGGACTCATTTGAGGTAATGAGTATCTTTCCAATTAGTGCAAGTTAGCTAATACTGATGGAAATGAAGCAGTAAACCAGCAATAGTGAAAATGCAATGACCTGTTTTTCTTTCAGTGCTATCCCACCAGCATCCTACATTGGGGTGCCCAGGCAGCTCAGCCTGTGAAGGTGAAGACTTGGTGTATTAGCAGTATCCATACAAAGCCCATGTACCCTTTGCCCTTTCTCTTCTCTTGATCTGCTCTTAGAGTATCAGGTTGGGTGCACCTCCATGCTGCCTAGTTCCTGACAACTAATGACATGAGACAAAGTTGCTGTGCACCTTTTAGATGAGCATTTTGATTTTTTTGTACAGGAACTCTAGGAAGATTTAGACAAACACGAAGCTTTCTTGCTACTAGGTTTTGGGTTGGTGATCAACTGATATTTAATCCTTTTGATCCTGGGCTAGGAATTAATCCTGAAATCCCAAAGATCATGTATTTGGGTTTCTGGGAAGCTTCAGCTGGTTTGACAGCAAAACTAGATCCTTAAATCTGTTCTCTCACAATGAACAAAGTGGGTTGCTGGATCTGTTCAGATGCATTGCAAATGGGGCAGTACAGATCCTGAAAAGCTTCTCAGGCTGGCAGTGGGCTAGTATCGATCACCAATGGGTTGTTTTGCCTTCTGACTCAGTGGCATCCCCAGAGATCTTCATTTTGCTTTCGGAGGAGCCCCTTGAGGGGAGAAGATTGCTGTCAGTGCACATGTAGGCAGCAGGCTTGAGGGTAAGTTTCCTTGGTGGAGGACAGAAGATAATCAGCCTGTCTTCTACTTGTCCCAGGTTTCAGGGCTCAGATACCCAAAGAAATGGTCCATCCTTGCTCTGCACAGACTTCTGTCCACTTCTCCACCAGACCTCATGGCATCACAACCAGAGTAACTACAGCCGTGAGCTCAGTTGTCCCTAGCTGAGGTCAGGGGTCTGGTGCTGCGTCTGCCCACGCTGCAGGGCATCTGCAGAGGGAGTGCGTTACCTGCGGTGAGAGCACTCACAGCAAACAGGAGCGGTGGCATAACTTGAGCTCCTCATGTTGATGGTGTGTACAGTTCGTATTTTGTTCTGTCTCTTCTTCCTTGGAGTCCAGTCATTGCTGAGTCCCTGCACACATTCACTGCCCTTTAGCCACCCTTGGGAGAAACAAAGTGTCCTGTGGGCTTTATGAATACTGCTAATACTGCTAAATTGAAGTCTGCTGCCTAGAGTAACCGAAATGCATGCATAGCATAGTGGAATGGTGTGCGTGGGTGCAGTATCTTAAAGTAGTCCTGTTACTGTAATAACTGACTTTTTTAAAGCATGCCTAAAAAAGTAGCAGCAGAGTATTGGTACAGCTAAGGCCGCGTGCCCTCACTTGATCACAAAAAGCTGTTCTCTCTCAAACAGGCATTTCCAAATTCTGTGCAACTGTAACCGGTGGAATATCATAACCCATACTGCTTTTTTTTGACGGTTTGATTGAAGTTTAATGGTGGTAGATTGACAGGTTTTCAGTTTTGTAATGTCTGGATGTTTCTCATTTTAATTTTCTTTTATTTAATGCATGTTTTTCATTACTGTTTTTTTTCTGTCCTTTCTAAAGCTTTTTTTAAAAAAACTGTTGTTTTCCCCTTTCCTTTTTTTTTCTGTCTCTTGTCTTTTCCCTCCCACCCCTTTTATTTTTCATCTTAGACAAGGATCTCTAGCTAGGAATGACAGAGTCAGGATTATTCCATTTAATTCTGAAGATGGAGAAGAAGAACAAGAGAGTAACTATGAAGAGCTAGGAAAACTGCTAATAGAGGAGTTCTTAGAAAAGAGCCATAAGAATAGAAGTTGGCAGGAAGCAAACATAAAAAATATGCAAACTCTCTCAAAAAGGGAAAATTTCAATCACTGTGAAAGGTCAAGATGCTGCCAAAATGTGTGTGTGGAGTCAGGATCTGTAGATGTCCCTAGGTATCCTCAGGAGTATGATACAATAGATAGGAGAAGGAAAAAGAAACTGCGATACAGCAGTCTTGAAGAGAGTGAACAAATGAGCCTGCAAAGTAACGGAGGTCTGCACTTTCCAAGGGAGAAAAAAAATTATTTCAATGGTGTGGCAACTATTTCTGAACCTAATGATGATTTCCCAGTATATGGTAGGACTGGAAAATATACCAGCAGATCTGAAGATAAGGAAGGTTTGTCTGCTTATCCCATCCTGCGTCCATACAAAAATGGCTTAATGGTTAAAAGTGGTAAGTTGCCCAACAAACAGACAGTGAACCATGAGGGTTCACTTCACCTCAGTAATGGTGAAGAAATGAAACACATAGGGCTGCCAGATAATACTTTTGTGCCCCTGGATATCCTAGAGGAATTTGACAGCAGTGCTTCTGATGAGTTTCAGTACTCGCCCGTTTCAGATGAGGAAATGGAGGAACTCGCAATGCTTTCACAAACATGGTGTGATTCTGACATCAGCCATTTGAGAGACTTCACTGTTAATTACCCTGCAAATTCAGGGTCCCAGTTAAAGGCTAGCTGTAATAAAAAACACAGGACTAAAGGGAGCAAGCATGGTCATCCTATGCAAGACTTGACACTGTCTCCTGTTGAAGAACCCAGCGAGGAGTATGTAGACACGATGGATGAACTTCAGTGTCTGGTAGAAACAGTTTCAGAATACTTGGCTGAAAAGGAGGAAGAAATCAGCAAATTTGCTACATTGCCAGAGACAAGAAAAAATGCTGAGCGCATGTTACTGAAGCAGGATAATGCTGATAATTCAGTAGAAGCCAGGAAGTCTGCACAGACCAAACATCCTGCTGCGGAGGAGAGTACCAAGGGCAAATCTGAATCTCTTCCAGACTTGTCAGGTGTGAAGAATACTGTGAATTCCCTGTTCAGCTCTTTGACTGAAAAGGTGGGGTCAAGCACAAAGCAGCTCACAGCCTCTGTTGAAAAGCTTGTTTCTTCCACTCCAGAGAAGACAGAAACCAGAACCTCATCAGAAGGTGGAGTCTCAAATGTACTTCCTAGCAAGCCCAAAAGCGAGAGTTCATCTTCTGGAATGGCGGCAGATAGTAAAGCTGACACAAAGTTCTCCATTCACTCTTTGCTACCATCCCAGGTGAGTGGTGATAAAAGAGCCCCGAATGTAAACTCCAGCAAGCAAGAAACCACTCAGGTGGACAGTAAGTCTTCCACACCGCATCATCTCCAGCAATCACAGGAAACCACCACCAGCAGCCAGCAGAACCAGCATTCAGTTATGAATTCTGTTCTAGGCATGTTTAATCCTTTAAAGATCTTCTCTGAGAAGGAAGTGCCAAAACAAGAAGTCGTAAAAGAGGAGCACACTGAGGAGAAGAGCCATGCTGTGAAAGCCGATGAGGCAAACAGAAGTGAGAGATCGTCTGGACAGACGGCAGACAAGATCAGCGGTATGGTTCCCGAGGCACAGCTGAGTAAGACTAAAAGTGAGGCAGAGGTAAACACAAATAGCACTTCTGTGTCTTCAATCTTTGGCAGGCTCACAAACTCTGTCAGTTCCTTCAGTCTGAAAGCCAATTTAGATGGTCTCTTGGCTCCAAAGCAGCAGGATGTGCCACAGAAGCAGTCAGATTTGCATCATGTTACAGATCAGCCAGATGCCACCATAAAAGAGGGCACACATGCTGCCAGGGAGCAGCCTCCTGCAAATCACTTACGGGATCAGCATACTGCAGGTCATGGACTGGGAAAGAAGCAAAATAGAGCTAATGGGGAATTTCATTCAGAGCCTCAGGATCAGGGTACAGCACCTGAAAGCTTTTTCAGTCCACTCAAAAAGTCTTTCAGTCAGTTGTTACTTCCTTCTGCTGAACCAGGGCAGAAAGAAAATATGCCTGGGCTTTTTAAAGGCCATAAGTCTGAGGAAGATGTAAGACAAAACAGTTCATCAAGTGAAGAACGCTCATTTCCTTTTACCAGGAAACTTCCTTTTTTCAGTGCATTGGGTTTTTCAGACAAGGAAGAAAATACAAAGGAGAAAGGTGGCTTTATTCCTTCATTATTTAAATTTTCCTCTGCAGAAAATCTAGCAAATTCTAAGGACCAAACAAGTCATCAGAGTTCTAGTGACATTTCTTTGCCTGAAAACAGAAGCAGGAATTTAGAAAATGCCATTTCATTAAAATCTAGCTCTGTTCCAGATTTATCAGACCACAAGGAAGAACTTAAACAAACCAAAAACATGAATGAAGAAAAGTTATCTACTGCCCAGGAAAGCAGAAACAAACACCAGGAGAGCACCTCTATTACCTTTATGGTTGCAGGAGAGCAGCAGAGAACTAAGAATGCTCAGGAAGAACCTAGAAATTTAAAAGGAGGATTACCAAAAGGACTAAATGCGAACTTAAATGACAGTGTAGTTGAATCCATCCCTTCAGACAGAGGGCCAGAAGCTGCAAGTGCAGATGATACGCAGAAGAAGCACATGCCAGGTTTTCTTTCTGGATTTCTTCACATTTCTTCCAACGAAAACACTGCCAATAACCGTGAGTTGACTGTTAAGAATGAGAGTGATAGCCAGAAAAGCAGTTCTTCTGGTTTATTTTCTGGTTTATTTAAATTTGCTTCAAATGAAAATGTGGCTGAATGTAAGCAGGAGAAGGTGAAATCAAACTCTCTTGGCTTCATGAAGCTTTTTGATAGAAGTGAGGATTCTAACTTGGAGAGAAAATCCAGTGACTCAGGAATGACTTCTGATACCCAAAGCAGCACTGCAGAGAAGCAGGAAACTTCCAGCTTCTTTAAAAATCTGCTGCCCAAACCAAAGGAGAAACTGGATAATGTGAAAATGGTGGAATCTTCCAAAACTACTGACCACCTGCCCAGCACAAGAGTAAATAAGCCAGCTGAGCATTCTGTGCCCCCTGATGCTCTAAATCCTCAAGCCAAGGTACACGACTTATCTGGAAAGTCTGTAAAGAGTAGGCAAGTTGCTTATCAGGATGCAGAATCTAGAAGTTTTCCAACCTTTTTAAAGAAAGAGTCAAATGAATTTCTTAATTTGACTAATAAAAACCATAACCTTACAGAGCAATACTCAGCTTATCAGGAAACAAGAAGTCATTCTAGCTTTGAATGGGAATATGAAGTGGGGGAACTTGTTGACGCTCGAGAAATAGCCCTGCCAGTTTACTACGTATTAAACCAGAACTCTGTTCTGCCGCCTCAGTTAATGGACTGGCCTGAAAATGACATGGTAGTGAATCTCTGTAAAAAGGATGGAAATGCAAATGTGATGGATTGGCAGACTAATGCCAATTTTGATGGACAAAGTTTGGATTTAAGTGTGATGTCATATGAGTCATTTGACCAATTAACGTTTCAAGATTTTTGTTCAGAAGAAAATGACGCGTGGACTGCTAATTCTCTCAATGAAAGTTACAGTAACTTTCCGCCTTTTGAGAGAGATGGCAGTTACTCGTTAGAAGAGCTGCCAATGGATTTAAGCTACTCCTCTGGCTGTGATGGAACTATGTGGACCCTAATTGACCAAGAGACTTTAAGTATGGATGAGAACTTTATGTACTCATCCTATAGCCAGGACTATCAGGAGTGGCTGATGCTGCTTGAGCAGGGTGTATGGTGGCCATCAGAAGATGGAGATTGTGGATACTACATGTACAGTGACAGCCAGTATGTGTATTCATTGCTCACTGATCCCACTGGGCAGTACGTTTATGTGTGTGCTCCGGAGACTTATTCCTACCCAGAGTGCTGGGATTATAATGTTCAGATGGGTTCCATTCCAAGAGCTGTGCTGGAAGACAACACAATTGCTGTTTGTGGTTTTAAGGTCCCTCTTGGCAATGAAGATGAGCTATTTTGGTTTGCTGAAGAGGAGTGTTTAGATGATTATTCAACAAATAAACCTCTGGATTTGTCAGTAGCTTTGCAGAGGAGTGATCAGTTAATGAACATGAATTTGGAGACATTTTCACAGATGTTTGAAGAGTCCATTTATTATCAGAGAGAGCAGCCACTAGACTTCTCGGGTTATAAACTTCAAAAACTCAAAGTCGATTTTAGACCTGAAAAGGAAACCCAGAACTATTCCGAGGAATCTTCGGTAACCCTTGATCTTAGAATACATTCCAGAGGGGCTCATGATAAATCGCTGAGTAAGGAAGCCCACACCAAGGAACTGGATAAGGCTGTCCCTGTGACAACTGCTGGGGGCGGATCATCAGGATTCTTTGGTTTCCATCTGTTTCAATCTACTCCTAAAGCTGAAGAAACTGTGGCAACTACTGAACGAGTAACAGAAGTAAAAAAGACTGAAGAAGATAAGAAAATGCCAGTGAACAAAGTTACCTCTCTATTTTCTGCGTTGGGTGGATTGATTGGAAAGTCTTCAGGTCCTGACTCGGAGACATCAGAAGATTCTTCCTTGAAGAGAGCAGACAAGTGGTCAAAATCATCGGAAGATAAAACTGATGTTTTATCACTTGTACCAAATAAAAAATTAGATGAGGCACAGGCAGGGCAAAAGTTTCCTGTTACATCACAACTGAGAAGAAATACTTCGTCAGATCTTAGTTTGGAGGCTGCTAGAAATGAAAAGCTGGAATTAAACCAGAATGAAAACATCCGTGTTAAAAAAGCAGGATTAACAAAATCTCCTCCTCAACTGAGCCAAACTGCTCCAGATGGCAGGCCCGTAAGAGCAGAGGGACCTGCTAAAGCAATGCCAGCTTCCAGGCATCTCGAACGACATGTGAGTATTAATGAACCCAGTCAGCCACAGCCAAATCAGAGCCACCCAGCCCCTGAGCCCGAGGAAACATTATTTAAAAGTGCTCTGAAACTGTTCAGCCTTGGGGAAGATTCTTCTGGAAGTTCAAATGCTAACAAAACCCAAACTTCTGGATTTTTTGACTTCTTCAAAACACAAGTAAGTAAAGCACCACAGCCATCACCAGATCTGGAAAAATGTCAAAATGATAAACCAGAAAAGGTGATACATCCAGAACACAAGGAAGCCTCCAGCATCTCATCCTTGTTTGGATCCATTGGAGATCTCTTCAAAGTGGAAGCTGTGTCTTCTCAGCCAACACCAAGCGCTGCAACTCTGCCAAAAACCAGTAGTAGAACTGTGGCTGAATCAAGACAAAAAACTGGAAAGTCTGGTGGTCCTCAGAGTGTTAGTATGCCATGTCTGTCCTCCACTCCTAAGGAAGGGGTGAGAACGGAAGGCACAGACAGGCAGATCTCTCCTAGCCCTGGGGTGCAAAAGGAACATCTGAGCAGAAAAGCTGAGGAGGAGTCTTCTGAGGGTAAGAAAGTGCCTTCTGGAATTGCTTCACAGAAGCCACTGCTTGTAGGTCCCAATATAAGCCAGTCGAATCAGTCAGCTGTGCAACAGAGCAGTGTACCCACAGACAGACCAAAGCAACAAGGAGGAAATCGTTCAGGTGGCACAACTAATCAGACAAAACCAAGGCCAGATCAAATCCCTAAAGAATCAGGTTTCAGTTTCCCATTCAGCTTTTCTGATATCACTGCTCCAAAGCCACAGCCAGCCGGTAGGAGCATATTCTCCTTCTTCACTGGATCAGACGAACCAAAGCCTTCAGCACCCGCTCCTGCTCCTGCTAGCGCAAAGCAGCAAGAAACAGAGGGGCTGTTTCATCTGCCCTCCTTCTTTTCCAGCGGTCCAACTGCTGACAAGAACGTACCTCAAAAAAGTACTAGCTTTAGCTTCTTCAATTTGACATCCTTTTTGGATGAAAAGCCACAAACTACTCCAGGACAGGAGGTTAATACAAAACCAGCTAAACCAGTGAACTCTAAGCCATATATGACCCAAAGTATTTCCAATGATTCTGGTATCAAAGTTTCCAGTTGTGCCAGCCAGCAAGATGCAGACAATAAAAAAGAAGTTGATGATATTATTGCAGTAGTGACTGGCAAACAAACGTTTAATAAAGTCACCATGAGAGAAAACAAGTCAGAAATGCTGGCAGTGAAAAATGCAGAAAGTGTTGCCGAGGTAGTTGAAGAGAGTGACTTAAAAAAGCCTCCTCAGACTGATGACACCACTGGAATCAGTTTGGATGCTTCTGGTCCTTGCCCTCAGACTCCCAATGTGCAGGAGCATTTTCAGGATGAGCAGACTGTTTCCTTAGGGGCAGAAGATGATGCTCTGGGTAGCACAGGGAAGACGGACAGTGAATTTCCTATTGATAAAGAAGAGCCATATTCTTCAAAAGAACAAGCTTCTGAAAATAAAGATTATAGTACAGACTTAGATGGTAAAATGGATTCAATGATTACAAATGACTCAAATATTGCAAGTGACATAAAAAATGAAGTAGCCTCTGAAGAAGTATGTGCACAACATGAGTTGCCGGAACATAAATTACCCAGACAAACTCCTGGTGACAGGTTACAACAGGCACAAGAGTTACACTTTATTTCTAAAACGCCCGAGCCATCTAATTTGCAAAACAAACCTAAAGAATCTGAGGGTGATAAATCGGTACTGGATTCTTCAGTTGAAATGTTTTCAAGCTTCATGACAAAAATGAAACCTCCTAAAACGTTGTCTGGTTTCTTTTCTCAACCGCAAGCTCCTGCACCTCCTACTGCACAGAAGAAAAGCTCCTCTTTCTTTGGTTTCTCATCCCTCCCAAGTGGCCCAGCACCAGCTTTCACAAACGATCTCTTTGGCATCTTCAAAGGTCCAAAAGAATCTCCAAAAGAGATGCCTCCACAATCCACCCCTAAACCTCAAAGCAGCAAAATGAAAGATGTCATTGGGTCTGTTCCAGCAAAAGACTCTAGGAAGACAGAAGATAGTGTTGCAACCAGGGAGTCTGAAATAGATATGTCAAGCTCTCTGAAGCAGGACATATTGCCTGTCTCAGTAGAAGAGAACTTCACAAAAGAATCTCCCACGAAAACAGAAAATGATGAAAACAGGAACTCAGAAACCTGTAAAGAGGAACCTCTGAAGATCACTCCAGAAGCAGTGGTCTCTGGTGAAAGTCAAGTCCCGGAGGCTCTGCAGCTGGTTAGTGATGCACAGCCCTCTGAGATGATAGATGTTAAACCATGCCAGTCTGATTTCAGTAGTGCAGTCAGTACAGAGCAGGCTGAGGCCACTGACCAGACCAAGGTAAGTCCATGCCAGCTAGACATGTCTTCACATGTAACAGAGGAACAAGATGCTTCTACAGACAAAGCAGCTGTTGACTCCCTTCAGACTGGCTCTAGTGGTGGGCTTGAACTGGAAATTGAAGCCCCAGTTAATGGGACAGACACAGACCTTTCCCAATCAAATAAGAGTGCTGCACTTGAATCAGAGCCTGCTGTTCCAGGGGATCAGGCTAATGCTGGCATTGACCAGCCAGACATGATCAGTAGTGATGGCAGAGAACCCATGGCTCCTGTTGATGAGCCCAGTGTTCAACACCTTCAGCTGGATGAACAAGAAAAAGGTGAGGTAGAACTGCAAATTGCTGGACAAGAAAAGAATCTGTCAATTAATGAGATACCTGAGGAAGGGATTTCTTCTGAATGTGAGTTGAAGAAACAGGGTAAGCCTAATAACGCTCCTACAGATGCAAACAGCAGTAAAACGGTCTTCGAAATACCAAGCATGCCCAGTTTGCCAAAATTCAGCTTTATGTCATCTGCTGATACTGGAAGGCCATTTGGGTCTTTCTTCTCTCAGCAGCCGCCTTCTGTTAATAAAGCAGGGACAGATCAGGGCCTCATGTCCAGCTTTAAGAAACTTTCTTCAAGTCTCTTTGAAGGAGGCAGTGAAGAAAAGGTGAGTAAACCAGAGAGTGCCCAAGGAGCAGTGTTTGGGAAAAAGCTAGATTTCTCCTTTCCCTGGCAAAAAGATAACAAGGAGACCTTTGCCAAAAGGGAACCACATGTACCACCGCAGGCTTTGTCAAAACCAGATGACAAGGTGTTAAGAACAGTCAGTTCAGATGAAAACTCAAAATCTGCAGTCTCAGATCAACTGACTGATGCAAATATAGAAGTAAACTTGTCTTCAAAGCAGCCTGACATTGTAGACAATGAACTTTCTGAAGAACCATCTGGTGCAAGCACTGTTGATGATGCATCCAACAAAGAGCTGGGAGAGAAGTTTGATAAAGAGCCCGAAGATCAGCAGAACGTGATTTCCAGTGAATTGCAGAAAGATCAGGCAGATGAGTATGCACCAGAGCAGCCTGAACTGAAAGAAACTGAGCTTGATTCAGCTCCTAATGGAGCCGTGCTTCTTCCTAGCACGCAGCCTGCAGATCTGAATAGCGTGGAACAACTGAAGGAGAAAAGGCTAGTTACAAATCAGGCATAATAAATGGTTTCAACTGATTGACCATTTATAATGCAATACTGCAGCAGTAGATGTTAGCCTTGGTGTCTGATGTTAGTAGCTCAGTCCCCTCTGTATTTGTTAAGTGTTTTTGGTATCACTGATAGCTGTCACAGGGGATGTGGTAAACCGCGATCACTAGTAATGCACAAACCCTTATACTATTTTCTTGACTTTCTCCTCTCTTTTTTCTGTAAGTGTTGATTGGATTTCCCATGCTCTTGCACTGTGTCCTGCTGAATGAAATGCTTTTAGTGCTAATTTCATTAGCCTTTCAGAAATTTAGTTCTTTGTGTGTTAATTCTGCTGCATACAATTCACTTTGCTTTCTTGTTTAGTGATAATTATGTTGTGTGTGTTAAGAAAAATCAACAGTAGATAAGGTACTGAAAGGAATAACCCTGTTGTTTTCAAACTGCAAAGTAAAAACTTAATTTTAGAGAAAAACTTTACTTACTGCTAACATATTGTAGAACTAAATAGGTTCATTTCACGTTACTGATGCTTGTAAAACATTTTCAGAGATATCAGTGAAGGTATTCTAAGGCTTGCTCTTCCTAAAATCTCTGCAAAAGGTATTTCATGCAGTTAGGGAAGCTACTAAAGGAAAGTATCAGTATTTCATGAGGCTGTATTCAGACCTGTGCATGTGTCAAGTTAAAATTGCCATCAAAATTTGAACTGGAGACTTGAATCACCCACAGATATGCATTTAGTAAGTGGAAGCGGTTCTGTCTCTGATCTGACAGTTGCTGCACTGCACTCCCCAAACTTCCTGTCTGGCTTCAAATTCTCCTTACTGTACAAGTGAGAGAAACATTAGTGCTGCTTAATTCTTGGATTGAAATATTTACCGTGGCTGAGCCACAGTTTTCCTGACTGCATGAGAAATTTAGAAATTTCCATTCACTGTAATTTGTGTGAGGATTCTGGGGATTCAGTTCTGGAAGTGGTGTCTTGAATCATAGAGATCACGCCCTTGGAGTGGTGGTATGTTTTTTTGTTTTGTTTTGTTTTTTGCATAAATGAAATTGTTGAGAGGGCTTTATTGGAGTGAGATATGCAGCATCGCTTTGTGAACAATTGCTCTGCTTTTGTAACAGGTTTTAAGTTTGGTGGTCTTAACCTTGATCTTGATTTCAGGATATTTTATTATAATCATATTATATAAATATAAACAAACTTAACTTCTTATTAACAGCCTAAATGGTCATGGTTAAGCTGCAGTGAAACTGTAGAAGTCAAACACTTCCACTCTGAATTCCCATGTTTCCATTTTTATTCCTCTCTGGCTATTAGAATATCTTCACTGGCAGTGTCTAGATGATGTAGGGTGGGGAAGTGAACAATTGGTGCCCGGCAGATTTTTGTGACTCCGTATCATACATAATCTATGTAGTGGTAGGCTGTGTATTTCTATTGCCTACCCAAGTTTTGAAGTTCAGAAGTCTAGACCTAGTTCAGGAGGCATAATTGCTAGGTATGACTTCATAACATATCTTTTTAGTATATTTAGTGTCCCATGCAGGGTTTTAGATGTGTAAATTGCTTTTCATTTTTCAAAGTGATTGCTTTATCTGACGGACTTTCTTATTCTCTCATAGTCCTGCTGGCAGTAGTAGATATGGCTCCTCTTGTAATGTCAGCCAGGGAAGCTCTCACCTGAGTGAGCTGGACCATTCCCATGAAAGTGCCCATGGCTCTGAGCAAGATGACGATCACCAGGAAAGGGAGTCAAATCATTCCTACCGCAGTTCGGGCAGCTACCAGAAGGATGGCCAGACATGGCTCAGGGAGCAAGAGGAGCCTCGCAGCAAAGGAGGGGAGGAGAAGGTCTGCGAGACAGAGGAGAAGCATACAGATCACTCTGCAGCTAAGTTACCCCTGGCACTTGACAAGCCCAAGGATGTTGATGCAAGAGCCCAAGTGAGGTAGGTGAAGTGCCCTATTCCTGAGATCTTTTCAACTCATTCAAAGAGGATTCGTCCCTGTTGTTTCCTGGTGGAAATTTATGTATATTGTTTTTGCAGTTGTCTTTTACAACAAGCTTGGTGTTGCTGATCTGTGAAACATTTTTATGTGTAGAAACAGTTATTTATGAGACTTTGACTAAACTTAAACTGTATTTTCTATGTACCTGTTAATCCCTTAAAATTTAACTGCTGCATTTTCTGTTTCTTGTTTGATAAATGTAGTTTAGTCCAAAGATAGCTGCTTTTATTGCTCATGTGTGATCAGGCTTATGCATGAGCAGCCATCTAGTGATGGTTGGAGCTGCATTCGTTCTTTTCTTGTATAGTAAGCTACCACAGCTAGAGTTACTGTTTATGTAGTTGCAGGTTGTAGACTTACCATGTGAATTGATGTGTTGCTCTAACTCATGATGGCAGCTTTTCTTATCCTTGCACTTGGGCTTTACAAGCTGTTGACAGTATTGAAGACAGTCCTCAAAAGTTTGCAAGCAAAGTTTGGAGGAGTAATGCTCTGGATTATGTATAGGTTTTACAGGAATTTCAAATTCCACCACTTAGGTTTGAGAGTATCTATCTTTTCCTGAGGTAGTTAAATCATTGCAGCCCTTAGTGTGGACACGGTTATATTTTCATAAGCATGAGGGATTATTTTCTTCTGGTTAAGATGGATGGATCAGTTAGATTCATGGAAAGATGTCTGCCTGTCTGTAGTCTTTGGGGGTTACAGTATGGATTGTACAGTTACACTGGTGTCATTGTGCTTATGTGAAAGAATTAACGACAGCAGTTCATGTGTAGGCAACTCTTACACTAAAGATATAAAAAAGGAAAACAAGACTAGCAAGAGTGTTAATCTGTTCTTAAACTCTGACTCACTTTCCTCTTCTCATTACAGAGTCTTGTCCCAGAATGGCTGGCCTATATTTGCTTACATGGAGGGTTATTCACGTAGTCTATTCCAAGCTAATTTAGGCATCTAGTTTATTACTGCATCACTGGCTCCCATTCTCTCCACTGTGGTAACACTTGCCAGTCTCCATAGAATACACAGGGAACTTAGCTCTGAACTTTGGTCTCTGGATTTGCACCTGAGCTAGATGTGTAGCATGGATGCTTGTTGCTATCAGCTATTTTAAATACTGTGCCTTCTGCATCTCAGGGTGATTGACACCTCAACAGCATACAAAGGAAGGGATACAATCAAAGGCCCAATGTATCATGAGGACGGAGTATAAAATGTGTTGTGGGGTGCAGAGGTGAAGCTTTGCTGCCAAATACTTGTGCCCTCTTGAAAAGCTGTAGGAAAAAGTAGAGTGAGACAGGTGCAGGGATTAGGAAAAACATACCTGAGCCCTGTTGCCAGCCTTTCCACTGAAAAGAGGCTGTAAATTCTTAGCAGTAGGAGTGGAAAGAGGCAGTGGTTAGAAGAGACCTGCAACAGGTATGAGGATGGAAAGTCTTCTGTCTGCTTCTTTGTATGCAATTATGATACCACTGTGCTGAATTGGCTTGATCAGGAATCTTGGACAGCGTTTCTGATGATCTGACTGATGACTTCTTTCTCCTGGAGCTATTTTTAATAATGAAAATATTTTGAACTAAGCTTTTATCTATGTGGATTTTCCACCAAAAGACTAGGATTGTACCCTAGTTTATATTTTTCAGCTCATCAGTTTCCAAGATAGTTCTTGTACATGAGAAAATCTCTACTTCAGTTTCTCACTTAACATAATGTGTGCATGGCTATGTTTGCGAGGAGTTTGTTGGTTGCTTCAGCTTCCAGAGCTGAAGCTGTGATTGCACTATGTAATGCTGAATCTTTATGTTACATATGAACATTTGCCATATAGGGATTTTCTGTTTCTTGTTCTTAAGCTACCACGGTGACAACGAACCACCACCATTTTCTCCAGCAAGAGCCCATTGGATTCGAGCCATTAGCAAAGTTCGACTGCAGCTTCAAGAGGTAGGATGGAGAATTGCTTCCCTCCTTCTCTGTGTTTCCTGAGTTTTAGATCTGTGGCTGAAGGTTTAATTTCTTTTTCCTGTTACAGTTTTGATGTTTTGCAGACAAAAAACCATCTAAAATACTGTGTAGGACTGCAGCATGTTTTGATGGTCTTAGAGCTATCTAATTCTACCAAACATTTTGGACACTGTTTTTTGGAACTAGAGATGAATTATGAGAAAAGATGCAGAAGCAGGAACTTAGCTAAAAATTTGTATATGGTAATCAAAAAAGGTTTGGTACTAAACGGTTTGTGTTGAACTGTTAAAAATGAAGACTTCAAGAGAATGAAGACCTCAAGGCAACTTGAGGATAGCTTGTTAGCTTAGTAGGAGTTATCTGTATTATTTGTCGTGTGAAAATGTTCCTTGGGAAGTTTTACATCAAATATTTTTATATATACTAATTGAAAGTGGGTGTATAATAAGTCTCTTGGTATTTCCAGCTCATGAAAGTAAGATTTAAAAATAAATAATCTTGATTTGGGAAGTCAAAAGGAAAAGGTTGCGACATTTTCTTCAACAGTATAAACAGTGTTGTTTTTAGAAAACAGCAATTAATCCCCCCCAAAGGTTTTTTTTTAATTACAAATCTTTTGCTTTTATGTGTCTGTAGGCCCACAGAAAGAAACCATATGTTGTGTTCATGTTCTATAGATGATAAAATATTGCCTATTACCAATATAGGTACAAAGTGCAGAGTTAATATATTTCATTTAGAAGTAAGTACTTTCTTATATAGCTTTTTTTTCTTAATAAGAAATAATTTTACAGGATCTATTGATCATCAGCAGAACTTTTCTTTCTCTGCTGGATCTGTTGCAAATATTTGTGAAGACAAGGCTTTTGTCTGGGAAGGCATCCGAAGTGCCATAGGAGAAATGGCTTTTCCCTTGGCTTATCTGGATTGTAAATTATTTCCCAGCTAACAAATACTGTGTTACTTCACTTTTGAGCAGAATGAATTTAGGTCAAAACTATCAGTGTGACATGGAAATTGAAGGCTACCATTAGCATCCAATAAGATAGGGAACTTCCATTGTTGTTTTGTAGCATGTGCAAGCAAAAGAGTTTAGTTCTGTGCATACGGAAAACGTGTGCACAAGCATACTAGAAAGGACAAGAGGTTCACTGATGCCTCTCCCTAGATATCTTTCAGTCTAAGAGAGTACAAGGTCCATGTGGTGATTCAGTGTTAATCAAAACTTCTGATTAATGTATTCTGATTTAGTATTTCTGCTGAATTTTTAAAGTAAGACATGCTTTGAAATGATTGTTAGCAGAAACACCCCTTTAGTGTTTCTAAACTGGTGGTTTTGTGACACCAAAATGTCACAATTCACTTTGTGTTAACCACTGCTAGCTTTTGATTCAAACTTTCCTTAAAACAAAAATCTTAAGTGTTGGAGTATTCCAGCAGGCTGTTAAGGCTTTAGCTGTCTTTATCGTGCTTTTCCTAACCTTTGCTGTAGATCTCTCTTGCTCCATATAAATCCATTTCTCTTGTGTAGGACAAGCAGTAAAGGTGCAGAACTGATTCCCTTCCTCCACTGGAGGGCTGCTGCTAAGAGAGAACCAAGCCCCGCTCACTCTTCTCATATTTGCGAATGGACCCTTTTAGCCTTTTCTTTGTCAATTTTTATACGCACTCTTTAATCAGCCCTTGTCTTTTTTCATTCTTTTTTTCTTTCTGAAGTACAGTGTCCAAAGCTGAATGTGGAAACCCAGCCGAGAGCCTGCTCATGTGCACTACAGAGCACACACGACTTTGTTCTCCGAGGCTGTGATCCTGATATCCCAAGATATCAGGTGTCTTGCTGTGGTGATACCTTTTTGTCTCAGGCTAGCAATCCTGATGCATGGTTATCCTTTTATTCTTTCCAGAGCTGAGATCCCTTCTGATGAAGGGTTTTGTCAATCATTCCCTGGCCTATATTTGTGTTGGATTAGATCTGTATATGGATTTGCACTTGTTCTTACAGAATTGTTTTTTTTCACTCATTAAACACATTTCTGTCTGTCTCTTTGTAATCTGTTATGCCTACAAATCCTTCAAGTCATATGTGAGAAGTTATGTAGTACTCAAGCTGCCAGGCTGTGCGCTACTAGAACTGCCGGAGAGTCCCTACTTGATGCATTCTTTGAGTTTGCCTACCCTGAATATAATTTTTCCAGTGTGTTTCAATCTATTTTAGCAGTTTCATTAAGACCTCAGGGTATAAAACTTTCTCTTCTGTTCTCATACCCCTAAGACTAATTTACCTTGTTGTAGAAGGAAGTTAAATGCATTTGACACAGTTCTACTTTTGATGAAACCATGCTCCCTGTTATTTCTCTCCTTTTTATGTTATAGATGATTTGCAGATAATTTGATTATTTGTTCCAGTCTTTAATTCCCAGGAGGAAAAGAAGAAGTTATGTAATTATAATTTCTTCATAATTACGTAGGTCACCCTCTTCCTATTTCTTAAGCATAAATGCTTGGTGTGCCCTTTTCCCATCTTTAGGTGCACTGCCTGTTTTTCAAGTTCTTAGTGCTGTATGGATTGGCAGTGTTGCACCTTAGTATCTGAGGATGAAGATTTATCAGGGCCAGCTGACTCAGAAATAATTACCTGCATTTGTTTTTCTTTACAGCAGCATCTTTCCTAACTTGCTAAACTAACTAAACTTATTTTAAAAACACAAACAAAAGCCAACAACATTTAATTTTGTTAGCTACCTGACTGCAGTTGTCCCTGTCAGTGAAAACCAGAAGCAATTAAGGCATCAAATGTTCCAGGCATCTTAATGCCACCTGATGATAGCTCTCCTTTCCTGTGAGTAGTAGGCATTGTTTTTTTGGTCATACTGTGTGTTCACTGCTAGGTTTTTAATTTTGTGCTTTGGGCTTCTGATTTCTTCCCTCTGTATTCATGCTCATCCTTAAAAACTCCATCAGGAAGATATCTGTAGTTCAAGGTCCAAGCCCTCTGAAGAGCTTGCGATGTGTTTGAACTGGTTTCTCAATGCACCTCCTTTTCTGCTTCTTCACTTGAGACGGCTGGTGATTTATGCTTGTTAATGCTGTTTTGTTAACTGCTAAAACAGCTTCCTGATCTCATTGCCCTTCAAGCCTGTTTCTCATGAGTTCTAGCTACTGATTTTCTGAATTTTTTTAGTTTGTGGTTTTGAGCTACATAGTGGTTATCTAGTGTGCCTCACTCCTTTCTTTCCACAGCATCAGGAAAACTGTCACAGTTTTCTCAGATACATTTGCATCCTCAACTCCTTTCTCTGTCATTTCTCTCAAACCTAGAAGAGCTTCTCTGCTAGTTGCTTTCTGCACTTTCTGCATCATCAGCTTATTTCTATACCTTGTTTGAAAGTCAGTGTTACCAATACAGACTATCCAGATGGGTATCAGGATTTTAAAGGTCCCAGAGATAGTAGTCTAATGTCTCAGGTGATTCTGTTGGTTGTTTGGAAAGGTCTTGCCTCATTTATCTGAGCACCATATTAACATTTTTCAATCTTTTGTCATTACCTAGAAGCTTTCAAGAGGACTATCTTCCTCTTTTGTTTCAGCCCTTACAGCTGCTGCTTAAGTCCTTCATGCTCAAAGCAGTGCCTCCAGCTCTTTTCCATGTTCTCTTTCCTCAGTCTGTGATATTATTTCATATTAGTACTTGTGGAGCTCCAGGTCACTGATCTGAGCTGTTGGATTCCTCTAGCACAGGCTACTGAAACGGTTCTTAATGCTCTTAATTGTTAATTATCTGGCTGAAATTTGAAAAAAAGACACCCAATAAGTTTCCATATGTGATGTGATTATAAATCTCCTGAGCAATTGAGCCTCCTACCTGAGAAGAGATTAATATTCATGTGAATAATATGCATACATCCCACAGCACCATGAGTCAGAGAAATGTAGTATTTTAATTAAGACTTGACAGCTAAAAAGTGGCTCAGAAATTTGTAACTATGCTTATTAAAAAAGCTTTGTGGTAGCATGCATAGTTTCTTTTTCTTATTTTCTGCTGCTCTTTCTGTGTTTGTGAAGAGGAAAATTAATTATGCCAAAATCAACCTAGAATATTCAGCCCTGAGAGGAATGACTCAATAATTCTCACCTTCACACTTAGAACTTTGTCTACAAAGAGGGATTAATTGATAGCTCGTCTGCTGCAGTCCTTCTGTGGGAGCTTTTTTTCCAGAAGAACAACAAACACATGGCTATTGCATTTTCAATTTGCAGCTCTCCTTAACTGAAATAGCCCTCAGCTAGGGATGTGGCTGTGTGACTTTTAAACAAATTTGACTCTGAGTTTTGTATAATACTGAAGAATTGGCTCACTGTAGAAGAGGAGAAATTCAGAGAAATTATCATATTGCATCTTAAGAAAATCTTTCAGCATTTAAAG
The DNA here is from genome assembly GCF_964034855.1 of Anser brachyrhynchus. NCBI lineage: Eukaryota > Metazoa > Chordata > Aves > Anseriformes > Anatidae > Anser > Anser brachyrhynchus. The sequence continues at coordinate 6,153,696 of NC_137697.1, forward strand.
GTATTACAAGAGTGTGTGGGGCCTGGAATTTTATGCACTTAAACAGATTCTATGTATTGGGGGAAAAAGTATTCTGTATCACTTTTCTCTTTTATGTCTGAAGATTAAATACCTCAATATACTGTTTTTTTTTTTGTTGTTTCAAAACCAATGTCATTGTAGCAGTGTTCACTCTTCGGCTTTTCTTCTTATAGATGCCATTTTATACCAATTATTTTGATTTTAATCTCAGATGTTGACTGTTAAATGTCAATAGTCTGTTCTTGATGATGGCTGTGTAACTAGATCACGTACCGAGGTGGCAGATGTAGTTCATGACATCGTTCTGGAATATGATAAGCACCCAGAGCATGGGATTAAATGACTGTTCTCTAGTCTTACAGGTACCCAGTCTTATCCCCAGTCTTATTTTCCCATGCCCTACATTTATACAGTCAGCACTTCTGATCAAGCACCTGTAACTACGTTAACAACCATCAGGCTCTCACTTTTAAAAGCCCTGGTCCAGGGGCGATGTTGTATCGCTGATTTTGGAGTGTGAAGCTCTATTTTTATTTTGACAAAGAAAAGTTTTGTTGCAAACTACTGTCATCTTATGTGAGGTGCCTTGAAGAGTCCCTTCTAGACTACACTGCCTACATATGAATGCGAGCCCTCTGAGCAGTACAACTGGTACTGCGTGGTGGCTAATGGAGGATGTACTTGCCTTGAGCCAGAAACCCTTTGTGCCTCTCAGGAACGGTGCAGTCCATGCAATAGTTTACTTTCGACATTTCACTTCCCTTAAGCTTTGTTGCCAAGGTGTCTTTTCATCAGTCCCGTGAAGATGAGTAAGCTCTGCATTTTGAAAGCCTCCCACACAGTGACAAAGAAGCAAACCGAAGCACTATGTACTCTTTCAGAAAGTTACCAGAAACTTCTCTTTATGCAGAGAAACGACATCTCCACTTAGACGTCTTCCTTTTTTACCTGTGGTATTTATAAAGGTTATCTTTAGCTTTCAGCTATATCAACGTTGCTGATCAAATGTCTCAGGGATCAGAGCTGGTGGGGGTCTGGAGAGCACCCTCGTGCTTAGGAAATCTCTGTTCCTGCTCCAGAGAGCAGGTGGTAAGGCATGAGTGCAAGGGTCGCTGCCAGCTGTAGTGCAGGCTGATGTTGGGTGGCAGTGCTTGCAGTGACAAATGCTTTCTGCGTACTTCATCTATAAAATGCATATGTGGCTTTCGTGCTTCTTAGGGAACGTGCAACAATAATTATTTATAAAGCAGTTAAATACAAAAGTAGTGGAGACCTCCTAGCATCTTCCCTTGTCATGATTTTACTTCCCTGCGTGGCTTCTGACTTTGCGGATTGGCAAGTCTTGTGGGATTCGCCAAAGCCCCCCATTGGCGTTTCCGAGGCAGGTTTTAGTGTGAGGCAATTCCCTGGTACTTGAACAACCTGTGTCTGCTGTCTCTTGATGCATCTCTTTGAGGGAAGGTTTGGCTGACATGCTCTGCTCGGAGGAGGGAAGCGTTCTTTCATCTCCAAGCATCTCAAATAAGATATCTGCATATCCATCTGTTTGGAATAAAATGTTTGTTTATCATTACCAAGATTCTCTGAAACCTACTAGCATTTTTACATGCTTTACATCAAATGTTACGTTATAGCAAACGTAATTATTTGTGTACACACACAAGGAAATAGTCTTGTACCATCGTTAATGCAGCTGTTGTGATTTTCAGCAGATTTTCAATAACCTTATCTCCAGTGGGAAAAATCAGAAGGCTTTCCCCTTTTTACAGTACCTACGCTAAAACTAAGAGGAATGCATGTCTTGTGCAGCAGCATGCTGGTCAGAAATGCTTTTCATGATGACCAGAGCAGCTAGAAGCCTATTTGATGGCTAACCAGATTTTCTGTGAGTTTCTTTAAGCATATCGGTGCAGTAATACTCCAATTCCATTCACTTCTGCTAAAAAAACAATTTCAGTGTTGAAGGCCTGAATTCCCTGGCACACAGGATATCTTTCCCCTTTGGTGAAAACCAAGTTCCCATTTGCTGACTAGAGGGAGAAAAAAACCACAAACTTGGGAAGACTTGGGAAGCTTTCTTAAAGCTATAACAGACGTTTGCAGAGTGGATAGGAGTGCACAGTTAACTTTTCCTGGCACTATTTTACTTTTTCCGTTGCAAGGCTCCTGTGGGCTTGTGAGACCTGGGGATAGCCTCCATGAGAAGGACAAAAAACAAACAAACAAAAACCAAAAAATTCAGACATTATTTCTTTTCCTAATCTGTAGTACTATTCAGGACTACAGCTTCACTTTTCTAGTTTTATATTGTAAACTCTACACATCTACAGCTCAAAATAATTATGAAGCCTTTAAATGAGAATCGAAGTGCATTTTACTTCCTTTCCAATGTTTATTCCATTGATTTCCTTAACAAGAAAGGGAAGGCTGTCTGTGCAGCATCTAGGATATAGATTACAAGCACAGGATGTTCCACAGCCAGGCACATCCTGCTTTGTTCCAGCACTGCACGTTGAGCTTGAGTAACCAGGTGTGGTTGAACTGTGTGGTCCTGTTCTGTGACTTGTAAGGTCACACTGACACATGCCAGTACTGGGATGTGTATGAATAGTTTGCTGTTAGATCTCATTTTTTGATTTGAAATACTTCATGAGTGACTGACTTCTGGAGTGAAGCTGGAGGGAAGTGGCTGGGTCTTTTGTATGGTATAGTTCTGTGTTGTTTTTTTTGTTTGTTTGTTTTGTTTTTTCATTTTTAGGAGCTAGATTTTTTGATTCTGGCTTTTTTGAGATTGACTGGGATGTGATCTGGGAAGGGAAACCCCTCTGCAGAGGAGCCATCAGCTTAAGTTAGAATATATCTGGAATAAAGGGATGGGGGGAACAACTGGTTGCTGGCCTAAACTGGGCAGTACAGAGACTTTAACATAGATTTTCTCCATTTTACAAAGTGCACTGACTGCTAAGCTGCAGCTCTTGTCTAGGTAATGCCTCTTCCCTGCAATCCCTTCCCTGTTTAGATATCTCAGACCTGAGAGATATGCCCTTTGACATTCATCACGATCCTGTGAAACAGGGCTGGATTCTGACAAGCTGGTGTTTTCTGAAGGAAAAGATTCCGTATTCACCTTCCTTCCCACTGGAATTGTGCTGCTGCTGATCAGAGAGCGAGATGTGGGTGGCAGCAGTGAGATGGCAATGTGGGTATATGACCTTATGTCTCACACTGTTCCTAGGTTCCCAATTAACACTGTGCGCAGAAATGCTGCCTTTTTGTCTTTATCGTTTCTCTCAATCTGGTCACAGCAATTTCTGTGTTTGTCTGCAGAAGTGGCTTGTGCGTTGTAGACTGAAGAAACTATCCAATATGCACAAAGCACCTCAGAACTGGGATGAAGTACAGTAAATGTTTTTCCCCTCCCTGCTGCTGTCCAGCTTTCGTTCATGCTTGTATCAATACTTCTTCAAATACTTTGTCCATATACTTTCCCAGGACTTGCTGAAGAAGTTGTTTGAAGCTGTTAAGAATAAATGGAACCCCAATCTTTTTGGAGAACAGACCAAGTCCTATTAACAGTATATCATCATCAATAGAAGAGTACTAAAAGTGTTAGAGCTGAGGCAGCCATTGCCATTTTATGCAAAATCCCCCTTTGTGCTTTGGTTTGAACATGTAATGGCAGAAGGAATTGAACCAGCATGCTGTTGACAAAGGTTTGTATCTGATGTGGAGTGTGGCACAGAAACCTACTGTGTCCTGGCCACCTCCATGTGCACTTGCACGTGGTGCTAAGTGGAAATTGAGATTGATCTAGCACTGGAGTAAGTCAGTTCCTCCTGCTCAGAATAGGGGTGCAATGGGAGAGGTGGGTGGGGAGACTCCTACCTGCCACATACGCAGCTCTTAAAAATAGCATTGGCTGTTGGGAGAGCCAGACTTCACACACTTATTTTTAAGGCTCTGCGTGGGCAGAGGGGATATTTCCCTGTGTTGCGTATTACTGAGACAATCTGTACAAGAAATGCTGCTCTGGAGAAATAGCAGTGTGCTTTGGCTTACAAAGCACAGGGCTTGGGGAGGGGATGAGCTGAACAGCACTGGCTGAGCACATCATAAGTGAAACAATATCAGTGCAATATTAGCAAATGTTTTGAATAGTATCATAACTCCATAGAAAAAGGAAGTAAATGATTGCGTTCCATTGGAAAGTAGTTCTCCAGATGATACGAGAACTTTCTTTGTGTCCAGGACTCTTAGCATGCAAAAAGGAGTTTTAGGCTGTGTCACGGCCACCAGCAAAGTGTCTACTGTCTGCTTATTGTTCAGAGTCTGAACAAATTATGACACTGTGGAGGATGGGACTTCCACATCCCTGGCAGTGCTCAAGGCCAGGCTGGATGGGTTTTGGGCAACCTGGTCTGGTGGGAGGTGTCCATGCCCATGGCAGGGGGTTGGAATTAAGTGGTCTTTTTGGTCCCTTCCAACCCAAACCATTCTGTGATTCTATTTCCATGCTATTTCTAAGATGATGCCACACAGGAAACCAGCAAATGATTTGGATAAGCTGTGAGAGAGGGGACACTGGGGCAGTCCTGGGAGGGGAGATGCTGAAGGTGTGAGCTGAGGCCAGGCAAGTATGGCTCAGTTAGCTGAGCAGACTGGAAGCTTAGAGCAGATGTTGCTGCCATGTACTAATAGAGCAGGGGAGTAAATATTGGCAAGTTTTGCAGCTATTTAAGCTAAAGGTTAATGTTAGTGCAAGAACAGAAGGGTATAAGCTGGTTATGAACAAACCCAGGCTAGAAATCAGAAAGTGATATTTCTAATTGTTAGTGAACAGCTTCCAAATGGGTTTCTTTGCCCTTTCTGTTTCTAATTAATCTAAAATTGGGTCTGTTTATGAAAGCTATTATATGACAGTCGCCTGTGGGAGCGAAGAACGGGACTTCATCATCTAGGAAGCCTCTAAGTAGGCTGTGAGAAATGTCCGTGGAACCACAGCCTCCGTAACTGTTTTTTGTAGCGTAACCTCCCCATGTTCACACTGCCCACCTGCCTGCCTTTACTGCCGAGCTCTGCTGTTTTGCAGGACCCTGTGGGCTTCAGAGCACAACCAGAGGTGTGTGGGAGAGGTATTTGCCACGTAGATACTGAAATAAAATTGTCAAAATCATATCGCAGTCCCTCTTGGATGATGACTTCTCGATACACTTGTGCAGAAAATACTAAGGATCCAAGACAGTCTGAGGGGTTTCTTGAAGAACGGTGTGTATCAGTGATTCATGCTTGGTAATGAACCTGTCAGAGCTATAATTTTGTTTTCTGACAAATGATCAAGTTGTAACAGTTTCAGAAAATATGGTGTAGGATATAAACAGTTTTGTTCTTAAAGAGATTTTAAAAATTTCCCATGAGATTTCTGTTGCTTATTTAGAGGGTAAATTGCAATTGAACACATACTCATTAAAAGTTTCTGAAAGCTAGCACTAGGAAATTATCTTTTTAGGAGAGCCTGAAAAGCAGCAGAGAATATTAAAGGAACATTAAATCGGTGATATGTACTAAAAAGGAAATAATAGAGCTATCCAGCTAGAAGGAAATTTAGATTTAACCTTGAACTGATTTGTGTATTTAGCCCCACCTTGGCTGTTGCTCTAAGTATAATTCACTTATTCTTGTGTGTAACCAAAATAGAGATTACTTTATGTAAAAGATCAGTTTTATTTTAGCCATGTTTCCATCTGTTTTTTTTATTTTTGTTAATGAGTCAATATTCACCTTGTCTTTTAAGATAGCACACACATTTTTGAGAAACTGTTGTTGAGAAACTGAGAATGCTAAATTTTGCTGCAAATTATTTAAATTTTTTCTATTTTTATTCAGCATATCGTGTTAGTACAGCAGGTTGAAATGCATGCATGTGTTTTCATGATATCTCAAAAACAGGGTACTTGAAGGATCCAGTTTTGTCTACACACATCTATAGATTGTCTGGCGTATTCACTCTGAATTTTGTTACGCCTTGTTTTAGGAAACTTAATTTAAAGCAAGTACAGCGTCTTTATATTTGTGTGACATGGATACATGTTACTCATTCTAATCAAGTCTCTCTATTTTTAGCTGACAGTAGTAATAGCTAGTTAACGTACAACTATGTGCAGCTGCTGGAATCATCCTTTTCTCATCCTGTATTTGAATCTGCTCCTCTTCAGCTCCAGTGGAGGTGGCGTGGCTTCGGTGATCTGAGACAGAGCAGAATCAGCTACAGGAATGCTCCCCCTGACCCCTCTGCTCAGGATTTGGGTGTGTTTTGGTCAAAATGTGGTTGTCCTTCCCATCACAGGCTTGACAAAGGGGTTAATTGGTCACTCAGTTGTTTAACTTTGCTTTACATAGCTGAGCTGAGCCTGGCTTGTGGTGCAGTTTTTATCCCCTTGCAGAGGCTTGCTAAATCCAGTTATTTTCACTTTTTTGCATTGAATTTCCTCCCCTTTCTCATGACTGGGTTCCTAGACCAACATTCAGGCCCGTTTTGTAGAACCTGTCAAATGCCTTTACTGGAGGTGTGAAAGCTGTGTCAGGGCTTATTAATACCGGTGTGATTGCTGGGGTCAGCTTTTTCAGAGCTAGTGTGACAGTGTCCCTTTTTCTTGTTCACTGCACACGCTAACAGTGTCCTTAGAGACTGACTGAGGCATATATGTGGTTCATAACAAGTATTTATGGAACATTTTGGTTCATTAATCAAGTGCTGTCTTCTGCGGGGAATATAAATGTACAAAATTATTCCTACCTACAGAGAAAGGAATATTATTTTAGCCAGCAGTCATTAAGGCGAAGGTGGTGTAGTGCAAAGCTTTTTTCCATGCTCACTGAAAGTTGGTACATCTGTAGCAAATGAGGGAGAAAGTGCAGGTAGAGAAAGCAATCTGTGTCAGCAGAGGTAGCTGGTTATTTCTCCACGTTGTTACTAGTTATTATTTGTCTTCCACACCGTTGTTATGTGATGCTGGACAAGCCATGTTATGGTGGCCTTGGAGGAGTGTTTTTCCATTGCTTCTCCCAGTGACCCACTGCTTGATTTCTGATTATTTGACTTAAGATGCTGGAAATGAGCCATCACAGCAATAACTGAAGCTGTAAGCCAGGCTTCGTAGTATTTGAGGTGCTCCAAATTTAAGTAATCTGAAAAATCTGGCTTTGCTTATCTTGAGATGGCTGTCCAAATGGCACAGGTCTTGACCTGATTATGCCCTCATTCTTCACTGCAATGGGGACTTGTAAACTTTACAGAAATTATATGAAAACACCAGATGTTTAAATTACTTGAATAATATGGTGATGTGTGCAGTGAACACTCCTTAACCCACTGCATATAACAGTGATTGTTATTGTAGGGTATGGCTACAATGCAACAAATAATACATATGGTCATGCACTGAGCAATGCAAAGGAAACAAAGAGGTTCCTGCTCAGAGAGCAGTAGGACTCCCTCTCTTCTTGCTGAGAAAGGGGTTTACCTCCAACCGGAGAAGGAATAAACTAAATTCACAGAAAGTGCTACCCTGTAGGGTAAAGTTGTGTATAGCAAAATAAAATAATAATAAAAATCTGGATCCTGAAATAATGTGGGAAGAAAAAAAAAGTGCTTTTTTCAGCCCTTTTTAACAATGGAACCTTTATCCAGAGCAAGAAAATCAGCCCTGAGAAATCTGAGGGATACACAGCTACTTTGTGCTGAAGGCATGCAGGAGGAGATGAGCAGAGTATCATGTCCTGACAGTGCTGATTTAGGCTGGACGAAAAGAGGATGGGTGGATCCTGAAACAGAAATGGGTGCTGGAGATGTCTTCAATGTTTGCTGCAGAATTAGGATCAGAATTCCAGTAGCCAAATCCTTATGTTTTGGACCTACATTTTGCAGAATGCACAAGCGGTTTTATCAGAGGCCATTTCCCTATTCTCACTGTCAAGCTCAGGTAGGGTTTTGCAGGGCTCTTCAGTGTTTGAACTGAGCTGCAATGCGGTGGACAGCTGGGCTGTAACACAGACCATCTGTGGGGAATAACACAGCTTTGTCTTCTATCACTAGTGCAATGGTCCCAAAAGGGTGACAGTGCTCAGCTGACACCGGAGTCTTTAAATAGCCTGCCAAGGTGACACGCAAAGTTAGGACGCAGGTGCCTGTTAGCTGGTATGTGTATTACCATGTAATTTTCTACCTGAGACAAGTTGTGGAATGATATAAGTAAGGAGCAATAAACATCAGACCTGGTCAGTACGTGAGGAGATTAATTAGACCATCCATTTTCCGCCAAAGCATCCTTGAAAAGTGCATGTGCTCCTGCTTATTAAAAACTTCTGGGTTGGAGATTTTGTAGCTTCCCTAGACGACCTCTGCTTGCTTATGATTAAAAGCTTTTCCAGATGTCTAACCTAGCTTTCCGCTGTTGCACGTTAAACCTGTTATGTCTTTATCTGCATTTACGATATAAATGTTGACTGGTTTACGTCTCTTGTGTGTGCCCCAGCTGGTTCATGTCTGAAGGCTGTTACGTTTACCTGAGGTCTGTATTTCAAATCATCTGCAACTTTTGCTTCCCAGGTTTGTTGATCAAAAAAGCAATTACAGCTCAGAGTATAATTCCAGGTTTTTCCACCTCCAGCATGTCTGTGCTCAGATGCCTGTGCGTTTTAGTGATGTTGATTATTTAATTAGGTGTGCAATTAAGGCATTGATTGTAATTTTCCAATTTCATGAATATCAAGTCCTTATGTTATGGATGCCATTAGGAGGGAGAGAGATGTAATTTGAAGGAGGAAGCAGCAGAGGGAGAGTTTTCTCTGCTATAAATGCGTCCTCACTGCCTGTTGACCTGAGATACTCAGGCTGACTCTGATTTAAAAGCCAGTTTAATAGCTGCTTCTGGAATGGGAGCAGCCAGTTGGTGAAATTTTTGAGTTAGCTGAGTTGTAGAGGGCAATGTGGAAGATTTGCTGAAAATCCATCTTCTGCTTCTACATTTTGATTAAAAATGGAGAGTGACAATTCAGCTCGAGAAAAGCTTCATCACTTATGGGTGGGCAGCCAAAACCCGGAACAAGAGCCCTGGAGGCATTTGCTTGTTTTCAGGAGAACATTTAAGAAAGGTTTTGGTATCTGTCATTGCTGGGGCATGAGGAGACAGGATGTTAACCTGAGCCTGCCACCTGAATCAGCTCTGCTTTTATAATGTGACTCTGAAGGCTGGTGTGGGCTGTGATGAGTGGGGTGCTAGTGTCTGAGCAGCAGCTTCTGCAAGGAGCGTGGTGTCTGGGAAATAAGGCTGGCTTGTGTCCTGGGGTGACTGGAACCTATTGGATGAGAATAAAGCAGCCTTTTTTTTTTTTTTTTTTTGTGAAGCACTGGGTTTCAGAGCTGATAGCTTTTGGCTTTGTCTCCCAAAAGCCAAGTGTGTGTAAACTCTCAGAGGAGTTTTTGGTGTGGCAGCAGCAGCCTCAGAGGAAGGAGGTGGGAGGACTCCTTGCAGACAGCTCTGAGGTCTCCCCTCAATCCCTGCCTGGTAAAAATTGGCCTAGAGAAGCATGAGGATTCATCACCCTGCAAAAGCATTAGTGCTATTTTAACTCCAGGTTTTTCATTTACCTAACAGAAGTCTCACTCCTTGAATCTTGCTCTGTGCTTAGCCTTGGAAATATCCTTCATTCCCAGGGTTCAGCAGACATCCTTACATTCAAATAAATGTTAACGCATGGAGTGTTATCTTCTCTAGTACAAAGATAACAAGTCAGTTGGTGGTTTGGGCTCACCTGTTTACAGCAGATGGACTTGCGTTGCCTGTCCTTGGAAGGTAGACAGTCCCGGTACATCTGATCTTCAGCAGTTTTTTAATGTACCAGTGCTAATTGTTTTGTCTTTCTGTAAACCAAATAATTCAACGTTTCTTATGTAAAGAAAAACCCTTTTTAAAGAAGGGGGATTCTGGGGGCTTTGAGGAAGATTACATGCCCTTCCTTTTCCTTCAGGTGTTTGAAGGCTAATCTCTGGCCAGTAACAGTTTCTGGGGTGTTCTGGGTGCTATAGGAGGGACCTGTGCCTTTGTTTCCTCCCAAGCTTGAAGATTGCTTTTGCACCTTGCCTCCCACCTATCCTAAGGGGAAAAGAAAGAATCTGTGCTTTGTGTGACACCTTACTTGAAGAAACTTGTTCTTTTGTCTGAAGGCAACGTCCTAAATGTAGTGTTTGATGAATGTGGTCTAGAGCCGTTGGGTGGCTGTAATGAGAGAAATGGCATTGACACGATAGCTTTAAATGCCTTGGAATATACCATCTCCAGCTTACTGTCTGAGCAGCACTGCTTATGTTGTGGTGATGCACAGCTCCTCAAAGCACGGTATTCACTGGGGATGGCTGTCAAACAGCAGAAAGTCGCTGCTTTTTCATTAGCACTTCAGTCTTTAGACTGTAGATTGATTTTGATCTTTGTGTGGCTTTGAAGAAGATAATAAATAGCATGTTTTCATTGCAGAATCAATTGATGATAGATATTACGCTGTGTATTTGAACTTCTAAGGGCCAGTGCAGCTCTGAACCCAAACTACCTTACTGAAAACTCTGTCTTCAGGGAGATGCAAGAGGCAGTTTCATTTGGGACAGATGGTTCTTTTTGTTTGCTTCAATGGGAGGAAAATAATTTATTTTAGAGAGCTCTTGGGTCAGAGATGTCTGAGTCCATTTGTGAGATGAATTAAACCTGAGTATGAGTTGGGCAGAATTTATCCCCGCTGTTCCATTCAGGTTGTCTCCATTGATTTTTCATTCTTCTCTGTTTCTTCTCTTTATGTAATATCGGTTAATTTACTTTTTCCCCCCAGTTTTGTATTTCCTTAGGAGCCAGGGCACTCCAAGTGTTCTTGCTTGTTTTCCTACAGGGAGAAAGGAGTGTGAGTGTGTAGGAGAGGGAGGAGCAGGACCTGTGCTTGAAGTGTCCTCTTTTTTCTTTGGTTAATCCACTCGTGCTCGTGGAGGAATTGCTTACTTACACAATTTTATCGGTAATTCAGTACTTTACAGGAAGTTAGAATCAAATAGGAAGATAATGAGGATTAAAAAAGAAGAAAGGGTAATGTATACCTCGCAGACATCAAAGCGTTTGGCCTATATAGCTGAGCCTGGTTTTATCAGTTTTAATAACTCCCTGCTGGCTCAACCTAAAATTAAAATCTGTTGGCAAATTAAAAAAAAATTACAGTACAAAGTATTTAAATTTTTAAGTGGAAGTTTATTTCTCTCGTAGAAGGCAAATAACTCAGTGCTCTGAGCCTTAAGGTAAAGCACACTTTCTCATAGGCTTTTCATTAGACGTGAATTGTGTCCTAATTTCAGATTATCTTCACTATTTCCATAAATGAAGCATTCCTGAAAAACAGCGCCTGTGTCAATCTCCTTTGTGTTAGCTAAGAGATTTTAAGTGTTTGAAAGGTGCAATCTGCCTAGCTGCTGAGAGCTCACCTGTATTTTCTCTGTTCATAACCATATTTTCCTCCTCTCTAGCTCCTTGTGAGCCATGGAGAGGACCATGACGCTTTCCAGCACTTCTTTGCTCTTGACCTCTATTAATGATGTTTCCTGTCTCTTTGTCTACTGAATCTTGCTCACTCTTTTCATGTTACTTTTCTGTTCCTGTTCTTACAAGGCATTCATGGGAGTATTGGGGTTTTATGTGGTAGTGCTTGGAAATCTGCACAGGCTGTCAGGGTCTCGAGCCGTGGGTGGAGGTTTGTGTTTGTCCCCAGTGCATTTTTGACTTGGCTGTGCTAGTACATTGATGACTGCGGGGACAGGCAAAGACCATGGAAAGAAGAGATGTGAAGAGCGACGGCAATATGACAATGGCTCTGCTTGTACTCAGATCATTGGAAAAAGTAGGGCAAACAAAAGCCTACAATGCTGTGCAATGGGTAATCCAAGTGCTAAAGACAGTTAACACTAACGTTAAATGAGTATTGTCTGGCTGGTGCTTTTTCTTTTTTAAACTATTACTGCAAATGATACCCCGACAAAGTCTTCTTTTGTCTTATATGCAGCGGTTTGGATTGCATTTTTATTTTCTCACTTGGGCAGTCTTCATCATTATGTGGATGCATTTGATATGGGGCTTCAGCTCTGAGCTGAAGTGCTGTAATTGGTGTGTTTAGTAGCAATCATTTCTTTTGCAGTGGAACTTGGTGCCCTTGGTTGGGTATGAGCCTTCTCCTAGAGAGGTGCAAACATATAATGAGAACCTCGGGGTCAGGCTCCTAAAGGCATTTAAAGCTAAAGCACCTCTGAAAGTCCAACCTATGGTCCCTGGCCTTGCAGCAAGGGAAAGAGCAAAAAAAAGGAGGGTTCTCTGGGGGATGGAGGGTGTCACTGAACTCCAGCCTCACACAGGGTCTGGAACGAGGTCGGTGGCTTGGTGTCTGTGCAAGGGGCAGTGCTGTGTCTGCACCTGCGTTCACTGCTGTTGCTGTTCAGACCAAGTATTGTGCACCGTGGCATTAGTCTGCCTGTGTGCAAAACTTGTGCTTGTGTCCATCAGATAAATAAGCAGATGGAGACACCAGCCTGGCTGTTGTCAGCTGATGCTTCCAGATGCCACGGGAATATCCCATGCAGTGAGGGCAAGCCTAGGAACACAGCGATGCTTGTAAGAGGAAATGGTGAATGAAAGTTGGTATTGGCATAGGTAAGAGATTTGATGCATGATGGAGGGGAACAAATCTCATTTTAAGCACGGCTGGCTCACAAGGAGGTGGGAGGTATTTGAGCAGATGGGAGGATAGTGGCATTTCCACAGCTAAGTCATAGAGGCCTCTTCAGAATCCTACCCCACACTGCAAAAAGACTTTGTTTTGAAAGATGCAGTGATTTGTCCTTGAGCAAAGCAGGAAACACACGCAGCTCCCTTATAGTGCCTTCGGTGTGAAAGGCACAGGAGAGAAACAGCATTTGGGAAGGAGGTGCTTGTGTTGGGTACACGAGGGGGGACCTACCGACAGGATGCAGGGAGCATTTGTGGAAAGGGGGATGTGATGTGAGTGTGGACCAACTGGCCAAAAAGATTTTTTTAGCAGCGGTGTGTTGGATGTCTTTGGGACAGCTTGTGGGGCAAATAAGAAGCACTTCTTAATTAAGCACTTCCTATGGGATCACTGCCTGCTGCTGCTCACTTCCTAGGGAAGAAGTGTCAGTACAACGTGAGTGGATCCGATTCTGTGCACAGCATTTCGGCAGTCATTCTTTATGTAACAATGTGACTTACATTTTTGGGAAATGCAAGATCACCGGGTGTTCAATCCCCCACGCTGGTGGCAGAGCTGGCACTAGTCTTCCTTGGAAACGAGATAGGATCCGTCTGAGTGAGGGCATTGCTGAACCTTGTGAGTTAGTCTGGGATGAACAGGAGATACAAATATAGACATACATATCTGCATCGGGCAAAGAATCTTCTTGGAACTGGTTAATTATGTTGTCCTGGGCTTTTCTGCCAGCCCCCTGCTCCGCAGTCCTGCAGGATGCCAGGATTCAGACAGAGCGCTTTTCCAGCACAGATCGCCTCGCTGTGCTCTGTTGCCTGCTCTCGTAATGCCAAAGGAGCGCGCTTTGTCTTTAGTCAGATTGGCTCTATCAGTTCGTGTTTCCTTCTGAATGGATAATAAAGTGGAGAATCATTTCAAGGCGAGGAGTGTTGGTGTGTGAGCGAAGCGGGGAGGCTGCGTGTGAGGAGCTAGGCAGTAAGCAGCTGACGAGGAGGAGTAAAGTAGCAATAGCTGCACAGCTTTCTCTCTGCCTCTGAAGTACAATATTTTCTGTTGAGTCACAACTGAAGACAGAGATGAAGTTTTTACTGTACTTGGTACTGCCTGGGAAAGGGAAAAGATGCATTGTGTTGGTGAATTAAAGAATTTCTGTTGAGGGATACTCCTTGAAGCTGACAGGATTTCTGCATTTTTGGCTTTTATATTCACTGGCTTCTACTGGTTTTTGCTTTTTGGATTTTTAGAAACTGTTTGCTTTTTTTTCCTTTTTTTTTTTTTCTTCGAAACATGCCTTCTACTTTGCATGGTTTCTCATCGTAGTGCTTCTGTGGAACAGGATACTCTCGGTGCCTTTTTACGTTGCTTTCCCCGATACCTGAGATGGGACACAAACAATGTGTTGATAATCTCCACAGTGAAAGTTCATTATCGGGTGAACCTTTAACAAGATTAGGAATCCTTCGGGACTTGTCTTTTCTATGAGACCAACCTATTGTATTCTGTAGTTTCTATTCTATATATTTCCTTTACATTTAAACCTTTTATTTTGAAGCAGAAAGGTAAGTGGATGACTGGAACAAATGAAGTGGCTGGGTATAAACTGCAAGTAGGCAGTAAACAAGCAGAATTGTTCTTTATTTTGAGTGGGCTGTGTGCGTGTGTTTACTTTGGTAATACAATAGCTCCATTTGAAGCTTACTGGATTTAAACACATGCCTTGAAAAGACAATCAACTCTTAGTAAGTTCATTTGTGTGCTCTATTTCTTAGTTTTTGTATTCACCCATTAGACAGTAATTGTAGATGTCCTATTGCTGGTACAATTGAGGTTGTCTGTTTACTTCTCACACTTCTCTGTTAGGAGGGTTTGTATCTCAGCTGGAATTTGACATCAAAATCACTGTGTGAAGAGGAGTTAAAGGGAAGGGAATTTTGGGATAATATAAGTATGATCACTTGGAGAGCAAATAGCTTCAGAGTAATTAAATTACTGGTTTGATTCTGCCTTAAATGTCACTTAAAACAGGCTTGTTTTTAACCCAGAGTATTTGTCATTGGCTTGATTTCCTGTGCTGAGAAGGTTGCGAGCTGATGAGACGAAATGACTGGCATGAAGGAGCAATGAGGATGCTGTACAAGCTCATGAATCAGAGCAGATGGCGTGGCTGTTTCAGATATCTTTTCAGTTTTCATTCCTTTTATGCAGGCAGCTTTCTTTTGCTAATGGAGAGAGCCTTTGGGGGATAAACATCAAGACCTAATACAGAATGCTAAGGTCTTCTGCCCTCAAGATGAAAAGGAGAAAGCTTGTAGAAGTAAAGCTTCAGTTTTAGCCCAGGAGAATTTTAGTTGAAGAGCACTGCAGTTTAGCAGCATGAGCTGGAAAAGCCTAATTGTTCTATCAGCTGCCTGTGTTACCTCTTCCCAGCCTGTCTGGAAGCTGCCGAGTGTCTGCTCTAAAGAAGTGCAGGAAAGGTCAGAAACAGTGAGCAAGATCACATAGCACCAGTCTGTACTACAGCTATGTTAGCTCTGCCCTAACAAGAGAAGTTGCATCTCTTAATTCATCACCTTGGGTTGGTGAGTGCTGCCTGTCACTCCCCTACCTGGCTGGCCCTGTTGACTGAGGCACCATTCCCTGGAAAACCAGCTCCAGACCTCTGCAGTGAGTAACCAGAGTTTTGAGAAAAATCCAAGGGACAAGTGTTTCCCGGTTGCTCTTGTCAGAAATGGCAGCACTTGGGGAGTTCAAACTATTGCTTCAGCACTGGGTTGTAAATTGGATTATAAGTAGAGGAAAGGTACAGCATGTTCTGTTTCTGCTGGTCTAGGCAGAGCTCTTAGCATCCTTCAGTGCTTTCATAATGGTGCACACAAAACTCATTTAAAGCAGAAGTACTGGGTTTGGACTGACAGTGCTCTGTCTCTCTCTGTTCTCGTAGGGGTAGCTGAACATTCAGCAACTTTGCTCCAAAACCTAGCAGACGCTTGTACAGTCCTGATCCCAAGGCCAGCCAACTTGTCCGCACGCTGCAGTACTTGTGTTTGTTCGCAGTGCTGTTTCCTTTAAACAAAAAGTTGCTTCTTGCTCGTGGCTCATCTGTTCAATATAGTACTTGGTCCTTAGGATCCTGACTTGGAAGAAATTTGTTTTAAGGAACAGCTGTCAGAGCTGGTTATATCACAGTGCTTTAGGTTGTCATGGGTAAATCATTTACTGGAGATACCTGATTGATTCAGCTGTGTACAAACCCCCCCTGCCCTTATCACCTGAGCAGTGCTCTGGAAACTGAGGCTACTGAACTTAATTCCTTCTCGGTTTGCTCTTAAATTGCTGCTGATAGCTGGCTGCTTAGCTTTTATATTTGCTGCCAGGCAGCAAAATAACTTTACTTAATAACAACAGAAGAAGCTGTGATTTCTTCTCTCTCTCTATTATTCTTTTTTAGCTGTGCGTTATCCTTTTTGCCTTTTTCTCAGCACAGGATGGTTTCAGGACATTGGGTAGGTGCCTTAGACGTAGCTTTCTGCTGGCTGTGCGTGAGATATGAGTTCCTGTGGTCGGCAGCCTCCAGCCTGTGCCTCTCTCAGCACTTGGAGACAACCCCTCTTTCTTTGACTCTGTCTCTGGATGCCTTCCTTTCTTGGCCACCAAGTAATGATAGACCCCTTTTGTTACTGCAACTGCCACTGTTAGCTTGCAGAAAAAGCTGTGCTAAAAGGATGTGGCTGCACAGGGAATGAGCACGTCTCGAGGAAAGGCAGGACTGCCTGGTGCCTAGGAGCTCTCCGGGGGGCTCCAAAGGCAGCTTCACTTAAAAGGCTCGAACATCTCAATCCCTCTCCATCCGCGCTCACAGAAGTGATGCCAGTGGAGGGAGACCAACATTAGCCCCATTTTACAGAAAGCTGAGGCCCTTAACTGTTTTTTTTTGGTGTCTCCTGTGTTTGTCGCGGTTATTAAGGAGTTAAGGCAGGGCGTGCAATCTATTTACTCCCCTACACAGCGACACTCTTTAATTACATGAATTTAATTTCATGCTGTTTCTCAACAAAATTTTTTATGCTGGTGAACATGCTCGCAACACTTTAGTGAGTTTTTACCCTCATACTTAGTGATTTGTACAGTTCCTTCACTTTGTAGCTACATCAATAACATGCTGGTACAGCAAAATATTATTCAGAGGTGTTTTTGCCACAGTTTAATGGCTTTGCATAAAAAGTAAGGAATAACTGATGGGAGAGGTGCAGACCTGTGTAATTCATTCAGCCAATATGCTGTGTTCCCCAGATCATTTTTTCCACCATGAGGGTTACTGACTTGCCAAATCTGACCTTTTGTCCGCTTCCCTTTTCTCATCTATCAAGCTGTTCTGGAAATGATTCAAGTGTGTTTTTCTAAAATGTGATAGACAGGAAGGCTGGCTCTCATGGATGTCTGCATTGAAGTGTTTTGACACAATTTTTGCTCAGTTTTATTGAAACAAATCTGTTTGGAGGTACAGATGAAACCTGGAACACGTCAGTGGAAGTGCTTGAACGTTTCAGAAAGTCCTACGGGCAGGGCTGGGATGCAGTTAGGCAGTTCTGCAGCTTGTGCTGTAGCATCTGAACAAGAACGCAGACTGAGATTTGGCAGGCAATGGGGCTCTGAAGGGACTGTGAAAGGATTGCTAAGGGAGTGTGAAGTAGTTTTTTTGCTCACATTGTTTTGTTTAAAAAAAAAAAATCACCCTTTTATAACTACAATCTTTTCAATAGTATGGATATATTTCCTCCATAGTCCACTGTGAAGTGCCATGTGTGCCTTGTGCACCTTCCATTTACAGAAATGCCCTGAGGTGAGCACATTTTTCGGAGTACATTTTGTTCTCCAATCCTGCTGTTCCTTGCACAGGATTGCTCAGCCCTGTAACTTCTTATTCCAATAATCAATGCCAGGACTCAAAAGTTAGTTTCTTTTAATTATCAAAAGGTTTGAAAAGAGATGCTTTCTCAGAAGCAAGCAATGAATTTCATGTTTAGCTATGATCTATCCCAAAATTAAATCGTGTTAATTAGGAAATTGCATGCTCACCTCCAGAAGTCATAATGTCAGCAAAGTTGGCTGTAACCGTTCGTGTCTCTGTCAAGCCTTGCTGTTAGGATTCTTTCAGCAATTAAAGTGTTTAAAAATGCTGTAATATTCCCAGGAAGAGTTGATGTTTCAGCATGCGGAGTGCTGGGGCGATGTTGCTATGGCAGCCTTAGCCATGAATTTTTTCTTGCTGATGCCAAAACCTCTTTTCCCAGAACGTCCTGCATTTTGGTTCGTGTTATTCTACATGTTTAAATGGTTCTTTATAAAGTAACAAGACCATTTATCAGTCACTTTATTGCTTTTTCTATAGTAATTGCTTGCACAGGTAACACGATACCACTGTGTGTGGAAGATACTCTAAATATAATCTAGTCCAAAAGATTTCACTCAGTGCTGTGGTGGTGTGAGTTGATGGCCACAGAAGGTGCTGTGAAATACTTTTTGGTCATGGTTAATTGTTTTTATACCTCTTTGAGTATGAACATCGTATCTACCCTTTTGTACCAGCGCTTTCTAACATGATAGTCTGGGGTAAAGGTGTCTCACTATTTCCCTTACTGTGATGAAGACCAGAGAGCTGATAGAGAGATTTTAGCAGAGCTTCGGTGGACACAAAGAAGCTGTGATCTCACACCCTGTTCTTCCACTTAACTGCCAGCTTTTTGCTGCTTGGGGCAGTGCTACAGGCACTGCAAAGCTGCCTTTGCTTTGAACCACGTTTGCCCAGTGTGTTATGGAAGCAAGTGTGCTGTTCAGAGTGGCTTGCAGCTTCTGGTGGAGACTGACCTTCTGGAGAGTGCTGTAAGTGTGAAGTGTGACTGATCCCCAGTTGTCGAGCAGAGATCTCCTAGCTGCAGTTTGTTCCTTCATGGGATTTCTCATGTTCTTGTTTCTCACTCACTGATGATGACGTGCCATGCTTTTGCTCCTGTTGTGATCACAAACCAATATATCAGGAGGAGATGTAATTATTGTTCCTGTGTTACAAAGATACTCCAGAAATGCCACCTGTGGCCAGGTCATAAGTTGTGCAGCGTTTGGTTCATCGTTCCTCCCCGCAGATTTTAAAATCTTAAGATGCCAATTTTGTCCTTGTGGAAATTACAAGACAACACAAACATCCCCAAAGAAAGCCAGTGATATCTTACTCCTACTTAGCTTGGGCTTGGCTTCCATTTGGGTAGTTGTAGGCTGGAGAAATGGTGGAACCTGTGCATGCTGCTCTTCAGTCTGCACACCCAGAGACAACTGGGCGAAGCTGTAAGTTCTGGAGAGAAATGGCTGCTAAAAATGCAATCAGAACAAAGTTTGTGTGAGGGTTTCCAGTATCTGGCAGGATATCAGGATGCAAATATTCTTTATTTAAACATGTGATTTCTTGTTATATGTTAGTATGACTTCTGAAGTGATTGTGGAAGAGAAAAAGACTTCAGTGAGGATTTGCATCAAAATTAGATATTTTTTTGGCTGAACCTTTATTAAGGTTTCAGTGTCACTTTACTGTCTGTGCTACAAGGGAGCATGACCCTAACACAACCAACATTAAAGAAATAAGGAACATTTATAGGAAACAGGTAACTGCACAATGCCTGCTTTGGGTCAGCAGGAAGGGAACAGGGAAAGGCACCCAAGGTGGGGAGGAAGAGGGAAGCAGGCGATTCTGTTACCTGCTTGTTGGCTTGTTTCTTATAAGTGGCAGAGTTTTGCTCTTTGATGGAAGCAGAGAGATTTCTGTTCACTTCCACCCAGTGTACGCAGAGGTGGAGAGGCCTTGCCAGCGTCCTCATGCTCTGTTCTGGTCTTGTTCCCAGACTTGAGGGGAGCAGTTTCTGTCCCTCTTGGGACAAGCTGGAAAGGTATTGCTGGTATTTGTAATCAAAGTTGTTGTTTTTTGGAAGTCTCTAGTGAAATAGGTGTGTGTGCATATGTGTATATGTGTGTTTGTGCACAAATGAAAGCTTTGTAGTGTTTGCATTGAGCTGCCTGCTTTGCAAAGGCTGCAGTCCTGAGTGTGTTCAACAGGAAAAAACATCCTCTGTAACAAACTGCTGCTATCAAGCATTTGAGCAGACAAAAGAACCGAGAGTGAACTTTAGCTTTGTTTCTTTTTTTGAACTAAAATAATCACTAAGCCCCTCTGGTGCATTGAAAGCTGCATGCAGAAGGAAGCGTGACAAACGCTGAGCTTTCCAAGGGAGTCCTTGCACAAGCATGTGTAGGCTTTTCTCCTCGCACTGAGGGTTTTATATGCTGGAAAATGTTTGCAATGAGCATCTCTGCTAGCTACCCTCAAGCAACACATGCAGGGAGCCACCGCTGTAGATCTCTTCTTCCAGGGTGCCACTGAATTCAGGTGCTTGCTCTCTGAGGGCTCACTTCTTAATATTGACACAGAACTGTTTTTCTGGCATTAATTACCAGTTAGCCTATCAAGTGCAAAAGTAAATTGTTTAAGTAGTGGAAGAAGATAGCCTGAGCAAATATGTCTTAGGTCAACCCTGTTCTGTGGGGGATTAGTTAGATAGGAGATACTAAAAATGAAGCAAAACCAAACCAAAGCAACAAAAAAAATCGTGGATCTTTACAGACTAATGACCTGAAAATTTGTATAAAATCAAAACTTGATTTATTTAAGAAGCTTACAAATTTAATGGGGAATTTGTTTAACTTAGATAAGGACAGGTATGGAAGTTCATTTGAGATGCTGGATTACGGGGCTTAAGCCTGAAGCACAGATGCAGCCTCTGTTATAGCGTGTTAATTAGCTCTGATTATAGAGATTGGTATTTGCAAGTCCTGTCTCCTCCAGATCAAAAACCTTTCTCTTCTTCCCAGCCCTCAAAGAGAAACAACAACTTTGAAAACAAAATTTTCACTGGGATGAAAATGCTCACTAGCAGCAAAATGCTGGTGATACTGCAAATGGCTGTCAGGCAGAACTGGAAGTATTAGAGAAAGGGCTTCTGTTCTTCAGCAGCTTGCGGTCAGTGCAGGTGTACAAGCTTTGAATTAATTTTCTGAAATGGGGATTGCTGTTTCACCTTTGAAAGAGGCACCTGGTGAATGCTTCTGTGAACTCTGGAGCTGGTCCTTGGGCAGTGAAAAGGCTCGGAGGGAGCTTGTTGGTCTTTAGGCAAAGGCATAATTCAGTGCAGACAGACTTTTGGTGGTGTTCAGTCCTCTGCTTAGCATGAGAATGTGAAACACTTGGGCTCAGCACCTGGTCCAGCCCTTGCCAGAGGGTGCTGCTGGGACAACACAGGACCATCTCTGCAGAAGATTTTGGGGTTGCAAAGACCACGCTGTGGAAACCAAAGTTACCAGGCCTCAAAGGAGGGTGAGAATGGAGCAGGAGGAAAGCATGTCGACATGAACCTTATTCTTGGTCTAGCTGTTTTAAGACTAGAAACCGTGTTTCTGTTCCTTTCAACGTGGCAGTAAGCCTTCCTCCATAAAGCTGCACTCAGCGAAATTTAACTTAGGCTGAACATTGCGTGTGATGTTGTTTGTAATTGTGAATTTAAAAGAAAGTCATTTTTAAGAACTGGATAATTACAAAAATGAAAAATTAAACACATCTACTGTGGATCTTCCATGAAACAAGAACATGAGAAAGAATGTGTGCTTCGGCAGCGAGTCCAAACTGGCATGTCAACGGCACTGGCGTCCTCCAGTCACCTTGACTCAAGGAGGATGTGTGTCTGGGTCTCTGCCTGACATTTGGGACAAAAAAGATGTTTGTGTGTTTCTTAGTATGTACAGCAGTGAAGACACACAAAAAGTTTTAATTAGGTAGCATAGTATTTTTTTTCTTTGCTCTTTGCAGAGGCGATTTAAATTGGGAAAATGATCCACTGCAAAATCTCGAGGGTTGGAGTAGAAGTGACGTGCAGAATCTTCATGCTGTCAGCTCAGCCTGTTCGTACATATGCTGAGTGTGGCATATTTAACTGCAGGTTAGCTTGGGAGCCAGTAAGCTTTGAGATTTTATTTTTATTTTTTTAGTGTTTAATAGCAAAATATTAAGATTAAAATATTAAAATAGCAAAAAGGTTTTACACTCAAAATCTGTCATCCAGTCTTCCTGTCACTTTGCATGGCTTTGTACAGTTCTTGTGGGATACCTGGTACTGAGCCAAGTAAAATTTGATTTCTGCTTTGGTTTGAATCAAGAAAGGATGAAGACTGTGGATGGACTGAAAGGAAATGTGCAGGGATAAAAACCCTTAATAATTGTCAGAATCCTGTATTCGGGGGGTAATTCCATCACAAAGCACACCATCATGGGGATCTCAGTTTAGAGGAACTTGCAAACATGGTTCTGTAAGGGAATGGCCACAGAATTGCTCTTTGTTCTCTTTAAATTTCCTGGGAAGGAGGAGGAGTGAGAAACAGTTCTTTCTGCAAAGAAGGGTCTGATCTGGGGAGGTGGCCAAAACCAAGGTGATGGCTGTACGCTTTAAATAGTACATCCTCTTTCTGCCTGCTTTGATGTGGATGCTTTTTTTTAAAAAAAAAAAAAATCTGCTTAAGTTACTTTGGCTATTTCTATCTGAACCAAACTGTAATCTTTCTTCCCCTCTTTTGGTAGCTGCTTCGTGACAGAATAAAAACTGCATGTGAGTAGTGCATTGGGAAGTGATTGATGTGTGCTTGTGCAGCTTGTAGCACTATGAAAAACTCAGGTGCAGCTGCTGATGATGTTTGCTAGAAGTAGATTGAAAAAGCAAGAAAATGAAATTGCGCTTCTGCACAGAAAACCTGTTGTAAAATTGTGGGCCAGGAAGCAATTCCGGAAGCAAAGACTCCATCTGTTCCTGCGGGACAAAATGAAGAGGCTTCTTCAAGGCCAGGTAGATGAGAATCCGAACCACGCTCATCACTGCCAGCTCTCCCCAGTAGAGATCGAAACGGACATGTTTGTTTGCGGAATTAAAAGGAGCTCCGCCAGCACCGAATTTTCCACTGCTGGAGGGGACTTCCATCAGGATGGTGAACACGATTCCAAGGGCACGAGTGAAGTTTGTGTTGGTGAGGTGGAACTGAACTGGGATGGCTATGTGAAAATACCGTGCTCGGTTCAACAGAGCAAGAAGGACTCGGAAGGAAATGCTTCTGATGGTACGATGCAGACCTCTTCTGAACGAAAGGGTAGAGTATCTGAGGGGCAGGACCTTTCTTCCCTCAGCATCACAATGAGCTGGAGGGAGATAGCTGAAAGGCAAGGGTGCTTGCCTCAGGAAAAGCCTGCTGCATACAAGAGTCGTAGACGGCAATCAAGAGATCGCTCAGCTGATGTGGTTGATTACATTGTTAAAGAGCTTCAGGGGATAAGTCGCATCCAGACAGAGATTGCAGAGCTCCGGCAGCACCTCACCTTGATAAAAGGCTCTGTGGATGAAGTCTCTAGCTGTGTGGATACGGTCTTGAGTGAGATAGAAGGCCTGCAAAGTGGTTCCACTGCCAAAACCTCGAGTGCACACACTCAGGAGCCAAATAGGGAGGTACGCAAGGAAGAACCAGTATTATATTTTTATGGCATTCCAGAAAAAGATGGTGAAAACACAGTAGAGCTTATCTGCAGCTTCTTGTCTGAATATCACTGTTTCAATGGTATCCAATGCAGTAAGTATATAAAAGATGCTTATAGGTCAGATATTGGTACA
The DNA here is from genome assembly GCF_964034855.1 of Anser brachyrhynchus. Lineage (NCBI taxonomy): Eukaryota > Metazoa > Chordata > Aves > Anseriformes > Anatidae > Anser > Anser brachyrhynchus. The sequence goes on from NC_137697.1 coordinate 6,177,263, forward strand.
GGCAAGCCTTTAACACCAAGACCGGCGGTTGTGAAACTCGTCAATTGTGAACAGAGAGACTTTATTTTACAGAAATCTGTTCTTCTGCAAAGCTCAGGGGTCCGGATTGCTACCAGCGACGAGCAAAAGCGGCAAAATGGCCAGAGGGCCCGCAAAGCAGAGTCCGTCTCTTCTCAATCTGGCTTGAAGAAAAATCATCGCAACTCGTTGAATCTTGATGCATCTCAGAGAACTGATGGAGCTGGGCACCTTCGAACTGACTCGTGCCAGGTTAAGTATAAAAGCACGAGCAGAAAAACACAGAGCACAGAGGAGAGATGTGATTCTGTGCAGAAGTCAACCTTGACTAAGAAAAGCAACTTGGTGCCTGAAACTGGGAAGGAAGCACAAACAGTAAGTTGCAGTGGGCAGCCTTCACGTGAGAGTGACTTTCACAAGGCACTTTGTGAGCCTCCACAAAATCCACAGGTGACTGGTTTGGCCAAACCAAGTGATGAAAATGATTGCCATTCATCAGAGTCTTTGGGTCGTGCAAGCCAGATGTGTGTTTCAGGCACTGAAAGTGAACACAGGCATGGTACTGAGAGTGGCACTGAGAATGGCTCTTCTCTTCTAGATAAAGATGAGAGGATAACTGCAGAAGGAATTGAAAGAGACTGTGATACCCCATGCAAATTCACCAATGTGGAGAAAGCTGATAATCAAAGGGAAGATGTTTCTAGTGGGGTGACAACCATTAGCTATGATCACACAACAGATGAAATGGCTGATAGTAGCGACAGCTTGAAAGATATGATCCAAATGGACCTGAATGATCAAGATCCAACTGATCAGGTCTTTAGGGATGTCCTGGAAAATTCCCAGTATTTCCTTGACCATTCCCGGGATAACATTGATCTTGTAGACATGAAGTTTTACACTAATAAGCTTGGGAAAGCCATTCATCACTTCAGGTCTGCTCTGCAAGTGGTGTTCAACAAACTGGAGACAAGCGATTCTGAAATGCTTTTGGAAAATGACAGTGGCTTACAGATGGATGATGACAACACACTCATGCTGACCAGTTCAGGTATGTGTGGCAGCTCCGACAACTTTGCAGAAACCCCTCCTAGTCAGTCCTCTGAGAGCCAGGCCAACACAACTGCAAATAGTGACGCGTCTGCTCAAATGCAGTTCATTCCTTCCAGTCTTTCCTCAGTTCCGTGTGAGTCTCCTGTTTCATGTTTGATGCCGTCATCGGACTGTGAAATTCCTGCTGGGCAGCACTCACCTCCTGATGAGATTGGAGTAGATGCGAGCTCTCTGCCTGAGCAAGGAAAGGAGTGCAGACCCATGAGCCTTGAAAAGGTGTGCGCTGAGACCATCTACCTGAACAAATGCATCAACAATTTCAAAAATGTGCTAAGAGAAAAGAGACAAATGCGTAGGAGACTCTTAAAAGAATTAGCACAGGAAGGAAACTGGATTTCTGCTGAGGAGACAAATTCAGGTAAACAAAAATAAATGTTTTTAAAGAGATATCAAAATCAGGTATTTTGTGCAGCCAGTAGCCAACATCTCATTCTGTGGGTGAACAGTTTATTAGAACTATCTTAGAAATTCAGAGATGATTATGAGAGCAATTGCATGCACCGTACAACAGTACTGACCAAAAAAAAGCCCTAAAATTTGTTGTCCAACACACTGGAATGCAAATTAGTAAGTTTCACTTTTTGAGAGAGAGGGGGAGGGAGGGAGATTTGCAATGCATCTTCAAAATAGCAGGTGTTAGGGTTTTTCATCATAATTCGTGACTTGGTTCCTTGTTAAATATAATAGTTAAGATGTGATAACTAAGTGTGCATTTGAGCTATAAGTAGCTGGATTTGCAGTTTTAGGAGTTGAGTGGTTCCAGACTTCAAGTGGCTCCATCACAAAGTGGGAGTTCTTGGTGTTAATCGCTGCTAGATGTTATCCTAGTAGAGACCTTAAAAACAAAAATAAAAAATAATTATATAAAAAAAAGAGTTGAGACCTGTGTTTTCATATTATTTCTGTAACTTGTCCATGAGATAATATTCCATTTCTGTGGAGCTACATTCCTCATTACCAGTACAGATAAAGAGGTGTTTGACCACAACAGATGAGAGCTGATGCAGCGGTGGAGCAGTGCTGATTAACCCCTTCCTGAGGACGTGGAAGATGAAAATGACCAACCTGCTTTGAGGGGCAGTGTTTTGGTAGGCCTTGATTTGGTAAAACCAAATCTAGCATTGAAATCTAGGTCCATCTGCCTGCTCCCTCTCCAGGCAGTAAGAGGACTCTCAGTGGCATCTCTGTCCAAATCACTACAGAGTTAAGGGAAGAGGCTTGATGGTTTCAGGAGCGGTGGAAGCTGGAACTACAGTTTGCAATCTTCATTTCCTTATTTCAAGCCTCAAATATTTGCATCAAATCTTTTGTTCACTTTTCTCATTGCAATTATGAAAGTTAGAATAACCAGTGCTCTTTTTCCTATTGTAAAAGTTGTCTTGCTCTGAGTGTTTTTTCTAGTGACTGTGCTTTTACTGAGGAAACAATCCATATTTGACTTCTGTACTAGTGACCTCAGTTATGCAGATCATAAAGCGTGTCATCATCTCTTCACTTTCTCATTTTATGTGAGGTCCTTATTGCAGAGTTAATTGGAACAATAGGTTTTTAATGAGTCGAGCATTAGGATATCTTTCAGGCTTGGCACAGGTATATACCTATTTTTATTTTTCAAGGGAATGTTCAAATCACTCAGTTATGGATAGTAAAGATCAAACTGACCTATTTTTTTGTTCAGAAATCTTAGTCTTGTCCTGCCCTAATTTTAGGACCTAGGGAGGAGGCAGTGGCTTTTCCCACAGAGCAACAAAATAGCGAAATAACCTTATTTCTGAGGCTTCACCAACTGTGAGAGGAGGCTGCTTGTGTCAGTGGATTTTGAGCAGTACAGGCATGTTCACAGGGCAAGAAGTAGCCAAAACAGTGAGGAAGATAATGATTACAGCTGGACTTGGGTGTCTTAAATATGGTTCCGGTGTGGATTGGCATCCTGAGCCTTCCTTGTTCAGTTTTCCTATGTGAAGAGCTGATGTTTGTGTGATTCTCATGTAAAGGCATATCTATATGATTGATGTGACAACTGAGGTTACACCAATAAGCACGGGATGAAATCACGGTGTAGGAAGTGTGCTTTGAGAGACTGGGGGAGTCCAAAAGAGTCAAAGGTATTGGAAAAAAATGACTGAGGGATGAAAAAAGGGGGAGAGCTTGGGGAAAAAAAAATGGAAGAGAGGTTAGGTAGCAAAGCAGCCAGACCATCGGGGCAAGGCAGGGAAGCTGGGAAGGAAGAGCAGCCCCGTCTGGAGCAGGAGGTATAGGCGCATCACCAAAACAGCAGTGCTAACAGAGGATGGAGCAAGCAGGCAGAGAAAGGCAGTGGGTAAGTAACCTCTTGGCAGTAGCTAGAACAAGAGGAGGGGATGGCAGCCTTGGCAAGGGCTGTAGAGCAGGACAAAATTAATCATACAATCATTCCGTTTGAAATAGGGTTGTTTTGGCATGCGTTTTCTGAGAAAGTGAAGCAACAATTTTGTTTGAATTGTGCCCAACCTAAAATAAGTTTGGGCCAAGCTCTTGTTTTCTTCCTTTGGAAAAAGCATCAAACTGTGAGTGCAACAAAAGGATGGTGGAAGTATTGTTTTTCCCAGCTGCAGATGCCTGCATATGTCCTACTTTAAAGATATTAATTTGTTCTTAATGTGCTTTTAAGTCCTGGGGTCAGGTCCACTGAAAACTCTGAAAAAAATCTGCCTGCGGGCTTTTTGGTTCTGAGCCTGAACCACTGTCTTACTTATGCCTGATTGAAAGTTCAAGTTCAGGGTATTTTATTAAATGTGCTTGGCAGCAGGCTGTGGCAAAGGAATAGATGATAACTTTGAAGGTGTTAGTAAGTCTGTGTGTTTTGGTGAATCAGAGATGATGCACTGGCATAAAGGTTTAAATTATTTATAGTTGTACACAGATGCAAATTACCAGAACAATTTAGAAGTTAGCAGATGTATGTAAATAGTTGTGTTTAATTTGAACTCAAAAAAGAAACTAAAATATCCCCTGAAAATATGAGCAAGCTTTTAAAGTTTTAATTTGGAAGAGGAAAAAAAGCAAATTAGGTAAAGATGGTTTGATTATCTGTGTTCTTAAAAAAAAAAACAAAACACATCAACAACAAAACCCACCATCCTGAAATGACAGATTTTTTGTAGATGTAAATTAAATGTTCAGAAGTGGAATGGTGAAAGAATTCTATTATTGGGGGTTAACCAGGTTAGTCACAGTTGATGATGCTGTGAGCACACCTCCTGTAAGGGAGTGTTATCGGAAGATTTTCAATCTTTGCCTGAAGAGGCTCTGAGCTTTGCCAAATGTTATTTAGCATGAAACCATTCCTATTAGCTTTAAACCGAAGGGGCTCAGAAGTCAAAGATATATAGGGAATTTAAGCCATGCTAATCCAGTATTTCCCAAAACGAGTCTAATGCAAGTTTCATTGCTCTGCTTGTATCAAAATTAGCTTGACTTGTATTTAAGAAGCTCTAGTGCCCTCTGACCTTAAAATTTGGCAGTGGTAGATCTTTGTCAAGGGTTTATTTGTGGAAGACCATCCCCAAATAAATGAAGTGAATAAGCCTTTGAAAAATGTGTAGTTTGCGTATGCTTGCTGGTAACTTGCTGCAGTTAAGCTGTTGCACTCCATCTGTCCCCAGTGTTTTCCAGCCAGGGACTAAAATTGGGTTTTCCCTGCTCAGCACGACGGAGCCATGGCAGACCTGAGAGTGGCAGTTAGTCCAGGTCTTCTCCATCCTCTGCACTCAGAGACTTCACAGGCTCAGGAGGTACCGGGAAGGAATCTGGTTCAAAAGGAGATGAAACCCAAGGATGAGGGAAGCCTGGATCTGCCTGGGATACATGGAGACAACCAAAGGGACCAAGTCAGGAGAGGATGGGCTTGGGATTGTTGAAGAGAGGGACAAAAAGGACTTGAAGTGGAATGGGGCTGCCTAGCTGAGAAGGTTTTGCTTAATAGAAAGACACAGGCAAGAGGATGGTGTAGAAAGTTATTTTAGAGGGGAACACTCAGAGATGTCTGTGTCCAAAAACGCACGTTCCTGGCTGAGTCTGGGATGGACCCCAAGTTTCCTCAGCTTCTCCAGGCCTGCAGGTTTGCGTGGAGCTGACTGGCAAAACGTGGCTGTTACACAGAAGACAGCAGCATGCTGCTGCTTGTGTTTTCACCTCCATTGGCTCACAAACAAGAGGCCAGCAGGGTGGTCCAGGGGCTTTCATAGAATCACAGAATAGCTGAGGTTAGCAGGAGCTCTCGGTCCATCTGGTCCAACCCCTGCCCAAGCAGGGACACCCAGAGCAGGTTGCCCAGGCCCAGTCCAGGTGGCTTTTGAAGATCTCCAAGGAGGGAGGCCCCACAGCCTCTCTGGGCCACCTCTGCCAGTGCGTTGTTACCCACACAGCACAGAAGTGCTTCCTGATGCTCAGAGGGAAACCTCCTGTGCTCCAGTTTGTGCCCATGGCCTCTTGTTCTGTCACCGGGCACCACTGAGAGGTGGTGCTCCTGCTGAGGATCCATGCAGGCATGTCTTAAGGTGGAAAGTAGGACTTTTATTTTAGCTACAATCCCCCACTTCATTTGCTGATGTAATTTGACTTCTCCTTAGTGATTGAGTTAAAATAGCTTCTCTGTTTTCCTGTCTTAGTGATTGCATGTGTGTAATTACACCCGTACAGGGAGCAACTTTGAAAACTTATTTTAGCTTTTAAACCCGTCTGAGTGGCCCCCGTTGCCATGAAGACATTCCTTCTCCTCCATCTTTCATTAGCAAATGAGTAATATGACTCTTCTGTGCGAATACAGAATTATCTGATTGGAAGTCTTACAAGATACCACGTCTCTACCGGAAGTTTTAGTATGACTCCCATATAACTTTACTAGCCTTGAAATTGCCTATCCATAAACATGAGATTTAGTGTAGGAGGCTTCTGGATTTTTTCTCAGAGGAGAATTGCCTAGATTTATAAAGCCAGAAAATATCTCCTTGCATTATGGTACTTGCAAAAGCAAAATGTGTTCCGTGGGAGCTACCAGTTTCCTCGTCACGGGCAAAATGTACGGGGGGCGAGGAGGGAAGGAAGGGGGATGCTTCAAATGGAAATAGTAGATGTACTCTGGGGGGAAAGGGGGAACAAATCTGTTCCTCTTTGTATTAAATACAGGTTCTCTCTCAAGCGTGATAAATCCTCCTCTAATGCTGTATTAAGATTACTTAAAATTCTTGAGTAAATAAAAAAAAAAAACCTCTGTAAAAATCAGCTTTCAAAACCATATGTTCTAATGCATGTGCAGTTATGGGTGAAATTTGATCAGAGTTTAACTTGAGATTAATTCATAGAGATTAACTGGTGTATGTCCCAGGAAGCACATGGAGAACTTGGTGCTGCACAAATGTTTTATCAACTCGCAGCAAATGTTTACCCCACTTTCTGAAATCACTTTACAGAGCTCATGGCAGAAATCCGGTCTATTAACTTTTGTTCCTCTCCTTCTTCTCTCTTTTTTCTTCACAGAAGGAGGTAGAGGAGAGCTCCAGGTTGTACATGTTGTCCCTTCTAACCAGCATCTCTTTCTGAAACTGCTGTGTGTGCATGCCTTGTCTTCATGTAACCAATTGCTCCAGCTGCGGCACTGAGATTCAGTTTAGCATGTTATGGTTGTCAGAGGAAATGTTAACACTGTATGAGTTAAGAGTCTGTTCAGTGCGTAGTACCTCGTACAAAGAGAAAACATGAATGCTTTGGGTGGTCTCCGCTCTTCAATGCTCTGTGGCGTGCACATAGTGTGCAGAGGCACCATGTGCAGAGTACAAATGGTTTGTTTTGTCTTTTCCAGTCTTCCTCTTTATGAATCTTGCCTAAACCAAGCATTTCCTCGTTTTGCATTATTCCTAAGTTGCGTTATTTCATTCCATCACTAATTGTTCTGTATGCTTACAGTAATCAAAGTCAAAAGTACCATTATGTGCTGTAATACTGAGATTAAGTGAGACTATGGGTGCTGGGAGGTGTCTGCTGCAGCTGCCATGCCATTCTAGCTCCGGGCTGCACTTTGCTTTGAGCAGGGCAGTGCTGGAAGGTAGGTATTAGCTGTATTATCAGCTAATATCAGATAATTAGCTAACTAGCTAATAGATACTTAGCTAACTAGCTAATTATCAGCTGTAGGTATTAATTGCCTCTCCAGTATTGGACCTGTTGCCTCACTGCTTGTGGTGCTCAGTTGTGTGGGCAGCCTGAGGGCAACATATAACTCTTTCCTTCTAAGAGGATCCACATAATTTTTTTGTTGGCTGCTGTGTAACATCTTAATTTGTGTTTGTGACTGTGTCTCATGTAGAGAAAGTTCTGGCTGTTAAATTCTGAGTTTACTTTTTTTATTTTCTTGAACTTATGCTGCATGGATTAGGTGCCCGCTGCGCGTCTGTCTCTCCCTTAGCTGTATGGATCCGACTAAATTACCTTCCTGGAGCAGACTGAACACTGTGTGGCTTTTTGGCTTCCATGTAGATCCTATCCATTGAGTTTGATGATTTCTCATTTCTAAGCTTTATTGGTCTGTGTATCAAGAGGTTTGTATCATTCTTACTGGCAAATGTCCATCCATTAGCACTTTATTGGAAGTGCAGACATATCTGGGACTGGTGACAAATTCTGTCCTCTTCTGGCTTTGGTGCAGAAACACTGCAGTCCCCTGAGGCAACTCATCTGTCAGGTGGAAAACTAGTACTGGAAGATTCATCAGGTGGAAGGAGCTTCCTGTGTAGCTTTTCAGTTGTTTTTTAAATTGATGCTGTTGCTGAACGCACTGTTGTTGAAATAATCCTTCTGCTTGTTGCAGCTTTGGATCCATGTAAAATGCATCAAGCTTGAATCAATGAAGATACTGAACCACAAGACCAACTAGTTTAATTGGGATGATTTAGCTTAGTCTGATTCTGCTAATACCCTCGAAGAAAGGATCTAATTAGGCGTGACTAGAAGTTTAATTTAGGTGGTGAAACAGTTGCTTTTGCCTGATTCAGATTCATCTATAGCTAATTTAGGTATCAGAGGTTTAATAACCAAGCATGGTATTTGAAAACAAGTTACAGTGATTTTCAAAACAAATAAAAAGTCACTGATTTGTTTTCCTTATCTGTTGAAATAATGCAGCTTTCCATGCTTTCCATCTCTTTTTCTGGAAGAGGACAACATGCTAGACACAATACTTAAATGTGATGGAAAGTTAGGTGTTTAGACTTTTATGCGGTCCTGAAGTTGGCTAACAGATCTGGGGATGTTCTTCCAAAAGAAAGACTTGGTGATTATTTTTTGGCTGCGCCTCTGTTTTATGGACTTTCTTTTCTACATAAATATTTGTTTATTCTCTCAATTGAAACATCTTCCTGTGTATGAGATAAATTGCAAAATTTGCAAATTGGAGCTTTAAATAACTTCTCAAATTACTTGTAATCTTGGCTGCTGCTTTTCCTGAATAAGCAAAACTCCTACTAGATGCCTTCTTAGGCTTCAGTAAACATTGTCTTCCCTATGACTGAATACTGTGCCTTAGATGCTCTTTTTAATCCATTTCAATTTATGCTGCTGTCACTGACATGATTTGGCTAAGCAGCTCTTGGTTGGTAAGGAACTGTAATTACTTGGAGACAACTTTTCAGCATCCTTTCCTGCGAGTTAACGTGCTGCATTACTAGGGGTGACAGGCACTTCCCTGGCCGAAGACATTTGTTGAAAGTGGGTGTCAAACTGTCATCCATCAACATCAGAAATACAAAAACTGAATAGAGAGGTGATGGTCAGTTTTGTTTATGTTTGCTGCTCCATCTCTTTAGTGCTTACTGGAGATCAGGGGAAAAAAAAATCCTGATTCAGACTGGTCTGGCTGCTTACAAAGAGAGATCCAGTGACACAACAGTTCAGAGAAGTGAAGTAGAAGCCAGACATAAAATTACTTTCTCTGTAGCATGTGCATGTCTAGGTGTTAAATGTGTCAACATTGCCATTCCATTTGTTTTGGGAAGAACAGTGTTAAAAAAGCAAATCAACAAACTCATAGATGTTCCAGATCTTCTTTGCATCCAAATGTTCTTTGCATCTTTCCCAACATTTTCTCTGCTTGCCCAGGCTCAAAGTGAGCCTGGCTGTTGTCTTGGGCTAGACTTGGGCAGATCTGTGGCTGGTGACAAGACCCAGAGCAGCTCCTGGAGCCCTCCTGTGTCCTGCAGCAACTGCTGTCTTCAGATGTGGGAAACTCCCCAGCTACAGCAATTCCACCTAAAACATTGCCATTGCCATTTGCCTTCAAGCAAAGAGGAATGTCTACAGTGTTCCTGCATATAACAGGGATGTAAACTATGGATTGATTTGTTTAACTGGCACTCCTGGAAGTGCCCTGTTAATCTCTGGCAACACTTGTAGGTAACATGGCCTCTGGTTCTTTAACTGTATGCATCAGTGCCACAAGGGACTACAGAGGGCTTCTTGGTGCCCGGTAGCCCTTTGGCAATGTGTCATATCGTCATTATCTCCTATACAAACTGCCCGTCTTCCTTCTTCGAAACTGGTTAGATTTGGTGTCTGTGTTTCCTTTTGAAAGGTTACTGCATGACTGTCATGGTTAGACACCTAATTTTCATCCCCCATTTTTATTTAGCCTAATTTCTTCTATGCTGTATGTTCTCTCCTCCACTGAATAAACACAGAAAAAGGTTGATTTTGTAAGTGGTTTGTCTCATTCTCTTCTTACAGTATTGTCTTTGTATCCTCACACTGGTTTTGCCATTTTTGTGTAAATTCTTTTTACTTTGACGTAGAATAAGATTGTACATGCCTTTATGAAGGAGTCTTGCCAGCACTGTACAGTGTTACTTATGCTTTTATTTCTATGAAGATGCTTCAGCGGATATCCTCTATAGATGATATTCTCTCCTTACATGACTGTATCATAGTGGCTCATGGCCACAGTGCGATGACTAGAACTCATCTGCTTTCACCTGCTGTTCTTCCACCGAGGAACCCCTTGTGTGCAGCAGAACTCACGTCAGGTTTTGGTGTTCTGACCTTTCTATTTCTACTATATTTAATCTGTTGTTGCAATCTTCAGTGTCATCAATTTTTTCCATCAAGGTCTGAGTTCTGTTCTGTATTGATGATTCTCCCATATTTGTCATCAGCAGATTTTATCAGCAGGTCCTTACTCCCACTAGCTTCCTTATTGCGTTGTCCATGGCTCAGCTAGTAATTTGTTTACCTGCCATAAAGCTCCCCTACTCCTTCTTAGCTTATCCAGCCTGATTAATGTCACATGGCGTTTCATCAAAGCTTTTTTTGTTGAAATGAAAATTCAGTTGATAAGTCTTCTTATGCTCTAAAGAAAAACGGTTGCTTTGTCAAACCCAAATTGATGCGTTCAAAAACTCGTGTTCCATATATGGTAATTTTTTTTCTATTTTCCTTATTTCCTATTTTCCTTACCTCCATGTTAATTCTTTTCTTTGTGTTTGCTATGAAGTATTTCAAGCTGTTGAAGCCAATAATGGGCCTGTGCCAGGCTGGATCACATTTCCTTCCTCCTCTCCCAGTGCCTTAGCTCTGGGTACTGCATTGGCTCTTCCCCAGTCTTAAGGCATCAGCCCTTGTTTGATGGATGTCAGACACTGGTTCCCTCAGCGTTTCCCCAGGGAGAAGGCTGCCTGGAGCAAATTAACCTCTTTTACTTTTGTTCGTCTGGTCATAACTCCTGTTTCCACACAGCCATCACCTGCTTTGGCCCCACATCAATATTGTCACTTACGGAAAGCTCTTTCTGTTGTTTTTTTTGCTGTTTTACCTTGATGATTTTTAATCTCGTCACTACAGAAGTTCTTCCTCTTCTCTTGTTTTCTCTTTATTTACATGTCTGAAATGCCTGGCAAAAGTAATGAAGATAAATGAGCAGAAGTGCAGTTTATCTGGACTCCCAGCATTTTAACTTTGCATTTGTCAAAATCTGAGTGATGGAAGTTCATTTCCCAATCGCACCTTCCCCACATCAGTGTTCTCTACCATTCTCTGTTGACTCTCAGTTGCCTTAGGAGATGGTTATTGCTCAAATAACAGAGCTCAATCTTTTTTCCTCGAAAATAGTTCTTGATAACCTAGTGAGCTCAGAGCTGCAGTATTGCCCTTGCTATTTGTGATCTGTCGAGCTCAGGCCAGTGTAAAGCGTTGCTCCATTTGATGATCACTTTCTTGTTGCAGCTCTTCCAAGTGTTCAAAGGCAAAGTTAGGGATGTCCTTCCTTCTGTGCTCTGAAGGATCTGGTTGCATTTGCTTCACAAAATCTGCTCTGTTGACCTGCAGTTGAGCCAAGTCCCTGTGGAGGAAATTCAGGTTTCAGGCTGAGGGGTTTGGGGAGTGCAGCTTGGAATGAAGGTGTGTGTACATCGATCATCTAGGTAAAAGAGCTTGGAACCTGGCGTGCAGCTCTGGGTACACAGCAAACGTGCACAAGTGCTGGACCGTGGGTCCAGGCTGCAGCTACCTGGTCTGCAGGCCTTTGAGGTCCCATAGAAAACCTGGGGAGCACATTCAGTTATGGATAGGTCATGTTTCTCACACCTATTTAAAATAAATAAAAATAATGTAGTTTTCAGATCTGTCTGGCTATGGAGTTCTAGAAATAATGAATAGGAAGTTTGGGCTTTTGATTTTGAGACCTCAAACAGAAACTTGTTCTTGTTTTTTTCTGCTTTTCTTGGGAGACCTTGTCTGACACATGTGAACAACCTGAGGTTGCACAGCTCATCCAAAGCACAGGACCAAAAAAATGAACCTTTTGGGGCTGTCTGCTCTTATCTTGCATATAAATTGAGCTTAATTCCTGATATTCCTTTACATTGTGATGATTCTCGGGTTGTATGTCCCATGGCTGGAACTACTTAGTTTTCCACTGTGTGCAAGTTACAGCCTCTTGGCAGATGTGATTATCTGAGGTTGGAATATTAGATATTAGCCATGTGTCTTCCTTAATCATATTTTACTGCTGGAAACCAGCTTTTCTGTCAAGGTGTGCAGGAGAATATATGAGCTGTAAACTGGAACAAAGATGCTTCCAGCTACAGATAGACCATTTTCCCCTTATGCAGTAAACTCTCTTTCCTCCGGTTGTAAATGTTGGAACACTTCTCATCTCTAATTGATCTACTGAAGATTTTCAAAGAAACAAAATCTCTCCATAAATACACTCCTATGAGAACATCAGAACATGGTTTGAATTCATGAAAACGAATCCTCATATTGCTGCCTGTGGTGGCTTCCATCCTTCTTGCAAGTGATGGCCCTTACCTCTTGGAAGTTAAATAGTTGCATTTGAATGGATGGAGCTGCACTGGGACTGTCCAGCTTTTGGAGGGCTGGAGGGTCTTTACATTTGAGAGTGAACAAAGTTCATAAGTGCTTGTACAAAGTATCATGCTGATCAATCATTTGTGCATTTCACACAGGTGCTTTTAATTTATAGTGTCCTCGTTGTGACCATGTTCATGTCAGTGGTGACCTGTAGTAACAGGAGTGCTACCATACCTCATGCTTTTGTTGGGCTGAAAAAAAACAAAAAACAAAAAACAAGAAGGAAGAGGTCATAGAGTGATCTTTAAGACTTCCTTTTGAAAGAGGAGGTGCACTGAACAGGCTCTTCTGGTCCCGGTTCTAGGTGTTCAGTGACATCACATAGCCTGTGTGTCCATAAGACCTGTCCTCATATGCTGGCCTTTGGAGGTGCTTGAGTGACTGTCTGTATGCATTTGCCTGCATGCAGTGTGGTCTGTTATCCTTTACTCAGCATATAAGCTAAATATTTTTTTCTGGTGTTTTCAGAAGCTAATTTCATATTCTTCTTTTGCCTTCCCCCATTTAAGGGTCAAGATGAGGCTGATCCATCAAAACCACCCTGGCTCAAAGGAGGGTAAGTACTATCCTGAGACCTCATTTTGCTGTGTTTATAGTTAGAATATAGTTTGAGGTCTCCAGTTCAACTTAAGTAGAAGTGGCACTACTGATGCTCTTAATGTCTGGTTTCGGGAATAATCAGGTAGCCATGCCTCGCTTAGAGCCAGGCTGCTGCTACATTTTATGGTCTCCTTTTAAACAGCTAGAGGTGGGCTGTGCAGCTCTTCTGGAGATCTGTGGTTAAGGACAAGGGTTTAGTTGCAATGTATAATCTCTAATATAATACCTCTTAGAAATAAAGGTGGCTTTGGGGAAGCCTTCTGTCTTTGTAATGATGCCTGTGGTTAATGTAGAAGGCAAACCTGGAGTAGCTCTGGAAATCATTGCAGTTTTTCACTCAAACAGTGGTCATCATACCTCTTTTATGCAGGTGAGAATGACAGACTGTTCTTTCCGTAACACACTAGTTTCAGCAAATGAAGCAGACAAGTTCTGATTGTGTGTAATTTCAGCATGCTACTCAGCATAATAGGTGCCAGCATGGTAGCTTCCCTAGAATCCTCTATGGAAAAAAAGAAACGACGCATTTTCCAAGCTGCTAGGTTATGTGCCTCATTCGTGATTAGAGCGATACGGTTTGGTAGTGGTGCACTCATTAGGAGCTGATGTAGCAGCAGATTTGTCCTGGTATCTCAGCAAGAGGTTGGCTTGCTGCACGTACAAGTTAATTCTCATAGTACTGAAGTAAGCTTTCCTAATAAAATGCAAAGTTAAATCAGAGGCTTCATTATACGATTTTCTGCTTTGGGAGTCATTGTTCTGTAATGCTGGTATTCCCACAAAGCTTCCTCCACACCTGCAGATGCCTGGAGCTGCCTAGCAACCCCGTGCTTTCTTAAGGAGTCTAAGACTTTTCTGGAAAAGTGGCAATTAGCAGGAGCAGAAGACAGTGATTTATTCGAACTATAAACAGCACCTTCTCCTGCTTTAACAAGGAGTCGATGCACTGAGTTTACTGGTGCAGACTCACGAAATGATTTCCTAGCCTGAAAGATGAATACAACTGCAGTCCTGAAATAGTTAAAATTTATTTTGTCCATTCAAGGCCATGTTTGCTCTAGTCTGTAAGTTCTTCCTCTTATATGGGAGATAAAACAAATTAAGTAATGCAGTTTTGATGAAAGTTTGACTTATTTACTATATCCCTGGATGCAAGAGATTTCCAGAAAAAGTGGTGGTGGATTGTGAACCTTTAATTCCACTATTAGCCACATTGTGGCTTAATTAGCCACAACATATATTAAAGCACTTAGGTTTGGAGTTCTTTCATGTGAAGATTAGAGAAGTGGTGTCCTTTGAGGGCACTAATCATCTTCTGTCATCACAAACGATCTTTGCTTCCTTAAATTTTCAAGATTTAATGTAAGATTCTTTGTGATAAATGTCATATTAAAACACGAATTGAATAGCTTCAAGCTATTTGCACTTTTAGCATAATGCCATAGTATCTTCCTGTCCGTAACCACAGGTTTTGGAAAGCTAGCATAGAAAAAAAAAAAACAACAATTGTTATTACGGATCAGTTTCTGGGTGTAATATCTCATATCTGTGTATTTTATTTATTAGTGCAAATCATATTCTCACACAGAGATGCTATTCACTTCCCAATATAGCACTCCATAATAATGCTATAAATATTGCAGGCATTGCAGAGGAGAGTTACCCTATTGTATATGAAGTCATGGTGTACATAATTTGAAGCAGCGTTAGTACTTCTGTCTGTACAAACTCCATGTAAAGCAAAGTAGAGATTGTGCTAGAATAGAGATTGAGGTAGCTGAAAGCACAGGCTAAATAATTTTGAAAATTAAGAATCACTTTTATTATTAATAAGCTAATAGCAGGTTATCTGAGTATATAGCTATGTAAGTATTAAGACACCTCTCTTAGAGGAAAATGCAAGCACCTTTCAAATATTGCTATTCTCTGTCAGTCTGGCTTAGAAGCAGTTCTCTTATTTTACAGGTGCAAAAACCTTAGTCTAACATAAATATTTTGCAAGAAACCAGGCTGTAACTAGACATGTTTCTCAAGTACAATATCTTGTTTAGGCTTGGCTTGAATTATAAAACGTACAATTCTAGTATGTTGTGTTGTTTTTTTTTTCCCTTGGAAACATCAGTGTCACAGTTTCCTTTCAGATGAATTAGAGAAAAAAAAAAAAAAAACACTTTGAAAATTCTGTAGAAAAGAAGTGTTATTTCCCAGCTGTGCTGTTAACTTTAACAGGGGCATTGACTCTAGATTTTTACTTGTGACTATTTTATTGAATCTTTTCTTCTTATAGATGCTCCCTTTATATTTTGCATATGCTTTCATAATGATTTGACCCAAATTTTTGACCCAAAACTTAGCAATAAATTAAACTCTATTGTGATTTAAATAATACTGGAATTCTTGACATCATCTAAATAGTATTCTGTGAAACCTATTTTACCCCAAAATAGTATTGCTAATATCAGGCAGCATTTTGTAGCTTTAGGACAGCAGAAAAAAATCCTGTTTGATCCCAGCAAGACTGTGCTGAGTTCTTATGCTTATATTTATTATTTGCTGATTTGGGCCAGATCTTTCTGTTACAAGCAAGAAGGGATTATTGCAGTGTAACTCAGGCAAAAATATTTTCTGGAGCTGTGTTGGAAATGAGGATAGCCTTTAGTAGAAATACCACGTAGACTTGCTGTAAGGATTTCCTGTACTAGAAAACACTTACTCTTTGCCAGAGACTCCAGCAGTTTAAACTAACTGAACTGCTGTAAAGTAAACCTGCATCTTTTTCATGCCTGAGTTGGTCTCCTGTTCCCAGCTGCAGGATCTAGTGCTCACTTTTTGCTGGCAGAGCAGTGTAGCAGACTGTGAATGGGGTTTGTTCATTATGTAGGAGCACAAAGAACTGTGCACAGCTCTGTAATGCAAATATGCCTAATGCTGCATGTGGAGGCAAGGGTAGTTCATGTGGTCACACTTGGCTGCTCACCTTCCCACCAGACTTGTTCAGCCAGCAGCATCTGTCAATTCAGGCACGGATTGGATGTGTCACCCTCCTATGCCCAGTCAAAAAAGTCAATTTTACCATTGCAGCACTATGGCATGTTTATATATATAATAGACACCTGCCCTTTTTTGACACAGCCTTGTGCTAGGTTGTGCAGTGACATCTTTCTCCATCCTAGCGTGGTCTGCTGTAGTGCAGGTGGTTGGTCATGATTTGTTTTTTTCCTAGAGTTACTCATTTTTTTTTTGACTTTTGGCTATATTAAGTGTAAATTTGAGTAGGCCCTGCTTGCCAAGGAAAGCAGGCTGCCTGTAGTCGCTTACCAGCCTACCAATTTCCATGGCATGTGTGAATTTGGTTCTCTAGATCATTTAAAAGTGTAGCTCCATGTGCATCTTTTATATGTAGAATATTAGTAAGAGTGGTTTGTCCCATGCTACCTATTCTAGTAGCTGTAGTGTCTTAAATCATTTTGTCTGTCCATATATATATATACATATTATATATATGTGTATATATATATTATATATATGCATTATACATATATATATATATATATATATGTATATGTATACCAAATCAGCAAAATATACAGGTTACCAGTGCCTACCCTCTTACCTTTACGGAAACTGCTGCAGATCTCTGGTTCTACTCTTAGGTGAGGATTTTTGCCAAATCCATGCCACAAGGAAGCTGTGGGGATAAGCCCACCTTCACTTGCCAGTGGCAGTGACTGGATGCTCTGCAGGCATGTGCACAGTCTGCTCTGAGGTAGCTCAGATGCTCAGCCTTGAGATGGGGAAAATGCCTTTTTTTTAAAGTGGTTAAACAAGTTCGGTTTATCATTAAGTTGCGTTTGCAGTGTACTGATTCTTCATGTTCTTACTGAATGTGATAACAGCAAAGAGAATGGTGTTCTAAGGAGGCTTTCTGTTCCTGTTTACTTTCTGTCATTGCTGGTGAGATTTTTTAATCCTTTTTCCTCTTGATTTTCCAGGCCAGCAGGTGGTCTCTATGGTATTGATAGCATGCCTGATCTCCGCAAAAAAAAGCCAATTCCACTTGTCAGTGATCTGGTAAGAGATTTTTCTTCTGCTACACAGTCACTGGTGCAAGTGGCTTTATTTTTTGACATATGGTAATGTTCATTGTCACTTCAAAGAGTTGTAAGTTTCCTACTTAGTTAAATTAAGTCTTACAAAAAAGGTTTAAGGAGCTGTGCTTGGAAAAATCACTGAGAACAAGGTATGGTTTCATACAGTGTTGCATTCATTTGGCAGAATTAAGATATTCTTCATGTTCATCTTCCTTCTTTTTCTACACAGAATATTTGATTATTTTGGGGCCTGCATTATTTTTAAATATTTTCCTAAAAATCACATACTTTGTGGAAAGTTATGATGTCCATGTGAGACTTGGCAACTTTACAGAAGGTTGGAATTTGAGAGGATAGATAAACGAACATATGTGCTTGGATTTTTTTAAAGTAATTTGAAATATTGCCAGTGGGCTCCTGTGCTGGGGAAGCAAAAGAACCAAGAAAGTAACGAAGACAAGTTTCTTATGGTTGTGTGATATGGTGAAATAAGTCTTCTCTGGGACAAATGGTTTTCTGTTGTCTGTGTGATCAGTACACGGAGCACACTCATAGTTGGGAGAGATGCTGTAACATCTGAAAGACCAAAGTTTCTGTATCCTGCAATTCCTGTGAAAAGATGCATACAATTCTCTCTGCCAGCTTATGCATGGGAGGCCTAATGTGTCTTATCTGCTTGTGTCTTCTAAACCTGTGCAATGATGGCATTAACTTGTGTTGCTTCCTTTGTATGCTTTCATTCTCTCTCTCCACAGGCCATGGTAAGTGGTGCTAAAGACAATCTAACAAGCCTTTACCAAAACCAAAAATTGTTATACCTTATTTTCCCTCTGCTCTTATGCTTTTTATTTTGAACCTGCAGTATTGCAGTGCATGCATATTCAACACTCTGTCCTGGTACATCACTGATGGAATGAACGTTTTGGTCTGTCTTCAAATAGCATAAATCAGCATAACTGAGTCTCTGATGGGATTTGATGATTTCAAAATAGATATTGCTGGCTTTAATTTCTTTCTCAGCCTTCATCTTTGTATAGCAGTGTTAGGTGATGCAAAGGCAGGTCCTGTGCTGCTCAATGGTGCAGAACGGCGTGGGTGTGATGTGAAAGGGTCAGTTTTCAGGGAAATATGCTGTTCATTGCATTCAGTGATGGCCAATGAATGTGACTTACCAGCACATTCAAACCTGCTCCCAACCCACCCTTTGTCCTGTTTGTATCCTTTCACTGTCGCATTTGGGAGTGTTGTGTATGTTTTTAAACTGACAAAATAATCTCCTTTTGTTTATGAATAAAGTTAAATATAGAAGATTGAGTCCCACGTAATTATCTTAGGCAATACCAGTGTTACCATTGCTACCAGAACACAGAAGTGAACCCAGTTATCATTATTACCAGAGAAACAAATAAAAATTTGAGACTGCCTGTGGGCAGATGAAAACTAGTTGGAGACCTCCCAGAGTATGCATTCGACTCTTTTGAGATGTGAGCTATCATTTAAGAAAGTAACTTCAGTGTAGTAGGCTTGGTATCTGGCATGACAGAGTGCCTTTGCTCACATCTTTGGGGATGTAGTACCAGTGCATTTCTGAACGTTGGTAGTGAATAACAAATTTTCTTCCTTTTAGTCACTGGTTCAGTCCCGGAAAGCTGGAATTACCTCAGCAATGGCCACTAGAACATCTCTCAAAGATGAAGAGCTGGTAAGTGGGAGGGTTGCTTGGCTCATGTTAACTTTCAGTAAGCAAATTAGGGGAGTTTGGCTCTCTGGGATGCAGAGCCAGCTTCACAGATGTCTAGAAATAAAGATGCAAAGCTGCTTGTATCATTTGTTTACAGAAACTAAACATGTAAAAAGTAACATTTTATATGTTAGATATGAACCTAAAAAATACAAACTTACTTCCTTCTGTGTTATCTACTATGGGAGACAGTGTGCAAAACTTGCTTTATGTAAAGTATTCCTCATCCACAAACTTTAATTTCTTCCATCTCTTCCACTTTCTTTTAAATGTCTGGAAAAACATTTTTGAAAGTATGTTCTCTACTGTCACTAGTAGAATTTGGATAAATTTGGCTGCTTCAAATGTGTAGATAAACTGCACTGTTCATGCCTTTTCCCTAAAAGCCATGTGTTAACTAGCAAAAACAGGTTCAGTCACCTTCCTGGATGTTGGTTTATGTGTGTTCTTGTATTTCAGAAATCTCATGTCTATAAGAAGACCTTGCAAGCCTTAATTTACCCTATCTCTTGTACAACCCCACACAACTTTGAGGTGTGGACAGCCACAACTCCTACCTACTGCTATGAATGTGAGGGGCTGTTATGGGGTATTGCACGGCAGGGAATGCGCTGCGCTGAATGTGGAGTCAAATGCCATGAGAAGTGCCAAGACTTGCTCAACGCTGACTGCTTACAGAGTGAGTAGCAGTTTTGCTGCTTTCTGTCCCAAGAGGTACAGCGGAGCGTGGCTGTTCAAGAAGTGTTACAAGAGCTTTCCTAAATATAAAGGTGATACCTGAGTGATTAGTGAAGATGTATTTGTTAAAATGACTGTTTTTTCAGAAAAGGTACCATTAGTCTAAACCTGCGCCCATCACTCTGTGGATGCAGCTCCAGTGATGCAGGAGAACTTCTTTGCAATGTTGTACTTTGTGTGCTTTAAAGGAAGGCTTAGTTATTGACTCTTTCACATATATATATTTTTTTGTTTTATCCTGTGTAATGTGTTTAATCTCTCTCTGTGTCAGCTCAGGTGGTGTGTTTGCTAGCATTTCCTGCACAGAAGAGAGGCAGGAGGTCTGGTGAATAGGCTACTAAGCTGGATATTCTGACTTTTGTTCTGTCCATCGCGCCCTGGTATCCTAGTCAAGTTTTATTTAAATGTTCAGTCTGTGTTACTGGATTTTAAGCAGTGGGTTCCTGCTTAACGGATACTGCCCATGGACTTAGCCAGGATTCTCTATGCCAAGTGTGGATTGTCAAGGCATGTTGCCATTTGAATAGGAGAGCCCTGTGGTCGAGTCGCTATAGAGACCTGAATCTGAATGAGTACGGATGATGGGTCAGATAGGAAGGTATTATTTAAGCGTATGGGCAGTATCTCATCTTACTACTAGTAGTTCTGTTTATTTTGTTTTTCTGCACGTTTATTTTGTTTTTCTGCAGCGTTCAAAACCTGAGCCCTCTCTTCAAAGAAAGCAAAGAGCTAATAATTTGCATAGTAAAAGAGACCTTGCACATACAATGGAGAAGTTTAAAAGGATTTGATTTTTCTCTTTTTTTTTTTTTCTAAAAAAGAGAGAAAAAGTATGATTTTAGGCATCTGGTTTAGTCAGATTATTTTTATTTGCTCCTAAAACAGTTTCTTGATTTGGTCTCAAATTTATATTCCTGCTTGAGAGCAAAATATCTTAGCCTAAATGGAATAGAAGTTTCCACTGTGTAAGTGTTAAATCTTGAGTAGGAAGGTGGGGCTGCTTCTGTTCACTCTTGATTTTTTTGGTGTTCCAGCTTGAAGTCAGAAAGAATCAGAAGTTTGCGATGTAAAAAACAGCTTATTGAAAATCCGTGTCAGCAACTATAGGAGTATAGGGAGTCAAATCCCGTACCTATCTCAGACTCTAGTTATTTGGAAAATCCAGAATGGATGATCCAGCAAGGGATACTAAAGAATCATAGGTCACTCGTTTTTCTTAAAGCTTATCGTGACACCTTACATAGACATTGTTGCTGCTTGTATTTTTGATGTGTGCAGAGTTTTAAATAAGTCATAGTTAGGACTGATGATCTATGATAAGTTTGTAGAGCTCACCAGAACCATATGCTAACTTGTGATTTTCAGTATTTGAGATGAAAAGCTGTTGATATGTGTATCCGGGCTTAATTCAGATGCACACCCAAGATGTTGCAGTGTCATGATGGAGTCATGATATCTCAGTATGGGAAAATGCTATTGACAGCAGAGGAAAATTAGTCTTGCATGAGCAGCAGTGATGAAACAGGCACAAAGCTGTATGGAGGAGAAGCAATGAAGTCAAAAACAATAGAAGGAAAACTAAGTTTAACTAATGACAAAGAGGAAAAAAGTATTCCTGCAGAGGGCAGCTGTGGCAATACATGTGCAAGAAGGAGGACTTCAGACTGGGATGGGTACTGGGCAGAGGTCAATTGTAATGGAGAAATTGTGTGAGATATGAGTTTGCTTGTTCATCTTTCAAAAGCGAGGCTTGGCAGTGTGGAACACGAGGACAGGAATGATGCTGTTTCAGGAACCTAAGAATAGCCAAACTGGGACTGTCCCGATATCATCTTTCTAAAGGGATGTGACGGAGCACAAGGCAGAGGTGTAAGACATGCAGTGAAGAGCTGCTGTGATGCTATGTTTAATAGCAGACAGTGATGGCTTTGTAAATTTGTCTAATCCTTCTTTGAACCTTTTTATACCTGGAGTATGGTGGGGAAGAGGGAGATGTACAGCAGTGAGGAAAATGGTCTGTTTAAGCTTACCATTTACAAAATTAAACATGGAATAAATTCGCTTCAAGAAAATTAAAGGTGGAAGCTACAAGACAACTTCAGTGATGAGAACAGGGAGTCTCTGGAACAGCCTCTGAAAAATAACGGTGGGGGCAGCTTATCTAATCTCTGGTTGGAGTTAAATAAGTTTGTGCAATGGGCTGTGGGATGTGATGATGGCAAAAGACTGCACTTCTGTGTAGAACAGAGGTAGCAACTGGAACCAACTCTGCTTTTCAGATACAGTGAAGTATCAGATAATATCTTGTTGTTTTATTCACTGGATTGCAGATGTTTGCTTTTCACATTTTCTTTCAAATTGTAAAGACAAGATACTCCAGCATGGAGAGTTAAAAAAACAAACAAAAAAAAACAGGGGAAGAAAATGAGAGTGTGCTGGGCTCAAAACAGGTGAAGAACACATAGAAAGGTAAAAGCAATAACAAACCAAACGAATGCAGCCCCACGAAACTTCACAGACTCACTTATTTGAAAACTGCCCAGCATCAGAACAGGGGAGTTGCAGAGACCATGAGCTGGAGCTATGAAGCTACCAATGTGAGAGTAATAGGTATCATTGTCTGGGGTGGAGACAGAAGGGAAATTGAAGACGTCAATTGTATAATTAAAAAGCAGAGAAGACAGAGGAAAGACGGTGCTGGGAAATTAAGATAATACTACAGCCAATATGTGGATGTGCTGCTGGGCTGGGAAAGCAAATGTTATTGATACTAGAAATCTAGTATAAGGCTTTTTCAGGAAACTGTGTTCTTTCTTTTGGCATGTTCATGCTAAAATTCTTCTAACTGGAACCCACAAGGCCAGAAGAAGATGGGAAAAAAATGAATTATTTTTTTTATATGCTTGACAGAGCATAGACTGTGCTTGAGGAATGAGAAATGGGTGCTTCTGGAGCCCAAGCAATAGTGTAGAGATCCAATAAGTCTGAATCTGAAGTTTCTCATATAGTGAACTTGAGGGGTTTCTTCCTAAAAGAAGTTTTACTATTGCTGGTGGGGATTTTTTTTTCTTTTTTTTTTTTTTCAATAAAAAAAATCCATGTTTTCAAAATGTATCATCACCTGAGCATCTAATAAAGGCTTCCAGGAAACGTTGCATTGGAAGAGTAAAATGAGTTTTCAGGCTGGTAACAAGTACAGTTCTATTGATTGGGTCTTAATGCCTCAGGATGTATCTTCATTCAAGTCTGTGCAAGTCTTCCTGAAAATGTTGCATTGGAGTAAATTGAATTTTCAGGCTGCTCACAAATTCTGTTGTCTATATTTTGAATTTTGGTGTAGATGCTTTGGGACCTTAGAATCAGGATGTGATGTTTATCCATCTGCTATGCTTCAGTGCTTTTCTGTGGGAAATAAATGGCTCTCTCTCCCCAAGTCTATGAGAATTCAGTTTGGTTACTTCTTCTAAGGGCTTTTTACTTACCGTCTATATTTTAAGAAACTGAGTATCTGATACAGTGAACAAATGTGTGAGACTGTAGTGATAAGATACTCAAATTCAGCAGTGCTTTGTTGGAGTTTGAAACAAAATCCACTTGTGTAAAATTGGGTGCTGCTTCTCTATTGAAGCTAATTTGCTCATCATGTCTATGGAAATGCCTCAATACCTTTGTCTGGGAGGCAAATGAGAATGTGTTTAGAATGTATTTCCAGGAAACATTGCATCCAAGGAATGACACCCAACAGAGATGAAAGGTATCAATCTTTTATCTGAATTTTCTTTAAGAACAAAAAAGCAAAAGCTGCAACTTTCAGCCTCCCAGCTCTTAGGGTTCAGCATTTTTGTTTTGTTTTGTTTCAAGTATTGTGTGATGGGACATGCCTTGCAGATCAGTTCAACAAGGCTGTTCCATGGATTGGCAGTGTTTGAAATGCAGTAAGGATAGAATTATCTGTGGCATGTGTACTGCAGCCATCTGGTTAATGGCTCTGTTGGCACCAAGCTGTTATTCTGAGAGCATTAAAATACTAAGTTTCTGTATTCTAGGTACTTTCAGGATACTATTCTGATGATCGAGAACTTTACCTTTTCTTTATAAGATCGTAAATACTTGCTCTAGGGAAGATGCTCTCTCTTTATCTTTCACCTGGTCTTGGAGTTACTGGAGGTCTCCGCTGTTTGGGTACAATTCCTTTCTTGCTTGGCTGGAAATGGATGGAGAGGTTTCTTTGGTTGGTTGGTTTTTATCTATCCTCATAGCATATAAAGCTTTTGAAAAACGGGGGCTTTGTCTCTTGCCCTGGGCACCAGTGTAGTACTAACTGAAATACAGACAGTTGGGAATTGTTGATATCAAAGGAAGCCTTATGATGGCTGAGGATGGATGTGTAGGATGCAGATAAGTAGGCAGAATAAGGAAGAGGATGGAAGGGAAGGACATTACACTAGTGAGATACTGACAAAAGGGAGTTGGACGGTTCTGGACTAGCATTTGGAAAGCCTTAGTATTCTGCTTCTGCAAGTATATGTCTTGTTTCCCAGCAGTGATGCTAATCTAAGTCCTCAATAGACTACAGTTAAACCTAAGGAAAGAACTTACCCTGGGATATCAAAATCCGGTTCTCTGGAGATCTGAAAAATGAGGAATTGAGATCTCAAGCTTCAAACTTCTGTTGAACATGAGATCTGTGTTGTATGATTAGTTATATTAGTGCTGGTTTATGGTGTACTGGAGCAACAAACCTGGTGAACCTTCCATGAGCTATGAGGACTGCGGTGCTGAATGCCCCGCTTGGTACTGTTTTGTCTCCTGGGGCTTTGGTTCACCGCTGGAACTGTTCAGCACTTTTTTACTCAGAACTGGAAGTCTGGCATGTTTGTTGGGTTTTGGATGAGAAAGCTCTGTATTGCACTCTGAACAGATTGCATTCCAGAGACTGGCTCTGTGAGTGGACTGTTAGGGAGACCAATAAGTCACTCTTGTGATAATCATCTTGGCTTCGGCGTTGAATGATGATTAGGCACCATGGTGATGAATGCTTGTTTGCTTCCAGAATCCTGTGCAGGAAAATATTTGCACAGAAGGAAGAAGGATACCTTTATTTGAAACCCGAATATCTATTTTAAGTTTCATGAATATATAATTTCTAAGCATTATCCGCCTACTGAACAGCTGTCTTCTATCCTGCTAGTGTTGCTTTCTTGACTTTTTCCTCTTAAAGCATGAGATAACAGCACTGGCAGTTTACTAATAGCTGTATCAATACCATTCCCATTATAGTCGTACTTGCTTTCTGTTTCCAGTTATAAATTGACTCGTGATTCATTCCTAGGGAGGAAGAGATAAGGAAAGCCCAGTACCATTTATACAGTACTATACATGTCTATACACAGTACTTGTATAGTCCCTTGCCTTTTTATTGCCATTTACAGAACTACTTGAAAAGCTGCACCACTGGCCTGCACTTTTTTTGCAGCTGAATGAATATGATCCAAGTTCAGCTGCAGGAGAAGCACCTGTGACCTTCCAGTGCAGTGACATACATTGGGTTTATATGACATATGTTTTGTGTAATTAATCCTCTGATAGTTATTGTGGAAACCATGGTGGTTTTGTACCAACAAGCAGATGTCAAAATTAAGAACAGGTATGTTGTTGTGACAGAGGGTTTGTCTGTTCTTTACTCTGGTAGTCTGTGTAGTTAAACACAGTGTCTGATCCTGGTTTTTGCACTGCAGTTCATGTGTAACTCCTGCAGGGAGACAAATATCTCTCCTGTGAAGGAGTAGTGGAACCTTTTTTCCTGATAAATCATCTGGGCAGAGTGGGGGAGCAGCATGGATGGAGATGGGCAGTTACCTCTGAAAGTCATGAAACAGAGCCAAGCCTTAGAGGTGATGAAAGAGGGATGTCTAGAGGTCTGTGCGGCATGGCTTGCATCTCTTGTAATTCAGGATGCCACGGGCAACTGCTAGACCTGAAGCAAGTCATGGTGAATGGCTCCACTATGCAAGGTCTCTGGAGGTAGTGGAGATGTGAAATATGTTTTTAGATTATAAACAATTATTCCATTTATCTATGTTTGCTGTCAAAAGCCTATTTGATGCTTCTGGAGTGCTTGCCATTAAGGCAATGATGCAGACCACAACGCTCCAAAATTGTGTTACCTCTGGTCCCATCTGTGTGACCAGCAGTGAAACATTTATGTTTGCAAGCTGCCTGGCTAATAATTTCTTTAGAAAATGTTTCTGAAATAAGAGTACTCACTCATTTATGACACTAGCCCTTAATGTTTGAGTTTGGTTCTTCATTACCGTAAGGTCGGGTCAGAAACAAACCCTGTCCTGCCCTTTCTTGGTATTGTTACAGATTTCAGAATTCCTCATAGGAAAAGCTACTTTTTCAACTTGGCCTCTTACAGTTTCTGTAGCTCTGTGTATACTGTACAGAGTCCACCTCCATCCCTGAAAGACCTAGTTCTGTTAACGCTGAATAGCATTTCTTATCTGAAGTTCAAAGTATAGCCCCTGGTATCATTTCAATTTCATATTCCTTTAATAAGTGTTGGGTCTACAGCTGGATGATTGTCTGATACAAGCATCACTTTGGGTAGTGGTAGTTCTTCATCAACGGTGAGTGAAGACAGCAGGGACTATATAATTAATTCCAGTATTTTGATTTCATTTCATCTTAAGCCAACAATAGGAAACTCTGGGGCCTTTTCTCAGATAAATTTTATTGTACTAAATGGAATACTGAACATCAAGCCTCTAGCAAATAGAATAAAAAAAATAATTATCAGGTAATGCAAAGTTATGGCTTGTTTTATACCCAGGTCTTTAATAGCTTACCTTCGTATGCAGTGTTCTTAATGAACTTCTGAAACTTCAGTGGTCACAGTCTGTTCCAAACTGTGTTTTTATTCTTTTCAGTTTGGATGGTGGAAGTTATAATTGAGTTTTGTTTCTTTATTGAAGTGAATTTAGTAACGGTGAAAGGTATTAGATTGAAGGTCCTAGAAATAGATGTCTTTAGGCAATGTTAGTCACTGGGCACGCTGTTGAGCCTGCTAATGAGGTTCCCTGTTATGATGTACTGCTGGGGGTCCTTTATGAGGGTGCATTCACAGAAGTTTGTCCCTGTTTGGTCACTAACTGCTGAAACTCTCTTTGTGTGCAAAATAGTAAAGACTTGTGTTAAGGTGCTCCAAATATCATATTTGTGCACTTATTCTAGAGGAAAACAATTTTTGGGTGTCTTTGTGACTGATGGCTGCCTTTACACAGACTTGCTCCTGCTTTAACACATTTTTAAAGTAATTCATTCAGTATTTGGTGAACAGCTGGTGAAGGTCATTTTTCTAGGACAAGGCTTAATATAAGGTATCTGAGAAAAAACAAGCATGCAAAAGCATATTAAACTAAACTGAAATAATGTCTGAATGTGTTCACAGGACTTTTGTCTTGGTTTAACCGTATCTGATTTAAGGTCATAACTTGAAATCCCTTAAATGCAGACTGCGTGTAGAAAGATGGTGTGTAGTCTGAGTCCTGTATTTCATTTCACACCCTTTCATTTCTGCCCTGTTAGCTCACATCAGTGGTTTTATTAACTCATTCCTCACATCTGACACAACAGTCTGTGGTTGAGTTCTGACAGCAAACACGGCTGTCAGAATTGAATAGGGAATAGTTGATTGTGGGAGCATTCTTATCTTGTAATCAACTTTTAAAATTTGTAAGAGGTATGCAAGTGATCAGAGGCCTCTGTTAAAGCAAAATGATGAGAAGAGGGGGCATGCTGATGTCTGCTGTTACAGTGAACTTCATTTCTGGATCTTTCTCAACTGCAATGGTGTTTGACTTGAGCCTGTTTTCAGGAGAGCGATCTCATCCTAGATTGTAGAAGAATATGGACATTCCCCTTCCATTATCTCCTCCCAGCTGTATGTGGTCCAAGTTTTCTTTCATGTATGTTGAAATGGAGGGTCTGACTGTAAACGTCGATAGTAAGAGGCATCATGTGGAGGGTAACTCATGGCTTTGATCCTGCCATCTATTCAGTGAAGCATGACTTGGTGTGTTTGCCTGTTTCTGATGAGCGTTGTTTACTTCCTGATGCACAGGAGCAGCAGAGAAGAGCTCAAAGCATGGAGCTGAAGACAGAACCCAGAATTTCATCATGGCCATGAAAGATCGTATGAAAATCCGTGAGCGAAACAAGCCAGAGATCTTTGACTTGATTAGAGATGTGTTCTGTGAGAGCAAATTGACACATGCCCAGCAGATGAAGACGGTGAAGCAGAGCGTTCTTGATGGCACCTCAAAATGGTCAGCAAAGATCACGATCACAGGTGAGTGAAGGGAGGCACAGGTTCCATCATTCTTGCTTGGGGCCATAAGGTAAGGAAGAGTTGGTGTGAAGCTAGAAAGAGCAGACTTCCCCTTCTCTTCTTGGAGTACAGGTAGCAAGTGGAGATGCTCCTGCCCCAGGTGTTGTAATGTACCGTGAGATGAGGCTCATCAGAAAAACTCTGAGTGATATTCCTCTTTCTTTGGCCAGGCTGATTTGCCAGGCTGATTTGCTGCTTCATGTGGTGTGTGGACACAGTATTATTGGCAAATGGTGATAACCCTTCTTTTTTGTTTCCAGTGATGTGTGCTCAGGGTCTGCAAGCCAAAGACAAGACTGGTTCCAGCGATCCATATGTAACTGTTCAAGTTGGTAAAACAAAGAAGAGGACAAAAACAATTTTTGGGAATCTTAACCCTGTTTGGGAAGAGAAGTTTTATTTGTAAGTACTCTTACAAGGACTCTAACCCCTGTTTTGCCTGTTTATATGATCTTTACTTTGACAGTTATGCCGTCTTTGTCACTATGCATTCCCACACTGCCTGTAATGTATGAAGGTTTCATTTCTGCTTGGCGTTGTGTTCTGGAGGGTTGATGTCTGTAATAATGTACATAGTGCACACTTGTCCGCTTCATCTTTCTTGCTTTTGTATAGATAAATTGTCTGCTCTGTGAGCATTCTTACATTAATGTTTCTAGAGAAAGATAAAGAAAGGAACATCTTTAATTTGGTGACTTTTGTTCCTGTATAATAGAAGTAGTTTCAAAATTCTTTGGAATATAAAAGAGTGAAGTTTGTATAAAAGGCTGAGCAAACTTTCTGTGACCTGCTGCTGTGACTTACTATTGGTGTTTGACCAACAAAGGTTAAAGGTAGCTATTTGTTTGTCACTTGTCTGCAACACTACCATCTCTCCCTTTAGTTCAGGAAAATCAGTGTAACAATAACTTGAGGGATTATCTGCTTTCAAGATGAGCGATGTATCCATGTCTGAATTGAAAAGAAAGGCTGGAGGCACATTTTTTTTTAAAGTATCAAATATGCTCAAAAGACTGAAGAATGTATTATTCCATCCTGCTTTTATTGAATAAGTAAACACTATCCTCAGTTTATCATTGAACACAATACAACAGAAAAGGGAGATGTGAAATCTACTGGGTAAGTAGTTTCTGAAGATTCTGGATGATCTCTTTCAACCCCAGACATCTTTATTTCTTCTCTTTTTTTCCCCCTCCTTGTTTTTCCCTAAACTGCTTGAAGTGAGCTCTCTGCAAGCTGAAATTATATATTAAAATCAAGCTTATATCAATCTAACTTTGTCTTTAAAATGCACAGTCCAAACAAAATTATTTTAAAGTAGTTTTGAGATCCTCATTAACATCAGAAATATCTCAGTGCTATTTTGAGAGAGTAAGCTCTTGGGCTTTTATTTATTTATTAAGTTTATTCTTACTTTAATGCAAAGTAATGGAACTTCTTGGTAAGTAGTAAGTATGGTTAGATGCCATTTGGTTAACTCTAGTCACAATAGCAGCAAGTCTGTGGGAGCCTTAAGGACCTTGATTTACCATGCCAAGTAGTTACCATGGTATTTGCAGTGTGTTCCCTTCTAATTTTAGGAGCTTCAACAAATACTATGTTTAAAGATAGATAGCACAACGTGATAAATGTCACAGTTTTAACAGCGCTGCTGTTTAGATTTTATCTGTGTCTATGATTCAGCAGATAATATGCTGCTGGGCATTCGAGTTGATGCTACTTTGAATCTTATCTGTGTCTAGGTGGTTGCTTTAATTGCCTTGGAATAGCAGGAAGAGGTAAATGAAATGAGGACTGTATCCAGATCAAATGCGGGAGATCACTCAGTACTGGCATCCATGTGTTGTTTTATTGGTTGATGTCAAAGCTCAACATATGCTGGATGAGGAGAGTCATTTAGAAGTGTGTGCAGTGCCAGTCTTTTTACGTGCCTTTTTTTTGTTTTTTCTCCCCGTGTATGGGTCATTTTCTTAGAGCTTATTACTCTTAAAATTGCTGAAATCTTCTACCCTCCATAATCCAATGGAAAGTTAAATCCACATATGCGTGACAGCAATACCCATTACTTACCAAGCTTTTTTACAAGAGATTGCCAGGACAACTGAGGTGCTCAGTTTTGAGGGTTGAGGGTGCATGTGTTTATTATTTAAAGTTAACTTGTTACAGTGGGAGAAGGATGTGCTGGTAGTTATTAAAAGCCTACCTAACAGCAGACACATGAAAAATCTGATGTTCAGAACACTAAAATATTTCAGTGGGTGTAAGATACACAAGTAGAGAGAGGTCAGGTCAGTAATGTATAGGTTAGTAATTGCTGTTCCTCTACTGCTTGTCTTGTTGGACAGATTTGTTTGCAGCTGGTGTTCATTAGGTCCCCAGTGTCTTTTATGGGATCACAATTCCACCATCTTTTCAAAAGTTGGTTATGGAATCAAAAACCTGTGTGTATCAGTTGTCGTAGTGCTATTGTAATCCATGACATAAGCTGAGGCAGATTGCATACAGCTGAGCAATACAATAATTTCCACAGACTCAGTAAAGTTTATTAAAAGCAGCTTAAACAAGTTTTAAAAATTTTAAGGCTGCAATAACTATTTGAAATAGCTTCTTTGTGCTTATTTACAGTGGTGGAAGGAAAAGTACATTAACTTAAAGCCATATTTAAGGAGATGTTGTGGTAGTTTTGACCCCATTTGGAAGTCTAAATTTAGAACTGTATTTTAGAAAAGACAAGGTTGAAAAGACTTTGGGTTTTCATTATAAGCACTATTTAGGTCATTAGTAGGCTATGTCCCTTGGGCTTCTGCTTAGATTAATGACCAGTTCTTGGAGCATGTTTATCACCAAGCAGGTGTCTTGTTTCTTTCTGAAAATCATCTTTTTGTATATTTTCATCCTTACCTTTAGGAAATATGTTACAGAGAATTTGTCTTTCGTTGAAGTTTGAAGACCTATGAAAATACAAGGAGCTGATCTTTCTGCTCAGTTCGAAGTGTTGCAGGCTTGATGCAAAGACTCCCCATATATGGTGCCTGGCAGGATGAAGCTTGATAGGGGACTCCAGACATTGCTGAAATAAAAAATAAAAATAAAAACAAATGTGTCAGCAAGCACTAATGAATTGTGCTTCCCTTGGCTTTACATTCCATTCCTGTTTTGTTATAATCCCAGATCCCTTTCCTTATAGCTATATTGAGCAGGCTAATAGGTATCCTTCTTCATTTGCCCTGTAGACTTATCTTCTGTGCCCTCAGCCTCTCTTGCCCTCAGCTCTGGACAGAAAGCAATGTGTGTCCTATCTTCAATTGGTTCTGCGTTGTCTGGGTCAATGGGTACATAAGAGACAGGTGGCTGCCGACTTTCCAAGGATGGTAGCTAGTTTGGAGATCTCTTCTCCATCTAGCTGGTAATTTTTCACAAAGTGCGTTGAAATGCAGAACCTTTGAAAAGAAATTTCCTATGCACTCATTTCCCTAGGAAACAGCCCAGTAATGTGAGAGGGAAGATATTTTTGCAATCTTCAGTGCAATTAAGACAAGGTTTTAATTCTCCATTTAGACATAATTTAGACAATAGGTAGAAAATAGTGGCTTTCTAGTAATCTCTCTTTTTTTGTAAAGGCTGAAGCTGAGCATCCATTTGAACAAGTTACAATGGTAGACAGGTTTTAAGAGTTCCATTTTAATAGAAGAATTCTGGGCTCAGCTAGAGATTTGTTGTCCATACCAGCTTTTTTTTAGGAAGGACTGCAGTCTTAAATGACGAGCACTAGAAGCTACTGGATGCAAACAGGGTTTTGCTAGGTTTCTTGGCTTAGGCACAAAATGACTCCCTCATTTTAAAGTAAAATCCCCTTAAAGTTGTATTGTCTGAATAATCTGTGCACATTAATGGTGGGTGTGAAATCATTGCCTGGAACAGATTGCACTGTCAGTGGGCAGTTTGCAAGAGGCACGTTTGTTCTCTTACTACAGAAGACTAACTCAGTTAAAGTAATGCGGTGCCTCCTGCTAGCAGATAACCAATATTTTACTAGGACGTGCAGAGCCACAGATGATATACATTCCTGTTAATCCATTGGGAATGGTGCAATTGCATAGCTAACCACTGCGTTGTCACCCAAAAGGTTCCATTTGGTTGCTCAATTTTCCTTTCACCTGCTGAGCTTGTTATCAAGCTCAGCATCTTTCAGTAATCTCTGTGGTTATATGAGATTGTTTCAGTGTTGTTTTTTAGTCTTTACCTTTGGAGACCACCATGTTTATAAATGTTACTGGAACTCTGAAACCTCAGCCTCCTCTGTTCATTGCATGGCAGGGACCATTTGCTTGTCTTGCTTTCTTTATTCTCTAGGTACTGCAGATGCTCAAAATGGCACTCTGATGAAATCCTGCTTGTTTCCCTGCTCAGTGACCAGTGTGGAATTTATATTTGAATTAAAGTTGATGCCTCGTGGCAAGCATCTTTTGGGAAGCTGAGTTAATACAGCTAAGGATGTAACGCTCAGAATCACTTTATCTGCTCTTTGTAGTTAGGAGAGCCGCATGATTAATTTGTGCAGTCAGTGTTGTAGCATTGGGTAACGGCAAAATGATTGTACTTGTTCCCCTAAGAAACGAGCTTCATGCAACTAAGAACAGAAAATTCATTTCTTTGTTCTTAGACAGCAACAGCTGGATCTCAAGGCATATTCTTGTGCTGTTGCGCTTAACTTATAAACTGCTAAGGATTTTAGCCTTGTTCTCTTACCACTCTGACTTTGCTTTCAGTGTATTTTTTTGCTGTCTTTTTTTTTTTATTCCCTAACTGAAGAGCCTTGGTATCGTTTAAAAATTCATCTGTCCTGCAAAGTTTTGTCATCTATTCCCATTGAGGCTGGCCACAGCAGACCTCCCAGTTGGATGCTGCCATTTCTAGACACTTTCATTTGAACCACACCCAAATCTTCCTGCTTTTTCAGCCAGACCATTTCCTGAAGTGTATTTCCTGAAGTGTATATAGTTACAACTATTTGTTGGGCTTCTCATACTCGTTACTGTAACTACTCTTTCTGATTTTCCAGAAAACCATTTTTTTTTTTTTTGGCACTTTGCTCCTCAGAAGCTAAAATGTTCTCAGGTCCTGAAGTCCTGCTGATCTGTTCTTCTGTCCTGTGCATTTTCCCACCTCCTGCACTCTCATCCCCTACTTCTGCAAGCTGCTCTGCCCTTTTAGTCTGTCCTCTACCACTGTATAAAATATTCTCTGCACAAGACTGTGAAACTTTACAGGCCCTTCTTGAGGGCTGCATCTGCAATTGTGCAGAAGGGAAACTGCTCATAGAACATGGCTATATAAATATTCACTAGACTCTTTGAACCATAAATATTTTTTTAATATCAAAGCACAACGAAACTACTTAAATCTGGGCTTGACTTGACCTACTTTTAAATCTGCAAAATGTTGTTGATACCTCTGCTCCCTCACTTAAGTCGTTTGTTCTTGCTATGTCTGCTTCTTGCTTTTTGTCTTTATTAACCTGTCAGCTCTACAAAGCAGGGGCTGTCTTCCTCTCTGTAAGTTGCCAAGCACACAGTAGAGTCATGATTGCACTGGGGCCTCTGGGCTCTCCTGTTCTTCAGGCAGAAGATATGAGAAAACAACATAGTTTAAGAAAACATCCTCATGTGAAATGGGCGTGTTGGATGATAGGGTTGTGTTGGCTTCTTACCTCTCTAATCTATGCAGTGCATTTTAGAGATGGACAATCTAAGTCTGAAGGTAGTATTAACGGAGTGAAACTGAGGTCTGGGTGTATCCTGCAGGGTTAACGTGCTGATAACACCTTTCTTGAGATGAGAAGTTGATTGGAAAGAAATATCCATGCGGATGTGTGTGGTGGTTTTACTGAGATGGGCAGCCAAGCTCCACCACAACGGCTCTCTCACTCCCCCTCCTCACAGGAAAAGGGGGAAGAAAATATGATGGAAAGGGCTCAGGGGTTGAGATAAGGGCAGGGAGATCACTCACCAATTATCCTGATGGGCAAAACAGACTCAGTGTAAGGAGATTAGTAAAATTTATTGTCTGTTACTAACAAGCTAGAGAAGTGAGAAACAAAAGAAACTAAAAACACCTTCCCCCCTTCCACCCTCTTCCACCTCCTCCCCCCAAGCAATGCAGGGGGCAATGGGGGCTGTGGTCTCCGCCGCTCCTTCCCGGTCCCTCTCTGCCCCTGCTCCCTGTGGGGTCCCTCCCACGGGATGCCGTCCTTCCCGAACTGAGCCTGCGGGGGCTGCCCACAGGCAGCAGCTCTTCCAGAACTGCTCCCACACGGCTCCGTACCACGGGGTCCATCCCCCAGGAGCAAACTGCTCCAGCACGGGTCCCCCACAGGCGGCAGCTCCCCCCAGACCCCCTGCTCCTGCGTGGGCTCCTCTCCACGGGCTGCAGCTCCGGCCCGGGGCCTGCTCCTGCGGGGGCTCTCCATGGGCCGCAGCCTCCTCCAGGCCACATCCACCTGCTCCACCGGGGGCTCCTCCACGGGCTGCAGCGTGGAGATCTGCTCCGTGTGGGACCCGTGGGCTGCAGGGGGACAGCCTGCTGCACCAGGGGCCTCTCCACAGGCCGCAGGGGAACTGCTGCTGCCTGCCTGGAGCACCTCCTGCCCTCCTGCTGCACTCACCTGGGGGGCTGCAGGGCTGGTTCTCGCTCCTCACTTTCCCAGCTGCTGTTGCACAGCAGGTTTTTTTTTTTCTCTTTCTTAAATCTGCTCACCCAGAGGCACAAAAAAACATTGCTTATTGGCTTGGCTCTGGGCAGCGGCCAGGTCTCTTTGGAGCCTGCTGAAACAGGCCCTTATCTGACATGGATAAGAAGAATCATCTGGATTCTTCTCACAGAAGCCACCTCTGCAGCCCCCTGCTACCAAACCCTTGCCACATAAATCCACTATGATGTGACACAAATGGGCATTAAAAAACCCTTATGGGTATTTACCAGACTCTCTCTCTTCATGACTGTAGATTCTCCAATACGAACTAGTGGTGTCAGAAGGATACAGCTTTTTATTTTGGCACTCACTGTGCTCTAAACTTATTATCCTTATTTTTTTATTTTTTGTTTGTTTGTTTTGTAAACTGCTGGACAGAGTTTTATGGGTGTAAACTTTGCATGTCTTCTGATAGAACCTTGCAAACCTTCGAGGTTGCTGTACCCTCATGAGGGTTGCCATGTCCCTTTAGCATTCCAGCAGTGGGAGGTTAAGTAAGAATCCTGCAACAACTGATTAACCAATTCAGCACAAATGTCTGGTTTTTTTTCTCCACATCAGAGTACAATTCACTGACTTGAAAATATTAGGATCATTTTTAGATGTTTCTTTTACTTTCTGCCTGCTTTTTTGGAGGACAGGATGCACATGCCTTACTCTGTCCCAGACCTCTGACAGCTTCTTAGCGAGTTTGGGCCAACATTCATAGACAGGCAGAGGTCTCAAAGCTGTTAAAAAACATAGAAAGTGATTGTTAGAAGTTTCAGCTAGATTAGAGGGATACAAATTATTAACTTCATTGTGGTAGACTATAATGTACATTCTGGAGTTGCCTTTTATGTTTAGCCACCAATATACTGATTAGTGTGCATGTATCAGCATGGCACTGTGCACAGGCATCAGAAGTAACAGCAACTTTGTGTTGTTTCCCCTCAGCCTAGTTGATAGCTGGGCATGGGAAGATGTCAGAGCACTGACAGCACAGGGGGGATATGTTTGAGGCTGGGGAAGGCCAAGGGGGAATGTGGTAGAAGAGCTGGAGATAGAGTGTGGGATAGGGAGCAAGTCAGTAGAACCAGACTCTGCTGGTTCCACTGCTCCTGCAACCACTGGCTTTAGGTAGGAAAACTTAATGGAAATAAATTCACAATTTTAATTTTTTCTTGCAGATTTAGTGTGCTGTTTCCTGAAAATGTTTCTTTGATACCATGAAGTATCAAAGTAACTTTTTTTAACATAAAATGGCACGACTGCAAACATCAGAAGAACGTAGATACAAAAGAAAAAGTCATTTTCTGAGTCATGCAACAAAGAGAACCTGGTTTCCAGCTCCTCACACTATGAAATGGGCATGAACACGTTTGATAGTTTCTTCCCTATGACAAGGTCTCAAAGAGTTTCTTCTTTGCGTCCTCTTGGGAAAGCTGTGGGAGCTCAGCTGTGTGGCAGACTGGGCAGACACATGTATGCACACATTGTTAGGAAACCACTCTTCACAAAAATGTAGCAAGAAGTAGGGCAGGCATCTTTAGAAACTTGCCAGCTCCTATAGTAATGAAGGGGAAAGTTTCTAGCAGCAGAATGTGTAGCCACAGTCTTATGGAGCCAGGATGCTGTCACTAATCAGATGCTATTTTTATTAGCTAGAAAGCCTGTTAGCAGTTAAGCTCAAGTAGGCCAATATTTGTGGTTCTGTTTTGAGGTGTGCTCTAGAAGGTGAACTGTTGTTGACTCAACTGTCTTCTTTCACTGAAAGCAAGGACTGTGGTTCCCACAGACTTAGATGGAGATGTTTTATAGGTAAGCCACCAGCCCAAGTCTTTCAGTTGCTGTAAGCGAGTGATAAGGCGCTCTCTCTGGCATGGGAGCAGCATGAGGAATACGAATTGACTGGTCTCTTAAAAACAACAGAGAGAAATGTGGTAAAGTAGAAGTTCCAGTAGCTCAGCAAATGCTACTGCAAAGTTTTCTGTGGCACATAGCAGTGAGTTATGCTGCTGCAGCCCAAGTGAAGGATGATAGCCACTTGGGGAGTGTGGGACAATGCATGTGGAACCTAAAGTAGATTTAGGTCTAAACAGTAAATGTTTTCCTAAAGGAAAGAGCAAGTTTTTGAACATTGGTAGCAAAGAAAAGTAAGATCAAAGCTGTCTTAACAAAGAACTGCAGTGCCAGAAGGTGAGGTCTGAAGAAGTCAGGGGTTAACTTGTTGGTGCTTTGTAAATGCCACTGTGTACTGATCTGTGTTTTTAGGCACATGTGTCCTTCTGAACCTCTATGGTACTGCCAGGATGTACATTAGTGTACTGTGTCAGGAACAGAGGATTTCTTTCATGTGCTTATGCTGTGTTGCCGGTATGCACTCAGATAAACTAGAGAGCTACAGAAAGCAGAAATCCAAGCATTCCCTGCTTGTGAACACTTGCTGCATTTTTTTTTTTTTTCAAAGGAGAACATCCTTGAAGTTGAGGAGGAAGAAAGGGAGAAACATTGAACCTTCTTTCTTCTGATCTCTAAATACAGCTTTGATTGCACAGAGAAGGAAGGAAACAAGGATGCTTTCTGTCAGTGATCAAAACTGCCAAAATTGATCAAAACTGATCAAAATTACTCCTAGCTTTCACAATAGTAATTCCCAGATATCCCTCTTCGCTAGAAAAATCACTAGAAGCTGCAGGGTTGTCTGTTAGGCAGTCCTGGATCACAATAGTGGCAATAAGACCTCAAATGATTTCTTGGTAAGGAGCATGCAAATACCAGTCACTGCCATATCCTATTGACCGGGCTTAACAGATCTCTTCTGACCCATTTCTTCCTTCTCCCTGTTGCTTAGCAACAGATGCAGCATGTTAATGTTTAAAAGGCTGGAAAACAGGCCTTCAGCAGAAGTTGCCTGTTTTCATAGGTTTTATTTCCTTGAGGGCAGACATTTGTAGTGGTTGTGGTGAGTAAATCACCCTTGTCATGGTCTCATGTGAGCATTCAAATTGCTTTATTGTATTGCATGCCCTGTAAATGAGCAGAGTTTTTATTATAAGGTCTTTTTACCCACTTCTGATGTCCAGGAGCCTGTTTGTGTCCACAAAAGGTGTATGAGCACCTACAAAGAGAGGGGGCTGCAAATTCTGCCTGTGCATTAGGCTGAATGGTGCAGGTTCAGCAAACTGTAAAATGCTTGTTTTAATGGAAATGTCTTTACTGATCTGCCTAAGACATGGGGAAAGTATCAGTCTCAGCTGTGAATAATAGGCAAAATCAATTCCAGTAATTAAATACCAACTTTGCAACTAATGTATCCCACCCGTTCATCCCACGCACAGGTAATGTTTGTATCATCTGAATATAGTGTAGTGTACATTAACACACTACTGCTTTGTGACTGTTCTGAAGTAAGAGAACTACCTTCACCTGGGCTATTTATCTTTTTTATTAAAAAAGAGCATGAAAAGTATTTGTCATCGGTGTTGACCATGCTGTCCTAGATACTGCACGTGTAAAGAGAAGTAGCCTTCAACACATACAGCCCAATGTGAGATCATGTATGGGGAGGGCTATCAGAAAACAATGTGATGCTTATCAGTGTTTCTTTGGGGGTGTGCAGGCTGAGTTTACCAGCCTAGCTATCATCCAGCTTTTGCAAGCTTCACAGGAAAAACAGCAACAGTGAAAAAAATCCCCCAGTTCGGGGAGCTGCTCCTGAGAGTGAGGAAGAGCAGAGGAGTCACAGCCACGTAGCAAGTCTGAAGTTGGCGGCTGCGGTCAGCGCGCTCTCCTTCAGTGTGCATCTGAAGTGCAGTATCTAACACGTCACAGGAGCATTTAGAGTTCACCAAAAAAATGTTGTATGGTTCCTATCAGATTCTATGCTTTTAAATAAAATAATTGTTTGTTTATATCTTGTTTATGCATTGCTCTGTTGTTAGGCAGGCAGGTCAAAGGGAATGTAAAGCGTTTAGTGTAGAAATGTCAGCTACATTATGAGCTCTTCAGTATTATATTTGTCTTGTTCTCAGTGAGTGCCATAATTCCTCTGACCGGATCAAGGTGCGAGTGTGGGATGAAGACGACGACATCAAGTCTCGTGTCAAACAGAGGCTGAAGCGTGAGTCGGATGATTTCCTGGGACAGACAATCATTGAAGTCCGTACGCTGAGTGGTGAAATGGATGTGTGGTACAACCTTGGTGAGTGGTGCTTTGGGACTGAAAACATGTCATGTATTAGTTTGGGAACATGTGAGAACTATCTGGGCAGTTTGCAAGAAAGGACAAAAAAAAAAGCCTGCTTGACTAGGTGATTTTAAGGGGCATGATGATGCTGCAGAGCAGCTGCAAGGCTTTTGTCCCAGTTAAAATGAAGTTCAGTAGTATAGCCTGTCAGAACAGTGATGTTTTTTTCTGTTGTTAGGCACTGGAAAGTAGAATGGGTAAATGCTTGGAGCAGGGCTGGAAGTAAGGAACAAATTTCACATCAGTCAGCTGTATCGCTAGAAAACGGATCTGAGCAACATCTTCCTGACATACTGGCATTTTCTAAGTGGCCTTGGTAAAACCTTGTCTTGGCTGTGCGTGTGATATACTGAACTCCCTCGCTTGCTGTCATTTGAGTCTTTGTCTAGAGAGGTTTGCAGTACATTCCTTGGTGGTTCTAGTTCAGCTGACTGGATCGAAGCTCAGGGACCCTGTAGCACGTGCTCTCAGAAGGGCTGGCTTATTTGTAAAGAAGTGTATGTAGTTCTAGCTAGATGTGTCATATCTAGAGTGTATGTCAGTGATTTGCTGATATCTACTTAGTTTTTAATGTTTTGAAAGAAAAAAGTTAGAAAGTTTTCTCCACAGTAATATTAACCATAAATTCAGCCTGAGCTTCCAGCAGTTTCTGTTATAGAGTTGCCACACCAAAGATGACTGTGCTCTGAATGTGAAAAATGCATGTAATTGTTGATGGTTTTTCCTTCTAGAGAAAAGAACAGATAAGTCTGCGGTGTCTGGAGCTATCCGTCTGCAAATTAATGTGGAGATCAAAGGCGAGGAGAAAGTGGCTCCATATCACATTCAGTACACTTGCCTTCATGAGGTAAGGAGCAGTTCAGCTCATTCATTGTGATGTTCCTCATTTCTGTCAAAGCAGCAATTTTCTGACCTCTGTTTCCTTAGAATGTTCCTTCTTGCCTTAGGTGAGCCTTCTTTTCCCTGCTCCACAGGCCTGGAAAGTCACTGAATCATCAGACCTGCGTTTGTACAGAAGGCCAGGAAGGCTTTAGGCACCCCGCTATGCTGAATGCTGGCTGGCTCAGTCTGTCCCACTGCCACAGCTGTGCTGCTGTCAGGCAGTGATCAGACAGTGGTCCAACTCATAGCCCCCACTAGTATAACATGAAGAAACTTCGGAATTTCCTTAGCTGATGTGTTCAGTATGTACTATACCTGTGTCTTTCTTTAGGGAAAGCCTTTTAAATGTCAAACTCCAGCCCAGATCTGGTTCAGAATTAAACATTGCACATTCCTTTTGGGATCCCAGATATGCAGCATTTCCATGGGAGATGCTGTATTTTTTCCTGCTACTTGTCTTTGAACATTGTGAACAGAACTGCTTGTGTATTGCTTGCAGGAAGAGGCAGTTATATCATTGCAGTTTCCACCTGGACAGTTGGTCTGTGATGCATGGTGGGCTATAATATGAAAAGTTACATTTTCTACCTTAGCTGCTTTTTGAGTAAATTCTGTTTGGGATAGGGTTTTGAATCTGGCCTTTGAGCAGTGCAGATATTGTTGGTATAAATTCCTAGTACCACTGGTGTGTAACTATGAACAATTATTAGGGAACGGAAGATAAGCTGTGGTTGCTGGGTACTGATCTATCTCAAGATGGACTAAGATGGGCAGGCAGAACTGTAGAAGTTGGGAGAAATTCAGAGAAGACTTATGAAAATGTCTGAGTGATTCGTGGTGCCCAGTCTATTTTATCAAGCAGAAGGCATGTGACAGGATTAGTCTCTAAGTGCCTGAATAAGGAAGAGTAGCAATAGCCTCTTTCACCTTATAAATAAGAATATCACAAGGTCCAGTGAAGTTTAAGCAAATTCAGATTAGAAAAGGACAGATGTGTCACAGGGACGAATGTTCAGCTACAGGAACAACATTTTTTTCCAGACAATGGGTTTGATGATCCCTGCAGTGTCTTTTGGCCTTACCAGGAAAGAGACAGACTAAGCTTAAGTGATCAGTTTCTTTTAGTAGGCTGTGTTGTGTTCTTCAATATATAGTTTTTGCTGTTTTTCAATTCAGTGACTGCTTCTGCTTGGTAATCCATTTCATTTTTATCCTTCTGATGCGTGATCACTTGCTTCCCCTCATTTTTGCAAGTATGTCTCTTATAAAGTATCACCTTCTTTCATTTGTACATCGTAAAATGAAGATGATTTACAGCTAGAATAATTTAATGAGGAAAAATAGTAGTGTAAAGCAGTGTCTCCTAGCTCCTAATTAGATCATTAGACTTTTGCATCCCTTACTACCAGGAGCCAGCTGTCTGAAAAGCTGATGAAATCTGTAAGTGACATAAATTTGAGGACTACTGAGAAACCCACTGAACTGAATTGCAATTTCTGCACAGCAATAATAGCTTGAAAGGCTTTCCAGTGTTAGATAAAGCAAAAGGTTATGATGAACAATAATGCAAGTGTCCAGTTGTTAATGGTGATTTTAAGGATGTCCTTTAAAAAAAAAAAAAAAAAGATTTGGACTGTTCCACTGTATAATAATAATTACAAAGCTGATACAGGGCTGTTACCTCAGCTGGCTTAAATAGCTTGTCCATGTTAAGTCAATCCTTTGAGGACAGAAGTGTGTAGGTTTCAGGAAACTAATTAGTCTGACTTCACTGCATTGAAGCACTCCTCTGCATCATTCACAATGTTGGGTGGTTAAAATTGTAGGTATGTGTGTGGAAAAATTCAGCTGGGAGCATGCGAGAAGAAAAGCAAGTCAAAGCACAAAAATACATACTGGGTAGGGAGAAGGCAAGAGGGAGGAGAGCAAAGAAATGTGTGTTAGTGCCGCCTCCTTGGCAATTCCAAGCTGGTCATGAAACTCACTTGGCAGCTTCAGCAGCTTTGCATATAATTTCTTTCCTGTTTTGTATTTCAGAACCTCTTTCACCATCTCACAGATGTGCAAGGGAGTGGAGTGGTGAAGATCCCTGATGCCAAAGGAGATGATGCCTGGAAGGTGTATTTTGATGAGACAGCTCAAGAGATTGTGGATGAATTTGCAATGCGTTACGGCATTGAATCAATATACCAGGCCATGACGTAAGATGCATTTGGTGTTGTCTTTAGTGCAGATATTCATTGTATCTAATTGATGTGACTGTTAAGATGAAATGTCTTGGTAATGGAATACTATTGACATGAACAGCTACTCCTTAAGGGGCTTACTGTGAGCAGAAAGTGACTGCATGTCTCAGTCACTGATTCCTCAAAGTCAAGAAGTTATTGTCTGACAAAGTGCCGGACTTTAGGCTCCATCTGGGCAGTTTGCCTTTACCTTTAAAACTAATTCTAAAGAATTACACCAACTTTGTGAGTGTAAATGACCGTACTTTATTGTTGATAGCTTATTCTTGTTTTAAGAGTCTAAAATCTCTATTTGAAAAATCTGTTATTAAAAAGGATCCCACTGAAGTTTTTTGATGACGTGAGAAGGGAAGAGATTTTGTGAAACTGTTTGTCCTACAGGTTTGTTGTGGCAATTGATACAGTCCTGAGAAATCACTGTTTTCCCAGGTACTGATGGAGGGATTTACAGGAAGCTTGAGTAACGGAGCACTAATTTGTCCTGTTTGGATCTAGGCTCATGCATTTCTTGATCGTCAAGAGCATTTTTCTTGTCACTGTACTTTTAGTTGGATTTGGGATTAGCCATTCTGCTTAAGGACTAGTAATGCTGTGCTTAGCTCATTTCTTATTTTAAACACAGTATTAAATACAGCAAACTAACATGAAAAAGTTCACTACTGAATCTGAAAGCTTTGGGTGTTTGGGTCCTCGGATGAGTTATGATGTGTAATTATGGCATCTTGCAAACACTTTTTTCTGCCTGCTAATTTAAGCCGAGATGGAAAGCAATTGGAAAGTACTTCTGGAGGTATAGTCCTGGCTCACAGCAAGGCTAATTTGGAAGTTGGACGAGACTGCTAAGAGCCTCTTTCAGTTCCTTGAAATTCTCTGAGGAGGGAGATCCACCATTACTCTGGGCTCCTCCTCTTGGCTTGTATTATTTTGGAGGAGAAATTCCAAGTTGAAAACCAAGTTAGAAAATCTTGTGTGGAATTTCCTATACCGTAACTGCTACATATTGTTGCTTCTTTTTTTCATCCCTCTGAAAGGATTTTTGCCTGGCTCAATCCTCTTGCTGACCCCCCCCTATTTAAGTAGTACAGACATTGATTAGATCCTCACACCTTACACTTTCTCTTCTTCAAGCTAGACAAACCCATTTTATGTGTCTTTCATTTACAGTGAGTGCCTAAAAGAGCAATTGGTATCATGTAGCCAGCAAGTTAACATTGTGGCATAGTTATCATGTTTATCTGAAATACTGATTTGTGTGTTTCTCTGAAATTGTCTCACTGTGGCTTTTTTGGTTATGATTATTTGTAGGTTAATGAACACAGAAGCTAATGTCTGATGAGTCCCTTGGGGAGAAAACTACATTTAGAAGATAGTTCCCAAGTTTAGTTTGGGAGTTCAGTGAGGGTTCTTGCATGAAAGAACTGCTTAAAAATTGCCAAATTCTCCTCTCTGTTGGAATGAACTTGACTTGCCAGGTCTTGTAATATCAGACCTCTCAAG
Source organism: Anser brachyrhynchus (assembly GCF_964034855.1). Taxonomy (NCBI): domain Eukaryota; kingdom Metazoa; phylum Chordata; class Aves; order Anseriformes; family Anatidae; genus Anser; species Anser brachyrhynchus. The sequence goes on from NC_137697.1 coordinate 6,220,954, forward strand.
CTCTGATTATTTTTTCCCCTTATGTCTAACAGATTTTCTTTGATTGTTTAATCATTTCACAAGTCTGAATGCTTCTGGCATAATTTTGAGATTTCCTGCAGGATGGTTTCTTGCACTTTAATGAGAGCAGTTAAATGGGAAAAAGCAAATGAGCATGCATGCTTCCTGCAGGCTGGAAGGGTTAGCCCTAAGGAGTCACTTATCAGTGCAGCACAGAAATAATAGTGTGTGATCTCGCTGTGCTTGAATGCTTTGCAATCCCTGCTGCCTTATGTCACCTCAGAACCTGTGGCTGCCTCAAGTAGCAGTAAATTATATAGATTTCTGTGTGCCAGGCTTGGCTCTTGGAATTGGCATCAGGACCCGGAGTATTACCTAAGTCACAAGCTATTGGCAACAGATTGTTGGGTTGACAAGCTCTTTTATGCCGTGGAAAGAAATGTAGAAAAAGGTTTTTTCTTTCTTTCTTTTTTTTTTCCCTATCATATGTATTGTTTAGATGTCATCTTTTGTGAAAAGCTGGAAGCAAAATGCTGGAGATTTACTAAAAGGGAGAAGACAAAACTTGCACCTGTTGAGGGTGCTACCTAGAGCAGGATGGCTATTAAAGGGGTAGGAAACTTGGCTGCGTTGTGTTGTGGAAACCATAGGCATGTCAGGAAACACTACATGGAAGAGTCCAAAATGACTTACTGTACTGTCCTTTTGCAGGCATTTCGCATGTCTCTCCTCCAAATACATGTGCCCAGGTGTGCCAGCTGTGATGAGCACCTTACTTGCTAATATCAATGCTTACTATGCGCACACAACTGCCTCCACAAATGTGTCTGCTTCAGACCGCTTTGCAGCCTCCAATTTTGGGGTATGTTTGGTGATACAACTGGATTTCTCTATTTTGCCTATGGTATTTCTGCCTGTGAATAAATAAGTTGTTCTGTTTAAGGAACATTATATCCATGAGAAGTTGGAAGCCATCAAGCCCTTTTAGACTAGACAAAGCAGAGCATGGTTTATTGTCATCATCACACATTTTAGATATTAATCAGTGTGATGCATTGTGATGTTTAGTCTTCATGTTCAAATTGCACTGGAGCACAGATGGTATGGAAATGAGCGAATTGTATTACATTCTGCGTGGTGATGCTGTTGATAAAATATACCGTGTAATCTGATGGTTTCAGAACTTTGTTTTTAAAAACAGCAACTGCTTAAAGGGAAATAAAAAGTCTGTCCCACAAATGGTTCAATTGTTTTCCATAAAATGTGTTGGAGTTGAGCATTCTGGAAAAGTATCTAGAATAGCTCAAGCTCCTTTGCTAGACTGAGAAATATGTACATTGAGGGAGGAGTCTTTTCACAAAGTCAAGCCAGAATCTAGCTGAGAGACCTGACCTCAAGAAAATGGCAACAAGAACCCTACAATGCTTGTTATTGAATTGATACATAAGATCTTTGAGCTGTATCATTGCTCCAAATTCAACTCTTTTCTGACTGTTCCCTTACTCATTTCTGAATAAATATTTTCTCTTAAACATACGGCTGGTACAAACTGTTAGCAGAAATCAGAGGGGTTTTGTTCTACCTCTGCTTCAAAGTGATAAAGGAATGTTTTTCTTCTAATGTTACACAAACTTCAGAAGTAATTACAGTATAAGAATAAATACACAAAACAATGCATCAGTATTGCTTCCTCCCACTCTCCTGAGATCTGTCACTAGTTCTCTGATATTCTGCATCTTACTGTGAACACGGATGGGACAGTGATGATATGTGGTATGTTTTTTGCTCAATAGAAAGAACGATTTGTGAAGCTTCTGGACCAGCTTCATAATTCACTTCGGATTGATCTCTCAATGTACAGGGTGAGTGGGAATAAACAAAATCTTTTCAGGCATTGTGATAGGCAGAGGGGAAACACTGGTTGGATTTTCATTATGTCTCTGAGCATTTGGTTAGTTTGTCTCTTATGGAACTATATTTTGGTTTTCCTCATGGGTGGAATTTAAACCCTGTTCTTTCTTCCAATATAACTTCCTCAAGGCTTCTAAAATAATCTGAGGATTGTGAACTATGCTTATCTCAGATATTCTCCCAGGAATGCAAGCTGATTGGATTAATTTATTTGAATTATTATCTGCTACTTCAGGTATCATCTACAAAGGGGAAACAGACTTGTTCTTCTCTGTGAGAGAAATCTTTGAGAGGACCCCCAGCCATGTTGTCATTTATTTTAGGTCTGACAGACTCGAATCCCTGTCCCTGACTTTGTATCTGTACTTTGTATCTGTAGGATGTGCTTTCAGGTTGAAGACCCCCCCCCGCCCCAGGCACACACAGACACACACACACACATACACACACACACTTCACCACATTGGGGAAGGGATAGGTTTCAGATGTTGGCATTAGTCCTCCAGGCTTCTTAGGCCCTCTAGTTCCTTTCTTTGCTACTCCAGAGTCAACATAATCTTAATAACAAGTCTGTTACTGGGCTTTTTTTTTTTTCAGTTCCTTCATTTTAAGTAGTGACTAATTCATTGAAAAATTGAAATATGGTGGCAAAATGTGAGCTTTGATTTTTATTTATATATTAAAAAGTAGATCCTATCCTGGGTGGTACATTTATCTGAAAGACAGTAAAGCATACAGAAAAGGGGAATGTGAGTAGACTAATAAGAGAAGTGCATTAGGAAGACAAGCAAAAGGACATAAAGTGCAAGGTGCAGAAGATAAAAGGAATGTTGTGTAATGAGCGATCCTAAAAGAGAAGGTGCAAAGAGAGCACTGAGTAGCAGAGGGAAAATTATCAGGGCATGGCAACAGGAAGCTATACTGGTGATGCCTTTTATTTGTTTGGTCTTCAATAAAAGCTGCTTTCAGGTGGCTAATGCAAGTAAGCCTTGGACAAACAAGTAAGATCTTTGGTAGAAGACCAGGAAAGTTTTGTACACTTTCAATAATTTTGATGTTTTCTAATTGACAGTGTAGTTAGACAGCAACTGTCTGGAGCGGTCTGAGTCCTCTTAGTGATTATTTTAAGACCCTGGGAGGACAGGTTAAGTTCTGGAAGGAAAAGGTATTTCAGTTTCCAACTTTCAAGAGAGGATATGACAATTTGCAGTTTAAATTATCCAGATTAAGTCCCTCACCCCTGTGTTGATTCAAGCTATTTGGAAGCACTTAAAAGAAAACAATGAATAAACAATGAAAATCCACACCATATTTGTAAAAAAGATAGTGTCGAACCAGTGTTTTCTCCCCAGGGCAGGGTGATGGGCCTTTGGGAGAAGAGGTAGAAACATCTCAAGAGTAGCTTGAAGTCACACTCTGCATAATTATTTTGAAAAGTGTTTTGTGAACAAGTGAAGTTATTCTGTATGCACGTCAGTAGTTCTTTTCTGTTGGTTCATTCCTGGCTGACATAAACATAGATAGATAATATTATAGGTATTCAATATAGATAATATTATATTTTCCTGATTATTATCGGGATTATTCAGTATTATGATTATTATCATCAGGGTTATATAAGGATAATAATCTTGATTATTGTCCTTATCAAGAACATGCATTCATTCCCCAACATTCATCTAACATTTTGTGTTTAAATCTTGATTTTTGGTAAATACCCTCAGTGCCAGAAGGAGACAGAGGCAAAGACACTCACTCACTCACTTGCTCACACTTTTGTATCACCATCTGGAAAGAACAATCAGACTTTAATTTCAGTGGAACCCAGAGAGTGGAAGGGGAAACAATGGTTACAGACAGCAAAGTGCTGGGGATGGTATGTAAAATAAGTGCATTAGAGTGAAAGAGGCACTGGAGGATAAATGCTTATCTTGGTGGATTGAATCTGAGAGGGGACTGAGTGGTTATGATGAATTCTGACAGTGAAAAAGTGTTCATTTTCTCTTCTTAATGCAGTTTGTTTCTCTGCAGAGGTTTCAAGTACAGCACACCTTTTGGTGTCTCAGAAAAGACAAAAAGCAAGCAGTGAGTGCAGAAAGGGAAGGACCTGTGCACACAACCTCAGGCAGCAGTTCAGGGCTGATGATGGTGAGGCTGTTGCTCATTGCCAGCTCCTTCTACAGCCAAGGAGAGATCTCCTGCTGCTGGGGGTTGTCCGTGGCCTGGCATCCACAGACTTCATGTTCATATGAGAAACTATTTAATTAAGCAAACATATGAGCTTCTTCAGCAAAAAGGCCATATTTACTGAGCATTGTTTTGACTGGTATAAGCTTCTCGAGCAGGAAATGTTTCCAAGACACTTTCCTTATTTAGAACGTGCTTGAAGCTTTGCATGGATCTGACTGTGCTTTCCAACAGGATTTCCATTTTTTGTCAACAGAATAACTTCCCAGCCAGCAGTCGTGAACGGCTGCAGGACCTGAAGTCTACAGTGGATTTGCTGACCAGCATTACTTTTTTCAGGATGAAGGTAGTGTAATGGATGGGGATGGCAATGGGACGTCTTCAGTTCCTGCTCCAGGATTTTTTTTTTTCCAATTTTTAAACTACTTTATGCCAGCGTGCTTTAGATATGTAAGGAAAATGAAGGTTGTCTGCTGACCATGCATGATACTTCACTGTATTTTGTTTCATGAATACGAAAGCAGTTTTTCCCCTGGGGTTCTTCAGTCATAAATACGGCATGCATGCGCGCGCACGCACACAAAAATTGGAAGGGGGCAGGAAGAAGTTTTTCCTATAAAACTGTCTACAGCATTTATCAGTCATGACCATCTCTTCACCATCTTTTATCTAGTAAATATTTTAAAATGTCTTTCTTGCAGGGTAAGATACAGAAATTGGATATTATCTATAAGTAGAGATCCAGGAGAGTTGTTCTGCCTGTTGTTATGCCAGTTCTATCATTACATTTATTGTTCTGGCAACATGTAATGAGATTATTTTTAACGCTTGATTTTTAACCCTTTGTTTTAACTAGTGTTGTAGGTTAGCACATGTCACTTAGCAATTTTTAATCTTACCAAAAACAAAGAAAGATTTTCATTAAAGCTATTTGAGGAAGAGCTTAAAATTCCAATCGTAAGCCCTTTAGTAAATAATGTTTTAGAACATTCAAAATGCAGTCTTCATTCAGACGGTATGCCTGCATTAAAAGTTTGGTTTATAGAAATACTCTGAAAATTCTAGAGTAGTGATAATATCAAAATTGTCTCAGAGTATGGTTTCATGGAGTGATGTCTGGTTATCTGTTGTGGTAACCTGTGGTATTTTTCTAAACCAATGTAACAATGAAATAATTAAAAGAACTGTTTTTACAAGAGGGGAAGGCCTATCAACTGGCATGTTGCTATGAATTCTGATGTGATTTATATTCAGTAATGCTGGTGAAGAAAGATGTCCTTAAACTTCCTGTATTTAAAAGCACACAAGTGTCTGGTCTTCAGCAAGACTGCAGATTAGATATAATGTCCTCTGATAGCCTGTTGCGTGTTCTTCCAGTGATTAAAAAGATTATTCAGTGGCTTTATAGCAAAGTCCTATAAATTTAGCAGAAATTGCATGGGCTTGGCTCAGATTATGCACATTAATCTGTGTGATTTATTTATTTGGAAGAATCTTCCTTGACATGTCAAGATCTCTCTTATGTTCTAAGTGATCCTGCAGGGACATGAGTGTTGTCACTCCTGTTTTATACCTGGAGAGGCAAGCCACAGAGACTGAGCGGAGATGTTCATGTTTCGGGTCACAGACAGCACAAGTTGCTGAAAACAGATTTGCTTGTTCCTGGGTGGTTCCAGACAGGTGACTTGTTCTTTCCTGGTTTGGTTTATGAACAGTACTTGAACAATTCTTCCTGTCTCTGTGCAGGTTCAAGAGCTGCAGAGTCCACCTCGAGCCAGCCAGGTAGTGAAGGACTGTGTAAAAGCTTGCCTCAACTCCACCTATGAGTACATTTTCAACAACTGTCATGAGCTGTACAGTCGCGAGTACCAGACAGATCCCGTGAGTAGCTAATAAGTAGGCAAAAATGAAAGTTTATGATTTTCCTAAGATAATCACGCCAATACTAATTGACGTAAAAAGCCAACATAAATAAAATTTTGACTTGTTCTCTTCTGAACACACAAAACTTGTAATCAATTAATGAGCACTAATGAGTAAGTAGGAGATGATAATTGTTTTACAGTAATCACACTACAGTTTGTTTTCCCAGTCTCAGCTGCTTTATTTCCTGAGCAGATATTTCTGAATGGAAACTTTGATGCAACTTTGAGCAAGCAAAAACTAAGTAGGCTGATCAAGGAGACTATCTTTAGCTTTGATAAACCTCAAGCAGTGAGTTTTTGTCTTCAGTTCTGGCACCTGGTATACTGCACTGGGCTGAGGATCTATCTTCAGACACAAACTGTTTTCAAATCCATGAGAGCTCCCACTCTGTGGTAATGCATACAGAATGTGTCAACATGGATATAGTCATCAACTCAAGTGCCTAAAGTGCAAGTATTTGGAACAAGCTTAGAGCAAATGATGTCTCAGCAGGTCTCCTGAAGCCTGACCTCCTATTGGCATGGTAACTGCCAATAAAGGGGGATTAGCCGCCAGTAAACAGCATGGTTTGGCATGTTACCATGGTTCATATTAGATGAAGCAAGTTGCCAGCAGACATAATATAAATGCTTCAGAAGAAAGTGCTCTCAGGTAATTACTGTTTGGAGTTTGTAAGGAGCATCATGATCTCCGTTTGTCGGCTTCTTCTTTGCCCTTTAAATTTACACTGGTTTTCCAATGGCTTCTTTCACAGAACAAAAACCAGGATCTTCCTCCTGAGGAACAGGGTCCCAGTATCAGAAACTTGGATTTTTGGCCCAAACTCATCACTTTAATAGTTTCCATCATAGAAGAGGACAAGAATTCTTATTCCCCAGTACTGAATCAGTAAGAGTCTTCCATGTCCTTTATGGCTAATGCTTGTCTCTCTGTGTGCCTCTGCTTTATTTGTTAAACTGCTTTCTATCTCTTCTGTCATTTGTGTATTTATAGAAGTACTTATCTTGTCTGTCTGTCTTTGTCTTATTTGTCTCTGTCTATATAAATAACTCTTTTTGATTGGGATGGAAGAGTTTCAAAAGGTTCAGTTACGATGGCGTTCGAGCACAAACACCCTGATTATTACAATCCTGAACTCAGGGAGGCACCTGAAAATGGGGTGAGAGTTCTTCTGTTATTTTTTTTTTTTTGGATGCACAGTAATGCACACAATGGTGCCATGGTGATAGTACCTTACTTTGTTATTTAGGAACATGGTGTTCTGTGCTGCACTGGGAAATTGCATTGGGTGGGGTTGGCTCAACACTGCAAAGAAAGCTGAAACTGGGCTGTTTAACTTCCAACACTCTTCCAACAATCCAACAGGGCAGGAGAGAGGGAGGTAGCTGTGAAGGTATTTATACCCAAAGGGTTAGATTATGCCCTAGAGATCACTGATCTAACATGACATTAACACCTGATTACTGTTCACCCAGCAGCCTAGTAATTGTAGAGAAAAAAAAAAAGCTGAAATAGAATAACAAAGTGAAAAAGATACAAGGTGCATTGAGATCACATTCCTAAAACTACTGTATATGCCTGTACTATGGGAGATATCCAGGGCGGACTTGAGTTAAAATGAATCTCAACAGCAATGCTGTTTTCAGGCTGCTTAATCTTTGCCACACATTTGAGGCCATGATCTCCAAAATCTAGCTGGTCATTTCTCTGTGTGAAGGAAGTATCTGTAATGTTGAGATTTTCAGCTTGTAGTTTAGCTGAGTACTGGGTATAGAGGGACCCTTTGCTTGGATACATGCCAAAGCCTCTCCCAAATGTCCCCTCAGGTTTCCTCAGGAGCTTGCTGTTGGTAAGATCAGCGCAGAGGTGATGTGGAGTCTTTTTGCCCAGGATATGAAATATGCCATGGAAGGTAAGAGAATTTCTTGCTGCTGCCAGCTGACTTGCCGCTGACCTCTAGGTCTCGATCCATTCGGGGTAGCTGAGGCTTAAGCACATTAGTAGAACCACTGTTTGGAGCAGGGATTTCTAATGTTTTGTTCGTGGACAGATGCTTTGTGGGTGAGAATTGAGACTGAAAACTGCATGACATGGTCTCTAGACCTTTTGTCAGGCTGCGTTGCAAGCTATTTATTGTTGTCCCAGCTGCTTTGAAATCAGAATTTCACTTTGGTCTGAGGCTATGATGGCTAAGATCAGCAGCATCTTCGTTCTGCAGTGTACAATGGTGGAAAAGCCTAGAGAAGCAGGTGGACTCTCATGTCTCTGGATGATACAGTGTAAACTGTTTATGCTGTTAGTGGAAATGTGGTGCTAGAACAAATCCTGCTGCAGACATTTTCATTTTAAGTGAGTCCTGGCATAATTCCACCAGACTCACAGTAAAAGAGGAATTTTACTGTTTCTGAACACGGGTTAGGCATGTGTAGAGCCCAACAAACTCCCAGAAGGAAATTCTGCCACTCTTCTAATAGTATATTACAACTTCTGAATTTGTTTTTTGACCTATAAATTTATTTGCAGAGTGCAGACTGCTTCTTAGAAGGTTCAGAAAGTATCCAGTTCCCACTCTCTCTGCAACTGTGGTAGCAGTTTTTTTCTCAATATTTTGACCGACTGTTTATAATCATCTGTAAGGTGACAGTCTAAGAAAACAAAAGTGCTTGGTGATGCTTACAGCATGCTAGCTGTAGTTCGTATTCCAAAACCTGGTCAAGTTAGACTCTTATTTCAGACTGCTAAAAAAACCCACAAACAACAACAAAAAACCTCTGCCAGCTAAGAGATTTTCTTTAATTTTGTTCTTCAGGAACAGTCTGTGGAGTTTCTCTGTAGGTAAAGGAGATTGACTCCATCTATTTCTTAGTCTCTGTCAACGCAGCGGGGTAGATGCTGTGCTGTGAGGACACCCTTTGCAAGCTCTAGGCTTGAATTTAGCAGATCTAGATGAAAAGTACTCTTTTCGGTGTTAGGAACTTCTGATATATGCTTGTACCCCCACAGTGTCTTCCTTTTGTGAGATCATGTTGACGTAAGAACAAGACATTAGAAAGAAAGGGGCCAAGACCTACTGCATTAAAGTGTCTCTTTTGTAGTGTCTGGCACTGCTGGCTCGTGTTAAAGAGAAGGCAACTGTGCTTACTTCATGTTTACTTTCTCTAGAAACCGTTTGTTCCTGCAAGCCCTTTAGGCTCCCCTTTCCATTTTGTTCTTATTTAGCCCTGTACACTCACCCGCAGGAATTCATTTTGCACTTCTACATGTTGAAAGTGCCCTACTTAACTCCTTTCCTACTAGCCACAAGAACTCCAGTTCTCCAGATCTAGTTGCTGGCTTCTTTGCCTAAGACTCCCTTACCCCATTGCATCTAAAATGCATCTGCAAAAGAATACTGGTTGTGTGAACCTGACAGATTTTTTCCCCTTTTGAATGGCTTTATTTGATTGCCAGTGCCAAGGTTAACTCTGCCTCCCAGGTTTTCTCTGCTCACATCTTGCACCTTATGCCCTTTTGACCTTCCCAGTGATTTTGTCCTCCCTTGTACATCTGGGCTTATTTTATCTTTTTCTGATATCTTCTGGTCAGTTGTGAGCTTCTTAAGCCAAGGATTGACATAATGTTTCCACCTGTGAGTTCATTGGTGCATAGCAAATAGTTGTTAAAAGAGCGTCCCTCTTCAGAGTATTTTTGGTGAAAAGGGTGGACACAAAGACATCTGATTGGATGGGAAAGGGTTTCCATTTTGAACAAAAGCTGAGAAACTGTGTGGGGTGCATGTGTATGTTTCTACTGTAGCAGTGCAAGTCCTGCAGGAGAATTGAACAATGATAGAGTCTGCTGAGGTGTGCGTCTCTTCCAGATATATATTCAAGAAAATCCTCAGGGTGCAGAATTCCATTTGAGTTGAGCATATTTTCTCACTGCTTTGCTCTCCAGAAACTTATGAACATAACCTTTAGAACAAGCTCTACAATAATTCAGTTATGGACCTTACCACATGTATTTTAAATACATGATTGGATTAGCTCACTGCTTTTTTTTTTAAAAAAAAAGGAGAAAAAGGGATTAAAGGAAACAGATTAAGTGATGTGAAGGATGATGATTAGATTTGCTGTCATCAACTCTTGTCTCTGTCATTTTTCAGTCTGAGTCACTAATTTCTCTACCAGTTTAACTGCGTCAAGAGTTTTAAATTTCTGTCTTTGCCAGTTTGTGGAGTAGTCCCTGGGCACACTTCTGGTGTGTTCTGACATCTGCATGCATCAGGTGCTTTCTGCAACAAAAACTGATCTGTTTTGTGGAGATACATGCACATGAACCCAGAGTATAATACCTGCTCCTAACTTTATTCATGGTGTTTTCCCTTGTGTTCTGTTCCTAAGTTCTGGATAACATGAGCTCATTCACCTCACCAAGTGGTAAGTTTGTGCTTTTTAGTAGAGTATATAGTTTTGAGTAGGCAAAGACTTTCAGCACCTGTAGTTTTAGTATTTTGGATGTAGTTGCTAACGTTAGCGTTAGTGTCCTGTAGTTTTATGCCAGTGATGAGCAGGTCAGCAAAGAAGACTCAGAAGACTGTACTACTGCTGCAGAAATGGAGGGTATGTGCTGCTTAGGAGACTCCTGTTCTGACTAGCCAATCTAATTGTTTTTTGATGGTACCCAATATGCTGAGCAGCTCTGGGTGAGAGCCCCTTTGTTGGGTCCCAGGCATTAAGCTGCAGATAACATCCAAGAGACTAACTGCCAAGGTCAAAACCCCAAGTTCCTGTGTGGCATTATTCTGTCCCTCCTGGCTGGGGTGACACTGAGGATCTGTGGCCCTTTTATTCTGCAGTGTCAGTAAATTTGCTTCCACATTACTACACATTATATACATTCCATTTTTCCATCGATAGATTCCACATTTGCTACACATTACTAATGTGTAAAATGTCATAAGTCACAACAACGAAATACCTATTTTCTTTTTAAAATATATTCTGGAATCAGTAGCACTGGTCGTGACAGCAATGTTTGACTATTGGAAGGCAAGTGCACTGCAGACCTATCTTTTGCCTTCATCTCCCCTAAGGAGACTCACATGCTGAGACACAGCAGCTCTAACATCTACCAGGTTTGTTTTGTTTTTCCTCTCCCCAAAAGTAGTGACAGCTCAGGGCACTGTGAACAGCAGACCTGGCCCTTCCATCCTCACTGGAGAAGGCAGTACAGAGGGAGGCATTCATGAGTATCCCTTGTTCCCCATCAGCCCAAGGGTAAAACAGATCAGACAGAGATGTTGTGTGGCCCAGATTTGGCTGTAGTAGGGTAGAGTATGTTTTTTCCAAGCCTTGCAGTTAGCTCCACATCTGGGATGCTGACTTGTGCTCAACAGCTGGATAGCCTCCATGTGAACCCACTTCGGGCTGGCAGATGAAACTAAACTGGAGTTAACTAGTTTTCTCACCATCCTCTGTGAAGCCTCTGTGACCCAGAAAGCACCAATTTCCCAAGCAAAGAGGGATTCTGCTCTTCCTCTATGAGGAAGCCATTAAATGACAGTAATAGAAAATTGATATCATCCCTACCAACACCATTTCATCTTATTTTGAACACATTGGTGTTAATAAGGTTGTAAATTGAAAGCATCTCTGATAGGAAGAGAGACTGAGTAGCCTTGGCAGGCAGGATTGAAATAAATCATGCTGCCACAATCTCACTTATAATGAGGGGAGGGGGATTAAACGCACACACAGATGCCAGCTGTCTAAAAGTATTAACACTTCAACAGACTCAGTACCTATTAGAGTTTCTTTGCAGGAATTCATCATTATTTGCTAGAAATTATCACAGGGAAAGTAGGTTGATGATCAGGAAGAAAAATCCACAGAGGGCAGTCTGCTGGCCTGTGGGTTAAGGATGTGGTGGAAGTCCTGTTCTCTGATTCAAAAATAGAACTGGCCATGACACTGAAAAGCATGCTGCTAGGAAGCAGTTCCCTATTAATACCTTAATAATATGGCCTCAGTGACCCTAAAAGCCCTTCTCCAGAGAAGAGTGTTTGGAGATGAAATCTGCTGAGGAAATGTGAGAGAATTATAGAACTCTGTGGTCTTTAGAGGGTAAAACACCAGCAGGTCCTGCAAAATATCTGTGCACTCTTTCACTGTTGCTGCCACTTAGCTCTTTAAAAGCTAGCAGAAATGTGTTAAGAGTGATGGCTCCTATGCTCCTCACTTTATTTTTTTCTAAAATGTGTTTCAATCTGAGCATCTGAAACGCAGGTTGCACTGGGTGAAAGGTGTAAGTGTAATTTTACAAAGTATATCTCTGGCTGACATGTTTCCATGTTGTCTTCAAGTGCTCTTAAACTTTCCCTTAACAGAGAGAGAGGTGATCAAAACCATACAGGGTCCATAGAAGAGGGGAAGACATATATTGTAAGCTGTTGGGGTTGAGTGGGTTTTGGGATTTGTCAGCTTTCTTTGTGCTCCAGCATGTTTGAGATGTTATAGTTCACTTTTGTCTTTTCTGTCACAAGCCCCACCGTTCTTTCGCATACGTAAAGTTCTCTTTTATGGTGGTAAGAGCTCCCTTTTCTTTTACTTTTTTTCTGTAGTTTTGGCCCCTTGGTGTCAAGCCTCTCCGTTACTGCATAGGTGGCTAGGTAGCAGCAGTTCATGGGCTTTTGCTTCTGTGGTTGCTTTGCATCTTCCTTCTCTGCACCTTAGTAGTGTTTTGAATGTCCTACCTCAGAAAAAAGGTTGAATTGTTTCTAGTGCACTGCTTAATTTTGTTGAAATAACTGTGAGTTTTAACTTCTTTTTAACTTCTTTTTTACCTACAACCTTTATACTTTGCTGCTGTTACATCCACCACGGTTACATACGCATGGTCATGTTTTGACAGCTAACATCATGGCTAGGAGAATTTCAGAAAAGAATTACTGATGGCCAACTTCACTTGTTGTGTGCATGATGTTAAAAAAAAAAAAAAAAAAGAAAACAGGGCTCAAAGACTCCCTACGAGATTCTGACCTAAGTGCACATCACAGTGAATCTATTATTTTGGCTTGAGTGGTTAAAGGTATGTATCCACCTTTTCATGCAGTGGTGATGTAATTTATACTTCAATCACAGGAGCTGCTGGCTTCAGCGTAAGTGGCACGTAGGAAGGTGGTAGTTCCCTTGTTTTTGGGGGAGACTGACTTTTGGATGAAGCCACGCCTTCGTCATGGTGTGCAGCCAGCCTCTGCGTCAGACCTTCCCTCTGCAGGAGCAGTTCTTCCCCCATGCAGGAACAGACCTTGCACATATCAAAGTTAATGAAGTTTTAATTGTGCATTGATTTCCTCACCCTTGCAGAGGGAGTTAAGCGTGGGTATGGTTATTGCTTTGCTTGTTTCCAGTTTTACATCTGCAGAGAGGACTTAGCATTTTCTATTGCAGTTGCTCTACAGGGAGATCAGCAGTTCAGACACCAAATTAGGGGCATACTTCCTTAGTGCTCAAAAAGAATGTTAGATTTTTTGAGGAGAAACATGAATGTACTTTCCTCAGCTTCCAATAAAAGCAAATTCACTGTGGAGAGTAATAGATCACAGTATGTGTGAAGTAGTAGCACATGTAAAACACTTTGTCAATTGAATCATCTTCCCTGGGGTTTATGCATCTCAGATATTGCATGTTTTAATTTCTTTTGAACAAAGGGTAGATATATTTTTTCCCTTTTTCTTGGAGATTTTATCTGTATGGATCTGCTAAAAGTGAATCAGAAGAATTAGAAAGAAATCTGTGTTATGCTGTTAAAGGGGTTTGCAGTCGACTCACTGGAGTGTTCCATTGCTTCGGGAGTTGACAAGGCTCATAGAGTAATTATGCATGAGAAGTTCATTTTTTTTTTGTATTTTCAGTTGGATAATTCATAATTTATTTGGCCTTTCTTCTTGTGCGTATTACTGAAGCTTCAAAAGAAATGTGAAAGTTTTTTTTAATGTTTTGAAATAGCTGCAAGAATTCACATTTACATGAAAATCTTGTAAGGTAAGTTTGTCTGTCAGGTAGCTGTTTAGGAAGCTGTGACCACGATATATCATTAAAGCATGTGTTCTGATGATAAATGTCTTTAGCATGTATTGTTCACATATTCTTACCCACTTACTGGATACTTGCACCAAGGTACTAGATTAAAGCCATTAGAAGTTGAGAGACTTACACTTTTTAACATAGTTAGATCCTGTTTGCACATATTAGCAGTGATGTCCTTGAAGAGTTTTATTGGGTACCCACACAAAAAGCTGCCTGTAAGTACATTAGGGATGACATGGAGGAAGCCTGGGGGTGCTTTTGGGAAACTTAACAAGTAGGTTAAAAATGGGAATTGTGGGCTGATCAGGGGTGGGAGTCAACAGCTGAAAGATGGTAGTGTGGATATAGGCTGTGAAGGTCCTTGAGAGCAAAGATGCGGAGCATATGTTCTTTCCTGTGAGAGAGAAAGGAGAGTGGTAGTCCAAGCAGATGATTTCTGCAAAATGTAGGTCTGAATATGGCAAGTGCTTTAGCAGTGAAGGTATGAGCAAAAAAGGTTGCTTTGTGGAGGTATGTGCATTACCCAGTGAAGAACTGCATTGTCCAGACATAACCTGGGTACAAAGACAGCATGAACTGGCGAGAGGAAGAGGCTCAGCTCACCTAGGTATATATGGGTTGCTTCAGTGGACTGCATACAGGAAGACAGTAAGTATTAGCAAGGCACTTCTCTTTCAGAAGGGAACTGATGTAATTTCTCCAAACTGGGGTCAGAGAAGGCTCCAGCTTGTGTAGTTTCTCGTGTGCTAAAGGCCTTAGCAGATGACTTGCTAACCCGCCATACACATAGTGATGATGTTTTTCATGCACAGTAATGTGCACGTGCAGGCAGTCCATGTGCTGCTTAAGAGTAAATAAAGTCTTCTGGGTCATGTAGACAGGATTCAAATGCGTTTGTTGCGGGAAGGTAACCTGTATGTGAAGTGTAAGGTAAAATTATGGTAACTACTTGAGACCAAGCTGGTGGTGAGAAGCTGTCTGTACAAGCTCTCAGTGGGATGTATGGAAATGAAATAACAAGCTATGGCCATACTGGGAGCTTTTTATGATACCAGAGAACAATTTGTTGCCCTATTTGGGATGTGAAATGGAATATATCTGGCTACGTGTTTCCTTTTTTGTGGCACCGGAAAGGAAAAGGCTATTCCTACAACTCTACTTGCATCATTGAGAATTTGGTTATAGGTAAAGCTGATATCGAAGTTGTTCCAGTGACCACTGATGTCAAATCTACTGTTTCTCAGTCTTCACATTGCAGGTTAAAGTTGGGCAGGGTGGGTGTTTCAGTGCTTTAGTGAAAATACTTGGAGAGAGGACTTGTGTAAAACTTCACAACTGGTCTAAACTTGCTTGTGATTGACATGTTCAAACTATAAAGAACTTGATTTTTTCTACTATTGTCTCTTAGGGAATGTGGTGTAATATATTTGTATTGCCTTTGTTTATATCCAAGAATGAACGGTTTCACTTTTCTGGATTTATTTACTGCAGTAGATGAAATCTGGACTGTCATATGTTAAATGGAAGGGCTGTAAAAGACTGCTCTTTTTATTTCCTTGACAACCAAAAAGTATTCAACAATTGGAAGTAAGATTTGGAACCACAAAAATGGACTCCAGAGCCCCACCTGTCAACCACTGAGAACCTCTGCTTACTGCCAAAATCCCGTGTTAATGCTGCTGACGTGCTTTATAAGGCTTTCCTCTGCCTGATGCATTGGTGGTTGGTAAATTCAGACCTAACTGATTTTTTCCTTCCTTGCAGAGCATGAGAAACACAGACTGTGTAAAAGTGCAGACTATATGAATTTACACTTCAAAGTGAAGTGGCTGTACAACGAATATGTTCGTGATCTGCCTGCCTTCAAGGGAAAAGTGCCTGAATATCCAGCGTGAGTGTGTTGTGTCTCCTGTAGTAAATCCTCACTATCCATCTCCTTTGGGTTGTTTTGAGGGTATTCAGTTGGTTCTCCTGTGGCTGCCTTTATATAAATACAACATTTCTTTGCTGCTTATTCTCTACGTTTATGTGCATCTTTGTTCCCTGTGGTGTTCTGTGCCCCTGTACCTG
The DNA here is from genome assembly GCF_964034855.1 of Anser brachyrhynchus. NCBI lineage: Eukaryota > Metazoa > Chordata > Aves > Anseriformes > Anatidae > Anser > Anser brachyrhynchus. Next base: position 6,237,117 of record NC_137697.1, read on the forward strand.
ACACAATTCAATCCCTTATTGTACAGTGTCATCCAAAGATCTCAAAATTTAGCAGTGGCATAGGCAGTCTTTTAAACCATGTGTTTTTTGTGCTTGCAGTGTGGGCTTTGGTAGATTCTTGAACAGCAGAATTCTAGATGGGTGCTTATGTTCTTGTGTTAGTAAATATAACTGTATCTGTATGAATGTCTATGTATCTGTGTATGAACATGTCGTGCGTGCACACACACACCAGAGTTTGTAAGTAAAGATAATGTTTTTGGTTTCTGACAGGACCAGGTGAGTTAGTTAGAAATGTCAAATAAGCTCTTGCTCTTAAGCTCTAAGCAATTGTTTGCAAATTTGCAAAAAAAAACCAAAAACAGTAGGTTTCAGACCTAAAGAAAATTTGAGCCTGAAAAGTTGTCTGATCAACCTGGTGAGAATACTGTCCTGGTGAGAATACAAAGTCCTTCCCTGGCCTAAGGCAGAAGCAGATAGGTTGTTTCTGACCGGTGTTTGTCTAACTGGTTTTCAGAAGCTTGGTCGCTCCACATCACTGTTACGCCTCCACTGGGATTTGGGGGTTTAACACACTCGACCTTCTTCCCTTCTATATCTTCCTTGCTTCAGTTGGAGCTTATTATATCCTGTCCTACTAGCCTGGGCACGGAGAAGAAATTGTTCCTGTTTTACAAGAGGCTTCTGTTCTTCTCATGTCGCTTCCCAGTCTGTTGCCTGTTCCCATTTGTTCCTACCTTTCCTTCTAAGTAAGGTTTACTCACATCTCTCCAGCTGGTCTGTGTCTGGACATAAAACACCTAGACTTAGACATTGATATTTCATCTAGGCCTTGCCTTGCAGACAGTGCTCTGCTCTAGCACACTGGGATGATAGCAGCTTCTTTCTTTCTTCAGTGATATTGTCAACCAGTGATGTTTCCAGTGGGTCACAAGCCAGCCCCCAGGCACCCTTGACAGTGTCCTACCTACCTGTTCTTGCCATCTAGCATATGTCTGTTTATTGCTGTCCAAATACAGCACTTTGCATTTGCCCCTCTTGGAAAAATATCTTGCTTGGACTGTGTTTCCAGTCTGACATTTTGAATACTCTTCCCGTCCTCCACTGCGCACAAGCCTTGTGTTATCTGCATGCTAATAAGAATTGAGACAGTTGGTGTAATTGCTCAGCTTGGACCATGGGCCTTGCTTAACAAATCAGGTCAGTGAGAGGCATTCATTCAGTGAATAGGGTGCAGGAGCGACAATCTCAGAAGCCTGGTTCTCTTTGTGCCTCTGAATCAGTGCAGTGTTAGGCAAACCATTACATACTCTTAATCCCTTTTTGCTCCTGTGTAATCAGAATAATGATGTTCAGTTTCATTTTGCTGTCTTTTGCAAACTGTTCTGCTCTGCTGGCTTTTGTGTGTATGAGCACTGGAGCTCATGTACAGCCACTGGCTTTCCTTGTTACTTCACACTTACATCTTAGTACATCTCACTACATCTTAGTAAAATAGACATGTTATCAGGCACAAATGATGTTTATTTCAACCATGGCCTTCACCTATTTCTACATACGCCCTTCATATCAATTACAGCAACACTTTAATTTGCTTCGTCCAAATATTTTTGGTCTTCACAGACTCACAGAATGGCTGAGGTGGGAAGGGACCTCTGGGTCCATCTGGTCCAACCCCTGCTCAAGCAGGGACACCCAGAGCAGGTTGCCCAGGACCAGTCCAGGTGGCTTTTGAAGATCACCAAGGAAGGAGACTCCACAGCCTCTCTGGGCAAAATGTGCCAGTGCTCCATCACCTGCGCAACAAAAAAGGGCTTCCTTAAGCTTACTTAAACAGTCTTGAAACTTCCTTAAACAAAGGAGTCCGTGCATCAAGTTTGCCCATCAGTAAACTCAGATGAAAATAAATTGCCTCTGTCCAGAAAATAGGAGAGATGTTTATCTTATAAACAGGCAAGAGGCTATCCACAAACTTGCATTTCTTGTTGGAACTACACAAAACCATATTTCTCATAGTCTTGGGATACGATTGAATAAGGTGAAGGCTCCAAAGTATTGAAGCTTTTATGTTCCCTTTATTTTCTGAAATTCAGCAGCAGTTTCTGAAAATGAAGTAGCAACACAGCTGAGAGTGGATCTTCAAAACTTCCTGTTTTTAGCTGCCAGATAAAAGCTGTAAAGCGTCAGTTTCTGTAAAAATTAAAAATAAAATCACTAGCCTTTTAGGTATGTAAAGAAGTGGGGAAAGCATTCTTGCCTTTGAAATTCTGTTTTACTCTTCTGGCTCACTTTATTAAACAGTATTTTCTTCTCCAACTCTGCATGCCTGCCTACCTTCTTGCCTCTGTGCTTGCCAAAGCCCACTGAATTTTCATTGGGTACCCACATACATTAGCACAACAAATGAACAAGATTAATTCACCTGTGAAGCCTAATACCACAGGAGCCAGGCTCAAGGCCAAGCTGAAATTGGAGCCTTTTGTATTATGTTTCTATCGTGCAACCTACAGGCAAACTTTCATTTAGTCGCAAAGCACCTCTGCCTTTCCCTGCAGGCAGCAGTGAGGGGTTTTCTGTGCTAACATCGTTTGGAGATGTTGGCTGTGCCAACGCAAGCCATGCTGTGCTGACCCCTGCAAGCACAGAATGTCTCTGAAACAGCACCACAAGCCTCTGCCTTGTGTGCTGGTGTGTGACTCATTACAACGTTTGCTTCTAGATCAATAATTGAAGCAGACAAGAGGAAGATATGTGCCGTGTGACAACATTTTGAAGCTATTTCTGCATGAAATCAAATTACTTTTATTAGTTTCTGTGGTAGATTATTTTGAATATCATTTTGGATATGTTGTCCTCATAGTCCCCAAAGTCCCTCACTTGCTTAACAGCCTAAGAACAGTAAATAGTTTTTAATAGTAAAACACTGTAAGGGATGTTTGACCTAAGATAACTCTAGGTTTGTGTTACAGCTCAGAGCACATTTTTGTCCTGAATGTGCCCAGAGACTAGAAGTATTTATTAGTTGATGTATATCTTTTTGTGCTTTACTGCTAGCCAACAAATGACAAAGTTGAGGCTGGCTAGTTACAGATTTCCTAACCTGAGCTGAGTGATTCACTTTGCAGTTTAACATTCATATTAAACCTCTTTCTGGAGTTAATGATTTTTTTTTTTAAGTGTAAAAAACCACCCCAATGAACAGTACCTTTTTCCTTACCATCTTTGTCTAGACAATTTGGTGAGACAGTAAAATACCTATGCAATTCATGCAATTATATATCAACATATGGTAGCCATAAAAATGTGCAATGACTGTTTTCAACACTGAATGGCCATTTCTTATAGATTTGGTGCAATAACCAAGGATGAATGATAGGAAGTAGTTCTGCTTCTCAGAGCCAAAATTGTGGCTTCTGGCACAAACAAGTAATTTTCTGTACGTTGATCGACGATGTGTGAAGCAGCGACTTGCAGTCTCAGAGCTCTGAAAGAGGTGGAAGATGGGTTGTTGCTTCCTTGTAAACTGCCCGAGTTCTTTTTTAAGGATTAATCTGTAGTTTCAAAATATACTGTTGTAATTAAAAGTGAAATGTAGAAAGTGCAAGAAAATTGCAGCAAAATTCCAAATATACTGATTTTTAGAAGCTTGAACTTCCATTTAAATGGAAGTTTTCAAGAACATGGGAAGTGCATATGTCAATGACAGTGTTCCACTTTCACTGTCTACAATAAATAAGTCTGCACGGACAGGTTGCTGTTGGCATTTAACACTGTCTGTTACAGTTTCCAATATTAGCATTGATGTGCTTTATATTTCAAAGTGTAGAGAGCATTTAAGGCTATCTAGTATGCTCTGTCTGTGAATTTGCTCTTGATCTCCCTCTCATGTCTGGCACATGCTTTCATGTTCTTTGGAAACTCAGCCCATAATTATCACAATCTGCATGAACACAGCTGCTTGTTAAGAGGAGGTTATTTTCTGTGAAGCTCATATAAAAACCGTTTGTGTGGACTGAAATCACGCATGGGCATTTTTTCCCTTATTTGTGAATGCTGTTTAGTAATATTTGAAATTAAGATTTGCTTCAGCTGTAGTTGCACACATCGAATCCTAGACAGACATTTAAATAAAGTCATAGGTGTTATGTTGTTGCTTAAACATGGACAGGAAAATAACATCTCACTTGTGCTACGTGGTTATGTCCCACAGAGCAGAGAACAGAGGCGTGACCAGCTCTAAGATCCCATTGCTGAAGCTACTTCTCACCTTGCCTGTTTATTTTAGCCAAGGTGGAATTGCATAGAAGCCTTTTGTTCAGTGTACATTGTACTTCCAGATGCCATTTCATTTAAGGCATCTCCCTAAGACACAGCAGTGGCTGTTTCTTGAAATGTGGTCTACCATTTAGCTTATCCTCCCAAGTAAGGAGAGGGAGGAGAGACAAACTTTGCTGTCCTACTTCCAGAACTTGCATGCTTTGAGGACTCTACGCTGCTCCAAGGCTGTTGGTCTAGCACTTTTAGCATGAACTAAGTTTGTACTTCTTTAAAATAAAAACAGCAAAAAGCTGCTTACAGGGCTGGCTGGCTTCCTGCAAAAGACCTGGAGGATGTGATGTGCTATCACCTGAAGATAATCTTAAACATTCTCACAGTGCAGTCAGCAGGCCAAGGAAATGGGAGGGTGCTCTAGAGAAGGAGTGGGGAGGGGGAGAGCAGCACTAAGGTGGAGAAAACTTCTCCCTTGTGGCAGCCCAGAAGTATGTCTGTATCTAGGGATAAAATAGCTGAAGGGCCCTGGAAGACAGACTCTTTTCCTCTCTTTATAGTCCTTCACATATCTCCTGTGAAAGATGGCAGACCTGAATGGGCAGCAGGACAGTGTGCTGTCTCTTTTGGCACACACAGACAGGGGCATAGAGATCTCCCTTGTCCTGTCTGGCACCTGGGTGAAAGGGAAAAAATACAATAGAAGTACTATGAGGTGATGAAATGTTAAAGGAGGAACTAAGGGGGAAGATGAAGGGAAGGTAGCAAGAAAGAAGGAAGGGGAGAAAGGCAAAAACAGCACAGGACAAGTATTCTGCAGAGGCTGGGTTATCTTTCTGCTGGTCCAGCCCAAGTGATGGTACAGGCCCTGCTCATGGGTAGTTTGTGTGCAGATCTGTGGGGGAACTTTGGCTGTACACATAGATAACAGTATTCAGACAACTAGCAGCAGCAAGCTTTCACAAGGGTTGCTGAAACAGCACTGCTGTGTGACAGTAACATTGGAGGATGAGGAAGGGCAAATGTTATTCTGAGGGCATTTAGTTTACCTAAACATCTGCTGGGTGCTGCAGGGATGGGCCTGTCGCTGGGGTGAGGTCTGTTTGGAAAGCTGTGTTTCTTGCTGTAACTTTCTGTCTTTCCTGTTCCTCATACAGGTGGTTTGAGCAGTTTGTGATGCAGTGGCTGGATGAAAATGAAGATGTTTCTTTAGAATTCCTGCATGGTGCTCTGGAGAGAGATAAAAAAGATGGGGTATGTAGGTGTCTCTGAGTGGAGGACTTCGTGCTGCGTGCTTCAGTGCCCAGAACCAAATAGCAACACAGTAAATTCAGCTGTCACACAAATGGATGACACAGCCCTTTTTGCATGCTGAACATTTGGGAACACTTGTTTATTTTAGAACGTTCCTATATGGGTTAGAGTGTTGTTGTGTAAGGTGCATATCATTTATGTATGTCTGTTCTGTTCTGCTGCTGTTAATTTGTCAACCATTGGCTTGGTGTTCTCTCTTCTCCATGTGTTTGTGAGATATGCAATGGAAATGTAAGGCACTTTGCATGTACTTAGCCATGCAGTGAGAATGTGACCTTAATCCTTAGATAGAGTAATCTTATTCTTAGTTTGCTGAGTGTTCCCAATGGAAAGTAAGAGCCTTCCAGTTTTAGTGACTGTTGGCACTGTAGACTGTGATGTTAATAATATAAGCATTCTCTTTAATGTCTCAATTTTAAGACAGTCTTAAAAAGTTCTTCACTCCCCTTTCCTTGTTAACTGACAGGCAAGCCAGGTATCTCAATAATGTTTCCAGCATCATGCTACATTTCCTTAATGCTTGTCATGTTGTAGTTGGTGAAGGATGGTGAACTGTAGCCACAACAGAGTTGGCTATTTAGTTCCTTCGGAGAGCTTTTGCCTAATTCTGAGGAAGGAGTGGGTTTTGGTATAGTTGTCCCGTCTCCAGCTCTAAAGATGACTGAGACCTGCATGAAAGGTGTGCATTTCAGATCTTCCCATTTGAGAATGACTCTGTACTTCTGTTTTAGTTCCAGCAAACATCCGAGCACGCTCTGTTCTCTTGCTCAGTGGTGGATGTCTTCACCCAACTCAATCAGAGCTTTGAGATCATTAAGAAGCTGGAGTGCCCAGATCCTGTCATTGTTGCTCATTATAACAGGAGGTTTGCCAAGGTAATACCCTCATCATCCAGCTGTTTGTCTGCATGTAGTGGAATGCAAAACAGTATGATGTTTAGAAGAACTGTGGTCTTTGGCTTTGGTGTTATTTCCTGGAGATTTTCTGTTTTGCTAGAGGACAAGTAACAGTACTCACATGTTGTCTTTGCAGACTATTGGGAAAGTGCTGATGCAGTATGCTGACATCCTGTCCAAGAGCTTCCAGTCCTATTGTTCCAAGGAGAAACTGGTGAGTCCAGCTGAATTTCACTTTCATTCTGGGGATTCACATAATTATCACAATTAAAAAAATAAAAGAAAAAAAGGTTACTTTTCTTGCATCGTACCTGACTGTGTTTACAGTGTAAATATTTTCAGTATTGATTTTTATCATCATTTCTAGGCATTTGTGGATTGAGTTCTGGCTTGGCCATAAAATAAAACTAGGTTGTGAAGGTGATTTGCAGGGCTTGGAGGCTGTCAGGTCCAAATGAAATTAACTTCTTGTCTGTCTGTCTGGGTCATACATCACAGAGGTGATTTAGGAAGAAAAGGGGGGGGAGAAAAAGGCACAAGGACACGGGTTGCCCTCTAGGTCTGTTACACAGCAGCACTCTTGGTTTACTGATGTATCCATGAAATTATCTTACTGTTTAATCCTAAAATAAGTAAAATTCAGGATATTAAGTTTTAAAATGGTCTGAATTTTTGGGTAGACCTGTGTGGTACCAGGAGTTGGACTCAATGATCCTTATGGGTCCCTTCCAACTTGGGATATTCTATGATTCTACGAAAAAAAGTTTGTGGTAAAACTGTGGAGAAGGGTACAATTGTGAAGAGCTCCCTGATCTGGTGGTTTTTTTTGTTTCTTTTTTTTTTTTTTTTCTGGAACTGGCCATCTGATTTCAAGCTGGAAAAAGGAGGGCTTAATTTTTTTTAGGTTTGAGTGCTGAAATTTTTGCTTGCCCTACCTCCTGTTTGACTCTGAGAATCTGTGAGATCTGGTGGTACTTGAGGGAGGGTGTTGAGACACAGACTGTACCACCCATGAAAATGTGTTGCCATCCTGAGCAGTAACAGGCACCTGCTTTTGTCCCGTCAGCCCTGCATCCTGATGAATAACATCCAGCAACTGAGAGTGCAGCTAGAGAAGATGTTTGAAGCTATGGGTGGTAAAGAGGTAAGAGCGCTCAGAGACCGAGCATTACTCATTCCTACTGCACTGTTAGTAGCTAATTTGCGTCATACCCGTACTTGCAGGCTGTAGTCACAGGGAGAGCCCTGTGACACTTGGCACTTACACAGGCGTGAGGGGGCAGCCATGTCTGAAGACTTTTCAACTAAATTTATCACAAGATGCAGGAGCATGTGTTTCGAAGTAAGGAATAGTATAGAGGAGGGAAAAAAAAAGGATATGTACTGTGCTCATGTGGGCTGGATGTAGGCACGGCTGGTGGTTTCTCAATTCTGAAGGAAGACGCACAGGTCTGAGAACTGTTGACATTAAGACCTTTTACATGGCATATAAAAGTGGGACAGTGCCTTTTGCATTAAATGTCCAATATCTAATATATTGCAGACATGCAAATATATGAGCTCTACTCACGCTTTGCTGGATACTTGGATGTGTCCATGAATACAGATACAGTTCTTAGTTTTTGTTCTTTGTTCTGAGATAGCCATTTTTACAGAAATAAGGATTTTCTCCCCCAAGTCACTGTTTCTGTTTTGATATAATCTGTGTATTTTTTTTTCTTTTTCATTGCTTTTCAAGACTCAGGAAGATGAAGAAAAGGCTGCTGATACTGATGTTAGGAAAAATTAGTTTTCTAAGACTAAGTGCATTTTCTTTTGTTGTGTTGTGGTAGAACCTGTGCTATGATCTGTATGCCAGGAGAAAAATCCACTTTGATGGGCAGTTTAGTTTTTGTTTGTACAGCTGTTACAAATCTTTCTTGTGCTTAGTGGCAGAATTCTATGAAGTGGCAAAATAAAGATCTACCCCATGATGCAAAGGAAACTGCAAGGTTCTCAACAATCCTAATTTCTTAGCATTACATCAAGAAATAAAATGTTATGCTCCCAACTGTAATAGCAGTGGTAGATAAAGGCTTTTTTCTTTGTCCCAGGAAAAAATAAATTTGTGATTTCATGTTTATGAAGTGGTTTATAAAGTGCACTTAATTTCCCTTAAGAAATCAATTTGCTACTTTTTTCTATAGTGCTGGCTATTAAGTAGGGTTTCCTTATAATTCAGATTGAAAATACCACCCGATACTCTGTCAAATAGTATCTGTGTGGGGGAGAGGGCAGTATTTAATGAGACTGTTGGCTTCTGTTCCTAGCCTAAACCTCTTCTCTGCATTCTGCCGTTTAAAAACTTCCTCGTGAGGTAGGTAAGGTGAAACAGAGGAATCAGAGCGGAAAAAAAAAAAGGTGTGTAAGGGGGAGAGGAATACAGACTGTGAGCAGTAAAACACGTAGGAAGAAACTTGGCAAATGTGCTAGGAAGCTGTTTTTTGGAAAGAATTTTTCTTTTCAAATGCTGCTTGTCCACTTCATTAGGCTGCCACTGATCACCAGAAATAAATTGTGTTGTGTTAGATGCCTGAATTGTTTGCTCTTCCCAGGGGTTTTACTCTTGGAGACTAAGTAGTACTTTGCTTCTTGACTTAAAATCTGCCAGATCCTTTGTTTTGCTAGAGTAAACAAGGTCTCCCTAGTTTGAGTAGTCCTTTTGCTGATGCAGATTGATCCTGTCCTAGTGAGTGTCAACTGGTGAGACAACTGCTTCGAAAATGGAATGCTTAAAAAATGCACTGCTGGAAATGCATCTGAGTTATATCTTTTCCTTCAAGAGGGGCAGTTTACTTTCTGTGACAGATTTGATATTTATCTATATATCACACAGCTTGTGCAAATATAAACATTGTCCTCGACTGCTCGAACCAAAAAGGAACTGCTTCCTTGGGGGATTAAGAAAATAGCGTAATGTTATGCCCTGGTTGTCTTGAATTGTTCACCTTTTTGTGTTCTCAGAGGTGTTGTTGAGAAGTAGGTACCAAATATTCTGTTGTTCCTACAAACGGGTATGTGAGATGTAGTGTGGGAAGCCAAAACTTGGGGATTGCTGTCAGTTATTGCTGCTTGTGGCTTCATCTGCTTCTGATTCACAGATACATCTTCTACAGGACGCTAGCACTGCACACCTTTGGAAAGCTTTTAAATACCTCTGCTACCTAGGAGCTTTTGGCCAGTGAATCCAAAATACTCTCATTTTCTTGCTTCTACAGCGAGGGCTCACCCACAGTCACCCTGCAGTGTAATGTTGTAACACGAAACAGAAGTGCTTGCCCAATACTATTTTCAGGTAGTTTGGCTCCTAGATATAGTGATATAGTGCCTTCCTTCTGCGCCCCAAATGAGGAGCGTTACTTCTGCCCCACTCCCCTCATTCTTTTTTAAGCTGTAGTATGCACAAGGTAAAAAAAAAAAAAATAAAAAATTATACAGTATATCTGGGTTTAATGTGTGACGTCTTGTGGTCCATGAACATTACTAGTCAGAAAGGTCAGGACATCAGGGCCCTAGCGCTCTGCAGAGTGATTCTCTTGGCTCTGTACTTGAGATCCCAAGGAGTATATACCTTTATTTTTAGTTCATAGGAAGAAACAGATGACTTTTAGGATTTATAATTAATACTTTCATTTCCTATCTGACATATGTTGATCTCACAGGATCAAAACAGCTTCAGTGTGGCTCAGAAGCATTCTCATATGTTCCTGAAGCTGGTTTTGGAAAGGCAGAATCTATGGAGCGATAATTGGCTTTAAAAGCATAACGGGCAGCGGAGTCGGGGATGAGTGCTGGACAGAATCTGGGTTGGTTTTTGCTAAAATGGGCTATATAGATTAATCGCTATTATTTGCTTGACCGTGGTCCCATTTATTTATTCATATATTACTTACTGAAATCTAATGTCGCCTGCATTTTCTACCCACCTTTGCAGTTTTCCTGCGGACTTGTATGCTCTGTGTGCTGTCCCTGACACCAGAATAAGCCTTTCTCATTTTGCTTGTGAGAAACTGCTTGCTGTAGCCCATTATTTTGCTCAGTTTTTTTGAGAGTTATGAACTCATAACAGTGAAATTAAAAGCAGTTGTGCGGTGGAAGCCTAGTTTAAAAACATTTCTGCACTTTTTTGCCTTGAAGTCAAGGGTACAGGGTGAATATTGGAGAGAAGCGCTGCCTAGGGAACCCAGAGAATTAGCTACTGAGTAGTGGCAGATTGTCATCATACAATTTTCGTGCCTTCAGTTACAAGCTAAGCTGTACAATTAATGCTTTGGGAAACTCTCTTCTTAATGCTTAGCCAGGGTTAGCCCACATTTTAAATCCAAAGTTAGCTAACTGAATAATAAATTACAGGAGAACTTAAAAACAGCCAAGACTTGATAAGAATGTTCTCAAAGGATTTGTGGCATCTGCTGATTGCTCCTCATTAGCCTCACATATGCCATAGCTAAGGCCACTCTAGTGTTTGAAAAGCTTGCCTGGATTCAGCTCTCCAGGTTTCTTACTCTTGAGCACTGCAGGAAGGTGGAAAGATACATGAAAATTTGGTGCAGCAAGTCCCCTTAGTATAGTCTGAGCTCACTGCCCTACAGTTACCTCTGCAGAAAGGAGCTCCCACTTGCTGGTTAGAGAGGCAGAACAAGAAACAGCAACCTCAAACAGAAGCCAGATGAACCCAATAACTTGCATAAAGCTTCTCTGTTTTATACAAGAGCATGGGGCAAGGTTCTCTGGTTGTTGATATCAGCAACCTGATGATTCACAGGTTCTCTGACTTTAAGATGTGAATTAATTAACTTCTTGAACCTTCTGGAATGAGAGAGATGTGTTTCTTCAGCTACTTAAGAGCCTTCCAATTCAGGTTGCTCATGTTTCATCACTGTGTAGAAACCAAGAAAGAACAAATGACGTCTCTTGGAGAACCTGGAAACCCATCACAGCAAATTCTGAGGCTCATGGGTTCCATTTCATCCATGAGATGAGGATCAGCCTAAAATGAAGTTCATAACAGTGTAAATGCCGCATTTCAAACTAGCAGAGAACATGATGTTCCAGCTTTGAATGTGCTTGGATGAGACTTTGAGGCCCAGTTTCTGTGAAGTACCAAGTCCCAAATTGTCACAGGAAACCAAAAGGCCCTGCTTTGTTCCTTGAAAAGTAGATATAATTACTGCTTCCCTGTTTTATGTGCACCTCAGTCTTCTGTACCATACATTTAGTCTCAAACACAGAATTATGTAAGTGTCAGCCTTTATTTCCACTGGAATTGGAACATTTACTCAAATATCAGAAGCCACCTCACTGTCGGTGTTGTCCCGTGCTTCGCACAGGGAACTTTTCATTAGCTTTCTTCCCCTGAATCATCTCCAATACACCCACGGAACGGAGATCATAAGCCTGCTGAGCTCTAGCACCCAATGAGAATGGTCTGGCCATGACGCATGTCAGTGACCCAGCTGCATAATACTGCTTTATGCTACCTGTCAGCTTTATCATGCAGTCCAAGTAGCATTTCCTGCTATCAGTGGTAGCTGATAGACTAGGAATTCATTGGCTAAGCAGCAAAATAGACACTGTTTCATTTAAGCGCTGTTATCAGTGCTTCACCATATTGGCAAAGAACAGCTTGAAGTCATACAGGGTGTTACAGGGACTCTGTAATTTATGTATGTGAGATAGTGATACACACCTACTTGCCCCTTCGTAGTGGACTTAAATCATGCTCAGTTAATTCTCTGCGGTTTGCTTTCATGTCAAAGCATGTTAATACCTAAGCATTAGCAATCAGGAGCATACTTTGCAGTTCCTTTCTCGTTTTGTGGTAGCAGTTGCTCAGAAGAAAACAACCATTCTAGAATGGCAGAGAACTTGGTGATTACTGAACCAGAATGTTTACCAGCAGGACTTTGCTTCATGAGGGTAAGGCTGGGCACGTTGAAGTTAAACCTGTGCGACTGTCTTGCCAGTTGCACTCAGAGAGCTATGGGTTGATGTGCTGGAGGAGGGACAGCTCCTAGCCACAGATGATGGGGCTCATCCTCTTGGCAAAGCATTGCTCCAGCTGTCCCTTCTTGCAGTCCCAGCCCTGGCAATCAGCCTTTCTTCTGTTCCCAAGAAGATGAGATTGCAATCAACAAGTATAATAGCAAGGAGAAGCTATGGTTGATGAGCTGTCCACATCACCTCGTGGTAGAACAAGTCATTAATTGCATGGTTCATGAACCAGAGCGATCAGCTGTTGCTTCTGACCTCAGACATCCAAACCTTGTTACACATGCCTCTGGTAGCTTATAAAGAAGCAAACAGAGAGGAATAGGTGTCTCATGCCAGTTTCTTTTTGTTGTTGTTGTTTTGTTCCATTTTGTTCTGTTTTCTCTTCAACTGGAAAAGCAGTTCCTTGAAATGTTTGGATGGATCCTGAACTGGTTCTGTCTCAAACCTACCAGAAATGACCAAAACCAGAAGACTGTTCAACACTTTTAATTACAGATAGCGAACCAGGCAACTTGTGACTCATACTTTCACATAGTACGAGAAGGGAAGGAAAATGTAAGGGCAAGACAAACCACCACCAACAGATGCTGTTTTTGTTTTTTGTTACCTACAAGTTTGGCTAGAAAGACTGCTGATTGGCATTATGTTAGCTTTACTCTGTTTTTGTAGTGAGTTCTAAAGGTAATAGGAATATGAATTCACTTTAATAAAGGAAAAATAGCTGCAGCTAGCAATGCCCAAAGTTATAAGGCTTAACTAATAATTGTTTGCTTATTTTCCCCCTATTCTTTAAATGATCCAGGAGTTTCATTAGCACAGTTTCATGTGCCTAATAGCAAGTCAGTTTTCCACACTAGCTTCCAAAGGAAAGTGAACAGATCAAATTCCAAATCCCTTTAAGTCTCAGCTTTCTCTAACAGATGGTGAGGAATGTAAAGAGGTCTTCAGCGCTGAGTACAGTAGTGGGTGCTCCTGTCATGGTTAAATCCTGTATAGGTGTATGTGTAGACAAAATGTAAAAATCTGAACTGTTTGTTAACCATCTAGCCCATTACATTGGTAAATAGGTACTCTGCCTTAGAGGTAAGGCTGAAATTCTGAATGCCAAATGCAAACATTTCTGGAATGCAAACATTGTCTTCTTTACAAGAAGCTTGCCTACAAAGAAACATGTCTTCCAAGTTACTTTTTCAAAGAAAACGATCCCTAAGCATTCAACATGTGGTGTTATGTGTACACAGAGGTGGGTTCCTCACAATTGACTCCTTTGAGGCTGGAATGATGGCTACAATGGGAACGAAGGGCACTGCTGAATGCAAAAACAGATGGCTTTGGGCTGCTAATACTGGAGCAAGCACTTTTCTTACAGCATATACCAACATGTCAGCTGCATCCATTTAGTGCTTGGGGCACTTTTTAATTTTTTCTTGTCAAGTCTTCTCTGAATAGGTGCATTGAAAAAGCTGTGCAGATCAGTGTGAGAATAGAGCTGTTTGTGCTCAATACTCAAAGCTGAGACGATGCTTTCCAAAAGTGATCAGTGCACAACAGTTCTTGCTGTTATATTGTGTACACGTTTTCAGAATAGCTGGGGTCCAGTCTTCTGAGAGCAGTGGCTGGGTCAATCATACTTTTGAATACTGACAGCAGGGTAAAAGGTGAAATAGCATCTTTCAAGACCATGCACAGAGAAGTGCAAAAGTAAATAACATCCAGTCTAAAAAGTCAGTCATATCTCCTTCTAGACTTAGCAATGAAATGACCCATGAGCCCAAGGTAACACACAGTATTTGCTAATTTCTCAGCCTGCTTATGCTGTTGGCCATGGGGAGTTCACATTCACTTTCCTTCTTAACTCTGCAAATATCAGTAAGAGGACTGTGAGGGTATTGGAGCCTGGGGCAACCCCTTGGTGCTGTTTGGGCAAATATCTTTTGATGATTTCACAGCTTCTGTAACAGCAGGAGACAGTGGTGGAGAGGATTCCAGCTGACAAAGTCCATTGTTGATGGTTCACCTGCTCTTTTTAAGAGTGGCCTCAACAGTGAACAAGAGCAGTGTGAAGGAGACCAGACTGCCCTCTGGGTTCAAGCTAAGTGCTCTTCTTTCATCCACAGTTGGATGCAGAAGCAAGTGACCATCTCAAAGAGCTGCAGGTGAAGTTGAACAATGTTTTGGATGAGCTGAGCGCAGTGTTTGGTAACAGGTGAGTATAATGAGGTCCCTGTTTTTGAAGCATTCCTTTCTTTTGTCTAGTCTCATTCAGTCAGATCAAAAAGAGAAAAGAAACTTGTAACAACTGCATTGCATTTTTCTTTTTGTCCTAAATTCATGGTCTTTCAAATACTGAGACCATATAAAGAAGTGAGGAATGTTTTTAGAAGTCTCTCTTTTCTGTATTGCTCTGCTTAGAAATGTAACAAGGAGATCCCTCAACTGTAAAATGTATTTGAATTACATGGAATTATTTTTTTTCCTGTAAGTAGCGCTTGTCAGTAACAGAATTGCCTGCTCCTTTATTGCTTGGAAAGCAGTTTCCAGCTTAGCGTTTATGAAGTAACGTTTGTGTTTAAATGTTCTACTCTAAATGTATGAAACAGTTGACTGATTTCTGATTGTTAAATGAGTATTGGAATACAAAGGAAATGGGTTTAGAATTTGAGATTGACTTGTTCTGATGTTGCAGTGGATCGCGTTTTCTAGTGTTGTGAGGGAGGAGCTCTTTAAACAATTGCCAGGCACAGATGGCAATTAAATTTTATTTTCAATCATGATAAAATTTACCTGAGTATAAAAATGTGCTTGACTTTATGGTTCACTACAAAATTATTATAAAAGATGTTAATTAAACAAAATCTAGAAATACAGGGTTCCAAACTGATCTCCAAAACCAACCACTTCTCATGATAAACCCCATTCATTTCATGTTGTGCTTTATAACAAGATTAATGCAGGCATGTAGTTGAAGCATGGGTGAGGAGAATAAAGCAAATTGTACCAACTTGGCCTCTTACAGTGCACAGATTTGCAGTACTTAAGACCAAAAATCCTGGTGGGATTTGTCATCATTTATCTGGATTTCAGCACACAGAGCTAGTGGGGAGTTCCCATTGCCAGTGGATGGTATAGCAAGAAATGGAGAAATTCCAACTGTAACTGAGCTGAATTGATAAAATTCATAATTAGATGGGGAATAAGTGAGAAATCATAATTAGGGAGTGAGTTTTATCTGAAACCTGTCTCCGTGGTGTCACTGCTACAAGACAATTAGGATACAATCTTGACATTTGCAAGTATGATTTAAAGAGATTATTCAGTATTGGCATACATACCAGGGAGCATTTCAGAGAAATGCGCCAGTGAGAGATCTAACCAGTCAGACAGCTCAGATGCTTTGCTTATTCCTTAACAGTAATAGGGGATGGAAAGCAGAGCTGCAGTTTACTGTATAAGCTGTATATATGATCTTCTGAAGGATGTAAATGTGGGAGGTAAGACAGATATCCACAATATTCCGTACAGAGTCTGTAAACAGTGCTCCTACAACACTGTGCACACCTGACACTGCAGATCTTACTCTGTTTCATCTGTGAGATAATTGCATCAGCTGGGAAAAAACAGCGCGTATCTGGAGAGCCTTACAACCTTTGTGCTGAGAGGCTTGTGTTTGGACACAGAAGCATTTTCTTCTTTAAAGGATTTCAGCAGAGACAGGGAAACTTGAATGGCTTTATGCTTCATGCAAGGCTAGCTGGTGTTTTGTTCTTGGAGGCTGTAGGAGTGAAGGAAGGAATTTCCTGCAGGAGTTGTGGAGCAAGGTGCCCTGTTCGTCAGCATAAGCGAGGCTGTCTTTTAACTTGCTGCTGCCAAGAGCACCTGTCAAGCTGTACGTCTACATTAGCCTCGCTTTTAGGTGAACCTGTTGCCACAGTAACTGATTTACCATTTTTCATAATTGGTGACAATTTTATCTTGCATTAATTTTAACCTTTGAAGATAATATTATCTTTTATCCCCTGGCTGGGTGTTTACAGCGTCTTGAAGCAGGGTCCCAAAACTGATGCAGTATTTGGAAGAACTGTGGGGTGAGATTAGCCTGTAGCAGAATAGGGACTGTCAGCAGTACAGGAGATTGCTGGTACTATTTTCCTTGTGGCTTATGTCTTTGGTTAAGCTGCTGTTGTTGTAGCCACAACTGATTGTTGCAAACTCCTCTCTGCTAGAAATGGGGAAAGTGGAAACGGAGGCTGCATGCAGAGAACCCTCCATTGTCTGTCTGGAATTGCTCTGGTGAGATGCAGGTTAGAAGTGAACCAGAGAGACTATGAGGCTAGAGGTGGCACTGCAGGAAAGGGAAGATGTGATGGGGTGGGAAAGGAAGGTGGGAGCCATAGGAGAGGAGGAGCTGTGTGCTGGGACCCAGTACGTGGATGTCCTAGTGACTCAAGCAAAAGTCTATGCCTGTTACACAGATACAAAGCTGGTTTCCAAACCTGTGTCCCTGCTCTTAAATCTTTACCTGAGCTACTAGCACTGGTTTCTCTTCCTGGTTTCAAACTTATGTGCTGTTAGTGGATAGCTAAATGTCACTTGTAAAGCCTATTTTTAGTAATTGTTCTTTTAAATGTCAAAGCATTTCCATTTATTCGCTGAATTTGATATGTTGACAATTCCGCTGTGCTATTCATCATATTTAACCATTGTATTATTTCATTTTGAACCTCTTCTTAGCAGTAAAAGATGGAAAGGTAACTGTGCGTTAATGGCTTGCATGCCACTTGCATGTCAATGAGCACAGTGTGCTCATTGCATAGCTGAGCCCCACATCCGTATTTGGCATTTCAGTATAGCATGGAGTGTATGGCAGTGGACTGGTTTCAGTCAGTTCCTGCTTTCACACCGTTTCTGTGATCTTCAAGACTTGGCTTATGATGGGTCATAACCAGATTGTTGCCGATTGACTCTTAGGTGCTCAGAGTTGTGTGCGTGCTGGGCCATCACTCCATACTATATCCCAATCTTTGTGGTGTAACACCCTATACGGAAAGCAAAACCACATCAGAGTGGCTTCAGCTAAGAATAATGGAATTTCTCAAAATCTGGAAAGGATCATTTCTTTTTGCAAGCTGAATGAACAAATTACTCTCAAGTGTGATGTATCTTTTGTTCAGAGGTGGTAGGCTGTCTGTGAATGATGTGCATAAGGAACCGGACAGCATGCCTCTTGGTAGCAAATACGGTAAGTAAGCAGAAAACTTCAGGGAGGAAGAGTGTGTAATTGAGTGCATAGTTTATGGACTTGCAGTATTCTTACCTTATGTAAGAGAGCTGATAGCTCTGCCACTGATAATCTTGTTTTTGCTTCTCTTACCTGCCCAGCTTTCAGACTCGTATTGATGAATGTGTCAAGCAGATGTCTGATATCCTCTGCCAAGTGAAAGGGACAGGAAATGTTGCCGCTAATGCCAGAAACACAGTTGCACAAGATGCAGATAATGTCCTGAGGCCGTTGATGGATTTCCTGGATGGAAAGTAAGCAAGTACTCAGATACACATTACACATACAGCACGTCAGATTGGGAATGGTGGGAAAGGAAAAATAGCTCTATGTTCTTGGGTAGTTCTTGAGATGTCCAGCCTGTGAATTCTCATGGCTTTTCTTCCAATATCTGCATTTTTCTCAAGGCATGTATCTCTTCATGCAGTGCCAGAACTCACTCTGTTCCCTTTCTCCCTCTGGCAGCTATAGCAATCAGCAAACACACTGCTGATCAGGTAGTGGAAAAGGCTGAGGCATACGGTAAACTCTAAATATTCAATTTGTGGTTTTCTCCTATACATATTGTACTGTAGCCAGTTAGCAAACATACTGCAAAACATACTTGCAAACTTGATACATACAGTGCTCAGTATCACAGTCATATCAAGAGTGTGTGTTCTAGCCATACCTAGTGTTATTCTGACTAGAAAACGAACATCTGAATTAGGTGATGTACATGAGTTTTCTGCAAGTCGAGCATGGCTTAGGTGAACTGCAGATCCATTGCTTTAATTAACTGTTGCCATTAACACATGATTCAGCTGTTCAGGGACTTTCTGTTGCTAATTGCACATAATTCTTTTCAGCTAAGCCTTGGCCTGCTAAGAGAAATAGTTTTTAATCTCTGTAGGAGTTAAAATTCTCATTGATGGACAGCAGTTCTTTATTTTGAAAGGTGTGGCCAAAGATTTTCTTAATAAAAAAATGCTGTGAGAGATGTGAAGGCTTAAAAGCTTAAAAATAAATTTCTTCTGTTGTTTTTTATTGATCATCCCATCTTTCTCTTCAGTCACTATGTAGTAAGTGACTCTTTGCAGCAATCATTACATCTAGGAGCCCTCTCATTTGAGCATTTTCCATGCATGCCTTCACTAATCCTCAGAAGCCACCTTCCTTTGTATCAGTAGGAACCTGGGACGCTACAGGCTTTTCATACAACCATGGAGCAAGTCATTTTGATAATAATCCAAGCCTGGGGTATTTTCTTTCCTCCTCTACAGAAGGAAATTCATTTTTGTTGCCTCCTGCATCCTAGCCATATCAGTCTTGCCCCTGTTGAATTTTGCTCATTTACTAACTGTAGGAAATCTAGGAGAAGATGTTACACAGCGTAGAAAAGCTGGCTATCATCTGTGCACTGCTACTGGCTGCCGAGTTCCTGTTTTATAGCTCTCCCAGTGTGGTTAGTAAATGCCATTGGAAACACTTGTTGGGATTTGAAGAAGAATCTTATGTTTCTTGGCCTTTTTGGTAGCCTGCACAATAATAAAGGAGGAACAAATAGGGAGATAAAGTATTTTGCTTTATGTAAGAGGGAATAAACATGTGGCACATGATGGGTGGTGAATGCCATTGCAACAAGATATAGATGAGTCCAAGAAATGCTTTGAGGTGGTTCTGTAGGTGGAGCATGTAGGGACTTCTGCAGCTATCGGAGGCTGTGCATTTGCAGGAACTTCTGCATAATAGTCTGGGAAGTATTCATTTAGGTATTCAACAAAGGTTATTATAATGAACCCTTAAAGGTATGAAACCATTATTCTGTATTTGTAATTTTTCCTATATATTGTGTAAGCCCCGTACAGTGGGAAGTATCTTAAATGGAACCAGCTGAGTGGTATCTGTTCTTATCTGAAATATTCCCAACCACCATAACCTAGTGATATCTTCCGTAATCCCCAGGTCAGTAGAACTAACTGAGATCAGAAATGTCAATAATCCAAAGGTCTTCAGCACTAGAACTCCAAGGAGGTAGGGAGACTGTACTATATGAAAAAGGAAGATTTCTTTTTACCCTTAAAGCAATCATTATGAGAAACTGCTTTGGGTGGGGCATTGATTCTGCCATACACATCTCCTTTTTCCTTGCAAATTGCATTCTTTGAATTTGCTCAGTTCTTATTCCTCTCTCCCTACAGCCTGACACTGTTTGCGACTGTGTGTGAAAAGACAGTGTTGAAACGGGTGCTGAAAGAGCTCTGGAGGGTGGTAATGAATACCATGGAGAAGCTGATTGTGCTGCCTCCTCTAACAGACCATACGGTAAAGCATTTTCTCCTTCCTGACTCATAGCAGAAAGTGTTGCCATTCCCTGTGTAACTCAGCTCTTTGGCCTAATGAGTCATCTGTCCAGGTAAATTTGTCTGCATGTAGCCTGCTCTAGGATGGAAAAATATATCCAGTAAAGTAAGACAGCAGCTCTATTTATAGTGGGGTTGCAAGACACAAAGCACACTCTTTTTAGAAAAAAGAAAAAAAGAGAAAAAAAAAAAAAAGAGAACGAAAATCCATGATCTAAAAGGAGCTGTCATCAGGTATATCAAATCACATTGATTAGGGATTTGCAGTCCCTTAGAGAAAGCTGTATTTAAGGGCTTATTTGGTAGTTAGTGATGGCTTCTTGGCATTAGATCAATGCCTGTAAATACTTTTGCCTAATTATTGTCATGTGTTGGTCAGGTGTTCCTCTGTATAGATGTGGTTAATTTGGACTTCCTTTTTAATGACATCTTCCATGAGGTTTTAACATCAATATGGGTTGGCATGCTTTCTGTGTGTCTGGTGTTGGGGAGTTGGAAGCATGTCCAGATAGTTTGCCTTCAAAGGCAGTCTTTTATATAATTGTTCAGCTGTGTGGATGTGCTGGATGAATGTGTGTCATGAATGTAGTGACATTTTTAACAATGAAAGATTAACCTCTTTCCTACTTTTGAGAAACCACAGAAACTGATTAAATGTCAGTCATGCACGCCCAGCTGCTCTGGGGGATGACACTCAGTTGTAGGCAGCGTGAAGTTTGGACTACAACCTCATTATTTGGAGATGATCCAGAACTTCTTTTCATCTATGTTGGAGTGAACCTGTGGTCTGTGGTTAATTTATGCTGATTTATTTCATCCCAGTTGTGGGTAGGACAATAGTAGTTTTCACTATTCAGCACTTGCCTACGTAATTTGAGTGGACTTCTTGGGTTGCAGCATATAGAGAAGTGATGCTAACCTGCAATTTGCACTAGGTATTTCTTGCTCTGAGAGAGGGAAGGCCTTTGCCTCTGGCCTTGATGATGACAAACTAAACAGAACCACTGAGACAGTGTGCAGTCATGCCTCGTAAGCACCAAATTAGCATGAGGTTTAAATTTGCTAAAGACTGCTTGCTCTGAGCTCAGATTTTCAGTGATCATTTCTATTTCCCCTTTTAATTCAGAAGGGAGGAAAAAAATTGAATTGATTTCCCTTTGTTGAACTGCTGTAAAAAGTAATTTTTGATGGGGTCAGGTGCTAAAATGCATCATGTAAGAGCAGCATTATTATGACCCTTCAGAAACAGAAGCATTTAGATCAAGGGCCTCAGAGAACCAGGGGGGAGCTGCTTGAGCATTATTCTGGCTAGTTTTGAGTTTTAAAGGCAGAGTGTGATTCAGTGTTTGTGTCATGAAGAAGGCAATAACTGTGATCAGGCAATTCTTCCAACCTGTAGGATGTTGCTATAAGCAACTTTTTTTTTTTTTTAACAAATAGTTTCTTGTTGCCAGCACTTCAGCTTCAAATTGAGAAGCTCTTTTTATGTAATGATGCGCACCCTCAGTTTTCTGAGATAATATAAAATGTTCATGGCCAGATTTTTAGCTGTATGATCAATTATATCATAGTGAGAAGGCTTTCCTCCCTGTTCTCAGCAAGAGAAAGCCAGTGCTACCTCTGAGTGTTCAATGGACCACAGTGGGACAGTGTCCCTCTTAAAAATTCTCTGCAGTCTTTAAGATGCAGGGGATATTGATGGTAGAAAAGAGTCTCTTTTCTGGAATGTTTAATTTCTCTCCTTTGTGTAAACTTGCTGGAGATGTGGAAGTGTTTCTGATGGTGTTCATGGAATGCGTACTCTGGTAGAATCATAGAATGATAGAATCAGTAGGGTTGGAAAAGACTTCCAAGATCATCTGGCCCAACCATCCCCCTACCCCCAATACCACCCACTAAGCCCTGTCCCTAAGCACCACATCCACCCTTTCCTTGAACAGCCCCAGGGACAGTAACTCCACCACCGCCCAGGGCAACCCGTTCCAGTGCCTGACCACTCTTTCTGAGAAGAAATGCCTCCTCATTTCCAACCTGACCCTCCCCTGGTGCAACTTGAGGCCATTCCCTCTAGTCCTATCGCTAGTTACCTGCGAGAAGAGGCCAACCCCCAGCTCCCCACACCTTCCTTTCAGGCAGTTGCAGAGAGCAATAAGGTCTCCCCTGAGCCTTCTCTTCTTCAGACTAAACAACCCCAGTTCTCTCAGTCGCTCCTCATAGGACTTGTGTTCCAGGCCCTTCACCAGCTTCGTAGCCATCATCGCCTTTGTAGAATGCTCTCTACACACTGCACTAAGTCTAACTTTGCTTGACTCAGTCATTGCACAGTGCTTTAATGTCAGATTTTCTCCAGTACAGTCAATTCCACATGAATTAGTTCAGCCAGCATTACACAAGGAAGAAAAACCTGAGCTTTCCCCTTCCGTTCTCTGCTGCTTCTGGAAGATTTTGTGTAGGGTGGGGCTCAGATGAGACAGCAGTTAGGTACTTCCAGTGAACGATGCATTGGGGTTTGGGCAGTTTTATGGCCTGACACTGATGACATGAGACACAGGTGCCTTAATAACTTTCAGATGACTGGCTGCTACCTGTCTGAGTATTGACTGGCTGTGTGTTGTGAGATTAGTAGCAACATGATCTCCAGTAATTCACAGAGCAGTTCATGCTTCACTTGTTTTAAGTAAAGATCAACATTTAATTGAACACACTCTGCCTTGGATGAGTGGATATGCAAACATAGCTGTCTGAGAATCCATATTTTGGGGTTCAGTGCACAGCACTCGGGGATATTAATGGGTTAGATATATATTTCTTTCTCCCTCCCTGCTTAACATGGGACTATAACATTTCATCAGTGGCTGCTCAGGTCAGTGAAGAGTTGATTAATTCTCACACAGCTGGTTCTTCCACAGCCTCTCCTTTATTTACTTCACACGGCACACTGCAGCCATTCATGTGAGGCTCCATTTGTGCTAGCTCCTGCTGTGCTTTTTTCTCCTCATCAGACTTTTCTTCACTAAATGAGAACATGGTCCAGAATAAGAACAAATTTGGTTTAAGCTGCAGACAGATTTTACACATGACTTCCAAACTGGCTGTTCATTAGGCTTTTCTCCGAGCAACGCTAATCCGGAGCAATACTCCAGTGGAGAGTGTATCTGTGAGAGGTTTTCTGAAACCTTTCTTAACTTGTGTTAGTTTAAATCTCTCCCTTTTGCTAGCTGGGGGCAAAAAGAAGTCCAAGACTACCTCTGTGATGAGTAGAGAGTTTTCTTAGTCTTCACTGAAACAATGGTTTGTGAACTGTACATATGCCCAGATCTCTGTACCTAGAGGAAATTATTGTCCCTTTTTCATTCCCACTTTTAAACCTATTTTCTCAGTGTTTAATATACCATGACACGTTAAAAAGTCTGATTTTTAATGGATAGTAGCAAATGATGGTGACGTTTTTTAAAATTAACGTAAATGCTGCTAATAAAGGATCAGATTTCATTGTTGTTGAATGTATGAATTCAAAAGATTTGAGAAAGGAATGTACAATACCACATAAAACTTCCTTGCACTTTTATGTCTCAGAAAATAAGTCTGAGTAATAATACGTTTTCCAAAATAGGACTGGAATTCAAAAGATCTGCAGTAGGCTTTTGTTTCTTAACTTTGTCAACTAAGCAGTAGAACAGTTAAACTGTAAGAGTTTGAGTCTCTTGGAATATCAGTCAGTACATTTCTGGCTTCTAGCAATTATACTTGAGTCAGCCGATGGTCCTTCTCCAAATGCTTTTGCTGGGGAAAAACAAATTCATACCCTTAATACAGAATTTAAAATCTCCATATTGCAGACTACAGATGTTTTCCAGGTTTCCAGAAAGTTTAGGAAGGTGTAGTTAAAGTCATGGAAAGAACCAGGCAAACCAGCACTGTCCAATGTCTGTCCCCTTTTCAGCTGTGTTTGCCACAGACCTTGGTAGAAACAGTTCATAGGAAGGTCTTAGTTTTCCTTCATCTTCAATCCTTGAAATTTTAATTCTGTTCTGGGCAGTTTTTCTCAAAATGACACAATAAGTGAGTGTAGTTGTTTTAATTCCCCAGAGCTGCCCTGGAATAAATGCTGTCTGTAAATCTTTGTAATGTTTTCCATGAATAAATAACTTTTTGAGAATCTTGTTTACAAGGATGCTGCTTGGCAGAGAAAGGAGCTGTCCAGATTTTCATTAGGCGTTACCAACATCGATGACAAACTCCATATAACAGTAAAAGAACTTCTCCTTGCAGACACAGTGACAGAGATTGGCACTGATTGATGAGGATTAGAAAAATGGGCAAGAAGAACTGAAGAGCAGTTATCAGCTTTGTTCCTTGAAGCGTATCACATCACTGGGTATTGCTCAGTGTTACTGACCTGCCCTCCTTTGAAGCCTGCAGCAGGGAGACTACGTGCATAGGCTAGTTAATGTTGTTCAAATGTGTGTATGTATATATAGGGAAAAAAAAAGTCCAATGAAGGCTGAAGATCCTGGATCAAGAAATGTTAATGTTACTGTGTTTTGAGGATGCTCACTTGATTTTTTCAAAGTCCAGTTTGTAAAAAAAAAAAAAAAAAAAAAAAAAGAAAGAAAGAAAAAAAAAAAAGGTATTTTTTTTCTGCTTGGTCAACAGGCTTGAAAACCATGTTTTAAGACCTGTAAGTTGAACAAGCTGTATGATCAATCGCACAGAACATCAGGCGCATCTGACAGCATTCACTGTTGGGTACCAAAACATTGGCTGAATCCATGTCCCTTGGATTATTTGGTGTGGCCCACAGTGAAATCTCTCTTCATTGCTCCTAGAATGCAATCATTGTCCTACCTTGCTTGCTGGAAATACAGAAGATTTTATACACTTTCAGTTTTTAGGGAGTTGTACTATTTTATATTGTCCACTAGGTACTGGCAGCAAGTGAAGCACCCAGTCTAATTTTAAAAGCTCCTGTTTTTGAGTGCATTATCCTTACCTGCATTTTTTTTCATTAAGAGTTGTGAATTTAATCAGTTATCAAGAGCTTTTGCTTATCTATGAAGTCAATAATGTTCATTCTGTATTGATTTCTATTCAGACACAGAAGGTTGAGGAACAATGAGGGCTAGGTAATGGTTATAGATAGAGCAAATCAAGATGTTGTCTGATTTCAGGTCACAGAGTCTTTCAGTTTGAGCAATTTCAGAAGCTAAAGTATCTCATCTAGGAATTCACTTCTGGATTGCTGTTGTAATGGGAAGAGGGTGTCCAGTGTCCCTAGGGCAGCTCAGTCTTCCCAGTGTTACTGTAACAAGCTGTAAACTGTCTTTGCTTTTCTTCTGTACAATGATAGATGCAACTTCTAGTGACAGGTATAAAGATGCTTTTCTGCTCGGGGAAGTGCATCAGTGGGGCTGATCTTAACTTTTAATCCAACAAAAAAATATAAAAATACTCTTAACAATGATTTCTGCAGTAGAACCTAGTTCACGGGCTTCTCTCTGCAAATACATTGTTCCTTCTCCACAGAGTGCTGAGTTAAAAGGCAACAAATGAGTAAATATTGAAGAATGCAGCAAAGAAAACAAGCTAAGTGGCATAGGCAGGGGCAAAAGACAATATAATAATTCTGGTCTTGCATCTTACCATGTTACCATTTCAGGGATTTGGGGATGAGCAATGTTGATAGGCAGTTGTGGTTAAGTAGGAGGATGAAAGAGTATTGAGATAAGGAAGGATAGTAGAGGAAAGCGAAGGAAGACTGTAGAAACTGCATTTATTGGAGACCTTTGGGGAAATGTGGTCCTTATGGAGCCAGCAAGCAGTCCCTAAAGATGACGATCTGTATCTTCTCCCAGGTGTTTTCCTGAGCAGAAAGACCCTGCTGGGTGGAAAGTGCCACCCACCAGTGTGTCTGATTGTCCCTGAAATCTTTTTTCAGGCGTTCAGCTGGGACATCCCCCAGGCCTTTTGTAAGTGATACCTGTGGTGACATTTACACCTACTTCTACTGCTAGCCCCTAATGACTGGTTGCAAGTGAGGAGAGCCAAAGATCATCTTTGAGAGAACATCTCTCCTGACATACCTAAAGCTTTCCTGAGACAGATAATGGAAGTGACATTTAAGTAGGGAAGAGCCCATAGCTTTTTGTATAGAGGGCTGAAGCAGAGAGCAAAGTTTCATGATATGATGGATGAACGATTCGTAGCCAGAATTACAGTAGACTGGGGTTTTATTCCGAGTGGAGTAATAGGCAGTTGTGACTTTTTGAAGAAAAAGTCAAGTGTAGATCAATGAAAGAGAGCAAAGTGGAGGAAAATAAATTCCAGTGCGCCCCATAAAATGTCTCTGGGAGGAGAGGCAAGAGAATTAGATTGGTTGCTTTTTTCTTCTCACTTAATTTTGGGCTTAAGTCCCCAGGCAAAAGGAGTATTACACGAGAGAGAAATGCTGTGCTGGGAAAAAGGAAAAATATTTTTGCTGTAACCATTGCAGGGAAATTATTTTTAAAAATATGTTGTAGTAAGAAGAATCCCTTTTTCTAGTGTGTAAGTGGCTTGAAGCAAAATTTTCTGTCATTGGGATTTATTGTCCCTTTTTGTTTCTTCATTGGTCATACAGCATCAATAAGCCACAGTGGGGGAAGAAGAGCCATGGCCAAGCTCTTGATGTGTAAAAGAGATGCTGTAATATATACTGGATTTCATTTGCCATTGTCTCACCTGAAAACTGCTCAGATCCAATTGTTTATGACCTGGGTTGTGCTTACCCCTACCCTATTGATTGTTCTTTACTTCCTCAGAGAGATTGTCATCAGTTGTGTGTTCTTTGCGTTGGACAGTCTTACCCAGTATTTATTCATGTGTATTTAGACTTGAAATCTAGAGGAGCACCTGGCGATGAAGCCAGTACGCTGCCTTCACCCCCAGCCTGTGCAAGCTGTTTGAGGGTGCATCCTCTCTGGAGGATAGGTGGCCACTGCAAGCAAGAGTAAGAAAGCTAGCAGGATATTGTGCTCTGAAATAGCTCTGGATTTGGCATATACAGAAATGTCACGTTTTACACTAGGTAATAATTTGGCGAGGAGACAAGTTGTTGTGACTGGCCTTGCAGTGGTTATGTAAAGTTCTGTCTGTGAACTGACTTGACTTGCTGAAAGGAAAAATATGCAAAGGTTGTGTATAATGTTTTTTCCCTCCATTCTTCTCTAACTTTTTACAATCATAGGGCACACAGTTGATTTTCAGTGCTGCTAAGGAACTGGGACACTTGTCAAAGTTGAAGGTATTGTTGTGCATGGCTTGTGTTTGTGTCCTTGTGTTTAACCGTAGAAGTGTAGTAGTGCATAGCATGGCTTGTGCTTCCTGTGGTCTGTGGCTGAATGCAGTTATAAAGAATAGCTTTTAAATGCATTAAATGTGCTTTTAAATGCATCCTGCTAATGTTAGTATTGTGTTGAAATGAAGTGCTAAATTTTATTGTGGGTTTAATCATCAAAGTAGTTTATTTCTTCCATAGATAAAGTGATCAGTTTGGTATATCTATTAAAAATGAAAAAAGTACAGATACTGATATCTGGCCAGTTCCTCTGTATCCCCTTTTATAAAAGGGAGTCCCTTATGTGATCCTGGTAACGAGATATCGGTAGCAAAGATGCTTGTGCTAGCTATTGATGAATTATAAGAACTGTTACAAAAATAACTGTTGCTTATGGAACAGAGCCTGTGTCTGTAAATTCCTTCTGCGTGGGCTCTCTTTACAGGCAAGCTGGCATTTAGCATGAAGGCTATGTTGATGTGTTTTGACACTGCATGACGTGACAGTGCATGACACGAGCATTACTAAGTGCACGCCACCTCATCATAAGTCAATCAAGCATTAATTCACTGGTCACGACAGGAATGGTATGAAAATAGTGATGCTTTACAACATTCAAATTGCAAACCGTGGTTTGACTTGTGCTGCAAAGGAGATGTTGTGCAAGAAAAGGTCTAAATCTGAAGCGTCACAGTGCACAAATTGTGCAGCAAGGAAGATGGCGACAGATGTGAACTCTGTCTTGGAGGATGATCAGGGAAAACTTCTCATGTCCAAGGGTGTTCTTCTAAGTGATCAGTGCAATTTCAGAAGACGTTCATCTCTTCCCATGATATTTTCTGTCTTGTGCACTTATTGCAGTTGTCCTTACATAGCTATCTATTTCCCTTGCCCAGCAGACACGTTTTACATACAAAGTTATGATTCAGGGCAGTACACGATTCATTTAAGGTAGTGCTTATTAGAAGTCCTTGTAGGGATCTGGACATGTCTCGTTAGATGCACGTGCTTTTTTCCAGCTACATTTTGAGGCTGCAACACAACAGTTAACAGTGGCATAACGTAAACCGTTCAAGTGGGGCTCCCAAGGGGAATAGCTGTCATCTGTCACCAGTGCTGGTGATGGCCCTGTGCACTCCCACAGCCAGGTTGTCCTCCCTGGTGACATGGTGACTCTTGAGGATTGCACCACTTCCTCTGTTTCCTGTGCTTACAATGCTTCTTGTCACTTCCATGGTAGAAAAGGGGAGAGAGGAACTTTGTAACCAGACTGGAAGAGTTGGAGCTGGACCACAGACTCCAACTATGACTCTCTCTTTCTGTGAGTGTCCCCTTCCCTTGGAAAAACAGCAGAGGGTACCTGACATTTGGAGGAGAAGCCATCCCTGCCCTCTTTGTGCACATCTGTATTCAAAGGATGAGCTCTGAATTTTCCCTGTTACCCCTCCCAGGTCATGAGGTCAAGTTTATGCAGACAACTAAGAGTTCCTGTGAATTTCTTGTGTTCTCGGACTTACTCAGTGACATTCACTGTTATCTTTTACTTCCTCCTTATTCTCTCTTTACTGGAATTTCTTAAAATATACAATTCCTGGCCTTTTGCCAGGAATGAGTTGGAAGCTTTGCCTTTTTCCATTTGCAGTGGTCAGATCAAGGCCAACCCCAGCAGCAGCTTGTCTTCAGTTCAGTTACTGTAAAGCTTAACCTTGCTAACTCTGGACTGCATTTTTAGAAGTGCATGTACACATGGAACTCAGGCAAGCCTTGGTGTATTTTCAAACTTTATTTGCATATCCACATATAGGACTAAAGCAGCACAGGTGCACAAGATTTTATATGTGGCAACAAAGCTCTATCCAAGTGTGAAAGTACTCTACTACCTGAATTCTGGGGACCGTTAGTTCAAACAGATGGTGTGAACTGACACTGTCCAAAAATTTCCAGGAGAGTAAGGGTGTTACAAGAGTGTAAATTGTTTGGGTTTGTGTAAGCATCAAGAGTGGGTTTTTTTGGTCCTTTTGTTTTTACAGGCATGTACGAGCTAATGGGGAAAGCATGAATAAGTAGCTCTTCAGAGCCCCTCTCCTGTGCATTTCAATAAAAGCCTGGGAAAATTACAACATGGATTTGAAGCCTTTATTTGTCTTAAATAGAACGGTAGGAAAAGAGCACTAGTGAATCAGATAACTCAGCTGAAAACTGAACCTGACAGACCTGATGAGCACAGGCTCTTGTCCTGATGACAAATCAATTTCCCAGTGCATTTTAAAACGCTTGGAAAACCAACCATAAAACTAGCACCTTGGTGCCAGATATCTGCCTCCCATTTATTATCAAGCTCCTTCTGCTTGGTTTGCTTTAGTGCAAACAGTCTGCTCCTGCTGCCTGCCCTGCAGAGCCAGAAGCTGGAGCAGGGAGCAGCAGCCTCTTCTCCTTTGCGCTGCCCCGAGGGTAACCAGCCGAGCTCCAACTGTGCAGGTTTTTCTGAGAGTACCTGTGTAGAATACAAAGATGGATGTGAGAGACCAGGAAAAGATTTTGACGACTTCCACTTACAGTTACGTAATGATTTGATGTAAATATTTGAGGCTTGCAATCTGGAAAGTGCAGGGTAGCACACTGTACAGTCCTTTATAGGAACAGTGTGGGATGAGCAGAGGGCACGTACACAGGGGAATGACAGTCGTGGGCTCCTCTATGTGTAGGTGCAAGTATTACCAGTCCAATCTCGGGGGTATTTTTACATAATGTGTTGAAGTAAATGGCACTGGGAAACTCTCTGGAAAGCAATGGTATCTTGCTGTGCAGCAACAGCATGGACACAGTCTGAGTGACCACTCAGAGCAGGAGTGAGTGAGCTCTTTAGATTTTTAAGAGAAATATGCTGACCACCTGGTTTCTGTTGCAGAATGGGTAATCTGGCATGCAGACCTAGAAACTTACTGCAACAGACATGAAAGTCTCTCTGCATTGGGGGCACAGCTACCCTGACAAAATAGGCCTCTCCCATGAAGTGGCCTTGGGCGCTGGCTGATTATGTGCTTAATCTGACTGTCAGACAGACAAAGAATGTTTTACCCTCTGTGTACTGAAGTGTGAAGCCACATCATCTCCAATTGAATTACTCCCAGTTCATGATGAAGAGGGAGGAGAGCTATTGCTCCCCGAAGGACGGCTTGTTGCAACAGAAGATGCTTTGTAGCTTACTGAATGTGCTGCTGCTGTATGTAGCTTCCCAGGCCAGGATCAGCCTGAGAGGGAGAAAGAGGCGTGTTGAGGCATCTCTGCTTCTCAAGAAAGCAAACTTGTCTGAAGTACTGCTGACTTGAGCAGCATCTTCTGTTTAGTTTAATGCAGCCCCGTGCAAAAGTGCTAGATTGATATCTGAAAAGCACTGCGCATGCCTATCACTGCTCCTAGACTGCAGTAAGCCCCATCTCCGTCAGGCTACAGGGGACAGAGCATGGTGGGAATGAATGGGAACACCACCATGCGATGTGAGGAATCACTAGGCTGCAAGATGGCCAGCAGGCTTATCAGTGTGAAACACACGATACCTCACACTGGGCTTGCTGTGCTCAAAGACTATTCAGTGGACATATCTCCTGGGAAGTATCTCATATCAAAGCAGGGATAAGAAGCCTTTGCCTGATTTGCCTGTGCATTTTTCAAGAATGCCTCAGCATCCAGGCTGCAGCCAGCTGATCTGATCCTCCAGCAGGTCAAATAGTTAGAATTTGGGCTTGTGCAAAGCTTTCATTTCCTAAAATGTGCAGGATTTCTCTCAGGCTAAGTGTCAAAGAAGATCTTAGTGAAATACCAAACTATGACAGCCAGGTAGGAACCTAACAGGGATATACTACTGCAGGGAATGGAATTCCTTCCCAAAGAGACAACTTTTTCTTTTAGCAAAGGTATTTTCTAGAACATATTGCTTGTTTGTTTTTCTTCCTTTACACTAGTGATATGATAAGGTAGTGACCTTTGTAGATGGAAGAAATAAAATCCACAGAAAGCATCTAACAACTTTGCCTAATATCCAGTTCTCAAAATTACTTAATTCGGGTGGTGTTTTGAGAGTTTTATTGTGGGTGCTGTAAAACGGCAGGGGTAGCAAGCAGACTGCTGTTTGGATTTTCTTGGAGACAAACTGAATTTTAAATCATCTCTTATCTTTATCCATTCCTTTCCTTATTTTTCTCTGCCTACAAGAAACAGAGGAAGTGTGTTTATTTTCAAGTTAAGCTGTAATGAATGATTCTGAGACTCCATTAAGTAGCCACAGCATGAATCCAGAGAAAGAGGTGATACTGGGAACTCCTTTTCCTTTAGTGTCTGATGGAATATTAATACCAATTATAATGATTGTTTGCAGGATCATATGGTGAGAGAAGAAACTAGGAGTCTCACTCCAAAGCAGTGTGCAGTTTTGGATCTAGCACTGGATACTATCAAAGTAAGTGATCCCACTTCTTTCTCTGTCATTCCCTTGCTCCATCCCCAGTGCTATTTGGGAGGATAGTGCCTGTCCCAGTTGAGGAGATAGCAGGAGTCTGCTGCTGTTGTTACAGATAGTAAGACACTGAGTGCTACTTCTACATTCCTGTGAATCTGAATAAGCTTGGGCGATTGGCATGTGCTGGTAGTCAGCATACTTAAACTTAAGAGTTTTGGAATAGAAAAGCCACAAGCAGTTGGGATTAGCTGGGCTTCCAGTGTGAATTTTACCCTTCCCAGTCCATGCATACAGTAGATTGTAAATACTGGTTGCTCATTACGATTCTTCCTCGTTATTTTTCCTGTTTCTTTTACTTTTAGCAATATTTCCATGCTGGTGGGAATGGTCTGAAGAAAACTTTCTTGGAGAAGAGTCCGGACCTGCAATCACTTCGTTATGCTCTCTCTCTCTACACTCAGACCACAGACACTCTAATCAAAACCTTTGTCCAGACTCAGACAGCTCAGGGTGAGACTTCTGTGTTGTTGACAAAGTTAAATGAAGCTATCTGCTCTGTTTGCCTGTGCTCTGTCTTGTGCTGCCAGTTTGTAGAGTGCTTTTGGCAGTAAGATTTCTGGAAATGTGACAGCTCAGAGCTTTTGAAACTGGTAAGGAGGGAAAATGGGTTATTTCCTCCTCAACATCTACATTTTGAGAGAACAGAAATATGTGAAACAAGTCCTGAGGGGGTTTGTGGTCTTTTTTTCTGCAGTTCTCATGTTAACAGTCACGTTTTGTGAATTAATGTGAGTGGGTGGCTTAGACAAAGTGAAATGTGAAGTTACTGTACTGAGACTTAGGCGGTGGTGTGAGAGACCATCTCAGCAAGACATCACTGCAGAAACTATTTGGTGCCTATGTCACAAGCCAGTTGCCAGTGGCACATGTGGTTTTGACTAATGCTGATTGACAGCAATGTGATGAGTCAGAGCTACATGCTGCCTGTAAAGGGAAAAGTCTCTTACAGAAGTAAGGACAGCACTGGCTTTTTGTTTGCAGACAGTACAGGATGTATACTAGCTGGTTGATTGCAAGTCACCACAACATTTTAGTAAGCTGCTGGGATGGGTCACTGGAGTTCTTTGTTTTTCTCTGAGAAGTCACAATAATGGTGCTATTTCATTGATTGAGAAGTGGTAAATAGTTAATTGCCTCCATCTTCCATTGCTTTCACAGAAGTGTCTCCAGACCATTGTATAGAATAATTTAACCTATAGTCAGGGTCCTTCACTGGCTGACTGTGAATCTTGTTAATTTCGGGGAGAAGGGGACAGATACTAATATAGGTTAGGTCAAAACTGAAACTGATGTTCTAAGTTTTCAGGCTGTTTAGATAGAAGCGTTGGGCTATTACATCTCAGCAACAAAAATAAAACTCCATGGAGGGTGTCTTTCTGTAATCTTTTTGCTTGGGGGATAGTGTTTCCTTCAATCCTCCCAAGCCTATGCGAGCTGATGACCCCGCAGACCATATGAACTCTGCCAGGGTACTGATGCACTAAGCCCTGAAATCAAGGGGAAAGCACTCCCTAGCCAACACATGCTTCCCTGGTGCGTGAATGAGACTGCTTGGTATTGCTATTCCTCAACCAGTGGAGAAAGTACTGTGAATTCTTAGATACAACAAGGCTTGTTTTAAAGTGAAAAGTTGTTGAGTGTAGTCTTTGGGAACTGAGTCATCCTTGCCTTCATCAGCACAAATATATACTTGCTTAGGTTGAAGCATACTGCATTAAACTGCCGAAGTTAACTTACAAGTCAGTATTGCATTTGAAAGAAATGTCCTATAACCGCGTCCCAGCAGAGCAATGATGACATCCAGTGGCCAAATAGGTCAAAGACTACTTACTACACCAACAAGGGACTCCAGGATCTTCCTGTTGCTGTTAGAGTTATACAAAATACTTCTTAACTGGGAGCTTGTGTACACAACACATTTTCAATCTTTTCTATTATACGTCAAACACTTCCCATAATATGCCCAGACCACGAATTGAAGCTAGTTTTTTAACTAGGTCATATTACGTTGTCATGATGAGATGGAATGTAAGGATATGTGCATCACTGCTGTTCTATGCTCCATGCTAGAGTTATGGGTGTTTAAAGTTAGAGGAAGAAGATGCTCTGTTGAAGTCAGAAAGTGGCAAATTTAAAACTAGTATGAGGAAGCAGTTTCATGTAGTACATGACTTGACGGTAAAACTGCAGTAAGGGCAAGTGTTTAGCAGCTATACGAAGAGAAATGAGTGTAATCTGAGAGCAGTAGGAGTGTACAGAGTTGCTACAGAAGAGTATGTATTTGTTTTATTTTTTTAAAGAATCTTAGAAAGAATAAACTCTTGTTTTGGTATATAAGATGCATGCATTACAAAGCTACCAGTTATGTCACACAGCTGACTGATGACCTTTGTGGCTTGTCTGATCTATTTTGAGGGACAGGTAGTGGGCATGGTGAGCCAGTGAGCTGGTCCAAATCAGCATCATGTACATTACTATGCTTGAGAGTTTGGGGCCCTGTTTGGGGAACAAAAGACTGGAGCTATACTACCTAATATCTGTAATATCAGTGATGAGGTATCTCTGAGAAAAACGTGATTTGCTCCTGAGATTGGGGCTAGAAAAGGATGTTGCTTGCATACACTTCTGAGTAACCACGGTTGGTAGAGCAGTTTGGAGATCTGCATATGCATTGGAGGGACGGAATAGACAGCACGAGTATTTTCAGCTGACATTTGCTTTATAGAGCTCTTTCTGACTGATGTTTTCCCTTTGCCTAAGTCAAGCTTCCCGCAAGCCTACGGGAGGAAATAGCTGCATGCAAAGCTGTTTAAATGCTGAATGTTTGCTTCTCCTACTTCATCGCTCAATAGTCGCACCTTCCAGTTTTTGAGTTATCTATTGCCCTCATTTTCTTACTGAGCAGGCATCTGTGGCACAATGCTGTTAAACATTTGTTCTGCAAAGTTGGATCAGAGCTTGCAGTTGAGTTACTCCAGCACAGATTCTGTTATTGTTTTATCCCAGACAATCCCGTACTTGCAGACTTGGGGCTGGTACAGGAGATCTAAGAGGATATTTTGTCTGTTAAGAGCTAGAATATTTGTCTTGCATTTGTTTAAGTGACGCCACTAATTGCATTGTAATTCACACTCTTCTCTCTCTGTCCTGCTTGCTTCTTGCCTTTTGAATTCATGTCTTAGTGCATGATGGGAAAGGTATTAGGTTTACCGCTAATGAGGACGTTCTTCCTGATAAGGGTATGTTCGAGACTAATGTTGTTACCATAACAACATTAGCCAACTGCCTTGCTTTTGAAGTCATCTTGCCCGTGCTCAGAAACCTTTTCCAGAGACCCATTCCCTGTATCTCCCTGTAGAAGTGAACTTTCACAGAATGCTTGCATCCCACAGACAGAGCCATGGGTTGCACGGTGTGGGAGTCTGTACCCTGCCTGAGAGCCTGTCCTGAAGCTTGAGATTTATTTATGGGATGTGAAAGCTGTCTTGAAAATGGATTGTATTTTGAGAGATGCTATGGACTTGTTTCCCTACCCTTTATTGCTGTGAATTGCTATTTCAAGTCTTAGACTTGCATGCTTATAGTCTGCAGAGCTGGGCTACTGTAATACATGGTAATATACGATATGCATTCAAACCTGGGGCCGAGCTTGAACCATCTGTCTTGAAGAGTAGCCAAAAGTCTGGGTGTTTAGAAGAACCCTAAATTAAGTCTTGTTGCGTTTCATCTCTCAATTTATTTTCTGCTGTCTGAAGTCTTTTTGTTGTCTTAGGTGAAATATGTTTGTAAGACATTGCACGAGCTCAGTTCTGCAGTTTCACCTTCCAGTATCACAACACCAACGAAGCTTTCACGTCTAGATTTAAATCTGCTTGCCACTAAATGTGCAAGCATGTGTATGTATACAGTTGTACGTGATCAGAATATTTTCACTGGCTGTTTACAGATATTTATTAAGTAGCTTTTTTGTCTCTGTAAACATATCAGTTAATAGAACAAGTTCGTGGTGTAAAAAAATGAGAGTGAAGGTAGAAGAAAAAAAAAACAATCTAAATTTTGTCTCCCTCAAGGGTAATGGGATGGTTCTGCTGAGACTCCTCTGAAGCATCAGTCTCATTCATAACCCATTCATTCCACTAAAGATCAGTAAAATGAAAACCTATGTGTTTGGCAGCTGATGTTTATTAGATTGTTCAACCTGATAAAGTTGTTATGCATATATATACTATCGGTAACCTTGTCTGTTCCCACAGAAGATGCTGACAGCAGGAGTGATAGGCCTGCACCATCAGATGGGTCAGGTCAATAATTAAACCTACCGATTTTAAAGCTCTATACTTACATACAGAAAAGAGGGAACACATCCCTACTGAGTGAGGATAAAACAGTACATTCAAGATGATGTACAAATGTTGCAGCCTACAGGCTGTCTATTGTGCTCAGGTCAGGAATGAAAACCTACCCCTAAGATGATGAATTGAGATTGTTATGTTTGCACAGATACTTTTACTCCTATTTTAATGTGACTTTCACTGCCTACAGTTCTTCTGTGCCAAGTAATTCTCCTCAGAGAATTGCACAGATTAGCTCTCAACCTCCTGTTTTCTTAAATGAATGTTTTTGCTGCCTGCAGACTGTTCTTGTAAAAGTTGACATGTTAGATCTATCTAATCAAAATGTTTGTTTAATGATATCCTTCAAGCTCCTTATCTTGAATTTCAATCAACACACCCATTCTTTCACTTCATAATGCATCTTAGCCTCAAAATTAACAAAATAACACTGCTCTTCTTAGGTATCCAATTACCCTGTAGGTATCCCAATTACAACCGCATTGCTAATTGTCAACCTCAGATCAGACAGTTATCAAAGAGAAAGTAAAATCAATCTCACTATCTTATCAAAGAACTTAATTTTCATTTTGCAAAGCAGTCTTCTTCTGTAATTTACATGACATCTTGATTTTGCTACCCAGATAAATGTCATTTCCCCACATTGCATGATAATTATGATTAAAAGTGAAAATGTTGAAAACATCATCATACAAGAATTGTAAGGTTCATGTGGTGTTCTCCTGCTGTTATAATGTTACATTTTCCTCTGTGAAAACTACATTTTGTTTTCTCCCTGCCTATCTGATGAAGAGAAATGAGTATGCTAGTTGACTGCTTCTTTCTTATCCTCTTTGGAGTACAACAGTTAAGGGATTCTCGTTATATTCTGAAGGGAAACAGGTGGGGGCAGTCAGGATGACAGCTTTGATATGATGTACAGCATGGAGACATTATTGGACGGTGAGACTGCACTATGGCTCAGTGCAAATCACTAACATCTCTTTTTTTTTTTTCCCTAAACTACTTCTGTGTTGTTTTTTTTTGTTGTTGTTGTTGTGGTTTATATTTTTTAATTTGTGACCTTACTTCCATGAGCTGGTGGGAATGCTGATGCACACCACTGGAATGCCTGCATGCATTTATAATTGCTTGGAAGGAACCTCTGGAAAAATCCTTTTTCTCTGAGGGTCCATTGTCGAGTTTTAGGTAGCTTAAATTCTTTTAAAATTCTTACTGGTATTCTCAATAGGATGTCATTCTCACGGTGGAGTGCAAAAAAAAAAAGTGTTTATGCTTGTTGGGCATGCAAGCCTGTTGTTAATTACATTAATGTTATATTATCAGTGCTGACTGAAAAGCCAGCTATGGAAGGTGTCCTGTGAAAATGCTATTGTCTGCTGAGGCCATATGGCAAAGATGGATGCCAATAAGCAATAATCTGTGTGTGCACGGGGGGGTGTCAATTTTCTTCCAACAGGCTCTGGTGTAGATGATCCTGTGGGAGAAGTGTCCATACAGATTGACTTGTACACCCATCCAGGAACTGGTGAACACAAGGTCACAGTGAAAGGTAGGACAAAGCATGTGTAGTGCTCAGGCTTTGTGATTGGACCAAGGCAAATTTCCAGTTGGAAGTCATTATATTTCTGTGCGAATTTGCGGGATGTGAATCCAAAATTGTTTTTCTGTTTCACATCAGGAACATGTAGAGGAACAGTAAATGAGCTTGTCCAGGCCAGTGAATGACATGGCAATGTACAGTCCTGTTGTTTATTGGCAACAATATATGAAGTAAACAAAAATCAGATGATGGCTCTCACCAGACCCCACAGTTTAGCTTGTGCTGCAGAGAACACAGCAGCATGACAGAGTGATGTTGCAAAATTGCTCAGTGTAAACCAAGAAATCTCAGAGCCAGGAAGAGTTCAGTGTCTCCTCTCCTCCATCCTGAAGGCCAAATTGATCCCCAAAGAGCTGCTCTGAAAATAACCAAAGCAATGATTCATCCCAGGCTTCCTCTTCCTCCTTTGTCTCCTTTGCTTGAATACAGCATATTTAACTACTTTAATTTCCTCTAAAGATATATATAAACAGCTCTTCAGGCCTCTCTTCTCATGGATAAATCTATACTGCAATGCAAAAGCTGACTTTTACAGCTATTTTCTATGCTTCAGTCTGTTTTCCTGCAATGACCTGAGAGAGGATGAGAATTAAAGAGCTAATAATTGTGGTTTCTGAAACCACCCACAGCTCATATGCTTTGTTTGTCTTACCTGCAGTCTCATTTTTCTTTTCAACAGACTTCAAAATCAGCATCCAAAATGCCTTTTTTTTCTCACTTCGCAGCTGATCTAGAATTAAGCACTAAACTGGCAGAGCTGCATGAATACTGTTTTTCTAGACTCTGCATATGGCAAGAGCAAAGTGATGTCCTAAGCATTAGATTCCCTTTACAGAACTTAAACAGGAGCAAAAAACAAACGAGAAAAATAACAGAAAAAAAAAAAAAACAACAACAAAAAAACTCATGTTTGTACTACAAAATAATCCCGCCCATAATGTGTCGGGAGGCTTGCGTGTTTTGGGTTGGACTTGGTCCTCTGAAACAAAGAACTGAAAGGACATCAGCGCGGAAAGGTGTCCAGAGCAATGGGAACAAATGAGCTTGTATTGTAAAGCAGGTTGTAACTCTCTTTTCCAGTTGTGGCAGCCAACGAACTGAAGTGGCAAACATCTGGCATGTTCCGTCCGTTCGTGGAAATCACCATGATTGGGCCCCATCAAAGTGACAAGAAGAGGAAGTTCACAACAAAGTCAAAGAGCAACAACTGGGCTCCCAAATACAATGAAACATTTCACTTGTAAGTGTGAAAAATAGCCTGAGGATCTGATCTGGCAAGTTTAGATGCAGAGGACGGTTATTTTTTTCCAGTGTCCACAAACAGTCTGCTCAGGACCCAAAGGAGTATTTGAACCAGCAGCTTGGCCCAGTGTTTGGTGTCTTGGCAGGAAAAGATAGATTATGGGAGTTTTTGCTGTGGGTGGGATGCTGATATTTGTTCTTTACAAGCAGTCTTCTGGCCACTTTCAGAAAAGCGTTGTGTGCTGTCAGCATATTTTACCATGCTACATTATTTTAATGAGCTTTGTATCTGTTGTTGATAAGAGTTAAGCTAAAAGTTCATTATGCATTTGGTTTTTTTTTCCTCTGTATGTGTTTCTTATCCCAACTTGACTTGTGGGACATGCTCTGTGAACTTGTGCATCTTTGTTTCCAAGGTTGCAGCCCTTGGATCTGGTAGCAGTTGCAGTCTTTCTCAATACTGAGTATTGATCTCTTATTTGGCTTTCATTATTACAAAGACATCTTCCTTCTTGGAAGGCTCAACAAAAGGAGCTACAAACTAGTCTTCACCCAGCTGTACAGTAAAAGTGAGTAAGTCTAGGGGGCCCTGCTTGAGCAGGGGAATTGGACCAGCTGATCTCCAGAGGTCCCTTCAACCCTCAACCATTCTGTGAGTCTCTGAGTAAGAGAAGAGGTGACCAGCAAAAAGACTAAATTTCTCAGGGGAGGGGGACCGGCCACATCATTTTTCTTTGATGTGGAAAAAGGCAGACTTCCTCTAAATGAAGAGATCTTTGTGCCTTTTTTCTTTGTCTTTTAGCTTTAGAAACATCAAAAAGGTTGGGGATGTATTTTCATTAGCTGCTGCTTTAATGGAAGGTTTTGAATCTTTAACAAAGACTTCATATAATTAAAATATTAATTACTGAAATGAAGCAATACTTAGCAGAAGCAGGAATGTTTAAAGTTGTCATAGTTGAAAATCTATTAGCATGGCTTTAATGTTCTCTGCTCTGTTCATTTCACAGTTTAGCACACACACGCATGCAAAGGCAAGTTGGAAAGGGTCGTTTCTTTTCTCTTTTTAAATAGCCAGCTTGTCTTTATCAACTGTGAAACAGCAAAAATGTGCATACACCGTATGTTTTACTTCTCCGTCTGGAGTTTTGTAGAACTCATCTAACACTCTACTCAGCTGCTGACACTTCTTGTTTGTTTGTTTGTTTTAAAGGTATTGATATATTCTGAGAAGCTATAAGTAAACTCATGTATGTTTTTCAGCATACTGGGGAATGAAGATGGCCCTGACGCTTACGAGCTCCAAGTTTGTGTGAAGGACTACTGCTTTGCTCGAGAGGATCGGGTACTGGGGATAGCAGTGATGCAGCTCAGAGACATAGTGGACAAAGGAAGCTGTGCTTGCTGGTGCCCTCTTGGGCGCAGGATTCACATGGATGAGACTGGACTTACTGTCCTGAGGATTCTCTCTCAAAGAACCAATGATGAGGTTGCAAGGGAATTTGTGAAGTTGAAATCTGAGTCCCGTTCCACAGAGGAAGGCACCTGAGCTCAGCTGTGTAATGTTCCCTTTTCTCTTCTGCCTTGTGCCAATATGTGCAAGTGTTCAACAATTCTCTTTTACTAATTACAAAAGGTTTTTCCATGTTGTCTTTGTCAGCTCTGATAGCGCACGTGTGCTGTACAGGAAACAATCCATCAATCTGATGTGAATTATTTATTTTTTAGTAGCTGGGTAAAACACCATAGAGAATGAGACAATCTCTTCTTATTTAAGATGCAAGTTTTGCTTTGTGTATATAAATTATTTTATATTGCAGGCTGGGTATGCTGGGTTTTGTTGATATGCAGCACTGTGATTTTATCCTCTGAAGCTGGCAGATGTTAAAAAGGCTCTACATAATCACACTATGAAACAAACCAACTGTATGGAAATTGGGAGAAGAAGAATGATTTGGGGTTTTGGCAAAGCATTGAATTTATGCACTGTGGAGCTGCCAAAAGATGTTCTTGTACAGAGATTACACCAGTGTCTCAATGTGACACCTCAGTGTCTGCTTAAAACAGCAGCAGCAAATTGCTCTGAAGATGTACCCCAAATAAATGTATGACCACAGATGTGCTGCTGTGAGCACAGGCATCACCAGTGAAACAAGTGCAGAGAGGCTTAAGATCTTACAGCAAAAAGCTGCTAAGACAACACACGAGGAGCAGACTGCAGCTGCCCTGCCATTGAATCTAGATGGTGTGTCTCGGAGAATATAAATCCCTGTGTGCTGCTGGGAATCCTGCATCACCATGGGGGTGCTGTAAGCTGCTGAACTCCACAAGTCACACTTTGACTACTGTGACCGACGTGGTAAGGAAGGGAACAACACCAGAGCCATGACAAATAATATGGCTGCTGTATTCTTTTTCCACTTCAATATTCTTTTGTTAGTTGTGTGTGTGTGGTTTTTTTTTAATAATTTAATACTTGCAATTTTCCTGTAGCATTTTGTTACCTTAAGTAGCTGAGACCATTCCTCACTATGAAACCAGACATGATGGCTTGTTTGGGAGAGAACAATACATTCTCCCTCTGCAAGCACTCACTCTCGAGTGCTGGTGAAGGGGCAGCAGGTCCATTTGGTTCTGATCTTGAAGCTGCTGTTGGCCATGCCACGGTTGATCCACATTGATTGTCATTAATCTGTGACCTAATGATACCATTGAAAATATTTTTGCACTATCTTGAAGAAGCATCCTGGTTTTGTTTTCTTGAAAAATGAAACACTTCTGATTATGGGGATGTCAGAATTTCTGACCAAAATTTCATAAACAGGAAGGTTCAGAGTAGTGATTGTAACTGAAGTATGTTTTTTTATTATTTTTTTCCTTGTTATGGGGCTTTTTGCTATTTCCAGCTGCCCTTGTTCTCTGGAAAGTGCAGCTGGAATGAGCCAGTCCTTGCCCGTAAAGTACTGTAAACTCTCAATAAATTCAAGGACTGCGTATTGAATGACTTTTTTTGTATTTTATTTTCTATTTTCTCTGACACTTGTACAGCTGTATGATATGACTACTGTATTTCATGGGCCTGCTCATAGAGTTCAGAGACTGCACATCTGCTTTGTTCTTGTCCATGGTGTATTTATAATAATGCTCTTCAAAACTTCACGCTATTTGTCATGATTTTGAATCGCTGT
Organism: Anser brachyrhynchus; assembly: GCF_964034855.1. Lineage (NCBI taxonomy): Eukaryota > Metazoa > Chordata > Aves > Anseriformes > Anatidae > Anser > Anser brachyrhynchus. The sequence goes on from NC_137697.1 coordinate 6,279,465, forward strand.
ACGTGCCATTGTTACAAGAACTGTTAGTACAGTCTTTAATAAACTCTTTTAGCAGCATTTGGAGTTGTCTATTGAAGTGTAAATGTAATTGGATTTGCTAAATCATGTAGGTTAGAATCGCTACTGCATCTTTGCAAATTACTCTCATTTAGTGTGTAGTTTTTTCTTTAGTACTGCAGATGCCCAGCATGGGGTATGAGTCAGACAATTCCCTCTTTCTCCATGGTGGAGTGCCTCTGTCTTTGACATCTTTTCCTCAAGTTCTTGGCTTCTGATAGAGCACTGAGAAATCGCAGGAAAGCATAGAGAATAACTTACTTCCTTTTGTTTTCCTTTCTTGCCTTTAAGTCAAGTTTCCTTTGTACTCAGGTAGCCTCCTGACGGTGCTAAATGGAAAGACTCAGGCAGGCAGTACGGTATTTTACAGATAACACGTGAAGAAAAACAATGTATACCGAATTTGCTTCGTAGCTTTCAGTCTGATATGAGCATTAATACTGTGTAGATGATGTTGATGAGATGAAAGAATAAACCTTCTTGTTGTCAAGTAAATTACTCCCTCTCATTTTTTGGGGATGCTGCCTGTTTCAAGCAGACAAGCTCAGATAACTCAGAGATTCATATTTCAGATGATGCAGGCCTCAATTTTTGTGTTCTGAGGTATTTTCCTTGGGTAACACGCTTAGCAATGTGACTACATGTAACTCAGCTACCTAATGGTCCAGCATGTAGCTGTGTTTCTGTTTCTAGCTTCATCATGGGGGGAAGTTATTGAGTTTGATGGTATAGCACGTGACATGCTGTTTAAAGCACAGCTTCAAAGCCCTACTTCAATACAGTTAGATGGACACAAATTTCCAACTCATTGGTATGTTCACCAGTCACTGCTTCAGGGAGCACTGCCGTGGAGAGAAATCAATAGAGTTATTCAAAGGAAAAGCGCTACCTGTATCCAGGGGGAAGAGGCCTGAGCAGGGCAAGAGGTTTGGCTGGTTTTAGCAGAGCTGGGAATCAAGGCTCCTGAATATATCGCTTATCCACCAGTCCGGCACTTGTCCTGCAAACCAAGTTTGTGAACTTCTTAATCGCAGAGTCAGGTTCCGTAAGTCTTGCTTTTGTAACATGTTTGTCTGAGACTGCCCATCTTGGATCGTTTCTTGGATCTACGTTCATTCCTGACACTTTCAGACTTTGTTTCCTGCCTGAAAAATCATGCAGATTTGAGCTGCAACCACTCAGGCTTTTCTCTTGTACTCGTGGCAATAATAGGGTGTTGTGAACATGACTCTCTTGACTCTGTCTGAATTCTCCCCAAAATGACAGTTGGATGTAGACTATACATTGTGTGTAAAAAAATTACATATAATAAAAATATTAAATGGATACATGTAATGTATATAAATATACAGGATAATTATATTTACATAATATTCATATAACATTATGTAAATGTGTATATAAATTAAACAGTATGTTTATATAAAAAAAAAAAATTGCGGGTGTACCTGGGTTGGAAACATCGTGACAAAGATGATAAGCACGAGTAGTGGTAACTTGCCACAGATTGCAGCAGGAGTCCCTGGAGTGTCGCAATACTAACTTCAAAAGGCACAGGAGAGAGGTGAGAGATGAGCTGGATGCTGAGGGCACGTGGGTGAATTCTGCTGCTGGTCTGACTGTGCTTACCCTCGGGCTTTCTGCTGAATCTATAGAAACAGCAGTTTGATTTCAGACCAAGTCCATCTCGTGCAAATTGTGCCTCCAAGAGGGGTTACAAGCAGCTAGCCAGAGAAGAGTAAGAACAAGGGAAACCAATTATGCACTTTAAGGTGCTGGCAGCGTTTAGCTTGTGATGTTTCTGAGTCTGTGACTCCTCTTTAGTAAGTCCTAAGCTATCCTTTTCCTGTTCCCATCTTTTAAGTCCTGAAAAGGAGTTCCATGGATTTACAAGTTGTTTTGTGAAGACCTACCTTTTGTTTTGAAATGGTTCCAACTAATTTAATCTGATGCCCGCTATTCTTTTGTCCAAAAAGATGCTTCAGTGTTGGTCCTACCCACCTATACTGGGGCAACCTTACTGTGGATGTGTATCACACCCCACCCCCCTAGTCATTGCTTTTGGAGGCTGCAGTGTCCCAGTTTATTCATCTATCCCAAACCTCTGATAATCCTTGCTGCCCTTCTTTGAATCTTTTTCTGTTTACATGGGCCATTTCTGAGCTGTGAGGCTCAGGAACGTGAGGACCAGAACAGCATCCAGCATTCAAAATGCAGACCAGGTGCTCCAGAAGGAAGCATTTTGAAGGTAGCAGTTTGCTCCTAATCTTAAGCGCTATAAAGTCAGTAGTCCAAAAAAGCCTCCAGGCTGCCAGCAGAGGATCCTGGCAGGCTGCTGGGAGGAGCAGGGAGCAGACACACAGCCAGACATCCCAGGTGACAGGGACACATTTCATAGGAACCTGAATGGAAAGTTCAAGAGGTTGCTGCAGCTCGGTAAGTCAGAGCTAGAACAAACCTGAGAGAAAGGAGCCACCCTGCAGAGTTTCAGTGGATGGCAGAGAACTATTAAAAATGTTTTTATTCCCAGCCATTATTTGAAAAGATGAGATCATTTTCCATGAATAGAAAGAAAGCAAGCCTGGCTTTTGGATTTAACAGACTTTTTGATCTTCAGGGAAGTGCCTTGTAAAGCTGTGACCAATTCAGGACTGTGACACGCAGTCATAAAAATAGTTGGAGGTGTAACGTAGTAGGACTCAAAGGGATTGGTGCATGCTTGTGACACATGATGGGGATAGAATGGCCTTACAGGAAAGGACATTGTGTTTCTGGGTGAGTGATGTGAGAGTGGAGACCTACGGGCAGAGGTGGGGAAGGCATTTTATCAGTCTTCCTGGAAGAGATTAGCAAGTTGATGGATGAAGGCAAGGAGGTGGGAGGAGAATGGGAGGCTCTGGAGAGAAACTAGGACATACCAAGCACACTGTGGGCATTTCAGGGACAGCATTCGGTTTTCCAGTTCTGGGTAGCAGCAGGGAGGGAAGAGGCAACATAGTGGCACTGGAGGAAGTTAAGACTCTGGTTCCATACAAGTAACACCTGTGAACGTGTTCAGTACAGCTAATGAGGCTGGTGGTAGTCCCTAGTATTTGGTTGAACATACACTGAGGGCCTGAGCCCTTCCCCGGTGGTTGTGGCATAACCCCACAAAATCCTTTTTCAAACCAGGAATGGGGACAAGGATTCAGCTATGTCTGGAGGATCCTTCAGAACCTCAGTTCTCTGATATCTGGAAATCTTCACAGTTGCTGTCTTAGTGATTTAGGGGCGATCCAGAAATACTTGTTCTTGCACCACAGCGTGGTTTAGTGTAAGTTTCTTTCCTAGCTCCCGATGCTTTGATAACATAGCTTTTGTCTAGCTTAGCAGAGATGGCAAAGTTTCTGCTCATAAGAAGTGCTCTCCATTTTGCAGTCATCTGTGCATAATTTGTTTGCATCTGCTGTAATATACAGCCTTTCTAAGCATCACTTTTTTTCCCTAGCTTTAAAAACAACTCATTATCCCTCCCTGCCTTCATGGGCTTCTCATATTGCTCAGCCTGTTTCCTTTATGTCACATATGAGTTCTTTCACTAACTCCAGCCTCTCTGGAGTAAGACCTGCAAACAGGTCCCAAGACATTTCAGAATCAATGAAGCCAGCTTACAGAAATGCACACCTTTGGCAGGTTAGAGCTAGGAAATCATATATCAGAGAAAAGGTCAAGTCAGATCTGCGTGTTCTACTTTTGTCAAACCCACGTTGCCTTTTGTCTCACTTCCCGTATTGCCTTTTTTATTCTTTCCTTCAAGACTTTTCCTAAAGCACTGTGCATTTGTTCAGATCAACTTACGAAGCTGGAAGTCGCTTGAACTGTTTCCCCACTAAGATGCACTATACACTTTACGTGTTATTCTCCCACACAGAACCTCCACCTTCACTGATGAAAAGACCCTGGAGGCTGTCAGACCTCCAGTTCCACATTTTGGTGTTCTCAGAAGAATCTCCTGGAAATGATGCATCCAGAAGAACTGGAGGTGCTTAAACCCTCTTGAGCTTTTGACTACCATAACGCAGTATTTTCTATTTCCTTGCTCTGTTTCAGGCAGTTTCTTTCTGATGGGCAGTCCCTCTGAGGCCAAGTTCTTCTTTTGTGGGATTTTTTTTTCATCTGACTGTTCTTGACCTTCCCCTTCCTGAAAAAGAGCATGTGACAGAAGGGACTACAGGGTTCATTTGCAGCCTGTCCCTCAGTCAACCAAGACCACGAAACAGGCCTTTAGACTCAGAAGAGGAACAGGAACATCCACGCTGCTCCCCCTTGGACCAGAACAACACAGGGATCCTCCATCAACCTCAAAATCTCAAGGAACCAAAGTGAAGCTACAAGGAGAGAGCAAGACAGAGCCACAGCACCACAACCACCTTAGCAAGTTCCTCACTCCTAAATGTGTCCAAGTCAGATATGAGCAGTGCCTAATCCCAGGCCGTGGTATCAGTCTGACCTGGGGAAGTCCATGCCATCCATCCTGCCTGTCACTGAGCAAAGGCAAGGTCGTGAGACACTGGAGATGACTCCTTAGCACCCTTTGTGCATTGCAGAATACACTGAATGAAAAGGAAAAACCAGAGGACTTTTGCATCCAGAAGGAAGAATGATTGTTTCTGGCAGCCTATAGATGACAAGCAGAAGTCTGGAAGCATAGCATTATTTATTTTAGTACAATACAACACAATGTGATAATTAATGTAAACATATTGACATTTCAAGGGCTATCAGATAAGATTCAGAATACTCAGAGACCCAAGCTTTTATCTGGAGATGCTCATCTCACCCTCGAGCACTCGGGGTGATGGCAGCCCTGCAGCGCTCCGTACAAACTGTCAAAGACTTCTTCCAGCCCAGTAATGATTTCCCTTTGAGACCAAAGCTCCAGCTTCAATTTCTGCCATGAAAAAGTACATAGCACCTCTTCCTTCCTCTGTTATCTCAATCTCCGTGCCTCAAAGAACCTTTATAGTTTCTCTGCTCCCTTGGCAAGATTAGTTCAGATGGAATTTAACCAGTTCTTATTGATAATCTACTCGATTTTAAATACCTGTGTAGTGTTTTTTTTTCTTTTTTCTTTTTTTTTTTCCATAAATTTAAACCCTTACAAACCATTATTTTTCCCTGCATTTATGGTTTAAATAACTATTCTGTGGGCTTATAGTGCTTCCTTGATTTGCTCTTTTTAGCGTTTTCACTGCTTATTGGAAGCAAACCCAGAATAACACCTCCTTTTATCATCATCGTGATTTTGTGGTGACAAAAATCTCTCAGTTGTTGCATCTGGTAATGTCATTATTAATAGCAGCTGTTCATCAGTCGCTGAGCTGCTGGTCTCCTGTAATGACAACTGTCAGCCAAAAAGATTTCCATCTATTGGCTGTAATTCAGATAAGTGAGAATATCAACCCTGTGCACCAACCTAAGGGGATGTACATTTGAATAAATTTTGTAAACAAAGCAGCAGTCGCAGTGGCCACTGTGCATCCTTCTTTTTCCTGAGATGCTCTTGCCTAAGACCCATTTTGTTATACTGTGGTGTTTATCAAGCCTACCAAAGTAAGCCTTTTCTGTCTGCATCTTCAGAAGCAGAAGAAATTTGTTTGCTAAGATTTACCTCCCTCCTAGTCACTGCTAGAGACTCGCAGAGGCGTATCACAGTGGTAGCTGCAAGAGGTGATGAAGTCAGAAAGCTGCCTTTAATTTAAGTTGCTGCTAAACATGGTCAGTTTATCCTGCTCTCAAGCACGGCATTTTGTCAGGCTGCAGAGCCTTATTTGGAATTATTTTCATGTTCCTGCCTGGAGTCAAGCCTAGGTCAGGTCATCTGTTTCATTAGAGGAGGAAGTTTCAGAGGATGACCATCATGGATGCAATAAACACGCACAATGGTGACCGAGGTTTTTTCAAAGCTTGGCAGCAACAGCAGCATATTCCCTTGTGGCGTGGGGGGAGCAAGATTGAAGAAAGAAACTGTTTCAGGAACATTAGGTTTTTAAACCTAAAACAGTTTTAAACTTATTTTTTTAACCTAAAACAATTTAAAAACAAACAAAAAAACAAAAACAAAAAAACACCACACCCTCACACATAGATGCCCTCACACCACCTCCCTCACATGAGCATTTTTTTTCTTACCCCTTTTCACCCCCATTGGAAGAAGCAAAACCTTCATCTGCAGAAGCCTGAGACCACAGTTGGTGCTGGATGTGAAACTATTGTACAAGAGCTGTAGAAGCCACTCCATGTGCTTCCTCCAAACTACTTTTTTTTTCTTCTTCTTCTTCTTTTTTTCTTTTTGAGCTGACCATAACACTGCATGAGCAATCCCTCTGTGTTTTTCTGCAGGGGGAGCTTGTAGTTCAGTCTAGAAACTGGAATGAGGAAAAACAGCTGGAGAATGTCTAGTTCATTTAGCTGGAGTCCAGACTAACAAAACCCTTGCCATTACTCCCTGAATGAACCGAGTACAAAGGCTTCAGTCACCTGGTTAGTGCTGCAACCTATGAAATTAATTCTCCAAAAATGACAAGTTTAGTAGGAAAAGAAAGTAAAAGCTCTGTTGGGGGAAGTTTTGCTTTACAGATCTGTAGGACATTGACTTTGACAGTGACATTCCTTTCCTTGCCTTGCCTTGCCTTGCCTTGCCTTGCCTTCCCTTACTTCCTTTCCCTTCCCTTCCCTTCCCTTCCCTTCCCTTCCTGTTTTTTTTTTTTTTTCTTTTTCTTTTCTTATCTGGGAGCAGTCCTGAAAAATGAGAAATGTAAAAAATCTTTCACACCCCCGGGATGATCTAGCAAACCTCTTTCACTTATAAGCTCAAGTGTTAAACACCTTTTCAATGTTTCTGTGATGTCACATCAGCAGAAACACAGATCTCCATGCTCGTAAGGCATGCTTCCCAAAAGTCTCCTGATAACTGTCATTGTGGCACTCAGTGACCACCCCTTCCTCTTAATCCATTTCCAGCCTTTCCACAATAAAAAAGACACCTCAATAGCCAATAAACCACCCTTAAAATCCTTAGTTGTAGTGATGCCAGCAAATGCCCTTTTTCACTAAAAATAGCATCAAACAAGATGAAGGCTGAGGAACTTTGGGTGGGAGGAATCTTTCTTCTTCTCTGTCCTTGAAAAGTCATTTACTGTTTTTCTCTTGCATTTCATAACTTACCACTCCTTGTCCGGGCAGTCAAGGCGAGTTGCGCCTCTGTTCATGTTGAATCTTTCATTTCTGCTTTTGAGAAAGTCTTTAGGCTTTGCCTGTGCTACCTGGAGTAGCTGTAGCAGTCGGAGAAAAAGAGTAGGGGGATGAGAGGAATGTGGCTTGAGAATATCCCACTTGAAATTTTCTCTGAGTGATGTGGGCTGGTGAGATGGGAGAGAAAGAAACGTGTTTTGCTTCTTGACAGTTCTCGTGTTCAGTCTCTAGTGCCTGTCTGGGGCCATGCCCAAACCAGTGTAGCTCTCATCTGTTCTGGAAAACACCATTCTCCCAATATGATGTAAACTAAGTGCCAATGCTGTAGCCAATTTTGTACATACTGCAGGTTTCATCTGAGTCACGCAATTTGGTTTCAAAAGATTGACAGAAGAACATGATTCAGCGGAAAACATCACGAGCATCTGTTTAAAAAGCAATTCTCTCAAGCAATGAAATGCCATCTACTTCAGTGGCAGAGGATTCATAGTTTGCAAGCCCACCATCTGCCCTATTTGCTACAGACTGTTACAGATTTTCCTGTACTTCACCAAAGCAATAATGACTGCAATATGCTTAACATCTCTAGCGTTAGAGCCAGGGAAGAGCCAGTAGGTCGGTCACTTGGTCTCACCTACTGCATTGCACAGGCCATAGTGCATCACCCAGTAAACTCTGCTTTGGGTTCAATAGCATTGGAGATGTCTGTTGCCTCCCCCAGAGAAATATGCCCTTTCTTTCTGGTAAAACACTAAAAAAAAGGAGAGCAACCTTTTTTTTTTTTGCTCTATTGGTTAACAGTTTGGACATTTTCAGCTTTCTGATGTCAGCTTGGTGGGTTTGAGGCTTCCAGCCCCTGGTTCTTACTTAAATGCAGACTAATGACAGGAGGTACAGTGGTCACAGCAGAAGCTGAGAGATTTGACTGGGTTGTCTAGCTCTAGATTTACCAGAAAAATATTAGTTGCTGCAATGAACCCACACGGACCCAGACAGTCATCTTGGAATTGGGTCCAAAACCAAAGAAGGAAGAAATGCCAGATTCACAAACCATCACCAATTCCTGTGCTTCCTTGTTTCAGGACTCTCCTGGAAGGACCAGGCAGAGTTCTCCCCTCTCCATCCCACTGAACAGCTGCTTAGAGATAAGCTAAACCAAAATGTATCTGTTTCCTTCTCCCACCTTTCCTGTGAAGAACCAGAGATGGATTAACAATTAATAGTCCACCCTCCATGGGCTGTGGGTAGCACAAAGTTTCCCTTTTAAATGTCTGTTTGCTACAGCTTTCTCAAATACACAAGATTATTCTTTTTGCTGAAACAGCCTTGCCTGTTGGAGTCTCAATCAATCCTGTTACCTGTTTGTGGTAAGTAATGGGCCATCCCTCTGAAGACAGAGATATTTTCATCTCTTAAAGGTAAGGGACCTTACCACCTTCTCTTTCATACCCAGCTAGTTCCTCATATCATCTAATTGGAGTATAGCACAATCCTATAAATATATTTCCCCCTACTAAACATAGTACCTCTGAATCTTCAGGGATTTCTTTCCCTGTTACTAACGTAGTAAATAATGAAGAAAATGCATTATCTAGTTCCAGAACATTAAAAAAAAAAAAAAAAAAAAAACAAGTTTACCTCTGCAGCAGAAACAATGCTGGAGGACTTGTGTAGCATTTTTGGTGAGCTTGCTTAGCCAGAATACAGGGTCTGGTTCTGCAGCCCCCTCGTGCTTTTCACATGAGTGAAGCAGGAGTGAAGCAACTCTGTAATGGACTGTTTAGCAGAACTGAATGTTGTAAAATTCTGACATAAAGTATTTAGTGAGGACAAAATTTTCTTGTCAAACAGCGTGGGAGCAATCCTCCTTTTATCTACAACGCAGCAGCATGAGCAGATTTCCCACGTGCTTGCTATACCAACACGCCTGGGTTCTGGTCTGCGTGTGGGACCTTAGCCAGGAGAAATGCGTTCTTTGCCACTTGTGTAAGTGCTTACCTCTGTTACGGGCCCTACTTTGGGCAGAGTGATGCTGTGCAATTGGCTGCCGTGCAGAAATACAAGGATGAGATTCTGCAAGCGTAGCTCTGCTGGCCCAGAGCCACCCCAGCCAACCGCAGGGCTCTCTGTGCCAGGTTAATCGTATTATTTTTGTTAGGAGCTGGGTCTGGCACAGCTACTGCTCAAATACAGCACAAAGAATTCTTTATAGAGGCCTTGGAACAAAGGCTCGTGAGACATGACAAAAATCAGGAGAAATGATCATCTGGGAAAAAAGCCTCCGGTCCCTTTTCAGCTCGAGGACAACTGGCAGGTGAGCCACAGAGCTGTACCAGTCAGGTATTATCCATGCTGAATGCTGTTTCCTGTTAAGTTCCAAACTAAATGTATTTTACAGAGAAGATTTTAATGGAAAATATCTTAAACAGGATGGTGGAGCCTTACCGCATATAGCAGGTTATTGTTAAAACAGCATTAACATTGGAAAGCAACCCAGACTGGTTAATTTTCATGCTATGGGGCAAGCTGACTTTCCTGCCTCTTCAGGAAAGCAGCGGTGGTGTGGGCTGTGCAGGCACAGCACGTATCCCCGTGTTGATTCTTAGGCATTAAATCAACCACTCGGACTGAAGGCATAACTGGAAGCACAGCTCTGTCCATGTGGCAGTCCGGCTGTCCTGGGTGCGTGGTGGCACCCACAAAGGGCTTCGTCATCCTCCTGTTGCCCAGACCGTGCCTTGGTCTAAGTGGACACCTGGAGCATCCCCACGGAGAAACAGCGTTTAGTCAAGTTTCCTCCCAGTAGGAGTCACGGCATGACACCTGGTGGGGAGAGATTATGTATTAGGCAAGACCCAGCAGGGCAGGGATTGGAGCGCAGCCGTGGTTTATGCTGGAGATTTGGAAACGCTCCCAAGTGCCCAGTTTTGGTGTCTGTCACCTTGTGAAGTGGACACGGCAGTTACATGTGGATGGTGTGTGTGGGGGAAGTACAAACCCTCAAAATATTGTGTATGGCCAAGGGCTGGTGACAGCAAGCAAAGTCCCTCCGTTAGGGCACGGTGGGCACAAACCGTCCCCTGCGTCACACCAGCCTGCTCCTGCTGCGGGGGGGCTGCAGGTGGGGCTGGGACAGGAGGAGGCTGCTGCCCTGGCTTGTCTTTGGCGCTGCAAAGAAAACCAAAGCCTTTTCTGAGTGTATTTCCCTCCCTGGATATGGTTCAGAGAAGTTCAGTGTGGGGCCTGTCCTGAGAAACATCGCAGGTGCCACGGCTGACGGCGTCCAGAGGCAGCGGAGAGGGAAAATGGAGTGGTACAGGGAAAACGGCTCCCCTCTTTCCTTTGAAGTGACGCAGTGCTAAAGCCAGCCCTCTTGGAAAGCGAAGTAACTCTCTGGGTTGTGAATTCACACGTGCTGAGGCTCTTTCAGAAATCATTTCCAACTTCTGTTAGCGGAGAGTTGCAAGAGATCAAAGCCTTAGGTAAGTAGGGCACCTATTAAGTCGAGCCTTTATCTTTTATTGAGAGGAGATGGGAGAGAGCAGGAAGCTTGATTTTGCAAAACTAAACCAAAGGTTTATTTTGGTAGCTAGGGGATATCACAGGAGTCGTCACATTGGTTTTGAATTTGCATCTTTCAACAGCGTCCCCGGCGTGCAAGGAACATACTCAGGAACACCAAAAACCTGTAGGGAAATGAGGAAACAATGCTAACAAAATATTCTTTTAAATTTTTTTAACTCACTCTACTGTGTATTTAAACTGTCCTTGGGTGTGTCATTGTTAAAATTATTCCTCCTTTTCTTATTTGTCAGATGCCTCTTTTCAAAAACCTAAATATTGTTGCTGAGGAGAACAGAGGCTTTCAGGTATGTCTGTGACATTGGCTTAACTCATAGTGTCCCCAGAGAAGAGGGGAAACTATTCAGCTGCTCAGAAAAACAAGGGAATGTGTGAAAAATCCCAAAAAAACATAATTCCTGCTTAATTTGCCCTCTCAAAACCTCTTTCAGAATCTCGGCAGCCTCAGTACAAAGGCCCCTGTAGTATCACTGGCAGTAACCAAGAGCCTAAACCTTTATGAAACAACCAGCAACCAGTAGGTTTCTGGAAGTCCTTTGCCAAAATTTCTCCTCTGCTAGCATGGATGTCACTGTGTGTGAGCCTGTTCTCATCAGCAAAACCCCTTCAAGGTGGAGCTGACCCCTTGAGAGCGAGGGAGTCAGATCTGTGCACCTCTTACCCTTCCTGAGCAGCCTCCATGCTCTCACATTCCTGCCATCCCCAGAATTACACCAGAGCTGTACATTTTGGGGGATAAGAATTTTCATCGCTTATGCACTACGTTGCTTTTAATTAACCCTATTGTAATTGATGTGACATTAGAGTATTTTTTAACATTTTAAAGCTCTAATTCAGGATGGACAATGCTAGACAGAAGTCAGCGATCACTTATAATAATGTTTTAAATGTTTCTAGTTGTAGGAGTGCCTGTGTATTTAAGTTTAATGCACATTTTGTGATCTTTTACTTGCTTCCACAAAGCTAGGTGCTTGGGGTGAAAGTCCAATTTATTATCCTGTTGTAAGTTCAAAGTCCTGTAACGTTAGTGATTTTAAGTATCGATCGTGTTAATGATGGCAATTTCAGTCACAGGAAAAGTGAAGGTGAACCTGATCATAAAGCTTGCACAAGCCTTGGCACACCTCTAATGATATGACCTGAGCTTCACCCCTATTGAGAACAGGGCTTTTTTCTGTTACTATTCCTTAGCTGATATTTTATAAATATGTCTCTCTTGCCTTTTAATGTTCTTTTCTTGTAATGTTCTCTACTTTTTACTGCTAATAGGATAGTTCAGAGCACTGGAAGGTTTCTCTGTGGGTACTTAGCCATGATCGAAACTTCCCATTTCTCCAGAAGGCTCAGGAATTATCACTTTGAAGGTCTCGTCATTGGTATTCTAACAAATTGCTGGGAAACTGAGATTTTTCGCAACAGCCAAAGGGAAGTAGGCGCATAAATCTTCCTGAAATTCACTGGAAGGTGACAACCACACTATTGCAAAAGTGAAAATGGAAGCTATGGTCAGAAGCTCTCATGACAGCAGTGGGCTGTAACGATTACATGGACATGTGCTTCTTTTAGACTCAGATTGTGACACTTTCTTTAATTGCGTGTCTTATTCTTATTTTTGATCGTGGTGCAAGCACCAGGGAGTCTGTTTGTACAACAAACATCTGACACATGCCTTAGAACAAATCAAGCCGGAATTAACAATGCCGGAGAGGCCTCCCTGAATCCTAATCAGGAACAATAGCTGCATTTCTACAGAGCTCTCCCTCCCTGGGGTCTTGTGCTACTCCTTCATATGTTTTGGAGTGAAGGGCTGTTTATAGCCTCATTAGAGAGTGTTTAGCATTAAATGTCAGGAAGCATCTGCTGGCACATTTCTTTGTAGGAGACTTTCAAATTCTGCGAGTGAGTTTGGGTAGCTGTCTTGAATATACATGGGAGTTCCCTCCAGAGACTTGGATCATGTCTTTGAAGACAAGTTAAAGCTGCCTTGTTGCAACTACACTTCACAAAATTGGGTTTCCAGTAAACAGTCAAGCTGAATATTCAACAGCAAAAGTTCCCATCTTCCCTCATTTCTGTAACATCCACCCTCTGGCCCATATTTTAGGCACTCACGGGTGACTTTTTAGCTGATATTATTGCCATATGGCTTCAAACATGGCCTCTACATGCTTCCAAGAGACACAGGCTGCAGCCATAAAAGTGGCTAACTAAGAAGTTGACCTCACCTAGACCCTTGCATTCACTATCCCATGGGTTGTGCCAACACAAGTCTTTGTGCGACCAAGTTTTGAACTCAGCTGCTGAAAAGCTCTGTTGTCACTGTTTGTATTGTGCTGACATTGTCTTAATGCCTGCGGCAGGGAGGCAGATAAGGCAAACAACCCGACTGAAAATGCAAACATGTACTTTTTTTTCCTTTTTTTTTTTTTTCTTTCCTCTAAATCAGCTCCCAGTCTGAGGATGTGGACAAACGGGAGCTTCTGGAGGTGGTTTTCGTGTCAAAGGCAACGTCTCATGAAACTGCGCTAGTGGTTTGTGGCATAACCACATTGTTAGCAGGGAGATTTGTACCCAACAGCTCTGAACTAAGGCGTCCTTAACTCAAAGTGCCCATTTCTCTTCACACTCAACCGGTACATGTTCTTAGGCATTCAGTTATATATTACTGACAAACTGCACTGTCTTTGCGGCCTGCATGGCAGGCCCTAGAGAATGAAGGGCTGGCCCTTGTCCAAAATGTTGGGTGAAATCACACGGCTGATGGATGCATCTGTGTTTTAGGACAGTCATCAGTTAGAGTGGTTTTGTCCTTCTTGCTTGGATCTGCAGGAGCACCAAACCTCGTTTTCTTCTGCTTCATCTACCAGTGCTACGCTGAACTTTCTCATTCCGGGAAGGTTGGTGCCCCCACTGCTGGAACCGCCGTGAGAAATCACTAGAGGTCTGTCCTTTGCCACATCCCTTTCCCAGCACACTACAGCCATAGGAGGAAGCCACAACACAGCAGGAGGTTTCTAAAGCAGAACTTCAGCATGGAGAAATACTTTCAGTAGGTCTCTACAAACAGACTGTATTCACAAAGGACAAGGGAGATAGGTTAGCAATCTCACCTATGGTTTAGAACCTGGAAGGAGACAGGCAGAAGATGGGGAACGCTCCCTGCTATGTTGTATTTTGTGAAGGGAAAAAACAACTTTTGGAAGCATTTCTCTGCAAGAAAGCTTTGGGGAAGAGTGAGGGAAGTTAAGGGAGGAGCAAATTGTGTATGTGCTTCTTGCAAAATGATTTTCCATTAGGCAGCAGCACGTCTTTCTTTCCCCCTGAAATATTGCATCATTCTTAAACAGTAGCTCTTTAACTCCAAACAAAAGGAGTTCTCATGCAGTGAAAGCTTTAATCTCAAGCTGTACTTTTAGTTCTAAATTATTAGCCATTGTTAATTTGAAGTTATTTTTACTTTAGTGACCAAAACAGCACAGACAGGAAAGAATTGTAATTTTGCGTATCCTCCAAGACTGACTGTGAACGCTGTGTAAAAGTCTTCCTACCAGCATGCAGACTCAGAGGCACACTGCTTGGTGGCAAAATGCTAGCAGGAGAGGATGGCATGTTAGTATTGATATTAACTGAATCCTGCTGTATTGTGGCATCTCTCTCTCTCTCTCTCTTTTTTTATTCCCTTTAGAAACCATTTTTCTGTTTTAAAAATAGTGTGATGTACCAGTGCTAGAACCTGAAAGTGAGCAGAGAAAAGCTTATTCACTTCTACCTCCTAGAGAGGGTGAAGAGTCCCTTTTTTAAAACTGTTCTTACCAGGACTTTGAGATAACTTATGCTCTTTTTACCTCTGAGAGGATTAACACTTCTCACGCACTGAGATGTCATCAATGTGTTTCTAAATGCCTCGTAGTCCTCGATGCCTCCTACTTGATCTCTTGAGGAAGTAAAGAATTATTATTCCCTTTTATGAATAAGAAAACAGAAGTTAAAGCAGTAACAAGTGACTTGCCCAGAATCTGTCACAGGTGCGAGGATGGATTTGAGCCTCATTTCACTGTTTGCTCAGTTTGCTGTCCTTCCTTCTTTCAATGCTTGCATGAACCTATTAGTCATAACCACGGCCCATTATCTGCTGGGAGAACGTTAAATAAAGCAGTAAGCTTTCACTGCCATGTTTGTAATCCTATCTGCTGCACTGAAAACCAAAGAATTTAATTTGAAAAAAGCTACAAAGAGTAGTGGTACAGACAAGTCTCTTCATTAGCTGGGAACAAACCACATACAAAAAAATCCCAACCAAACAGACAAGATGGTTAAGGAGATGTGAAGTACCTTTTAAAAAGCCTTCTATGTTAATAATTTAGCATGTTGCAAGGTACGTAAACATTAAATATATATGTATTTTTTAATGTATTTAAACCTGACACTAATTCTGAATTTTTCAGACAGAAGATGTCATCAGCCCTAAAAGTAGGTGGAAAAACAGCCCACAGGAGCAAATCAAAGCTTGTGAGTTAGCAACGGGGGTTTGTATTGCAGGAAATTGCAGGAAAATCTGCAATGCTGGTATGGTTTGATAAATGTCACTTAGATATTTTTTTTTTTAAATCTTAAGTGTTCATATTACATACTACCCCATTTGTGCTTAAGTGATTTTTTTAGACCAGCTCTGTCTCTTCTCTACTTCAGAATTATTTTTGTTGCTTTTTTTTTTTTTTTAAAGAATAAATAGGGCACTGAAGTAAATAATTGTGTGTCAGAAGTTGAACCTCTGTGCTTTGTTAGCATAAGCATGGCAGCCAGAAGCCTGCATCAGGATCCTGTCATACTCAGGGCTATAAACCCCTCAAATACTTGATTATGCCACTGAAGTTGCATACATTTTGTAAGTCCGTATGGGAGGTAGTGAAATGTCTAGTCTTTGAGAAAAAACATGTTTTATGTTTGAAATACTCAACCTGTGAAAAGAAAATAGGTCTGCTGGCTGCACAAAGTTGAGCACAATGTCTTGTTTGCGTCTCTGGCTACTGCTTTGGCTGCAGCAATGAGCACAAGCAGGGTTTTAAGGTCGCATTACTCTCAGATGAAATATAGAGTCCTGCCTATGGTATAAACCTTTTTTAATACCTGATGTCATACCCAAGTCCAAGGATCAATTGCTTTTTATTTACTCAGTGCAACGCAGTGCCATGTTCCACCCACGGCTTCGGGAACTTTGCCTTTTCTCTTGCAGCCATTCCTGAGTACACGAAGCACACCGAGACATCCTGCAGCTCCTGGATCACATTCAGCCTGTCCCTGCGCGGGTTTACCTCCAGATCCTGGAAAGCGTGGTGCTCCCTAGCGAGCTTCGCAGCTCCGCTGGGGAGAAGCCTGGCATGCTCTGCTGAATAATCCTCTAGGGTTTTTAAAAGAAGCCGCAGCTTTTTGTGTGGTGCTGAAAACAATCCTTCTGCTTGTCTTGGCAAACAGCTTCAGATAGAAAAGACGACAGAGAACAGCCAGGTAGGCCAATTTCTTCTTCTGGAAGAGAAGTAAAGCCTTGAATAGGTGTCTGTATTTCAGGTATTTTTGCTGTGTGTTTGTTTTTTTCTTCTTTTGCATACTGGATTTTTCTGCACCTGTAAATGCTGGGTCTGGAGAAGAACAGGTCGTGTGCCTAAGTTTTCTTTATGCAGTGCCAGCTTTACTGTGTGAGTGACAAACAGAAGTAGAGGGAGTTTGGACCACAGAAGCGAGACTTTAACAAAGTTTTCCAATGGCGGTGGGAAAGCACATGTTCGTTTCGCTGGCTTTGGATCTAGGCCCCTCTTCTGCCTCCCTGAAGGGAGATCCAGACCTCTTCTCCTCTGTGTGCCTACACCTAAAATGTTCTCAGTGTTGTCGTTGCTGATGGCAACTGCATTCTAGTTTAACAGCGAAGACATGAAAAATGGGAACATCTTACCTCCATCAGGAGAGGTTTTGCATTGTAACTGGCTCCAGAGAAGACGTGCTCTAGCTCAGAGTGGGAGATGAGTCAATTAATGAGTGTTGTTTGCTGGCCTGTTGTACAGTAAGTGATAAATGGTCTCCTGACTTTAAAACTGGAGGGTGTAAGCCTAGAAGGCCAACTGGTGGACACCCAAAGACTATGAATGTGAAGAACTGGTTAGATGAAACACATCCAAAGTTTCTTCTGCACTACAGAGAAAAATGGCCACTTCTCCCCCAGAATCCTGTCTTATCTGACATAGGATATCTTCTGCCTTTCCCTCGTATTTAATACTATTTTGACTTTTAGCCCAGAAGTAAGACACTCTACACATGACAATTTGGGTATCCTGACACAAGCAAAAGTCCAACAGAAGCCTGCATGAGATTTGCTAAATGAGTTCACAAGGGAGAGGACTTTTTATATGCTAAAATTAACTTTCTGCACTAACCTTTATGTATATCTCTGCAAATTATAATTTATTTCAAAAATAGTATTAAAAGGAAAGGTTAAGGCCATACTATCAGTGATAGAGGTACTCTTTATATCTTTGTTACTCAGCTGCAAACCATCAGAGCAAAATATCCTGTGGTTCACGTTACAGGAGAGGCTGTTTACTTCCTTTTGAGTGAATTCCTTGTTTTTCTTAGTGATAAAAGCTCTCTGCGGCTCTCTCTTTAGTCAAATGTGTGACTTGCTGCACTTTAGCTTTGGTTCTAATTCTTAGGATATTCACAACCTACTATGTTTTAGCGTTACTGAAAGTCACTATTCCAGGCTTAAGCAAAAAAGTTACTGAAAGGAAAGGAGCACGCTAATTTGCTGATATCAAAGTAGAGCATTTTTGCTGGGAGAGTAACTCACTTCAAGTCAGGCTGGAAATCTGCTTCCAGCATCATTGGAAGGTCCATCACTGCATTGGAGAGACTGCTGTGTGCTTGTTGGAGGCACACTTGCCATGCACTTGGTGTAACAGTGCTTAATCTGGAGATCTGTCTGATCCTTTACACTTGTGGGTCCAGCCTAGGACCCCTTAATGTTTGCATGTGCTCAGCGTTGGCTCCAGGAGGAGCAGGACTAGATTCTTCTATGTGTGTAGGGTGATATGATGGTGATATTTTTAGATATGAAAATGATTTTTCCATCTCAAAAGTTGAATTGTGTAGTTTGCCAGTGCTTCCAAAGCTGTATCCCAAGCAGGACCATTGTTAGGAGGAAATGCAAGGAGATCACGGTCTTTGCTTTTCCTTGTATGGAGAACAGCAGTGTGAGAGTCTTCCACCAAGGCTGGGAAACACAACAGTGAATCCAAGGTCAAGACCGGGCACATGCCCTATGGACAAAGCCAATTACTGCAGCCTGTAGATGAACAAGGCTCCTTTTCACTTTCCCTGATACAACCCAGGGGCCTCTGTGCCCTGCCCCCATCTGTAGGTAATTCAGCGTTATGCTTTCATCCATTGCTTCCTACCTGCTCCATTGTTCATTATCCTGAGTTTACTGGGACTTGTAGCTACTACAGGTTGTGGTTTCAGTGACCACCTGGATTACCCACTAGTTAAACATCGAGACCGTCACTTTCTTTTCCCTGCCCTTTGATAAGAGTTGTTGTTTTGTGCAATTTATACTGCTGTTGTTGTAAGGAATGTTGCCAACACTTTCTCCACTGGCCATTTCACTTCTTGGACAAATAAGATTCAGTTTACTTTTCCATCTTAAATCTGTACTGGTGGCTTTATAACAGTACAAAAGATATGGATACAGCCATGAGGGGAGTGAGAACAATTATTTTGCTTAACTTATGGTTTGTTTCAACAGACTGCTGTGTTGTAGCCTGATTAGGATTGCTCTCCCTGCTATTATCTTCTAGACCCTTCTGTCAGTGGTGCAGTGCCCTTGTAGACGTGGAGGCACTCTCTGTCTCTGAGTGTTTCTTCCCAAAGGCTCCAGCTCCGCACCGGGGTGGGATGGCTGATGTGCTTCCTACTTCCCACATCTCCTGAAGGCTGCTCTCCCATAACCAAGTCATCCAGACAGGCGTGCATCTCCTCCTGAGTAGTTGTAACTTCTAGGAGCTGTCATCCAAACAGAAATTGATGATTCATGTTTATTTGCAAGTCTGTAAGCCATGGCCACCCTGATTAACACCCTCTTAAGTTGTATCCTCTTACTTTTGCTAGCTTGCCTTCACTGCTCCCTTTGGTTAGCCCTGAAGTGGTTGGGCAGTTGGACTTGGCCTTTTTAGGTCCCTTCCAATGGAACTGTTCTGTTCTGTTCTGTTCTGTTCTGTTCTGTTCTGTTCTGTTCTGTTCTGTTCTGTTCTCTTCTCTTCTCTTCTCTTCTCTTCTCTTCTCTTCTCTTCTCTTCTCTTCTCTTTTCTTCTACTCTACTCTACTCTACTCTACTCTACTCTACTCTACTCTACTCTACTCTACTCTACGCTACTCTACTCTACTCTACCCTACTCTCCCTAAGTGCCTTCCTTAATTTTATTTTTATTTTTTTGTATTTGTATTTGTATTTGTATTTGTATTTTTCCTTTGGATGCTTGTAAGAGGCTCTAGGGAGGCCCCTTCTTGTTTCAGTAACAAACAAGACTAGAAACATGTACCAAAAATGGACAGACCTGATCATAGTTGTAGGACACTTATAAGATGAGCTGCAGACTGAAGCCAGCCTCCAAGAAACTGCTCATTCAAATCTTTCCACCACTAATGAATGGTAAATGCTGGAGGCAGCCTGTGGATTTTGAAATGCAGCAGCAGCAACCACAACTATAAAGGGGTCAGTAGACATCACACAGATCCAACGCAGAATATCTTTCTTCTGTGCCTGCTTTCCAGCCTTTGAACACTGGGGTCTGTTGTGGAGCTGTTCTGAGCAACAGATGCATTGTGTAAATATTTCAGACTTATAAAACTTTTGAAATAATATTTAATATATAATTGGGATCAACGCTAGAGTGCCATTCCAGATGTTGATTAATGAAGCAATATACACCTTGGTGTATTTAAATTTCATGCCTCCCTGGCACGGTTGCCTCACATCACACACATTTTTGGCAGTCTCAACATATAGACAACCTACCCACTACTTTGCCACATAACAGAGAGGTTTCCCAGGTACAGCTGGCGGCCAGACACTACTTCTGACTCTGTCTGTTTGCCAGAGATCGTCATTCTCTGGAACCTTTCTGGTTAGCCCTAGCTGTAAAGCTGTGCTACAAGAGGGCTGGGCAGGCTAATATGTGCTGCTTTTTTTTTTTTTTTTTTTTGCTTTACAGAGTTCCTTTTTTTTTCCTGGAGTGGTGTAACTCTTTTCCCAGATATGATCCAAAAATTTGTTTGGGAAACTGCTTTTGTCTGGCCTCTTTGTGTTTTATGCTACATTTCCTCCCATGGCCAAAATAGCAGACTGACTGTAGGAGAAAATTAATGTCAGTGCCTTTCTGGGCAGACACTCCCTGATCAGCAGATGACATCCAAAGAAACACTCAGACCTTTGTCTGAGCTATTTGCATCTCTGTACCGCTCTCTCCCCCAAAGCTAATCCAATCTTGATATTTCTAAGAGAAATTACAACCCGCGCTTACCCACACAGGGCATTAATTCTGTTCTGATTACACCATTGTTACAAAGGTCTTTAGGGATTACATGTGTTTTCTAGCACTTTGCTTCATGCCAGGGAATGTGTCCAGATATTACCAGTCCTTAGAAGATGCTTCTTCACACAAGCCTTGCAATAGCAGATGTCGAACCAGCCTAAGCAGTATGCTGAGGGTACCGGTACCCTTATCCGGAGCTGGGCGATGGGCAGGGCACCGCAGTGCTCAGCTCTTGGGATCTGCCACGTCCCGCATGGATGAGGAGTGCTTTGTCGCTTGCCAGAAGTCAAGGTTGTGAGGAAGTTAAAAAACAAAACAAAAAAAAACCTGAATTGGAAATGTTGGAGCATGGCACAAAAAGAGGCTAAAATAACAAAACACACCCTGAAGATTGTGCATAGGAGTACTGCTTCTCATCAGCTGCACTGACCTAAACACAGCTTCCACCCCTATTATTTTAAGTTGGGATGTCCTGTCAGGGTAATCCGAAGATTATCCCCCTCCCTGGGGAGAGGAGGCACAGAGCAAAGGCTGAGCTTTTCTTTCTGTGTCACACCAAGCCAGAGGACTGTGTTTTTTTCTGTTCTTCTTGTTTTTTGTTGTTGTTGTTTTTGTTGTTTTGTTTTGTTTTGTTTTGGGTTTGTTTTTTGTTGTTGCTGTTTATTTCTGTGTTAAGAAAACTCCTTTTATTTCCCCTGACTAGACATTCATTTCTGCACCGTACTGCTGATACCTTACTTAATTCCCTTTCGTCTCTCCGAGTCTTTGATTAAGTTTTCTGCTGTATGCCTTCATTAGCACATTCCTAGCTTCAGGCTGCACATTGTTTGCCTTCTGGAGACATACTGGTACAGCCTTGATCACTATCAGAAGCAGCAAATGCCCCTCTTCTTATGGGGTCCACAACTAGTTTTATTCTGTGAGCAGCATGTGAAAAAAAAACATGGTGTGAAAAATCATAACCCTGGCAATAAGGGGGTTAATTTAAATACCTGCCTCTCTTAATAATAAATACCTCTCTTAAATACCTCCTTTTCCATATATCCCCTTTAAAATAACGGTCTTCTGTGATGCTGCATCACACCCCAACAGGAGCAATGGACACAATTAACCTTAAGCAAGAGCTGTACCCCAGCACCCATGGGTGTGCACCCCAGTCCCTGAATTGTTTTGCTGTGTTGTCCCCATCCAAGGTTTTGTAAATTGCTGTAGAGTTTTTGGGAGAATAATTAACTCTGCAATCACACCCTGAAGGCCCTGCGCACCCATCAGATTATTCCTCTCTTTCTTTCATATGGCTGCAGAGGGATTTACATGCATAACTTCCATTCAAGTTAGCGGGAATTCACTGCTTAAACACGGAGGTGAGAATAATGCAGGCCTTTGTTCTCAGCCGTCTGAGTGCCGAGGAACATGTGTTTCTATTAAACACCTGGAGAGCACAGGAGGGAACAATATAACATGAAAAAAGCTGCACTGAATAAAAGCAAAGGCTGCCTGTGCCAGGCCCTGGCATGCCTGTGCAGTGGCCATGCTGGCAGAGCCATGGTTGTGTGCTGCTTATTTACTGCAAAGGTGGTGTTGCATTTTATCAAGCTGTTGATAAAAATACCGTACAGTTTCCTTGGGGAAATCTCCAGGGAAATCAATGTGGTGGTTTATTTATTCATTTATTTAATTTATGCTAGCATAATATATGAGAGCAGCCATTTTAGATCTTTGGATAATTAGCTAAAATTTGATGTTTCAGAGGGGCGCCAATTCTTGTTTAATAAGATTTTTATTTTTTTTCTGACATGGTCCTGACCACAAGGCAGGGGTTTCCTTGTTCTTCTCAGAGCTCACAGAATTTGAGGTAGGATAGGACAAGAAGTCACCCAGTCTCAGTTTTCAGTGCTAGCATAACAAAGATGTAATGTTGAAAATGATAATATAAAATATATAAAAGATCGTTGATGCTAGGGAGAATTTCATGCAAGGCAGCAGGTTGCCTCAGTGTTTTTCTTGGCAAGATGTATGTGATTGTAACCTGGAAAAGAGACAGTGCAGATGTACATACACATGGTACATTTAATTGGGAACTATTGATAGTGCTTATGAACATAGTGAATGCAACATGATATTTAAAGGAATCCTCCCGCAGTGCCACCTGAGTTTTCCATGTGAAGGATGATTGGTTGTCAGAGCAATACACAAAAATAACCGTGAGGGGTTAAGCAAATAACTCCCAGGTCCCTGGGTGATGCTGTAGGGCATACAGAAGCTATCTGTCCCCTGAAGATCCAGGAACCTCCCATCCCCTTCACGCACACTTAGTACAGAAACCCAGCGAGGTGGCAGTGGGGGATGGAGCTGCCCTGCAGCACGGAACAGCCTGAGCAGAGCAGTGGATGTGTCCCCTGTGATTACCGGCTGGAAAACCGAAGTGCAGAGCCACTGCAGCCCTTGCCTCCCTCTTGCCGATCCCTCTTAGCACATTTTAGGCACCAGTGCTCACTGTCCCACTGCAGCAGAGGTTATAGACAGTACCTGGTATGAGTTCAACGAGGGCTAGAGCATCTCTGGGAGACCAGAGGAGATTAAATGTTTCACAGCCGTTATGTAGCCCTTGGGGTCATGTCACACCGTACCAAAAGTGCTGCTTCTCCCCAGAGTGCAACCCATTTTTCCCCTAAGCACAGCTCATGGGAAGACTCCAAAATACCCAGGCTTTTTGCTCGCCCTGCATGAGTTGGATTCCCTCTGTGTGATCAAGCACAGAGTCCCATCGGGGGGTATCCTAATTCCTCAGTGGTATGAGCTGTGTTTTTTTTTGATGTGTCTGAGGAGCGTGCATGTGACAGTCTTTGAAGTGCCACCAGATACAGGATGTGTGTTTGTGGCATCTACTGCCTTGCAAGTAACAGCGGGAGGTCTTGTGTAATACCCATGTTACAAAGGGCACTTTAATCTGAGGCTCTAACAGGCTGGGCTGTTGCTTTGCCCTCAGCTATTGATTTTTCTATTCATGTAGGCATGATTAGCTTTTAACAAGACCTCCCAATCTCCCCCCTCCTCCCCCTTCCCCCGGGATTCCACTTAGTTCACTGAAGGTGATTAGGAAATATGTGCTAAAAGCAGCGTGGACACATCTGGGGCTGCTGCTAATTAATCCCCGTGCTCTCCCCATGCAATTGGGCATGTGCTGTGTCACCAGCAAATAAAGAGACGCAGATTTATAGCCCAAGAATACAATCCTGTGCCAGGTGTATCTCCGTCAGCTCCTACTGATTTCAGTGTGCTTCGAATCCCTTAACAGGATCACTGCAGGTGTTTCAGGTCCCTGCAAGACTTCCACTCTTGCAACAGCCCCTTCCCAACCAGGGCAATGAAACTGTTGGCCAGGAGGAGTTTGTAAGTGCAAGATACCAAATCTGGTAGGAACTGGACCTCAGGGACAGGTTGATCTTGGGCCTCATTCCCTGAATGCAAATTTTATCTCCTCTTCAATGCAATATGAACAGCTGAACCCATATAAACACTCTTTGGCTAGAAGTTTTTCACCTCTGCTCTGTCTCTTTTAGGCTGTGAAAGGGAAGAAAGACAGAAACTATTTTAATTTCAGTTTTAAAATATCAAGAAGGTATCATGTTAGCTGGTGTTAGTGCCAGGAAGATGAGATCAATAGTCATCAGAGCAAGCTGCTGCTCTCCCTTCATATGCAAGAGGCTCCACCTTTGTGGATTTCTCATGAATTTCCCCAGAGGATCGTTGTTTGTTAAAGGCGAAGAGTACTGGGACAGGGGTCTGATGGAGAAGGGGAATTTCTACCTGCTGCAGATAAGTGGCCCTCCACTGCATCCTGACCAGTACGAGTCATGTTATCCTGCACACACCCACTGAAACTATTTTTTGACCATTTCCATTGGGCATGTACCTTACAACACCCAAGTGCTGGAATAATCAGTGAGGTATGGGAATATTGCTGCGTGAACCTGCTGTACTGAGGCTGCGCCCCAGATTTCAGATCCCACCCAAGGACTGTGTGTGTGCATAGGAATCCAGAGGATCCCTTCAAACAGAGTTATGCTGAATTTCTGCCAGTTTATCAGAACTTTCATCAGTTCATTGGCAGAGCAGTTAAATGAATGTGGTTGGGTAGGTCCCAACAGGCAAGGAGAGTTGTGCAGTAATTGGTCACTTTGTGAGATTGCCTTCCTGAGCCCATTTCATTTTCCTCCCACAGTCTGGTCATGAAAGCAGGAACATTTAGGATTTTATGCTGTCCAATCTGGACAGTTTTAACCTGCTACTTCCTCTGTAGGGACCAAGGACATTGTCACTACACTACACCTTTCCTTACCTGTGACAACATATTTTGGGTGCTTTGGTCTTTCATTCTTCACTTTATCATTGCCTTGGTGTTTTCTGTCCTCTAGCAATTTGCAAATTGCATGTTACAGGTTCTTTCTACACTGTATTTTTAATTCAAGGGGTGGACATTAATGTCCCAAAATGTTCCTATCAGTACTATGTTTCTTAAGTATCCTACACCCAACTTTCAATAGGAACAAGATGGTAAGTCTTTCAGTGAGGCTGTCTGGGACAAGATGCCCATCTTAACGCTTGCAGCCTTTGTAGGTGCTCATGACAACAAATAGGACAGTGGGCCCCAAAGTGAGGTTTACTCCTTATTCCTCCACTACACAAGGACCTCCTTGTTGGCCAGGATTGGTCAGGAATGGGAAGGAAAGCACAAGCTGTGGGAGGACAGTCAGTCATCCAGGGCTGACCCTTGGGGGTTTGTGAGGAAACCCTTTGGCACCACGTAGAAAGGCTTTTCTGGAGTTGTGACTCCCACACTTAGTATGGGCAAAGCTTGTGTTGTTTTGGGAGCTGGAGATGATAGGGCTGGGTGGAAATGGTCCCTGGACATTTCCGTGGTTTGGGGTGTGGGGGGAGCCCAGCTTGGCTCTGCGGCAAGAGATACCAACCATGGTAGAGCAGGTCAAGCTTCACACCTTGCAGTTTGGGCAAGACTGGAGTTACAAGACAGTAACAGAAAAAAAAGCTCATCAGTGCCCATTTTGAACTATATTGGATGGTCGGAAATGTAGACAGGTTGAAAGTAGTCTTAAATATTGCATTGCATAGGGAGGGCTTCTCCCAGGGCCTAGCATTTAGTTTGTCTGCTCTGTAAGGTGTTCCAGGGTGTGTTTCCCTCCTGGTTCTCTCTCCTCCAGTTATCCTCTCTGGTTGCTCAGGGGCATAGATAGCCATTCAAAACCTTTCCAACTCAACAGGCATGTCTGAGTCCAGTGTTTTCCAGGTAAGGTCAACTGCTCTCTCAGCTTTGCTTTTTGGTGGAACATAGGATCTGGCCAAGAAGGAGGCATGCCTTAAATGCCAATGTCACTAAGTCCTGAGCTTTGCCCCTTGATTGTAGCTGAAATCCAGAACAGGCTGAGTGACTGGAAATCTTTCTCCCTGCTGTGGTGCCGAAATAAGTTCTTCATGGCATGAATGTAAATCCATCCTGCTCTACGCCAGCCATCTGTGACTAGTGGCCAGCTTGGAAAGTGGAGGACTCAAAGATGAAGAACCATGGTTTGGAGCCACTTGCTCTCCTTTCCTGGAAAGGCAGCAGAGTGAGCTCCTCCTTCCCACGTCAGTGGCTCACAGCAAACTTGCTGCTGCCTTGCTGCAGCTGGCCAGCTGAACTTCTGCCCAAACCACACTGACTGCAATGGGAGCTCAAACACCTGGAGTGCGTATACATAGGCACTGAAATCCAGACAACTTACTTTGCAGGCTGCATCCCTCCGTGATGAGTTCAGAAATTGGCAAAGGAGGAAGTGATGTGGTTGTTGGGAAGATGTTTCCCAGGGACCAAAGTGTAGGGCAAGGACAAGGTATCTCAGAGATGGGTCAGTACAGAGTGACTCCTGTTTTTCTGAGTGCTTATGCATGTGCTGAACTTGCCTTACATGAGTAGGCCCATTGAAACGCATGGGGAGCATATAGCAGAGGGGAAAAAGTCATTGCCGATGTGAATGGAGTGGATTTCAGTGCCAAGAAAAATCATGAAGAACAAAACATCCTACCTAATTTTTTAGCTATTCTAAAGTCTAAACAACAAGCCTGAAGGCCAGCTGGTTTTATGGTTGAGTCCACCCTCATGTTAAAGGAAGGAGATGAACCTATCTCTAGAAAGGATGCAACGACTGTGTCCAAGGTCAATGTGGTAACAAGATCCTATAAAGAGAGCAGCAAAGAAATAAGTTCTGAATCTAGGCAGGAAGAAAACTACAGAATGAAGCAAGAACAAGGGGTTCTCCAAATATATAGGAAAGCCAAATTAATCTAGATCCTTGTTCTTTTCATTGCAGGAAAAAACGTGATACTTGTGTCTGTTGCTGTTGAAATGGGTTGTGGGTGGTGAGAACATGAGAAATGGCTAGTGTAAGGGAAATTCCTCTTTGAGTTAGATGATTTTCAATTCAAAATCATCTGAAAATGTCCTGAGTCTAGAGGAGATCAGTCCTGTACACCACATCCCACACTGGCTCTTTGTGTAGATCCTTTTTGTTGGAATTAGGAATTTCATTAAATGAACATTGTCTGAAATAGGTGTAACTTGGAAGAATAACCCTGGAGTCAATGCCGGAGGAGATGGGATAACCCCCCAGTGCAGAGGGGTACAGGCTCTTGCTTTTCCTTCAGAAATTGCTAATTCTGTTCATTGCCACTCTGCGCTTATCATTCTGTGACCACTGAAGTACTGCTGGTGCAGCATCCCGGGCCTTCCAATGCTTTTCTTCATGGCAGGACTTCAGAAAATTTCACCTTCCAGAAAATACTGTTTGTCAAACCTTTGACTATCATGTTATTATAATTAATTGGCTGATCAATGTATTCAAGTATTTGTGGGTAGGCTTGAAATTAATTCTAGCAGTATTTACATAAATCCAGTGGGAAAACACATTAGATGAAGGAAGAAATTGAGAGAGAGAGACATGTAGAAATCTTTTAAGTTAAACTTTCTCTTGCTGTCTGCAGTGAACTGGCATGTTTCTGGCAGACACTACTGTTGACATATCTTAGGGTGATCGCAGAATAATTACAGTCCACAGTTGTAGAGAAGCATGAAGACGGATTAACGTTGCTGTTGGCCTGGTTTTGGTCTTTGCAGTGAACCTGGTTGGTACTGGCATCTAGGGGGGCACTCTCTTGTGAGCGGCCCTATAACTGGGGGAAAAACACTGAGGTTTTTCATGGTGAGAGGGGAACAAGCAGGAAGGTCTGAAGGCTGCTGAGGGCAAGGAGGGTCCCCAGACAGTGATGAGGCCATGCACGTGTCCCAGCAGCCACGGGGAGGTCACACTGCCAGGGATGAGCAAACCCTGATGTTTCGGCGCCAAGGCGATCCTCCGACGGGCTGGAGGAAGCCCTGTGGTTGAGTTATGCAATCGTGCTTTATGAGGTTTTCTCCCTGCAGAGTTTTTGCTGCTCACAGCTGTTGGAAAGTGGACGAGGTGGAGCCTTGGGATCGGCTTGTAGGACGGTTTCTCTGGGTGTAAGGAACCCTGACTGGCTTCGGTGTTACAGAGAGGGGCTGCTGCTGGGAGATGGATCCCTTACCAACCTCATCCTTTTTTAAGGCAATTTGATACGCTGGACCCTTTTACCCCCGTGGTTTGAAGGTTTCTGCGCTGACAGGAGGTAGGTGAGGAGATCAGCGGTCATCTCTGGTGTCACACAGGGAGCCCCATCCCTCTGTGCTCCGCACTTCTGCTGTGGTCTTTCACAGCACATTGTGCTGGGCATTTTATTTTAAAGGGAGCCGCTACACTCTGCCTATCTACAGGAAACAGAATTAAAAAAAAAAAAAAAAAAAAAAAAGGAAGGATTTGGCAAGGCGCCAAGCCCAGTGACTGAAGTAAGAAGTAGGGAACTTGGAGTAAGTTTTAGTTACCGGGACTTTGCATGGCAGAGCGGATCTGCTCCAGGTTGTGTGGGGCAGGAGGCGAGCCAGCAATGCCTGGCAGCGTCAGGACGCTTTTGCTTGCTTAGATGAACGTCCTCACCGCGACTATGAGCCGAGCTGCTGATCCCGGGAGGGGACAGAGCTGCGTGTGAATGAGACCAGAGGAGCGTGTGCGAGTGCTATGGAAGGCAGCAACTTTGTTGGTGTGACTTTTGCAAGCCTTCAAGGGTAAGGTCGAGCGCTTCCCTTCATCTCGCCCGTTCCCCCTGTCAGCTTTCAGGGCAGAAAGCTTGCGTTTTTGCCACCCGGGGAGCTTCGCAAAGCTTAATCGGAGTGCTTTGGGCTGAGGTTTTTCACCCAGATGATCAACTTCTGGGTGGAGCGAGCGGAGCCGTGTGGCAGCGGCTGTGCGGGGAAGCTGCTTTGTTCGGGCGGCTGCGGGGGGAGAAGGGCTGCCTCTGCCCCCAGCCCTCCGCTCGGCTGCCCACCGTAACCCGAGCGCTGCACCCGGAGGACCAGAAAGCAGGTTTTGGCTGCTCGGGTGTCAGTGTAAGGAGTGTTTTAATGAAGACAGATGGAGGATATTGGATCGTCGCTTTAAAACGTGGCAGATAACAGACCGAGCCTGCTTCCTGGCAATTACAGCTAATTGCGTTGGCGCATTTGAGCAGAGGGGGTAGTAGCATTCTGGTCTGTGCACAGTTTTGTGGGTTTCTGTATGTATGGCTGGGAACAGAACCCAAATATAGCCAGCTCACCTCATCCCAGACACCCCTTCAGGTGTTTAATGAGCCGATGAGTTTTCAGGGGTCCTTTCAAAGTCCTTGCAGTAAGTGAGTAGATTTAAACCCTAGCCACTGTTTCTGTTGTCAACCCTGAGGGCAAGAGTGACCATTTTTAGTTTCTTAAACTTATTCATGGTTGAATTCAGGCCAGTCCCATTTCAGCCCTAAAAGAGCGCTATTCTGGGATTAAAAACAAACATTTCAGTTGCCTGCTCTCCAACTCGCCCTCGGCATTTCCCACCGGCAGAGCCAGGAGCAGTATGAGACAGGGTGCTCCCTGTTTTGTTTTTGTGATGGTCAAACACGAGGGGATGTAAGGAGAGGTATAGAAATATAAATGCTAACGTGCATTGATGTTAAAGAGGATTAGTGCTGATGATTTCTAAAAGCTGAAATTTAATGTTCCTTTTAGAAACGGGAAAGCGAACGCTCTTTGGAACTCTTTGGAACCAAAATTTGAGCAATTTGGCTGAAAGGGTTAACACAGCAAGCCTTTAAAGGAGGCCCTTTACAAACATGGCTTTACGTGGCACATTACGAGGCCGGTCCATGCCAAGCGTGCCAGGCCTCTGCGTTGCTCTTGCCAGAGCATTAGCAAGCGTTGCACCAACCCTGTGTCCCTCTCTGTGATACCCGGCAGCGAAGGTGACCTCCTGGTTTACTGCCTGATGCTGTGCATCCCCTTAGCAGGTACACAACTCGGGCATGGAAAAAAAAAATACAGGGGGTTTGGGGACCTAATGTATTTTAAACCTTTTGTATTTTCCCAGTTGTGCCTCCAAATCCGGTTTACAGTGATGTGTATTCAAAACCTGGCGACTTGGATTTGGTTCATCTTGTGGCATTTAACAGCACTGCTCCACCAAGAGCACTTTGCAGCATGGGTGGTCTTGAACCCTGCCTGTCACAAAGCCCTGTGCTTGGGATGTACCCTCTCATATACTGAGCTATTGGATTTTTTGTGTGATAGTCAATACTTTAGCATAAGGAAAAAAAAAAACTAAGAACTGTGGATATTTGTGGTTGTTAGATCAGCTAAATACAGATAAAAACAAACAACAAAAACAAAAACTTACAAACCATGCCCAAGTGCAAAACCTGACCTGACATGGAAAATTGGTGACTGAAGGCATGGCATGCATTCTAAATTTTTACCTGGATGGGGCTATTTCAGTTATTTAGATTGTATACATACCACACAATGCATAGTGGCAAAACTGATTGGAAAAATCTTGCTCTCCTGCCTACCTTCCCTGGACTCTGGGTACATTCTAGTACTAGTGCACAATTTATTGCCCCCTCAGATCTGCTAAAGCCACTGCTTGGGCAGGAATTTCAGCCCGTACTCAACCACACCCCCTGATCTGGATTAAAATAACCCTTCCAAAAATGATTGTATTTAGCGTGGATCATTTCACAGACTCTGGAAGCAAGGTGCTGGGAACACAAGCACCATGTATTTCATAGTTCATAATTATCATTGAATCTGATGTATTGTGTAGCCACACCCGGAGAAATGGAGCCAATAAACCAGCCATATTTTCCATCTGGAACATCTGTTCTCCATTCATCACAGTTGTGCCATGTCTTTCCTTATTTTTCCACTCCTTGCTGTGGATGCAGGAGGTGCCTCCTTCCACTCCCAGACTGCATGCACCGCCTTTGCTCTGCTGTTAAATCCCCTTCAGAGATCCATGGTTTACGATAAGGTTGTGGTCCCTTCAAATCCTACATGTCCACCTGCCTCTTATGCAGGAGGAGCACCACAGCTGCATTTGTGAGCCAAGTCTGGATTCTGGCTCTCGTATCCCAGGCGTAAAATAGGCTGAGCTTGGTTTGCGAGAGAGCGTCCCCTCCCTGCTCAAGCCCCATCCAAGTAGCTTCTCTCACCGTGGATGTTAAAGTGTTCAGAGCCCTGCAGCTGAGCTGTCAGCAGCCAAAAAGCAGGTGGATTGTCTTTGCAGAAGTGTAAGCCATAGCTAGTTGGTTTGCAGAGCACTGCAGGTACAAAAGCCTTCTGTAGTGAGAAGGGGTAATTTACTTGTAGCTTATGAATCTCTATAAATCAGGAAGTGGGAATCGGAGTTTTAAATGTCCTTTTACTTATTTTTTTTTTTTTTTTTTGCTATAAGGTTAGAGGTTCTAGGCTTTCTATAATAAAGCCTATTTCTATTTCTGTTAGAAGTTCTAGGCTTTTTATAGTTTGCTATAAACACAGGGAAGTAACACGTGTCCTGCTAGGCAGAGGAGCTGGAACTGCATGATTAATAAAGATCTCTCTCAAATAATGTGGGCCGCAGTTCATCACTGAGCATGGGGTACCTGGAGTAAACAGAAGTGAAAGAAAATAATCAAATAGAAAATGGAGCAGCAAAAAAGCCAGCCAGATCCGACACAGCCAGTGGAAGAAAACTTGAGGAGGTTTAAGGACTATTTCACTTTGCATCTGAAAACAGCTGGTGCCAGGCAAAATGAAGGCAAGCAGAAAATTGTCTTTCTTCTGACTAAAGAAGGTTTTCATATGCTTTATGGGTTTTTGGTTAACTCAGGAATAGGAGGCTGTGAAAGTGCCTCACCAAAATTTGAGAAGTACTTTGCGCCACATAAAAATGAAACATAAGAGAGACATCATTTTTCCAGAAAGCAAGAAGGGAAATTAAAACAAAGCAATTCACATGAGCGGTAAGAGTCTGAAGAGCCATTGTTACAATTTTGAAAGGGAAACTGAATGTCAAATTTGGAAAAAAAAAATAGAAACATAAAGAAAAGTGAACAGGGATGTGAATTACGATTACAATTAGAACCTGGCAAAAATATATATATATATTTAAAATATATATATATATTTATAGCCTGGGGGAGAATGTTGATAGATACAGGTAGGAAGTTATTGGAGCTTGAAGGTTGGATTGGGAGCCCCAAGAAAAAGACCTGGGACTAAAAGATACGCAGAGCTAGGGTCAGGCGAGATAATCCATCTTGCTGCACAAGTAGTGCCAACTAACACCACCAGGAGCAGGACCTGGAGCACTACCACAAGGGATAACACCACGGGCATTTGCTTAGGTTTGTTTTCACGCTCGCAGCAGAAGTCCAGTGACCTCTGGGACTGCCAACAGGCACCTGCAAGTGTTGAGGAGTGCCGGCACAAAGCAGGCTGTTAGCAGACAGGCACGCTACAGCCAGTGTGTGGTTTGCTACCTGAAGGAGCATGGGGATTAGATGTGTGAGTCAGTAACAAAGAAGCAAAGTAAGATTATTTGTAATAGAATGAAAATAAAGGGTGCACCTTCGCACAATAGGGGTGTGTCGTGCCCTCAGTGTCATTGCGTGTGTGCCCATTGTATACTGACACATTCTCAAGTGGCATTGTGGTTAGGGCAAGCCAGGAACTGAGTTTTGCCCAGAGGATCAGGTCAGCTTGAGTTCATAACTCCTGGGCTTTAGCTAAACAAGCAGTTGTAATAAATCTGTGTGATGGAAACAACACAAGGGAAATGTAATTGGTACAGATGGATAGAGCAAAATTACCACTGTGTTGGCCCTAAAAGATGAAATTTCATGGGAATGGTGAGCCTGTAGGGATATTTGTGCTGTATCAATCTGTCCATGATGGTAACTTAAATTTCCTGCTGAGCAAAGATGTTCTATGAATGCAATCGTAATCAAATGCACCGAGAAACTGAAGGAATTAAAGATGCACTCTGTGACAAATTAATGTATTGTTGCAGTCTTGTTGTCACACTGAGGTCATGCCTGAAACTGGTGACTTAAAAATCACAGTAATTAACAAAACCCATGTGTCAGAGCTGAAGGAAGCTTCAGGTGTTTGTTTATGAGATGCAGATCTGAACTCCATTAGCTGTTTCATGCTATTTCTGCTGCAAGAGGACTGATAGCCTCTTTCTCTTCTCTGCTCCCCATGTATATAAACATCCTTCTTTTTTTTTTTTTTTTTTCCTCTGCTGAAATTATATCCCTTGTCAATTGAGCACACAGGTGGGGTACTTGCGGATAGTCCTTCTGTCATGCTTGGCATGACAGATACAGTGAAGTCAGAGTTCAGCAGTGTACCTGTAGAGGTGGGGGTTGGCCTATTCTCCCATGTGCCTGGTGACAGGACGAGGGGGAATGGGCTAAAGTTGTGCCAGGGGAGGTTTAGGTTGGATGTTAGGAAGAACTTCTTTACCGAAAGGGTTGTTAGGCATTGGAATGGGCTGCCCAGGGAAGTGGTTGAGTCACCGTCCCTGGAGGTCTTTAAAAGACGTTTAGATGTAGCCCTTGGTGATATGGTTTAGTGGAGGGCTTGTTAGTGTTAGGTCAGAGGTTGGCCTAGGTGATCTTGGAGGTCTCTTCCAACCTAGATGATTCTGTGATTCTGTGAAATACTCACAGCCAGACAACCCTTTGCAGCCTCATGAGGAGGCCATTGACTATCAGCTCTGCAGCTCACGGTGCTCTAGGAAGCCCCGGTTTGTGGGGTAGCAAGGGAACTTCAAGATCACCCAGTTGCACCCCTCCCTGACCAGGGCAGGGACACCTCCCACTAGATCAGGTTGCCCAAAGCCCCCTCCACAGAATCATTGAATGGTTTTATCCACACAGAAATCAAAGGCTGGAATATCTGCTCAGAGCGGCAGGTGCAATGACTGTAGGGTTTTCCTTAACATCCTTTCTATCACAGTCCAATGATGTATCAGGAGTGCATTTAGGCAGTGGCATGGGCTGCGTTCACAACTGTGTGTTTCCAAAATATGGCATGTTATCTGTTATACTTGTCTCCTTGCTCTGGCACAGATAGGATAGGATTTTAAATAAGTGCTGCTTTAAAATTAGACAGGAGTAGTTAGCGTGTTTTGTCTCTGTTGGCGTGACGTGTTTGCAAGTCCTTGGGAACTCTTTTTTTTTTTCGGTGTTCTTTATCCAGAACTTTAATTTTTTCTTCATGAAACATGAGCAGTGTCAAAGTGGAAAAAAATCATTCTGTCACCTAGAAAACTTGCTTCAGATAAATCATGATTCCCTCAGATGTCTCACTGTGGCCCCACTGTGCTGTTGAGCAATGATACAGCGTTCATGTTGATTCAGGCATGCTGAGCAGTGCTGGCTTTTCCCATGCTCATGGGTCTTTTATGTTGTTAACACCAACATAACCATTAAACTCCTTCAAACAGTCTGATACTTGGAACACCAACAGTTTCATTACCAACAGACTTTGATGTAACTTTTTGAAGGCTCAATTCCTCTGCATGTGCCTTAAAAGCATTCCTGGTGCCTGTTTTGGGGGCCAGGAAGCTTGCAGCGAGCAGGGGAGAAGTTTTGTTCAGAGCCATACAGCCCGGTCCACCCCAAACACAAGGGTGACCAGCCACGGACAGCAGCGTGAGCCAGCACACGTTGAGCACCAGCAGATGTACAGGAAACCAGTGCTTCCCACTGCTTCCTCCTCCTCAGGGAGGCTGGTCTTGCTGGGTAGCCACCCAGTTCCTCTGTACCGAAGGTGCAAGCCCAGTGTGGGTATTTCTCCTTTTCATATGGGACCGAAGTAGCAGGAATGTTCCTTTTAGACTCTCCATCCCTGGCCCTTTCTCTGTGCCATGACAGGAGATGAACAGATCAAAATGCCCAAGGTAAGGTAGCACACTGATTCAGTGCAACTTGCAGACCTGAGATGGTTTATGATTTAAAACACACCAGAGTTACATGTATGAGTTGCATTGTGTTGTGCTGAAGGGCTAGAAATCCACATTGTGAACCGCCTTCTCTTTTGTCTTTCAGAAATTCCATGGAGTTGGACTAAAATAAAGCTTGGGGATGTCTCTATTTGGATTAAAATTTGGAAAGAAGAAATTGAAAGGTAAGTGAGGTCTGGTAATACCATTGGCACTGGTGGAAACATAAGGAATGTAAATTCAAAACAAGCGCAAGCCCTTGTGAGCATGCTTGGGAGCGTGTCCTACACCTACAGAGCAGGCAGAGGAAGACACACTTTGTTTGCTTTTCCTGCATTTCATACTGCCTTGGGGAAGTGCTGCAGACCTTGTGCCAGTGAACAGGAGGACATCTGAAACAGAACAAGCTGAAAATTTTGTATGCTCTGATGGTCTGGCTTTTGGTGTCCTTTCTAGGTGGATCTCCAACAGGGAGTGCGGAGGAACAATGCATAGCAAGCAGTTTATAAAATGCATCCCAAGCAGTTTATAAAATAAGCTAGAAGAAAGTTATGTGGTGGTCTGATGCAGTCTTTTGGTGATGAAATGTGTTAATTGCAATGGCCCAGGTATTCCCTTTAATGAGGGGTAGGAAGAAGGGCAAAGCACAGAGATGCAGGCTGAGAGCAGCCCAGGAGCCACAGGGGGAACACCAACCCTGGAATAGAAACCAGAGCCTGTGCAACTCCCTCCCTGTGAGCTCCACTTGGCGACCCCAAGACAGACCCTGAACCAAAGGGGTGTGGAGACAGGGAGCAGCTGCCCTGCACAGCACAGTCCTCACCAAGCTTTCCAGCAGAAAACTGTCTAGAGATGTGTGCTAGGAAGAAGGCCCAAAGGAGGGCTACTCATGCATCCCTGCAGTGGGCCAGGTCCCTGCAGCCCCTAAACATGCATCTCCATCAGCACCAGGGCTTTGCAGCAGGGGTAACTGAATCAAACCTTGTGATTTATCACTCCATCCCTGGGATGAGGATGTGATCTCTGGTCAGGGACCCATGTCAGCAGATGCTGTGAAGAGGGAAACTTTTTATCTTGCCTTTCCAGGGCATTCCTCCTTCTACCAGATGAATGCAGAGATTAGTGCCATACTCATATTTTGACATGAAAAATATTTTTTTCCCCAGCCTCTCTGAGCTCAGGAGACTCAATAGCATTTTCCCAGGGGTTTATTTTTGCAGCTGTGCTGCTGTTCTCCCTCCCTGGCACAGGGCTGTCTGTGAGCCCTGGGGTTAAGATAGGGCCAGCAACTTGCTGCTCTGATAGTCCTATAAGAGGAGGTGGTGACTACTCCCAGGGAGGGCTCTCTGCCTGGTCTCTGCCAGACTTGAGGTCTTTCTCCTTCTTGGCTTTGGAGATGAGGTAGCACAGGCTTGTCTGTTAGCCTCTGTCCACCCAGGGCATCTGCAGTTGTGGGGGGGTAATTCTGATTATCAAAAACATTATGTTGCTGTATCAGGAAAAATCTGTGATTTTCTTGGCCTTGTGTCTGGGTTTTAGCAGAGCAGTGTTTGGTCCATCTTCAACCAAGCGTCTAAGAGACTTATTTCTTCCTAGATATAAAGGAACATACTTTATAGGGAAAGATCATTTACACTCACATTTTATGTGCTTTAGATCACCAGTTCAAAACCAATGAAGTCAGACTGGAAGAAGTTCAGAGGAGGATAAGGGAGACTGGGGAGATCAGGAAACGAGGAGCTTCCATAACAGGGAACTAAAAGAGCTCTTTCCTCCCTTGTATTTTTTAATTCTTTTGCCTTGCAGCCTCAAAAATGAAGGGGCTATGATTACTATTTGAGAACGTGTCATTGTAGTTAATGCCAGAGTTGAAGTGCTATTTTAATGCAACCATTTAGTATTTGGAGACTTTGCATTTGGAGGAGTCCTTAGGACCATGCTGCCTGAAAGCAGGTGAGGCTCTCAGGACAGATTTGCTCACGGAGAGGCCTATTTTCCATCCCCAAACTAACGCCAGGTGACAACCAACCTTACACCCCTAGCGCAGGTCTCCGGTGACTTTCACAGGACGGAATGGATTACCTCAGGCGTCACCTGCTGAAATTCAGGGTTCCTCCCATGGGAAGCACTGATATCCTGCTGCTTCTCCTTGGCAAGACATGGCTGTTTCCATGTACAAATAAAATTAGGAGAGTGTTTTCAGGAGAAGTCCAGTTTAACTAGGCAAGTTACACGGTCTAAATTCCTTTTGTGGTGCACACCAAGCAGTGCTTCTCAATTTGAAGGCAAGAGCAGTCATTTCTGCAGCTTTGCCTCCATAAGCCCAGCCTAGGGGCACAGTGAGAGGAAGAGGAAGGGCATAAATCAAGGCAGGGCTTTTGGAAAGCTGCACTGGGCTTTCCTTCTTGCTGCTGGGGACAGCCTGCTCTTCAGCACGGGTTCACCAGGTTTTGAGCACCAGGCTCTGGGCAGAGCTCAGCAGGGGCAAGAAGCTCCCTACAGAGAAGGCAGCCCAAGACTGGCTCCATGGACCTGAAGCTTGGCTGGCCTTTGGGACTCCCATTCAGCTCCAGTAGGAAACACCTCACCGCAGCAGGCGCTGAGTATGGAAAATATATTTATTTTGACTTAATTTCCCATTAGGAAAATAACTGTGAATTGTAAAACTTCCCAAAGTTCGTTTCAGATCTGTATTTATTTTTATGAATTTACATCACTTCCTATCAACTGTGTGTCGCTGTTATTAACAGCATGTGCAATTGTATCAAGCTGTGGTGTTACCAGCACGTCTAGGAGATACTGTTTTCTAGTAAAGGATATAATATGTGCCAGCCAGTCACTGGTAGACTACTTTTTCAAAATAAAAATAAATGACTAATTCATCTGCTTTATTTGGTATGCTGATATTGGTCAAATTATTTTGAACTAGTATTACAAAAAAAAATCTAAACCAAATTAAGAAATATATATATATACAAAATTAAAGCTTTTCAAAATGAAGAAGACAGAATTCCCACTGCAGAAATATTTTAAAATGGTTATTTATCCTTCTGAAGTAGGCTGAAAACAAATGTGAAATGATGCAGATGCTTCTTGAGAAATAACCTGTTGCAAGGCATTCCCGAGAGCTGGTGAGCCCCAGCCCTTGCCCAGAGCCAAGGCAAGTGGGTGAGACATTGCGGGGAGGAGGAAGGGAAGGATGAAACAGAGCTGGTATTCTCATGGGAGATGGAGGAAGGGAGAGGCGAGGCAGCCTCTGTCCCATCCCAGAAAAACCCAAGAAGGAGAACTTTCTGGTGTAAGGTTATCCAGCACCTCTTCCAGGCCTGTGTCCCACAAGTCCTGTTTGGCCACAAGTGTGGTACATGCTGGGCAAACCGAGGCATCTTTTTGGAGTCCTTTCTTCTTGTTTTCTCTCTCCTTATGGTGATAATATCAAATACTGTTTCTAAAAAAGGCCAGGATCTAATATTGAACTTTAGCATCATGTTAAACATTTACTGGACTTGAGGCGGAAATAATTCCAGTTCACCATCAAAATTTTTACTTTCAGACCTTGCATCTGCCATATGAAAATAGAGATATCTCAGCACAGCTCTTAAGTGGGCCCTATGTTAGCAAAGCCAGTAAAAATTTCATCTTGCATTAATACCTGGTCCAGGAGCATATGAAATATTTTACCTGTGCTGGCAAAACTGTATAGTGTTTGCTTAGTGCTGGCAGCAGGCTGAACTCAGTTCAGACCAGGCACAAAAACAGAGTCCATGAACACAAAAATGTGTTTCTTGCATTTAATTTCCTCAGGAGGAAGGAGGATTCTAGTTCTTCTGAGGCAAAAAAGATACGATAAAGAAGATCTTCATTTAATAATGGAGGAGCAGGCAGGAGGGAATAGGCTAAATCCGTTTATGGTGGTATATCTGAATGGTCTTGCCGCAGGATTTTTAAATTAAATCCCTCACATTCAGTACAAGCTAGCCCATTTCAGAGACGAAAATGCATGGGATTGCCAGCATATACCATCTCCAGCCACAGGGGCTCCGCAGGGGAAGGGACATCTGCACTTCAAAAACATGCATTTTTACAACACGGAGTCCTTGAGAGCCCCTCCTTTGAGTCAATAATAAAAAATACCTTTGTTTGCCGTGCAGCTGGGCTTGTGCCTGCTCTGGGCAGGGCTGGGCTGTAATCCTCACCTTTCCCACTTCCGTCCCACCTGGTTCTCACCTCTCCTCCAGCCACACGCATGCTGGCTGTGCCGTGGCTGACTCTGGCTGCATTTCCAGCCAGGGATGGGCTTTGGTTTTGTGCCACCAGGTAGCTCAGAGCATCAGACTGACTTTCAGGTAATGAGGGTTCAGTTTTTCCCTGTGTCCCAGGCCAGCTGAATGAGTTAGACATTGTAGGCTGTGAGGCTCAGACCCATCACCTTGCTCTTCCCCTCACCCATGTCCTCTCTGATCACTATTAAAGCACTGGGCTTGCTGAGTAAAGATTGCTGGCTTTGTTCTCGTGTAGAGCTCACTCGGTGCAGCTCTGATCCCAGCGAGGCACGTCTGTGTTATGAATTTGAAATTTTATTATGTATACTGTGCAAAATAAGCCTGCTGTCTTTAACCCAGCTGTGGGGACTGTGCCCTGGTACAGTGCCTGCAAATTAGGAACCTTCCTGTGTGCGTCCTTTCTCAAAAAGGAGCAATTATTGCTTCAAGGTGAAAGGAGTATTTGGCTAATAGCTTGCCTAGTAACCTCTCCAGAAGCAGCAATTTGAGTTGCTTAATACTAATGTAATGATTTGCCCTCTCCCATGGAGTTGTTTTTTAATGGCCACAGTACTTTTCTTTTTTTTTTTGAGGGGGAGGACAGAGGTGTCAACACAACATGGCAGGTTTCAGTTAATTGTGCACGTGGAGTAACAGTCCGGCAAAGACCAGAAATAAGGGCTAGGGATGCTCTGCCTGTAAGAGACAGGTCATCTCCTGGGTGCTGCATGCCAGGTGGCACTTGTGCCATCGCTGAGAGGTGACACTGAAAGCTGGATCACGCCAGGAAAAAAGAGGTGCCGCACAATAGAGCCCACAACAGTGTAGGGGAGAGGAGATATGGTGGAAGAAAGGCCGTCATGAGACCTGAAATAAAAAATGTGCTGCAGCTGGTGGAGGTATTCCGAGACTGCTTATACCCTGTTGTGGGGAGGCCTGAATTACTGCTGCCTGAAGGACCATCTCAGGAAGGTCAGATGTGTGCCTTAGGGCACAGCATAACAGTGCTAAAGCTTTTATAGCTTGGCACTGGTAAGGTTAACTGCTTTGCTAAAAGCCCTCTGCAAGGCAAGCCGAGGGCAAGAGCCCAGCTCCAGGATGCCAGTCTATGCAGCTGATCCAGCACAGTATTCATGCTTTTGAAGCCACTTGTTTAAAGGGTGGAGCAGAGATTTTTTATTTATTTTTTTTTTACAGAGTTTGTGTTGTTTCAGCTCTGTTGTCAGGCTCAGTTACCCCGGCACTCCCCTAGCTGGGCTGTGTTTTTTTCATGCATGAGATATCAGGCCCTAGTTTGTATATGACTTGGCAAAACCAGGCAGATCTTAACCTCCTGCTCCTCGGAGCCACAAGACCTGATCTCTACAAACCTTTTCCAATGGCCTGTTTAAAGCATTGCTTTTGGCACATGCTCCTTAGCATAAACCAGCAGAAAATTTCCAGGCTCTCTGACCAGATCTTGAATCTAACCTTTTGCAGGACTTTTCCGTGCAACAGGCTGAAATGGAGGAGGCTGGTGGGCTGGCCAGTTACATTTATAGATGATTTTTGGCATGGGTTTAATGTTATTAAATCCAGATGTTATTCTGTGGTTTAGATCCTAAATCTGTCTGCCTGAGAAAACAGCCACTTTCCCAGTGACTTGGGCTCAGTGGTTAGACCAAGAACTGGGCACGAAGCCATACTTATGTATACTGAGTTTCCACTGATGAATAATTTAAAATAGTTTTCAGTGGCAGTGAAATGATAACTTGGAGCACAAATCCCATTCCTTCTTTCCAGTGATTTGTGACTGCATTTTGCAGAAGCAGAAAGTTTAATACAAGTTGGTTAGAGATAAGATTTAAAAAAAAAAAGTTTCAAGAAATGAAAAACTTTTCTTCTGATAGCTTTTCAGTTTTCCCCTCCCTTTTTCCTCAATGCTTCTTGAATTAACAGCACATGATAAGACATGCATGCTTGCATCTAAAGCCAAAATACTCTGAGCTGCAGTTTCCAGGAATAGCTGGGGCAATTATAGAGTTTCTCTACCTTTTTATTTACAATGATCATCCAAGAGACTTCATTTCTGCCCAGACAGTTTCAGAAAAATAAGATAAATGGGTGGTTTAGGAGATAGCAGCAGGGCCCCTCTGTTGGCACAAAATAAAACCACAGAGGCAGCGTTGTCCTGTGCCTGTGGTCAGTGGTGGTTCTCCTTCAGGGCAGATACAGGGGAGAAAGTTCTGCTTCTGGTGTTGTTGGACGAGGCACCCTTTGCAACTTCTTCTTGCTTTAGCAAAAGTGTTGGCTGTTATCCAGAAACGAAGATAAACATCTTGCTGCTAGAAGCTGGCCTTCTATCTTAGCCTTTGGGGACACTGCCTTTGAGAGGGCTGGTGGCTGCTGAGAGCCATGGTCTCCAGAAAGTGAGGGGTCCTGGTATTCAAGGTGGATGTGCTATAGCCAGCCGGAGGCTTTCCAGTCACTTGAACTAGGCTTATGGCTATCTGAGGCCTTCGGAAATGGGTTGGTCCCAGAAAACCTGCCCTGAGGCACTGTCCTACCAGGAGAGCAGTGCCCTGAGCAAGTTTCATGTGCTGCTGTGTTTCCCAGTCCCACTGCTGTGCATTTCTGTGCCATCCCTAAGCTGTTGGCAGCTGTCTGTCTGGCATAGAAGCCATTCCTTTTGGGGAGGGCATCAATCAACTTGGTGAGAAGCCAGGCTTCTTTCTGGGAGTGCCCCAAATCCATCAGGTGCCTCTTCCCTGGCTGTACGGAGGGGACTGCCCTGCCTACGAAAAAGAGATGGTCATTGGGAACAGAAGAGCCTCTCAGAACCTTCTGGGGGACCCCAAGGCTCTGCCACGTGCCATCACTTTTGTTCTGGGATGGGAGTAAATACCCACAGGGCTCCAGCACAGAGGAGCAGTTCTGGATGTCTTTGTGCCTCTGTCCATCATGGGTTTCTGTAGATCTGTCTGGGGCAGCAGCTGGGCAGACCTGGTTTTAACAAGGACCTTTATCTGTCATCTATGTTGATAACAGCAGTTACTCTGAAGAAAATTCCTGAAAGGGGACGTAATAAGTGAAGCCATGCCAGCATGGACCACTGGAGTACTACTTCTGCTTTCCTCTGGGACTCTGGACAAGTTACTCTGATCTCTCTGCACATTGCTTTTCCTGTTGTAAAAGCAGAGGAATGGGTCCGAGGAAAGCAGTTGAAGATTAAGCATTTTCAGGATCTCAAATGAAGCCTCTGTGTTGATCTGAATCACACAGTCAGGGCAGATGGGAAATGTTTTGAAAATGTTTTACATAGCTAGATGCTCCTGAAGAAAATGAAAAGCACATTTACCTGCTAAAGTAGTAAAGAGGCCTTAAATTAGTAATTAGAGGGCTTGATGAAAACAGCCCACAGGCAGAGACAAACACTGGTGATCTGTAAAAGGGCTTAAAAATTAGGGAAACAGTGTTATTTATAGGGTTACTGGAGGGAAAGGAGGAAGGATAGCAGCAGTTCAATGCCCTGAATAGCTTAGGCACTTGTTAATGCAAGACTGAATAAACAGGAAGAACTAGATGTCTTAATACATCATTTAATAGGTATAATAGACACGTGCTGGAACTCATGAGGCTGGAATATTAATAGAAAAGAATAAAGCTTATTCTGGAAGGGTAACAGAGGTGGCAGGGGAAGAGATGTTTTCCATGTATGTTCATGTGCTCTGAGATCCAGTGTGGAGAAAGAGATGAGCAAATCGCAGATATCTGAGTAATGATATGCATGGGTAAGGAACACAGACGTAGCACACCAAGAAGGGCAGTCCTTTTGAGAAGTTAATCTAACTTCCTGAAAGATAGGACAATGTGGTAAATGAGGAATTACAATTATGCAGACTCAGAGCTGGGAAGGAGCAGAGGAAGGAGCAAGCCAAACACAACATATTTGGCTTGCTCTGGGAGTGAGCT
This sequence comes from Anser brachyrhynchus, assembly GCF_964034855.1. Lineage (NCBI taxonomy): Eukaryota > Metazoa > Chordata > Aves > Anseriformes > Anatidae > Anser > Anser brachyrhynchus. Next base: position 6,322,551 of record NC_137697.1, read on the forward strand.
GGCATGATATTTTGGTGCAGAGGTGGAAAACTTTTTGGAGGTAGAGAGAAGGTTGTTCCAGAAATGATTCCTTTCAACAGTGAGGAGCTGGCTGGGCATGTAAGAGCAGAAGACAGCGTAAATGGGAATGATGCTAAAATGATAGCGTGATGCTTGGGAAAAAGTGACAAGAGCAACTTATTTAAATGATCTTCAGGAATGGAGTCTTTGGTAAATATGAAGAACTAGTAACTCATATCTCATGGGAAGGAAATCTGGGATGGGGGAAAATTAAACAGAACTGTCATTTCCTTAAATATTTGATATTAAGGTCAGGAGTGTAAGCTATCATGTTTCAGAGAAGCTCAGAAGGGTGAATGAAGTGGAATCACAAGCTCTTCAATCACCTCGGACAGAAGCAGGATGCCTCTAGAAGGAGCACAACAGGTTGTTTTATCCAGCACAAACTCTGTGGCAAAGGCTCAAAGTGAGAAAGAGCTAGCAAGGATGTAAAGGACAATACAATTTGTTCTGTAAAGATTGGTTTCTCTGTGTTTCAGTAACCCTTCTAGTAGGTGGAAGATTAAAGAAGGTTTATGTCTGCTATACAGTAAAAAAGTTCAGCAAATCACACTAAGAAATCTGATATATATGTATATATATATTCTTTTATCAGGCATCTCACACATTAGTTGCCATCAACAGAGGAGAAAGGGAGAGGTTTGGGGCTGGAATAGAGAAGGTCAGTGGAGTAAGGTAGAAACTGGTCTGGAGCAATGCTGACTTTGGGAGTTTCTGGAGCACAGACGGGCAAAGTTCATAAGACTGGGAAAAGAGCAAGCATAGCACCTACCTTGAAACAAGGGAAGAAGAAAAGCTGTGTGATTTATAGATATATAGGCTTCACTTGTTGGGTAAAGGTTGAAAGAGTCAAACAAACCACTTCAAAGTAACAAGAAGTGTGTGGGGGAAGAGATAATTAACAGCCAGCAGTCCAGAAAAACTACATCAAGCCCAAATTAATTCTGTGTTAGTGGTAGCCCGAGGGCTAGTGAAAAAGCTTTAGATAGCTGTTATGTGTCCTGGCTGTCACTTTAGTGCTTTTACAAGTAAACTGGAGAGAAATGCTCAAGATAAAATCACTGTAGGGTGAGTGCCAAACGTTTTTTTTTTTTCAGAACAAAATACACTGAGAGTAGTTATCAATGACTGGTAATCAAACTCGAGAGAGTCATCATGGATGTATCCTGGATCTCGTATTCAGTGTTGTATTTTCCATCTTGTCTGGCAGAATAAAGCACACACTTAGTAAATCTGCATATGGCACCACCCTGGCAGGAGCTACAAGCACACCAAAAGATAGGATTAGAATTGACTAGCTGGAGACATAGTCTGAAAAAAATTGGATGCAGTTCAATAAGGACAAATGAAAGATTTGTATTGCCTGATGATGCATCAGCTCTGCCAGAAAGGATCTGCCAAAATGGATTTTATTCTGGCACACTGTCATCCAAGTGCTGGTGGTGCAAAAGGATATTATTTTAAATTACTTCTAGGAGATTTTCCATTTAAATATTTGTTGTCACTAAGATAGCTGGATTGTTCCTTGTACTCCTGTCAGCTTTGGTAAGCCCCAGCTGCACACTAAGGCTCTTTTTGGGTGCTGTGCTTCCACAATGAGGTGAACGAGCTGGGAAGCCCATCGGACAGCATCAAGAATGAAGCCACTTCTGAGAGATCAACATGTTAAGAAGTGACTAAAGAAATGAGTTGCCTTTTCTTCCCAAAAGTAAACTACAGCAAGGCTTAGCAGCCTGCACTACGTAATGAAGTCATCTGGGCTCTGTGTCCTTGGCAAGTAGCACAAGGAAATGACGGGAAGCAGAAAGAGCACCTTTGATCATCCCAGGACAAGATACAATTTGTTTAAATTGAAATAATGAGTTTTATGTTAGTGGGAAAAAACTTTCCCCCCTGGGAAGGACACTGCAGTCCTGGAAGAGGCAGTCAAAACAACAGCCATCACTTCAGCGTTTCAGTGCACCTATTAAAAGTGACAGCCATGACCATCTCTTGAGGTAGAGGGTAGATTTGGTGACCTCTTGAAACCCCTTCCAGTATTTTTTTATTTCAGGATAGCTGTGGTGGGATGATGCTAGGATGTGCATTTGTACTGGGGGAAGGGTGCTAATGGTAGGTTCATGGCAACAGCTCCAGAGGCTTCAAGGGGAGGAGATGAAGCAGGGCAGGGATATTGATCAGCACTAGTTGAACGGTGATTCCTGCCCAAGAGAAGGTGAACAACCTGTTAAACCACTGCTTTATCAGTGCCACCAGCATCTTCAATTCCCTGACATGGGACATTCATCACAGAGAACAGATTCCCAGTGACATTACCTTTCAGCAGCTCTGCTTGCTTTTTCTGTTGCTTCCTTCATGCCTGTATTGATTCTGCCTACCTTCAAACATGTCTGATGTGTTTCTTCTTCTTTGCAGAGGAAGAGAGACACCTTCAAGCAAACAAACGGGATTTTAACCTGCAGTTTGAATATGCTGTAAGTAACCAGCATATGTTGCTCCGTGCAGATGCAGCGACAGATGCTGCTGCATTTGTTTCATGTCTTCACACTACAAGGCGCTCTCCCTTTGTGTTCATTCTGATGTTTCAAGGGCATGACATGAGCGAATTCTAGCTGTGACTCTGCAAGCAATGGGTTTGAGCCTACACTTAGGGAAGAGGATTAATTCCCTCGGCTTTCCAGAAAGACTTGGGCAATGATTTTTGCTGTGCCTTGTGGTTAGATGGGGGGACAGATGTGCCAGGGAGCACGTCAGAAAGATGGTTCGTTGCTGAGTCACCCACAGGCAGCTCTGTCTTTGGAGTCAGCCCTTAGAATGGGCAATCAAAGGAGGTCTAATACTGGAGGAGCACAATGCAGTGGCTTTTTACACTTCCAGAAAGTTATTTGTGAGCCAAGTGTTTGCAGGATCAGGCTCCAAGGTCTATCAATAACGGAACCTGGGGGGAGATTTCTGTTGGAAATGTGGCTTCATTTAAAGTAAAACATGAAAGGAAATGTGTCAGTTCCTCAGCTCTCACAGCGAAATCCTCTCTGTCAGGAAGGTTTTGAGTCTGGCCTTCGTGGCTTCCTGCCAGCTTTTATTTCCAGCTCCTTAGCAGTCTTGTTGGGCTAACATTGTGCCATGAAATCTGTGCCTCCAAGGAGCACCATGGCGTGGGCTGGCTGTCACCCAGGTCTGACAGGCTCTGGTTTTCTCAGCTTGATTTCCAGAGACGGGGGCCATTTGCTGTCCCTTTGTGCAGAGGAGGGCTGGCCCAGCCAGTAGATCTGTACTGCCTGGCTGCAGGGTCACCTCGTTCTTTGGGCAATCAACACATTTGCAGCTGCCAACTGATACTGAAATGAATTTTGTGAATTTTTGTCCTCTGCGTATCTGAATTCCAGAGGTGAAATTCATCCTTCAGTTTTACTCAGGAGCTCCTTTGAATCGTGTTTTGTTTTAGGAACATTCCGGATATTTGCTTGGTAATTTCGTAACTGGAAAAACTCAACATTTCAGAATAGTGTGATTCCTTGTGAGATAGAAATTTTGACTTGCCACAGGTTTGACTTAAGATCTCTAATGTAGCTGATCTGTTGCAACAAGAGCTGGATGGTCTTCATCACCTCTCATCCATGAACTACACAGGTTAGAGACTTCCAGGGCACAGAGCTGCTGCATGTATCCTGAATATGAAATGTGTTGTAGTTAGTTTATGTAAAGCAGAAATGCTTTATGAAGCCTGGTGATTTAGGACTGGGAAAGTGCATTTGATTTGCACAGAACCTGCTGTTACAGTGCTGGGGTGGGCATTGCCTCAATGTGTGGATTTCGGATCTTTCATGGGATGATTGCAACGTGGATTATGGGCAGCAGTGGGGCAGGGAGGTGAGAGGGAGATGAACAATGGTGTCAGGGCAGAGAGAGCAAGCAACTCTTCTGGTGCTGAGTCAATTTTTGTGAAAGGCCATTCATAATGCTAACTGCATGTCACTGCTTCCCAGCTGATTGCTTACATGCCCAAGGATTTGCAAATAACCAAAATCAAGGTGAGGACTGTGAAAGCTCTGGAGAGTTTCCATAAGAGTCTATTAATTAGGTGTGAAAGCACAGGCAGCCAAAAAGCCAGCTCAATATAATCTGTTAAACCTTGGCTGTAAATTTCAGTAATCCTACCCCTCATTTTAGTCAGCTATGGCTCATGATTTCTGGAGTCCAGTGTAGACTGAAGCTTAGAAATTTTAGAAAACTGTCCAGAAAGAGCCAAATCCTGAGTAGGTAGGTGGGTGGGTGGTGAGGTGATGAAGCTTTGTGATGATGCAAGCGCTGCCGATACTGCACAAGGCTGAACATCATGTCCTGGGCTGCTTATTTCCAATAAGTCTTGACAAAAGTTCCATTTATTAAAGTCACATTGCCACGGTGCATGACAGTTACTAACCGTGCTCAGAAGTTCCTTTAGGTCCCATGCTGAAAATTGCTGGTTACATCTGGAAATGCCAAAAAGAGAGAGAAGCTCCCCTTGCTTTGGCATATGCATGGTGCTCTACCAGTGCTGTAGTCCATCGGAAGGGTCAAATCCGGGCTCCTTCCAGATTCAGATTGCAGTGGGGTCGCACTGCTGAGCACTAGGTTGTGGTCCAGCAGGAAGGACCAAGATCATCTGGACTCCAGACCCTGCACTGGGGTGCTCAGGTCCAGCAGATGTTAGTCTCAATTGGCTCTCAGCGTTCTGGCATTTCGTGGATGGAGTAATTTCCATCTCCTGCAGCTCAGATCCTCCCTCCTCAAGATGTGTTCGCACTTGTATGTGTTTAGTCTGACCTGTGTACACACGAACCACAGAAGTGTTTGCGCTCTCCTTGTTTCGTGGTGGTGCTCAGCTCTTTAGGCCAGGAGAATCCGCACACATGGGCAGGATGATCAGAGAGGCCAGGAGGGGAAGAGCAGCCTGCCCGCTCTCAGTCCCACAGTGAGGACCCTTGTCCTTGTGCCCAGGAGCCTTGTCTTCTCTCAAGACAGAAGGAAGGCTGTGCTGAGTTATTGCACTTGAATATAAGGGATATTGGGCAGAAACTAGAAGGAAACAGAAATACAACAAGGTTTAGAAAGTGTTTTATACAGCGAAAGCCACAGGGATGGGGTTTATTTTACTTGGTAACATAAAGCCATGTAAGCCATAAAAGCTATAGAACAGGTTCTTGTAACAAAGCTAGGTGAGGCAGTAAATGTTTCTTCAGGGTGAGGCAGCTGCTGAGAAAGGTCAGTGAGGAGAAGAAAGGGAAATGCAAACAGAGGTGTAGTGTATTGCCGTGCTGCTGCAGCCAGGCTGTATGTCACAGCTGGCACACAGGTTTGGGCCTTTCACTAAAAAGAGAGTTTCTTTTGTGTAGGCATGGATCAAAGCTACAGAGCTGCTTTGTCTCCTCGGTGAGAACAGGGAAGTGGTCATGTGCAGCTGGAGGTGGTGTGCTGGCCCCGAGTCGGTTGTGGTTATCTTACCTGCACGGTGCAAAGTCTATGGGATATCTGTGAAGGAAGAAATGGGTAGAAAAAAAAATAGGAAAAAAAATAATCTACTGTGTATGGAGGGTGACATCAGCTCTGGAGGCTGGGCCTCCTGATGTGAAGCAAGACTCCTGAATACTCTCAAACCAGCTCTGCAGGAATGCGATGCTGCACTGCAGAAAGCAGCGCTTGCCAATTCATGCAAGGGCATGTCCAGATCACACATGGACCTGCAGGAGGATCCAGAGGGCAAGCTTCGCTCCCTCAGCTCATCAGAAAACAACATGAGGGGTTGGGCAGTGCGGGAAGCTGATGGCTAAAGAAGAGGATAGGAGCTACATGTGGTAGAGATCCCATTAACACAGAGGCAGAGGGACAGTTTCAGAGGAGGACATGAAGGCCTGTCCCTGCAGAGTGCTATGAAGCATGTTCTACAGTGGGATGGAAGACTGGTGGAGTCTCATTGATCTGTGTGAATGGAGACTGAGAGAGGGGTGAGGGAAGTGTCTCTTATCTGGTGATGCCTCTTATGTGCCTTCTGATGAGTTTTGCTGTGATTAAGGGCAGCAGCTTCTAGCAGTGGCTCTGGTAGTACTTGGGTAGTTCAGGATTTATTTGCACTTAGTGTGAAGACCTGAAGCTGAAACTCGAGCTCTCAGACTGACGCAGCCCCATCCTTGGCCTTATCCTGCACAGCAAGAACACAGTCGCTTAAAAAAATAAACCAAACTTTAGAACAAAGTGCGGTGCAGTTAACTGGAAGGGCTGAGTGTGAAGGTACGTACTGCCCACCAGTTCACAAAATTAGTTTGGAATGAGTCAGAAACGAAGCGTGAACAAGTGACATGCAAAGGCACTTAGTGCGGCACAGAAATGGACTCAATATGGGTCTGCAAAATCGAAAAGTCAAGTCTTAATCCTGTGTTTATTCACACCTTAGACAGACAGATCCTTCCTGGCTTCTGTAGGAGATTTGCCTGTGTAATGACCAAAATGAAGTGAAAAGCAGGGTGCCAGGTGTGTTCCAGTGAGGTTTAAGTGGATTTATCACGATTCCTGTCTGAGGTGATTCAGCCTGGCTGCACTGTCCCCAGCATCACCACTGTGGGGAACGCATCAGCGTAGACCCACCACAGTGGGCCAGCCCTGCACCTCTCTGTCCATGGAAACTCTGGAGAGCAAAATCTCTTCTGAAGGATTTTAATGTTTGCTTTGATTCCAACTCCCTTTTATTTCTTCGCTTTCACATTGGAATTCAGCACAGCTGCACTGGGACGTCATGAAGGGCTGCGAAAACAACTTTGAAATTGGCTTGCAGACAATAGGAGAGGAAATGCGAGGCCCATGAGTCAATGACAAGTTTCATCTTGGTTCACGATCTAGGGTCAAACCAGCATCCTTTCTGCAGGGCCAGCAGCGAGGGGGAGCCTTGCACTCTTTTTGTTTTCCCTGGTCACCTAATGAATTCTCCAGTGAAATAGGGGGGATGTATATAACTTCCTATGGCCAATACACATTACCCAGGGCTGGAGTGGCAGCTGGGTTATTTCTTTGAAATTTCATGGGAGAGGAAGGAGCTGGGGCAGTGGGCTCAGACTGCTCCAACTCCTGCACTTGCATGCTTCAGTCTGAGAAGGATGCCCAGAAGGTTATCTGCAGGGACCTGGTATGTGGTCAGGAAGGCAGCAACGTCTGCCTCTGATCCCATCCCGAACCTGCAAACGTTTCCCACCTTCGTCATGCCTGAGGTCGAAGGGAGTGTTTTCTGATCATGTGCAAAGCGGTCTCAGCAGCTCCTGAAGGAGCAGCAGTAACCAGCTCTTTTTGCATTTAGGAAGGCATTGGCTGGATCCATCCAAAGAGCCTCTGAGGCACTGTCCTAGAGCAGCCCCATAAGAGGGGACGAGCTGGGAGCTGGGGTGACCCCAGTGCAGGCAGTGTCCTCCCTGACCAGGGCACAGACCTGCAGCACCTGCTAGTGAGGTCCATAATGCAGTCCCAATCAAGGTGAAGTAATGATCCAGGTCCGTTTTAGGAAGCCCAGTCATGAGCAGTGGGAGACGATACAGAGACAGGGTTGACAACAAGACCACACCATAAGTCCAAGGTCCATCTGGGAGGCAGGGATCAATAGGTCTGGCAAGCCTTGCCACCTCCACCTGCCCCCATGCATACTCACCGCAGCGATGCGACTGACTAACAGCTCTGTAATGGGGTGGCTGCAGGCAGAAGGAAGGAAAACACAGCCCAGTGAGTGCATTTTCCTAGAGATTTTCCTGAAATATTGAATGCGTGATTGGATACTGGAACTCTATTATTAGCTGCAAGGGGCAAAGGGGGTCAAGGGGTTGCATATGTAAGAAATTTCCAAAGCTGTTAAAAAGAATAATAATTAAAAAAAAAAAAAAGGAGGAGTAGAAGGGGTGTGGGTTGGATATGGATCTTTCCATTTCTGATGTTAGGCCAATGTTTTTCTTCTGAGAGTCAAGATGAGATCTTTTCAGGCACCAGGTAAACCCCATCACCTTCCAGTGGGCCTTTCTCAGTCATGTTGAGCTGTGGCTGCTGCCCACTTTTGGGAATGAGGCAGTGAACTTTCTAGGCTTGAAACAGATCTCATATGGCTATCCTGTACTGCCTGTGAAAACAAAGCCTCAGTGGCACCACGTGCCCTCTTCCACGGGTTTATTAAACAAGTCCTTGAGCACATTCACAGTACTATGGGCATGTCTCTGCATATGACAGTTGCATGCTTCCAAACTGCAGGTTTGGAAGCTTCCAAACTGCAGGTTTCTGCAGGTATTACTGCAGGTGGACAAAATGCCGCTGAATTGCCCCCCTGCCACCTCCTTGCAAGGCTTTATCAGAGCACCTGGGAAGGCTGTTTGTGTTTCTCAGCTGCTTTGCCAGTCTGTACCCTGTGCTACACGGGTGCCAGCGAATTACCAGGTGTTGTGGCACACATTCCTGATGGACAGCCAAGTTTTCTGTAAGATTTGCCTTGGGCCGTGTTGTCCAGCTGCTAGAAACTCATGTAGGACTGAGTTAGGGGTACAAATTCAGATGGACAATGCCCTGTCATACCCTGTGTTTTCTGGGCATCCCCCTTTAGCGGCTGCAATACGACCACAAATCCGCAGTGTCTCTTATTTCAAGGAGACGACTTTGTGTTTGCTCTGCGAACACAGGTAGGAGCCATCTGCCAAGCGTTTGCCCGTGGCCTGACGTCAGAGGCAGGCTTCTGAAAACACCCCCGAAGTAACAGCTCATCCGCCAGATCTGGACTCATGTAACCGTGATGCTGTGAGCACTATTCTTAGGGAAAACGTTGCTGTGGAGTCGCACCTCCAGGAGGTGCAAATGTAGCCCCTGAAAAGAGCAGATGAGACTAATCCCTCACCCACAGGTCAATGCTGCTGTCATGTCAAGCTTCACATCCTGAGAGCCTGGGGCTGGGTAACCAGGGGCGTGCTGGTCCTTGGGGACACAGGTCCATGGCTGTCGGAGGTAAACCACGAAGTCTAGGGCAGAATGGGGGACTTTGTGCTGGGCCCATGGAGCTGCTTGTCTTGGATGTTCAAATTTTGTGATTCTGCTGTGGAACGAGGAGTTCCTGAAAGGCCTCTTCACACTTAATTGTCGCTTCAAAGGTTTTCCCTCTCCATCGCTTGTCCCACATGGGAGTCTCCCTCACTGAGGGCAAAGCATGGGGGGGTACGGAGGATGATGTGCTAGTGGCATTTCTCTTAAAATGATGGCAGTGTATGGACTGTTTAACTCAGTGTGGTGCCCCTGGTGCCTGTAGCTCCCATCCCAGAGTCAGGAACAGCTGTGAGTGAGTGGTATTATGCATCATGGAACAGGATAAGATGTGGAGTCGAGCCCAGCCAAGGCTTCCCTGTAACAGAGACCCCAAGCTGTCAAAGCACACAGCCCTGGAGTACTGTATGAAAACGTGAACGATCTCTCACATGGAACTTCAGCTCTATCCTTGGATGGGAATGCAGAGCCTTCAGCTGGAAAGGCTGACGTTTCTCCTAGTTTGTTTCTACCATTTAATAGTTACATTCCCTTAGCCCCCGAAGGCCATGAACAAGTTAATTGTTAAATTAGAAATCTTTATAATGATTATGGAGAATTCTTCCAGTCTTGGGTTTTATTTATAGATTTTGAAGTAGTGAGCAACTCCACTGCGATATTACCTGTCCTCATCCTGAGGTCTGCAGTGTCCCAAAGTCCCCAAAACAGCACACAACAAACATTATCCCTATCTTCAACTGCTGTGAAGAAAACACTGGATGTTCAGATCCGTGTAGTTAAGCATGTGGAAGCTGTTATGTTCGGGGATTTTAACATGCCTAATGGCAATAGGAAACAAACTGAATGTCTCTGGTTCATTTGGTGGTTTTCTTGACGTAATTAATGGACAGAAATAGAAGGCAGGAATTGAAATAAACCACTCCCATTCTTTTCCTACCCACCTCTGCGATTTTTGCAGGCAAAGTCCTTTAAACTTTGTGTTTACAGATTAGTTTTTCCCATGTATACGACCCTCTGAAATCTGGTGACGCATGAAGGTCAAGTCCTCTGTCCGTACTTTTTCCTGTAGCTACTGTCTTCTCTTTTTTAAGTAAGTAGCAGTGATTTTTATATTTTTTATAGGGTTTTTGGACATCTTTAGATCCAGATTTTGGTAAATATAATCTGCCAGACTCTGCTGGACGCAGACTTGTCAACAGAGTCATTTAATTCTCTGAATTTTGTGTTTGCAGAGGATGCTGCTATTCTGTTGCTTCTGTTTTAGCAGCGTCCATAGAGCCTGCATGCTCAGTACATATCCTATGCTGAGGAATTCTGAAATTAAATGAATTTAACAAGGTGTCATGATATTTAGATCACAGGCAAAGTTAGCCACACCCAGCGATGGCTACACGGTGCCAGGAGACAGGCAATATTTTTTCATATGATGATCACTGATAATCATCTCTTCTTGCCACCAACTGGAGGATTTGGCTAGCTCTTCCATGAAGGGCGTTTCCACCTCTGGTCTTTTAGAGAATTATTCATTGGCTTGTACAAAAGGATTAAAACATGAAGTTGGCACCAAAGAGTGTTGCTGTACTTTGTGTCTTGATGTAGCCAGAAATCTAATAACTGCGTAAAATCGAATTGCTTCCCCCTTACACACTTGATGCTGCTGATGATAAATAGCTGGTTTAATAGTGGAAACATGCTGATGTGAGTCAGTTTAGAAGTAGAGGTCCTAGATTAATGTACGTATTAATGTCACCATTATAGCTGCCAGTATGGTTGCCATTTGCTCTTCAACTGAACCAACAAATCTACCCTTGGATGAACATGCACTGTGCAATATAAACCTCCTTGTGTGCTGTCACACTAGGTTTCCTTGGAGGGGGTTAATAGGCTTTTTTCTAGAGAGCTTCTCTGAGAGAAATTTTAGATATGCTGGCAACAGATGGCATACATGCTTCCAGGACTAACCTTGGATGAATGAGTAATAAATTTCATATAAAAGGAAAGCACAGCACACCTCAATACCAAGGGGAGGAAAGTGTCTGCCATTTCCCTACAGTGCTGGGAAAAATAGTTGTCAAAATTCTTGTCAAGCCAAAGAACAAACCTGTGGGTCACACTTACCTGCCCAGATGTGCATAGCTCTTTCTGTCCTTGGTGTTGAGACCCTGGGCTCATGCTGTGCCTCCTTCTATGCTCAGTGTGACCCTTTGTACTTTGTTGTGCCCTCGGGAGCTTGCATTTGGCCTGTTGATACTCCAACAGAGCGTTAGGCTTGAAAAGAGTAAACCTCTGGGTTGATGCTGGGCACTCAGCCCAGGATCTCACATTGCTACCACAGCCCTGAGCACCGCATACTGTGCACTCCATCAGGATAGGGGTGTGTAAATAGCTGAGAGGCATGGAAAGGTGTTGCTCTGGAAGCTGGTGTGTTGGGCAGCTCCAAAGAGCACTATAAAGCACAGGCAGACCTGAGCTAAAAGCTCTAGGAATTTGGGACAGCCCTAGCTGGTGAGCTCAATACAATGGATAGAGCCATGGTGGCAAGAAAGAGACCAGAGAGGAGAGCTCTGATCTTCAGGGAAGAAAATACCCCATGCTGTAATACTGGGCTGGTGTCTTTCTCTGTTTTGAAGAAGACAGATGGGGGACCAGCCATTGCTTGTGGCTGGAGGGGCTGTCTGTAATTAGAAAAAGAAACTGGAAATAGGGAACAAAGCTGCAGCTTGCTTAGTGAAATGGTGATTTCCTGCATTAGTGGCTGTTTGCACAAAGCCACATTCAAGTGATCCCTATGGAATAGAAACCAGTCACCTCTCCAGGCTGCTGAATCAGCTACAGGCCATAATGCCAGGCTCTCCCCCTGGGCAGACCTATAGCTCCAGCAACTGCTGCTGTGAAGTCTCAGGTCAAGTTATAGATAAGTGGCGTTGCATGTGTTTACTAACTATTTTGTAGATTCTACCAACAAAATGTCTGGCTTGTGCTCCAGTTTTTTTTTTTTTTTTTCAATTCTGTTTGTGCATCTTGTAAGTGGAAAGAATAATAAAAGGACAATGTGTCTCTGAGTGACTACACCTACCTGCATCCACCTGCGACTGCACTGGCATAAGCTGAGCATCATGTTTTCATCGATTCCGTGAGGAATTCTCTGTTTACCCAGACTCGACATGACTGTATGGGGAAAAGGAAATGATTTTTGAGCTGCTGCTGAAAACAATGCTATTGCTAAATATAAGCAAGTAAAAACACAGTTGAAATGGGTTGTGCTGTAATTTCGTTTCCTGTTTTACCAATCCTATTTATTTGCCTTTTTTTTTTCCCTACAGAACAATTCAATTAAAACATCGAAATACAACTTCTTCACTTTCCTGCCTCTCAACCTGTTTGAACAGTTCCAGCGAATAGCCAACGCTTACTTTCTTTTCTTGCTGATTTTGCAGGTATGAACTCACTGTGCTGTGCTCTTTCTAACAGATTGCGTTGTCTGTTATCAAAGCCTGGCTATGTGTTGATAGTTGTAATAAAGTGCAAGCTATTTCCCTGTTACGAATTATCGTCTTAGTAAAACCTTAAAGTAGATAGAAAGTAGAGGAGAAAAAAAGCAATTTCCTCTCTTACCTTTGGGTGAGGGTTTGAAATAAATGAAGAAAAATATTAATTGAACTTTTCAGCAAATTGTATAAATTTTTCATGCCCTGCCCTCTTACTCCTTTGTGTCTAAATCTGAGTGCTCCTGCCTGTCCTTGGATTTACATTGCTTATTCCTTTGGTAGTATAAAAGGTTTAAAGGCAAATTTTATACTGCGTTGACTGCTTCAAAGGAAACAGCATGAAAAAGGACAAATTTGTAAACAGTACAGTTTCCCTGGGAAAGAAGGAGTTAACATCAGGAAGGCTGAGGGTTGTAGCTCGTTTGCATAAAGCTGAATATTGCTGCTCCCTGCCCAGCAGGGTGAGGAAGGAGCCTAACATGGATCATGCCAGACAGTGGCAACACCACCGAACCCTGTGGCTCCTAGTGGCATCAAGCTGCACTTTGCTCATAGCCGATGATGAAGCTGTTACCATATCTGAAAGCTGGACACGCCAGAGAAATCGGTTATCAGGAGTTCTGCCCCTTTGCCCTTTGCTAGAATATGGAAAAAAAGCTGTGTAGTCTGTCATTACTGAGTCATACTGGAATACGTATTATCCAAAATAAATAAATTAATAAATACAAAAACAACTGGTACAATTTTGATTGTGCCAGTAATTATATTTTAAATCTAATCATTTCAGTGCACACGAGTTTTCAAAATTGCCTTTTTCAAATGATCTTTTACAGTCTCTCAACTCAAGACTTCCTAGGCATAATTTTGCTCAGCCTGCACCAAATTATATATAATCTTCTGTGCTTATTTACAGGGAATGAATTTGGGAAATTTCAGTTCACATATATTTTCCAAGAAACTAGCTTATAGTAAAAGTGCCTTTTCAGCTAAGCTGACAGCACTGTTCCTGTGTTGTTGTACTGCACTCTAGCTGTTTGCCTATCATATTTACAGTATTTCAAGCTATTTGCCTTAAATTATTCAGCTGTGTCTTTTGCTGAGCCACCTAGGAGTGACTGTTTATAAAAGCATAGTGCTTTTTCTGCTGCTTTCATCCAATTAGGCTAAAGAAGGCAATGATTAGTCTTTTATATCTCCCTATGCCCCCATTTTTTATTTTTTTTTTTTGCCTCTTCTGCTGGCTCACTCCATCCCTGTAGCACTAGAAGGAGAGGCTGTGATGGGCAGGCTGTGGGGACTCTGCCTCCCCGTGCCATGGGCACAGCCCAGTGCATCTTCCCAGTTAGGTGAGAAGGAAACAGTTAACGTGGCTCTGCAGCCTCCACAGATGTGCGGGGCTCTGCTGGTCCCTAAACATCATTCCTTCTGGCTGGATTTGGTGATGCATGTAGGATCTGGGTTGTGACAGTGCAGTGGAAGGAGCAATCCCAAAGAGCACCTCTCCATAAGCACTGGTTTGGTGGCATAAATGTCAATTTAACCATGCCCGTGGAGTTAACACTGCCCAGATCCACTCTGATGGATGCAGTGAGAGGGATGTGGTTCAGTGGTAGACTTTGCATTGCTAGGTTAATGGTTGGACTTGGTGATCTTAGAGGTCTTTTCCAACCTAAATGATCCTATGATTCTTTTGAAGCATTTGAAACTTCGAAGGCTCTGCACAGCAGGCCTTGATCAGATAACTCTGGGTCCCTCACATCAGGCTTGCCTATGTCAGTGCCTCCAGAAAAATCCACTGGGGACTTTGCGATCCCAAAGTTACAAATAAAGAGCAACCCATTGCATTTCCTGATAACACCAGTTTATATCCTAAATTATAGCTTGGTTTGTGAGCAAAGCTTGGCTTCCCTGGCTCTCCTATATTTGTGTGGTCACATGTAAGTGACAGAGCTGCATTTCTGTCTTTATTCTGTATTCAGATATTGTAGAAAAATGTTGTCTGCAGCTTCCACAGAAAACAGTGTTTTGTTTCCAGCTGATGAAAAGACAAAAAAAAAAATCTCATCTGAGATCTCTTCTTCCTACAGCTGATTCCTCAAATTTCCTCACTGGCCTGGTTTACAACAGTGGTGCCCCTCGTGCTGGTGCTGGCCGTATCAGGAGTCAAGGATGCCATCGATGATTTTGTAAGATCTGTATTGCTGTTGTGTACTTTGGAGCTTGCTCATCATTCTTCAGCACAGTGACTAAAGCTAACCGTTTCAAATAAATACAGTCAGCGGAGGGCAGTTGGAGAACTGATCTCCGGCCAAGATGAGGTCTGAGATTAGATCCCCAAATTTATAGCTCATTATCTAAAAGGGAGACAGGATTTCCTAATTGCTGAACAGCTCAGCAGCTCCATCGACTTTATCTGGAACTGTTCAGCATGTTGGAAAATGTGGTAACCAATGGATATGCCTGGATGCATGCACAGAGGTCTGATTTTAGGCTTTCGCTTCAGACAACTCATCCTCTGACATATAGCCCCAACGTAGGAGGGTCTTCTAGGAAAGTAAGCATACAACCTGTGTGTTATTTTTCATGCTTGCCCAACTTTGCCCCAAATCTGCTCCCATCAGAGCTAATAGCCAAAGCTCCATCAACTTCACGGAGAGAGACTAGGCCAGAGCTGAGTTTAACATCTGATTTTCTTCCTTCAGTAAAATAAGTCTGGAGCTCAGTGGAGACACAGTACAGCTTTGCATGTGGACAGGCCAGAGACGGTGAGGTGCTTCCCCAGGCAGCATCTCTGTTCATCTAGAACATCTCTGGCCAGTTCCCATACCAGAGCAGAAGGTTGGGTTTCTCTGGGTGCCTAGTTTATGAAACTGCAATGGGCAGGACCAATGGCACTTGAATCAGGACTGTGCTAAGAGCACATAAGGCCCTGCCCTCTCTTTTCCCTCTGAGAGCAAGCCCTGTGTTGCCTGCTGCTCTCTGCAGTCCTGTCTTACTAGCTGAACATGAGCTCAACTATGACTCAGTTGTGAGTCTAATCTGCCATACCCATTCAGCCAGCTGGGTGAAAACCTAAAATGTTAATGAACTGCCTACAGCTATTGTATGCTTGGTTTCCTGGAAATGCCCTTTAACGTGATGATCAAATTTTCAGAATCGACACAAAAGCGACAAACACGTCAACAACCGCCCAGTCCAGGTCCTGATCAATGGCATGTAAGTCCTTTTTCTTTTGCTGTAATTTTGACTGAACATACTGAACCACTGGGAAGAGCATTTAGTTTTTTCCCCTTTGTGATTCCCAAAGATCACTAAACAATTTAAAATGGAATTGTCTTTCAACATGTTAAATCGCAGTGTGGTTCTGGATTATGTGGCTGCTTAAAGAACCCAATATACAATCAGTGCAGACATTATGTCTGTGACCCTGCACAGGCAGAAAGTAAACTATTTCTTTTCCTGGATGGATATATACATATGTTTAAATAAGTGCTACTTTGGGAGTATTATAATATTTTACTCCTTAGCCTGGAAACGACAGTCAAGGATATCTCCCTGTCTATACTTGTAACATGTATTTCTACATTAGGCAACACTAGACATTAGCAACAAGTGATTTTAAATCAAGAAGTACAGCTAGCTTCCTCATCCATGTTGTAATACTTCGAGTGTGTTTACTTATGTGCATAATGCCTCAGACTTAAATGTGCTCAAAACATTTCAAATGTGTCTTGGATATTGTACTGCTTAGCACTGTTCTTTGTCTTCAGAAGTAATAGCAGGGGCTTTGGCTGTTGTAGCAGACAGATGTGCTGTTTGCTTGCAGCTCCATGGAGTCCAGCAGCCTTAGGACACAGCTGTAGACAGCTGTGAAGTTTCTGGTGATTTTTTTTTGTTTCTGTACTATAGATAGTAGTATATTGTGTAAACTCCAGCAGATGATTGAACAGTTAAAAATATAACTGGAAACTGAAGAATAGGAACATACTTTTTGTGCTTTCTCCTAAGTAAACCAGTTTCTTAGTTTACTGTCTATTAGTTACTGTGTCTAGTAAACACGTATTAAAATAGAAATGTGTTAACGTTCTGCATTAAATAAAAAAAAAAAAAAAGGAAAACACAGGTCCTGCCCCAACTCTGACTGACGTTGATGGCTGAGGTGAACTCCAGCTTGAATATGCAGTCCTGTTTTTATATATCATGATAGTTTTACCCTCTAGGATTTTCATGCACACCTATCATGACTTATGCTGGTGCTTGCAGTTTAGCTGGGTGCCTGTACATCTTCGTGCTGTGAAGGCCATTGAAGATGGGGAGAGTTTCTTTCTGAGACACCGTGGCTGTTTAGGAGAAGGAAGGAAGAACCTGGACAGGACAGTGCTTTTTGTGTTGTCCCTTAGCCTTCCACAGACCAGGCCACACAGTGGCAGCCGCTGCTCCGTTTTACCATCAGCCCAAGTCCTGATGAGACATACAGCCTGGAGTAGAGCAGAGTACCCTACGTTCATAAGTGGTGTTTGCTCTATGTGCCTACTTACTGGGGGTTCTCTTGCAGGTTGAAGGATGAAAAATGGATGAATGTCCAAGTTGGGGATATAATAAAACTAGAAAACAACAACTTTGTGACGGTGAGTACAGTTTCTCTCCATTCTGCTCCCAGTTATTCTCCGTAATTGCTCTTATTGCCTGTCACTCACAAGCAGACTAGTCAGCAGGGGTGACAACAACCCCAGAGAGCTGCAGTGCTCAGAAACCACAGGCAGCATAGCGGTGCCACTGCCCATAACTCATGCCCAGTCTGTTTGTTTGTGTTCAGGCCGATCTGCTGTTACTGTCGAGCAGCGAGCCGCACAGCCTGACCTACATCGAAACGGCCGAACTGGACGGGTAAGCAAGCCATCCTGCTCCTGGGGGACAGTCACTGCTGCCAGAGCAAGGCCAAATCTTGTAGGGTGGCCCTGGATGCCGCAATGGTCTATTCGGTCCAAATTTTGCTTACTCCAGGGCACAACTAGCCACAAGTCAGAGGGTTACAGCTTATTTGTATTAGTTAGCATAAACTGGAGCTGGTCTCATCGTTATGACCCAATTTGCATTGCTACATTGCCCAGAGTTAGCGTCAGCTGTGGACTTTGGTGTTGTTCTGGTGACCAAGTAAGACCAGAGAGGTTAGGTGACCTGGTCTGCTCAGACCCTACATGCAGTCCTTTGGATTTTCTCCTTCTGCTTCCTCCTGAAAATGAGCCCACAGTTCTGGTACATGCAAGTGCCAGGGAAAACTTTTAGGAGGCCTAGGACAAATGAAATGCTTCTTGATGTTGCATTTCAACTCGCCTCCCCAGCTAGCTAGTCCCAGGACTTCAGTGCACTTCAGGACAGGAATACTATGGGAGAAGATCCAAAGCTCTCCTATATGCTCAAGTACCTGGGGATTCTGTGGTATGAGTGGCAGGATAGACAGCAAGCTGCTCAGGGAGATGGGATGCTTGGTCCTACACTTTGTGGTGACAGTGGCAGAGCCACCTTGCCCTCTTTGGTCCCATGTCCTGAATTCCTCTGGACTGCATGTCTTTGCAGCTGAAAAAGACAACTACATTCCTTTGGCGAGGTAGAAAAGGCCCATGATAGCACGGTCCATCAGGTGTCTAGGGAAGAATACAGTTCTCAAGAATAGAAGGAAGGTTTTCAGGGAGTGCTGGACTCAGTTTTTTATGCCTTATAAAATTTATTACAGTGAAACAAACCTCAAGGTGAAGCAGGCACTGACAGTCACTGCTGAGCTTGGAGAAGACCTTCAGAAACTGACAGATTTCAATGGTGAGTCTACATAGAAAATTCACTTATATCAATTTCTCTCCTCTATTAGTGCCCCCAAAAGACTGCATTTTAAGATATTTATGGACCAGCAGCTCAGATGTGGTTAACAGTCAAGGCGTCCTTTCTTCACACTGTCTTGCATCTCAAATATGTAACAGCACATATATAGGAAAAAGGAGCCAGACCTACTGCAAACAGAATACCCCATGCTCACACGTCATCCCTCTGCAGAGAGAGGATGGGGGAACAGACCAAGGGGTGTCTGTCAAGCTTCACAGAGCCCTGTTGGCTTCGACAGGAGGGCAGGGTTGTGGGAAGAGTCAGTATGGAAGGGGGTGGAGTGAGTGCTGCTGTCCTTGGAACTTCTCAAGGACTGCAGGCTCTCAGGAAGTGCTTTTAAATAAAGAGGAATAATAATAATAAGAAGAAGAAGAATAAAACACTCTTTGAAATAATGATTCCAGGAAAAATGGTGGTGATGTGGCAGAGAGTTAGTGTAGCTTAAACAGTCTCTGGTGGTACCATCCAAGGGCATGGGCTTTTCTTTTGCTTTCAACATTGAGGTTTTGTGAAATATTGTGTATGGTCTCAGCTCAGCAGTGGCTCAGTACGTTGGGACTTCTCCAAAGTGAAGGCTGTGGTTCTGAGTGCTTTAGGTCTTGAGAAATATGCTTTTGCGGCTGCAGCTAGGTGTTCTAAGTTAATAGTCAAGGTTGCATGTCTTAACTGTCTTCCTGAGGAGGCTGCAGTGTGTATCAATTTGTAAGCAAAACCTTAATCTTAAAACATATTTCAAGCATTTTCTGTATAATGCTTATTTAAAGATACTGCATTCTTGATACTGCATAATCAAAAACACAATGTTTCAAAATCATTTGGAAATTAAATTTCCTCTATCAAATATTTATTTGTCCTTTATATCTCTATTTTGGTTATACTGCAAATAAAAGTGGCCTCCTTGCAATACTAAATAAAATGTTTCCCAGGACGATTTATATTTGGAAGAATACTGGGAAGAGTGCCTGGAATCAGACCCAACCTTGCATTTCCCTAGCTTATCTCTGTGAAAGTATTTAAATATTTATGTAATTCTTTATCTAATTATTTCTTAGGAGAGGAAGAGAGGGAAGGGTTGAGCAGCTAATACAGGCACTCAGTGGAATGCTTACAGTGAGTTATGATGTTTGTTGTTGTTGCGATGGTTCAGATAAGGAAGATGCTTGCAAAATGATGAACTTGATTTGATGTGAGGGACTGGGAGACAAGTAAGGAAACAATATTTTTCTCTTACATACTACTTATCACATGTAGGCTTTGCAGTATTTAACTCTTTCAGGTGAAATGCATTCAGATTAACCTGCTGTTAACGGAAGAAGGAGACAGTAGGCACAGCTTCTTTCAGAGTCATTGGGGCAGGTGCACTGGGTGAATTTCTCAAGCTTCTCACTTTTTTGTGGTCAGACTAATTTGAGTGGATACGTTCTGATGTCAAAATCTCAGACCCACCCACCTACTAGAAAGCAGATTCAGATGCTAACGCACGAGGTACTCAAGGCATGTCCCAACGGTAGCGTGAGAGGCACAGTCTTCCTAGTGATAGATCGTGTGCCCTGGTTTTGGTTCACCAGTCTCACTGTGCTGTGTTTCAGCTTACACTGCAAAGCCTCTCTTTTCATTATGCTTTTTGGGGGTTGCAAGGGCTGTCATGAGACAGGTGTGGTTACTGTAGCCTTTTACAAATTAAAGAGGACAGGTCTGATTGTTCTTGGATCAACTAGATGATAAAACACAAGAACAGCATCATCAGCTATGATGTCACATGTATCATTGAATTTCCTAATTGCTTCATCTTTCAAATTTGATGATTTATCTGCACTACAGTAGAGCTACTTTTCTCTGAAAAGAACATCCATTCCTGAATTTAAATTTTCAGTGGTGGAGATTACCATGATACTTAAAGCTGTACTTTTTTTCTGCACTTCTCTGGATTTTGCTTCCAACCTCTTGAGCTGAGTGTGTTTGTGTCTGAGAACAGCTGGGAGAGTTGTATTCTCTGCAAATGTTGGTCCTTATGTAGATATTTGCAGATTGTGATCAAAATAACTTTAATGTTCCTACTGATTAACTGAACAGACTGAAATCTTGGAATCCCTTTCAGTAAGGTGTATTTGTATTTTCCAGTTCTTTCCATTACACCCACAGGACTCTGCTTTGAATCTTCAGATGTTGGGTGCAAATGTTGACTTAAATAATTTTTATACTGATGTATGTGTATTTACAGTTTTATGTGAACGTGTTTTGTTATAAGAAATAAATAAGTGTGGAAATGGAAACAGGTTCTCCAATCACTTAGAGTGTCAGCTACATGGACAAAGACAGTAGCATCTTTTTTCAAGTGCCAGTGGGACTTTAAGGTATAATGTAGATGAAATTAAAAACAGTGAACAAAGACACTCCAATTAATTACTCTCTTGCAGCCTTCAGGCACTGATTTTCTCACTTGGGTTCATGCAGTTTTAAAGCAAATGGAATAGGAATTATGTGAGGTCAGCACTGCTATCCAAAATTATCCAGTGACATCCTACCATGACGAACTTGCTGTAAAAGGATTAAAAGTATGTTGCTTGTTCAGTATTTCTTCTCATGCACATAAAAGGAGTGGAAACTTTATTTTGGACTCTACTAGTAAAAAATTGCCATTTCCAAAAATCTAAGATAAATCCAAATTTGTTGTGGCCCATTGGATTATGACAAGATATGGGGTAAGAGCAATACCTCAAAACATCAGTAAATGTAGGATAAAGGATGGGCATGACAGGGTCAGCAGGGAACTGCAGTTACAATGTATTATTACTATATAGTATTCCCTGTCTGGGGATAACATGAGAATGCAGTATTAATCGACATATTTCTAGGTTACAAAGATTTTTACCAGCTTTTTTTTTTTTTTTTTCTTTTCTTAAACAGGTGAAGTCAGATGTGAGGCACCAAATAACAAGCTGGATAAGTTCACAGGAACTCTTACTCTTCGAGGAGAGAAGTATGCCCTGGACAATGAGAAGATGTTGCTGAGGGGCTGTACTATTAGGAACACAGAGTGGTGCTTTGGTCTCGTTATTTATGCTGGTGGGTAGAAAAACTGACGTGAATTGCAGAGCACAAAAGCTTTAGCACAGGAGCACATCACACTAGTAAGGGCAAATGAACCAAATATTTTCCTCTTTGGAAAATATGTTTCTAACTGCTAAAACCAAAAAAAAAAAAAAAAGGCAAAACAATGCATGCAATCCCTTAATTTAAATCTAGGCTAGGAATTTTGCATACTGTAGGGGATTTTAACCTGAAATTTTTAACATTAGGCTATAAGAGAAAACTGGGTTGCAAATGATATATTATAACATCCCATTCGATCTTACTTAAATGTTTTTGTTAGCAGAAGTAGGCTCTTATTTCTGAAAAACATGCAGCAAAGTATATGAGAAAAGTCTTGGTCACTCAATATGAAAGCACTTAAGAATTAAATCTGAATTAAATCTGCCATCAGTGATCCATGCTGGGTCAATAGGAGTGTCTCTCCCCAGACTTGTTCAAAATTTCCCACTCTTAAGTATATCCAGTTAAAAATTCCACAGCATTTCTATATGACTTCAATCCATATTGGAATATCAGGGTCATCAATGATATTATTGTAGACTATTACTATATTGCTTTTTACAAGCATAGACCTTCTATTGTTTCTATAGTGCTGTAGACATATGAGACAATGTATAACATGTCACTAATAACAGAGCAGTATCAGGTATTCTGTGAAAAGTAATTCAACCTGAAAGGGAGGATTGACTGCTGAAAAAAGAGAATGGATCAAAATACAGAATTAATGGCTTTATGTGACCCTTTCCATATAATCTAAGGGAAGAGACTTAACCTTTTTCTGCCTAAATTTCCTACTAGCACTGTATACTGTATGTACCTACCTTCAAGAAAGCTGTGATGGGTATTTATGCTGTATAGCACAGTGAGGCTTCAGAGGGAACTGGTTTTAGAACTGATAAACTTTATTTCTAAAATTCATGAACTCGTTTCATCCCCAGGGCCAGACACCAAACTCATGCAGAACAGTGGAAAAACAACTTTTAAGAGGACAAGCATTGATCGGCTCATGAACGTCCTTGTGTTGATGGTAAGTCTGATTAGTTTAGCTTAATTTCTTCAGCTGTGTTCGTTTCCAGATGCTCCACCTCTTTGTCCACACAAATGAGGGAGTATCAGAAGTGACTCATGATAAAAAGAAAAATTCTGTAGAAATGTATTAGCAGACTGAGTCCTGTAGTGCCTCTGCGAACCCATCTTGCAAAGCAAGGCCATTACATTGACAATGTTAAGTACCTTTCTTATGAGCTTTTCATTTGCTGTGCTCTTGCTTGCTTTACTTTTTTTTTTTTTTTGTGAGAATCACTTTGAAGCCCACAAATGCCTTTTTCCCTAGTAATTTTGTCATTCTCTATTTATATAAACATTAGCAGTTCTCCCTCTTCTTCCTGATTTCTTGGCAGCTTTGATATCTGCATAGGACTTGGTAATTGAGTTTGTTAATTTACATGATGCGAACTTTTGTCTTGTCACATTAGGGTAAAAAGTTAGACATGGTCCTGTTAATACCCAGAAAGTGATGTTTTTAGCAGCTGGCAGATTTGAGAACACTAATCTTATATTGCAGGCACTCTCCACAGATGATAAAGTAGACCTAAGCTGAGGTTTACACTAGCCAGTGGTTGTAACAAATGGCAAACACTTCCAGGCAGAGGTAGTGATTCTTTTGCAGACTCCCCGCAGATTTTACCTCTTGAGTTCAAAGCTGCTCAGGGAAGGGACCGTTCTGGTTGTTACTGCTGTTCTTCAGAGACATGCATTCTGATGGTGCTTTACTCAATGCTGTTTGAAGAAAAGCTATTTAGTTTCAAGGTTATATTTTCCTTCAGATTCAATCATGTTGAGCTTTTTCATGCATACTGCACTGCCTTCAGTTTGTGACACTGGGAAGGTCTGGCTGTTCCTGTGGTCACACATCAGTGCCATCTGTTTCCTTGTCTTCTCTCCTGCCCTTGCTCTCCATCCCACCCGTCAGCCAGGCTGGGGGCCGGATCCATCCCGTGGTACTGCAGCATGCCATGGGGAAGACAGAGCTTGAGGTGTCCAACAGCATCCTGCCTACCACAGCCCAGGGCAAAGCCTGTGCAGGGCTGTTCTGAGCTCTCCCTGCCCTCTGTGACTGTATGTCTCATAGCACAGACATCTCTAATCTCCGTCCTGGCCAATTTGTCCCAGACCCTGTCCTTTTGTTTTTCTCTCAGAATCCCAAAAGCTCTTTAGTTGAGTCCCGGGATGGGAGATGTTGTTCGGCAGAGCAGGTTGTGCCTATGAGACTGAAATTGCACCAGAGGAATGGTGGTTAGACTGCCAGAGCTGTGAAGTAGTGTCCTGCACATGTGCACGTGCATATTTGCTGTAAAGCAATGCCACAGCACAGACAGCCACTCCAGGGTCGTCTTCAGGCCCTCTGGAGTCCTTGCTCAGTGTACAGTGAGGATACTCCCTTTAGTAACACCAATCTCTGCCAAGTGAAATTCTTGCCTGTTATCATCAGCTTGTTTTCTTCCCTTGAACTTAAGGGGACAGCAACACCAAGCAAGATTTGGGCATCTAACATTCAGAATTTTGCAGGTTTCTGAAAAACTTCATGTTTTTAAAGGTGCTCTGCTACATCTGGAAAGCAGCAGGGAACAGAGGTGTAGGGGATCCAAAGAGCAAAGATATGGAGCAGAGAAAAACTGTGCAGCGAACTCAGAATTTAGCTTTCAGTGAAGGTTTGCCAAAAGTTCTTTCACAAGTCAAGGGTCCCACCCAGAGCTTTCAGTCTGTTTGGCCTCTCTTCATCAATGCGAGCAAGATGGATTTACTTCTTGGCTCCATTTAAAAAAAAAAAAAAAAGAGAGAGAGAGAAAGTTGCAGTGGATTGCATCAGCCTCTGCCTGGGTTCTTGGGCACTGTTGGAGCCAAACATGTGTTTTTCTCCTTTATGCATTTTTAAGGCACCTAACATTTTGGTGTCTAAGTACAGCTCTGCCCTAACGCAAGCAACAGGCTCTTGGCACACCGAAGGGGATGTGGCATCGGGTCCTTCCAACAATTTGGGTGGTCAATGGTTGCGAAGCGCAGTAATGAAAGGAGGCACTATATTGCTCTCTTGAGTTTGGAAATACAAGCAGCCACAGCTTGCTATAAATAGCTTATTTTAGCTTAATGAAACTTGTTCAATGTTAACACTGGCAAAGCTATTTTGTGTTTAATTGCCCATAAAACTTCAGGAACAAATCAGTTTTTGGCAGGGCATGCCAAGGGAGACCTGGTTCAGCATTGATCCTGGTCTGTCCCTACAGGGGTTAACTGGGAATAAACCTTTCCAGATGGAAACCATCACTGTTTGTTCATGTTAGGGAGCATTTCTCACTGCAAGGCCCTTTGGCAGCACAGGGCAGAAAACAGCAGGAGAGGAACACAGCTTTTCTTGGGGAAAAAAGTGAATATTCCTCAGCCAGGGCCACTACTGCTAGAGCCAGGAATGTTTTTTCCTCCAATACCTACTTTTTTTGCAGGTTTGAGGGGGGCGCATTTTCAGATAATATAGCTGTCTCCTTCATCACTAAATGCCTTATTGCTTAAAATCCTGGAACAGAACTCAAAGTGCCAGCAAAGAAACCGAGACTGTTTTAATTGTCAATCTGAAAGGAAATGTCTATCTGAAGTCAGCTCCTCCTTCCAAAAGTCTGACTCAGTCCTGCAGAGGATCCATCTCTGCACAGGCAGGTCCCTGAGAGGGAGGCTGCTGATGGTGGGAAGTGTCACCGGTCTGTGATCAGGTTTATTCACATCCTTCTCTTGCAGAGCTGCGGCAATGATTACAACATCCTGCACGCAGTTGTTTCTCTGTAGAGAAATTAATCTCCGGGGCCACTGTTAACGGCTCAGTCTTTCACATTTGTCTGAAAGTAAAGAGCATGTTAGTGGTCTTTGTGTAAGTGTGAGGACTGCACGCCAATCGAGCTGTTAGGGACAAGAGCATTGTCATGCAAAATGGACATAAAGCAAAATAAAGCCATAAAGCATATGCAGTAGTAAGTAGACACAAGCTGCAGTATTAGAGTTCAGCTGTCTTGCCCCACATGTATGGTTGTTGCTAAATCGTCCACTGAATTTCCTAGATAGATTTATGTTGACAAACTGACAAATTTTAACCTCTGAGGCAATGAGGAATCATTTAGGGTACAGTGATAGGATAAAAGAGCCAGGTGCCTTTTCTAATTAATTTCTTTTATAACAGACAAGGTCTGCAGAGAGAAGTCAAATCTTTTTCTTGACCAACTGAAATACCTCTAAAAATGGATGGGCTCATCTGTTTTCTCCATCTATTGGTTTAATAAAGGACATAACCTGTTCCTGGGTCATGCCTCTCACATATCCTTAGATCATCCTGATTACAACAGCTCAAAAAGAAGTCTGTTTTTAGTGCTGGCCACAGAGGTTTATAAACACCACACCACATTCCTTACTAGCAAGCAATATTGTCTGCATTTCACCAGTGGGGTAATTTATTGGGCTTCCCACAATTGCTCAGAAAAACTACTATGGTTGTGGGAAATAAACGTGCCTCCTGAAACTCAGCCCAATACGTCTATTTACGGAAGTCCCCATTTACCATCTTCTAGGTGTTAAAACTCAAGTTGGTTGGACATGAACTTTTAACCAAGTGATTCAAATCATACCATAAAGTATCACTCTCCCCCTCATAGGTTACTTCAGCAATGCAAACATCTGCTATACCAGCAATGTTTCTACATTTGTACCACACTTATTTTTTCAAAAATAGTTGGTTACTGTTGTATCGTGGTTATTGCTGAGTGGCCTTATACATAATGGCCCAGTGCACTGATATTTCCTCTAATGACTAATTATTATAATTTCTAATAATGAACTAATGACCATAGTTGAGATTTTTAATTGTGCTGTTGCGCAGCCTGTTGATTCCATATCTTCACATTTCTATTAGGATGGTAGATTTTTAAGGCAAATATTTGGAGAAGTTGATATCAACAGAATTTTTTTTTATTATCATTTGTCCAGGAATGATGTCATGCTAGCTTCTGTTTATCTTTCCCACAGTCACCATTTCAACCTTTGAAATATTGCAATTATGTTAACAGATTTTCAGTATGGTGGAGCTTCACAGTTTTAAAGCATTGTTAAAAATTAACTTGATTTGTTAAGAAAATTTCTCAGTCCCTTAAAGCTTTCAGCTTTAAATTACCTGGACCCACTGTTTTGAAAATGCTTATTATTAGCAGACAGAGACACATATTGTTCCTTGTCACAGTAGGTGTACTGTCTTTTCCACCTGCTACATCATATGGGATAGATACATCCTTCTGCTTCATTCCTCCACCATTCATGGAGGAACGTCTGTCGAATGTCTGCGTTTTCCACAACTCTATTAGTGAGTTTACTGTTTTCTTGGTATTTGCATCACCATTAGATAGTCACAAGGTCTGTAATTCATTGCGGTTCATATTAATTTCTACTAGCTTTCCTTCTTCCCCTTCTCTTTTTATCCTTTCCCAAGTACTTGTATTGCTGTTATTATCTTGTTTAACAACAATAACAACAACAAAAAACTTTTATGACCTATGTAATGCTTTTGTGTCTATGAAATTGTGTTCCTGAGCAAGTCCCCATTTTCATTAAGGTGTTCTGCTTTGGAATTTTCTTCCCAGTTGCTGTTCCCCTGGTTGCTTTAGGCTTCGTGAAATAGGCCTCCCTAAAGTCCAAGGATACACCTCACTGGCTTCTGTTGCTTTCTGTTTGCTCAAATGAAATGTAATCAGATTGTGATGGTAGGTACCAAGGCAACCATTAGTTCTAAGTCAGTGATTAACTCTCCTTTAACCATCAGAAGGGTATCCAGTGCTGAATTCCAACCTGCACAGTGCTGGATTTCCTGCATTACAAATTATCTTTACTAATTTTTCGGAAATGGTGAGGAAACTATGGCACATCAGGCTAACAGTCAGAAGAAGTCCTCCACAGAGTTTCTATTCCCAAACATGCAGCCAGATATTTGAAGAGCAGCAGCTCAACTCACCTCTAATGAGATCTGATGTTCTGCAGCCAGCTGCCCATGAGCACCCGATTTTAGATCTCTACTTAAAATTAGTCTACTCTCTACTTAAAGCCCCAAATCACTAAAGACTGCACAGTGTAGTGGCATCTTTGAGACAAAGTGTCATATTTTTGCCTGTTTTCCTCCTTCACTCCTAGGAGCCTTCCTCAGTGATTCAAGCTGTTCAACCCCTTTTGGTTAGGGTCATCCAATTAACCTGTAAATAACAATTTCAGTTTCTAATATGCAGTTTCTTTTTTTTTCTTTTTTTTTTTCTTTTTTTTTTTTCCAGATCTTTGGATTTTTAGCACTGATGTGTCTTATCCTAGCCATTGGCAATGGCATCTGGGAGTCTGATAAGGGCTACAACTTCCAAGTCTATCTGCCGTGGGCAGAGGGTGTCAACTCTGCCTCCTACTCCGGCTTCCTCATGTTCTGGTCATATGTGATCATTCTAAACACAGTGGTGCCAATTTCACTCTACGTCAGGTACGTGCCAGAACCTCCTTTCATGTTTCACCTAGGAGAGTTTTAGCTTTTGCTTTATCTGGGAGCAGAATTTTTCCTGGATGTGAATGCAACCCCATTGTGGATGATCCCACACAGCCAAGGCCAGCTCTATGCTGTTGACATCTAGTGAAGACACCTCATAGCCACCGTTTTTTTTTTTCATGGGTCTTAACAAGACCCGTGTCATTTTAAAAGGACAGGGGGGTAAAAACATGTCTTTTTCAGTGAGACCCTTTCTTCTCCACCCCATGACCATACATTATTTGACAAGGCCTAAAAACATTTGAAGTGTAACTCTAAAACACAGTGGTGCTTTGCTTTTCTGCTTTCTGCTGGCTTCAGAGGTCTTTGTCAGGGCTGGAGCTGAGACAGCAGTGAGCCCTGGAGCAGGAGAGGATGACTTTACATTTGAAGGAGAGGTGTAAGGGCAGGATGCTTTGGGAGTGAGACTGGAAGCCTGCTATCGGTAAGCTTCTTGCTCTCTCACATTTGCACTGCCCACCAAACAAAGCGAATAGCCCATTCTTCGAGGTGGCTTCAAGGCTCAGGTGAGGTGTGGATTGCCAGGTAAGTAGGTGTAATCAGGCTGAGGATCTCTCGTACTTGTTGCTTCATGAACACAGTCAGCTCCATCACTTCCCAGAGAACACAGTGCTGTGTTGGTTGTTGCAGATAGTCAAGCAGGGTTAAAGGGTAGGAATCATGGATGAATTGCCTCCAAAACCTTGAGGTTGCAGTGTAGACTGACTAGGTTGGTGTAATTTATCACTGAACCCAGATCTTCAGGGAGAATTGCTACTGCCTGCAGAGCAAACCCTTGCTGTTTCATTCACAGAGAATGTTTGTGAAAAGTTTGCGATGTCAAACCGCAAAGGACAGCCCTTAGCTGCTGCTGCTGCCCTTTTCCTGGAGCTGCTGAGAGGGTGAGGAGTTACACTCAGAGCTGCAGGGTCGGAAGTTACATTCTAAGACTCTTTTGTGTTGGTAAATACGAGGAACTCATCCCGTTCCTCCCCAGTGTGTTAAACCAGCAGCAAAGTGGAAATTCATGCTGTCTGTGAGCTGATACTGCTCCATGATTGTATTGAGTTACACAGTGACTCACCTGTTCTGATGGTCTGGGTTGCTTGCACTCACCCCCAGGCACCACAGAGCAGATCAGCCCCGAATCTCATTGAAAACATTCCCTAAACTGCACAAAATGAAACACCCTGCTGCTGCCGCCTCACTTTTCAGTCCAGTAATATTTGTCTGACCTGCGTGAATGACTGTCACTTGTTCACAGCAGGGTTAATGTCGCACTCGGGTAGTCTGGGTGAAAGTGATGTATTGGTGGTGTTCTTAATTCATTGCCCAGCCTAAGAACTTCTGTCACAAAAAGATAGCCTCAACTGAAGCAAGTGCAGGCTGAAAGAAAGCATCAGATTTGTGAAATTTCCTGTGTACTGTTGAAAATTCTCAAATATATTTATGAGAAGTTGTTCCATAAATAAAGGAGATGAATTTACTAAATTACTAACATATATATATTATATATACTAATATTATTATAGTATTAAATACTAATATTACTATATTACTAATATGAATTTACTATCAGATCATTTCAGTGACGCTTGCTTCAGCTTTGCTTACAACAAGCCACTTAAGGACAACCTGATGAGTATGCCCTGTCATTGCCTTCAAAGTTGTCTTCTAGCTGCAGTTGCTAATGGTAGCAGAAGATAAAGATCTTGTCCTTTAAACTAATAAATATTCCATTGCCTTCTCTTTTGGGTTTACCAGCGTAGAGATTATACGCTTGGGTAACAGTTTCTACATTGACTGGGACCGCAAAATGTATTACCCACTGAACGACACGCCAGCCCAGGCCCGTACCACTACACTCAATGAAGAGCTGGGGCAGATCAAGTACATCTTCTCGGACAAAACAGGAACCCTCACTCAGAACATCATGTGTTTCAACAAGTGCTCCATCAACGGCAAATCCTACGGTATTTTATCCATTTGTCTTATTCTCTGGGTTTTACACCTCTCAGTCAAGAGAAAACAAGTACGATATACAGAAGAGAGTGTTTTATAAGAAGCCGCGGCATCAGATACAGGGCTATCTGTCAAATATACCTGGACAGCTCAGATATTATGTTATTTAAATATCTTAATATTGTTTTCCTGTCCTTTGCTTCCCCTTTTTGCTACCCCTTTATCTCCCTTTTCCTGCCCCAGTATCCACACAACTAAAGAACCTGCACCTTATTACTTTTTCCCTCATTGATCCCAGTTTTACTACATCTGTACCCAAATATGTTATTTTTTCTGATATCACTACCTAGGTGATTTCAGTCTTTCATATTATTATTGATAGGGTTACCCAGCTATTACTAACCCTGCAAAACTCTACTCCCCCAAACATCCCCAGTCCTCCCTTCCAGCTATATGCAGGGTTCAGGTGTTTCTCACAATTCCCTCTTATCTGCTTGTGAAATCAGCCACTCCTCACAGTGCTGTCTGTAACTTTTGTCAGCTACTTACACTGCTACCTCTTGCATTCAGTCATTTCTCCCATCATGAGCAGTGGCTTTCCACACCTTTCCAGGCTGCTTAACCTTCAGTCAGTGTCTAGTCAGTGGTGCGGTCATTCATCTGCAGTCCTAGCTTACTTGACCTACTAGAAGAAAGAAAAGTTTGTAGGGAGTTGGAAAAAGTGTTAAGCAGAAGTTGGTAGCTTTGTTAGATCCTAATAGCCATTGATGTAACAGGCTCCTTCATTGTACAGCCCCTGGCAATTTTCTTCACCCTCCTCAAGAGGTGCTAACCATTCACAAACTGACTAATTGATTAACATCATTACATTCCCCCAGAGAAATTAGTCACATCCTATTTGGAGATGGATGTTGTTTTGCCTGTATCAGACCTGCTGATGGACTGATGTGCCAGAAAGCTTGTCTTTTTTTCTCAGTGCAGCCTTTTGGTCCAATTAAAGGAGTTACTTCTTCCTATAAATCTTGCTTTGTCTGTATTTGGGCAACACAGCGTGTGTAACATTACTTTTATGCTGACCAGAGCTGGTGCTGCTAAACCGTTTGAAAAATTTCAGTCTGTTTATTCATATATCCTCTAGTTTATTTTTCTAAAGTGGATGTCACCAATGTTAACATAGACATTGGATGTGTGTTCAAGAATGGAACGGGAAATAAGTGGAAAGAATGCAGACAGTCTACTACCTATTTTTTTTCTAAATGCTTAGCTGATACTCCAGAACACTTTGGATTTTACACTCGCAGCATTTTTGAAAGTCATGCCAGAAGAAAGAATGAATTGGTTCTGCTGCCAGGAAGGAGGCTATGGAGGCTTAGGCACCGACTTGAGGAGGTGTCTAATAGCCATTTGGTTACAGTTCCCAGCGGGATCGACTGATGTGCAGTTCTCAGGAAAGATTGCTTCTGAGTTTCTTTCTACAACTTCAGGGCTTTTATGAGGGAGTACTAGTAATTAGACCTGACTGTACTCGTCACAGTTGAGGTTGCTGGTACAGGTATGGATTGGTCATTCATGTAACTTGCAGTATTTCAATCTTATTTCAATGAAGTATTGATTCTGGCTGGCCTGGGCACAGTCAAGGGCTTCCTAGTGAAATTTTTGTCCAGGCTTCAGTAGTGAAACTCCATTCACTGGGGACGAGACGTCATTCATTTCTGTGACTAGATTATCAGTTCAGGGAAAATGAATGCAGCAGCCTTGCTACCTAAGCATGGGAAGAAGGTGCTTCGACAGCTTCTCTTTGGTTGTCCAGGAACTGCTACAAACTCAATATAATCCTGGAGCTGGATTTTGTCTCCCATTCTGAAAGAAAGGCGCAAGAGAAGTCATACCCTGAAAACACTCTCCTAGCACTATGTCCCTTCTGGGCAGAAGCCAATTCTTTACCCAAATGCCAGTCATCTTTATGGCAACTGCCTTTTGTTTTCAGCATCTGTCAGTCCTTGGATTTTATCATAGATTGGCATAGGATCTGATTGATATGAATCATCAGTTCCCAGTCCCCATGTCAAGATGTTTGTATTACTCACACTTTTTAATTTAATACTAGCTTCAAAACACTTTATTTCTTCATCCATTCATTCATTCATTCGTGTTTTTTTTTTTGGTAGAGAAGCTCAGAGAACTCTTATCTGAAGCTTATGGCTATAACTTCAGTCTTTCTTGCTTGCAGGTGATGTGTATGACATGTCTGGGCAAAGGATAGAAATAACTGAGGTAAGTGCTCAAGTGCTAGCAGAATCTCTGCTTTCTGTGAACCTGCCTGCATAGGTGCCAGTAGACAAATCCCACCCAGACATACTCACGTTCATGTTCCTCTTGATCCTGACAGCAGGGAGGTGTTCTCTTGTGGGCATCAGAGGCTTGTCAGAGTTGCATTCCCTTCCAGTAAGGCTGCTTTGAATTTGCAGGTTGGGCAGCCTGAGTATCTACTGCTCCTTCAGCTTCAAATGACATCCTACTGCATGCACAATTCCTCTGAACACTTGGCCATTGATATTGGTTGGAAACTTGGACACTGATGAATTTTATTATCCTTGGCAGTGAATTAAAGTTCTGGCTGGGAATCAGTGAGTTCAGTTCATATGCATAACAAGGTCACTGTCAAATTCCTCTATGTCTGGACACTGGAAAGTGTGAAAATGAGTGACTTCTCCATTTCTATCCAGCCTCTGCTTGTTGGCACAAACCCACATCTTGGATTTCACTGCTTAAAATGTCTGAAAACTGCAAGCAGTGATCCAAATAACAAATGGCAAAATGATGACGAAAATCCCACTCCTCATTACAGTGATTCTCTTCGAGGCACTTTAAAGCTACGCACTGAAACTGGCTGCTTGTACTGAGCACTGTCCCACCAGGCTGCCCTTGCGCAAGCAGCAAAATGCAAAGGGCTGGCTTGCCGGGGGAGAGATGCTGGTCTCCTGCCAATTCACCGCCCAGCAGCTCCTCCTGCCCCTGATACAAGATAGAGCAGAGTCCTGCAGGTTAAAAGGATGCTGCCCACATATTCAAGGAGTTGGAGTGTCCAGGCCTTGTTGCGCAAATCAGTGTAGGTGGGGGGGCTGTGCTCTTGTGGCAAGTGCTGAATGTCAGCTGGAGCAGGTCAGAAGGATGGATGACTCCCATCCTGGAAACTCTGAGCTCACTGGGATGGGGCGGGAGTCAGGATCATCCCGGGCAGGCTCTGCAGTGCATTCTTCCGTGACACTTCATGCTTTGAGCTTCTGGCTGTTTCTCCGCTATGTTCCCCTCTGCTTGGGACTCCTTGTTTTCGGACAATAAGGGCGGTGCCTGTGGAGCTGAACCTTTACATCACTTGTCTGTCATCTTTTTCCATATCAGGGCTTTTTCTTGCTTTGGGAGAATAGGGTGGGGAACACAGCCTTTTGAATTCGGCCTCCACACACCCCTGTCCTGGACAACCATTGAAATCAGGAGGATGATGCCCCCAAGCAGCCGTGTTTTGAAGGCAGGCATTTCTTTCGTAGGGATCCTGTAGGAACATTTGCTTTGGTACAGCGAGGCATCTTTTTGGATAATCAGACTATCAGCCTGAGTGCTGCTCTGAAAGGCGCCTCAAGTGCCTGCCCTCTGCTTTGACTCAGTAGCTTTTGAGACTTCCCACTTACTCAGATTGATCAGTCTCTGTCATGAACAGCCCTGCGGGAGAGGGACCTCTGCAAACGTAAGGAAGAGAGGGGGGCTGTCGTGGGCAGGCATCAGTGAGAGCTCTACAAATAACACAAAGCCATGTTTTTGCAGAACACAGAGAAGGTTGATTTCTCATACAACCCGTTAGCTGACCCAAAGTTCGCCTTCTATGACCACAGCCTGGTCGAAGCTGTGAAGCTGAGTGATGTCCCAACCCACAGGTTCTTCCGACTGCTCTCACTTTGTCACACAGTGATGCCAGAAGAGAAGAAAGAAGGTGAGGACTGTTAAAGGTACCAGACTGAGTGCTTCTGTTCACCTTGCACCACCACAGTGTGTCTGCTCTTCGCAGAAGCTGTTACTGGTCCTTTCGGTTCCCTGGTGATTTTCTGTAGTATGGCAACACGTAAATTAGCGTTTTTGGAGTTGCCACATGGGAGCAGAAAGGATCAGAGCCTCTACTCCCCGTGTGTTTCAGTGGTGGAGATGACATTACTGCCACCACTGCAGCTCATGTGCAGAAACTGCAAGTGCCACAGATTTCCTGTGGTGGCAGACGGCTTGTCCAGCTCCTTCTCTATTCCACACATAGATAACTGCTACCAAAAATATTTGATTTTATATTTGTTAATCTCAGAAACAAAGTAGAAGCCACATAACTTCTTTTTCTTGCACGTCAGGTAACTTGGTGTATCAGGCCCAATCTCCTGATGAGGGAGCTCTTGTCACTGCTGCCAGAAACTTCGGATTTGTGTTCCGGGCTCGCACACCAGAGACCATCACTGTTGTGGAAATGGGAGAAACGAAAATCTACAAACTGCTGGCTATTCTCGATTTCAACAATGTCCGCAAGCGAATGTCAGTTATCGGTATGTTCCTTTTCCTCCCTTCTTCATGGCTTTTCAGGCTTTTAAGCGCCTTTACTGGCAGCAGGACCAGTACCCTAAGAACAAATTGTTCTTGACTTTTTGAATACAGATGTCCTGCCTGAAGATCTGCTTGTAGGAACCACAGAGTCTAACAGAGCATCTTCTCAGACCAATGCAATCTGGGTGTAGTTGCCTGTGGTGCTACCACTAAGGCTGACGGGAGTTGCACTACCTTCTGTTCTAAGCAAAGCTCATCTTGATTCCTGGGAGTCTGCCGTTACTTGTTAGAGTTTGGATATGTCTGAAAACCTTTGTTTTGATGCAATCCTGAGTTCTTCATTCTGGTATCTGTAGAATTTCTCTCTTCTTCCTTATAGTGCGGAGTCCAGAAGGGGACTTGACTTTATACTGCAAGGGGGCTGACACCATTCTTTATGAACTGCTTCATCCATCCTGTGATTCTCTCAAGGAGGAGACCACTGAACATCTGAATGTAAGTGTTTTCTTCTCCACTGCAAATCTGCCTTTTCTCCAGGCATGGAAACATAATTGAGACAAAAAACAGATTTCAGAAGCTGCACCCAAACATCAAATATACGTTTATGTATATGTATATGTATATTTCATGGGGGATTAAGAGGGAAATTAATTTCAAAAGCTTTAGGTATCAAATCAGCTATCACCAGTACCATTTGAACTGCACTAGGTTACCCAGAACATCTGGATGTGAATGTCAAATACAATGCAGGACATTCAGAAGAGCTGCATTACTATGGAGTAGGAAGTGGAAGCCAGGCAGGACAGGGAAAACACCTGAAACAGCACTATATATGTGTTTTGGCAGCTAAATTCCATCCAATTCTGCTGTTATTGTACAAAGCAAGTGCCCAGCATATTCAGGCATGCCTTGATTGGAATAATTCAAGTTATCAGTAAAAGGGCCCCAGAGCTTTTTACCTCCTTGATACAATCCAAATCTGCAGTGACTGTGGTCTGAGAGGCCTCAGTCAGAAGAGACTGAGCAAGGCTGGGGCATAGTTGTGGAATCCCCATCCCTGGAAGTGTTCAAGGCCAGGTTGGATGGGACTTTGAACAACCTGACCTGGTAGGAGGTGTCCCTGCCCATGGCAGAGGGTTGGAACTGGATGGTCTTTAAGGCCCTTTCCAACGCAAACCATTCTGTGATTCTATGAGAGTCTCACTTCCCTTCCCTTCCTCTAGATCATATATGGGCTTATTGCCTGGGCAGCATGGAAAATGCACTCAAACCTCGTGGCTGTCTATATTGTTGGTGTAGAGTAAAATGTGGTGAGAGGTGGATGTCCTGGCCAACATTTACTCCCTCTTTTGTTGCCAGCTCCTGCTGGTACGGAGCAGAGCATGAGATAACAGAAAGATTTGCCAGGGAGGTTGAGCAATAGTACAAACATCCCTGCTCACTGCCTGGGGGAGCTGGAGAACATTTTGAGTGAAGAAGAGGTCAGAGCATAGGGAGATGAGCTGTGGATGTGGCCTGTCCCTGATGCACCTTTACTTCAGATCTGTTCTTTTGGAATCCCAAAGGAGAAAGAAAGTGGATGTCCTATTATGGGGGGAAGCCTCAGTTTGCAGAGAGCGGTCTCAGTTATTCCACCAAACACAGAATTGTACTGTCAAACACTGAGAAATGTACTGTCAGTTGCACATCTACAGAAAGCACACTTACAAGGACTTGGAGAGATGTCATGAGTGATTGTGCTCATCCTGAGCATTTAGGTCAGCCCCTCAGCAAGTTGAGTGCAGCTCTGAAACTCAAGGCAGAGTTCGGTGTGTTTTATTTAGGTCTTACTATTCTGAACCTCATGTTGAGAAATGTGAACCTGGCAAACAACTGACTGATTGATGTAAAGTTTTAGACCCAGAATGTAAGAGAGGCCTTTTGAATTTGTTCTTTGTAAGGAAGTAAAAGTGACCTGGAACTAGTATTTTAAAAGTGCCCTGAGGTTTGTGGTCTAAGGTGTGTTTTTTTTCACCTTTCCTCTGCAGACATTAGGTAACAAGTTTTCACAAATAGCTGTCTGCTTTCAGAGAGTCTTTTGAAAACCAGAGCAAGGAGTCTGTTCTCCTTTGACTTATACTGCCTCACCACTGTCTCGCAGGAATTTGCTGGGGAAGGTTTGAGGACACTGGTCGTGGCCTATAAAAACTTGGACGAAGAATACTTTCAGGACTGGATCGGGCGTCACCATGAAGCGAGCACTGCCTTGGAAGGACGGGAAGATAAATTGTCTGAGATATATGAAGAGATCGAAAAAGATCTAATGGTTGGTATTTCACAGAATCTGGGCCAAGCTCTGAGGGAGGCAGCCAGGATAGTGCTTTGTGAACAAACAGCTCAGTGTGACTTCAGTAAACACTGTGCTGCAAACAGCTTGGTGGGTTGTGTGACGGGAGCGGTTTGAAATATGGCAGTGCTGGGCTTTCGCTGGCACCCCCGTGAGGAGCCAGTAACTGGGGTGTCAGCCACCAGCGCCTGGGAATGGTGTTATTTTAACTCACGTGGGTGTCAGAGTAGCTTTCTCATGATGAAGTGACACAGCAGAGCTTAAGGGAGATGACAGGGACACAAATATTTCATAGCCATCCTTTGTGTGTGCAAATGGCTGATCTATTTATTTTCCTCCCTTTGAAATGGCAGGCAGTGAATAATCCCCAGGTCCCCCTCCATTTCAGAGAGCATCGTTTTTGTTCTTGCAGCCCTGGGCAGGATGGGGGGATGATGTCCATGAAGATGTTTGTGTCACTCTGAAATAGAGCTAAACTTGTGATCTGCAAGTCATTCTTTTCTCCATGAGTGTTACAGCCCTGGGGTTTGCCTGTGTTTTACAGCCATGAATAATGAATGAAAAGGATGTGTGGGATCTGAGAGGAAGCAATTCAGCTTTTGCACTCACAGCAATGCTTTCCTGAGATCTTGGAAAGCTGGGGAGCTGCACTGTTGCTCCTTCCATTAGCTGTATGCTCAGGATGCCAGCAGGGCCTGGGAAGAACTATGTGTGAGCCTAGAAGCAGCTGACCTCTGGAAGTTGCATAGTCCATGGAGCTGCCCTCCCGGTCTCAACAGTGGGAAATGCTAGTCCTGCAGTCCAGAGATTACATCGTGCAAACGCTGTGTGGGTCATGTCCAAAGCAGGAAAGACATGGAGGTCACGGAGACAGCTGCTTTACACGTAAGGGTTATGAAGCTCATGGCCTGAGTGGAGACAAGGTCACTGGCTTACAGGAGGAAGAAGCATGGTTTGGAAGGAAACACAGTTTACACCAGACCCTTCTCTGCACCCTGTATGGGAATGATTTTACTTCCAGAAGGTGCTGCAGGGAAGGACAGAGAGTGGGTGTAGGAGTCCCCGGCTTGTGACAGAGAATGGATGCAAGGGCCAGAGTCAGCACAGGAGTCTTGTGTAGGCATAGAAGGCTGCCAAGGATCACAGTCTGGTTGATGTCAAGAGTAGAAGTCCCTGTGTGTAGTAGACCCCTGCCAAGGGTCCTTAGAGTGAGTAAGGATATAAGGACAGCAAGGGGGAATAGGGAGGGAACATGGTTATATTCAGGGAATAGTAGTAAAAATACTATTTAGCGTTGATCAACCTAAAAATTAAGGACAATAGTTGTGGGAATGCAAGCTCTTAGTCTGTGTTCCTGGGTACATCTGACATCAGTGTTCATCTCTGGGCTTCTAAGTCAGACTCGGGCTGCCAAGGATGAGCAGGTACTCCAGGAGGTGGCCTAGTATACTTACAAGCATTTAAGCTCTCACTAGGAGGACCAAGGACTACTGCTGCAAAACATGGATCGTACAGTTTTCAAAAGCCTATGGAAAATTTACTTAGAGTTGTTTTGTGCATTAATAACACTCATAGCTGAGGATGATGAACATTCCAGGAAACCAAAATGGATCTTGTTCTTAAAGCCAGCCCTTGAATTTAGTCTCCCAACAGCAGGAGGTACGTAGTAGCAGATGCTGCCTAAACCTGACCTAGCAGTGAAACCTTCATGTGTCTTTGACAACAGGTTAAAGCCACCAAGTATCTCCAAAATGCAGAGAAAGCAGTAACTTTGAAATTACAAAGGTTTGTGTCCTGAGCAGCCTGTGGTTTAGTGTTGTGTGGTGATGTGGAGTAGGGGTGGGTATGGGTGTATTGTGGGCTCGAGAAAATGCAGCCAGTTGCAGTATATGGCTGGGAGCAAGCTCCATGTTAGAGGATGCATATGGAGGTTTGGGGACAGGAATCCCCATCTGTCTTCATCCCTGTGTTAAATCTCCATCTGCTGTGAAGGTGACATGTGGAAGAACGTGGACTTGTAGGTGTGCAAACATGTGGCAATTAATTTCAGGCATGTTCATGATCCAGCTGAGTGTGGGGGATTACAAAATAAAACATTTGCAGGATCAGGGCTCTACTCCGTACAGCAAATTTCCTGAGGAATAATGAAAGTCAATGCAACCTTATTCCTGGATTTCATTTGTGCTTGCTTGAGTAACTACTTAGAGGTCTAATTCATTCTCCTTTACTCACAATGGAAATACTTAGCAGTTCCTTGTTGTTTTCTGTTAAGCTGCTAGGTGCCACAGCAATTGAGGACAAGTTACAAGATGGGGTCCCGCAGACAATCGAGACTCTTGCCAAAGCCCACATTAAGATATGGGTTCTCACTGGAGACAAGCAAGGTAAAGGGGCTACGGTTCTGGATGTTTCCCTTCTCTTTCACTGGTGGGATGATTCTGCTAGGACCTGTGTTCTCATTGTCTCTCCTTTGAAAAACTGCACAGATGATAAACTTACAGGGCTTTGCTTCATTGCCAGCTAGACAAAACTCCAGCTAACTGGAATTAGACCAGATAACTGTAGCTGGTGCCTGTTCCTAATTCCTGTCCTGAGGCTGGAAGCAGTATGACAATAGCATCCTTTGCCATTGGAGAGGTGACAATGAGGATCCTGTAGTCTCTGTCTTATGCTGTGAAAAGACGTCACTTTAGTACAGTCAACCGTCCTGGTGAAGAAGGCTTGAAAAAATTTGGCCCCAGTTTCCAGGAACTTTAGGGCTAATGTTGATCTTATATCTGTTTCAATGTGGTCCTGGCATTCATATTCCAGAATGGAAATGGAGAAAACATAAGCTTCTGGAAAAGGCATTAAGTTGGTAAGAACTGTGAATAGAATCCAGTGATAGTTTTTTTTCTTTCAGAAATAGCAACCTTCCTGAAACAATGGTGCTTCCAGGAGACCAAAAGTAATTGTAAATCATTTCATCCAAAAAACAAGCAGACAACTTTTGAGAAAAATGAAGTGTCTCATTATTTCATGTTCAGAATGAAATAGTTTTGCTTATAAAATACCAAAATACTTCCCCCCTCTTCCCCCCCCCCCCCCCCCCCCAGAATATTCTAAACAAAATGTCTTGATATTCTTCTTCAGAGCTATGGTTTGAGGATTTTTTGGGGGAGGGGAGGGGAAGGAAAGCTAAGTATCCTGAAATTTTTTTTTTGGAATCAACATGAAACATCTTGGTAGCTCCAAGTATGCAGACTGAAGGGTCTTTTGAGCTTTTTTATTTTAGTAGAATTATTTTTTTCTGTGGCCTTGTGAAGCCTGATTAGGGGAGATTTGCTGCTACGTCCATCAGGGTGACTTGTCTGGCTGTCTTAAAATGTTGGCTCTGAAAGACTGCAAGCCCTTTTGAGTGAGAATGTGAGCTCTTGTCATGGGTGTAAAAAGTCCGCAGAGACTGTTGGTGGATTTGGGGTACTAAGATGTGTCATCTTCCTGGTTTATCTTTCTCAGAGACGGCAATGAATATTGGTTACTCCTGCAACTTGCTGAATGATGACATGGCAGATGTTTTTGTTATTGAAGGCAGCACATCTGATGATGTACTTAATGAACTCAGGTAAATGGCTGAAATATACAGCTTCATTACTCTGCACTTACAGTGGAATGGGGCAGTATGTTGTGTTATTTTAAATTATTTTATTTTATTTTATTTTATTTATTTGTTTATTTATTGTATGTTTACGTTGTATAGCTCATTTCAGGGACTCTAGATAAGGGCTGACCGACTTGGTCAAAGACCTAGCAGCTAAACATAGTGTAGAAATCTCCTGTGAAGATAAACTCCGAAACTTCTTGTTCCAAGAGGCCAAATCTATATAAATGAATAAGACAGCAGACTCAGGCAGGCAATGTCAATTGGCAATGGACAAATGATCTTGATCCACAAAACCTTTGGATCCAGGCTTGACCTATGCTGTTGCTCTACTGTTCATCCACGTTACAATTCTTTGCCTGGATATGTTCCTTTTCTAGCATTATCTGGGAACCTGATTTCTTCCATAGCCTCCTCAGAAGACACAAGTTCTTAGGTATAGGTGGAAAAATGGGAAGTTTTTCAGTCCTTTTCTGTTGAAGGAGGTGGTTGTCTGACAACATGCATGGAAAATCGGGATCCCTTTGGGATACTGTCCTTTGTGACATTCTGATGAGTTGTTTGACCTGTGGCAGCACAAGTTTAGCAAACACTTGTTAGAGTTTCAGAAGCATGTGGCTGATATGCACAAACAGCTGCAGCTAAACCATTCATGTTGTGGGGGATACAGGGAAAATGGAACTAATTTAACAAAGGGATGCAAAAAATTTCTATTTTTATAAAGTTGATTTAGTAAAGCATACATTTTTACAAGATTTTAATTATTATCTGGATACTTTTATTATTTTTTTAGGAATGCAAGGAAAAAGATGAAGCCAGACTCCTTTCTGGACAGCGATGAAATCAACATTCAGTTTGAAAAATCTTCCAAAAAAACAAAGCTCCTACCTGATGAGCAAGCAAATGGGGTGTATGGTCTGGTCATCAACGGTCACAGCCTGGTAAGGAAGGTTCAGAGTCATGATGGGACTGAGTTTTCTTAGAAACTTAATATGTTAGAATATGTTGGAAGTCTGAAAATGCTTTAAAAATTTAGCCAGAGAGGGCTGCTCCCCCCTCCCTCCCACCCACACTCCACTTGAAGGTTAGCTCTAGTTGTTATCTGAGACATCAAAGATGATGGGCAAGGTTTCAGAAGACTGGAACAGGGAAAAGCTAGTCCTGATGTTCAGTGAACAGAAGCAATAAAGATTATCCTTTCCAGAAATGTACTGGAAGAATAATCAGACACTCTGTGAATGCCCCAAGAAGATAACATCAAACATGGATTTTGAGTATGCCAAGAACATATTCTACTAAATATATCTGATAACAGATAGAGTGTACATCATATAACTTGACTAATAAATTGTTTGATGCTCTGTCCCATGATGTTGTTCCAAGCAAACTGAAGTAATATGGCCCAGATGAAATTTTTATGTGACAAATGCAAGACTGTTTGGCAGTATGGCTCATAAGGGTCTACTGTGGATCTGAAACAACAGCTAAGTGGTGTCTACAGGGGGCAATCTCACATCTATTCAATATTTAGTGTTTTAATTAACTGCCTACAAAGACAGCAAGCTTCTTAAATCTGTAGATAACACCAGGCTGGGAGGAACTGCAGGGGTGAGAAAGAGTTTAAAATTAGATTTGAAAACAATTATGAAATATTGGAGAAATACTTTGAAAAAATGGAAAATGTAGTTCCAGAGAGAACAAATGCATTGTCCTCCAATTTAACATAACCAACTGAACACAGAGAAATGTATGTATGTATGATCCTAAGACTTGTAAGACTTGTGAAGAAATCCTCCTGCTCCATTTGGCATCAGTAAAATCTTAGCTGAAATAATTCAAATTACTTGGGCCCTTTATTTTGAGAAAAATGTAGGCCAGCTAGAGAGAGTACAAAAAAACCTGTAAGATCATGTATGATCTGGAAAACATGGGGGAAAACAGAGCATTAAGTTTCTGAGCCTAGAGAATACTGGAACTGTGTACACGTGGTCTTGCTGAAACAGAGAGAAAGAGCAGAGCACAGCAGCGTCTGCAATGGCATCATCGTACAGCTAGTTGATCTGCATGCCATATCATTAATACGGTTTCTATGTGGTGATATTTTGCTGGTGCCGTGCAGTCAGGATGCTGTGTCCCTAGCTGCAGTGACTGGCATGTGCCCTAAAACCAAGTTGAGAAAGGTCTCTTGTTCCCTGCCCACCACTAATGGGAGGGAAGCAGAGGCACTGGTGACTCATAGCTTTTGGCTTTAAGAAAAAAAGACATCAGGCCAAAAGATGGTCTGCCTTACACTGAAAGGGCAGTGGGCCTGCTGTGATGGCTCTGAGGAAGAGAAAGTTGTGTAGATTCCTTCCATGAATGTCTACTGAGAAGAGACATAAACAAAGAATGGAGCCAAAAGCCACAATTTGAAAGAACTACAAAAAAATAAGACTGCTCCTTCTCATGAAGAGCCGGAGGGGTGACCAGACATCCAATTAGCTGTATGTTTCCTGAATAGATATAATGTGGCTGACTGATTTAAAAGGTCAGCACTCAGAGCAAAGTTGCATTTGCTCTGGTATTTTGTTTTGCTTTCTTATGCTCACCTGAGCTAAAGCTGCTCTGTGTGCGTTTTTCTTTCCTTTAAGTAATCCCAAATTGAAATCTGTTCCATTTATATAACAGATGTGGCAGAGCTTAAAAAATAAACCAAGAAGGATGAGCAAAGGCATGGAGATGGGCAGGGCTAGCTCAGGCCCTGTAGCAGCCGCATGAATAAAGTGCTCCCTCTTCTGCTGTACTGCCAGGATTTCAGCCAGAATGGCTGTTGTGCTGTTGTGTGATGGTTCCAAGGTCCACGCTCATAGGTGTATCAGGATTACTTACAGCAGTGAGATGCAATGGGCATTTTGATGAGAAAAACACCTACTGCATCAGCCTGACCTGGAAGAACTTTCAGGTGTCTCATACCTTCCTTGTGCTGAAAGCAAAACCAACTTCAGCTCTCATTTTCCTCCCACTGCATCCTCTTTGCCAGGCCACAGGCTGCTGCCAGTGTGTCACAACCTGCTAGGCACCGTCTTTGTCCTTTCTTCTCAGGCCTACGCGCTGGAAGGGAACCTGGAGCTGGAACTGGTGCGAACCGCCTGCATGTGCAAAGTGGTGATCTGCTGCCGGGTGACTCCGCTGCAGAAGGCCCAGGTGGTGGAACTGGTGAAGAAGTACAAGAAAGCGGTGACCCTGGCCATCGGAGATGGTGCCAACGACGTTAGCATGATCAAAAGTGAGTAATGGCTGACCGATAGCATGCCCCAGCAAACTGACTCAATGTCGTATTTGCTAACTGGCTTGGCACCAGCAGTGCATC
Source organism: Anser brachyrhynchus (assembly GCF_964034855.1). NCBI lineage: Eukaryota > Metazoa > Chordata > Aves > Anseriformes > Anatidae > Anser > Anser brachyrhynchus. The sequence continues at coordinate 6,366,543 of NC_137697.1, forward strand.
TCTGAGGGGCCTCTGTATGATCCTGTCGTGGCATCAAGAGGTCATGTCCCAGGTTTCTTGTTTTTTGCCTTCAGAATAGACAAAAGCCCACTGGGGTGCAACAAGCCCACCCATAGGTCTGTATGGCCATCATCACAGTGGTAATAAAAAGAACGAACAAGCTTGTTTTAGACGGGGCCTAACTGCCAGGCAGAAAGAAAATTGTCATGCCTGTAAATGGTCTGTATAAAGATCCAGGATTTTTTTAACATTTCCATGTGGCAAGGAAAGAAAATCATCATACTTGTAAATAGTCTGTATAATGATCCAGGATTTTTTTAACATTTCCATGTGGTGAGGCCCTTTGTCAGTTATCTCCCTTGTGCTGTAAAACACAGGCCCCTAGGCCCCTTCACGTCTGATCATCATTTGATGCTGCATTACCTCAGTGATTTTATGAAAGAGATCCCCTAACTATGTATAATTAAATTAAGATTATTCAGAAGGGCCTATTGCTAATCTTCCTTGTGTTAATTTGCAAGAATTGATTAACTGGAGCCATTTAATTAAGAAAGAAAAGGCTAAGTAGGGAGCTTCAAGGGAGATAAGTCAGGCAGACAGTGAAGAAAGGATAAGAAAAGCAAGTTAAAATGTACGGGATAATTAGAAACTAACCCTACCACTACAAGAGGGTTGGGACTTTGGGATTTTATCAACTCACTGTTCCATGGAAAACTCTGAATCTCACCAACCTTCAGCCATCAAGATTGTCCTCATTAGTTAAAGCTGTATAATTAGCTGTCACATTAAACTTATGTCCGTGTTTAATAAACCCAAGTTGCTATTAAAAGAGACATGACTTTTCTATCTAATTATTTGATTGAACTAATAAAGCCCAAGAAATGTAAAAAGGCTACAGTCTGCCTTGTTCCACTGTGTCTGAGAAATCTATAAGGGGTTTGACAACTTAAAGGTTTTGCTTGTCTGGAATGATGTTTTAAGGTTGTTGGAAGGATATGCTTGCATGTAAATACAATTCATATGACAATATGAAAAAACACTCTTAACTTCTAACAGCAGCAATGATTCGTGCTGTTGGAAAACATGAATTGCCATTGAGCGTGTCATTCCATTCAGATACTACAAGCCAGTTATGGAAAATGTATCAACACAGATAAAATCATAATGCGGCTGAAAAAATTAGTGCCCCCCAATTATTTTTTTCTTGAATATCTTTACATATGATTTTTTTCTTTTATGCAGGCTGGGAGGGAATTAACACAGTGTCTCAATGAGGGGAATTCTTTTAAGTAGTGGGATTACCCAAACCTTCACTGTACTGACATGACCAATAACCTTCTTGTTGCAGCTGCCCACATTGGGGTTGGTATCAGTGGCCAGGAGGGGATGCAGGCGGTCTTGTCCAGTGACTTCTCGTTCGCACAGTTCCGCTACCTGCAGCGCCTGCTCTTAGTCCACGGCCGCTGGTCCTACATCCGCATGTGCAAGTTCCTCAAATACTTCTTCTATAAGAATTTTGCCTTCACGTTAGTGCATTTCTGGTATGGATTCTTCTCTGGCTTCTCAGCACAGGTAGGTTAGCTTCTGTTTTCTTATGGTTATGTCTAGCATTTTTAAGCAAAGTATCTGAAAATACTTTAAATGGAAATAAAACTTTTTGGATGTGTTCAAACTGACCACAGACATCAAACAATGATGCAGATTACTCAGAGCCTGACCAGTTTGGTGCAGATCTGTGTAAGACCCATGATTGCCTTATTATCACATTTAAAGTAATCAGTTTAACCCCAGATCACCTGCATGCTTCAGTAGCTTATAAGAAAAGCAAATCTCATGCAGAGAAAAATCTTGTGTCAGTTCAAGACAAACCTATTTCCAACACAAAGAAGTACCGAGGAAGCACAGACATGAAAATACCAGTCTTGGGGCTGAGTGTATACCAGCAGGGATGCCCTGCTGCTGCCTGTCTGCAGCCCACAGCCCAACACTGCTCCACCAGGTGGATGCTGCTGTGCAGGCATTTTGGCTCCTTTTTTAAAGTGAGCAGTGACTTCTGCAAATGCAGGCATGCAGGAATGCCTTTCCATGAGCACACAAGAAGAGCCTTACTGGGCCAGGTCAAGGGGCACTTTGGCCCAGTATCCTGTCTGTGGCCAGTAGTGGATACTTAGCAAACAGGACTAGCATAAAGTTATTTGTCCTGTGTGTATTCCCCCATCTTCTGGTAATGAGCAGTTTAGGGCTGCTGAGCTGAAGTCATTTTATACTTTGGGTCTTGATAGTATCTTCAGTCAAGATGTTCCAGAATGGCTGAGCTTGGCAGGACCTCTGGAGGGCATCTGGTCCAATCCCCCTGGTCAAGCAGGACAACCTACAGCAGGTTGTCCAGGACCATGTCCAGGCAGTTTTTGAAGATCTCATAGGAGGGAGATTCCTTTTATAATTGTGTATTCTTTTGAAGAGAAGGAAAAGGCAGCCTTCTGCTAACCCCACGCTCTGTATCTTCTCTTTAGACTGTCTATGATGAGTGGTTCATTACGCTTTACAATTTGGTTTACACCTCCCTCCCGGTGCTAGGAATGAGCCTCTTCGATCAGGTACTGTTTTAATCACTGCTTGTCTCTGGGTACTTTGAGTTGGTTCCATGAAGCAAAAGCAGCTGACTTTTTGGCTAGTTATTGTGATAGCCCCTCAAATAGTTTATTGCCAGTGAGAACTGAGAGCACATAAAAGGATACATAAGGGAGGAGACTGTATATTATCCTGATCTGGCCCGAGGGTTTCAGTGCATGGTGACATTTTTGGGTTAGGCTGTTGACTACAATAAAAGCTGGCATTGCAACACTCCCCTGGAGTAGTCATATCTTACCAGGTCTTTTCCTGAAGCCAGACAAGTGGCTTTTTAATCACCACACAGAATAACAAATGATGCAAAACTCTGTAGATCTCCTCAGCCAGGTGTTCCAGGCTCAGCCTTTCTAGTGGAGGTCTTCCTGCAGTAATTTCACATACATATTGTTACCTCAATAGAAATACAGCAATAAAGGAATTTTCTAGCCCTTAGCTTCCAGAAAACTCTTAGGAGAACAGGTCATGCAGTCTGATTAAGGTGAAACGTACCTTCAATTTTTCAAATGCTTACACTAGTCAAATTTCTCAGCACAAGAAAGGTGAAATTCAGTATGGAAAATGTGTCCAGGTGACCTTGGGATGCAGCATGCTAGTCAGCACAACTGAATGAATTGTGTGCAAAGCCTTTTCTCATGGAAATGCACATCACAAGGACATGACAGCCTTAAGTGGTCTTGTGTGGTCTGTCGGGTGGGTGCCAGCAAATCTGATCGTCTCCTCTCTACTTTCAGGATGTGGATGATCGTTGGAGTTTGCTGTTTCCTCAGCTATATGTGCCTGGCCAGCAGAACCTCTATTTTAACAAAATAGTGTTTGTCAAGTGCATGTTGCAAGGGATCTACAGTTCCCTCATTCTGTTCTTTATCCCCTATGGGGCCATGTACAATACAATGAGAAGTGATGGGAAAGCCATTGCTGACTACCAGTCCTTTGCACTGATGGCCCAGACTTGCTTACTGATCGTGGTGTCTGTACAGGTAAGGCATCCTTGGTGAAGTTTTTAGGAATCAGTTACTATTTTATGAAGGCAGCATCTGGAGAGACACTTGGGATTCTGACAGCATAGTGCTTGCTGCTGCATCTTGAATTTCTGCAAAAATAAGTCTTGACACTTGATTATTCTCCTTGGTTCAACAGAACAGCAGCTTTGTCTGTTATGAAAGATCACCGTCACAGGAAGACAGTCCTTGCCTTGGGAAGCTTCATGTCACAGCAGACAAAACAGTTAAGGCTAGGAGTAGAAAAGGACTTATTCCATTTTTTGGGATCGGTTTGAAGTATAGGAGTGTCTGTCTGCTATCAGGCATGTACTTGTAGGGCCTTCATCATGGTGAGACCCCATGCATGGTGCAGATGCTAGAACTACACCTGCTGGAAGAAATAAGTAAGACTTGGAAGGAGGTACAAATTTCAGATGGTACTGACAGGATGAGTGAAATTTCTCAAAACAAAAGCAGATTTATCACACTTCCCTAGCTAATAGTTTCTGCTGTCTGAGGTCATGTAGGCTCCTTCTGCCAACTTTCAGTGCAAGGTCACAGCTTGGGGTGGGAACATAAGCATGGCTCCATTGATGAGAGTATCCTGTCTCCAGTACTGGTCACCAGTCAGTCCTTGAGAAGAGGGCAAGAACAGGGCAAATGTAGTAATTCTTGCCTGGAATGCTCTTCCAGCATCCTGTGATCTGTGGTTTGGTATTTCTTGAGTCTTGAATGAATAACACTCTTGGGGGCAGCAGTACAAAGTGAAGGACAAGATCTCTGGTGGTGTTCAAAATAAATCTGCTAAATAATTAAGGCACTGAAAACTTCTGTGTTGCTCTCTTTCAGATTGGCTTGGACACCTCGTACTGGACAGTTGTGAACCAGTTCTTCATCTGGGGCAGCCTTTCTGTTTACTTTGCTATCACCTTCACTATGTATAGTGACGGCATGTACCTGATCTTCACAGCCTCGTTTCCTTTTGTTGGTAAGCTCTTGGACAAAACTGGATTGCACTCGGCTTAACTCTGTCAAGTATTTCTAGTACGTTTTACTGCCTCTCTGAAGGCAATAACATGCTACAGAATATATCGATTTCCTTTCCTACAAGAAATGCCAGGCTATTTCCAAAGGCTGATGGGAATGCTTATTTTGAATCCCATCCATCCATGTGAACATGTGCCATGTTCACTTCCTCGCATAAGAATGCACATTCACACATAGCCAGAGGCCTGATACTTTAAATAAATTTGCTGAGCTGGCTGGAGTATTTTCGGCTACACTTTTACAGTGTTTCCAGATGTCCAATTCTTATGGATATCTGGAAGCATTTTGTTTGCAGAAGGATGTGTGTTCTTCTGTAAATAAGTTGACATGTTGGTATAGTACAGGAGGGCATAGAAATACAACATTCATTTAAACATGAGAAAAATACATGTGGCTGTAGTGAGCCTTCATCCAAGTTGAATGACAAATGTCCAAGAAAAAGGAAATAAGAGGGATGACCAGCCCTTTGGAGTACTGCGTATGAGGTTTCTAAACGTGTGCAAAAAGTGAAAGATACCATAAAAAAATCTTGGATTGGTGTAGTAATCAATACTTTTATTTCTGGATGAGTTGTAAGCCAAAACCTGTTCTGCCCATCCTTACTGCAATATCAAGGTGCTTGTTCATTTTAGAAATATCTGAGGTTGCAATGTTGCATCAGTTGTTGCAATGTATTTTCCAAGCAGATGGTCATATCCACTGTAAGATGGCTTTTAGTATCAAAAGTGCTGAGTGAGAGAAGGCAGAGTGGCTGTTCAGTTTCCAAAGACAGCTGGTAACTCACTTGCTAGGGATATCTCTACCTGCTGCTCTGTTGGCACTACCGAGGTCAAATTAGCCATAATGCTGAGTGCTACTTAATAAGGTCTCAGTCTGAAGCCGTGTCTAAGGAAACTGTTTCTAGTCTAGACTCAGTCAACTTGTTTACTTTAATTTCAGTGGAGTTGTAATACAGCAGAGTTTGGCCAAGTGAAAAGAAAACACTCAGCAACTTTACTGCCAACAGCATCATTAAACCTGGTAATGAGGGTTTTGCAGACTGTTTGCTCTATCCTACGTTCCTTCAGTTTTTGGAGAAGCCAGAAGCCAGCACTCTGGTTTCAAAGAACATGGCAGTATCACGCCACCACATGGCAGATGCTCTGCACACAGAGCCTTTAGGCCACGCTGCCTGTGCACACCCAGAGCAATGCACACTGCTCTCATAAAGGGCTGTGACCCCATCAGCTACTGGGAAGAGTCCATGGGCTTTAGGAAATGCTGCTGGAAAGTAAAAAAAGAGTATTCTTCCTTTGGCACTGGCATCCTAGCAAAAGGTGAGAGGGCTGGACTGCTGCTGAAGGTCTCTTGAATGTTTACATCGGACTTTTGCAGTGATTCGACTCTTTGTAAAGTGATAAAGCACACATTCTGATATCTTGTCTCTCTGAGTAGCTGCCGCAGTTGAGTCTGAACATTGCATTCCTGTTTCAGACAGTGATAATGGTATTGCTGTCCTCTCTGCAGCAAGTTGATATCACTGTTGGAGAAGATGTCTACTTTATATTTTGGTCCGTTTGCCAAGTACTTTGGAGTCATAGTGATTGAATTATGATGTTAAAAAGAATGATGGTGAGAGGCACTACTCCTACGTTTTTAATCGTGTGTTTGTTTTTCAGGTACAGCTCGAAACACCCTCAGCCAACCCAACGTGTGGCTAGCAATCTTCCTCAGCATCGCCCTCTGTGTGCTGCCTGTGGTTGGCTTTCGATTCCTGAAAGCTCAGCTAAAGCCAACTGCCAGTGACAAAGTAAGGAGATGTTTCAGTAAACCAGAAGCCCTCTTACTACCAGCTAGGCTTACTGCGGAGCCATACTGCAGGGGCCTTGCATTGCTCAGAGTGTATGTTCCTGCAGGTGCAAGTGCTGCCGTCCGTCTGGCTTCTAGTCCCTTGAGAAGGAGGACTGAATTTGGGTTTTGGCATAGCTGAAACCATCTGCAGCTGGTACTGAAGCAGAGATTATTTAGATGTGGATTGGGTTGCACTGGAGCAAGGAAGCAGCACTATTTTTAGGTGCAGGGTTTAAGTGGTGGGGCTTGGTGGCAAAGGAGCAGTGTATTTCAGTCCTGCCGCACAATTTTTAGCCTGGCAGACCGCAGCCTTTGCCCTCCACCCAGGCATTCATGTTTGCTGTTTATTTTTATTTTTATTTTTTGACTTCAGAATTTACTTCATTTGTAGCCAGTGGTTATTTGCCCCCTCTGAATCCAGCTGCCCTCCCATGCCCCAGAATTTAACGGTGAGGCCAACAGGGCAAGGAGAGGCTGGGAGAGATGGACAGGGCAGAGAGCGCCGCTCACTACAGCGAATGACCCCCTGCACAAGACTAGCATCACCACAGCTCCCCAGGCTTCCCCTCAAACACGAGCATCTCCTAAATGCTGCTGCCACCTCGTGCTTCCTTCCTCTTCCTGCACTTAGCTGCGAGGCATGAGTGTCTCTGAGCAGAGCCTCAAAGGCGTGCTCCTCAGAGGTCGCCTTGGTCATCCCTGGGATGTCTGCACAACTCCCCAGGTGCTCCAGGGCTCTTGGAGAAGGAGTGAAGGGGAATGTTTGGCCCTTGCAGAGGGGTAGGGGGTTGCTAGAGAAGATCGCTAGGTAGGAAAGTCCTCAGGGCACAGAGGAAGTTCAGATGTGCAAAAATGGGCTGAATTTACTCTTCAGCTGAGTAGAAGCTTGACGTAGCTATGGCCCAGATTGCCATCTTTCATGCATTGGGTGAGCACCTCTAGTGCAAAATCACTTTTTTTTTTTTTTTCCTCCAGGAAATGAACTGTCACAGGAGAGGGTTTTTTTGGGTTTCCTACTGTATAGAGATCCCCAGCTGGCAGCATAAGAGGAACTTAAATAGAGGCTTGACAATTAGAGAGCCAAGTGCCTACAGCATTGTCCCAGGCACGATGGACAGAGGCTGGGCAGCTGGGGATTATCCTGAGCCACTGGCACTTAGCGTTGTCCTTCTGCCTCTGACAGCCCAGTTCTGAATAGATGCCTGTCAGCAGAAGATCTTGGTGGCCATGTGGGAACAGAGAGCCTTCTACCTGCAAATAAAGTGCATCATATTTCTCCCTTCTGCCAAGGGATAAGAGAGTCCATCGATCATCATTCTCATCATAAAAAGATTTTATTTATTAGAGTTCCCCTGTAGTAGTCTATTTTCTGGATTAAGTAAGCCAATGTTTTGACATTTTCTTATAAATCATGTTTTCTGGACTTTTGGCTATCATTGTGATGACTTTCACATTTTGGATTACTTGACTGAAGCGTTTAAAAGAGCTGCAGCAAAACCCCAGCTGAGGCCTCACAGGGCTGTAAGGAACAATATGCTGAAATCATCTCCACCCATGTCTTACAGATGACACTCCCAGCAACGCTTTTCAGAATAAGATTTGTTTTTCCTTTTACCAGGCTGCCACCCTGTGCTGCAAGTTCGGTTTCTGCTCTGCAACCCATCCTGCCATCCTCCTGCTTTGTCAATCATTTTTTGGCTTTGAACCCCTGCATTTTTCCCCCTTTCTTTGCTCCTCTTTTGCTGTGCTTCTGAACAATGATGCATTTGTTCCATCTTATTTTCTGATTTCAGGTCCTACTCAAGATCAAAGAAGCCAAAAAGAGGCCGCCTCCACCCTCACCCAAGAGACGCCTGCGTCGGACCAGCACGCGCCGCTCCGGCTATGCCTTCTCTCACCAGCACGGCTTCGGGGCGCTCATTATGTCGGGGAGAAACATGCGGCCAAAATCACCTTTTGCTACAACGGGAACATTTTCACCCAATAGTGACAAACATAAACACAAGGGACTGTAAGAACCCAAACCAACCAAACCGAACCAAAAAGGGCTGTTGGGAGAGGAGGCTGTGCTCCCTGCAAAGCACCGAGCCCGTGGCTGCCCAGAGCTCTGTCCTCTGAGCTACCAAAGCAAGGGCCTGGGCCTTTCCTTTCTCCCACATGCACTCTCTGGACTCAGCTCCTCTTCCAAAGACGTGTCCTGCTCCTGGGGAAGGAGGGGCAGGGGGAAGCAAAGACACCGTGTGGTATCTCAGAGGGCCTCCCTGGTGTGAGATTATGCTGTGGGAGGCTCCCTGAGTTTGTTTGTAACGCTACTTTTTTCTCCCCTTACATACCTCAGAGCAAAGTGAAGTCCAGGCTGCGGAAAAGGCTGAATTGGCAATGTCCTTCTCAATCATGTGCCTTTGGGTCTATCATGAATCCACTGTGGGCCTTATTACTGGGGTGACAGCATTGACCCCAGGTGTGCCTTAGGTCCAGCCACACAACCCCCAAATCAACAGTCTCTGTAATACGTGCAATTCTGTAGCCTTTTAACTATTTTGTACAGAAGCACTTTGGAAGGGATGAGTTTGAAGTAACCTCCTTCCAATCCAACAGTTAATTCTGTTTCTCAAAAGGAGGCCAGTGCCCCAAACCATCCTCTTCCTGCATATGCAGCCAAGAGTGCAAGCTCAGAGACATTCCTAGTTGGTTGAGGGACAAGGACTCGGCATTCATCAGTTTGCCCTGTCTTGTCTGCAATGCAAATCCGCTCTTGTTGCAAAAGACCTTTGTCCTCACAGCCATCTCAGGTTTTGTAGCTGGGCACTAGCCATTTCATTTAGACTTAAAATAGAAGGGCAAAAGGAGTTCAGGCACCCACATAGATCAAGCCATAAAATCCAGCACGGAGAAGCCCGTATCATGGCTAGGGCTCATGTGAGCCTCCAGCACCAGGTGAACTTCCCACCATAACAGACTGAGGCACATGCAGTGTTTGACTGGATGGAAATCATGCAAGAAATATCAGAGGCTAAGATGCTATTTCACTGCTGGCATGGGTTGTCCTGCCCTTTATTCTGCTGGTGCTGTGAGTAACAGATGAAGCGTGACCTGGTTGTCCTCTCACCCACCCTGCTGCCTGATGTGGTCAAGTTTCAGAGGATCTTAGTGAGGGCTCAGGGGCCTCTGCTGAGTTTCTCTGTGCTGGCTGGTATTTTGTTTGGGAAAGGTTCATCCGTCAATCACAAGTTCTAGAGAGCAGAAGGCTCCACCAAATCCTATCAACCTGACTGCCAGCAGAGGGACCTGGTGAATTGGTGGTGATCTCTAGATGCTGGGATTTTCTCATGGGTTTGTAACACCAGTACCATAACCAGCAGGGTTACTGGGTGGAAGGCCAGTGTGGCAGCATGAGGATCCGTCCCTCAGTGCTGCTGAGCTGTCTAAATGGGGATTTTTTTTTTTGTGCAGAGGACTAAGCAGCTTTGGCTGTTACATTTTCTCATCTCCTTTATACAAATTTAGACTCTTCCCTAGTATGGAATTAGAATTTTTGCACACTAACCATCTGGTATTTAGTGGGAGCACTCTGCCTTGAGTCTCTGAGCTATCAGTGGAGGCAATCTATGATGGCAAGAGGCCAGCAATGTCCCCACTTCATCAGGTCTGCATACAACACCTTGCTGCCTGTGGTCCCAGTTTCAGCAGTTACAGTACAACAGTATGAAATTGTTTCAGCGCTAATAGAAGGTTTCATCTCCCTGTGTTTAACTCAGCACAGATAAAAAAAACAGTCTGTTGCACCTGCTGCTCTGGGAGGCTCCTTGCAAACTGCGGTATTGAATTTCAGCATAGGCAGTGCAAACTAGAGCTGGGACTGGATCCAGACTTCATCAGGCAGGAGCTGCTTGCGAGGGAAGGAGCAAATTCTAATCCAGTTATCTCCCCTGCAAGGGGATATCTAAATAAAGTGAGAGCCTGAGGAAACTGCTGTGATAGTTGGTGCTTCACCTTTCCCTTTGCAGAAGCAATCATGGCTTTCTGGTTAGGATGATGTCTTTCACAGTCAGCATCTCCAGTGTGAGAGGAAAAAGGAGAGTGAGGAGAGTGTGTGCAGGTAAGCAGACATCCCTGCAACACCCAGCCTGGCGTGTGGACTGAGAGCCCTATCAAAGCTGTTCCCAGCATGTCATGCAGCAGCTTTTAATGCTGATCAGCAGAGGCAGAGCTTTTGTTGAGAGCGAGGAAACTCTGAGACTGTGTCACTCTTGTCACAAGGTTTACATACAAAGCACCTTCTGGCTAAAGGGGATTTGCAAAGGCTGCAGAGGACGTGCAGGGGCTGATGGATCTGTTGGGGAACTTGTTCCAGCTACAACTATTTCAGTGGCTTTGACCAGATCGACATTTGAGACATATCAGCTGGCAGTGATGTTTGTCCTACATCACTCCTGATTTTGTAAAATATTTTTTTTTAAATAAAAAGAGAATATTGGGATGATTGATTTGTTGCCAGCCTGCTAATTGATCAGAAGTGTTTATAACCATCCAGTTAGGTTGTTCCTGGGTCTGCTAAGTGGCGGGATGGGCTCTGGGAGGACGGATCTGAGATAACAGTGCTTTTAATGTGGTGTCCTGACTCGGGGAACAATCGGGAAAGCAAGGAAGCTGCAGGGGACTACTAAGAGCAGCAAGACGCTAGGAAAAGCCCTGCGGGCGGTGGTCGTGCTGGAGCTGCTCTTCCCGAACTTCTCTGCTATCCTGCAAGGGTGCTCTTATCAGAGGTCTTATCGTAGATGTTTTTCTGAGCTTCTGCTGCCACTGCGGCCGCACAGGCCAGATTCGATCTCCTTCTGCAGCCGGATTTTCTCCGAGCAGGACGCTCTCGCAATTTTGCACTCTTACAAATAACCAAAGCAGCTGAACGCGATCGCAGGGGAGGGGGGGAGGGGGGTCTCTTTCTGCCGCTTGCTTCACCCTGCGGCAGCCCCAACCTTTCGGGCAAGGATCCCCGGGACGGAGCCTCCCCCCGGAGCTGCCCCGGGGGCGGTCACGGCTGGGGGGGCCGAGGGGGGCGGACAGCAGCGAGGCCCCGCCTCGGCGCCCGGCTGCAAACAGCGGAGCGGCACCGGCTGGGTGAGCGGGGCTGGGGCCGGGGGGGAGGTCGTGGGGGGGCCCCGGGGGGCTGGGGATGCTCGCAGGGGATGCGAGCTGTTGTGTAATGGTTAAAGGAGAGCTTGAGGACGGCCGTTTGGTCTTTTTTGGAGGTCTTCTGTTTGAGAGAGAGATCCTCCCCCCACCCCTTCCAAAAAAAAAAATCCCCGTTTCATTTATTTATTTATTTGTTTGTTTGTTTATTTTTTCTATGCATTATTCTGTAACACAGAGGTTTGTGCACAGCTTCTGCTGTAGCACCTACATTCTCACTGCCCCACGGTTTTGGGGTCAGGAAAGACAATGCTTTAATGCTGACCAGTGAGTGATACGGTTACTTCTTGTATACAGCAGCAGAGAGGGGGAGGGCACAGCAGAGCATCTCCTCCCCCCTCTGCTCCCCCAGAATGTGACAGTGGAATATCACAGTGAAATATCGGTGAAACACCTAGAGGGTTCTCTAGGTAGCTCCTGCTGGGCTCCTGGCAGCTCTCACCTCGTCCGTGTGCATCCACACAAGGCTCTTGCACTGACCTGTAGCCTGGAAGTCACTAATCATAAGCAGCTCCTATGGCACGGGAGGGTGAGGGAGTGCCACGTGCTGGCCCCAAGATCTCTAGGGGGTGTGATTCTCAGCAAGGACTGTCGCAAGAAGGGAGCCCTCTGAATAGTGACCCCTGCTAATTCCCAGCTGGGACCAAGGGTGGGCACTTAATGGACCTCGTGGGTACCTTTGGGCAGAGGTGCTGTGTGCTGTAACCCCTTCAGAGCACTGACAAAACTCATCCTAAAACCAGCTGTGCCAGCTGGAAGCTGGAAGGCTTCCTCTTCAGATGCTTGATTTTTTTTCCCCTCTCATTTTCAGCCTAAATGTGTTCACAGCACATTCACTCTCTCGTTGTGCCAGCATTATCCTTTTGCTTCAGCAGTTTTGTTTGTCTCCTGTGATATATTTAGAGAGCAATCCTATACGCTCTCTGCCTACATTTGGCTAGGCTAAACAAGCCAGGCTCTTAAGTTTCTTCTTGTTTGATAGGTTTTCTGTTTCCCTGAGGCCCTTTATGCACCTGTTCATTTGAGTTTATCATTTTTAAATGCAGATGACCAGATTTGTTTTGTATGGTGCTCCTGTCACCAGTGCCTGTACAATTGTGCTGATGGTTCGCTGCCTTGTCTAGCCTAGATTTGCTTTTCTTATGTCCACATCATCTCTGCAATCCCCCGGGCAGTTCGTGGTTATTATTCTGAGCTTTGCTGTCAATACGCACAGTTGTCCAGCTCTGTACTTGCAGCAAAGCTCTCACTCAGGCAAACTAATACCACAGGACATGGGGAGAATGAAGCTTGAAAATGCACCTTTCCTTCAACACATACTTTTTGAGTAGATATAAATCTTCTTGTTCTGACTTTGTAAGCATGTTGTTTATTGCAATGGGAAGAACGCTGGCGCCAGTCCATGCTGGTGCCTCTCTGGGGAGACTTAACCCGGAATTTAGTGGCAGAGGGTTGCCCATTTCAGACAGCCTCAGGACTGGGTGCTTTGGACAGAGGCCCCCGGTCAGGCCACGTTCCTGTGCATCCATCCATCTAGGGTACCCAGCACCCAGAGTTCCTGTGTGCCTGGATGAAGTCGAGGTATTAGGTAAATAAATACTTCTTGTCTCTTGCTGCCTCATGTCTGATGATGTGGGAAGGAGCTGCAGTCATCATAGCATAAGTCTGTGCATGCTTTAAACTGATGCCCTCAGGGGCTTCTCCATGAGCCTGGTAAGGGCTTTATCTGCACCTGCTGATATTTTGGCCACTGTGAATGTGCTGGGGTGAGGGAGCTGTCATTTCTCCCAGCGAAGGCGAGTTTCTAGCCTCAGCCCCCTGCCCAGGAGCAGGTTTCGGTGCTCTGGACTGGGTTCCTGAAGTGGCTATGCTACCAGGCTCAGAAGAAGTGCACGGAGCCGTTCTGACCAGGCTTGATCGAAGAACACCGTTGGCCATAGCTGCAGCTCAGCTGCAGTTTGGTTTTCCCAAAACTAGCCTGCTGCTGTCCTACTTTTTATAATTCACCCAGAAGTAGATTTTTTTTTTCTCCTGCTGGTGCTGTGAAGGAGCATCCTCTCTCCTGTGGCTCCCAGCGTGAAGGGGAGTGGGTCTCGTCCCCCCCATCTCCCTGCTCGTGCTGGATGGAGCTGCTGCGCCGAGCCTTTCTGCGCAGAGCCAAGCCCTCTGCCAGACCCCAGGGCTATAAATGGACCTGGCCTCTTCCACGCCCTCCCAGCAGCACGAGATGCTGCGGGAAATCGGAGCGAGGCCAGGATTCCTCTGAATTAGGAAAACAAACCTTCCTACCGCTGCCTCATGGCAGGACCTCTGTCAGTTTTGGCTTCGGGGGCAGCTATCTGTGCCCCCAGGAAGGCAGTGCTGCAGAGCTGGAGGTCTGCACTATGAGGGCAGGTGGTCCCCGACCTGCATGCCACGCTGGGGCAGACCTGGAGGTGCTGTCACCCCTGGCCACCCCACGCACGGCACCGCAGATGTCTGTCTGATCCCAGTGCTGTGTCCCGAGGGAAGACCAATGGTACTGCTGCTGGCTGCATCCTGCTTCCACATCGTATTAGGTACTTAATAAAAGAAGCCTGGCTTCTTGCACAAACCCCTATTTGCCTCCCTTAGCTTTGGGATTTATGACAGAGATCCTGGGATCTTTGAGCCTTACGTCTCTCCTGCGAGGCGGGGAGGATCAGCGCCGTCTTGTTCCGCAAGCGCTGGGACCAGGAGCGTGCAGAGCAAGGTGACTCAGGGAGACAGTAGCTGCCCTGAATCTTAAACTGAAGTCTTTGTGTCAGCTTGAGCAGAGTGCTACCCCCCATCAGGCCATTCATTCCATGCACAGTGCAGGTCTGTATTTAGAAAACTAATTTGTACTCTCCTGTTTAAGAAACAGAGTCTGACAGTCTCCTGGTTGATGTGCTTCAGAGATGCTGCTGGGCCAGGTCCCTGCCTGCTGGCCTTTCACTGAGTGGTGGTTTTGCATCCTTGGGGCTTGGCAGCACCTAGAGGCCTCGTTACCTGCTGGCTAATGAGCCCTCAACAACCTGCAGGCTGTGGTTAAGGGAACATTTAATATTCAGAAGGTGTGAGCCTGGTTTGTTGCTGCCAGCGCCTGCAGTTCTGCTTCTGGTTCAGTTTTTGCTGGGGCAGCAGATGCTGTCTGACACCTTTGGCTGCGCAGGGTGCCTGGCTCCTTGTGTTTTTTTGCTCTGCAGTGGCTGGGTTGTGCTGCAGATCGAGTGGGCTGGCAGAGCAGGTGTGCAGCGAGCAGTACGTCTGCTCTCTTTTCAAGTGAGCTGCACAGTGTCATACCCCAGCCCGCTCACAGGGCTTATGGTTTGCTAAAACCTCCTTTCTGTCTCTCTGCTGGGACTGCAGACAAAATTTTGCAGGGATGGGGGGTAGATGAGGTGCTTCCTCCAGCTTTTCCCCACTCCGTCAAGCTGCTGTGGCAAGGGTATCTCTGTGGAATTAATGAAATTAAGTTATCATGTGTAGATGTAGCTGCCTGATGTTGTTTCCTGCGGTTAGCTCTGCTGAAGCCAGGCCAGGCATCAGATCCTGTGGGTTTGCCAGCTCGACTTGGAGCACTTCAGGGGAAGCTTGTCTGGGAGGAGTTTTAATGCTTGCTCTGTCCCTGCCAGATGTTCAGGGAGGCTGCTTCCCCCAGCTCTGCTTGGCCTCATGCAACCTGCCTTCTGCTGAACACTTAATTCGCAGTTCTTCACCGAAGGATACGTGCAAGGGTGTTTCCTGAGCGTAGGTCTGTGATGCGGAGTGTGACCATCCTGCTGCTGTCACGGTTGTGCTCCCACACCCACGGCTTTGAGACTCTGCCTGGCAAAGCCTGTGGTGTGTCCGTCAGGTGTCTGCGACGGGGTGAGGGACTGGGAGGGCCGGAGCAGAGCATGAAGCAGCAGTTACCATCAGGGCTGTCCCATGCAAAGCTGCACAGCTCCCCGCATCAGGCCACAGTGGGGGATCCCACTGAGATGGGGCAGCACAGGCTGTTAGAAACGCCTTCCTGGTGATGTGCCACCTGCTGCAGTCCTCTGCTGTCTCCCTCTGTCAGGCTGGGAGCCAGTCTGCCCCACTCCACCATGGTCTCCAGTTTATCAGAGGAAGGGCAAGGCCTGTCTGTGCCTTTTCCTGTCACTCCTTTCCTCCGTCACTGCTCTGCAGGGAAGGCAGAGGCGGAGGAGCAATTTCTGGCTGGGGTGGTGGGAGTCCTGGTGCCTTTGGCTGGAGGGAGTGATGGCAGCAACACCCGCAGCCTTTTGCGTGGGGGGGCCACATAGGTCTCAGTTCGCCCTGCAGCACAGCAGTGCTTTTGCTACGGAAGGGGCTGGGATGGATGTGGTAATGCTTGCGTCTCAGCCAAGCCGAGCTGATGTCCCCGGAGCGATGCTTCTCCCAGAGGATGCCACAATGAGTTATGTCCAAGCACGGGGTTTGATACTCCATCATTGCACTGTGCCTGCTGAGTCCCAGCCTTGGTTCCTTCCCTCCTCCTGGAGGAGGGACCTCACACTGCAAATTTTCTAACTTTTTTTTTTTTTGATAGCAAATCTGAAAGCACTTGCAGGTGGAAGAGACTGGTGCAGGCACAGCAGTGTGCCAGGCATGGCAGTGGCTGTTGCAGAGAGCACACCAGCTCAGCCAGCCACTGCTGCCCAGCCAGGAGAGGAGCGAGGTGTTGGCTCCTATCTCTGCTCCTCTGGGCTTCTGGTTAGGATCCAATTTATGTCCTGATGGAACAAAATCTGGATTCTTTGAGCTTCTTCATATAGTGCTGGGTGTTTGTTCTAACCATCCAAATGTCTAGCTCTACAGAAAGGGCAAGGAGCAGGCTTGCTCCATCTTTTCCAAGTTCCGTGTTGTAATTTCCTCCACAATCTCAGTAGTAAATATCTCCAGCCTCCCTCCACTGAGAACTGGGAAGGGCTGGAAATGCACTGCCTTGCTGATGGCAGAATGCCTGAGATGCTCCTTTTAGGAGCAGTAGCAGGAGCTGCTGTTACTTGCTGCTCACCCCACTGAAATTTTACCAAACCAGTGTTTTGTTTCTGTGGAAGCTGGCTGAGGCTGTAACAAAAGCAACCAGACAGTAATGGTCATGCAATTTTTGTCTGCCATTCAGCTTGTTGCAGGTGGATTCTTAACTGCTGGGGCCTGAGTCTGGCATCACAGCAAGACGGAGATTTGGGGAATGCTGGACGTGGAACTGAGTAATAATTTTACTTCTGCCTTATTCTTGTAAAGAGCTGAATGCAAATCTGTGCACTCCAACATTTGTGCCTCTTTCAGTGGGCCAGATAAAGAGTTTAAAGTCCCTGTAGCGTTGCCCAGCTCCCTGCTCCCTGCAGAGAGAGAAAAAAAAAAAAAAAAGCCTCTTGGCAGCCTCAAGCTGTTTTTAAACGAGACAAATGCCTGAGGTGCCTGTCTGCCAGAGCCTCCAGCCTGTACATCGAGTCCCTTTTTAGCATGCTTCTCCCTGCCTCTATATCTGGCTCTCGTTCCTTGCTCGGGGAACGTGACCTCATCATTGTTTTGGTATTTCCAGTGATTCAGCCTGGTCTGGGGCAGGGAGGAGTCGTTCCTGGGGCGGACGGGCGGGTGTTTGTGCGTTGCTGGAATTCCAGCATGGTGCAGCCCCAGCCCTTCCGCTGCCTTGACAGCTCTCCTCCAGCCCTCAGCTGATGCGCTGCATTCCTGCCTGGCAGATGGCCTGGGCACAGCTGGGAGAGGCACCCCAGCTCCTGCTTTCGGGGCCGATGGGGATCTTTGCTGCCTACATGCCTTGGTGAGGGCGAAGGAAGCTGAGAGCAGTGGTGTGCGTGCCTGGGACAGCCACAAGGAGCCTGCTTTAGGGGTGGAAAATGAGCTTTGCAGAATGCTTGTAACTATTTCCAGGCTGCAAGCGTCCCGTAATGAACTTAACTTCACAACAGCTGCAGAAGCTTGGTAAGTGTTATGGTGCTTGTTTCACAGGTGGGGAAACTGAGGTATGGGACAGGGTAGTGGTCTGCTTGAGGTCTTACGCAGCTGGAGCTGGGAAAGTAAACTCCCACGGAGCGATGCTGACCGTGCCTGTCCTCTCCAGTACTGTCTGGATTCCTCCAGCGACTGCGGGCAGCGGGTCAGACCAAGGTGGAGCAGTGCTCGTAGGGAGGAGCAGCTTCTAAAGCAAGATGAGGCCAGGCTGTGCAGATGCCTAAACCACATCTTCCATGGGTATCACTTCCCTGAAGGCAAAGGGGAGAGCTTGCTGCCAGCGTTCCCCAGCCAAGGTCAGTGCTCGTGGCAGGCTGTGGATGCCGCAGGGCTCTCACTTGTGCCTCAGCAGGACTGTAGTTGCTGCCGATGCCGTAAGCCTTATTCCAGCTTTGATCTAAACACTCTCAGCTGCTTTATTTGAGCTTGGGTTGTTGTGAATGGTTTTAAAACTGTTTGGGACTATCCAGAGGTTAGCCATTCCCTGGCTGAGACCAATTTGGCTGCAGATGCTGCTTGGTTGAAGACATGGCTTCAGTGTTGTCTTGCTTAGCAGTGAACCAGTCTGTCACTGTGCAGGAATAAATCATGAAGGCTCATCATGTTTGGAGAGGCAGCCTCTCTGTGGAGCCCCTGTTGATGAACAGGTCCTTGGAAACGCGGTCCTGTCTTCATTTTGTTTCAGACAGACTTGGGGATTGGCACCTGGCACCAGATTTACTGTTGTTACACTGTGAAGTTTTCCCTTTATTTTTGTGCAAGAGCATCCCAGAGCTAGGAGAGCATCCCATCCCAAGCATAGCTGGGCTGTGCCGTGGTGGAGACTGCACCATGGAGGGGAAAAGCACAAAGCACCTTGCTCACTGTAGCCTGGAGAAGGGATATCAGCAGGTGCAGAGCAAGGAGTTTTAACCCCAACAACTGTCCTTCCCTTGTTTTCTGGGGACAGGAGACAACAGGTGATGCAGCCATGCTGCTCTCATCAATAGGGAGCATTTCGGGCTGGCTTAATGCCTGGCTAGCTGCGCCATGCTTGTAGGCATCACCAGGACATAGACCTGTTACACTGGGGTCCCTGTGCCCTCCTTAAAGCTAGGTTAACAGTATTCACCGATGTGATTGACCTAAGTCAGCCGTTTTCAATCTTTCTCTTTTGAGGCTAGATGGTATTTTTTCAGAGGAGATCTCCCCAGCTTCTACAGTATACACATCAGTTGCTACCAAACTCTATGGGCTCCCTGTTCTTTGTCACTGGTGGCTCCCAGAGGTCGCTGATGGGAGCTGTATGCCTGTCTGGCATCAGGCATAGTGAAAATAGGCTGTGCCCGCTGTGGTATGCACCCTGAAACAGTTCCTTCTCAGCCTCTTGCGGAGGTCTTTTAGTGGGTGGTAGCTGAAACCTGCTAAACCTCTCTACTGCTGGTTCCAGCTGTGGGGGCAAAAAGCAAAGCCCCCAAACCCCTTGACACACTGCTTCTTTGCTGAGCTGGTCCCTATCCTCCCCATCTTCCTTATCTGGTCCAAGCTGCAATCCAGTTGATAAATTACCCTGAAGTGGGAGAGAAAAGAAGAATCCTAACAGGAGGTGCCAGAGGCAGTGAACTGGGGAGAGATGGTAAATCCCAGTGACCTGATGGTAAATCCCTGTGCATGGGGAGATGGACGGTGAGGGCGGACTGCTGCCCCACGAGCTGGTCTCACACACACACGGATGGAGCAATGTTTTTCTTCCCAGCCGTGATGAGACGCAGGAGCAGCGTGTGCCAGAGGAGGTGTGGGGCTGGAGTATCTCCTGTTGGGTGTAGGGTGGAAAACTGCACGGGTCTGCATTACTGCTAGTGGTTGCTGTGCCTGGATTTGTAGGAGCATGGAGCTGGGCGTCCCCACGTCCAACAGCTGCCCTCCCACCCCGCTGCAGGAGCAGGCAGGCGGTGGAGTCGGCGGCACAGTCCCATCACACCGCCTTCTTTCTGAGCTTGCTCTAAATGGCTCTCTGTAACACGAGCCGCATTGCAGCCATAGTCCTCTCCAGAGGGCATCTGTATTTACACTGGGGCTTTCATTAGCAATCCGGCTCTTGCATGGCCAGCAGCCCGCAGCCCTCACTCATCTCTCCTGCCCACACGCTCAGGGAGCGAGACGAGCACCCTGGCACCGCTGTCCCCTAGGAGAGGCAGGTGACTGGGGGCTGGAGGAATCCCTGAGCCTGCTCCCCTCTGGAAGAAGCGCCCTGTCATCTTTCCCCGCCATCCTGCAGCAACAGGGGGGGCTGCCTGCGGAGTTTCCCCCCAGCCAGGCTCACTGATCCCCAAGACAGCGCGGGGACAAGCTGGGTTCGCTTTGGATGATCGCTGGCTCTGCGGGCTGTGTTCCTCCTGCTGCTCTCATGCAGTTGCTGCTGTGCCCGACTCCCAGCCACAGCAAGCTGAGCCCGCCATCTGGGGAGATTGTATCTGGCAAGGTAGGAGCTGATCCCTTCCAGTTGTTCTGCTAAAAGGGGTGTGATCAGTCCTGTCCCACCTGGAGAGAGTGCTTCAAGGAGTAGTGCGTATCTGGTTTGATGCTGCATTCTGCTGTGGCTCCGATGACCAGGCAGTATGCTGCTTCACGGGAACAAAATGCATACATCCATCTTGTTTTTACCTATACACTGGAAAATCAAACCCTGTCTCCCTTTCTGCTCCATCATAGTGCTCTGATACCCCAGAGCCTGTCTCTCTTCCCTGTTCATGTGCAGCACCCTGTGCATTTTCTACAAGTCGTGTCACCTGCTTCTCCGGGTGACAGTAGGGTCTCTTTGGAAGCAGGGAGCAGTCTGGATGTGTCCTGGCAGAAGGGCAGAGGGAGAAGAGACTCACGGAAGGCAAAAAACAAGGAATTTCAGTAGGCATGGAAATGGCATGAGAGAAGTTATTCTTCTAGAATAACCCCATCAAATTAGACAAGGGAAGAGACTCCTTTCTCTGAATAGTCTCAAAAGAGTATCTTCTTTTTCCTTCAGTCCCCAAGGGTGACATGCTTTGCTATGGAAAGGCCTGAGGCTGCTGTTGTCCCTGGGGGCCTTCTGCAGGTGATGCTTCCCTTCTGAGGACTGACCCAAGTAACAAAACCTGTTTTAGGGCCCCCTGCATCCCCAGTTCCTAAGCATTGAGGAGGGAAGTGTGTGTGTGTGGGGGGGTCTTCCAGCCTTCCCTCCTTAGCGCACCCTGCTGTGCTGCCAGTGGGTGTATAAATAGTGCCCACAGCATACTATTTTGGTGACAAGCTTTTCCCAGGATTCATCCAAAGAGGTATGTGCACAAGTGTTAAAAATAACGCTAAGCCCTGCCCAAACACTGGCGTCGGTTCAGGGATGGTGTTTTGGGGCTCTTCATAGAGAGCCCTGGCTCCTGGGTGGGTGCAGCAGAGGGGGTCTTGCTGCTTCCCTGACCTCACTGCCCCACTGACCAGAGAGGATGCTGACCTTCAGCAGATCTGCTGTTCCCCAAGAGGATGTGAGACTTGCACTTCTAATTAGGCTATTTGCTACTGGGCTTTCCCTGCATGTCCTGTGCATTATCTCTGGGTCTAATGGGAGGGACAATGCCAGGAAATGCCAGGAGGGGTTAACCTGGGCTTTAACCTGCTGCCAGCTCCCTGCCACTGGCCAGATCTAGCTGCTCCTCCAATGTCTTGTGCCACAGCAATGGCATATGTAGACGTTCTGGACCTACGTTAGGTTTATCCTGAGCTGGAGATTGGTATAGTTGTGGAAGGCATATTAAATTATGTTGAATTATGTCTGTATGTTGAATTAACGTCTATAGCTCTGGACATCCTTGTTATCCATATAACCACAAAAAATAATTGCAAAATTTTGCCCTTTTGATGGGCTGGTTGGTGCCTGTAACTGGAAACCAGACCCCCCTGCAGAGACTGCAGGGATGCTGGGGAGCTGTGCTCCTGGGGCTGTGTAACCTGTGCAGGCTGCCTTGTCCCACTGGGGAGATGAGAGCTGCAGTTTGTTACCCTCGGGCTGGGTTTTGCCTGTTGATGCTCAAATCCTGTGCTAGGTATGTAATTCTCCCACTCTCAGGCTGCTGGAGCATCAGTTCCTTTCTTGTTTTCAGGCCACGTGGGCCAGAGCAGCAGACCCCACTGCATCCTTGTGTATGGAGTCTGGAGCTCATAGAAATGCATCTTGGAGGGCTCGTGCTCCAGGGAGCCCCATCAGAAGACAGAGATGCTCGGTCTTGTAGACAGGTGTTGTAGCTCTGCTGGTCTAATAATAATGATGTGATGTGGCTTAATATGTGGAGCCTTCTGCATGGGAGAAGAGGAAAAGAGCTGAAACATCGCCTGGCTGCAGGCCTGGGGCAGTGCTTGGTCTCACCTATCTGCTCTGATTTGAAGGCAGTGGTGTCATGGGCAGGGAGACCACACTTCTGTTTCGGTGTCTGAAACAGAACTATGGCATTAATCCCTCCCGATAGCTCTTTGGCCTCCGTATTTGTATCTCCAGATACATCTGTGCTAGTTTTGACTTTGAAGAGGAAGAGCCAGATACTTCTGCAATCTCTAAATACATTACTTTCTGAAGGACTGGATTTATTTTAAGCCAATATGGAAAATTGCTGTGAAAGCAGCGGGCGTGCAAAAACTGCTGAAAAGGTCACAACTGCTGCTTGTCACTCCATGCTTCACCTCTTCTGATGTGGGAATACTAATCCTGGCAGGTGTCCCCAGGGATGGAGGAAGGGTCCTGCCAGAACATGGTGGCCAGGAGTTTTCTCCAGCCGTTGCACTGAGAATTAGTGAGAGCACAGCAGCTGCTTGTGGTTTGGCTTTGGCTGTCTTATCTACTGTGCCCAGCTCTCACCTGCTCTCCTCCCCTTCTGGCTATTTAGCTGGGCTTCTCTTTTCCTTGCTATGTGTTGAAAGGCTCTTGATGAAGTTGTGCACTGGTTGGAATGCTTTCTTAAGTGTTGCATTCAATGGAGTGCACTGAAAGTACAGACTTCAGAATTGTCCAGAGGTGGAAAAATATTACAGAGATGAAAAGCATCTGCCTCTTTTTTTTCTTTCTGTTTTTTTTTTTTCCAGGTATTGTGAGGCAGAATAACCTGCTCACCTTCAATCTGCAAACCTTCAATCAGGGGCATCCTTCTCTTCTATTCCTCTGCTCCTTCCTGCTCCTCTCCCATGTCCAGCCAACATATGAGGTCTCTGAGTCATCATCATTGCTGTTTATTATTAGGTCTGAGCCAAGGCACCGTGTATTATCATTATGGAGCTCCTGAGGGCACTTTCAGCGCTCTTTCCACCCTGGTATGCTATTGTTCCCATGGCTGGAATGTGTCTGGGGACACAAGACCTTGTTTGCCATCTTGAAGCACCTCTTTGCTGGCTGTTTGCTGATGTGTTTCTGTGCGGTGCCAGAGCACCACACGACAGTTTCCAGCAGTTCCTGAAGCGCTTAGATATCTCCGCAGGGAGCATCACAGAGCATCATGCGCCGTCTCTTTAGTCTACCTCACCTGAGGGTAGAGCCCTATTTCAGTCTGTCCACTGCAGTCTAAACTCGATGAGTTTGTCAGGAGTCTCCTGTGACCTGCTTTGTCACTGGCACCAGGTTACGGGCACTGTGTGAGCCCAGGCTTTGCCCCTACCAGCTTTTGCTTTCTATTTTAAAGAGCACGTCAGGATTTCCTCCCACGCATGAATCCCCTTTATCTCTATAGCATTTCCTTCACCGTGGGTCTTTTTCCATCCTGAGCAAAACTGCTGCGCACAGTGCATGGACACATACTTCCCAGGTCTGGCTCTGTGCGCTCGTGTGCCTGTCTGCACAAGGATGGCTGCCTGCTGGGTGGAGCGTGCCTGCAGAGGAGGCAGACCTTGCACAACTGGCCACACTGCAGCTAGATGCTGCAGATTAGACTTTGTCCTGATTAAGCATACACCTGTAAGCACTTAAAGCCAAAGGGTTGTTTAATCATGGTCTGACCTGACACGGAGACCTACAGTGCAGCTGAGTGACAGTCCGGTACAGCCTGCCCTATTAGATGGGAAGAAGTCATAATCACCAAAGAGAAAGTTAGGAGGGTTATCAGCTGTGGCCAAGGGTCACCTTCAACAAGACCAAATTTATGAGCAATGTCTCTTCACTGTGGTGGGTGAAACAAGGATGAATCCACTGGCTGAAAGCTGTTATTGAACATATTCCATTTAGAAAAAACAAACTCGAGTATGTTTTTAATAGATATTGGATCAGCTGGCATGGGATGCTTCTCCACTCTCAGTCTTCACCTGTAGGCTTGCTGTATCTTTCCTGAAGCATATTTCTCTTTCTCCAAGTATTCTACCTGAATAAACCGCTCTAGGCTTTTAATCCTGCATTAGAGGCTGCCTGGTCCTCTGAGTCAAACAGAAATCATATGAGAATAAGACCTCCAGAAGTCATGCAATTACATCTTTCTAACCCAGGCATAGTTTACTCAGACTATGCCATTCCTCATGTTTCTTCATTTCATCTCTCTCGAGAAACTCCCAGGGACTGGGACATCATTGCTGCATCCCATGTCTTTACAGTCCAGCCCCTTCCCTTCTTCAGTTTCCCCTGATGCTGTGGCACACAAAGTTGGCCAGGATCCTGAGCTGGGCATTTCTTTGTCAGCAAACCCAGACCAAAAAAAACCCTTTGCAATTTCTCACACTAAGGGCTTCTGAAAACCAACATGAATGCCTACCTCTAAATAAGTAAAGCAAAGATCTTCTGAGACAGACAGAACCATGCATAGTATGAAGAAAACCAGTCTTATCTCCTGAGTGCTGTGTTTTTTTGGTGGAATAATGAATGTTTTATGTGTCATACCTGATGCTTAACCTAAACTTCCCTTGCTGCCTGTCAGGCAGCCTATTCCTGTTGCCCTGGGATGTGGAGAATGGCTTATTAACTTGTTTTTGGCAGCAGCCTTTTATGCATTTCAGAACTGCTTTAATGTACCCCCTGGTTTTCTACAGACAGCTAACCCAATTGCTTTGTAATTTATTCCTTTCTGTTTTTTGTTGCTGTCTTTGAACTGTCACCAGTTTGTCTATATTTTTGCCAGGCTGGTGGAAAGCTGGGGCACGTACCAATGTTGGGTAGAGAGGAAGAATTACTCCATGTCTTGCGTATGGCATGCCTGTTCACACAGCCGGACTTATTGTTTGTCTGCTTCAAAGAAAAATGCCACTATTACTCAAGTTTAGCCTGTGATCTATGGTAACCACAAATCCCTTCTGAATGAGCAGGTCATGCATGATGATCATGGGTGAGGATGTGCAGTCTGTGCAATGTGAGGTGTCATAGTAATGATTATAATTTATGTCCATTTGCTGTTTATGTACAGACCTTTTCCCTTCAGCTAACAGATGGTACAGATGAAGATTAAGAGACGACCACTCCATTTCAGAGCCAGCAGGTTAAATGCCCAAGAGGTGGACTGAGTCTCCAGGATTTAGATACAAGCCTGCAACACATGGGCTTTTTAGCAGACGTTTTCAATGGCTCTTCCTTAACTGTTTTGTTTCCTCTCCTCTTTGCAGCTTTTCTAAGCGCCTACTGGGATGCGGGTGTCCATGAACACATGCAGTCTTCTGTGTGGCACTGGTGTCTTATTATCTGCCACTCATGTGCTGCTGTGTTGCTGCTGAGGGATGGTTTTTGAGTGTACCTTCAATGGTCTCTTCTAATCAGAGCGCTTTGCAGAAGTACCAGTTATCTAAGGATTGCTTTACTTGGCACTAAAACGTAGCAAGCTGGGGCAAGTATCACTTCAGAGCTTGTTCAGTTTGGGTGATAAATGTACAACCTTGGGAAAAAAAGCAGTATAAACAAAATTAATAGCATGCATCTCTAATAAATCAGCTGGTAGCTGTGTGCTGCCTGGGTTTCATGGTGAAGGTGGGAGTGTTTGAGAGCGGGGAGGTCTGCTGGAACACTTCGTGGTGAGCTGACAGCTCTCTGTGCTTGGCTTTTGTTGTTGTTCTGAGCAGCGATGGCAGAGAAGTGCGCAGGCATGCGCAGAGGGAGGCGAGTGTGGGTTTTCTGCGTGAAATCCAGAGCAATCTTCATACTTGCTGTTGCCTTGGAAAACTGGAATATTTATGACTCAGTACTAAAACAGGAGGCTTTTTCCATTCTTGGATGTGGCCTCTCTTGTGTCCAAGAGTGACGTTTTTCTCCTTTCCTGTTTGACCCTTTCCTGTTTGCTGTGCTATGTCCCACCCATTTACAGCCTCTGAGCAGAGGCTTGTTTGCAGCACAGCCACCCTCACTTGGAGTCAGCCGGGTGATTCCCCTGCAGAGGGAAGGAAATGTCACTTCGGTGTACACCATGGGAACCAGAAGCAGCCACCTTTCTTGAGCAACGCTTGCTGCGTACCCAGCGGTCTCTGGTTGTGCTTAGTGTGCAGACAGTGAACCATCTCAGGGCTGCACAGATTCAGCTCAGCCCTGCAGTTTCTCAGCTGCTTAGCTGGAAGTACACAGTTTTTATTTGCGGTCAGAATATGAAGCAATGAATACAGCAGAACTGTGGCTGCCAACCAGCTTCAACATATAACATGGGAAATTAGGACTTTCTTCATGGCAGTGGGGAACTCATAGTTTATGGTGAAAATGTATTAGTTTAAATGCTTTAGGTAAACTGTGCTGTAGGGACAGGATTGTTCCCATTTTTGAAAATTGATTTTAACAGAAGTGAAACCAGTAACACCTTCATATCTGTTGTTAACATGGGCTGCTCAGATCAAGTGGTTGATTGCCAGATTAGGTGCATCTTTTTTTGGTAACAATACCCCTTCTATTTTTCTTTTGCCAATGTTTTGATTGGTGAAAGAGTTTTTATTCCCAGTCAGTGTATCATCAATATTTGAGTGAGTGCTTGAAGAAACAGGGTTGCTGTTACAGCTCAGCTCCTGCTTCAGGCACTTTGAAATCTCAGGCTGCATCAGTTACATCCAGGTTTTGCTTTAATTTAAAGTATACTGTACAGCTTTTTGAGCTTTGTTTATCAGATTGAAGCTGAGACTACAGACAGCAATTCAGGAATTGTTCTGCTGTTTCTGTCCTGATTTCCCTCTGTCTAAAAATGTTCAGCTATTTCTTTGTGCTTCTGCATGGGGAGAGCTGAGTATTAGGGCTGAAAGATGGGCACTGGCATTCTTGGATCAATTCTTCCTTTCCCACAGCTTTCCAAGGATTCATATCTCCTTCTTGCCCCAGTCTCCCGCACGTAAAATGTTGATAGTATCTTTTTCCTGGACGAGCATACTGGGATCCTGGGCTGCAAGGGACTGGAGACAGACAAGCTGGTTGTGGGCTGGATTTGGATATCCCGTAGCCATCTCAGTATTGTTGAGATATGTGGAACTCAGCCCAGCCCAGTGGGAGCCATGCCAGAGCTAGTCCTATCTGTTAGTTGTGACTTTTTATGGAGCTTGTAACTGTCTCCGTTCCTGGGCAGTAAGGCAGCAGCCACTAACATTAAGAAGAATTTGACCTTAGTACAAGGAAGAAGGAAATCACTATAGTGATTCGGATGAAGAATCCACCTAGCCCAGTATTTATTTCCCAAAAGAGGTTGCAGGTGGTCAGCTAGGGATGAGTGAGAGCAAGGCAAGCAGATAACGGTATCTCAATATTTTTTTTTTCAGGGATTTGCCAAGTCTGTTGTATTTTATTTGTTTAGTAACCTGAAATGGATCTCTCAAGTGCTTGTCCTGATTCCCATTGAACCCATGTGGACTTCTGACTTTTTTAGTCCATAATGCCCTTTGCTGAGAGGTAACAAGCAGCAAACAGGCTAAAGGAAGAGTAACCAGAATGTTGAAAGAGGAACTACTGGTCTGAAGGGAAGTTGTTGATACAGAATAGCCTTGAAATGAAAGCTATTTAATGTGTGAGTTAATGCTCTGAGCAGTGAAAAGTAATATTGCTGATTATGTTTCCTAAACACAGAGTCAAGAAACCTCATCAATTCAGAGGCAGTTCATGGTTATTCAGCAGGAAGAGCTGGGTTGTCCTTAAGGAATAATACAAATGGGAACTGGATAGTTCAAAATTGCATTGTTGTGTGCATGAGAAATGAGCAAAAAGTTCAGCTCCAGCTAGGAGCTCATGGGGAAAGTGAGAGAGATGGAGAAAAACCCAGGGTCTATCAGTGACCTTCAGGATAACTGTGAGCAGCCATGAAAAGATAAATGTCATCCACTGTGACATATTAGAAAATTATTTGTACCAGAGAATAGGGACATTTTTGTATTTTAAGGCATGGTGAGATCTGGCTTGGAAGATTGTCAGCATTTCCCATCACACTCTGAAGGCTGTATTTAAACTAGGTCATGTCCAGAGAAGGGTTACTTATGATCAAAGCATGGAGAGCCTATCTAATGCAAAGTGATTAAAAAAATGGGATGATGTAACTTTAAACACAGTCTGGATAAATGCTGACATTAAAGATCATTTTTGGAACAGGAGTGAATAGGGGTGAGCGACACATGCGTAAAGATAAGCCAGAAATTTAGAGAAGGTTCTTAAACATCAGAGGAATGAATTTGGGAATTAATTCTGTTAGACAATGGTTAGCAAACAACAAGAAATGTTCATCTGGGGGGGAGGGGGATGGAAGGAGGTAAAAAGCAGCAACAATCTTCTCATTTCAAGCCAATTTTTTATTTGGAGGTGTGACTCTGCCTGGGGTTGCTAGCCCTGAAGAAATCACTACTGCTGTTCTGGGCCATAGGCAGGTCTTGCTGGGGCAAGACCACCATGGGGTGGGTGCCTGGTGAATACTGCTGTTACAGATGTGACTGCAACCTGCACAGCCCCACAAGCTCCTGTGCCTCTGTCCTGAGACCTGTTCCGAAAGGGATACCCCATTGCTCTCTACAACGACCTGAGAGGAGGTTGTGGGGAGATGGGGGTCGGCCTCTTCTCTCAGATAACCAGTGATAGGACTAGAGGGAAAGGCCTCAAGTTGCGCCAGAGGAGGTTCAGGTTGGAAATGAGGAGACATTTCTTCTCAGAAAGAGCGGCCAGGCACTGAAACGGGTTGCCTGTGGAGGTGGTGGTGTCACCATCCCTGGGGGTGTTCAAGGAAAGGTTGGACGTGATGCTTAGGGACAGGGCTTAGCGGGTGACATTGGTGGTAGGGGGATGGTTGGACCAGATGTCTTGGAGGTCTTTTCCAATCTTAATGATTCTATGATTCTATGATTCTGTGATTCTATGAAGGCAGGCTCAGCACGGATCTATAGGTGACCCTCTGGGGAGTGGGGACTGAGAGGTCAGGCATTGGCATGATACTACCGTGTGCTTTCCTCAGTCTGGTTGGATTTTTGACCTGTCGTTCAAGAACTCCCGTATTTGTTCCCACTTCACAACGAACAGAAAAATTGTCAAGTGCACATTGGTAACAATTAGCCTGTATTGATCTCTGTGTTTGAGAGAGAAATGTTCTTTGACCTCAAAGAGGAGGGATTGCAAGGGTGAGGAATGGGGAATGATTTTTTTTTTCTTTTTGAGGATTTTTATAAAGTTTGCAGCACCCCCTGCTTTCCTGATGGCCTGTGTGCTCTGTTGCTCCTTGCTCCAGGTGAGAAGGACCATACTGTTGGTTCAGCTGTGACCAGCATCCCTCTCTCTGGCATTCCTGAAACGTCTGGGATGGTGGTGGATGGGGTTGCATTGTCTCAGGGATTCAAATTTCTGCCACAAACGTTGAGCAAGGTGGAAAGGCAGTGAGCTGCTCATGGATGCTCATGGATGGTCCAACACCTGGGAAAGAGCAGTAATGTCTTTCCCTTCTGTGGCTGTGCTACACATGAGGTCACGATGAGCCAAAAGCTGTGACCTGGGCATGTCCTTGCAGCTTTTGCTGTGAAATTGCAATGAAAGTGGGAATGCTTCTTCCTGTTAGTACATGGGGGTGTGCCGACCTTAGTGGCTGATTGCTGCGTGGTACTTGAAGGCAGAAGAAGGTACTCCTGCCAAGGCAGAATTTAGTTGGGCTTTATTTTTCCCATAGCGCTCTGTTCATTTCCTGGTTGCTGTCAGGAGCACAAAGTGCTGCAGGTACATGTGGGTCATACCTAGCATGAGTGCAGCACACGGGGCTCCCCTTGAAAGGCGCTCTGCCGCAGCACAGCACTGGGAAGGGAATGTGTCTCCTCATTTGGAGTTTGTGGGTGGGAGGAGGCGTCGTGCATTCACTTCTCATCCCTTTGGAGCAAGGGGGAATGAGGTGAGATGGCAAAACCACTGCCCCACACCTGGGGTGTGTATAGGTAATAAGACTAATGTTTCTTGATAAGCCAGAAGCCTATCTGAGGCCACACGAGCATGGGGAAAGTGCTGAACTGAATAACCGTGATGGGGAGGAAGGCACACTTGTTTACGTTCGGGAACAGTTGAAAAGTTATTTTTCCGAGGGAGCCCCTTGCTTGCTGCATTACTGCCTCTGTTTTTTTAACAAAACGGCCCCAAACTCCATCAGCCTTGGCGTGCAGATCTGCCCCTCAAGGGAGGCATTCGCGCTGGTCAGTCGGTCAATGCTGGTGTCCGTGGTGGGGACAGGGAGGCGGGCAAGTGCTCAGCCTGCCAGCATTTCTTCTGCCTCCCTCAGTGCTGGCAAGGCCCGCGGAGGACTGGGGAGGGCACCAACATAGTTTCCATTCTCCTCTCTGCTGTGGGAATGAGTCTCCTGGGTAACAAACGTGCCTTGTTTTGCTCCGAGCTCGCGGCTGGGCCTGGCCACCTCCTTCCTCCCTGTCCCAGCCGAGCGGGCCCGCGGCGCCTGCTGGAGCCTGCCTTGGTTGGCGCTGACAGCACAGCAGGACGGGTCTCAATGGGTCTTTCTGGCGTAGCTTTTTACATACACCTCTCCAGGGGCAGAAGCTTCTGCGAAGTACTGTGTTGCCTTGTTTTATTTGGTTGTCATTTTGAGTGCATCATGGCATAGAGCGAAAAGTACTCAGGCCCGTGACGGTTCTTCCTTTCTTTGTCCTGTGCATCTGTGTGACATTTTTACCTGTTCTCTGACTTGTCTGTCCCCTCTGTTTTGGAGGTGGGTTTTGGCTTGTGGACGTGGAGCTTCTTCCTCCACAGATGCTCAGCTTTGCGAGCTCTGCGGAGCACAGGGCAGCGGCTCTGGGAGCGGCGATGGTGGTGGTGATGTCCCTCCAGGATGGCTCCCTCAGGGGAGCTGCTCCAGTGCTGGGATTACCTCCCCTGAAACAGCCTAGAGCACATCTGGGTTTGTGGTTACGCACAGATGAGACCAAAAAAAAAATAAAAATACTGCACTGGGGAGGAAGGAGAGGGCTTCAGGTTCTATCCAAAAGAGAAACCCTAAAGGAGCCATGTGTGTCCCTCCTGTGCCTCATAAGGAGCTGCACTGACTTGAATATGGAGCAGGTTGTGGCTGCCTTTGGTGAAAGGAAGGGGGTGAAAAAATCCTTTCATGTAGTCCTGTGATAACAGGAGAGCCTAGCCTCTTGCTGGTGGAAATGCTTTGTTTCAGGAAGGAGGGTCTTACGTGGATTGCTTTGTGTACATGCCAGGATTTAGCCCAGGTTGTGGGCAGCACTGTAATCACAAGCTCTGCTTAATAGTTGCTGGGATCTTGGCTTGATATTCCTTGTGACAGCTTGGACTTCAGAGATCCTGTCACTGCGAGGTATTTGACACTGGTCAAGGTGCTTGTGGCTGCATCTCACTCTGGGGGTGACTGCGTTTCAGGGACACTGTGTAGGTGCTGTTGATGAAGCTCTCTAAGACAATGCACTACAGAAATGTAAAAGAAGCTTCAAGAAGCTTCTTGTAGTTTTTCTGATCCTTCAGTTTTAAGTCCTCCCATCCTCCTCCTCCTGTGCGTTACTTTGCAGACGAGCATTTTATCGCCAAGGGCTCTGGCTGCCATTATCAATTGTAGAAACACAGCAGTCTGGTTCCTTTTGCTTTCATTTACAAAGCCAGAAGAGATAAGACAGCTTACAGTCACGCAGCATCTGAAACCCAAGCTCATCACCTAATAAGATGCTTCAGCTCTGTCCTATGGCATAGGCTTTGATTTTATTCTTCTCCTCATGCTACCTTCTTTATTTCCCAGTTCCTGTAAGAATCAATCCTCCATCTTCCAGCCTGATTTGTTCTCTCCCTTCCTCTCTTTCTCTGCTCCCTCCCATGCCCTCCCTTGTCTGAGGTCCCACAGGGACTAATTGCAAGCCGGAGTGGCAGTGCTGTGGGCATGCTTGCTCCTTCACACGCAGCAACGTCACAGCAGCAGCAGCAGGAGCATTGGAGATGTGATTGCGCAGACCCTCTGCATTGCCAGGGATGCAGCTGTAACAAAAAAAAATAATTGACTCTGTGTTTCCCACAGCATCCTGGTGAGAGAGCACGGAGCCCACTGGAATCAGAGTGCTCAGCACTGCCAGAGCGGAGCGTGTGCAGGGAGAGGAGACGGGAAGCAGAGGATCTGTGGAAAGGTGAGATGGAGAAATGAGCGGGGTGGGAGTTTGCCTTACTGATGGTTTTCAGACCGTTCATTGTCCTGTGAAGCGGCTGGCTTGCTTGTTTCTGCAGAGATTGCCAGCTACCCAATGAAGCTTAAAGATTTTAGGATCGCTTTGTCTGTTCGGAGGCTGTGTTGCTTTGGAGCTGTCGTGATTATAATTATGCAAGGGAGTGAAGAGGCTGGTATTGCTGTGCAGAATGTGTGTTTGTCCATTGTGGCTATGAAATAGCGGTTGTCACGTCCGGGGCTGGTTGTGCAGAGGCGATCCGCATTTCTCCCCAACAGTGCGCTCTTGGTGCAGTCGCACAGCTCTCCATTGTGTCTGCCATGACAGCCGAGCCCACACGGATTGTTGTGGTCCCACGAGCTGTCACGCTCTCTGTGCATCCCCGGCGGTGATGCTGCTGTGCAGCTCAAAAGCTGTTTTGACAGACAGCACTTCCATGAAAAGACAGAAACAAAGGACGCGAGCGCAGGAAGGGCTGCTGTCATTATGGCTTTTGGCTTTAAAAAAAAAATTCTTTCTTTCTTTCTTTTTTTCAACTGGTAAATCAATTGCTCAAGGGGTATTAGGGTAAAATAGTGTGGCAGGTTAAACCTTGCTCTTCTAAAAAATGATACACTGGGATCTGTGCAGGCTGGAATCCTTTGTGTTGCCCAGGGTGTGTCTGTGCCGGCTGTGTAAATGAATGCTTTCTCCCTGCCTCTTTTCGCCGATCAGATGAGAAAGGTTATCTCAGAATGGAGGAATTGCTATTTTTAATTACTGAGATAAGTGGTCTGGGCTGGGTACCAGTTACTAGAGCTTAATTACATGGACCTTTTATAACCAAATCCATCTTTACCCTCCTCCCTGCCTTCCTCCTTCTTTTCCCTCCCCCACCCCCTGCACAAATCCTTCCATCAAATTGCTGCTACACATTCAAAAGGAGAAGATCTTGAACAAAGAGAAGGATCTATGTGGGAAAGGGATATGGATTGATCAGGATGACAGTTAGTGAGAACAATAAGGCAAAGGTACGGAGGAATGATTTGGTATCTGTGATGCAGTGACATGGCTGTAGGGGAATGTATACACGGGAATGTAGTAATGTCAGTAAATAAGCAAACAGAAGATGCAATCTTTTGGGGTTATAGAAAATGCTGAACACGTGGGGTTGCAATTGTAGGTGTTTGGGAGGAATGTGATGTTAATGGAAGTTACATTAACATTGGCTATTGAGAAACAGATGAAACAGAGACTGGATTGAGGGGTGTTGTAAGGGTGTGTGGAGTATGGGGGAGTATAGAGATCTTCTGCATTTATTTTTTTTTAACCTCCAAACACCTAGAGCCTTGTCTACCTAATCAGTGCTGCTAATGAGGGAGCTTGGCAGGTCTAACCTCTTCACAAAACCCTTCTGTAGTGTGCCAGCTTGGCAGAGTGCTTGGAGCAGCTTAGCATTGAAATGACCCGAGAATAGTTCAGATAAAGCATCTTTAGGCCTGTCAAGAGCCACGGGATGGTAGGGATCATATAGATAAAGTGGTGAGTGTTTGGCAGAGCTATAGAGGAACGTTGAAGCAGAAAAGGCAGGTGTGAGGAGCATTGCAGAGCTAGAGGAACAGAAAGTTGTGGGTCAGAGACACACAGGGCACAGGGGAGGAAATATGGGTTCACGGTCAGGGAATGTAAATATGTTGCTTGTAGTATCATTCTCCAGCCTCTCTCACTGCGTTCCCTGTGTGCATCCCCACCTGGTTTGTCTATATAGGCACAGCCTTTTCTGCAGCAGTTGTCTGAAGGAACCATTTCGCTGCTGCGGATTCTCAGACAGTCGCTCCCTCTCCGTCCCCCTCCGTCCCCCTCTCTTTGTCCCCAGGCCTCCATCCCCTTCAGCCTGATGGGAGTGGGTAATGGGATGTGCTCCTGGTGCTGTGAGAAGAGGGAGACATGCTCCTGAACCGTGTTTGTGCTAAGGAGAGGTGGTGCTGCAGAGCAGCCTCTTGCAGGAGGGTGCTGGGGGCGAGAACAGCACATGTGCATCCATAGGTGCATCGTGGGTCAGAGGATAGATCACTGCAGGTACACACACGCATCGTGCTGTGAAAGAAAATTTGTGTACGGTCTGTTTACCACATTTGCGTAACAGAATAAAAAGAAGGTGGTGCAGCCTGCTTTGCTGCATGGGAGGGAACACTCCTCAGGACGTGCAGGCAGTGCCTAGCTGGTAGGTGCCACTCTTACAGGAACATCTGTTAAGCCGTGAGAGTGCACAGATAATCTCTGCCCTGAGATGCTTGAGCCTAAAAGATGGACAAGAGCTTCTGATGACTGGAGCTGGCTGAACTGATTCATAGCAGGGAGATAAAATCACAGCTGTGTGTCTTCTTCACTGCCTTGATGAAAAATGGAGGGATGAAGTGCAGCTGGCTCCCGGGGTCCAAGGGCCTGCACCTGCATTGCACAGAGTGCAGATGCCTAGGAGAGTATGCAGTGCACTCAGAAATGGCCTGCCCATGGCTCCATTGCTGCCTGTCAGGGTGTCTGATGCTCTGATAGCAAGCAAGGAACAATTTCTCTGTCCCAGAGGTGTTAATTTTCTTGCAGTCTGATGCTCCTGGTGAGACAAGGTCTCACTCTGGTGTTATTCCTGGTAGCCAGACAGTAACCCACCTTTAGCAACCCCATGTTGCGTTTTGCCCCATTTTTCATTTATTTCCCAGTCTCATTATTCTTTGCCAATGTTTTCTGAAAGCCTTATGTAGTGTTAAGGCCAGGTTGATAGATCTAACGTGGGTCACTTCCCTTCCTGTTTCAGAGCAGGTACAGGCTTTGCCTTTATTATTTGCCAGCCACCTGGCTTCAGCTCCTTTCTCTCTTTCTTTTTCCTCATGGGTGTTTTTATTGAAAGCTCTGTTGTTAGCTGTGATCATGCAATGGTTTTTTCATTGTTCTGGGATCAAAAATATCTTGTCCTTTCTGACTGGAGTGCATTAATCTCCTTGGATTTGTTTCCACTTCAAATGCTCATTTCCTTCTCTGCACCCTCTTTTCCCTGTATTGTCTAACCTGTCATTGACGCAGCTTCCATGTTCTTCTTCATGCCAAAACAGTATCAAAGATGAAGTCTCTGCTTGACTGTAATATCCTTCTCGGTGTGGTTATTCATTCAGTTTGGTCAGGAGCCCTGTTCTTCTAATTTCCTCACCTTGCTCAGTGATTCCAGATGTTTTTTTGCATATGATGTACATTCAAAGTCTTTTCTGAAGTTATTCCCTGAGCTCTTTGTTCTTGTTGGCTTTATAACTGTTTTGCCTGGTATGCCAAAGATCTGCTCTTTAAAAACTAAAAAGGTTTCATTATAGAGCTGCTTGCTTTTTACTGTTCTGTTTAATGTAAACTGGATCAGCTTGAGATACTCAGTCCAAAGTCATTTCTATATCATAGACTCTGGGCAATAACTCATCTCAATAGGCAAGGTCCTCATGCACCTGAGTACTGATTAAACACAAGAAATGCAAAGAAAAAGTGAGAGAGGTAGAGATCTGTGCGTGTGGGTAAGACACTGAGGATCTGAGATGCAGATGCCTCTCTGTCAGCTCTGGAATCACATTTGAACGAGAAAAAATTGTCCCCGTATTTGTGGTAGCTATTAAAATCCCATCGGAGGTGGGAAAGCTCACTTGTCTGCTACCTTTGCTGCTTTGTGCAAAGAATCCTGATGTGGATAAAGTGCTTCTGGCAGTCTGGTTTGTAGGTCCAAAAGAGCCAGAAGGCTACCTGGTCCCAGAACCATGCAAAAGGCTGCAGGATAAGGCTTGGAGGAGCTGAGGGAGCTTGGCTGGCAGGGGGTGGAATCCATAGCAATGATCAATGACAGCTGTGTCGGTAACCAGCCTTAGCAGGGATTTGTTGTGTTATCTGCTGAGCAGGCTCCCTGCATGCCGCAGCATTCATCTGGAAGTTGGTTAGTCTCCAAAGAGAAAGTAATGGGCTGTCAAAATGGCTCTAGTCCCTGATTCTGCTCCAGTTTTCTCTCTTGACGAAAATTATTTTAGCATTCATTTTCTGAAAGAAGTGGGTCAAAGCAGGGACACACCTGTTAAGATGAGAGCAAGAGCAGGCTTGTCCGCGAACTCTCCCTCTCCCCACCACAGTTGTGTTGTAACCTCAGGAATGTGCAGATAATGTTTTTTCTCTATCCATCAGGCACATGCAAGTATTTCTCACTGGGCAAGGCTGCTGGTGGTTTGGTGGCAGTGGTTTTCGTGCCATGGGCAGTTTTGTTCACGATGTATCCCCATCAAGAATTTGCAGTGTGGAGGTCAGGGCTCAGTGCTCCAGGTGCCACACAGAGAGCAGCGTAAGAAAGAGCCTTTGTTCCCAAAAGCTCTTTAAATTGATAAACAGACCAATAGGTAGAGCTGCCAGGTGGGGGGAGCTTAAAGAAACACAGAGATGAAGATTGAGATGATGATGATTCAGAAGAAGAGAAGAGATGATTCAGGTGGTCATCTAGATAGGAAAAGAAAAAAGAACTGCAGTTGTTAACTCTTGGAAAAAAGCTTCTCTGAGCTGCAGTGTGGGTAGGAGACCCAGACTAGAGTATGCTGTGTTCTTGGGAAGGGGTGGGACATGTGGACAAGGGATGGGTACTGGACTGGGAAAGTCTGCCTTCCCGCTGGTTCCCAGATGCACAAGAGACTCACCTGTGCATCTGTGGCTCTCTTTGCTCAGGAACATTCCTGCATCCTAGTGCAAGGAAATTAAAAAGCATACTTTTTTCAGGATTTTTGTTTTGGGGGTGTGAGAACTCAAGTTATCTGTGTGATGTTTGAACCAAGGAGTTGCTTAACCATGATACAGTCAACTCTGGGAAAATCTTGTGCTCCTGAGCGTTGCCTAACACAGACTTGATGTGACGCCAATTAGATCATCGCTCAGCTCCTTCTGGCCCCCAGGGAATGGGCTCTTCAGGTGCTGCCCTTGAAGGGAGCAGGGAGTCCATGTTCCCTACATCGTTAGGCTAATCTCACTGGTTTGTTTTAATTCCAGAGCCACACCTGATTAGGGGTGAGCTGGCACCAACTGCAATTACTTCTGGAGAAGTGTGACCTAAATGCTTTCAGTGGGCAGGTTTTTCTCCATCCTGCTCTGTACACATTGGTGAAGGAGCAACCACATGCCTACTTAGCCTCCTTTTACCTGGTACTTCCAATTCACTTAAATTGCTTATTAAGGCACCTTCTTTTGGTCCCACTCTAAGGCTCCCATGGCAAAGAGCAGGAACACAGGCATTGTGCTGTCTTGCCTCGTGTGTTCTCTGTAGCTCAGATAGCATAGCTGTCCTCACAGATGTCCTTCTCGGCAGGGAAAATGACCCATCTGGACCATTGTGCTAGGGAAATTTGTTATTCTTTGTAGTGAGGCTATTTCCAGTGCCTGCTTGCACTGTATTTTTCCCCCTGTGGACCAGCATTCAGACCTTTCCCAGTAACTCAGCTGATAAAGTCATAAACCCACGTACAGGAAGATCCAGTGGAGGTGTAAATAATCCGTATTTCTGGTCCCAAGATATTGCTGGCCCACACTGAGTATCTTCCCTGGCTTTGCCTCGTTCCTTGTGATCCATGGCAGGAGCGACACATCTGCCCTGAGGTCTGGCTTGCTGTGGCTGCCCTCTCCATCTCCACTTGTTAGCACGTGAACCGTTGTAGTCACTCTTAAGGGATTTCTTGCCTGAATATGGCTTATCATGAGCAGTGATTGTAGCTCGACCCTTCAGAAGAACAGCAAGTGGATTTCAGCAGGCATCTGCACTTAGTCATTTTCTATTGCCAACAAAATGTTCTCTTTAATCCATATTCAGTGGCATCTTACTTAATCTACTGGTAAGAGTTATCCTCCAACCGCAGGTCATAGTGCTTGAAATGGCCATTGAGGGGAGCATCTTCCTTACTCAGATGTCCTGCCTCAGCTCCATGTCATATGCCTCATTTTCATTTCTGCAGACACTTGCTATTTATAATTATTGGATGTATAACGCACTCTGAAGGTGGTGACTACTCCTCATGTCTGTAAGCCTGACAGCCTTCTTGTTCCCACTTGCTTTCCTTCTCTGTTTCCTCTTTTCCCTGCCTTTCAGGGGGAACTTGGGAGAGGGAAGGTGAGGCTGCAGCAAGCACAGAGAGACCTCAGACATTCCTAGAGGTCTCTATCCCCCAGGTCAGTAGGGTTGGTCTGTTCATGGCACAATCAAAAGGGAGGAGAGAAGAAACTGTCAGAAACAGGTATGTCCCAGCACTGACAAGCAGTGGGCATGATGGTGGTTATCACACAAATGTGGCAACACTCCTATCGCAGGTCGTTCAACATACTTTTGACCATATCTTGCTGAGACACCGATAGCAGTCATTGATCTATTCTATTCCCTGTGCTTCTGCTGGTGACTGCACAAGCTTTACAGACCCCCAGAAAAGCCTCCATCTCTGTAACTGACCCCTCCCAGGCTTTGTGCTGCTGACATGGTTTGGTTTTGCAGGGTGTAGAAATACTTTTAACTGAAGCAACTTGTTTGTATTTGTCCTGGAGGTGCAGAGGGGTGATTCCTCTCTTTAACAGAGGATGTTCCACAGGCAGTATTTTGGTCTCCTATCTTGTTGCCTGCTTTCCCCTTGGCACAAGTTGAGGTTAAAAGACAAAAACCACAAAAACCTCTTGGCCTGCTGATAAAAGCAAAAGGAGAATCTTCTTTCATGGAGGCAGGCCACCAGACCTCACTGATTAAATAAGCAAATTTCACCAGACAAAATTTCTTTCAGTCCAGACCTTAGTCAGCCATTGAGGACCCTGTTATCTCTTGAGGGCCCAGAAAGAGAATTTGCATGAAAACAGGTAAAACTCCCCACATACCTACCCTAAGTATTTGTGGAAGTTGAAGGTGCAAAACCCCCACAAATCACACTCCAGAGGCAGTGAAAACAAACTCCTTTCCTCAGAGAATGTGTATTTGTAAAAAAAAAATCCCTTGGTTTCTTCTATGCTAGTCTTTTTGTAAGCATGGAGTTTCTGAGCGTGATGCTGACTTAAGTAAATGGTAGAAGAGTTTAACAAGGAAATCTACAACAGTATACTTTGCAAGGTTCCAAATTATCTGGCTTTGAACTACCAAAAGCCATGCTTTTGATGTCATGCTGGCCATGAGGAACTTTACTAATGAACATCTATATTTAAATGTTAAGGTACATAAGAAAAGGAATGGAAAATTATCGTCTTTTAATGTTGATACATAAAGCAGAGGGCATCCCACCACTGATTGGGAAAGTGTGTGCAATGAATTAGTCACCCCAGCTCAGAAGGATGACTACAGACTTGGTGGGAACTGAGAAAAAGTCCTGAATCTGAACAAAGTCCTGGAAAACTTTCAGAAGTGGAGAGACTGAAGAAACTAGAACTATTTGTGTGAGATGGGAAACTGTAGGGTTCATAATATGAAATAATGAATGGTTTAGAGAAAGAAGATAGTGATTGATGTGCTGCCCAGCTTGTAATGTCAAAGTATTCCAGAGAATTAAGGAGGATTATTTGAAACTAATAATAGGAATAGTTTTCACATACTGTGATTAATTAGTCCATGAATCTTGCTGTTAAACTCAAAGCCCAGCAATATTCCCAAACAGCTTGGCATTTGTGTGAATAACAAAGACTACCCAGTGTATTTATAGCACATGTTCAGAACAGAAGTTGTAGAGTTTTGAAACCTCCTGGTTGAGCTGAGCCCTATCTCAGTGTAAGGGCTTAGGAGGGACAAATTCTTCCTCACCACGTGATGTAGATACGTGATGTAGTCTTCTTTGAGACTTCTGGTACAGAGAAGACACAGCAGCTTCAAGAAAGAAGATTTCCAAATGTGGGCATGTCCTATAATGGAAGGCCTGGGAGCCTCCTGTCTTGAGGGGTCTCCTCTACCCTCTTGAACGTGCTTGAAGTGAGTTAAAGCAGAGTGGTCATCCCTCTGGTGCATCCCCAGGAACGTTGACCTGCTCATCCAGTACAGAGCCAAGGATCATCTCTGTTTGCTCTCCCTTTTTCTCCAGTACTATAGGTCTGTGCATCCTCTGCAGCCCAGCAAGACTTTCCTTAGCAGAAGACCTTGGTTAATCCAGGGTTATCAGATTTAGTTAGTTAGACCCTTAATGCTCTGTTGAGCCCAGTCATTCCGAGCCTAATTAGCACATGAGCTGTCTTCTGGAGCATTATCCTAAAATAAATGTCTCACTCAGGGCAGCTGATCACTGTCCCAGCCGGAGCTTTACAAGCTGAGTTTGGTTTGAGTCGCCAGCCCCTGCTGAGGGATAAGTTTCTCCTCTCAGAAGAAAAGTATTTGTAATCATTAGTAGAGCCTGGTCTGCTTCATAAGTATTTTATTAAGGTTCTGGCTTGCCTTTTGTTAGTTCTGTTGCATGGAAAATATTCTGTAATGTAAATTAATGCTGCAGTTTCATCCAGATCCTCTGAGCTCTGCCTCGCCGCCGTGCAAACACATACACAAGTGGAGAGAGACGGGTGTCGGGATGGGGACAGCTCTTGTATGTGAGCAGGATAAAAAGCTTGGGACTGCTCAGAGGGGTGGTAAACGCAGTAGGAGATAAAATGCTCTCCCTGCCCTAACACAAGGACAAGTAATGAAGGTAAATGTTGGTACATTCAAAAGGACTGACTGACAGCTACTACTGTGGCATGTAATTACCTATGGAGCTCAATGATTCAGGATGTTACAGGGTCCAAAGAATCAGAAAAAAACCTGGGCACTACCAGGGATGTCAAGAATATGTAGCACTATGATTTTAAGGGCACCTAGCTGTTTATGGAGGGGTTATGAAACCTGCTTCTGGCATAAAGCATTCTCAAGTAGAGGCTGCCTGTGTTGAGAGGGGGAAAATGGAATAGCCAGTCTCTTGTTTGTACACTTTGGGGTTATTACACCTCATGCTGAGCCTCTGAACTCCGCTGCCAAAGGCGAAGGACTGGGCTGTACTGGCCATCTGATTCAGTCCACAGACTTCTGTGCTCCCATGCTGAAATTAAAAATTCCCTGAGGCTGTTGATCCATGAAGGCTAAATATGTTCATCTGTCCATGGCTTCTTTCTCCTCCCTCTGTTTCTGAGCTAGTGGCAACAGTCGCCCTAGATTTTTTAATTCTTGGAAAAAAACAGCATTCTTGGTAGACTTGTTTTGGGCAGGGAGGTCACATCAAGACCTGCTGTGTAGGGCAAAGAGCAGTTTCTAATCTTGCACGGTCTCAATATGTGCTGAGAGCTGGGAAGGGTTAAAGTTTTCTGCAGTCTTGGCAGGAGTCAGCTGTTGGACATAGCTGCTGTTTGAAAAACCATTTAGATTTGCAGTGCGTGGAGGACCATCTAATAAAACCAGCCTGCTGCTGGGATGTTTTTCTGTTTGTGTTTGCTTTTGGGGCTTCTGATCCAGTTGCACACAGTATGTACTAAATTCCTTGTACAATTGCATAATTTAAAAATAATAAAGCTCTGCAAATGTAGGTATTCTGGATAGCTGGCAGAACTGATGCCCATCACTGCGAGGTAACGCCATACCTGCATTGCTTCTATTCACACAGCTGCTGTAACAAACCATTATACCACCACTGTGTTCAAGTCTGAAAATTATCCTGTAAGGGCTTTTTGACACCTCTAGCAGTTTTATTTGTGGTGGATTGGGGGGTGGGTAATAATGTAGTTGTTTCAAGAACTTTTTCCTCATTTTTTTTTCTTCAATTTCAACTGAATACCATATC
The DNA here is from genome assembly GCF_964034855.1 of Anser brachyrhynchus. Taxonomy (NCBI): domain Eukaryota; kingdom Metazoa; phylum Chordata; class Aves; order Anseriformes; family Anatidae; genus Anser; species Anser brachyrhynchus. The sequence goes on from NC_137697.1 coordinate 6,408,544, forward strand.
CACGTTTGCTCCCCATTCTGCTTTTGCTATGTTGTTAGATCTATAACTTAATGTTATACATCTAGGTTGTACACCTATAATCTGCTGTCCCAGAAATGGTTGTTTTTCACTTGATACTGAGTGCTTTGTATATACGTGGAGCTCTGGGCTAAGCAGACAGTGAACATAATTTCACAGCCTCTTTACCTGAGCTGTCTTACGACTGAGCTCCTTATTTCTCGCATTTTCATCTGTGGTCGCTGATACTTTTGCCTTGCAGTAAGGGTTCGGGCTTGCTTTGCAGCTGTGATTCCTGCCAGGCATGGTCTTGATAGAAAAACGTTGCCATCTCAATCTGGATAGAGAGCAAGTAATAATGAAGTCATGCAGCCATGGAGTGGCTTGTGAGCATGTATGTGCCGACCTGCGCTGCAGTAAGATCTTATTTCCTGTGAAGACAGGCCTTCTTTGTCCCTTTTTGGGCTTAGCTCATCTCTTTTCCCCACGTCACGAAGGTGACAGGGGATCTAGAGATCCATCCTGAGATGGAACTGTACTCATTTGCTTTCTTTGTGCAGACGAAACTTCTGAAATTATCCTCCCATAACCTTTGGATAAGCAGGACCTCTCTTTTGTCACAGTCTGAGCAAAGCCGAGCTGTCTGAAGCCATCTTCCAGGAAATGTTAGGAAAGTCCTGAGGGCCCAGTGGGAGAGATTTGTGACCTATTAATTCTAGGGATGCTTCACATCCCCAGCAACCCCTGAAATTTCCAATGCTGAGAACATTCCCACCCATATGAAGCATCTGTGCCCTCTCTGCCTCTTGCTGTGATCTCAGCAGCCTTCACCCCTGCAACACACACCTGAGCAAGGACGGCTGCTTGCTCACAGTTGCATGTAGCCATATAACAGAGAGGCTGGGAACAGCCTTGCCGTCTTGTGTGCCTCCAGGCACAAGTCAGGGAACCAGCTTTGATCCGTGAAGCCACAGACATGGTCCTCAGTTGGTCATGTCTGTAGAAAGAGCATATTCATGAAGTAGCCACCTGATAGTCACTGCCCTGCTTCGTGGCTAAGCCCTGGAGAAACTGCAGCCAAGGAGGAGTTCAGCCTGACATCTGAGCTACTGAGTCTGCCCAGTAATTTCATTTGCTTGTAGGATTCTTTTTCTTTTCAGCATGGGTTCTCAAGGACTTTGGGAATCTCGTAGCAGCCAGGCGCCAGAACCCAGCTGGATCCGTGGTTCAGGAAGGAACTGTGTAATTTCTGCTCTTGCACAATCTTAGATGTGCTTTCAGAGTGCTCAGGCTGAAAGATGCTATGGAAATGTGGTCCCTCCTCCTGCTGCTGCCACTACAGTGTCTGCGATAAGAAAGGATTTACTGTGCTTGGAGTTTAATTCAGCAGCAATTTCAGAGAGATATTAACATCAGAGTCTCTTTCTCCTCTGCAGATTTGCATATGGTAATTAGGAGCATATGTGGTGGGGGCTGGGTCAGAGGACGGCTGGAGGAGGAGGAGGAGCAGATTCCAGCCCAGATCACCCAGGCCACGTCCCTGAGTCACGGCCTGCAAGCGGCTCCTGCTGAGTGCCACATGCCAGCTGGTGAGTCAGGGAGCAAGGGAGCACAGACACGGGAGAAACTGGTTCGGTCACTGTCCAGTGGTGGCTGGTATGGAGGTGCTGCTTGAGCTATTGTTAACGCCTTCTGTAACTCAAAATGCCCCAAACAGCTGGGACTTCTTTTCCTCTGACTAGGAGGCAGTACCTGCTCATCCTAGTTGTGTCATCGTTAGGCACGCACGCACTACCTATTATTACTTTCATCTCACTCGCCCTGTCATCTCTGCTGGCAAGCTTCTCTTCCCTGACCTGAGCAGCTCCTTGCTGTCACGTGCACAAGGCTGTGATTGACCGGCACATGCTGCAGTTTCCATTTTGAACACATCATAATCCTATGTAGCGCTGGGATGTAATGATACATTAATAATGGACTTAGTCAGGCTGTCCTGGAAACCTCTGCAAAAATCTCTGGCCCAGGCAGCACCTTGCTGTGGAAAAGAAAGTGGTCTTTTCAGGAACTTGCTCAAGACCACAAGAGGAACCAGCCTGACCTGAGGCAGAAATTTAAGAAGCATCTAGTCCTTCGATCTTGCGGCAGTCCCCTGTAAACACTGGGTGCTGGAATATTCACCCTGGAACCAGGCAGACCACCCTCACTCTGCTCCCTGTTCCCTGAGGGAGGGAAGGGCAGCAGAAAGCTTAGGATGAGTCGAACAACTGCTATTTCCTCTTGCACCTTTTCTTTCATTAAACAAGCTGGATGATTTATTAAATCATTTAATGAAGGCGTGAGTTTGTAGTATTAACTGGCAATAAATGAGCAGATGTCCAAACACATACCATTAGCTAGTCCCACCCTACTACAGCTTACGGGCTTCCCGAGTCCTCAAATCCCTTCTCTTTTTACTCACTTGGATAGTTCAGTTCTGTCCCCAGGCCATTCACCCTGTGCCCCTTGCTCCATCTTCATCATGCTGTTCTCTGAATGCCCTCCAGCTCGCTGGAATTTTCCTATTGAGTTGTTTTGTTTTGTTTTTTAACCATTCAGTGCTTTCAAACAGTGTTTTCTGGCAGCTTTTGGCTTGACAAAGCTGGGACAGGGGTGAGCAGCATTACTGGAATCCTGGAGGCACAGCCAGTGAGCCACTGCCCCAAGCCCTGAGAACCTCCACGGTGCCTGTCCTGCGGAGTGGCTGGAGGGTGACTTTTGGTTTGAGCTCTTCTCCCAGCCCTTTCACCCAGAGGTAAACCTACAGGGAGTGAACTGGAGCCCTCTTTCTGCATGGAGCAACGAGCAGATGTCTGTATTGTGCCCATGGCTGCAAGCTTACACAAAGTGCTGCTTTTTGCAGCATTTCTGCTCATGCTTGTTGTGTAGAACAGTATGGCTTCTTCAGCTGTGTTAGTGCAAATGTTCTGCAGGAGTCAGGGATTCACATGGAACGATGCCTAAATAACAAGCAGCTCCAATACAAAAGGATTTTTGCCAGTTCATCTATGGAACTATATGCCCAGCTTTTAACCCCGTTTTTCCATCTTTCACCCTTGAGTCACTTGCTTGATCTTGGTTCATGTGAGGAAGATGATGATGACTGAAACCATCAGCCTCAGAAAGAGGCACCAAGAACTATCACAGGTAAAAGGTTTATATAGGGCATTTGATTTCGTAGATGAAGTGGCTGAGATTTGTAGAAACAGTAATCTGTTCAGAAAAGCCAGCCTCCAAAAAGCCAGCACCTCCTCCAGCTGACAGGTCTGATGATCTTGCTCCTGCCTCTTCTTCCTCCATTCTCTATGCACAGTCTTTTTGCATTTAAATCACATTTATTTCTTAAATCTCTGCATGCCTCCCTTGCTATTGCTTTATATTTTGTGAGAAAAGCTGGGTCACTGTCTTCTGGACCCAGCCACGCTTTGCGTGCAGCTGCCAGCGTTGAGCAGAGCAGGCTATCAAGCAATCGGTGGTGGAACCCCTGAAGTGTTGGGTAGACAAGTGGTAACGGATAGCAGGATAAGCCTGGAGGTCTGTGACCACCACACCTCACCGTCAGCACTTGGAGGCAAGGCCCGGATGGCTCCTGCACCTTCCCAGCAGTGATACAGTGAAGCTGTGCTTCAGAGGCCAAGGAGCTGCACTGACAACCCTCAAATTAGCGCAGCATCCTCAGCCTTTGAGGGTGGAGGAGAGGAGAGAGGTGGAGGCCTCTGTGTAGTGCTCAGACCTTGACTGGCCCAAAGCATCCCCAGGTAATGAGGTGTCTGGCCCTCGCCTTCCCCAGGTAACCAGTAAGCACCTCAAGAGAGAGCTGACTGTATAAACCAACCCATCTTTCCCCCTTTAGCAGCAGATGGTGTCAGTATGGAGCAGGTAAAGAATTTTGATGTTTGCAATCAAAATGGCTGTTGCGCTGATGCGTCTAGAGTCACGGTGCTCCTTGCTTGCCTCCCAGACTTGTGCTGCTGTGACACACTTTTCCATTTTCCATTGCTGGGTGATGCTGTGTTTGCTGTTGTGTGTATAGGACTGAGAAAGCTTCATCACTCTGTGGGCTTGTGCTATTGCAAGTGATAAATAAGAAGAACTAACCTATTTGGCTAAAAGTGTCTGGGTACAGACTGCCTATCCCTACTTCTGGAAATCTCTCCTTGCAAAGGGGTGTGATGGCTTTACAGAGAGCTGGTCAAAGCCAGCAGAATCTGAAATTGCTCTTCTTGCTGGATTTTACACCCTAGTGTAGATCTCAACCTACCATACCCTAAACAGAAGAGGGAGGATCCTTCTGCAGTCTTCCAGAATCAGGGAGGAAGAGCCAAGAGATGGTACGGCCAGGGAGAATGGGTTGGGAAATGAGCAATCCTTGAGCTGGCAGTGCCACTGCCTAACCTCCCTGCATCCCTGGGACAGGAGGATGCACAGACAAAAATCACGCGTATCCCTAGGGAAGGTGTCAGAAGAATGGCTCCTGGCAGGAGCTGGCAGCATGCCCCCTTTGATACTGGACCTCAGAGCCTCGTGCTGGGAGCAGGCTGTAGGTGCAGGCAGAGATGCTGCAGCATCTGTGACAGTGGATCACAGCTGCCGCCGACACCAAATAGCCGGGCAGCGCTGCGTGCTGCAGCCAGAGCTGCAGAGGGACAGCCGGGAGTGCGCGAGCTCCCTTGACATTTTGCTGTGAAATGTCAAAGTGTGCCTCTGCAATCCCTGTCCTCCCACAGCAGCATCTGCGCTTGGCAGGGCTTGTCAGCAGATGGGTGCCGGTGCTCCAGGCAGCCATCTCCCAGAAGCAGCAGAGGTCCCGTGCTTCGGCAGTGAGGCAGTTTGGTTGTCACGGTCTGGATCCTCAAAACGATGCCTTTCAAGCTGTCACATAGTGGCAACACCCAAAATACAGCAAAGCCTTACGGAGAGATGCCATCTAAGTGTTAAAACCAGCTACAAGGGTAGTTAATGAGGGAAGGGGAGGTCTGAATGAGCAAGAGGGCACTGGGAGAGCAGGGCTGGCTTTTTCCCACAGTGCTGGGGGAAAGACAGGACAAACAGGGACTCCTGCTGCTACAAGTACCATCAACAGTGCACAAGGATCAAAACAGGGCGCGAACACTGCCCAAGCTGTTGAACACCACTTTCAGCGTGTGTGTGCCAGGCACAGAGCCAGGAGCTGCTGTGGCTGATGGTGGTTCTTGAACAATGTGGTCGTGGGAATCCGCGAGGTACACGATCTCCTCCCAGGAACCGGACTGAGAAGGGACTCATGCCTTTCAGCTACTGCAGGGCCGTGGGAAAGGAGCCAGAGGAGTGGCTGAAAGGGCAGTGAAGGGTGGTATAAGCACGAGGAGACTACAGGTGCGGGGAATTTAGGGTCTCACGACAAGCCACTGGATGTGGTCCAGGTGACCTCTCTACTTCAGAACCTAATCCTGGCTGAAACATACCAGCAGAAGCAGGTGTGAGGGTGTGTGTGTCCCTCTTCTGGGTCTCTGGTAGAGTCTAGCCTGATCCACAAGGCTTGTCAGCTTGCTAACACTAGTGTTAGTATTAGCTTTTACATCATTGGGTTTTTACTGTAAACACCAGGTCTGTTTCCATCTTTCTATTTTTTTTTTCTGCCAACACTTCCTGTCTCTGTAAGAATCTGTACTATGCGTGGGAGGAAAGTACTTCTTTTGATCAGCTTTATTTTAGCATTTTTTAATTGCTATTCTTATGCTGTGCAGCTGGAAGAACTGAAGCTCCTGATCTTCCTGTAAAGCTGTCTCATTGCTTACACTGTTGCTCTGACTTCACTTATCCTACATTTCTCAATTTCTTTTCTAGGCTCCCATGTGCCTTTGAGGCTCTAGTCCAAATCCATTATCAGCTCATAGTCACACACACTGGGTTGATGTAGATAAAGACTTAGATACTGTAAAAGTCACTTTTTTAGTGTCTGAAGATCACTGGTGGCAGCAGACCCAGGGTCCTGGTGTCCAGAGATCACAGTATGTGGTGACAGGGTGCTGTGAGCACTGGGGATGCCTGGATGGGATGTGGGATGTGGATTGCTGATCGACGGTGTTTGGGCTGGGGATTTCAGAACTGATATTTGAGAGCCCTAATTCCCCTCAGCATCACCCTGGCTCAACGTTTTTTTCTGGTTTCTCCACCTCCTTGGTGCCCCAGCTGCTCCCCCCCCACCCCCCCCCCCCCAGCTTCTCTGCATTGGTTTCCCTGAAATGCAGAAGGAAATGCCAAAGGGCTGTTGAAGCAGTACTGTTGTAAAATACAGTAAATACTCAGATAAGCAGGTAAGCGTCACACATAGAGTGACAGAGCAGTAGGGGACTGTGAACCAAGCACCCAGGACCATAAGAGGAACCAGCCTGAGGTGAGGCTTAGCCATCAGCAAAAGGTTTGCAGAAGGCAGCGTGCTGCATGGCACCTATTTAACCATCAGCAGCTGCTCCCCATGGCCTCTCTGACAGAATCATCTACTCCTTTTCACAGGAGAGGCCCTCGTGTGCTTAAGTAGTTGCATACTTTGGCTCTCTCCCTGGGCACCATTAAAAGAGTTCAGGACCTCATGGGGCCTCCTGGGTTTTGGAGAAGAATGGTTGTTGCTGCTTTCCCGTTCCAGTCTGTTCCTGCTTTCCAGTTTGTGCCCTGACCTCTGTCTCTGTAGTGCTGCAGTGCAGCGAGGGGTCTTGCTTGTAAAGGAAAGTTGAGGATACCTAAAGGCAGGTAAAGACATTGAATCCAATGTGAGAAGATGGATTGCCCTCATCAGAGTGCAGCTCCTCATTTCAGACCCTGTGCTCTCTGCCTGCTTTCCTGTGAGTCTGCAATGCTGTCAGCAGTGAGGTTTTCATTTGACACAAAGCCTGTGATCTCCTTTGATCACTTGAGTGAAATCAGTTACCCCGGGTAAGTTTGAGAGGGGTCATCTAGAAGCACAAGCATTGTCCCTGGAGTCCAGAGAGAGAGGGACATGTTTGTCTTCCGTTGTAATGCTTTCCCTGAAGAAGATTGCTCAGGTACTTGTGCTGACAAGGACCACTCTGTTTAGGTCGTGAAGTCTTCAGTCAAACCAACGATGCTTTAAATATGCACTGCCTTTCCTGAGAAGTGACTTTCTCTGTGTTTTTGTCTCTCTCTAGGTATCTGAATTCCCCCATGAGAAGTGTCCTACCAGCCTCTCATGCACAGCCCTACCTGCCCATGGGTAGCACCAACTTAACTGATGTCCTGAAGAGCATTCCTCACCATGGATAGTCCACCAAAGCTGACTGGCGAGACGCTGATTGTCCATCACATTCCCCTGGTGCATTGCCAGGTCCCAGATAGACAGTGCTGCTCCGTGAACAAAAGGACCAACCCCTTCTGTCAGCCAGATCTGAGCGTTACACGGACCTCTGCCCTTCCAGAGAGAGACCTCTCACAGACCGACTCCTTGGTGTACAGCAGCTTTCTCCAGGCCTCCGAAAGCTCAGCAGAGGCCTCAGAAAACAGAGAAGGCAAAGCGAGGGACTTGATTGTCCCTAGTGCCAGCAAGCGACACAACCCTTTCTTACTGAACGAGGGAGAAGACCTCAGCATCTTTGGGGATGACTTGGGTCAGAAATCTTTCCACCTTCACAACTCCCTTGTGGCTGGCAAACCTCCTTTTCACCTGCATGAGCTAGCTTTGCCTCCTTTCCACCTCCACGACTCCAACCAAATTGTGAAATCCTGGAACATGGCCAGCCGGTCCGGTGTGGTAGATGGGCAGGAGGACAAAATCAGCAGTGACGACATCCAGAAGAGGAACAATGCGAACCGCTGCCACCAGGCCACCGAACGCATGGATCTGGATGAATGCAGCTGCCATCGTGGCAGCTCCTCCAGCTTCTCCTTTGACGGTGGCGACCAGGAGTGGAACCAAAACACGGGCGAATCACTGAGGAATCAGGATGCCCTGCACAGCCGGACGTGCAGCTGTTCCAGCTCCGAGCTCCATCGCTGTCGCTGCTACAGTTCGTCAAGTCAGTCTGAAGTGATTGACCAGCAGATGGGCTACATCAGCGACTCTTCCTGCAACAGCTCCGATGGGGTGCTGGTGAACTTCAGTGCTCTCTACAACAAAATGAACGGCCATTCTCGATCTAACCTGAATTCAGCCAACCTGTCCTGTGACTCTTCTTTCTGCAGCCACTCAGACACGGGAGCTTTTTACCTGGATTTGCATTCATCACCCACAGACTCCAAGATGTCATGTGAGTCGCATCACCCAGAGAGTTCAGGGAAGGCGTGTGAGTGTCACCACTCCTCCTCACCTGTCCTTGATGCTAACTGCAACTCCTACCACCTCCACTGTGAGCCTTGCACTTCAGAGAGCTCAGACCTCACTGCCTGCTTCCAGAGCCAAGCACGGCTTGTTGTGGCTACTCAGAATTATTATAAGTTAGTCACGTGTGACTTGTCTTCCCAATCATCCCCCAGCCCGGCAGGATCGTCCATAACTAGCTGCTCGGAAGACCACACCAAAGGTAGCCCAGCCCAGCCCACTGAATACTATCTTTTTAGAAGGCCTGACCTGAGACAAGAAGAAAGCAACGTGGAGTGCAGTGAAGAGGAGACAAAGGGAGAAACCACGCAGAACATGATTGAGGGCCAGGTCTATGTGAACGTGTCGCCACCTAACCTCAACACAAGCCGGCAGCGCTCCAGGAGCTATGATCAGAACCTCGACAGGAGCCCTAGCAGCAGGCTGGGCTCTCTGGAGCGCATGGTGAGCTGTCCGGTCAAGCTGAGTGAAAGCCCAGCGATACCCATCCAGAGTTCTCCCCCGAAGCGAGTGACATCTTTTGCCGAACTTGCTAAAGGCAGGAAAAAGAACGGCACCTCCCCACCGCTCCGGTCCAGTGGCGATTCCTCCTTGGAGTTCTCCCCTATCCCTGAGACACAGCGGGATTGCCCAACCTTTCTTGAAGAAAGAGCTCGCCGCAGCCAGAGTCTTCCACCCATGCCCTTCGTCCACGGCCTGAACCGGAGCTGCGAGGGCTTCTGTTTGAATCACCCTTTTGGGGACAGACAGGCTTTGTGCTCCACCAAAGACTCGGGCTCCACTGAGACCGTCCCCAGTGGGCACGGGGCAGGTGAGCAAGCCTCTCTCTCCCTGCTGACGGAGGCAGATGCCAGCTTCTCAGGTAGCTCTGCCAGTGGCCACGGACAAAGAGATGTTAGAGCCCGAGCAGACGGTAAGGAGCCAAACTAGGCAGAGCGGAGAAGTAACAAGAAAAGCTTTTTGGGATTAGAGGGGAGCAGCAGAGGAATGTGCATGGCAATGAGACCGCAGCCTGTACAGTTGCCTGGTCTACTGGTCTCTGGGACAAAGCCCTGCTGTGCTTATTGCAGACCCAGATCAGTGCAAGTGGCTTGTCCTTCTATTTCTTTAGAGAACTGAGGTTTTGTGCAAACCTCCCATATCGTGTAAGGGAGGATAAGCACTCAGGGTCTATGCAGCTTGGAGGACTGTCTCATTCTGACTCCCTTTCAGGGTGCTGTACTCCCCCAGCCCATGACCTGCCCTTAGCTCCCAAGACAGATTTACAGATGCTCCATAGAGCCATGTTCCCAGCAGACAAAGGGAAGGGAACTGCTGGGCAGTTTTTAGCCTTTCTGTTTTGGATCCATATGGGGCAGAGGCAGGGAGGGAAGCGGCATAGCCAACAGTCCCCTCTTGATGCAGGGCTCACGGAGATCTGTCTCTGCCAGCACTTACACTATGAGCCCTACAGAGGTTAGAGGAGCCCTGTGTGTTTGCTGTAGCATCCTGGCCATTTCTTCTACAGTGCATAGGCCTGCAGCAGAGGCCCCTCTGGAGGAGCACATGGCCATTACCAGGGTAATTGTCCCAGCTGCCTCGGTGGGAAAGCCTGTAGCACCTGAATTGCTTTCCACACTGACATTGGCATTGCATGTCTCCAACCGAGAGCAACATGCAAGCGTAGAGGGTCTGATAAGAGACCAGAGGGAAAGCAACCCCTGCTAAAGGCAAGCTATAGGGAAAGAGGGCTGGCATACCCCTTGGGGAGCAGGTAACATTGAGGGTCTGCTTGTGAGAGGTCCTACAGGCCCTCAGCATCTTTGTCCCAGGATTTGCTGTGGGCTGGAGGAGTGGCAGGGATCTAAGCCAGGACCTGCCCGGCCATGCTGGGGTGCGGTGTGGATGGTGATCAAGGAACCTGGTCAGCCTGGTCAGGCGTGTTGTGCGCTGTGCACACAGTGGATCACCTTTAATTTGTGTCCTTGGGATGTGGCCCCATCAGGAACAGCAGCCATTCATGCATAGGAGATCAGCCTGGTGCACACCCTTAGGAAATCCTTGTCCATCATTTGCTGGGGCAGACTAACTTTTCCCAGGGTTGGAAGCTTCTAACTCTGCTGTGGGCCTGATTTCACTGAGAACGGTAGGGGCTGGTACAGGGAGAGGGAGGAAGGGAGCTGTGTCCTTGGGGGAGAACAGGTACAGGAGTTACATGTCCTTACCCTGCCAGCTCATGTGTGTAACTGGTTCAGACTTGAACCACTCTGCTTTTGTCACTGGTGTCTAGCTCATCCTCTTCCTCCCACAGCTGAGAGCATGTTCCCTTTTGCCTGTGACCCACCGAGCTCACGATGATTGTCCCTTTGCCCATCCTCACGTGCTGTCCCCCTTTCTCTCCCCGAAGGTGGCGGCACAGACAGCAAGCCTGTGGTGCGCTACAGCAAGGACCAGCGTCCCACGACTCTGCCCATCCAGCCCTTTGTTTTCCAGCACCACTTCAGCAAGCCGCCCAAGGCCCGTGCTCTGCACAGCCACTTTGCCTCCAGCCTTTCACAACTCTACAGCTTGTCCAGCAACCGGCCTGCCAGCCAGCAGATCTCCTCCAATTCCCAGGCCTCTGCCACCTTGGCGGAGCAGGCAGCGGGGAGCCAAGCCCACAGCACGCTGCTGACCCAGCGCTCAGCGGATGGAGCTGCCTCCCTCAACGACGGCTGCATCAAGAAGCCAGCCCCGGAGACAACCCGGCCGTCCCCCCTGGGCAGTTATTCTCCCGTGCGATGCAACGTGCCTTTCTTTCAGAGCGTGGACTCCTCTTCCTCACCCACCGCGGAGAGAGCTGGAGAGAGCCAGCCTCCCAGGAGCAGGTCCTGCCCCATCTCTGCCAACCTGCTTCCTACCAGGTCTTCCCCTGCTGTCAGTGCCATGCAACCCTCCCAAGTCACCAAAGCCGATGCCCTGAGGCAAAAGGAGAACCCCAGGCTCGTTCCCAAGAAGGAGGCACCGCTGGAGCCAAGCCCACCGCTCTCTGAGTACCGACTCCACAGTGGGTCCTTCCTGCCCCTTTCCCTGGGCGGTGTGCCCGTGAGCCGAGGTGGAGCCCGTGCAGATCCCCACTGGAGGAGTGGCAGTGAGACCAGCAGCTCTGGTCCCCTGAGCAGCATGGGAGTGCGGCCCCTCAATGGTAGGTACCCATCCACCAGGACGTGCTGGTGGGGAACATCTCCAGCTCCCTGGCTGTGGCTGCCCTCTATAGCACCTCCCTTCCCACAGCAGCAACCTGAGCCAAAATGGCACCTGGGTGCTGCAGCATCCAGCAGCTCTTGTGATCACTGCCTGCAAAAGAAAGTCGTGTGCTAAGAGCATGTCCCTTCAGTCCTGGCTCCTACACAGTGTCTCCTGGGAGGGATGCTGATCCTACAGCTCCCCATGCTGGGTGCTGGCACCCTGAACCCGCTCCCCCTGTGCCTGCAGCCACCAGGCCATTGGGCTCCTGCCCTGCTGTGCCATGCTGTGGCCTCCACCTCCCCCTGTGTATATGTGCTAATGGCCTGAAATGCTGCCGGACTTCAACTAACTTGCTGTCTCTCTTTCTCTGTTCTTCCCCCTTCTCATCCTTCTCTCCCCGTCTGCCCTCCACGTCCTCCTGTCTGCTCGCGTCCTCTCATCGGGTGCACGCTGCCTGCGGCGTTGCAGCGAACCACCTCTCCCCTCAAGCGCTGAAGTGGCGAGAGTACAGGCGGAGGAACCCCCTGGGCCTGGACCGCGTTTCGGGGCTGCCCGGCTTAGCCAGCAGCCTCGACAGGAGGCAGCAGGAGCCCCGGCTGAACCGGGGGAACCCCATCTTTGAGTTCCCCGGCACCCTCAACACCAACAATTTCCACTGCAAGCTGAACGGTGCGCACCGCCCTTCTGCTGGGGGTCTGGGGGTGGCCTCGGGGCTCAGGTACAATGTCCCAGCTATGCCTGGCCTCATCACTGCTCTGCCAGCTCTGAGCAGGAGGGTCGAGGCATCTGCTCACAGTGGGGCTGAGGGGTGCAAGAGGAAGGTGAAAGTTGCCTTACTGGTCGGTACAACACGTGGAGCCTCTTTGCTTCCCCATGAGCTGAGAACAGTCAGGTCTGGCTCTGGGCCAGATTGAAAGGCCAGCTCAGACCTCAGCAAGTGCTCCAGGCCTGTGTCCAGTTTGTAGTTCATGTCTTATATGGGGGTTATACCCCTTGGAGATCTCACGTCTGTGTCCCAGTGGCTGCCCATCTGCCCCAGCATCTCTCCCATGCTAGATGTTGGGCTGTAGCTCAGGACTCCTGCAGAGGTCTCCCCTTGGAAACAGAGCCCATCCCAGGGGCCAGGCAGAAGGCATGTTGCTTATTGCCTGTCCATGCCTGTGAGTGACAAATAGGGATTCTCAGTCTGCTCTTCTTCTGACCCACTTGCATCCCTGCTGGGGCTACCTGCACAGCAGCCCTGAGAATCCGCTGCAGTGAGTTTTTCTTTAGCACCAGCCCATGCAGGTGAGCCTCCCACAGCATCTTCCAGTGCCCGTGGGTACCCAGCCAAGCTGGAGCTGGGTGTTGGGTGAGCTGCAGGGTAGAACATGTTGCAAAACATTTCTGGGAGGGTAGCAAGCCTTTAGCCTTGCTGTCCCAGTCTTGGACAGAGAGACGGGAAGAATCCTGCTGGTGCAGCCTGCTTCTGGGAAAAACAATGTGGGAAAGGCTTTGGGGCTGAGCCATCTCTCTCCTGTCTTGACCCTGCAGGACAGTCCATGAGGCAACTCCAGCTTACCTACACTGACTTCTTCCCTGACTACTTCTCACTAGCTGAGAAGCCCCCAGCTGAATTCTGCCTCTCCCCGGATGGCAACACGGAGTCCATCTCTATCGACTTGCTGCAGAAGAAGGGTGAGTCCATGTGTCTCTTGTGGCAGTGGAGGAGAATGCGGCATAGCACAGCATAAGGCAAACGGTGCTTCTCTGTCTCACCTCATCTCTGTAGACATAATGGTTTCTTTGCCTGCTCTTCTCTGCTGTAACATCATAACTAGATGTCCCCCCTGGACTGCCAGCTGTTTCCATGACATGCTCATGTGTTCTCTGCAGCTTGCCACATGCTACAGAGTATATACGAGCTGCTTGTCCCAGGAAGTGTGATGAGAAAATGCCTTAAGTCCACAAGAATGTGCGAAGAGAGCAGGCAGGCGTGGGAACATGACCCTAAGACAGGGCATGCAGCCACCCCGTCTCAATATAAAGGGTAGACCTTGGAATCTGTGTGGTGCTGCAGGTGTTAGCCTGAGTGTGTGATGTAGTTAAAAGGTCTGTTGGGTCCTGTGTGGTGAAGCCTTTATATCAAAGGGTGGGAGAAAGGATTCCCTCACCCTTTATATCAAAGGGTTAGAGAAAGTGATTGGATCCATACTGGATGCAGACTTGGGGACAGGGTTGTGGCAGCTGCCTCTGTGTCATGTCGGAAGCGAGTGATGTGCAGAAAGGTCCCCATGCCCTTACCAGTTGTGTGATGGTGATTCCCAGAGGGCAGCCTTCCCCTCTGTTCCACTTGTGTTCTTGCATTGTGCTGGAGCAGATGTCAGATTACCCACCACTGGACTGTTAGCCCCTGCCAAATGCATGGTTTCTGCCCTGTCATTGCCTCAGGCCCCATTTCTGCTCCCACAGGGGATGGTGCAATGGAGGTGATATTCCATGTCCCTTGGGAATATTTGACAGGATGTCTAATCAGCCACTTATGTCTTCAGCCACTTCTAGAGCTTGTCTTACTGCCAGGCTGATGTGTGAGTGCTGGAACCAGGAGGGATAGATTTGCTGAGGAGTTAGGACAGACTTTACATGCTTGTGGCAGAGATGAGGCATGAGCTGATCATGTCCCCAGAGAGACTACGTGTGCTGACACGGCCTGGAAATACCCCTGCCTGATTTCTTCATGAAGCATTTGGTCTGGGTTTGTCCTAGAAGCCCCTCGGGCAGCTCTGATTCTCTTTCCCTCTAGCTCTGGTGAAGGCAATCAACACTGCTGTCGACCTGATTGTGGCTCACTTTGGAACCAGCAGGGATCCAGGGGTGAAGGTAAGTCTTGCTTTCAGTTCAGTATGGCTGCTCAACATCATGAGAAACATAGAGAGGATGGAGAAATATTGCCTTTCCATTATTTCCAGTTCAAAAACTAAGAGGCATCAAGTGAAGCTAGTAGTACCAAGAGCAAAACAAAGAGACATGATTGTTCCTCGTGCAGCAGACAGTAAATGTGTGACAGTTCTTGCTGCATGATATTGGGGATGCCAAAAGGTTACGTGGGTTTAAGGGAAGATTGGAAAAATACAGGGAAGGGAAATTCATTGATGTCTACTACACACAAAGGAATTGTGTCCACCTTAGGTAGTCCTAGTTGTAGGCTGGGACAGCATTGTTAAATTGAAGTATTATATGTTTTTGCTCCGGTTTCTTATGTACTTTCATGATATACTCTACCAGGTAGAGAATACCAGGCCAGCTGGACCTCTGGTCTGATGTGGTACAATGGCTCTTTTTTCTCATATAGTGGAGAGTTATGTCTCCTTTCTCCATCTGTCTCATGATTGTCTTCTGGCACTGGTGGCAGAGCACAGTGCAGTTCCTTGATGTATGACAGGACTCCATAATGATAAAAAAATGTGTTAGTCATTGCCCATCTTGGGCGGGTGGTCTTTCCCTATGGCCCTTACCATGTACCCACAGGCTTCAGAGTGCATCTTGATTGCCAATGGCCGTGTTTGGCTTGTGTTCCCCTCATTGCTCATTTCTGGACTAACACAAGCAGAGCAAGCTCGCTTGTTTAACCCAGACAGTGTTTTCAGTCCTGTGATGCTCAGCATGCTTGTGGTGCCTCCTCTCAAACCAGAACAGCATCCTTCAGCTGCAGAGACTCTGTGGCAGCACTGTAACACTGTTTGAAGATGACAACTTCCCCTGGAGTGCCATCCCTAAGGAGAAACTTGACTAGGACAGATTCCAAGCCAATTCAGTCTTACCTCACAGCCCAGAGTAATTTGCCACTGATTACAATTGTTGCTGAGGCAGAGATTGCTGTGCAGTGTAACTTGAGCTGTTTGGATTTCCACAGCTTTTTGAAAAGTTCACTGTGAATTTCCTGTGCTTGTTGTCTTGGTTTGGGGAATAATTGCAACATTCGCCCATTACTTTACTTGCCAGACAATGCTATGGTTTTGATCTGGGGTTTCTTTATGTGTCAGAGTGCTAAGGGCTGAGCATTCACCTGTCAAAAGGCAGCACCTGTACATGATGCTCCCACGCTTGATGGATCTGGCAGGATTATTCCTGACCCAGAAGTTCAGTCTGAGTTCAGGACTTTGTGGACCCATGCCAACTGGCCAGTGTAATTCCAGCTCAGCTGGTAAAATCTGTGCCCCAAATGCAGCTGCCTTGGACTACCAACATGATGTGTAAGGTCCAGGGCTGACCCCTCTGGATTGACCCTTGGCATCTCAAGGACTGCATGCAGCAGGATGTGTCCCTCCCTGCTTGATGCTGGGCTCTTACATGCCTCCTCACTTCAGCCTGGGCTCTGTCCAGCCATTTTCCCCTCATCCTGTTTATTTATAGTAATCCCCAGGAATTATAGCTCAGCTCGTCACTGAGTTAAGTGTTCTTTAACCCCTCTGTGCTGGAAGTTCCTAGGTCATTTGCTGCTTCCTGCTTCTAAAATAGCAACATGAAAATCTTCTATGGCAGCAGAGGAAGTCCCATCTCTTTTCTTCCTCCAGCAAGACAGCCTTGGTATACCCGTGAGGAGAACTGGGTATCCCTTCTAACTGGAATATCCTCTTTCCAAGCTGGGATATTCTCTTCACAAGCTGTTGCCTTATCTCAGCCTGGGCCAGACCTTGCACGAAGCAACCCAGAATTGTTTTGTGAGGCAGCAGGGGTGAAGAGGAAGAGTCTGCCTGTTCCAGGAGCTGCTGAGCTTCATCATAGCCCGAGTATTGCCAGCTAGGTGACTGTAGTAGGCAAGTGGGCCTGGGATGTTTGCATGTGTTTGTACCATGTAGAGCAATTACCAACCCTCTCCCTGTTCCCTCTTCTCCCTTAGGCCAAACTTGGGAACAGCTCCGTGAGCCCCAATGTGGGACATCTCATCCTGAAATACCTGTGCCCAGCTGTCCGGGACGTCCTGAGTGATGGGCTCAAGGCCTACGTCCTAGACATGATCATTGGCCAGAGGAGAAACATCCCCTGGAGCGTGGTGGAGGCATCCACCCAACTAGGTATGGAGGATGTGTGGTGATGCCTGGCACTCTGTGGTACTGCTGTGCTGTGGCTGGGAGGTGCTGGGGAAGGTCCAAATTCTGCTATAACAGGCCCTAGCAATGAAAAAAAGCCCAGACAAAAAAAAAAAAAATCTCTTCCCCTGCCACCCCGAGTTTCTGGGTTGTCTCTAAACCTTCATCTTTAGCCTTGCACAGCTGCAGTGTAAGGCAGAGCTGTGCTCCAGCCTGATCTATAAGAAAATTTGCACAGAAAGCTTGCTGCTTTCAAGCATGCCCATGTCACCTGCACCCTCTGCTAGTACCAGTCTGCACCCCGGGTCATGGCAGTGGCTACCATCCAGCAGAACTCCTTTCTGAGGTTACAGATGGCAGGCCCACACTGATTTCTGCATCATGAAGAGCTTACAGCCAGGGCTGGGAAGCCTTCTAGCCTGTTTGTGGCACATCTCCAGCTCTGGGGTTCTCTCTGTGATTACAAACACCTCAAATTATAACCAACAACTGCAATGTTATTTTTGCCTGGTGATTCTGAGCCGAGGGCCATGACTGTCTCTGAACTGGGGGAAGCAGGTCCCTGGGGCACCTTCATGCATTGAAACTCTCCCAAAGTTTTGGACTGACAGCCTGAGAAAGACTGCAACCCATCTCCTCTGTGGAATCTCACTGTTGGAATGGAGTGAACTCATCTTGGTGACCGGTGGAGGGTCATGTAGGCATGGGAGCTGGGCACATTGTAGGCATGGGAGCTCAGACACCTTCTGGCTATGCCTGAAGGCTGCTTCCTGCGGTGCTGTTTTGACTTTGCTGACCACAACTAATCCCAGCATTTTGATTCTCTCGACAGGCCCCTCTACCAAGCTGCTGCACAGCCTCTATAGCAAGATCAGCCAGTACACGGAGCTCACCAACCACAACATGAGGTTCAACGCATTCATCTTCGGCCTCCTCAAGTAAGCAGGCTCCCTGGGCTGACTGCATGCCATTGTCCGGGGCTGGCAGAAGGTGCTGCTCCTTGAACAGAAGCAGGCACAGTGGCCAATGAAAAGATTTAAGAAAGCTGGGAAGCAGCTTCCCAGCTGTAGGTGAGGGAAGGAAGAAGCTGTGAGTTTCAGGGAACACCAGAGGGATCAAAACCTACTCCTACCCGGCCAGGACTGAGAAGGGCTGGCTGTAGCCCACTGAAGAACTTTTTCTGGCCCCAAAATGCTAGGTGGGAAGAGTCTGTCTGTCAGGACTCATATAGGGATTGACATAACATATGCATATATTACTCCTGAAAATCCCTGTGACACTGCTTCCTATGACTGCAGTAAATGCAATGGAGTCCCCAAGACCTCCAAATATTGTGGGACCCCTAGGAGCAAGCTATGCCCTGCTCTCCCGACCCAGGCTGGCCCAGCGCTCTTCTGCTGGCACAGGATGCCAGCATATTTTGGGCCAAGCTTGATGCAGTGATTTCATGTTTGTAGTTGATTTGCCACTTCCATGTAAGCACTTCTCAGCAAAGCTAAGCTCTTTATATAGGAGCTAAGCGGTGTGGAAACTTGCTGGGAGCATGGCTGTTGGGGGTTACAGTTGCACAATGCCACATTGCAAAGCAAACAGGTTTGCTCCTTCACAGGCTGGGTGGCTGTGCTCAGTGCGTGCTGATGGGAGTGATGAAGGGGACAAATTGATTTTTGCTTTTTCTCTTCTTCCCTGCCCGTAATCCCTTCCTATAGTATCCGGTCCTTGGAGTTCTGGTTCAACCACCTCTACAACCATGAAGGTAAGAGGCTGTGGGCTGCAGAGAGGACCAAATTCTGCACATTGTGCAGCACAGGTCTAAGCTCTGGGCCCTGTTTGTCTCTTGGCGGTCTCTCACTGCTGCTCCTCTCTGCTAGACTTTATTGCATTCCTGGTGTAAATGTTGCTGGATGGCTGCTCAGCTAAAGGAAGGGAGGTGGAAGTCAAAGCTCCATGCCGCTCCCTCCACCTGACCTGTATAGGGCCTGCCCACCTGTGTCCTTCCCAGCTGCAGCTGGTAGCCAAGGCTATATCCTACAGTACAAATACCTCAGTCTACCCTCAGGAGACCAGATCTAACCCTCTCCAAATGTCTGTGTCCCCTGCCCAGTGCCTGAGAACTTTGTAGAACTGGAAGTGTGAACACTTACATGAAATCCTTGAGGCATGTGAAATAGAAAGGAAAGCCTTAAGGCAAACAAACAGCAGATTTTCCTGGATGTATCTGTTGTTTTTCTTTTCAGCCAGAAGTGTTTCTGGAGTGTGTAGATAACCTAGCAGCAACAACCAAGCTGCCTGATGCCTGGAAGCAGCATGACTAAGTGCTAAGTGCACCGTGAGGCAGACACCCTCGACCTACTGGGTTCCCTGAGAGTGCTGCTGGCTCAGTGCATGCTCAGCCCAGGGCCCCATGCACTGCAAGAAGTCCAGCCCGGTATCTTCTAGCAGGTTTGGGGGCTGACAGCAGACATTGCTTTGGTCCATATGTTCTGTCAGCACTTTGGAGCAGATTGCCTTTGTAGTGACCGGTGTAACGAGAGGAAGCACCCTGTTTTTCTGGAGCAGAAGACAACCGTTGCGAATCTTCTGTTTCAAGCCATCATTAAGAACTGAAAGTCTGAGGTGGGGCTGCCAAGTGGCTGAAGGCTAGGCATAGGGTTTGCAGATGAAGTGCAAATCCTCTCTGTGGTGTAAGTTGGTTAACTCACTGCAAACAGGCACAAAGCCTATGCCAAACTCTGTCCTGTTAGTGACACCTGACAGCAAAGCTAGTGGTGGGGCAGTCCAGAAGTGTCCAAAGGAAGTGTAGGATGAATGCTGCAGGTAGAAATACTGTTTTATTTTCTGTTAGGATCCGTGGTCCAGCCCAGCCAGATCCCTGGAAAGGCTGCGTTCAGCTGTCCCTGACACCTCTCCCTGTAGGGCACTGGTACTGGCCCAGATCTGCAGATCCTTGTTCATATCCAGGGTGCTGGAAAAGAGAATCTTAATGTGTGACAACCACCTCTGATGCTTTTCGTTTGCACCCTGCTCCTCTGGCATTTGTGACAGAGGTTGCTTGCTCCAGTGGGTAATCTGACAGGCAGGTGGTGGCTGCAGGAAGCAGGATCTGCGCCAGTTTGCCCAGTGCTCCCTGCCCCAGTGTTGAGCCTCACACTGCAGCCACAGCTGTGACCAGAAACCAGTGCTCAGTTCCTTTCCCCAGTAGCTTCTTGGTGGCTTGGCAAAGGTGGCAGGAGCCTCTCATCTAACCACTGCCTCTTGCCCTACAGATATCATCCTGGCACACTACCAGCCGGTGGGCTTCTTGTGCCTGTCTCATAGCGTGTGCCAGCCTCTGTTCGAGGAGCTCCTGCTCCTTCTCCAGCCTCTCTCCCTGCTGCCCTTCAACCTAGACCTCCTTTTTGAGCACCACCTGATGCAGATGGGCAAAGAGCAGCAGCAGCAGAAGGAGCTGCTGCGTGTGAAGCAGGACCTGCTGCTTTCCGCACACTCCACACTGCAGCTGATGCGGACGCGGGGCAGCAGCGAGGATCCCGATGGCTGCAGCACTGCCCCTGAAGCATGCAAAGTGGGTGGCAGAGACGGTGGCGTGTCACCAGGCCACAGCCCTGAACAAGCTGCAAGTGAGAGGGTCAAAGGAGTGGGGGCCTCCTCCGGAGATGGGGACAGGGAGGAAGAGCAGAGGAAGGTGCAAGAGAGCACGTGGGAAGGGAAGAAAGACAAGCAGGCGGGCTGGTGGTACCAGCTCATGCAGAGCTCTCAGATTTACATCGAGGGCTCGACTGAAGGCTCGAAGCTCATCCGTTATGAAAAGAAGAAGAAGGCATCGAGTGGTGTCCCCAGGCCAGCTGAGAACCACAGGGCACCACCTCCACGTGAAGGCGTGGTGGAGGGTGCAGAAGCCTGCCCCATCGCTGAAGGAATCTTGGAGGAGAAGCCCAAGGCCACCAGCAGGCCAAGTCCTGGAGCTGTGGAAGAGCCCCTGGAAAAGCCCCAGCAGGTACCAGCCGGTGAAGAGGTCAAGGAGCGGAGCTGGCCCTTCTGGATGGGCAGCCCCCCAGACTCAGTGGTTACAGAGCTGAAGCGCAGCAAGGAGAAGGAGACTGGGACTCAGCAAAGTTTGGGAGCAGCAGCAGCCCCCCAAGAGGAGAGCAGCAGCAGTGCGTCAGAGAGCAGCCAGCCCGTCAAGTGGGGACACTTGTTTGGGTCCAGGAAGGTGCAGAAAGAGCCCAGGCAACCTAACAGGTAGGGACATGGGTGGCTTAGGGCTGGAGGGGCTGGTTAAGCTGGGCTCTGGGCTACACTGTGGTGGTACATCAGAGGTGAATAGGAAGGTCTTCCACACCTGGTGTGTCTGGGGGATGCTGGGTCTCTTGGGAAGGAAACAGTCTGGGGGCTGCAGTGCATGTTGTGCATGATCCAGACCTCTAAGGCATGACCTTGCCATGAGAGGTTGCCTTCCCCACCACGACCTACTTCTGTCTCCTTCTTGCAGGTTGCCCTCCGGCTGGCTGAGCCTGGACAAGTCTGTGTTCCAGCTGGTGGCCCAGACGGTTGGGGCAAGCATGTGGCGAGAAGCAGCCCCTGAGCCAGAGCCCCCCCGGACAGAGCCACCTGAAGTGTCACCCGTGCCACGGCCAGCCCGGGGGCTGTGTCCCAACCCTCCCTGGTGAGCAGTGGCATGTGGCTGTCCCACAGGGACTGGGGACACGGTGGGATGGAGTTCACATGGGTCTGGATGTAGCAGCAGGAGGGAGTTCTGCCCCCCTGTTGGTCCCTGGGCTTCAGCGGCGTGAGCATCCTGCGGTGATCTAACCCTTTCTCCCCTCTTTCTGCCCGCAGCGAGGTGAAAGCTCTTTGCCATCACATCGCCACCGAGGCAGGACAGCTGAGCTTCAACAAAGGGGACATCCTGCAGGTCATCTCCAAGGTGGATGGTGACTGGCTGCAGTGCAGCCTCGGCTCCGAGAAGGGACTGGTGCCCATCATGTACGTCACCCACCCGGAGGACGAGGATTACTGACGTGGCTGGGAGGCCAAGCACAGTACCGTGGGCTGCTGAGGATCCTCTGGGGATGCCCACCCTGCCAGAGGAACAGACACAGCTTCTTGCTAGTTTCTTACCTTTCTTGCCATTACAGAATACAGTAACCGTAGGTGGTTCCTTCTTGCTCCTCCTCGTGCAGCTGCCAAAGGCCAAACCGGCCACGGGGCCTTCCGCAAGCTGCACCTCGTATTGCCAGGCATCGCCGTGCATGCAGCCACACCGGGCACCGTCTGAGCCCCCTCCACCCCACGCCACCTCCAGCACCCGCAGGTGGTGGGTTTGTACGTAGCAGGGATCCGAGCAGTCCCTGCCAGCGTGGCACTGGCTCAGTTTCACTCTGGAGGGTGCAGGATGCTGGCAGTGCGTCATCGCCACGGGGTGGGAGCACCGTGCACTGCCACGCTGCCCGGCCACGGCCACGGGAGGGGAAATGAGGTGTGTGTGTGTGCAGAGCGAGGGTGTTTGGGTCGTGAGGAAGGCGCGTGGATGTTCGGTGTGATGTAGGTCCGGGTTGGGTAGTGCCACCCTGTGCGGAGCCGGGTGCCGCGGGGTGCCCCCGCGCCCTCCACGCTGAGCAGGGAGCCAGTGCCTCGGATGCCCTGGGATGCTCGGTGGAGGGGGGCGGGAGGGGAAGGGGTGAGGGCAGGGTCCCCGACAGGGCTGGGGGTGGGATGCTGTTTGGAAACGGGGGCCGTGCTCCTGGCAGGGAGAGCAGGGGATGCTCCCAGAGGGAGCAGGGAGATGGGGATGGAGGGTTGGGCTGGGAGGGGATGCTCCCCATGGCGTGCGGTCAGGGGCAAGTGTCATGCACAAGGGGCTGCTGGGGGTCCTGGGCTCCCCGGCAGAGGCAATGCCAGCCCAGCCCTGCCTTGCCATGTTCTTGGGGTGGGGTGGGCGTCCTTGCCTGCCCAGTGGGTGGGGGACAGTGTTAATGAAAGGCCGTGCCAGTATTTGGTGCCTTGGCCGGGTGGGTGCTGCTCACGGCGTTGTGCCTGAGCTGGCTTCCCCGTGGCGAGGGGCCCTGGTCTTGCAAGGTTACCTCCTGCTTGTACATCGCTTAGCGGACGTCGCACCGTATTTAATTTGTATTTCCCCATTAGAACGAGGTGTCTCGCCTTTATTTATTTCTTTATTTATGATGCATATTAATAAAAAAGGTGCTGATTGAGGTCCCTTGCTCTGCAGCCTTTTGATTTCAGCCTGTCCCTGAGAAGGGCCTGGGAGATACCTGGGCTTTTTCCTGCCTCCAGCAGCAGACCTTCAGAGCAAGATAGGTTGTCCCCTGCTGTCCTTGGCTCATGGCAGACCATGGGAGAGGGAAGAGATGGTTGCCACCTGCCCAAGAGTGCTAGATCCAGTCCCTGTATCACCCAGAGGTCCTTTCTGCACCCCTCCAGAGAATCCCCAGACCCAGGCTGGATGTGGCTGCCCCTGCCTGGTGTTTCCTTTCCCCGCTGTCCTGGCTGAGCCCATGTTCTTTCGTCCCTTTCCAGCTGTGGCAGTGCCAGAGTGCCCCGTCTTTATTCCCCGTGCGTGCTTGCAGGGACCAAGCAGGTTTCGGACAGCAGTTCACACCAGTTCAGTCTGGGATCTTCTTCTCCAGGGTGCTCAGGCCCAGGGCGTTGTGAGTCAGGTGTCCGTAGGTACGGCCAAACTGGAACTTGTAACCTGCGGGCAGCGGGAGGAGGTCCTGAGCAGCGCAGGGAGGAGGCGGTGAGGGATGGGTTGTGGGGCTGGGACCCAGGGCCTGGCACAACCTGTCCGCAAGGCTCAGTGGCTGTGGGTCACCTCACAGGGAACGGCCCTGGGGCACTGGCACTTAGGCTGGCATGAGCATTGGAGCCAAACCCTGCGGGAGCAAGCCCCCAGAGCCCATCCCTTCCCCTTACACCTTGGCAGCTCCTGGGAGAAGGGAAAAGCTATGCCTGGAGCACCT
This sequence comes from Anser brachyrhynchus, assembly GCF_964034855.1. Lineage (NCBI taxonomy): Eukaryota > Metazoa > Chordata > Aves > Anseriformes > Anatidae > Anser > Anser brachyrhynchus. Next base: position 6,432,144 of record NC_137697.1, read on the forward strand.
TTGCAGCACCTTTTTGCACCCCAAAACTAGGTTTAGTGGAGCACACTGACTCGTGCACGAGGGAGGTGTGTGTTGGGGTGCTCACCTGGGACGTAGCCCGTGTAACGAGGCAGCAGACCCCCGTCCGCAGGGTAGGTCTTTCCCAGGGATGAGAGAACAGCGCCGCCCTTCTCGGTCCCGCTTCTGCCGCCTTTCCTCAGGGTCATTTGGCTGAACTCGAGCAGGGCCCGGTTGGTGGTGATCGGGTAGCCTGTCCCGATCAGGAACCGGGCACGGGGCACAAAGCCCGTGAAGCCTGCGTGGGTCAGAGCTGTCTGTAACAAGGGCTGCAAGCAGCCTGTAGTAGTCCTGGCACCCCCCAACTCCCCCAGGGGACACCCCATGCCCACCACCCCCTCCAAACCTCCTGCCTCAAAGGGCGTGCAGAGAAACCATCAGGACAGTGCCCCCAAACAGGGCAAGGGGCAAATGTGTGCGTGTGTGGGTCTATCCTTGCCCTTGAAGGATGACCCTAAATGTTGCTGAAGCTGCCAGGAAGATCCTTGTTTGGGGATACAGGCAGACCCCAGTGGAGCTCTGCAAGATGTGGCTATTAATGGAGTGCTTAGGGACCATGCTTGTCCCCTCTCATCCCAGCCCTATCCCCCTCCTTGCATCCTCACCTGAGATGAAATATTTTCGGGGATCATCATCCTCCATGGAGTAGGGGGATCCTTGTGCCCAGAATGCACACGGCAATGCACACGGGGCAGTGGCGGCTGCTGCTGCTCCTGTGGCTGGGTGGCCCTGGTGGTTACCTGGCTCAGGAGGGTCCTGGTGAGGATATTTGAGGTGTGAGTACTGCCGGGGGCAGGCTGAGCAGGGAGAGGAGCCTCTGGTGCTGCTGTGCCCTGGAGCTGGTCCCTGTCTGGGGAGGGAGACTCAGCCAGCCCTCAGCACAGGGGACGTGGTGGCAGAAAGGTGGAAGCGGTGGGGTGCTGGTGGTGATGGAGGGAGGGGTGGGTGCTGGCTGCTGGCCCACAGCCTTGTGAGCACCTCCAGAGAAGACAGGAGCCAAGACAGTAATGTCACATACATGGATGCCTTCCCGAGCCCAAACCCAGTAAGCCTCCACTGTAGCAAACAGTGCAGGACCCTTGCCACCAAACAAAGTCCTTCTCAACCTCCTGGTGACTGACTCCCCACAACAGCCAGCCCCATGTCCCCCTGCCCTCCATGGTGGGGGTGCCCCAAGTCCCCCTGCCCACCGGGGACAGCCCTGGTCCCACAACGCGATGCACACTGGGTCCTGCCCATCTCACGTCACGGTCCTGCGCGGGGTCCTGGCACAGCAGCCGCGTCCTCCGCTCCTGCTCCTCGTGGGCAGATCCCAGCCGCTGCTGGGCGAAGCTGCTCCTGGCCTCCTTGCAGATCTCGGAGTAAGTCTTGGCAAAGAAGTGCTGGGCTCTGGGGATGAACCCTGGGAGCAGAGCATCCACCAGGTGGGAAGCAAGGGGGAGCCCAGCTTCACGGCACGGTTCTGCTCTGAAGCAGTGATGGGGCTCTGAGGCCCAGCTTTAGGAGAGGTAAAGGCATGGGGGGGTGGGGGAATGGGAGGTGCAGTGGGAGCAGAGATGCTTTGTAAGGGCTAAGAGCAGGGAGGGGGCAGCAGCACTGGGTGCTGGCACAGGCAGGTCACCACGCCAGGCGGGATGGCCTCCTCCTACCTGTATACCCAGGGATGGCCACGCAGCTCGGGGGCTGAGCGCCTGCCCCCCTGCAAGCTCCCAGCCGTGGGGGCGCAGCTCCCCAGCAGGACCCGTGGGTCGGCTGCAGCACCGTCCGGTGGGAGCTTTGGACCTTGGGGCTGTGCAGGGGTGGGGACTTCAGCTCCACGTACGGTTTCCTCCCGCTCAACCCGCAGTGTGCACGGTGACCGGCGTAGCTGCAAGAGCAAAGCGAGGGCAGGTGGGGGACGGCCCGTGGCCACCAGCGTGTCCCAGCCCTGTGGCACCGCCATGCCTGCCTTGGCTGCTAACAGAAACACGCATGCTGGCTCCCCAGCCCCAGAGCCTGCCTCCCTCAGGCTGTTTGGGGTCCCTCAGTGCTCGGGACTGGGGGGGGCCCCGTGGCTGTGCCACCTTGCTCCAGGCTGCTGCTGCCTCCCTGGCACGGCCGTGGCCATACAGGGTTGCTATGGATGCCCTGTACACAGCGTCCTGAGAGCTGTTGGCTCCCTCCCTCCCCAACACGGGGGGAAAAATACACCCTGGGTGGTGGGGCAGGGACTGGAAGTGCCCAGGGAGCTGGGGACCAGCAGCAGTGCCCGGTGGGGCTGGGGGAGCCTGGAGGGGGGGAGAAAAGGGGCACAGCCTGCACAGGGAGCAGTGCACAAGGACGCTGCTGCTCCTGGAGACTGGTCCCCTGCAGCTGGTGCTTACCCAGGGATGGAGCTGGGGTCTGGAGGAGTCAGGACCTGGCTCATCTGTGGGGCAGAGGCTGTGGCCGTGGATGGGTCCTCGGCTGGATCCTCGGCTGCCTGGCAGGGCTGGAGCAGCGCAGACACCTCTCTGTGATGGCTGCAGGAGGCTGGGAAGGGAGGAGCCACCTGAGCACCAGGAACCTGCCCTGGGGACAGGCACGGAGAGGTGGGAAGGGATGCTCACAGGGCAGGACAGGCAGCCCAGTGTTAAGCACAAGGCCTGGGGACACGCTGAGACCCACACAGTGGCTGGCCCAGCCCAGGCTCACAGGATCCAGTTCCTGGGCCCCTGCTGGTGTGACCCCGCTGGTGGCAGCACCCTGGGGTGCTGAAGCAGGAGCCTGCAGCCCGGCACAGGATCCAGGGAGGAAGATCCAGATCCAGGGGAAACTGAGCTCTGTGCAGGGCTGGGCTGAGCCTGGTGTCAGCCAAGAGCTGCCCACCATGGTTTTCTTTCCATGACCCTAAATAACCACCAGAAAAAAAGCTTGGAAAGTCCAGTGGCATCTTGCTCAGCTTCAGAAAGGGGAAATGCATGAAAAGCGGAAACTTGAGTAAGATGTACCCAAAGGAAGCAGCACTGTCCAGTAGCCTGTGACAGGATTTAAGGCAGCCTTTCAGAGCTCCTGGTATCAAAAGGCAGCGGGGAATCAGCAGGGCTAAATACTAGGGCCAGAGGTTATTTGGAACAGAGAGGTGCTCTTCAAAGAGCTGAAGTCATGGCAAGATGACACAAAACAGCATCAGGCAGGTGAGATGTAAAGATTTTATCAGTAAGATAAAAATAAAGAGCAAAGAGCCTGTAGAAGCAGACAACAGTCCTTTTTTTTTTTTTTTTTTTTTTTTTTGCAAAAACACTTCATGAACTGCACATCTGCCCCCGAAAATCTGTGGTGTTGGTAGGTCGGAGCATGAAGAACTGAGAGGAGACAGATCCTTCTCACAAAGCTAGGGGGGTGTTTGGGTTCGCCTCACCTGGCAGAGCTCTGGTGCCAGGCCGCGAGTGCTGAGCTGCTTACTGTCACCTCTGAGGGTGGCCCCGCGGCAGGATGTGGTCCTCACCGCGGGAAGGTGACGAGACGCACGCTGCTCACCCTCCCAGCTGTGCCACGGATGCCACGCGGTGACAGCGGGGTGGCCGTGACACTTGCCAACCCGACAAGCCCAGGGTCACCTGTGGTGTCCTAGGCGCTGAAACGAGGCCAGATGCTGCCTCTGCAGTTTTGGCTTGGCCTTGCGTAACCGGAGCACGCCTGGCGTGCCGCGGGAGGCAGCGGCGGCTTGCGACACCCCCTTGTCCTCTGCGCGGAGCCCAGTTGTGCTCAAGTCCGGATTTTTCCGACGCGGAGCAAGGGGAAGTGTGAAGAGCGAGAGAATGAGCAAGTACACAGGGCTTCCTGGCAGCACGGGGGCCACGCTTCCCCTTCGGGCACTTGAGGTTTTTATATGGGGTAATGTAGGACTCTTGGAGAGGTCAGGCTGTTAGCACTGGGAGCACTGCAACGGAGGCCCCGGAGATGTGGGTTTTTTTTTAGGGGATTTTTTTTTTTTTTTTGACATATGGAATTTTCCTAGTTATTTTCCAAAGATTCCCCCAAAAGGGGAACTTAATTCCTACTGATGTGGTTTGCTTTCGCAGCTCCATAAATATTTTTTGAGCCTCTACACTGGAAGACTCCGAAGTCTCCATTAGAGAAAACAAAACACCTCAAGGCTCCTACCACCGGACAGGCTCTCAGGGCCTGGGATCACTGCCATGGCACCCACGCTGCGGGTCCCCGTGGTTGTCACCAGCGTGTCACCCAGCATCTGCTCTCAGCCTATGCTCAAGCACCCAGCCAGCACCTTGGCTTTCCTGCCCAAGCGTGCACCACCAGGTCGCAAAGACCATTTATGCCCTTCTGGTGGCCTTTTTCCACAATTCTTTCTATCAGACATTAACGGGGGAGAGAGCTGTGCTGACGTAGTCTCTGCATGACTTTACTGAGTGTGGAAGCTCCATCTTCCTGCAGAAACGCGGTCCCGGAGAGCCAGGCTGCTCACACATCCTTCTGGGAACGCTGCTGCCCATCCCGAGGGGGCAGCTCAGGCATTGTGTCGAGTGGCTGCTCCCATCGAAGAGCCCAAAAACGGCCTCCCAGACCAGAACTCAGAGAGCTGCGAGGTTGTGAAACGGGTGTGAAGCTGCCCCGGTGCTCCGAAGAACGAAAGCAGTGCTGACACCCGCAGAGGTTCCCTCTCCAATGAGGAAGCCTCTCGTACCGCATGCAGCTGCTCTGCCTGCCTGCTTCCTTTCGGTGCTTGCACATCTCGCAGTCGGGCGGGCGCTCTGAGCGGCGGCCAGCGGGACGAGCCCTTGGTCCTGCCAGGGGAGAGAAGGGAGCATGGCCCTGAGATGGAGCCTTCTCCTGGCCCTCATGCCTCTGCTGGCAGCAGAAGAGATGGAAAAGTATGTGACCGGTGACGAAGAAAATCTCCAAGAGACAGGTAAGAGGTGGTCGCTCTTCTCCCTGCAAGTGAAAGTGTTGCTGCTCCCTTGCTGCACGTTCGCTGTGTACCGTCACCGCCGGCAGCACACAGCAGCTCTGTCAGAGGCTGGAGGCGATGTCCGTGCCAGGGACCGAGACATGAGGGCATCGGTTGGGGAGTGGTGGGGTGAGGCCCCCCAGCACCAGGCAACCCCCAGCTCCCCCTGTACAGCAGCAGGCTCTGCAGCCCAGGACGGGGTGAGACGACGGAGTGCGAAGCCCACAGGGGTACCTCGCAGCAAGGCTTGCTTTCTAAGAGCGGATCGAGGTTGTTTTGCTATTTCCAGCATCCGTCAGCAAAACTGAGAAGTGGGACTGACATTTTAATCTCAGCAGAGCCGTTTAATTGCATGTCTGGAGGGCCAGATGCTATCTGAGCTTCCAGGAGATGGTGAACCCATCCGGGGCAGCACCGCCTGGGGCCTGAGTCCAGGTCTGGGGACCATCACCCTGCCTTGTTCTGCATCCATCTGACCGGGAGTCTGTCTCTAAACTAACCTTGCTGCATCTGGGTGGCAACAAACGTTCAATTAGCACGTGCTCACGTTGTACGGACCTGCTGTATGTATGTCCCTGGGCTGGCACAGGCTGGAGGAGCCCGCGAGTCGAGGACCCTGGCTGTCACCAGGGCCCAAAAATGGGACTGGGTTTTTCAGGTGCTGATTTGAACTCAAGCCAATTGGGGGACGGCAGGGTCTGTGCTGCATGGCACAGGCCAGGGGAGCTGTGCCCCTGTAGGTACAGGGAGTGTGAGCACAGCACGCCGTCACTGGAAAACCAAGGGCAAAGCCTGCAGCAGAAGACATCCTGCCCCTTTCCCAAATCCTCCACCAAAGCTGTCCGGCTGGGCCAGTGCGTGCAGCCGTGGCTCTCCAGCTTGTTTGCACGATGCACAAGAGCAGATGAAGGCCAGGACTCAGCTGCAGGATACAGCGAGCACACGGTGGCTGGCAAGCCCTCTGTATACTCTGCACGTCTCGGTCACCTGTCCATCCTAGGAGAACTCCGGGGTTGCCTGCAGCGGAGACGGTATTGCTGAGTTTGCACCTTGGTGTTTGTGAAAAAGAGGAATCGAAACACAAACACTTGTTGGCCACACCCAGAGGCACGGGCAGCCCTGCCAGCATGTGGGCACATGCAGGGTACAATCAGGGAGAGGGGAACATGCCAGGGGAGAGTGGATGAGCTGCGGCACACTGCTGTGCCTGTCTGAATGCCAAAAAAAGTCCCCTCAAGCCATGGCACAGGCAGCATGGGGCTGTCCCCGTTCAGCAGGGCTCCCGCGTGCCAAATCCTCCGGGCCAGCCTCACCCGTGCCCCAGCTCTGAGCACCGCTACCTGAAAAGCTGCAGGCAAGGCGATGTGCCTGGGAGCGAAGGAGTGGGGGTGGCGGGCAGGGTTCTGGGGACGCGCTGAGGAAACAAGATGACAAATCTGCGTCCCAGCACTGGGGAGGAGGCAGCGCTGCGTGCGTGGTGCCAACGCTGCCGGCAGAGGATGTGGTCGGGGCGTGTGGCGCAGCGCTGCTCTGTGCGCTGAGCAGGCTGCATTGTCCCTTTGTCCTATTGTCCCCTGGCCGTCTTTCTGCACGGCTCTCTCAGAGCTTTCCTCAACACCTGGACAAAAGCCTCGTGCCCTTACAGTCCCCTTGCGCCCAGGAAGGAGGCGGAGAAGCTTGCAGGGGATGTTTTCCTGCAGGGCTGGCTCTGTTTGGCAGGCTGGCCCTGGCCCCTTCCCGTCACCCCAGCCTGCCACTGCACAGTGATTTATTAGCAGACGCCCAGGAGCCGTAGCAGAAATGCCCAGCACTAGGTAAAATGAGGCTCTGTTCAAACTGAAAGTCCTTGTGTTAGTGGAATTGAACTGCCAGCAGCTCTTGTCCTCGTGGGGGACTCCAACTTCCCAGACATATCCTGGAAATGCAATACAGCTCAGAGGAAGCAGTCTAGGAGGTTTCTGGAGAGCGTGGAAGATAGTTCCCTGATGCAGCTGGTTAGTGAGCCTACCAGGGGAGGTGCCCCACTAGACCTTCTGCTCACAAACAGAGAAAGACAGGTGGGAGATGTGGTGGTTGGGAGCTGTCTTGGGCAGATTGACCACGAAACGGTACAGTTCTCTATTCTTGGCACAGTCAGGAGGGGGACCAGTAAAACTGCTGTCTTGGACTTCTGGAGGGCAGCCTTTGAGCCGTTCAGGACACTGGTTGGCAGAGTCCCTTGGGAGGCAGTTCTGAAGGGCAGAGGAGTCCAGGAAGGCTGGGCACTCCTCAGGAAGGAAATCTTAATGGCTCAGGAGCAGTCTGTCCCCACGTGCCCAAAGACGAGCCGGCATGGAAGAAGACCAGCCTGTCTGAACAGAGAGGTGTGGCTAGAGCTTAAGGAAAAAAAGAGGGTTTATGATCTTTGGAAAAGAGGGTGGGCCACTCAGAAGGATTATAAGGATGTTGTAAGGATGTGCAGGGGCAAAATTAGAAAGGCCAAAGCTCATCCGGAGCTCAATCTGGCTACTGCTGTTAAAGATAACAGAAAATGTTTTTAGAAGTACATTAACACAAAAAGGAGGACTAAGGAGAATCTCCATCCCTTACTGCATGCGGGGGGAAATTTAGTGGCGAGAGATGAGGAAAAGGCTGAGGTGTTTAATGCCTTCTTTGCCTCAGCCTTTAGCGGCAAGACCAGTTGTTCTCTAGATACCCGGTACCCTGAGCTGGAGGAAGGGGACGGGGAGCAGAACGTGGCCCTCACAACCCACGAGGAAATGGTTGGCGACCTGCTACAGCACTTAGATGTACGCAAGTCAATGGGGCCAGATGGGATCCACCCGAGGGTACTGAGAGAACTGGCTCAAGAGCTGGCCAAGTCGCTTTGCATCATTTATCAGCAGCCCTGGCTATCAGGGGAGGTCCCAGTCAACTGGCGGCTAGCAAACATGACACCCATCTACAAGAAGGGCTGGAGGGTAGACCTGGGAAACTATAGGCCTGTTAGTTTGACCTCAGTGCCAGGGAAGCTCATGGAGCAGATTATTTCGAGTGCCATCACGCGGCACTTGCAGGGCAAGCAGGCGATCAGGCCCAGTCAGCATGGGTTTATGAAAGACAGGTCCTGCTTGACGAACCTGATCTCCTTCTATGACAGAGTGACGCGCTTAGTGGATGAGGAAAAGGCTGTGGATGTGGTCTACCTTGACTTCAGTAAGGCTTTTGACACCGTTTCCCACAGCATTCTCCTCAAGAAACTGGCTGCTCTTGGCTTGGACTGGCGTACGCTTTGTTGGGTTAGAAACTGCCGGGGTAGCCGGGCCCGAAGAGTCGTGGTGAAAGGAGTTAAATCCAGTTGGAGGCCGGTCACTAGTGGAGTCCCCCAGGGCTCAGTACTAGGGCCAGTTCTCTTTAATATCTTTACCGATGATCTGGACGAGGGGATCGAGTGCACCCTCAGTAAGTTTGCAGACGACACCAAGTTAGGTGCGTGTGTCGATCTGCTCGAGGGCAGGAAGGCTCTGCAGGAGGATCTGGACAGGCTGGACCGATGGGCTGAGGCCAACTGTATGAAGTTCAACAAGGCCAAGTGCCGGGTCCTGCACCTGGGGCGCAACAACCCCAAGCAGCGCTACAGGCTGGGAGACGAGTGGTTAGAAAGATGCCTGGCTGAGAAGGACCTGGGAGTACTGGTTGATAGTCGGCTGAATATGAGCCAGCAGTGTGCCCAGGTGGCCAAGAAGGCCAACAGCATCCTGGCCTGTATAAGAAGCAGTGTGGCCAGCAGGGCTAGGGAAGTGATTGTCCCCCTGTACTCGGCTCTGGTGAGGCCGCACCTTGAGTACTGTGTCCAGTTTTGGGCCCCTCGCTACAAGAAGGACATGGAGGTGCTCGAGCGAGTCCAGAGAAGGGCAACGAAGCTGGTGAGGGGTCTGGAGAACAAGTCTTATGAGGAGCAGCTGAGGGAGCTGGGGTTGTTTAGCCTCGAGAAGAGGAGGCTCAGGGGAGACCTCATTGCTCTCTATAGGTACCTTAAAGGAGGCTGTAGCGAGGTGGGGGTTGGTCTATTCTCCCACGTGCCTGGTGACAGGACGAGGGGAATGGGCTAAACTTGTGCCAGGGGAGGTTTAGGTTGGATGTTAGGAAGAACTTCTTTACTGAAAGGGTTGTTAGGCATTGGAATGGGCTGCCCAGGGAGGTGGTTGAGTCACCATCCCTGGAGGTCTTTAAAAGACGTTTAGATGTAGCCCTTAGTGATATGGTTTAGTGGAGGACTTGTTAGTGTTAGGTCAGAGGTTGGACTAGGTGATCTTGGAGGTCTCTTCCAACCTAGATGATTCTGTGATTCTGTGAAATCCTGAGGGCAGCGAAAGCCCAATGGAGGCTGCGGAGGAGCTCCCTGTGGCTGCACACCCCGGCTGTGCATGAGGCTCTGTTCAAACAAAAGGCGTTGTGTTAATGGAAATGAGCTGCCAGCACGGGCTCGAGGAAATCCTGGGGGCAGCGAAAGCCCAAGGGAGGCTGCGGAGGAAAGCCAAAGGAGGCCCTGGGGCCGCACACCCCGGCTGTGAGCTGCATGCTGCCCCGTGCTGCCACTTCCCGCTCCACAGCAGAGCTTCCCAAAACATGAATCTCACCTCCTGCTGTTCAAAGCCTGCCAGCTGCCCTTCTGCACCGTGTTGGCCTCGCTGAAGCTTCACCCGACCCCTTTCCTGTGTTTGGGGCCTGTGGGCGGCCGTCTGCACAGCTCCAGTGTGAAGAGCAACGTGGGCTGAGTGTCTCCCTGCTCACGGGATGCCGCGAATCCCTACAGGGCTGGAAGCCCCGTGCTCCTTTCCCTGCTCTCTCTGAGCGCTCCCGGAGCTCCAGACTGGTGGAAGGAGCCAGCCCCATGCGCTGTGCAGCGTTACCCCTGCCTCTGCCGGGATGTGCCCTGCGAGGTGAGGCAGAAACCCCTGGAGATGTCCGTCAGAGGCCGCAGCAGCAGCATGCGCCGCAGCGCACGGAGGCACTGGGAGTCCTGCCCACGTTTGGCTCTTCCCATCCCACCGACGCGCTCTCCGTCTTCTCTGTGCAGGATGCCCCAAGCCCCGGTGGGACCCAAGCCTCCGCTTTGTCCCAGAGAGGATGATTTATGGGGACAAGGAGGAGCTGACACTGAGCTGCCTCACTGGGGAAGATCCTCCTCTTGCTGTGATCAGATGTGCTGCATGGACAGGCTGGGAATATGTTTGGGAGGTGAAGGACATGCAGGGAATGTGGCATCGCATGGAAATGCGCCTGACCTGCACAGGTAAGTCGGGGGGCAGCAGCTCTCCCCTGCTGCGGGCTCGTCTCCATCAGCAGGGCTTCTCACAGGGATGTCTTGGCCTCGGCTCTGGGATGGCCCCGGCCGGGAGCAGCCTCCGAGCTGGGCCAGGACAGAAGCCCCCAGCGGGCCCCGGCCTTGCCTCTGTCCTGCCTCTGCGGCCTGTCTGCCTGAGCCACGGGGACGCTGGCGGCGGCCAGATCCTGCCCTCAGCCCTGCTCGCTCTGAGCACCTCACAGCCCCGCTGGGCTCCTGTCCCGCACCCAGGGGCCGCAGCGTCTCCTCGCCGTGCCGACGGCCGACCCCACCAACCCCGCAGTCCGTCACGGACCAGCCTCGTCCCCCTCCTGCCCGAGCACTCCCGTCCCCAAGGAGGACTGTCACGCATTCTCCCCAACAGGAACATGCCAGAAACCCCTGTGGGACAAAAGGGTCACGCTTGTCCCAAGGAAAGGCAACTACACACTGAACGAGGAACTGAGGCTGTCTTGCCCTGGAGCTGTCAAGCCCTCCTTCACCAAGGCCAAATGCGCGAGGGAATTCCTAGGAGTAACTTCTGGAAAACCTGTCTTTGGGGTCGGCTGGTGGGGGAGGAACGGCACAGGCACCTGGACCCGCATTGAGGAGCCCGTAGCGTGCGTGGGTAAGTGGGGCAGCTCTCCCCATCCCCTCTCTGCCCTCACGCTCCCGAACCAGCCACGACACTGCCTGCCCCAGCCCTTGCTTGGCGCTGCGGTGACCTGCCAGATGCTGAGGGGCTGCGGGGCCAGGAGAGCAGCACGCCGCGGGCAGGGCGCGAGCCTGGGTATGTCCGCGGTGCGCAGGGCTCGTGGGGAGGGCGCAGGGCACGAGGCAGTAGCCCGGAGGCCAAATTCTGCCCTGTCCTCCCCCCTCGGAGCGCCCTCCCCCGCCACTGTGCCCAGGCAGACGCTGCTGTCCTGTGCTCAGCACCCCTCGAGTTTCCTCACGGCCTTGGTTCTGGCCTCCTTGTCCCCTGCTCTCACACAAATTTGCCTTTGACAGTGAAATGCTCGAGGCCCCAGTGGGACCCTGACCTTCGTCTGATACCAGAGCAGGACGTCTATGAGGAGGAAGAAGAAGTGAAGCTGAGCTGTCCTGAGGGTTCCCAGCTCCCCTTCCAGCAGGCTAAATGTGTATGGAGAGCTCAGCCTGTGGCTACAGGGGAACACAAGGGTACCTGGACACAGAGAAACAACTTGGGACGCTGGGTCCGCATTGCGCGCCCCATAAAGTGCATCAGTAAGTGTGGCGACAGGAGGTGCCTCGCCTGGAGCCCCGTGGCTCGGTGGCTCCTCTGGGGCCATGGCACGGCGAGGTGAAGGGCAGCCTGAGCTGGGCTTGGGGTCAGGTCCAAAGAGCGGCTGGAGGGGTCTCCTGCTGCAGGGGGGATTGTCCTGGGAAGCTGCCAGCCGTGGGATGTGGTGGGGGGCAAAGAGTGAGCATGGAAAGGAGGGTGGAGAAGGGATTTCATGGGCAAGTGACAAGGGGAGCCCTCTCCCTCCCAACAAGGCTTCCTGGGGGGCACGTCATGGCAGCTGGACGGCTCGCCTTCCATCTCCCTTGGGTGGCTGGAGGGATTGCTGGTGGTTGCCAACAGCTGGCGGTACCCTGCCCCACCTCATCACCCACACCCCAACTAAACCCTGCCTCACCTCATCACCCACACCCCAAGTAAACCCACTTTTGCCTTGGACAGAAACATGCCAAAGGCCCTTGTGGGACTCAGCACTCCGTCTAGCACCACACCAGGAGGTGTACACGGAGAACGAAGAAGTGATGCTGAGCTGCCCTGAGGGTTTCAAGCTGTCCTTCACCCACGTCAGATGTGCAGGGGGAGTGCAGGCATTAGGATATTCTGGATTTGCAGACAGAACTACATGGCTGGGGAAGAACAGCACAGGTGCCTGGATCCACATTGAGGAGCCTGTGCTGTGCCTTGGTACGTGGGGTGGCAGGAATTACCTTCTCTGCAGCCCTGTCCTCCAGTCCTACCCCTCCATGCCTCTCTGCATTTCCCACATCCCCACTGTGTCCTGGCCCATGCTCCCCATGCCTGAGCGCATCCCTCGGTCTCCCTGGGTTTGATGCCTGAGACCACTGCCCAAGCAAACGGTGGCCCAGCCTCACCCACCCCTCCCTGGGCAGCCCCAGCCCCAGCTGCTGCTCACCTGCTTTTGCCTCTGCCAGAAATGTGCCAAAAGCCCTCGTGGGACACAAGGCTCCGTCTGGCACCAGACCAGGAGGAGTACAGCAGGAACGAAGAAGTGATGCTGAGCTGCCCCAAGGGTTTCGAGCCATCTTTCACCCACATCAAATGTTCAAGAGAAGTCCAGTCCATCAGCACTGGGAAACCTGTGTACAGAGGAGTTTGGATGGGAAAGGGCACAGGAGGTGCCTGGACCCGCATTCATTCCATGGTGGAGTGCGTGGGTAAGGGAGGTGCCAGGAGCTCTCCTGGGGCCCCTGTGTGCCGGGGGATGTAGGGGGTGATGCCAAAGGCAGTGGGAGGCAGCTCCTGCACCTGCCCAGGGCTCGCCCGGGGTCCCCAGGGGTGCCTGGGCAGGGAGGGGTCTGGTGGCAGCCTCTGTGCCCGAGGGTCCCGGCAGGAGGGGGCTGCGGCAGCCGGCTGGGGGCGGCAGCTGGAGCTGCGCCCAGGGGCCAGGTTGGAGCGCCCGGCATGTGGGACGAGGGCGCCCAGAGCCCCTGGAGCTCCTGCTCCTCCTGGGCCTTCTCGGGAGGGCTGGGGAAGCAGCGTGGGGCCCTTCCTGCTCCCATCCCCTTCCTGGGGCCATGGTGCAGGAAGGTGCTCCACATCGTGTCCCACAGCTCCATCCCTCACCGTAGTGTGCCAGGACAGGGATCTCCTGCCACGTCCCCTGCCTTGCCCTGCATGGCCAGCCTCTGCCCTGCTAGCACCTTCCCTTCTTGTTGGTGCAGGAAAATGCCAGAAGCCCCAGTGGGACCCCAGATTAATCTTTGACCCAGAACGGGCATCCTACATCCTCAATGACATGGTGACGGTGAGGTGCCCTGAAGGGTACTGGCCTCCTCCCACGAAGATCACCTGTGTACAACCTACCCCAAGCCAAGGCTCCCCAACTCCTCAGAGGTTCTGGTATGTGAGGAGAAGCACTGGCCACTGGGAGCCTCTGGATCAGTGGCAGACCCTGACGTGTGTGGGTGAGTGAGGGACTTGAGAGGGAAGGGTGGGCCCGATGGCGGTGTCCTGCCTTCGCGCTGGCCCTGTTCCAGAGGCACGCACGGATGTTCCCGGCCGGGTGCAGGTGCGCTCTGTGGCGAGAGGGCCAGCGCCTGCGGGAGCATTTCCCTCCCGAGGGGCTGCGCCCGCTGCCAGGGAGCAAGGGGAGGGAGCCAGGGGTCTGCTCCCAATAGAAGTTGCCTCAAGCAGTGAGAAGTGATGCAAAGCTCACGTCCAGCTTCCGAGCACACCGTGATCCAGACACCTCCAGCTCTGCAGCTGGAGACCTGGTGTGGGCAGTGTCACCTCCGGCTTCCTCTCCCTGCAGCTGGGGGGGAGCAGGGCTGTCAGACCGCAGCACCCTTGCAAGGGTGCCAGGGGGAGGGAAGGCAAGGCAGTGACTCTTGTGCAATGCTTCCTTCACAGAGGCCTTCCAGGTTGTGCCTGGGACCTTGGAGGTTTCCACCACCAGCATCAAACTGAACTGGACCTGCAGTCTGCCTGATGCCTGCCAGCGCATGCAGGCCACGTGCAGGCTGGCAGGGCCTTCCTCCCCTCCCTGTGAGGCTGAGGAGGTCACAGGACAGGAGATTCTGCACGGCCAAAATGGAACATTTACCTGCAACCACCTGCAGCCCTTCACTGACTACAGTGTCACCATCTCAGTGCCCCCCAGCACAATCCTGTTCACACGGCTCCTGAGGACAAAGGCAACAGGTAAGTGTCCCCTGCCTGTAATGTCAAGGTACCCTTTGCTTTTCTCCCAAAAATTTCAGCCCCTGGTGGGTGTCCCCGTGTGTGACCCCGTCTCGCTGTGCTTCCAGTGCCCGAGAAGCCGGAGCGGCTGTGGCTGGATGCCAGCACGGGGACGCTGCGGTGGCAGGCGCTGCCCTCCTGCAAAGGGGAGATCCTTGGATACCAGGTACCAGGGGAGCGGGGGCTGCCCGTGGGCCCCGTGCCTCGCCGGGTGCCTCGGGCTGGGTGCTGGGCACAGGCAGGTGGGCAGACCGTGGGAAATCCTTGAGGACCTTGAGATCCACCCTCCTGGCTGATTTTCTAGCTGCTGTGATACGTTTGAGCATTTCTGCCTCCCTCTCATGTTTCCCCTGCTGCCGTGCTGCCTGCAGGGGTTGCGGGTGCTCTGTGCCTGGGGGTTTCCTCCCCAGCACTGCACAGCCTGTGGTTTGGCACATGCTGGGGCTCTGTGCGCAGCACTTTGTGACGTGTTTGGCGGCACAGCCTCACGGGCTTTCCTGTGCTTCCTGGGGCCTTATTTCTGGTTTCTGGAACAGGAAAGGCTGTGGTTTGCAGTGCTGGGGGCAGGAGTAAGGGCGCCAGTGCAGCACCCAACTTGTAGCCCTGTGGAGATTAGATGTGACTCATGCCTCACTGAGGATGCCTTGGAAATCCAACCAGCCTGGAGAGCAGAAGTGTGCTCTGAGCAGCTCCATCTGCTGCTGCTGCTGCGGTGGTATCTTTGGTGCAGCAGATTGCTCTTGTTTTGAGTGCTGGCTCCAAATTCCCTCCTCTCCTCCTCTGGTGTGTGTTGAGGTCCACGCGTGGGGCCCAGGCTCCCGCTGGCGTCCCTCCGGGAGTTTCCCAGCACTGCGATGGGTGCAGACGTGGGGAGCACCGCAGCGCTGCTGGGCTCTGTCTGGCTGTGCGGTGGGCACGTTTCCCTCCAGCTCCGTGTCCTGTCCCCAGCTGAACGTCACCACCAGGGGCCCGCAGGACGGCGGCTTCCTCCAGGTCGAGCGGCTGATGCTGAGCAGCTCCGTCACGGAGCAGCCGCTGCCTGCGCACGGCCCTGGCACCAGCTACACGGTGGCCGTGCGGGGCCTGACGGCTGCCGGGGCAGGGGCAGCACTGCTGGAGGAGTTTCAGACCAACAGCTCGGGTAAGGGTCTGTGTGCGCTGCCCCTGCTCCTGCCCTGCCTCGCCGTGCCTCCTGCTGATGCTCGTCCCCTGGGTCTTCCTCCACAGAGACCCCGGACCCCCCTGATGTCAGCTCCCGCCTTGTGCGCGACATCTCCCCATCCCGAGGCACGGCCGTGCTTCCCCTCCGCCCCATCACCTGGGTCCCCGAGGCGGGCAGGTGAGTGCAGCCCCGGCTGCTCTGCTCTGCACAGCCCCGAGCAGCGCTGTCACCTGCAGCTGCCTCCGTCCAGCTCTTCCCTTCCCCATCCCCGTCCCCATTCCCATCCCCGTCCCCATCCCCATCCCCATCCCATCCCCGTCCCATCCCCATCCCCGTCCCCGTCTCACAGCCCTGCCTTGCAGCGAGCACCAGCTCCTCGTGGCTGCGACGCAAAATGGCACGGCGCTGGAAGGCGCCTGCTCGGGGGAGCTGCAGCCCTTCAACGCCAGCCGCCCGCCCGACGCCTACGTGGCCGCCGTGCTCAACCTCACCGCCCCCACGGCCTTCGTGCTGGGCGACGGGACCCACGGGCACGGCTTCCACAACGCTCCCCTGCGCCCGGGCTGGGACTACACCGCCCTCCTCCGCCTCGTGCGGCGCTCCCAGCAGGTAGCCGTGGCGGGAGGCTGCAGCTCCCTGGGGACGCTGCCAGCCAGGGATGGGGCAGGGCAGCGTCCCCCGCATCCTCGGTCACGGCCGGGGTGTTTGGTGGCCTGGGTGGCCGCCCTCTGCTCTGAACTCTCCTTCCTGTTTCTCCCAAAAGGAGGAGACGTTCACCTGCGTGTGCTACAGCTTCTCTGTGGGTAAGTGGGGTCCTCTGCTGAGGGGCTGGCTCACCCCGCTCCCTGTGCCCAAGGCTCTCTCCCACGTCCTCCCTTTTCCCAGCCTGGCAACTTGCTGTGGAGAGGAGCTGGCGAGTGCAGGAACTCCTTGTGGGGGCACAGCAAACCTCTCATTTCCCATACCCTGGGGTAATGCTATAGCCAGATGCTACCTTCATCCTCTTGGATGTTCCCTGGATCTTGAGGCCACTTGGGCACTCGTGGCACAGCTGGAGCCTGCACAGCTTCCATGTCATCATCTCATATTGCATCTCAGTCCTAATGCTGCCCTAGTACAAGTGCAAACCCCAAAAAACTCAAACCATTCACCTGGCTCTGGCCATGCCTGGGGACAGTCATAGAGGCACGCTGACACGCTATGAGCCCATCCTGAAGGGCTTCACACCAAGCAAACACCCACTCCCGCACAACCCTAACTTTTCCACAGCACAGAGCCTGCGGTGGGTGATGAGGGAAGCTGCTTTTCTCCCCACAACCCTGTGAGGTCTCTGGATTTGGTCTCTGCAGAGGCCTGATCTTGAGCTGTGCTGTTTGCAGGGCAGGAGCCGGCGCCTCTGCTGAAGACGTCTGTGCTGACGGCACTTGTGGTGACAATGGTAGTTCTGGCACTGGGGATTCTGCTGCTCTTCCTGCTCTTCAGGTTAGTATGTGCCTCTTCTCTTCTGCTCTCTGTGCTGCCATGGGACATTCAGGGCCTCGGGCAAGCCAGGGTGAACCCTGATATAAAGCAGGGCTGCCACACTGGCAACCTCCTCTCCTCTCCATCTTCTGCGTGTCCAAGGGCCTCTCTTGGTGTTTTGCAGGCGAAAGCACAACGGTTCAAAAGCGTCTGAAGGCAACAGCACTATCCCCCTGAGAAAATGTCGAGGAGGTGCAGTATCAGCAGAGGCCCCATCTGCACAGGCTGCCTATTAAAAGTGCAGGCAGGGTGCTTCCAGTCACTGTGAGGTCCTTACAGGGCCAAGGGAGGTCAGAATTGGCTGGTATGGGGAAAGGAACACATCCCCAAATAGGGGGACCTGGATGGGGAGGGACAGCCTGGGCTTTGGTGGGGTCCTACTCCCAGCTGTCAGGTCACCTTCTCTCCTGGTGGTCCCCATAGGTGTGAACAAGCTGACCACACAGATCCCAGTGGAGGAACTGCTGGAGGCTCTGAAGAAGCTTAAGAGGGCAGAAATAGAGGCAGAGCGAACAGAGGATGAATCAGCCAGCAGTCACGGTGCCGGGCGGATGGCAGAGTATCAGGTCTGGTTTAGCTTTGCTTTCCCATCTGGCTGCACTGCCTGTGCAGTCCCGGCTCCCCGTGGGGCACGCGATGCAGGCAGCCTCAGCCAGCCCCAGAACTTGGGCTAATCCGGAGCTCGTCTTCCTCCTCCGCAGCAACTGACCTCCACGTTGTTGCATCCCTGCGATGCTGGGAAGGAGCCATGTAACCAGGGCAAGAACCGCTACAAGTGCATCATTCCCTGTAAGCTCTCTGGGGGCTGGCACAGGCATTTGGAGGTGGCTGGGCAGTGCAGGTCCTGAGGCCTGGAAATCTGCTGAGAAAGGAGCAGGGAGCCCTGGGTCTTCCTGAATTACACCTTCTTCCTGAAACAGTCATTTCACTGCTGCCCCAAAGTAACAGCCCACTGACTCCCACCTCCCTTCTCTTCCAGATGACCACTGCCGTGTGGTGCTGCAACCCTCTGCAGACACGGGGAACGACTACATCAACGCCAGCTACGTGGATGTAGGTAGCGAGGACTCGCTACCCTGGGCAGGGTAGGAGAGGTGCCAGCTTTCTAGAGGGCAGCCCTGCTTACACGGGTGTCCCCAAGGACTGGCACTTGCTGTCCTCACATGCTGGCGGATCTGGGGGTGTTGCTCTCCCTGGTCCCCTCTGAGCTGCCTGCAGCACTCTGGGTTTGTGCACCATCCTCATCCCCAATAAAAAGTGACCTGCTCACAGTAGGAAAGGGACAGGGATGGAGAGGCAGCCCCTGGGCACCTGCTCTCCATGCTGGCCAGGACTGGTGCTGTGGGACATATTGTGCTGAGGGCTCTGGTACCTGTGGGGATGGACCTTGTGTTTCTTGTATTTCTTGTTAAATGTTTAACCTGGGTGATTGGAGCTGTTTGAACCTCTCCCTCACAGAGCTACCGGAGTCCACGCTTCTTCATTGCAGCTCAAGGTGAGTGCTTCCAGCCCTGGAAACTCCCCAGAGCTGGCACAGGGCCCTGCTCATGCCCAGGAGATGGCAGTCCGTGCTCTGAACCCCCTGGGGTGTGGGGAGCTGGGACAGCTGCCCAGGAGCTGCTAAGGACTCCGTCCAGGGCCCTCTATCTCTTGTGCTTTTGTTATCTATGGTGGTCACAGCTGCTGCAGGGCATGCGTGGTCTTAGTCTGACCACAGGAGGAGGCTGTGAGCCAGCTCCTGCGCTGCCCAAGCTAAGGACACGGGCCCCACAAGCCTGGTTTGTTCCCCTTTGGAGGCTGGCGTGGCAGGGACAAACCTGCAAATGTCTGACAGTGCTGTCCTCAGTGTCAGGCTCCTTCCAACGGCACAGAGCTGCAGCGGGTCGGTCTGCTCCATGCAGCATGCAGTGAGGGGGTCTCAGGCTCCTTGCAAAGCTGCTGAAATGCTCTTCAGGAAATAGGACCCTAAACGTGGGAGGAACTCTTGGTCATCTTCAGGCTCTGGGTAGGGAAACTCCTGCAGCAGCTGTGAATCCCTGGCATACCCCAGGCTTGTTTGCCCTCCCTCTTTCCTGTCCCGCTTTCTAACAGAGGTGCTGAAGCTGGGGTGCCCAGTACTCTGTAATGCCCAGGCTGCACAGCATCAGTCCTGAGCAGAGGGAAACACGAGTCTACCCCTAGCCCAGGAGCCTGGGAGCATCTCCACGGCTTGGGCTCTGACACCAGGCTCTCCTCTTTCTCTTCTAGGCCCCTTGCCCGGGACGGTGGTGGATTTCTGGCAGATGGTCTGGCAGGAGAAGACCTCGGTCATTGTGATGCTGACGGGCTTAGTGGAGCAGAACAAGGTACAGAAACCATCTCCACCTCTGCTCACCTTAGGTCTCCCCGGTGCCCAGGTTTCCTTGCCTGCTTTGCTTTGCTCTCAGTGCAGCCCTCGATGAGGGCAGGGAGCAGCTCCGCACCAGTGCTGGCTTGTAACGCTCCCCGAATGAGCTTCCTGGTGCTCAGCAGTCTCGCTGCTGTTGACAGACCAAGTGTGAGCAGTACTGGCCAGAGCAGGAGCAAGTCTACGGGGACTTCACCGTGACGCTCAACAACACTAGGACCACCACGGGCCTTGTCACACGCATCTTCTGCCTGCAGAAGGTAAGACTGGCATGTAGCTGTGATGGAGATGCAGGGTGCTTCTGGGGTTCAGCAGCTGGTGGTCAGCCCTGCCTGGTCTCCAGCAGTAGCAGGTCAGCTTTGCTGTCGCTGGTCTCTGTCCCAGGGCACCAGCCCCAGGCTTTTTGGGATGATGAGACAGGTACCTGTCACCTGGGGCAGTCTGCAGACAGTCCCCATTGAAGCACCATGGTGCCTTGCAGCTCCTAAACCTGAACAGAGAGATTATGGTTTAAGGTAACTTACATGAGAACACTTCTCAAGACGGGTATTTCTGCTGAAGTTATACCTAAGATAATAAACAGGAACAAAAGAAGATGCAAGGAGGGGAAAACATACAAAATAGAGATGTTGCAGCTGGACATATTCTTGCCTTACCTAGAACAAAGTCCAGCTGAAAGCTAAAGCTCCAAGAGCACCTGATGGGGGACATAACAGTTTATTAGCTCTGGCCAAGTGAATGTGATGCTCAGGAAAAAAAAATCAGGATGGGCTGGTACAAATGTGACTATATTCATATCAGTGCAGTATCAGCCTTAGGAAGTGTCTGATCTGGGGAAGCAGGGGCTTTTCAATGACTCTGGAAAGACTCCACATTGTAATTTTTTTTTTCTCTGGGACACACACTGCATTTACTCCTCTGAGTTCACTGCTCTCAGCAGGGGGAAGCAGAGAATAAAGCAAATCTTGTGGCTTGGTGAATTTGCTCAAAGTCTTCAGCATACCCTTTGCTGTCTGATGAGCTCTGGTGAAGCAGTCATTGTGGTGGGGTGCTGGGGGGAGGCTGGGTGTTGGTGCAACCCTGCCGTGCCTTCTCTCTGTTTGTCAACATGCAGTTGCTTCACACAACTTTCCAGGCTGGCTCCTGCTCCCAGCCATGTCTCCCTCTTTTCAGGCAGGCTGTCCTCTCCCACGAGTGGTGGAACAATTTCACTACCAGCAGTGGCCAGACCACGGGGTGCCCAGAAACCCTGCCCAGCTCCTCTACCTAGTGGAGAAAGTGAACAACAGGGAGTCAGAAGCCCCTGCTGGCCCTGTGCTGGTGCACTGCAGGTACTGGGACTGGAATGCTTGGGTATTGGAGCAAAGCTGGCCAGGGCAGCACCAACCTCTCTTTTTCTGTGTCCTCAGCGCAGGGATCGGGCGGACAGGTACCTTCATCGCCATGGACTTCCTCCTGAAGATGGCGAAGGCCGAGGGGAAGGTGGATGTTTTTCACTGTGTGCAGAAGCTGCGGGAGCAGCGGGTCAGCATGGTGCAGACCAAGGTGAGGAGAGTCGCCTGCTCCCTGCACGCTGCCAGGCTGCAGACGTGCTTCCCACCCTTCCCAGGGATGTGGTGAACCAAGCCACAGTGGACACGCTCTGCATGGTTCAGCCACAGGCACTGGAGCTGCCAGGTGATGGACACTGTGTGTTCTTGTATTCAGCATGGTGTCCAAACCTAGGCAGGAGCCACATTCCTCTGAGACTCTCTGAAGTGGCAGCAGCAGCAGCATTCACATGCACCAGTAGTCTGGCATGGAAGGGCTGTCTTATAGGCAAGGAGCATGCATCTGTGGCTTTCAGGATGTGTTGTTCAGGCTTTTGGGATATTTGCCTGGCATCTTCTGGGCAGCAATGTCTTGGGCAAGGGGCTATGTCCTCACAATCTGTTCAGTGCTGTGACCCTATGGTGGAACCTGTAAGTTGGGCAGGACCATCCAGCTACTTGCAGGAGGACTAGTGCAATGGTTTTCTGAGCTTTCTTCCTCTGAGCAGGAGTCTGGTGTCTGAGAGAAAGCACTAAACCACAGAAAGATGCTCCTGTCTGGGTTTTTGCATTTGCTGGTTGCTCCTTAGAGCAGGGCTGCATGCACTGAGAGGTGTCCAGCAGGGAGGCGAAGGATGGAGCTGGCACATTCCAGGTGCAGGTCGATGTCAGTGCAGAGCAGTCTCAGTGCCTGTGTTCTGGAGTCCCAGGGCTGTCCGTGGAGCTGCTCCAGACGGTGCACTGACCCGTGTCCCCACGCAGGAGCAGTATGCCTTCCTGTACGAGGTGCTGCTCGAAGGCCTGCTCTGCGGCAGCACTGGGGTCCCAGTGGAGAGCGTCGCCAGCCACATCCGCTGCCTCCAAGGAGCTGAGACCCAGAGCCAGAGCAACGTCCTTGAGAAGGAGTTCAAGGTACCACCAAGACCTGGCGCGCTGGGTCTGGGGCCTCCTGCCACAGCCCTCACCCAGCTGCGGTCTGGAGATGTTGGTAGTACTTCTCTGGGGTGGCTGAGGGTGGAAAGGGAGATGAGAGGCCGGACTTGCTAAGCTGAATCTTCCCTTACAGGCAGTGCAGAACTTCTCCGAGTTGTTCCAGCTCCTGCCATGCAGAGAAGCAGAGAAACCCAGCAACCAGCCCAAGAACCGCAAACCAGGGATCCTGCCAGGTACTGCAGGGCTGGGCAGCCCCTCTCTCCAAGACCCAGCTCCTGAGAGCAGCAAGGGGGATGATGCTGCTTGCCTCCCCAGCACCATGCTACCACCAGGGGATGGAGCGTTCTGCCCAGGGTACCAAGCATCACTTTTTGTTGGCGATACTTAGTACCATCGAATCATCTAGGCTGCAAAAGATCTTCAGGGTCATCAAGTCCAACCATCACCGTGGCCTACTGAGTCGGGAGGGTGGATTTACTGCTGCTTCAGGACTTTCCCCACCTAGATCCCCCTCTGTGCGGGCAGAGGATGGCTCATCTCTTCTCTCTCTGCCCCTTGCCTCCGCAGCGGATTCCTGCCGGCCCATCCTGATGTCCTCGCTGAATGCTGACGGCTCTCCGGGCTACATCAACGCGGTGTTTGCCAACGTAAGGCTCCAGCTTCAGCAGGGCTTGGAGCTGCTGGGGGCAGCAGAGGCTCCACGGGCACCACTTCTTCACAGTGGCTGTCTCGCAGCGGCTGGGGCCCTGCTGCCAGGAGATGGCTCCCATGATCAGCCTAAAAATCCACTGCCTTTCACCTGCTGGGTGCTCTGCATCTCCTCGGGCTCTGCCCCTGGGTCTGCAGAGCCGCCCAGCCCAGCCCTCGGCATCGTGGAGGCTGCCTAATGTGGTTATTGCAGGCACTGCTGTGTCTGTGGATTGCATGACCTCTAAATCGACACGCACACCCCAACCGGTGTGTTTTGCAGACGTACACCAAGGAGGACAGACTGATCATCACCCAGCTGCCCTTCTCCAGCACGCTGGTGGATTTCTGGGCTCTGGTCTGGGATTACACCTGCACAGCGGTGGTTGTGCTGAACCAGCTCCAGGAGCTGGACAAGGTCAGCTGCCCTCCCCTCTCCCAGCAGCACGCTTTCTGCCTTCGCCCCCCCATGCAGCTTTCCTTGCCGGGGTCCTGCTTGCCATGGGGACCAGCTGCAAGCCTGTGGGCTCCACGTGGCTGCGCCCTGAGAACGGTCCCAGCCCAGTGGTATAACTGGTATAACAGTGGTGGGGCGTCCCCATGGGCACAGGAAGAAGTAACAGGGGCAGCCCTTTGGTTTTGCTTCCCCTGACGAGGTATCATCTCTGCAGGGGTGTTATTTTTCTGGCTGCAACCTCACAGATTTGTCCCAAGCACAAAGCAGGCAGAGCACCCACGTGTAGGCAAGGGGCTGGCCCAAGTGCACCCACACGAGCTGCTGAACTCCGTGTGTGGGTCAGTTGGGGCATTGTGTGACCATGCATATATCTCCCCCAAGACGTACGTGGAGGTCTGGCCCACCCAGGGCGAAGCCATCTACGGCCGTTTCCATGTCCAGCTGCTGTCAGAGGAGCCTGGAGCTGGTTTCACAGTCTGGACACTTGCCCTCACCAACAGGCAGCAGGTAGGCTCTTTGCGCAGAGATGGCCCTGTGTTCAAGGCTGAATGAGGCCCACGCTGTCCTGCCTCTCCTCAGTGAAGCCAGTGGGCTTCTTCTCTACCCGACTCACTGTCTTTTTTCCCTACTAGCCCAAGAAGGCTGCGGTGGAAGTCCGGTTCTGGCAACTGGAGGACTGGCCCATGAAGCAGCGTCTTCCCCCGCACCCTGCCACCATCATCAGCCTGCTGGGGAAGGTGGAGACGCACCAGCGGCAGAGCCAGGATGGGCACATCCTCGTCACTTGCTGGTGAGCAATGTCTTTTGGAGCAGCAGTCATGGCACAGAGTGCAGGCTGTATCCTTCAAAGCAAGTCACATCTTTCTCAGCTCAGGTGAAGGGTGGACATGTGGACATGAGTTCAGCTGTGTTCAGGAAGGAAGGCTTCCCCATGGAGGCCTCCTTGGTGCAGGACCATCCCGAGAGCCTCAGGCCTGCATGGCTAGTGGGACAGCAGGAAATCTAGGGGAAGTGACTTCCCTTGCTCTCCCCTGCAGGGATGGTGCCAGCCGGAGCGGGATCTTCTGTGCTGCCAGTTTCCTGTGTGAGCAGATCCAAAGCGAGGGGCTGGTTGATGTATCCCAGGCTGTGAGGATGCTGAAGAGGCACCGCAGACAGCTGATTAAAGACGTGGTAGGTGCTGACCAAACTCAGATGGGGACGGCAACACCAGAGCAAGAACTGGTCTGTGCCTAGGTGCCTGTCCTGCACCCACCACACCATCCAGGTCCTCAAGGACCATCATGGTCTACATGGACCATTGAGGTCCTCGAGGCCATCACGGTATACACACCCTGGATGGGAGTGAGCAGCAGACACCTGGTGGTGCTGGTTCTTCTAAGATCAGCTGGCTACAGCCCAGTCCTCATCCACAGAAGCCTACATTTGTGATTCCTCACTGGGGGAAGGTGGGCTGTGACTGGGAGGAGGAGAGGGGGCTGTACCTCTGCCTGGCTTGCTCGGGGGGCTGTTGGCAGCTAGGCTGGCCTTCCATGACAGGCACTTGGGCACCACATACTCATGCGCATCCTTCTGTCCACAGGAGCAGTACAGGCTCTGCTATGAACTAGCCCTCAGTTACTTGAACTCATTTGAAACGTACGGCAATTTCAAGTAGAGTCATGGTCACAGCCCATCTCTGGCCAGGACTTCAGCTTTCTTGAGGAAACAGTGGAAACCAGAGGAGACAAGGAGGGTGTGCACAGCCCCAAGATGCTTTACTCTTCCGATGAGCCACTCCAAGAGTTCTCTGCAGCTGCACAGCACAGGCTGGACCATCTCCAAATTGTGGTCAGACTTTGAAGCAGGAACCAGAGTTTGGGCAGGAATTTACTTAGCACCACAGCCCGAGCAGGCAGGTCAGAGGAAAGGCACCAGTACTTGACACGTCCACGCTAGGGATGAAGAGAACCAGCTGCCCCACCCAGGCTCCCCTATCCCTTCAGGGTAGCTCCACCAACACCCCAACCGTGTTCAGCCAGGTGAGCCCCAAACCACTGTGAGATCCACAGGGCTGAGGAGCACAGGCCACCTGTCCTGCTTTGGGAGAAGCATGATGCCCAAGGCTATGAAGAGCCAGGAGAGCGACAATCCACCACCCCAGAAGGCTATCCTTGTCCTTTACACCCCCCCACAGCCCCCTTTCTGAAGCTCAGTCTTCCTGACGTTGATCCAGGTGCCACAGCCCTACCAGCTCCAGAGAGGCTCCCTCACCAGCCTGTCTGGCTCCACCGTGGCAGTCCCAGATTGCAGCACCAACCCAGATCCCTGGACGTTGTTCCTGCAGGTTACTGCCCAGGAGAGGCTGCTGCACAACAGAGACTGCCTCTCCCTTTGCTGCTCAAGAGCCAAGGTTGACTCCATACTCTATTCCGTGTCTCACCAATAAAGGCTCTGTGCTGGCCATGGTGGTGATGAGCTCTGATCTTCACTTTTCTTCCAGGTTCGATCTGACATGGGGGCTGCAAAGGAGCTAAGAGCACATGGGTCCCCCAGCTCTGGCCAAGGCATGGGCACAGGACCATGCCTGTGTGGTAGGGGGCTTCTCAACGAGGCGCAGTTAGTTCAGCACCCTACAGGGAGCATGACTCTAAGGGCAAGGAGACAACAAGGCAGGAGCTGTAGTGGGGCAGGCAGTCCCCTCCAAACCACATTTATTGGTTGTCTGGACAGAGCAGGCAGAGTGGCAAAGGCAGTGCAGTCACACCAAGCTCGAGCAGAGCCCTGGGTTTGGCTGGATTTCAGCATACGGAGGCGGAGAGGGGTGGGGAACCCAGGACATGGCAGGAGCTCAGCCTCAGTTTCTCTCTGAGTCAAAGAACGTGTCCAGTTCCTGCTTCCAGGAAAGCAAAATCAAAGCCTAGAAAAAGGAACTACAGAAAGCCTCATTAAAGAGTGCCGGGCCTTTCAACAGTAAGCAAAAGCTGGGGAGTGGAGGGGGTCAGGGAAGAAAAAGCTGGTGACCCTCCTTGGCTTCCTGCTTTCCTCCTGCTTTGCTGAACCGGATGGGACCCCCGGTGCTGGTGATGGTCACAGGAGAGCCGGGTGCCCAGCTGCTGACAGCACTGATCCAGGGACGACCACCCCATCTTCGTGACCATCGCCGAGTACTCTGGGACAGGCAGGGGCTGGGACGACGGCTCTCCAGCCTGGCCACGGTGGGGCTGGGGCAAATGGGGTAGGTGTCAGAGAACGGGATGAGCACGTGTTCCTCCTGAAGGTCAGCCCCCCCAGGAGAGCTCTGCTTTGTGACGATGTGATGACAGCCCAGGGAACGGCATTTTTCTACCTTTTTAATTGTTCTCCTTAGCTTTGATGGGTACAGCCTTCCTTCTCCTGCAAAGACAAAGGGCAGTCCTGAGTGACAGGCTGGTGTCACCCAGGGTCCTACTAAACCAAAGTCCCCAAGCTACTCACCTGGACAGCACGAACCACACAATGCCTGCAAACAGGAGAAGCAGCAATAACAGCACAACCACACCGGTCACAATCCCGGTCCAGGAGCCAGGGGGCTGCCCTGCAACTAACACACAGCCAGCAGTCGGTGCCACAGCCCAGGCCACGCGTCTGTAGTGGTCCCAACCATGGCAACGAGTCTGTGCAATTCTATAGAGACCCCACAAGGAGCTCCTGCACTCGCCAGCTCCTGTCCACAGCAAGTTGCCAGGCTGGGAAAAGGGAGGACGTGGGAGAGAGCTTCGGGCACAGGGCGCGGGGTGAGCCAGCCCCTCAGCAGAGGAGCCCACTTACCCACAGAGAAGCGGTAGCACACGCAGGTGAACGTCTCCTCCTGTTGGGAGAAACAGGAAGGAGAGTTCAGATGGTGGCCACCCAGGCCACCAAACACCCCGGCCGTGACCGAGGACGCGGGGGACGCTGCCCTGCCCCGTCCCTGGCCGGCAGCGTCCCCAGGGAGCTGCAGCCTCCCGCCACGGCTACCTGCTGGGAGCGCCGCACGAGGCGGAGGAGGGCGGTGTAGTCCCAGCCCGGGCGCAGGGGAGCGTTGTGGAAGCCGTGCCCGTGGGTCCCGTCGCCCAGCACGAAGGCCGTGGGGGCGGTGAGGTTGAGCACGGCGGCCACGTAGGTGTCGGGCGGGCGGCTGGCGTTGAAGGGCTGCAGCTCCCCCGAGCAGGCGCCTTCCAGCGCCGTGCCGTTGTGCGTCGCAGCCATGAGGAGCTGGTGCTCGCTGCAAGGCAGGGCTGTGAGACGGGGACGGGGACGGGGACGGGAATGGGGACGGGGATGGGGAAGGGAAGAGCTGGACGGAGGCAGCTGCAGGTGACAGCGCTGCTCGGGGCTGTGCAGAGCAGAGCAGCCGGGGCTGCACTCACCTGCCCGCCTCGGGGACCCAGGTGATGGGGCGGAGGGGAAGCACGGCCGTGCCTCGGGATGGGGAGATGTCGCGCACAAGGCGGGAGCTGACATCAGGGGGGTCCGGGGTCTCTGTGGAGGAAGACCCAGGGGACGAGCATCAGCAGGAGGCACGGCGAGGCAGGGCAGGAGCAGGGGCAGCGCACACAGACCCTTACCCGAGCTGTTGGTCTGAAACTCCTCCAGCAGTGCTGCCCCGGCCCCGGCAGCCGTCAGGCCCCGCACGGCCACCGTGTAGCTGGTGCCAGGGCTGTGCACAGGCAGCGGGTGCTCCGTGACGGAGCTGCTCAGCATCAGCCGCTCGACCTGGAGGAAGCCGCCGTCCTGCGGGCCCCTGGTGGTGACGTTCAGCTGGGGACAGGACACGGAGCTGGAGGGGAACGTGCCCACCGCACAGCCAGACAGAGCCCAGCAGCGCTGCGGTGCTCCCCACGTCTGCACCCATCGCAGTGTTGGGAAACTCCCGGAGGGACGCCAGCGGGAGCCTGGGCCCCACGCGTGGACCTCAACGCACACCAGAGGAGGAGAGGAGGGAATTTGGAGCCAGCACTCAAAACAAGAGCAATCTGCTGCACCAAAGATACCACCGCAGCAGCAGCAGCAGATGGAGCTGCTCAGAGCACACTTCTGCTCTCCAGGCTGGTTGGATTTCCAAGGCATCCTCAGTGAGGCATGAGTCACATCTAATCTCCACAGGGCTACAAGTTGGGTGCTGCACTGGCCCCCTTACTCCTGCCCCCAGCACTGCAAACCACAGCCTTTCCTGTTCCAGAAACCAGAAATAAGGCCCCAGGAAGCACAGGAAAGCCCGTGAGGCTGTGCCGCCAAACACGTCACAAAGTGCTGCGCACAGAGCCCCAGCATGTGCCAAACCACAGGCTGTGAAGTGCTGGGGAGGAAACCCCCAGGCACAGAGCACCCGCAACCCCTGCAGGCAGCACGGCAGCAGGGGAAACATGAGAGGGAGGCAGAAATGCTCAAACGTATCACAGCAGCTAGAAAATCAGCCAGGAGGGTGGATCTCAAGGTCCTCAAGGATTTCCCACGGTCTGCCCACCTGCCTGTGCCCAGCACCCAGCCCGAGGCACCCGGCGAGGCGCGGGGCCCACGGGCAGCCCCCGCTCCCCTGGTACCTGGTATCCAAGGATCTCCCCTTTGCAGGAGGGCAGCGCCTGCCACCGCAGCGTCCCCGTGCTGGCATCCAGCCACAGCCGCTCCGGCTTCTCGGGCACTGGAAGCACAGCGAGATGGGGTCACGCATGGGGACACCCACCTGGGGGCTGAGCCTTCAGCTGGGTGCCTGCGGCTCCTGGTGCCAGTGGGGAGAGGGTGCTCAGGATCAGCTGCTGGGTGAAGAAGACATTTATCTGCCTCCTCCACCTGTGAAACAGTCCAGAAATGTCCTTTCTCTCTTGTACTCCCCTGTGGACACCTACCTGTTTCTTCTGTCCTGATCACCCATGTGAATAGGATCGTGCTGGGGGGCACTGAGATGGTGACACTGTAGTCAGTGAAGGGCTGCAGGTGGTTGCAGGTAAATGTTCCATTTTGGCCGTGCAGCATCTCCTGTCCTGTGACCTCCTCAGCCTCACAGGGAGGGGAGGAAGGCCCTGCCAGCCTGCACGTGGCCTGCATGCGCTCACAAGCATCAGGCAGACTGCAGGTCCAGTTCAGTTTGATGCTGGTGGTGGAAGCATCCAAGGTCCCAGGCACAACCTGGAAGGCTTCTGTGAAGGAAGCATTGCACAAGAGTCACTGCCTTGCCTTCCCTCCCCTGGCACTCCTGCAAGGGTGCAGTGGTCTGACAGCCCTGCTCCCCCCCAGCTGCAGGGAGAGGAAGCCGGAGGTGACACTGCCCACACCAGGTCTCCAGCTGCAGAGCTGGAGGTGTTCGAACAGGAACAAATGCGGTTGAGTGTGTGGGCTACCATTGCTCAAGGCAATTTTCCCCATTGTGTCATAACCCAGTGGTGTCAGTGCCTCCCAGCAACGCTGTGTTCAAACAGACTCCGCTCCTAGACCCAGCCCTTCCTGGCTGTGCCCAGGCCTCAGAAGAAAGGTTCCCTGGCACACTAAGGTGAGGGATGGAGCTGCAGGACACGATCTGGAGCACCTTCCTGCACCACAGCCCCAGGAAGGGGATGAGGGCAGGAAGGGTCAGCTCCAGCTGCCGCCCCCAGCCGGCTGCCGCAGCCCCCTCCTGCCGGGACCCTCGGGCACAGAGGCTGCCACCAGACCCCTCCCTGCCCAGGCACCCCTGGGGACCCCGGGCGAGCCTTGGGCAGGTGCAGGGGCTGCCTCCCACTGCTTTTGGCATCACCCCCTAAATCCCCCGGCACGCAGGGGCCCCAGGAGAGCTTCTGGCACGTCCCTTACCCACGCACTCCACCATGGAGCGAATGCGGGTCCAGGCACCTCCCGTGCCCTTTCCCATCCAAACTTCTCTGTACACAGGTTTCCCAGTGCTGATGGACTGGACTTCTCTTGAACATTTGATGTTGATGAAAGATGGATGTAAACCCTCAGGGCAGCTCAGCATCACTTCTTCGTTCCTGCTGTACTCCTCCTGGTCTGGTGCCAGACGGAGCCTTGTGTCCCACGAGGGCTTTTGGCACATTTCTGGCAGAGGCAAAAGCAGGTGAGCCACCCCCAGCTCCCAGGGACACTGCCCCCTCCATGGAGCACGACAGCCCCGGTGCTCACAGAGGCTTTCCCAGCACACTGAGCCTTGCTGCCCTCCATCCCCAAACCCAGCTTCACCCCACCCTGCTACAGACATCGCCTCCAGCCCCCTGCGATACAGCTGCCGTGTGCTGCCTGTGGTAAAGATGCACATCGGACTTGCAGGTGAAAGAGCAGAAAAAGCTTCTCTTGCAGACAGAGGAGCGGGCACTTCTTACCTGTTTCCCGGGGTACTCCTTGGGTCTTGGGACCAGTATCTTCTTGTGCCTGTGCTCCCAGCAGAGGGACGAGGACCAGGAGAAAGTTCAGAGCCAGCAACTGCAGGGCCATGCTAGCATCCAGTCCCCGGGCACAACTCAGACCTCAGCCCCACTTGCTGCCTCCAAGCACTGGCATCCGTGTTTGCAAGAATTGCAACCAGAGGAAGGAAGCAGCCTCATGAGCAAGTCGTATGTGGTGAAAGAGCCTTCCTCTTTGAGGAGGGAACCTCCCATCAGTGTCAGCACTGCTGCCTTTTGCTGGTTTCTTTCCCCAGGGACATCCTGGCACTGGCACTCCCCAGAGCCCCTGGCACCAGGATCACAGAGCTTCATCCCACAGAGCTCCTTGCTACCAGAGCGCGTTCACCAAACACCGCTCACGTTTCTAAGACTTCTGCCACACACTTCCCAAAGCCTCTTCTTGCACACGTGGCTTCTGGAGATGTCACGGGTCACTGCACTTCCCCTCAGTAATCACAACAGTTTGACGTCTTCCAAGACACTATTAGGAGAGCTGGCAGGAGCCAGGGGTAGGAAAGAGAGGGGAACTGCAAGGAGTCCCTCAAAACTCTCATACCAAGGCCCTTCAAAAAGACATGGTCAACAAACACCGCATGTTGTCCTTCCCCTCAGCTCTGTTCCCAGCTTCCGCCTCCTCCTCCCCCTCAGCAGGGAGCAGGTCTGTCCTCAACGAACCAACCACCCTGCCCTCCAGTGCCAGCTGAATGCCTCAGGAAACCCTCAGAGCTGCTGAATCATCCCTCCCACTCCTAAGCAGCTACTGTTTTTCTCTTCCTCCAGAAACAGACAAGGGCCCACAGTCAAGTCCTGGGGATCACTTGGATGTTGTCTGTGGAAGATAGTCAGCTCTGCTGGTTCTTCAAACGGCCTGTGCACTGCAGGGGGCCTGCAGAAAGGCCCCACAGAACGGAGTGGCTGGCAGCTTCAGCAGGTAAATGCCAGTCAAGTATCTAAGTATCTAATTCCTCAGAATTGGCCCTTTCCTCTCAGCAAAGCAGTCTTTGAGCCAGTGACTTCAAAGGACCGGCACTGGAGACACCTTGAGCAGAACATGCCAGCCAGATGTCGCCCCATTCACCACGAAACTTTGAGCCCTGCTGTTCAGCCCGCTCATCACCCAGTGTGGTGTGAACCTGTTCGTCTCACAGCTGGACGTTTTGTCCAGAAGGATACTGTGTGGAAAGAGAGAGGGAGAGGAGTGGGTACCCCTCCCGAGCCTGGGGGTGGGAGGCACGATGGAGAGCTACAGATACCTCAAGATGGAAGGGTAGGTGTGGAAAAACTGTTCAACAGGCTCTGCAGGTCTAAAACTAAAAAGGTTCACCAAAGGAGGGAGAAGGCACAATGTTCACAGTGACAGGGTGCAAAAAGCACATCCCTCCATCAGCTTGTCATAGCCCTTTGCAAGGAGCTCAGGATAGCTCGTGTCCCCGAGGACAGGAGGAGATACAGACATCTCAGGCTGCTCACAGAGCTGAAGAAGACAATGGTGTCCCACCTTCCAGCAGTGTGCTGCTCAACGAGGAGAGCCTTTGGGCTGACCTTCAATGTGTGGGATGCACCAGGCACTGGTGTCCAGGGAGAGAACAGGGAGGACAGAAAGTAGCACCTCATAACACAGCCGGAGCACTGAAGATCCTCAGGCATGCTGTTGAGGGGTCTCAGAGGAGCTGGAGACCATGAAGGACAGCTCTGAGCTCATTTCCCGTGTCCTGATGGAGATGACTAGACCCAAAGGGGAAACGAGTTGGGCCTCCATCACCACGCAGGCAGACAGCCCGGGACTGCCCACTCACACAGACCCTCCAGCTGGACAAACGCTGCTTATTCCCTTCCAGCTCACCAGCCCAGCCACAACCTGCTGCTGGGCCCTTCCAGCTGCTACCTGCACGATCCATCTCACTTCCATCCTTGCAGGCTCCTTGCATGCACCAGCAGCAGGACAAGGCTGCCAGGTGCAAGGACCCCTTGCTGGTCTGCCAGACAGACCAGGCTTGGGGACAGCCACGCAAAAGGGCATCTCTGTGCAGAGCCAGCAGCACAGACTGGTGAGTAAGAGTGCAGGGAGCAGGAATAGGGCTGGGTGATCAGTCATGGGGGCTGTGGAGGAGCAAAGAACATTCCTGGCCTTCCACTTGGCCCAGTTAGCTCAGCACCCACAGGGCACATGAGCCCATAAGGGCAAGGAGGGGACCAGGTTGGAGATGTAACAGAGTGGCAGCCTTCTCCAAACCACAGGCCTTTATTGGTTGTCCGAACAGAGCAGGCAGAGTGGTGAAGGCAGGGGAGTGGAAAGAAGGTAGGAACCCAGGAGGTGGAAGGAGCACAAACCGACCCTCAGTTTCCCCATCTCACAAACCCCCTCATTCCCCTTTCTCAGCCGTCACTGGCTTGAGCCCACCCTTTCCCTCTCTGCCCGATATCCACTGGGAGCAGCTCCATCAGAGCAAGCAGGTCACACCAACAGGTGTGCTCCTGTTTGATCCCAGAGGCCGGACACAGGCCCTAGGATGAGGGGCAGATGGCTTATCCAGAGCACTGGACAGCCAAAACTTGCCTTCGCTGGCACAGGCAGGTCGGACCAGGCATTGGGCAGCTCCTGCTCTGTAGCAGAGTGTGCTGGTGACAGATGAGAGATGGGAGGGGAAACAATAACCCAGCACAAGCTGTAAGAGGTCCTTGCTTACAGCTGTGGAGCACCAAAACTCGAGAAAGGGCCATGAGGAGGCCTCCAAAGACGCCAGGCCCCATAGGGTAGAAGGCCCAGGGGCACCCAGTGCCTCTTCCCACAGTCAGACTGGGAAGCCTCTCACCACTGTCTCTGCCTGCAAGGCCAGGAGGGCTGAAGAGGACAGTGGCTTTGTGCCCTGAAAGAAACAGCTGCAGTCCTCATGTTTTTGTTGCCTGGACGAGACCCCCAGTGCTGGTCACAGTCACATGAGAGACGGGGTCCTGGTAGCCATCAGTACTAAGCTGGGGTCGTCCTCCCCGCGATCTCTGCTCTCTTACACCCACAGTGGTCTCTCAAGGTCTGGTTCCCGAGGACTCCAGGACGGGCAGGGGCAGCGGCAGGGACAGGGACGGTCGCTCTCCAGCCCAGCCACCTCTACCTGCGGAGACCAACAGCACGCAGGGCAGAGGCTGCTGCGAGCCCTCAGCAGCGCGGGGAGCTCACGCTGCCACAGCCGCCTGCACACGCGAGGGGCTCAGACAGGCCGGAGCACTGGGCACTGCCTGACACTGCCACGGCCCTTTCCTCGGGTCCCCGGCACGTGGGGGAGCCATCTCCTACCTGCATCTTCTTCAGCCAGAAATCTCTCCTTGATCACACAGTAATGGTCCGAGTTCTCATAGGGCTGGAGCTCTGCAGGGGACAGACACAGCCTGAGGGACCCAGGTCTGCAGGAGAAGGAGCAGCGCAGACCCAGGCAGGCAGCGGCACAGGGGGCCACAGGGCTCTCCTGGCAATGACCTGCTCTCCTTACCCCCCGGTCCCACTGCCGTGGCCCTACCTGTGTAATGGTCCTCCTCGGCTTTCCTGGGCAAGGCCTTCCTCCTCCTGGGAAGGCAAAGGGGTGCCCTGAGGCTGGGGAGAGGCTGATGTGGCCCAGGGCCCTGCTGGCCTGGAGACCCGGCCAGGAGCCCACCAGCCAAGCCACGGTAGGACCAGCTGCCGCCCCCATGGCACCCAGAAAAGGGTGAGAGCAGTGCAGAAAGCCCCTTCTGTCACCTGCCGCCCCCATAGCACCCAGAAAAGGGTGAGAGCAGTGCAGAAAGCCCCCTCTGTCACCAGCCACCCCATTAGCCCAGCATGGCCTGAGGCAGAGCAGCGACTCCCAGTTCCCTGCCTACTTACCTAGACAGTGCAAACCACAGGATCCCAGCAGACAGCATGACCATCGCTGACAGCACAGCCACCACAGTGACCGCAGTCCATGGCCAGGGGCATGAAAACAGCCCTGAAACTAAGCACACAGCCAGCAGTGGGTGCCACAGCTTGGGCCCTGCACCCAAACCCTGGCATCAGGTGTCAGTCTGGAAGAACATCCAAGCCAGTCTGGACTGTAAGACTGGGCTCCACAGCCAAGATCAACAGCCTTAGTGTTCAGTTGTGAGCCCCAAGGGTACCTTTAGGCAGGGTAGGGCACCATCTTCTGTAGTGACAGAGACAGGCCATCTCTGCTCGTGCAGACCTGAGCAGGGGCTGAAGCAATGCCACAATTCTGGGGCCAAGCCACTATCTTGTATGGCACAGGGTGCACAGACACACACCAGCCTAACAGGCCCTTGATACAGAAACCTTTACCCGAGACGTAGGCTTGAAATTCCAGGTGGGATGCATCCCCGGCACCAGCGGCCGTCAGGCCCTGGACTGTCACCGTGTATTTGCTCCCCGGCATCTGACGAGGTGGCGTGTACTGGGTGACAGAGCTGTTCACTGTCACCTGCTGGAATTCAAGGAAGCTGCCGTCCTGCGCGCTCCTGGCCATGACGTTCAGCTGCAGGAAGGACAGGAGCTGCTGGGGACAAGCACCCGGCTCCCACCAGTCCCGAGCGGCCGCTGCTGCTGCCCGGGGACAGCAGGGTCCTGCCCTCACCACAAACACCCCGCGGCCACCTGGAGCTGCTGGGCCCGGGCAGAGGAGGGCTCACCCCTCTCCCTGCTGCCTGTGCCCAGCCCGAGGCACCCGGCGAGGCGCGGGGCCCACGGGCAGCCCCCGCTCCCCTGGTACCTGGTATCCAAGGATCTCCCCTTTGCAGGAGGGCAGCGCCTGCCACCGCAGCGTCCCCGTGCTGGCATCCAGCCACAGCCGCTCCGGCTTCTCGGGCACTGGAGGCACAGTGAGACGGGGTCACATACAGAGCACATAAATCTTCCTTTCTAATCTCTTCAAAAACTTTGTTGCTCTTCTCTGAACATGTTCCAGCAGCTCAATATCCTTCTTACAGTGATGTGCCCAAAAATGAACACGGTATTCAAGGTGCTTTCTCACCAGTGCCGTGTACAAGGAGACAATAACTCCATAGTCACAGAATCACAGAATCATCTAGGTTGGAAGAGACCTCCAAGATCACCTAGTCCAACCTCTGACCTAACACTAACAAGCCCTCCACTAAACCATATCACCAAGCTCTACATCTAAACGTCTTTTAAAGACCTCCAGGGATGGCGACTCAACCACTTCCCTGGGCAGCCCATTCCAATGCCTAACAACCCTTTCAGTAAAGAAGTTCTTCCTAATATCCAACCTAATATAATATCAAACCTAAACCTCCCCTCGTCCTGTCACCAGGCACGTGGGAGAATAGACCAACCCCCACCTCTCTACAGCCTCCTTTAAGGTACCTGTAGAGAGCGATGAGGTCTCCCCTGAGCCTCCTCTTCTCGAGGCTGAACAACCTCAGCTCCCTCAGCCGCTCCTCGTAAGACTTGTTCTCCAGACCCCTCACCAGCTTCGTTGCCCTTCTCTGGACTCGCTGGAGCACCTCCATGTCCTTCCTATAGCAAGGGGCCCAAAACTGAACACAGTACTCGAGGTGCGGCCTCACCAAAGCCGAGTACAGGGGGACAATCACTTCCCTAGCCCTGCTGGCCACACTCTTTCTTATGCAGGCCAGGATGCTGTTGGCCTTCTTGGCCACCTGAGCACACTGCTGGCTCATATTCAGCCGACTATCAACCAATACTCCCAGGTCCTTCTCAGCCAGGCAGCTTTCCAACCACTCATCTCCCAGCCTGTAGCGCTGCTTGGGGTTGTTGCGCCCCAGGTGCAGGACCCGGCACTTGGCCTTGCTGAACTTCATACAGTTGGCCTCAGCCCATCGCTCCAGCCTATCCAGATCCTCCTGCAGAGCCTTCCTGCCCTCGAGCAGATCGATACACGCACCTAACTTGGTGTCGTCTGCAAACTTACTGAGGGTGCACTCGATCCCCTCGTCCAGATCATCGGTAAAGATATTAAAGAGAACTGGCCCTAGTACTGAGCCCTGGGGGACTCCACTAGTGACCGGCCTCCAACTGGATTTAACTCCTTTCACCACGACTCTTCGGGCCCGGCTACCCCGGCAGTTTCTAACCCAACAAAGCGTACGCCAGTCCAAGCCAAGAGCAGCCAGTTTCTTGAGGAGAATGCTGTGGGAAACGGTGTCAAAAGCCTTACTGAAGTCAAGGTAGACCACATCCACAGCCTTTTCCTCATCCACCAAGTGCATCACTCTGTCATAGAAGGAGATCAGGTTCGTCAAGCAGGACCTGCCTTTCATAAACCCATGCTGACTGGGCCTGATCGCCTGCTTGCCCTGCAAGTGTCGTGTGATGGCACTCGAAATAATCTGCTGCATGAGCTTCCCTGGCACTGAGGTCAAACTAACAGGCCTATAGTTTCCTGGGTCTACCCTCTGGCCCTTCTTGTAGATGGGCGTCACGTTTGCTAGCCACCAGTCAACTGGGACCTCTCCTGACAGCCAGGACTGCTGATAAATGATGGAAGGCGGCTTGGCCAGATCCTCTGCCAGCTCTCTCTGTACCCTTGGGTGGATCCCATCTAGCCCCATTGATTTGTGCACATCTAAGTGCTGTAGCAGGTCACCAATCATTTCCTCGTGGGTTGCGAGGGCCACGTTCTGCTCCCCATCCCCTTCCACCAGCTCAGGGTACCGGGTATCTAGAGAACAACTGGTCTTGCCGCTAAAGGCTGAGGCAAAGAAGGCGTTAAGCACCTCAGCCTTTTCCCCATCTCTCGCCACTAAGTTTCCCCCCGCATCCAGTAAAGGATGGAGATTCTCCTTAGTCCTCCTTTTCGTGTTAATGTATTTATAAAAACATTTCCTGTTATCTTTAACATCAGTAGCCACATTGAGCTCCTGATGAGCCCTGCTGGCCACTCCATTTCTGGTGCAGGCCAGGATGCCGTTGGCCTTCTTGGCCATCTGGGCACACTGCTGGCTCATGTTCAGCCAGCTGTCAACCAGCACCTCCTGGTCCTTCTGTGCTGGGCAGATTTCCAGCCACTCTTCTCCAAGCATAGACCACTGCAAGGGGTTGTTGGGACCCAAGTGCAGCACCCAGCACTTAGCCATGTGGAATACCAGACGACTGGACTCAGCCCATCGGCCTAGCCTATCCAGATCCACCTGTAGAGCCCTCCTACCCTCAAGCAGATCAACACTCCCACGCAACTTGGTGTTGCCTGAAAAATGTCTGAGGGTGCACTCGAACCCTAAAACTGGGTCATTGACAAAAGCATTAAACAAAACCAGCCCCAGCTCTGAGCCCTGGGGAACACCACTTGTGACCAGCTGCCAGCGGAGCTGAACTCCATTCACACTGACTATAGGAGCCCAGACATCCCGCCAGTTCTTCACCCAGCAAACAGTACATCCATCCAAGCCACGAGCAGACAGTTTCTCGAGGAGGATATTGTGGGAGATGGTGTCAAACACTTCAGTAAAACACAAGTAAACTACATCCACAAGCTTTCCTGTATCTACTGAATGGGTCATCTTTTCTACACAGATGATTCTTATCTCCGTACAAGGCTCCCATCTTGCCTCCACAGAGGATCAGGTTAGTCAGGCAGGCCTTGCCCTTCATAAAGCCATGCTGGTTGCTTCTGATCACTCGATTGTCCCGTATGTGCTGTGTGATGGTACTCAAGATGACCTGCTTCATGACCTTCCCTGGGACTGAGGTCTGACTGACAGTCCTGCAATTCCCTACATCCTCCTTCCTGCCCTTCTTGTAGAATGGGGTCACATATGCTGACCTGCAGTCAACCTCCAGATCTCCCTGGTTAGCCAGAGCTGATGGTATATGATTGGAAGTGGCTCGGTGAGCACTTCTGACAGCTTCTTCAGTACCCTTGGATGAATCCTGCACAGCCCCATACACTTAGGAACATTCAAAACATGGAGGAGGTCACCAACAGTTGCCCATTGTATTACAGGGGTTTCATCTTGCTCCCTGTTACCACCTTCCAACTCAGGGGGGCTGGGTACCCTGAGAACGATTGGCCTTGCTGATAAGGAGTGATGAAAAAAAGGCATTAAGTACCTCAGTCTTATCCTCATCTTTTCTCACTAGGATGGAGATTCCACTTAGTCTTCCATTTGCCATTTTCCTGCTGAGGTATTTATGAAAGTATTAATTCTCGTCTTTTACTGCACTAGCCAAATCGAGTCCAAGGCTTTGGCCCTTCTCATTTTCTCCCTGAAGAGCTTGACAACAGCTCTGTGTCCTCCTGAGCTGCCTGCCCCTGCTTCCAGAGTTCATAAACTCATTTTCCCTTCCTGAGTTCCCGAAAAAAGCTCTCTGATCAGACGGGCAGGTCTTCTCTCGCACTGGCTCAACTTTGGGCACGTTGGGACAGCCTGCTCCTGTGCCGTTAAGATTACTCCCTCTAAGAAAGTCCTGCCTTCCTGGAGTCCCTCACCATACGGAACTGCCTCGCAGGGGACTGTGCCAACAACGTCTCTAGACAGGCCAAAGTCTGCCCTCTGGAATCCCAAGGTATCGGTTCTGTTAAGTGCCTTCCTTAACTCACCAAAGACTGAATGTTCTATTGTTTTGTGATTGCTGTGCCCAAGACAGTCGCTAACTCTCACAGTATGTGTCGGGGGACACTTACCTGTTGCCTTTGTCCTCAGGAGCCGTGTGAACAGGATTGAGTTGGGGGGCAGTGAGATGGTGACACTGTAGACAGTGAAGGGCTGCAGAGGGGGACAGGTAAATGTTCCCTTCTGGCCGTGCAACATCTCCTTTGCCGTGACCTCCTCAGCCTCACAGGGAGGGGAGGAAGGCCCTGCCAGCCTGCACGTGGCCTGCATGCGCTGGCAGGCATCAGGCAGACTGCAGGTCCAGTTCAGTTTGATGCTGGTGGTGGAAACCTCCAAGGTCCCAGGCACAACCTGGAAGGCCTCTGTGAAGGAAGCATTGCACAAGAGTCACTGCCTTGCTTTCCCTCCTCCTGGCACCCTTGCAAGGGCGCTGCGGTCTGACAGCCCTGCTCCCCTCCAGCTGCAGGGAGAGGCAGCCGGAGGTGACACTGCCCATGCCAGGTCTCCAGCTGCAGAGCTGGAGGTGTCTGGATCACGGTGTGCTCGGAAGCTGGACGTGAGCTTCGCA
This sequence comes from Anser brachyrhynchus, assembly GCF_964034855.1. Taxonomy (NCBI): domain Eukaryota; kingdom Metazoa; phylum Chordata; class Aves; order Anseriformes; family Anatidae; genus Anser; species Anser brachyrhynchus. Next base: position 6,471,569 of record NC_137697.1, read on the forward strand.
TCACTTCTCACTGCTTGAGGCAACTTCTATTGGGAGCAGACCCCTGGCTCCGTCCCCTTGCTCCCTGGCAGCGGGCGCAGCCCCTCGGGAGGGAAATGCTCCCGCAGGCGCTGGCCCTCTCGCCACAGAGCGCACCTGCACCCGGCCGGGAACATCCGTGCATGCCTCTGGAACAGGGCCAGCGCGAAGGCAGGACACCGCCATCGGGCCCACCCTTCCCTCTCAAGTCCCTCACTCACCCACACACGTCAGGGTCTGCCACTGATCCAGAGGCTCCCAGTGGCCAGTGCTGTTCCTCATAAACCAGAACCTCTGAGGAGTTGGGGAGCCTTGGCTTGGGGTAGGTTGTACACAGGTGATCTTCGTGGGAGGAGGCCAGTACCCTTCAGGGCACCTCACCGTCACCACGTCACTGAGGATGTAGGATGCCCGTTCTGGGTCAAAGATTAATCTGGGGTCCCACTGGGGCTTCTGGCATTTTCCTGCACCAACAAGAAGGGAAGGTGCTAGCAGGGCAGAGGCTGGCCATGCAGGGCAAGGCAGGGGACGTGGCAGGAGATCCCTGTCCTGGCACACTACGGTGAGGGATGGAGCTGTGGGACACGATGTGGAGCACCTTCCTGCACCATGGCCCCACGAAGGGGATGGGAGCAGGAAGGGCCCCACGCTGCTTCCCCAGCCCTCCCGAGAAGGCCCAGGAGGAGCAGGAGCTCCAGGGGCTCTGGGTGCCCTTGTCCCACATGCCGGGCGCTCCAACCTGGCCCCTGGGGGCAGCTCCAGCTGCTGTCCTGGCCGGCTGCTACAGCCCCCTCCTGCCGGGACCCTCGGGCACAGAGGCTGCCACCAGACCCCTCCCTGCCCAGGCACCCCTGGGGACCCCGGGCGAGCCCTGGGCAGGTGCAGGGGCTGCCTCCCACTGCTTTTGGGATCACCCCCTACATCCCCCGGCACACAGGGGCCCCAGGAGAGCTCCTGGCACCTCCCTTACCCACGCACTCCACCATGGAATGAATGTGGGTCCAGGCACCTCCTGTGCCCTTTCCCATCCAAACTCCTCTGTACACAGGTTTCCCAGTGCTGATGGACTGGACTTCTCTTGAACATTTGATGTGGGTGAAAGATGGCTCGAAACCCTTGGGGCAGCTCAGCATCACTTCTTCGTTCCTGCTGTACTCCTCCTGGTCTGGTGCCAGACGGAGCCTTGTGTCCCACGAGGGCTTTTGGCACATTTCTGGCAGAGGTAAAAGCAGGTGAGGAGCAGCTGGGGCTGGGGCTGCCCAGGGAGGGGTGGGTGAGGCTGGGCCACCGTTTGCTTGGGCAGTGGTCTCAGGCATCAAACCCAGGGAGACCGAGGGATGCGCTCAGGCATGGGGAGCATGGGCCAGGACACAGTGGGGATGTGGGAAATGCAGAGAGGCATGGAGGGGTAGGACTGGAGGACAGGGCTGCAGAGAAGGTAATTCCTGCCACCCCACGTACCAAGGCACAGCACAGGCTCCTCAATGTGGATCCAGGCACCTGTGCTGTTCTTCCCCAGCCATGTAGTTCTGTCTGCAAATCCAGAATATCCTAATGCCTGCACTCCCCCTGCACATCTGACGTGGGTGAAGGACAGCTTGAAACCCTCAGGGCAGCTCAGCATCACTTCTTCGTTCTCCTTGTACACCTCCTGGTGTGGTGCTAGACGGAGTGCTGAGTCCCACAAGGGCCTTTGGCATGTTTCTGTCCAAGGCAAAAGTGGGTTTACTTGGGGTGTGGGTGATGAGGTGGGGCAGGGTTTAGTTGGGGTGTGGGTGATGAGGTGAGGCAGGGTTTAGTTGGGGTGTGGGTGATGAGGTGGGGCAGGGTACCGCCAGCTGTTGGCAACCACCAGCAATCCCTCCAGCCACCAAAGGGAGATGGAAGGCGAGCCGTCCAGCTGCCATGACGTGCCCCCCAGAAAGCCTTGTTGGGAGGGAGGGGGCTCCCCTTGTCATTTGCCCATGAAATCCCTTCTCCACCCTCCTTTCCATGCTCACTCTTTGCCCCCCACCACATCCCACGGCCGGCAGCTTCCCAGGACAATCCCCCCTGCAGCAGGAGACCCCTCCAGCCGCTCTTTGGACCTGACCCCAAGCCCAGCTCAGGCTGCCCTTCACCTCGCCGTGCCATGGCACCAGAGGAGCCGCCGAGCCACGGGGCTCCAGGCGAGGCACCTCCTGTCGCCACACTTACTGATGCACTTTATGGGGCGCGCAATGCGGACCCAGCGTCCCAAGTTGTTTCTGTGTATCCAGGTACCCTTGTGTTCCCCTGTAGCCACAGCCTGAGCTCTCCATACACATTTAGCCTGCTGGAAGGGGAGCTGGGAACCCTCAGGACAGCTCAGCTTCACTTCTTCTTCCTCCTCATAGACGTCCTGCTCTGGTATCAGACGAAGGTCAGGGTCCCACTGGGGCCTCGAGCATTTCACTGTCAAAGGCAAATTTGTGTGAGAGCGGGGGACAAGGAGGCCAGAACCAAGGCCGTGAGGAAACTCGAGGGGTGCTGAGCACAGGACAGCAGCGTCTGCCTGGGCACAGTGGCGGGGGAGGGCGCTCCGAGGGGGGAGGACAGGGCAGAATTTGGCCTCCGGGCTACTGCCTCGTGCCCTGCGCCCTCCCCACGAGCCCTGAGCACCGCGGACATACGCGGGCTCGCGCCCTGCCCGCGGCGTGCTGCTCTCCTGGCCCCGCAGCCCCTCAGCATCTGGCAGGTCACCGCAGCGCCAAGCAAGGGCTGGGGCAGGCAGTGTCGTGGCTGGTTCGGGAGCGTGAGGGCAGAGAGGGGACGGGGAGAGCTGCCTCGCTTACCCACGCACGCTACGGGCTCCTCAATGCGGGTCCAGGCGCCTGTGCCGTTCCTCCCCCACCAGCTGACCCCAAAGACAGGTTTTCCAGAAGTTACTCCTAGGAATTCCCTCGCGCATTTGGCCTTGGTGAAGGAGGGCTTGACAGCTTCAGGGCAAGACAGCCTCAGTTCCTCGTTCAGTGTGTAGTTGCCTTTCCTTGGGACAAGCGTGACCCTTTTGTCCCACAGGGGTTTCTGGCATGTTCCTGTTGGGGAGAATGCGTGACAGTCCTCCTTGGGGACGGGAGTGCTCGGGCAGGAGGGGGCCGAGGCTGGGCCGTGACGGACTGCGGGGTCGGCCGTCGGCACGGCGAGGAGACGCTGCGGCCCCTGGGTGCGGGACAGGAGCCCAGCGGGGCTGTGAGGTGCTCAGAGCGAGCAGGGCTGAGGGCAGGATCTGGCCGCCGCCAGCGTCCCCGTGGCTCAGGCAGACAGGCCGCAGAGGCAGGACAGAGGCAAGGCCGGGGCCCGCTGGGGGCTTCTGTCCTGGCCCAGCTCGGAGGCTGCTCCCGGCCGGGGCCATCCCAGAGCCGAGGCCAAGACATCCCCGTGACAAGCCCTGCTGATGGAGACGAGCCCGCAGCAGGGGAGAGCTGCTGCCCCCCGACTTACCTGTGCAGGTCAGGCGCATTTCCATGGGGTGCCACGTTCCCTGCATGTCCTTCACCTCCCAAGCATATTGATAGGCTGTCAACGCACATCTGATCACAGCAAGAGGAGGATCTTCCGCAGTGAGGCAGCTCAGTGTCAGCTCCTCCTTGTCCCCATAAATCATCCTCTCTGGGACAAAGCGGAGGCTTGGGTCCCACTGGGGCTTGGGGCATCCTGCACAGAGAAGACGGAGAGCGCGTCGGTGGGATGGGAAGAGCCAAACGTGGGCAGGACTCCCAGTGCCTCCGTGCGCTGCGGCGCATGCTGCTGCTGCGGCCGCTGATGGACCTCTCCAGGGGTTTCTGCCTCACCTCGCAGGGCACATCCCGGCAGAGGCAGGGGTAACGCTGCACAGCACGTGGGGCTGGCTCCTTCCACCAGTCTGGAGCTCCGGGAGCGCTCAGAGAGAGCAAGGAAAGGAGCACGGGGCTTCCAGCCCTGTAGGGATTCGCGGCATCCCGCGAGCAGGGAGACACTCAGCGCATGTTGCTCTTTACACTGGGGCTGTGCAGACGGCCGCCCACAGGCCCCAAACACAGGAAAGGGGTCGGGTGAAGCTTCAGCGAGGCCAACACGGTGCAGAAGGGCAGCTCGCAGGCTTTGAACAGCAGGAGGTGAGATTCATGTTTTGGGAAGCTGTGCTGTGGAGCGGGAAGTGGCAGCACAGGGCAGCATGCAGCTCACAGCCGGGGTGTGCGGCCCCAGAGCCTCCTTTGGCTTTCCTCCGCAGCCTCCCTTGGGCTTTCGCTGCCCCCAGGATTTCCTCGAGCCCGTGCTGGCAGCTCATTTCCATTAACACAACACCTTTTGTTTGAACAGAGCCTCATTTTACCTAGTGCTGGGCATTTCTGCTACGGCTCCTGGGCGTCTGCTAATAAATCACAGTGCAGTGGCAGGCTGGGGTGACGGGAAGGGGCCAGGGCCAGCCTGCCAAACAGAGCCAGCCCTGCAGGAAAACATCCCCTGCAAGCTTCTCCGCCTCCTTCCTGGGCGCAACGGGACTGAAAGGGCACGAGGCTTTTGTCCAGGTGTTGAGGAAAGCTCTGAGAGAGCCGTGCAGAAAGACGGCCAGGGGACAATAGGACAAAGGGACAATGCAGCCTGCTCAGCGCACAGAGCAGCGCTGCGCCACACGCCCCGACCACATCCTCTGCCGGCAGCGTTGGCACCGCGCACGCAGCGCTGCCTCCTCCCCAGTGCTGGGACGCAGATTTGTCATCTTGTTTCCTCAGCGCGTCCCCAGAACCCTGCCCGCCACCCCCACTCCTTCGCTCCCAGGCGCATCGCCTTGCCTGCAGCTTTTCAGGTAGCGGTGCTCAGAGCTGGGGCACGGGTGAGGCTGGCCCGGAGGATTTGGCACGCGGGAGCCCTGCTGAACGGGGACAGCCCCAGAATAGGAATGTAGCTGGAAATGTCTGTGATTCCTGCAGTCACCAGCCTACACTTCTGGCTTGTAGCAAAGGAGCACTTCCACATTCGAGCCTATGTCAACACCTTCAGATACTAGAGAATTTATGCAATGAACTTCCCTAACATGACGTGGGAGAATGATCACGTCTCATGAGTTTCACATCATCTTCTGAACAGAAAAGAACGGATGTAAATATGGCAGAGAAAGATTTTGCTCTCAAAAAAAAAAAAATTATATATATCCAGTTAGAGAAGGCAAGGGTTGGCCCAGCTGCAAAGTTCAGTCTCGTTCAACAGCCTTCTGGTACTTGCCTGGCCTCCCCGAGGCCCAGATTCGCACAGAAAAGTCACAGCCCTGCCCCCTGAAGACCTTTTCCCGTCTTGACTCACTCCTGCACCCTTGAGGAAAAAAACAGTAAACCGGCTGGGGACGCAGAGCACGACCCGTTCCTTCATGCCCAATCTTTCCCACAGCTTCCACACCGCACCGCAGCTCCTGCCCCCAGGGTCTCCAGGAGGCAGCAGGTGTCCCAGCTGGCAAAGCTCCTCAGGTGTCCCCCTGGGCTCCAGCCCACGGCTCCGCTAAGCACCAGCACCCAACTCCCCAGCGGTGGGGACGTTGCCCTTATCGCCCCAGGAAGGCCACGTGCTCAGGCTTTGTCTGCACATTGTGCAGTGAGAACCAGCCACCCCCAGCTCCCAGGGACACTGCCCCCTCCATGGAGCACGACAGCCCCGGTGCTCACAGAGGCTTTCCCAGCACACTGAGCCTTGCTGCCCTCCATCCCCAAACCCAGCTTCACCCCACCCTGCTACAGACATCGCCTCCAGCCCCCTGCGATACAGCTGCCGTGTGCTGCCTGTGGTAAAGATGCACATCGGACTTGCAGGTGAAAGAGCAGAAAAAGCTTCTCTTGCAGACAGAGGAGCGGGCACTTCTTACCTGTTTCCCGGGGTACTCCTTGGGTCTTGGGACCAGTATCTTCTTGTGCCTGTGCTCCCAGCAGAGGGACGAGGACCAGGAGAAAGGTCAAAGCCAGCAACTGCAGGGCCATGCTAGCATCCAGTCCCCGGGCACAACTCAGACCTCAGCCCCACTTGCTGCCTCCAAGCACTGGAACTGTATCTGATGGTTGCAAGAGAACCAAGAAGAAGAAGGAAACATCTCGACGGGAAATCACTTTGAACACAAGAGCCTTCCTCTTTGAGGAGGGAACCTCCCATCAGTGTCAGCACTGCTGCCTTTTGCTGGTTTCTTTCCCCAGGGACATCCTGGCACTGGCACTCCCCAGAGCCCCGGGCACCAGGATCACAGAGCTTCGCTCCACAGAGCTCCTTGCTACCAGAGCGCGTCCACCAAACATCACTCACATTTCTAAGACTTCTGCCACACACTTCCCAAAGCCTCTTCTTGCACACGTGGCTTCTGGAGATGTCACGGGTCACTGCACTTCCCCTCAGTAATCACAGCATTTTGATGTCTTCCCAGACAGTATTAGGAGAGCTGCCAAGAGTCAGGGCTATGAGGGAGAGGGGAACTGCATGGAGTCCTGCAGAGCGTAAGAGATAACAGATCCTGAGTGCTCTGAGTGCTGCACAGCTGATAACACAAAAAACTCCTTTGTGTCATTGGAGAATACTGAGAAAAAGAAAGAAAAAGACGTCATTATCCCAAAGCCATAAAGCCTGGATGCAACTACACCATGATTGCCATGTGCTGTTCTGGGGCCCGCAGCTCCAGGAGGTCAGGCAGAGGAGGGCAAGAGTCATGGCAATGATGGAGGGAAGGAACTGGCCTCCAGATTCACTGTTCAGAATCAGGTACTCGTCTCCGAGCTGGGAGGGGGGTCTGTGATGGGAGGTTACAATATCCTGAAGGCTGGGGTGAAGATGGATGTGGAAGCGCTGTTCCCCCAAACCTGCTACACCAGAAGCAGGAGAGTCTCCCCCATACGGGTGGGAGACCAGCTCACAGCTACAGAAGAGAAGTCTTTACTCAGAGGAGATGAAGCTGTGCATCTCCCTGCCACAGCAGAAGCTGCCAGGTTCAGCTGGTTCAAAGAGGGACTCGAGAAATTCATGGACAACAGGTCCAAAAAGGGATAAGGAGCGTACCCCTCTAACATCCCAACTCCTACCACCCTGGGCATGGGGGCTGGATCATGGAGGGTGGCCAGACTCATATGTGCTTTCTTAAGCACATCTCCTGTTGCCACTGGTGAACACCGGACAGTGGGGTAGTGGGGCCACCATCCCGCCCGGGGTGACAGCTCTTACCCTCCTCTAGTCACCAAGCACATCTCTGGGGTGGGACAAGAGGATAGTTCTCACCTGAGGAAGCAACTGGTTCCAAAATGAAACAGGCCTGCTCTTCTCAGGGAGCAGAGTCTCAGACTCAGAGGGGGCAAGGAGTCACGCTTGTTGACAAAGCCTGGTGTTAAAAACAGAAGCCAGCTGTGACAAAATGCTGCAGAATGACAGCAGACTCCAATGACTGGCAAACAGAACCGCAGATAAAATGCAGCTTAGATAAACATGAAACAATTGCACGTTCACAGCAAGATGTTCTCCTCAGAGCCATGAGAGCACAAGACCTCAAGTACTAGAAAGTCTGTCAGAGGCAGCTCGGGACCCGCTGCCTATTACAACATGTATGCATACCGGGACAAATGAGAATACAATACAAGAAAAATCCGCGGTTCACCTCTTTTTAGTTCACCTGCTTCTTGAACACCATGTGCAACCTTGCACCCCCATTTCCTAAAGGCTGTGGGAAAATAGGGATGTTCAGAGAAAGGCGACTGAGCAGACACCAGGAATGCCTTCCAGATGGGGAGCAACCAGTCAGCCACAGCTCTTCCTGCAGGAAAAAGTAAAATGGAGGCAGGATATGGCAGCTGGATAAAATGAGGGACTCAGAGAGGAGGGAAAGGGAATGGCTGCCATTTGATTTTCTCCGTAATAGTGGGAGGGAGGAGCATTCAAAAGGTGGCAGTTTAGAAATAAAGAAAGGAAAGGGGATCTTTACGCAGTGTCAGGCTAAACTGGATAACGCCCTGCCAGTGTACACAGTGCATCCTAAGGTAGTTGTATTTTCCAGAAGAGATTAGACAAGCTCATGGAAGAACACACCATCGAGAGCCATTGCTTGCAAAGACAGCCCCTCTGACTAAGGAAGTGCTTGACCTGCAAATTGCTGGAAGCTGAAAAAATGTCCCTGAGACCTCAATTTTTTTTAAACTCATCCCTTGGCTCCCATGACCTGTCCCTTCTGGGAAGATGTGCCAGCGCCACATGCCCTGGGAATGACCAGCCTCCCCATGCCTCACGTCCTTGGCTAACTTTTGGGATGAGCTGCGTGGCTGTCAGGTTGCTTTTGTAGCCTGCAGCATGTTGCAAGCGGTAGGTAAGGCTCTTGTGCAGAATTGTTAGGCGAGGATGATGTGCTGATGATATCTGTAAGGTTTCCTGCTTGCAGTGCCTGGAGCCACCCTGTTGCCTGCCGGTCCTACTCCAAGCAGGGATTTTCCTATCGCTCCAAGTCTCTCTCAAATGTCAGCATTCCCCAATACTGGCACAACAAATACTGAACCCTCCCACCATAACTTGTGCCACTTTATTCTCAGACATACCTCTGCAACTAGAGAACAAGTCAGACCAAGAGACCACAAGAGTCACTCACTTGTGCAGATCTGAGTCAGCAGATGGTGGTAGATGCTAACAGGACAAAACCCCCAGGTGAGGGACTTCCCAGGGGATGACTTCAATAAAAGTACAGCACAGCAACCTGGCACTTGGCTGTTCATTTTGGCTGTCAGGAAGGGGAGTGCTCTATGAGTTGGAAGGCATGCAAGAGACGCATCCTACCATTTGGGACGGCAAATGCAGACAGGCACATCTTGCAGGCCTGGGAGGTGCCACATCAATCCAGGAGACTTGTGGCATTCCCAAGGAGAAAAGATCACAACCCAGATCCAGTCACCAAGACAGCTGGCAGCTTTCTCTCCTTGCGCAACCAGCAGAGGTGCAAGGACAGCCTCAGCCCTACAATCACAGGGCTGTGCTGCATTAGCTGCCAGGGCAGGACTCGAGTCTCAGCACCACTCACCACCACTCAGCATGCACACCTGGGCAACTGCCTGCAAAGAGACACAAGCATCGGGATGAAACCATGGCATCTGTCTCAAGAGGCTTCTTCGCAGCAAAGGGAAAAACTGCTGCACAACAGCAGCTGGGAGAGAAGAGTGAGAACACGGGAGAGAAACAATCCCACTAAGGCCATTGACCAAGGGGCAGTGCAGAAGGAGGGCAGGAGGTGCTCCTCCTGCATGTCCCTCCCTCCCACAATGGCTGCATTCCGGGGTACACAAAGCACATCCCACAGTTTGTCACAGCCCATTCACGACAGACCGTGTCCCCAAGGACAGGAGGAGGAGATACAGACATCTCAGCCTACCCACAGAGCTGGAGAGGACGGTGGCGATCGTCCCTGCAAAAGCCTAGGCCAAGCTTCTCTGTGAAGATTCACACAGACAGAGCTTTCATACACACAAAAGGGAGGACTCATGACCAGGTGGATGCCGTAGTGGGGCAGGCAGCCCCCTGCAGACCAGACCACTTTATTGGTTGTTTGGATACAACAGCACAGTTGAGAGGGCAGTATGCTTGGGCAAAACTCAGGCAGAGTCCTGGAGCTAGATGGGGATGGGGCTGCAAAGCAAAGAAGGCTGAGAACCCAGTGGGCTGCTTTGGTCTCAAAAGACAGTTGCAGGCCCCAGGTCAGGACAGAATTGCTGAGCCAAAATACTCGAGGACACAACTTTGTGGGCACAAGCGTTTCATCCCAGGCCTTGGGCTGCTCCTGGTCTGTTACAAAGCGTGCAGGAGCTTAATGAGGGAGGAAATCGGATGGGGAGCAATAACACAGCATGAGCTGTGAGGCCCTACTTCCAGCTGTGGAGGACCAAGAGGCAATGAAAGTGCCATCAGCACTGATCCGGGAACATTCACCCCATCTTCTCGTCTCCCTCACTGCTTTGTCTGGTTCCCGAGGACTCCAGGACGGGCAGGGGCAGCGGCAGGGACAGGGACGGTCGCTCTCCAGCCCAGCCACCTCTACCTGCGGAGACCAACAGCACGCAGGGCAGAGGCTGCTGCGAGCCCTCAGCAGCGCGGGGAGCTCACGCTGCCACAGCCGCCTGCACACGTGAGGGGCTGAGACAGGCCGGAGCACTGGGCACTGCCTGACACCGCCGCGGCCCTTTCCTCGGGTCCCCGGCACGTGGGGGAGCCATCTCCTACCTGCGTCTTCTTCAGCCAGAAATCTCTCCTTGATCACACAGTAATGGTCCGAGTTCTCGTAGGGCTGGAGCTCTGCAGGGGACAGACACAGCCTGAGGGACCCAGGTCTGCAGGAGAAGGAGCAGCGCAGACCCAGGCAGGCAGCGGCACAGGGGGCCACAGGGCTCTCCTGGCAATGACCTGCTCTCCTTACCCCCCGGTCCCACTGCTGTGGCCCTACCTGTGTAATGGTCCTCCTCGGCTTTCCTGGGCAAGGCCTTCCTCCTCCTGGGAAGGCAAAGGGGTGCCCTGAGGCTGGGGAGAGGCTGATGTGGCCCAGGGCCCTGCTGGCCTGGAGACCCGGCCAGGAGCCCACCAGCCAAGCCACGGTAGGACCAGCTGCCGCCCCCATGGCACCCAGAAAAGGGTGAGAGCAGTGCAGAAAGCCCCCTCTGTCACCAGCCACCCCATTAGCCCAGCATGGCCTGAGGCAGAGCAGCGACTCCCAGTTCCCTGCCTACTTACCTAGACAGTGCAAACCACAGGATCCCAGCAGACAGCATGACCATCGCTGACAGCACAGCCACCACAGTGACCGCAGTCCATGGCCAGGGGCCTGGAGGCTGCCCTGAAACTAAGCACACAGCCAGCAGTGGGTGCCACAGCCTGGGGTGGCTGTCCAAACTTTGCCTTGGGGTGTGCGAATGTGTGTATGCGTGTGTCCAGGCTCTGCAGTCCTGGCTACATGCAGGGACAGGCAGTGAGGCACAGCCGTGTCCTGCCTTCAGGTCTGACAGGCAGGGAGGCTCTGGAGCACAGGGAAGTGTCCCATCTCCAGCAAACACCCACAGGGACCAGAAGCCCATCCAACACAGTCTGCATAGACTGAGGGCATGCAGTCCCAGGGTCTTAGTGCTCTGTGGCTGTGTGCCCCAAGTGATGTGCAGCCCTGCCTAAGGATCCATCTTCTGTAGTGGCAGACAGGGGCCAGCTCTGCTCGTGCAGACCTGAGCAGGGGCTGAAGCAATGCCACAATTCTGGGGCCAAGCCACTATCTTGTATGGCACAGGGTGCACAGACACACACCAGCCTAACAGGCCCTTGATACAGAAACCTTTACCCGAGACATAGGCTTGAAATTCCAGGTGGGATGCATCCCCGGCACCAGCGGCCGTCAGGCCCTGGACTGTCACCGTGTATTTGCTCCCCGGCATCTGACGAGGTGGCGTGTACTGGGTGACAGAGCTGTTCACTGTCACCTGCTGGAATTCAAGGAAGCTGCCGTCCTGCGCGCTCCTGGCCGTGACGTTCAGCTGCAGGAAGGACAGGAGCTGCTGGGGACAAGCACCCGGCTCCTGTCCAGCCCCGAGCGGCCGCTGCTGCTGCCCGGGGACAGCAGGGTCCTGCCCTCACCACAAACACCCCGCGGCCACCTGGAGCTGCTGGGCCCGGGCAGAGGAGGGCTCACCCCTCTCCCTGCTGCCTGTGCCCAGCCCGAGGCACCCGGCGAGGCACGGGGCCCATGGGCAGCCCCCGCTCCCCTGGTACCTGGTATCCAAGGATCTCCCCTTTGCAGGAGGGCAGCGCCTGCCACCGCAGCGTCCCCGTGCTGGCATCCAGCCACAGCCGCTCCGGCTTCTCGGGCACTGGAAGCACAGCGAGACGGGGTCACACACGGGGACACCCACCAGGGGCTGAAATTTTTGGGAGAAAAGCAAAGGGTACCTTGACATTACAGGCAGGGGACACTTACCTGTTGCCTTTGTCCTCAGGAGCCGTGTGAACAGGATCGTGCTGGGGGGCACTGAGATGGTGACACTGTAGACAGTGAAGGGCTGCAGAGGGGGACAGGTAAATGTTCCTTTATGGCCGTGCAGCATCTCCTGTGCTGTGACCTCCTCAGCCTCACAGGGAGGGGAGGAAGGCCCTGCCAGCCTGCACATGGCCTGCATGCGCTGGCAGGCATCAGGCAGACTGCAGGTCCAGTTCAGTTTGATGCTGGTGGTGGAAACCTCCAAGGTCCCAGGCACAACCTGGAAGGCCTCTGCGAAGGAAGCATTGAAGAGGGTCACTGCCTTGCCTTCCTTCCCAGTCCTGCAGCAGACCTCCCTCACTGCCATGTCCACAGCTACAAGAGGCCGAGCCCATCCTGCCTTCTCCCACATGACATTCGGGCACTGCCTGCGCTTTCCTCTGGGCCTCTGGCGCTCCGAGCTGTGCTGGCAGAGGGCAAGGCCAAGTGCTTGTGGTCCCTCTAAGTCACCACCACGGGCCTAGCAACTGATCTGGTGACTACTTCCTTTCACTCTGACAGGGACAGACACAAACCCTGCTGCATTAGTAGCTCTTTTCTCCACAGCGAACACCCACGCCATTCCTGGAACACCCCAGCACAGGGCCTTGGTGCCCTACGGCTGTAGGCAGTATCTGGCACCACTTTCCCTGCCTGGGGAGAACAGAGTGGCTGCTTCACTCACTCACCCACACAGGTCATATTCCCCTCTACAGGCTTCCAGTGTCCCATGCTGTTCTTCACAAACCAGCCGATATGAGGCATCAGGAAGCGTTGCCTTGGGTTGAGTTTCATGCAGGCAACCTCAGGACTGGATGACCAGTACCCTTCAGGGCACGTCAACGTCAGCGTCTCGTTGAGGTCGTAGGAACCCCGGTCTGGGGCAAAGAGAATCCTGGTGTCCCACTGGGGCTTCTGGCATTTCACTGCACCGACGAGATGGGAAAGCATTATCAGGACATAGGCTGGACCCACAGAGCATAACAGGGGACAGGGCAGGACATGGGGCAGGAGATCCTGGCCTTGTCCCACTCTGGTGAGGAATGGAGCTCCAGGACACGGTATGGGTGAGCCCCAGACATGCACAGGAGCTGCCTCCCACTGCCTACGGCAGCTCCCCCAACTTCCCCCACCACGTAGGGGCCCCAGAAGAGCTCCTGGTACCTCCCTTACCCATGCACTCCACCTTGGAGCGAATGTGGATCCAGGCACCTCCCGGGTCCTTTCCCAGCCACTCCTCGATGTACACAGGTTTCCCGTGAATGTTGGGCTGGACTTCCCCAGCACATCTGACGTGGGTGAAGGGCGGCTGGAAACCCTCAGGGCAGCTCAGCATCACTTCTTCGTTCCTGTTATACTCTTCCTGGTCTGGTGCCAGACGGAGTCTTGTGTCCCACCAGGGCTTCTGGCATGTGCCTGGCCAAGGCCAAAGAGGGTTTAGTTGGGGTGTTGGTGACACGATGTGGCAGGGTACCGCCAGCTATCGGCAACCACCAGCAATCCCTCCAGCCACCAAAGGGAGATGGAAGGCGAGCCGTCCAGCTGCCATGACTCGCCCCCTCAGCAAGCCTTGTTGGGAGGGAGGGGGCTCCCCTTGTCACTTGCCCATGAAATCCCTTCTCCACCCTCCTTTCCATGCTCACTCTTTGCCCCCCACCACATCCCACGGCCGGCAGCTTCCCAGGACAATCCCCCCTGCAGCAGGAGACCCCTCCAGCCGCTCTTTGGACCTGACCCCAAGCCCAGCTCAGGCTGCCCTTCACCTCGCCGTGCCATGGCACCAGAGGAGCCGCTGAGCCACGGGGCTCCAGGCGAGGCACCTCCTGTCACCCCACTTACTGATGCATTTTATGGGGCCCTTAATTGCAAATTCAGGTACCTAAACTGTTTTTCCTTGTCCAGGTGCCTATGCAAGGCAATCACACCCTGCACGATGAAAAGGTGGGCAGTGTTAGTGTTGCCCAGGCATAAGATCCAAGTGTACACTCACAGAAGGATAGATACTATACTGCAATTACTTTGTTCAGGGAAAGTAAGAAAACCCTCTGCCTCCTGCAGAAGCTACAGAATAGCATGATAACCAAGCCCTACATGCATGCCTTGCTGGCTCTGGTGCCACAGCTCACAGATAAAAAGAACAGATATTCATTTTCTGACCTGTCTTCCTAAAGCAGCCTGTGATTCCTGCAGACTCCTTATATGCTCCCTGCTATTGCCTGAATTAGGTGGCAGAGAGGGGCCAGCTCTGCTCGTGCAGACCTGAGCAGGGGCTGAAGCAATGCCACAGGGGCATCCTCTGAGGCCAGGACACTATCTTGTATGGCACAGGGTGCACAGACACACACCAGCCTAACAGGCCCTTGATACAGAAACCTTTACCCGAGACATAGGCTTGAAATTCCAGGTGGGATGCATCCCCGGCACCAGCGGCCGTCAGGCCCTGGACTGTCACCGTGTATTTGCTCCCCGGCATCTGACGAGGTGGCGTGTACTGGGTGACAGAGCTGTTCACTGTCACCTGCTGGAATTCAAGGAAGCTGCCGTCCTGCGCGCTCCTGGCCGTGACGTTCAGCTGCAGGAAGGACAGGAGCTGCTGGGGACCGGCACCCGGCTCCTGTCCAGCCCCGAGCGGCCGCTGCTGCTGCCCGGGGACAGCAGGGTCCTGCCCTCATCACAAACACCCCGCGGCCACCTGGAGCTGCTGGGCCCGGGCAGAGGAGGGCTCACCCCTCTCCCTGCTGCCTGTGCCCAGCCCGAGGCACCCAGCGAGGCACGGGGCCCACGGGCAGCCCCCGCTCCCCTGGTACCTGGTATCCAAGGATCTCCCCTTTGCAGGAGGGCAGCGCCTGCCACCGCAGCGTCCCCGTGCTGGCATCCAGCCACAGCCGCTCCGGCTTCTCGGGCACTGGAAGCACAGCGAGATGGGGTAACGCATGGGGACACCCACCAGGGGCTGAGTTTTCTGGGAGAAAAGCAAAGAGTACCTTGACATTACAGGCAGGGGACACTTACCTGTTGCCTTTGTCCTCAGGAGCCGTGTGAACAGGATTGTGCTGGGGGGCACTGAGATGGTGACACTGTAGACAGTGAAGGGCTGCAGAGGGGGACAGGTAAATGTTCCATTTTGGCTGTGCAGGATCTCCTTTGCCATGACCTCCTCAGCCTCACAGGAAGAGGAGGAAGGCCCTGCCAGCCTGCACGTGGCCTGCATGCGCTGGCAGGCATCAGGCAGACTGCAGGTCCAGTTCAGTTTGATGCTGGTGGTGGAAACCTCCAAGGTCCCAGGCACAACCTGGAAGGCCTCTGCGAAGGAAGCATTGCAAGAAGGTCACTGCCTTGCCTTCCCTTCCCAGCCCTGTGCAGACCTCCCTCACCCCCACCCTTCTCTCACTGCCATGTCCCCCCACACCTAGTGTCCAAGCCCATCCTGCCTTCTCCCATACAACATTCGAGCACTGCCTACAGTTTCCTCTGGCTCTGGACCACTCCTTGGCATGCTCCACGTGCTGCTGTGTCTGGAGAAGATTTGGGTTGGAAGGGACAGTTTTAGGCCTTCTAGTCCACCCCGCTGCCACTGGCAGGGACATCTTTCACTAGCTCAAAGCCCCATCCAACCCACCTTCAAACACATCCATTGATGAGGCATCCACAACTTCTCTGGGCTATCTTGCCAGTTTCCAGTGTCTTGCTACCCTCATTGTAGATTTGTGTGTGTGTGTGTGTGTCTCTGGACACACACAAGGGGCATTTAAGATGCACAAAGCTAGCACAGGGACTGATGGATCAGCATTTGATCCCAGGGTCCTGTGGAATCCTTTAAGAGGCCGAGGCTATTTCATGCCTTGGGAACCTGCCCCACAGAGGCAGCAAGGCAAAGCACTCAAGGGACATGCATCAGGACGCCTGGAAAGCTTGGGCCATGCATGGAGCTGCCCCCGGAGCCTGCTGGCTGACTGCAGAGTGGCAGAAGAGAAGTATCCCCTTCCCCTCCCACCTCGTCCCCACACTCTCCTGGCACCCAGAAGAGCTCCTGGTGCCTCCCTTACCCACGCACTCCACCTTGGAGCGAATGCGGGTCCAGGCACCTCCCGTGCCCTTTCCCAGCCACCCCTCGATGTACACAGGTTTCCCGTGAATGTTGGGCTGCACTTCCCCTGCACATCTGACGTGGGTGAAGGGTGGCTGGAAAACCTTGGGGCAGCTCAGTGTCACTTCTTCGTTCTTGCTGTATTCCTCCTGGTCTGGTGTCAGACGGAGTCTGGGGTCCCACAAGGGCCTTTGACATGTTTCTGGCAGAGGGAAAAGTGGGTTTAGTTGGTGTGGGAGGTGACGAGGTGCAGCAGAGGCTGAGGAATCACTAGAGATGTCTTTTGGGTCCCAAACAGAGAGGGGAACGTCTTGCAGCTGTCACGATGTAACACCTCAGCCAGGACAAAAGACAGAAGCCTGGCCTTCTGCTGACAAGGCACAACTGACCACAAAGCCTCAAGCTGAACCCATCCAGCTCCTCTGCCTGCCAGCAGACGCTGTCCATGGGGACAAAAGCATCCAGGTCCTCCTTCCCTGCTCTGTCACACAGGCAGGGCAGAGGGACAGCCGTGTCACGGAGCTGCCAGCCCAGGACAGTGGGATCAGGGTGCTGCAGGACTGTGCTTACCCCTGCAGGTGGCCTTCTCATTCCACAAGCTCTGGGTGCCCCTGGGAATGCATCTGATCTGGGGGACCGGTGGCCTATAGTCCCCAGTGCAGCTCAGCTGTATCAGCTTGCCCAAGGCATAGCTGGTCTGGCTAGGGGTAAACTGCAGCCTGGGGTCACAGTCAGAGGGAGCTTTGCATCCTCCTGAATGAGGGAGTGCCCTGAGGATCACAAAGTGATGACAGTGCCCTCTTGTGTGAGCAGGTCCCATCCAGAGGGCTGCTGGTCCTCCTTATTCAGAGCTGAGCACCTCCCAGGATGAGGCCCCTAGGCCCCACTCACATCCTCAGGCCTCACGGCCCACTCAGCGCACCCACTCTTTTCCATATGTTTCACCCAAAACGAGCCTGTCTTGTCCTACCTCACTCAGTTTCCCTTCCCTTGTAGCGGATTCTCACACCCTGCGCCCTGCTCCTTTGTATGTGTTGTCCAGGTGGGAAACTTCATCCCCCTCAGCTGGATCCCAGTGCCCTCACACCAGACTTCACCCTGACAGCCGAAAACCGTGACAGACCTTAAACCTGTGACTCGTCCATCTGCCTCAACCTTGTCCATCGCTGCAAGAGCAGCATCACTCCAGCCCCCAGAGATGGTTAACATGATTCACGCCCCATAGGATAACTTGTCAGGCCACTTCTGCTCCCATTTCCCTGCAGAGATAATGACTCACGCCGCAGGCTCCCCAGCCCCTGCTGCAAAGAGCATCTGTCCCTGCCGTGCCACAGGGGGAGCTCGGCAGGTACCCCCAGCCCCGGGGTACAGCGCAGGGCATGGCGTAGTCTCCACACGAGAGCCCAGCAGAGTCCCAAGGGATGCCCCTAGCCCTCCTGCCGTGGAGAAAGAATAGAAAAATACAGTTGAAGGACAATCCCACCAAACGACAGCTCGGCCAGCCACAGGGACTAGAGAGAGAACGAGTGTCCCAGCCGGCACAGGGCTGGGTCTCGCATCTCCCCAGGTCTTTGCTGGGCACCAGCACCCAGGTCCACAGCAATGGGTGATTTTTTGCTCTGATTGCCCCAGGAAAGCCAAGTGCTCAGGCTTCCCCTGCCCGCCACGCAGTGAGAACCAGCCACCTCCTGCTCCCAGGCGCGCTGCCCACCCCACGGAGGCACGAACACAGGGGCTGTAGTGTCGAGGCATTCCCAGCACACCGAGGATTGCTGCCCTACATCCCCAAAGCACAGCTTCGCCCCACCACAGCCTGACTGATGCCTGAGTGCCTCAGGACCAGTGCAGATGCTGGATTTAGTCCTCTCCAACACAGCCACCATGGGCCGAGCCAGGGAGAGCCACAAAGACAACTTGCAGGAAGAAGAGCAGCAAAAGCTTCTCTTGAAGAGAGAGGAGCAGCCAGCCCTTACCTGCATCCCTGGCTCCTTGTCGGGCTTGGGCAGCAGGATCTCTCTGTTCCTGTGTCCCCAGCAGAGGGGTAAGGACCAACAGAAACACCAGAGCCAGCCCTGGCAGGGCCATAATGCTGCCCAGCACGGGGCAGGACCACAGCCAGAGCCCCACTGATGGGGAAAGGTGTCTGCGTGACCGAGCGCTGGAGGGAGAGATGCAGACAGAGAAACGAAACAGACACCAAGGGAAATCGTGCCTGGCATGAGGAGCTTCCCCTTTGGGCAGCCAGCACCCGCAGACCCGCTCCTCGCCCGCACGCACTGGTGTCTCAGGGGTACCTCGGTCCATCCGCTCCCATGGCACCTCCAAAGCCTCTCCGGAGCCACTCCGCTGCCCCAGGGCAGCACACGAAGGGTGTGCAGTACTGGGGGAAAGAGGGTCTTCCTGGAGCCAGATGGAGAAGATTGTCCTTGGCTAGTTCAGGCAGGGCCTTTGGGCATGTTAGGAAATTCCCTGAGTGCTCCTAATCTTGGCCCAGAAACCCAAAGCTGGATAACCCAGACTCCCCAGGACTCCTGTCCCTGAAGACATCACCAAGCTCTTCCCTGAGCCCCCTTCCAGACCACTCGCTGCTGCCAGGCTTCCCCTGATGCTGCAGCTCTCCTGAGCAGCCCCTTCCCAGCCCTGCAGAGCTCTTCACCGCCCCACTGATGTATTTCTTTTCCTTTTCCCTGCCCTGAGATGCAGTCTGCACTGGTCCTCCTTCTCCTTAGAAACTCACCTTTTTTTAATTATTATTTTTTAATTTTTTCTCTCAGTGCACAACGGGCAGTAGAAAAATGCTGAAGACCTGCTGAAAGCCACAGCACTCAGCCACATGTCTGGCCCCTACACAGTGTAACGTTAGAGCTGCTAAACCGACTGATGATGCCTTATTTCGCTGGGATCCCTACGGGGTTCAAACAGGAGATGGTTTCCAAGGGACTGTTGAGTCACCCAGCAATTCACAAGTGCATGATTTATGGGAGATGATGAGCTCCAGATCCATGAGACCACCCTCTGGGCCTGTGATGTCTGGGCTGCTAGTCCTCCACATGCACTGCCCTAGCCCTTGCAATGGGAGTAAATCTCACTGAGTCATCTCAATACCTCTCGGATGCTTTCTATTACAGATTTCCTGCTGTAACATTCAGAGGATGTGTATATTTTTGCCAATAGTAGAGCCACCCAGCCACATAACTTCCCTTCCATTGGGGTGAGGCCTCAGGAGTTTTTATTTGACCATCATAAACATGATTTATGGGCCGTTTCCGGAAGGTTCAGTTCAATTATCAATGAACTAACAGCACTCAGACCTTCGGATTGAAAAGAGGAAAAACCCAGACCACCTGCAATTTACAACCAGTTTTACTTCTGACAGGGAAGAGCATTTAGGTCTCAAAATCATCCACGGAACCACAAAGAAAAGAGAAGTAGCTGTGGCTTTTGGAGATCCGGCTTTGTGGAAAGCGCTGCTAAGACATCCACCACATTCTCCTACAGTAAACTCTGTTTCCCGTGTCATGCTCATCCTCATGGCATCCTCTGGACCCGCTCCAACAGCCCCACATCCTTTTTGTGCTGGGGGCTCCAGACCTGAACACGGCACTGCAGGTGGGGTCTCACAAGGGTGGAGTAGAGAAGGAAAATCTCCTCCCTCCTCCTGTGGCCTTCTGGGCTGCAGGCACACACTGCTGGCTCGTGTCGAGCTTTTTGTCCACCAGAGCCCCCAAGTCTTTCTCTGCAGGGCTGCTCTCAAGGGGTTCTTCTCCCAGTCTGTGCTCGTGTCTGGGATTGCCCTGACCCAGGTGCAGCACCTTGCACTTGGACTTGTTGAGCCTTATTAGGTTCACGTGGGCCCAATTCTCAAGCTAGTCCAGGTCCCTTTGGATGGCATCCCTTCCTTCTGTTGTGTCAACTGCACCACTCGGCTTGGTGTCATCTGCAAGCTTGCTGAGGGTGCACTCAATCCCATTGTCTATGTCACTGATAAAGACATTATAAACAGCATCGGTCCCAAGACAGGCCCCTAAGGTACATCACCGGTCTCCACCTGGACATAGAGCCATTGACCAGCAGGACTTTTCAAATATGAGGGAGAGAGGCTTGGCAAGTCCATCAGCCAGTTCCCTCAGGGCACTGGGCTCCATGCCATCAGGCCCCATAAACTTGTACCTGTTCAGTTCCATCAGGTGGTCTTGAACTTGATCTTCGCTTCCAGCGGGAGGGACTTTGCTCCCCCAGCCCTCACCTACAGATCAGGGACTGGAGAGGTGTGGGAAGCCTGACTGGCAGTGAAGGCTGAGGCAAAGAATTTGCTGAGTACCTCAGCCGTCTCCATGCCTGTTGTTACCAGCTCTCCCTTCTCGTCCATCAGAGGGGCACGCTCTCCTTGGCCTTCCTTTTCTGACCAGTGTACCTACAGAATCCCTTCTTGTTGTTCTTTGCATCCCTTGCCAAGCTCAGTTCCATCCTGTGCCTTGGCTTTCCTGACATATCCGCATATATCCTTTCCTTGCATATAACAGCATCACAGTGGTGTCTGGATATGCCTTCCACTGCCTGTGCATTTCCTTTTTACACCTCCGGACTTTGTTGGAAGGAGGGTGGAGGATCCCCACAAGTGCTGGGGTGCAGCGGGATCCCTCCAGGGTGACAGCGTGGTCACCACGGGCTATCACAGTCTGCAGGAGGCCATCCTTGCCGTCACCCACCCGGCAGCAGCCTGGGCAGGGACTCCCTCTTGTGGCACTGGCTACCCAAGGCTGTTATCTCCGCTCCCGAGGTGGCTTCTGGAGCCACCAGCTCTGCCTGTGGCCTGGCCTGGTCCAGGAGGTGCGTGGCCCCAGCAGGGCACTGCTGGGTGCCAGGCAGAGCTGCGCCCCTGGGGGCTGGCTGCCCATCCCTCCAGCACCCTCTGTCCAGGGGAGGAAGCTGGACCTTCTGCCATCTCTGCACCTTTCTCAGTCCCTCTCTGCATGACTCCCCTGCCATGCCCCCCTCTCCAGGAGCACGGACCCAAGCTGAGAAAGATTCTTCCCTGTCACTGCCACCTTGGCACGTGTCCCCCTGCAGTGCCTGCCCGCACCTGCCTGGCCCTGTGTTGCAACCCATGCCACCCCAAAATCCCCCCCACTCCCCTTCCCTTCACACTGCAACCCACTCCCATCTGGCTGTGCACTTGCTGACCACCCTGAAAGATATTTTTAGCCCCAAAATTGGACGTAAGCAGTTTGCAGCTGTGAGCAGGGTGAGGTAAGGCTGGAGGGGTGTGGGATGCTGCGCTCTGCTTTGACGGAGATGTGCTCAGAAATGGGGTTTCCAGCTCTGAGCTCTGAGCAGCTCCACGTCTGGCCCAGCCCTTCCTGCTCCCCTCCCTGGGGCCACCCACAGCTCGTCCCACCCTGGTTCTTGGACAGGCAACACGGATAAGCCCTAGAGGTGGGAAATGTGAGATGGCCTCTCTTGCCACTGGAGCAGAGCAGCTCTCTGTCTCCTCTGCAGATCCTGCCCTCTGCGCCTCCTTCGTTCCTCAAGCCTCTGGGCTGCTGCCCCCAAGTGCTCCACCCATCGCCCCACACATCACAGCTCGCCTTCCTCGGCAGCTGATGGAGTGCATGTGTTTGGTGGAGTCGCGAGTCTCTCCTTCCATACACGGGTCTTAAATAAAGGGCTTGGCATTTCCCCTTTTCAGTTCTCAGCCTGCACAGCTTCCAGAGGAAAGCCAGTCCCGAGGAACCGCCTGTGCCACCCAGGGTAGGTGGGAACAGAGAAGTGCCCAAAATATCCCGAGCCCGGAAGGAGACGGATGAATAGGGGGAGAAAAAGCCAAGCAGCTGTTTCCCCATGAACTGGAGCCAGTGGCCTGGCGGAGGGGGAAGGTGGCACAGCTACTGGTGCAAGCTGGGCTTCTGCGGGGTGCAGAACCCTTCGTCCTGCCTGGCCCTGCACCGATGGAGCCTTGGAGGTGGTGGTCACCTCGCCACCGGCAGCACCCTGAGCTGGCAGAGCCCTGCCTGACCCAGCTGTGTCCTGGCCGTGGGGTTGCCATCATCACGGGGTTGTCTGGGCCCCCCTGTCGCCCCCTTCTTCCATGCAAACAGCCGGGGAGCCTGCTAGCTTCCCCCTGCCTTCAGGACAGGTCTTGACGTCTGGCCACGGTGTGAGCTTGTTCCCCACAAAGGAGAAGTGGAGAGAAGGGCACCGTGTCCCGGTAGGTCGGTGCAAGTGGTGAGCATGGCACGGTGCCCAGGGAGCAGCTGCCCTTTGTTGTATAAATACGTGCACAAAGCCACGTGTGCTTCCAGCCCGGGATCCAGCCAAGGGGAAGATCCTGAGCAGATCTACGGCAGGGCCACAGATGACTCTGGGGCAAAAGGAAGATCCCCCTTCACGCAACAGCCTCCCGTGGGGAATCCCCGCTTAGCCCGGCTGGTTCCCCCCTGAAATGCCACAAAGCCCAGGGACATGAGGTGTGCTGGATGAGACACAGGATCCCTGGTGGGAGACTGGGGAGGCAAGGCTGGTGCTGGACACAGGGGAGGTGTCAAGTCTCTGGAGAAATTAAGAGGAGGGTATCAGTCATCCCCTGGCAGCTCAGCGGGATGTTGCCTGTGATGGTCCTTCGTGAGAGCCCAGGCTCCGGGGCACCCCCACAGGGAACGTCCCCACAAACAGGGACTCGCCGTGCGTCGCAGCGTGACTTACAGCCCATGTCAGGACTGGCGGTGACACACGGCTCACCCACAGCCTGCGGCACCAGCTCCCTCCTGGCTGCCGTCACCCCAGGAGACCAGTTCGCCCAGCGCTGGCGCAACCAGCCACCGCACAACCAGGGCTCAGAGGGGTGGGGTGACCGGCCACCCGTCACACGGCTGGACGGAAAGTAGGACACCGTAATCAAAGTGATTAATGGGTTGGGGTGGCGTGGGAACAGCTCAGCTCAGCTCCGCGCTGTGCCGGGGCCACCGGTTCAAGGTGGCACCGTCCCCACCTGCCCCAGCTCCTCGCCGCTGGCCTGGGAGCACCCTCATGTCTGCCGAGCAGCGGGAGCCTCCTGATTTTGGAGCCCCCGGTGGATACTGCATGCAGACAGCCCTGCTCCCTCCCCCTGTGGCAGGGATGTCCCCCCCCCCGTGGTGGAGATGTATCTCCAGCCTGACGGATTGCTTCCTTCCATTTCATTTTATTTCATTTTTTTCTCAGATCTGATGGGTGATGAAACCGGGGCACGGCTGAGGAGGCTGGCTTGTTACTGCCAGGTCTCCAGTCTGGTGCGTTTGTCCTGCAGGGCCGCTGGCAGGCTCTGTGCTGAGCTACGCACGCTCTCCCCGGCCTTTCCCTGCTCCCCGCAGCGACGCCAAGCCCAGCAGATCAAAGGGCGGCGACGAACCGCGGGCCAAGCCCCACGGAGCCTCCCAGCCCTGCTCCCTGCCCTGCTCCCCTGCAGCTGGCACCGCAGGTCAGCCGGGGCCAGGGCCGGGCAGCTCTGATGTGGTCCCACGCCGCCCAGCATCACCAGCCTCTCGGCGTCTCTGCTCCTGGCTCATGTCTGAAGAACCACAAGCACTTCGGGGATGCTGCGCTGGGGTTATTGCTAATAGCCTGGCAAGGGGCAGGAGAGGGCCAGGGTCAAGAGGGGAAGGAGCAGCTCTGTTGCACGCTGGGCAGCCTTGGAGGATGGGAGCGTGGCACATACGGGGAGATAAGCCTTTCAGGAGGGGGAGATGCTGGAGGTGGTAGTGTGGCCCTACCTGGCTGGCACAAGGTGACCAGCTCCTGGTGACCAGTGAAGCTTCTTTGCCGTGCTGGATCACTGCAAGGACGCGGTTGTGCTTACACGGCTGCATGTCACCTCACCGAGGTCACGGAGCTGCCTGTCCTTTCTTTTCAGAGGATTGGGCTGGATTGTTTTATTTTTTTTTCCCCAGCATTCCCGGTGTTTGCAAACACACAGCCCTCAGGGCTCCCACTGTGTACCCACCCAGCCAGACTCAGAGTTGCTCAGCCCCCTGCCACCCTGTTGTGCATCCTGCCAGGGCCCAGGGGGGGTGGGGTTCATGTGAGCAACCCAAAATCACTGCCCACAGATAAGATTTGGGGCTGGGATGCAGACGCTGCCTCCACAAACGCCATGGTACCGGCACCCAGGTGTGAGCAGCATCAGCAGGAAATAAGAGGAGGGGGTGAGCCAACGCTGCTGGGTGCTGTGCTGACTCCGCTCGCAGAAAACTACCGATGCAACAAATATTTGGCCTTTGGCCTTGCAGCTGGAGCGCCGGGGAGCGGGGCAGCACCGCGCCTGCACAGTGGGGACCGCGGCAGCCCCTGCTCGCAGCCGGAGGCGGGCTGCTGCAGCTCGCAGCCCCGGCGCTGGGTGCCGAGCACGGGGACACATAAGAGCTCTGGGAAATGTAGTCCTGCTGCGTCACCTGCCCTGGGTGCTGCTGGGCACGGCACGGCTGCATGTGGGCCACCGGGGCTGGGGCATCTCCCACATCCTTCAGGATCCTTGCACCCAGCAGGGTTGTGACAGACCCTGATGTGCTCCCCTATCCTGTTTCCTACGGGGACGGTATTTGTCAGGGGCTGGCCCCCTCGAAAGCAGGGAGCTGGGGAATAGGAAGGGAAGCAGCAGGTTGGGAGATCTGCTGGGCGATGTGCAGAGTGTGGGCAGAGGGCACAGGAGGAGGAGAGGACACCTGGGACCGCGAGGTTGTGCTCACCGGCTGGGAGGAAGCACCCAGGGAGCTGTTTGAATCGGGCGATGCTCCCCTGTCCTGCGCACCCTGGGTCTGCACCTCCAGGCTGGAAAAGCCTCCTGTGCTGCCACAGCCTCCCAGGACCTCTCCCCACAGCAGCCCCAGCACGCAGGGCAGGGGGGAGGCGTTTGCGGAGCCCTGAGCCTTCTCCCCGAGAAGGGCAAAGAGGACACAGTCCCCCAGCCCCGCTCCTCTCCCCTGCAGCTCCACAGGGGAGCTAAAGCACGGCCAGTGAGCCTCTCCTGCTCTTCTAGCCGGGGCTTGAGGGGCTTAATTTGGGCTTTGCAGCAGGCTCAGCCCAGCCAGGCTTTGCACTGGAGGGCACCTGATGGCACCACGGGAGGGCTGGTGGCCCCGGGGACGCGGGCTCACCACCGCTGTGCCAGGCAGGAACAGATCGGGGTGGAAATGGCACAGCGGAGTTACCAGCACTGATGAGAGAAGGGACCATAAATCCTGCAGCAACAATTTCCACAGTCAGGGCTGTCTCCGGGGCTTTCATTTATTCGTTACAGCTTAATTGGATGTGAACTCAGCCACTTGTAAGCAGCAGGAGCCCGGAACAGGCTGCGGTCCTGTGAGCTTCTCTCTGTAAGATGCCTCTCCAGGCCTCCCCATCTCTGCCTTGGCCCTGCTGGGGCTGCTGCTCACATGTGCTGGAGGGAAGGGCAGGGATGGGGAGGCCTGGCTGGCTTTGCTCCTCCGAGCAGCTCCCTCCTCCACCGAGGGGGCTGCTCCCACTGCAAAGAAATCAAAAGCTCGGCTCCCCTGCCCTAGGTTGTCCTCCCCTCCTGGGATAAGGAATAAAACCTTGCGTTTGCTGTACCTGGAGCCAAGCACCGGCCAAAAACACCATGCTGGGGGACACCCCATGGGGCCGCGCTCCCAGCAGGGACGGCAGCAGCGGAGCAGAGCCCAGGGGGGGCTGGGGCAGGCAGCCGGGTGCAGGGCGCGTGGAACAGAGCACGGGCAGCCCGGCTGCATGAAGGACCGTGCAAAGCACCCACGGAGCAGGGAAAAAAGGAGCAGCAAGGAGGAGGAAAACGGGGAGACATCGGGGAGCCCAGGAAAGGGAGAAAAGCAGCGGGGTGCGGGGGGGCACGGGGCGTTTCGGCTGCGCTCCCCGCTGCCGGGCAGGGCTCTGCGCGCAGGGAGAGCCGAGACCCCGGCACCCAGCGCCTCCCCCCGAGCCCATCGGGCTGCCAGAAGGCAGCGGGGCCCCTGGCGGCGGCCGGCAAGGAGTTAAGGGGCTGAACCCGCCCCGTCTCCGCCCCGCCGGTGCCTGCGCTCGGGGCGGCGGAGGCGCAGCGCCGGGCCGCGGCGGGGGTCGGGGCTCCGCCGCCGGGCCATGAGCACCGCGCACCCCGCCGGCACCTCGCCCCCGCCGCTTTCAGCGCCGGGCCGAGCCGTGCCGGGCCGAACCGGGCCGGGCCGAGCCGGGCCGGGCGGCGGCGGAGGAGGAGGAGGAAGAAGAGGCGGTGGAGGAGGCGGCGGAGCCCCCCCAGCGCCGTGCCCCGGGGGGACGTGAATGGCGCTGGGGGTGCTCGGCGGGGCCGAAATGGAGTGGGAGAAGCTGCCGCGGAGGCCCGGGCTGGCACCGAGGGGGGAACGAGCCGAGGAAGGCGAGGGGGAGGCGGCGGGGCCGTGGCCGGGCTGCGGGAGGCTGCGGCCCTCCTCGTACCGGGCGCTGCGCAGCGCCGTCTCCACCCTGGCGCGCATCGACGATTTCTACTGCGAGAAGATCGGGGCCGGATTCTTCTCCGAGGTCTTCAAGGTGGGCGCAGCCGCCCCCCGCCCCCCCCCTCCCCCCCATGGGGATCTGCGGGAAGGGCTCCGGGGGTCCTCGGTACCACCGCGGTGGGGGTTTGGGGGGGGTCCGTGGGGATGCTCGGGGAGCCCCGCGGCCGCCGGTGCTGTTGTTGCTCCGTCGGAGGGAGAAGGGGAGCGGCGGATCTGATCCCCAACGGGGTTACCGGGGGGGGGGGGGGGGGAGCACACAGCCCCCGGGGGGGTGACAGCCCCCGGAGCCCGCTGTGGGGTCCGGGTGTGCCGGTGGCAGGAGGTGCAGCCGCTCCGGGGTGACCCTGGTGGGGTTTACGGGCAGCCCACAGAGGGTGAGCGGGGTGGGGAGAGCGGGGTGGTGCTGCAGAGCCCCCCCCCCGGTGTCACCCCGCGGCTCCCTCCGTGCCCTCCGATGCTCGGGGTGGGTGGGCGAGGGCTGCCGGAGTGGGGATGCTCTGCGTGTGGCCGTGCCCGGGGTTGGGGTCCCGGTGGCGTCACCCACCCGCTGTCACCACCCTGCCGAGGGGCGGTGCGTGCACGTGTTGTTTTTGTCCTCGGCGTCGCTGCAGAACGCAGGGCGAGTGCCGCCCTCACGCTTCCAGCGGCTTCGAGAGCTGCTCTGCCCGGCCGGGACCCCCGCTGCCGTCGCTGAGATCCCGCCTGGGGGAGAAACAGCCCCCGGGACCCCTCCTTCCACGAGGCCGTGGCCTCCCTGCTGGCCGGGCTCCTGCTATCGATCCCTGGCTGGCAGCGCGTGGCGGCACCTGGGAGCAGGGGGGGGAGGCATTTAATAATGCCAGGCGTGGATGCGGCTCTTTAATAATGGATGCTGCCCTGTCTCTGCCAGGCCACGGTGTCTCCTTGCTTGCCGTCCCCGCTCCCCTTGTCCCCCCCCGGGAGCTGCGGTGTGCTCCTCGTGCTCCAGCACCGCTTGCCCTGCTGGTGCCGTGCCCACCGAGGGGCTGGGGGCCAGAGCGGGCAGGGGCAAGAGGAGGCCAGATGGAGCTTTGTGCTGCGCGGTGGGTTGGGGCCAAGATCTCAGCAGGACGGTGGGGCAGGCCCGGCCTCCGAGCTTGGGGTTTGGGGCTGGCGAGGCTCGCGAGGAGGATGCAGCTTGGCAGGGCAGCGCGGGGCCCCTTTTCCTCCCACCTCCCTTGTTCCTGCAGCGCTTTCCATGGCCGTGGGTGCTCGAGGCTCCTTCCTCTGAGCGGCCACGGCGTCCTGCCTCATTCCAGCCGTGGTGGGTGGGTGGGTGAGTGAGGGGGGACGAGGAGGGGACCTGAACCTCAGTCCCCGTGCCCTGGCACACTGCTGGCAGCGGGCGCAGGCACGGCTGTCTAACGGCGTTCCCGGGATCACCCCCGGTGCAGCCAGGGCCCGAGCACATCTCTCGGAGAGGCCGCACAGGGCAGGCGGGAGCACCGGTGATGGAAAGCTGCCCTTGTCCCCAGGGGCTGCTCCCTGACAGGCCGAAGCTGGGCCTGTTTTCTCTCCCCATGTGCCGGTTCCCTTCGCCTTCCCCGTGTGATTTCGGAGGCACCAGGCCCACCCGTTCTCTGGGGTGCGCGGACGTTGCAGCGAGCCGCCTCTCCACCTCTCCAATAGACGGAGCAGACTGAGCCCGGCGTGTTTGTGCCAGACATTTTCTCCAGCCCTTAAACCGCCGTTGCATCTCATCCCCGGATCCCGTGCTCGCTTCTCCACGTGCCGTCCACAGCAGGCGTGGGGGCTGCGGGCAGCATCCGGGCTTCACCCCCCCAGGGCTGTGCCTGGACATCGCCAGGCGCTGGCTGCGGGACGCAGCCCTGTGCCGTGCCTCGACCTCGCACGAGGGCTGCGGCACGGCGCCCGCCTGCCCGTCTCCGCCGGCGTTCCCAGCCAACCTTTGAGATTTGCTGTTTACTCCCGAACCACCGGCGCAGCTAATGACACGCTCGCTCTTATCTGGTGCCCTTCGTCGGCGGACCTTGCCTTGTTTCACAAAGCAGGGTGGAGCGGCATGGCACAGGCGGCACCGATGGGGAAACCGGGGCAGGCGGGGAGGAAGCAAATTCACAAAGGCCAGCCCAGGAGCAGCCGTTTGTTTTTCCTTGAACGATCCTCCTTTCCCGCGTGATGAGCAGCTTTTCCAGTCCCGCCCGGTGAAAGACCTGTTGCGCTGCTGGGATCCCTGCGAACTCAGGCACAGCCGCCCTGGGGTTGCCCGCAGCATCGTGTGTGTGCGCTCCTTCTGCCCTCGGCACCATCCCACACAGCTCCCTGGGGAGCAGGGGTGCAGGATAGTGCCCCTGTGGGACTGTGCTGGGCTGGGACGCGGGGAGGAGCGCTGAGCTGGGGGCGGTGGGTACCGAGCCCCCCCAGGGGCTTCGCCCAGCGTCTAGACAGCAGCGCCAGCTGCGGGGAGGGCCCAGGCCGTCTGCTCGCTCTGATTAGCATGCTCTTTAAATAAGACTCTAATTTCCGCTGTTAAAAGAGCCCGGATCCCTTGTGCCCAGGCTGGGGCCGCAGCCAGCCCCGTCCCTTCCCCCCAGCCACGGCAGCAGATGGGATGGGGATGGGGATGCGGGTCGGGTGGGGTGACCCCCGTCGGGCGCACGATGTGGGGGCTCTGCAAGGTGCTGGGGGGCTTTAACAGGGGGCGAGGGTTGGCTCCCGAGTGGGGGACAGAGGGCTGCTGCCTCCCCCGGCGCCCGGCTGAGCTCAGCTCCGGGGAATGTGCTGGGATTCCTGGGCGCAAGGCCAGAGCGTGGAGAGGCGAGGGGGGACCCGTGCTGCCCGGGGGGGGCTCTGCTGCCCACTCCCTTTGATGCTGGCATTCGGGAGGGTCGGGAAGGGGATGGAAAACCCCTCAGCGTGGGCCTGCGTCGCCTGGGGTCGTGGCTTGCTGCGTCTAGGGGCTGCCACTGCTTCCGGAGGGCATCCGAGGTGCTGGGGTGGTGCCAGCCCCTGGTGGCGATGGGTGAAGGGGCCAGTGCATGTGGGAAGCCACCTGCCTCACCAGGGGACCGTCACCCCTTCCCCTGTGTGACCAGGGGTTGTCCTCCGGCCGTGCAGCGGGCAGGACAGACGTCAGGACAGCTTGTGAGTGTGCTCAGGGTGCTGGGTGGCCCCGTGGCCTCACGGATGGGGCTGTGCCGGGACCCTCCTGCCCCTGGGCGCAGAGCGGCAGGGCTGGTGGACTCCCTGGGAGAGGTCCCACGGCAGAGGGGGGTCCCCAGAGCTTCCCTCCCGCAGGATCCTCCAGGATTACATTAGACACCACCTGGGCCTGACCTCGGTTGTTGCAGTGGCAGGAGGTTTATTAGCAAGGAGCTGGGGGCCGTGGGCACAACCCGGCCACGTGGAGCGAGCCAGCACCCCCCAGGGGATGCTCCCCGCTGCTGCTGGCCTGCACCCGGCCCTTCCCACGGCGCACGGCCACCGAGGAGCGCCACGGAGCATGCCACCAGGCATCCCCATCGCAGCCGTGTGGCACCCCCGTGCCTTGGAGCCCCGTGGGGCCGAGCAGGGTGCCGGCACTGGTGCCAAGCTGTAGCAACCCAGCCGGTCCCCCCAGCCCCGTGCCACGTGGGAGGGCAGCGCCGCCGCCGGGATGTGCCGGGCACCGGTGCCCAGCACCGGGGATCTTGTGGGGCTCCCATCCCCGTCTGTGCAGCACGTGCCTGGGGAGCCCCTGTTGTTTTGCAGTCGCTGCCTGTGTTTTGACATGGTCGGGGGGGGGGCACGTGGGGAAGGCCAGGGGCTGGCACCGGCACAGCGGCTGCAACCAGCATCGACTAAAAAGGAGAAGAGCGGCGAGCTGACGGCAGCGCCGAGGAATGCCTGCACCGCCGTGCGCGGCTCCCCGCGTGCCGGGGGGGGGGGGGCAGCTGGGACCAGCAGGGTGCTCCCCCCTCCCAGCAGCTGCTACCGGGGTCCTGTCTTGACTCCTGTCCCCACCATCCTCCCCAGCCCGGTGCTGCCCTCTGCCCAGGGCTGGGGACCCCGTGCCCGTTTCCTCGCCCCACCACGCAGGGTGGGGGGCCTGGGGGTGTCCGTGCTTGGCCGCCTTCCCGGCTGCTGTTCCTGGCGGGGGGCCAGCCCCCGGCTCGTGTGACAGCATCGGGCTGGGGACGGCTAAATATACGGCCTCGGCCAAGCGTCGTGCCCCGCAGGGCTGATTTGGGCAGGATGCATCCCCTCTGCCCTCACGCCCCCCCCCAACCACCAGCGGATTGGGGTCTGGCTGGGCTTGCGGTGCTGAGCCGAAAAAGCCAGCCTGTGCTGCCCCCCCAGACTGTGCCCCAATCCTGCACCCCTGGGGCTGGGCTCGTGGCTCGCAGGAGCTGCCATCGTATCTCCGGGGGTCTGGCCATGTGTTGGGGGGATCTCAACCAGTGGGGTGTCCCAGGGAGGGTGGGGTTGTGTATCACGGGCTTTGGGGTGCTGCTGGGCTGGGAGAGCACCCCCATATCGCTATCGGTCCCTGGGGTGCTCCGCGTATGGGGTGCTGAGCCCCAACCTTTGGTGCTGAGCCCCCCTCTCGTGCCCCCCTGCAGGTGCGGCACCGCCAGTCCGGGCAGATCATGGTGCTGAAGATGAACAAGCTGACGAGCAACCGGGGCAACATGCTGCGGGAGGTGCAGCTGATGAACCGCCTCTCGCACCCCAACATCCTCAGGTGGGTCCCGCTCCCCGGAGCCTGGGGGGGGGAGGGTTGGGGCTGCTGCTGGGGCTGGGCGAGCTCCTGGGGCTGGCGTCCCGTCCGTCTGTCCCCCCGGTGCCACCCTCAGCCCTTCTTTGTCCTGCAGGTTCATGGGGGTGTGCGTGCACCAGGGGCAGCTGCACGCGCTGACAGAGGTGAGAGCGGGACGGCGGCTGCGAGTGTGGGGGGCATTCCGTGGGGAGGGGGTGAAAGCGTCCGTGGGGACACTTCCTTGGCACATGGCACGTGTCCTGGGGAGGTGGCTGTGCCGTGGGGTGGGAGGAGAGGTGGGACCCCGGTGTACGGGGTGGAGAGGGGGGTGCAGCAAGGCGGCGTCTGTCCCACCAGTACATCAACGGCGGCAACCTGGAGCAGCTGCTGGACAGCCCCGTGCCCCTCTCCTGGTCCACGCGCATCCAGCTGGCCCTCGACATCGCCCGCGGGCTGCGCTACCTGCACTCCAAGGGCATCTTCCACCGTGACCTCACCTCCAAGGTACGGGCCGTCCCGCTGCCCTTGCCTCCCCGTTCCCAGCGAGGTGGTGCCTGGGGCACCCCGGCCACGGGGGCTGGCGAGGTGAGGGCCGGTGGTGTGACGGGGTCCCCCTGTCCCCCCAGAACTGCCTGGTGCGCTGCGAGGCCAGCGGCTACACGGCTGTGGTGGGCGACTTCGGCTTGGCGGAGAAGATCCCCACCTACAGGTGCGCGGACGACGTCCGTCTGTCTGTCCCCATCGTCGGAGCAAGGGGATCCAGCTCGCTGGGAGCAGGAGATGGGGAGGGATGGATTTTGGGGTCCAGCTGGAAGGGCAGGGATGGGGGCGGTGGGGTGACCCCCCCCCCCCGGTGCTGGGGACCCATGGGGCAGGATCTGGGGATGGAGAAGGGTGTGATGGCGAAGTGTGGGCTGCCTGCTGGCGGGATGAGTCAGGGGGTGCGTGGAGGAGGGCTGGTGCAGGAAGGGAGAGGGAGGTTTGGGGGGACGGGCAGGGGGACAGGGCCCCTGACGTCCTGCTGTGTCCCCCAGCGAGGGCAGCGAGAAGGAGCCGCTGGCCGTGGTGGGCTCCCCGTACTGGATGGCGCCCGAGGTGCTGCGAGGGGAGATCTACAACGAGAAGGTGATGCCGCGCGGGGCCGGCTTCGGAGTTTGCAGCCCTGGGGTCAGCTGGGCACGCGGAGGGGCACGGAGGGATGGGAACGGGCGTCCCTGGGGTGCCGAGGTGGCGGGGACCTGGTGCTGCTCCGCAGGAAGGGCTCACGGGAGCAGGGACACATCGCCTCGGGCTGCGGGACCCCCCCGTGACTCCCCTCTCTCTACAGGCTGATGTGTTCGCCTACGGCATCATCCTGTGCGAGACCATCGCTCGCGTCCCCGCGGACCCCGACTACCTGCCCCGCACCGAGGTGACTCGCTGGGATGGGGAGCGAGGGTGACACGTGGTGGGACCGGGGCTGGGGACACGTCACCAAACGAGGGGGGACCAACATGCGCAGAGCAGAGCCCCCTGCCCCTGGCAGGGGCTATGGGGAGCCGCCCCACATCTCGGGGTGGGGGTACCGCATCCCCAATATCTCCTGGCAGC
Source organism: Anser brachyrhynchus (assembly GCF_964034855.1). Taxonomy (NCBI): domain Eukaryota; kingdom Metazoa; phylum Chordata; class Aves; order Anseriformes; family Anatidae; genus Anser; species Anser brachyrhynchus. The sequence continues at coordinate 6,504,460 of NC_137697.1, forward strand.
AAGAGGGATGCTCTCTGCCCGTGGCCTGTCCTCGGAGCACAGGGTCAGCCCAGGCAGGAGGGTGGGTGCCTTCGGATAGGGAGCAGGAGGGATTTGTGTCCCAGCACCCTGCAGCCTTCCCCTGGCTTGGGTGACCCCAGGGTCCCCCCTTCTTTTACGCAGCCAGGGCGCGTTGCCCCATAGCACCTGGCCTCACTCTTCCCCATCTCCCCCACACAGGATTTTGGCCTGGACGTCACCGCTTTCCGCACCATGGTGGGAATCGACTGCCCGGCCGCCTTCCTCCAGCTGGCTTTCCACTGCTGCAGCGTGAGTCCCTGCCGCGGGGATGCCCAAATCCCGGCGTCCCATCGGGGATCCCCTTCCCTGCCCTCTGGAGCCGCTTCCAGGCGGTGCACCCCACGGGTATGGGGGGGGGACGGACACAGACCTCACCAGGGACCCATCCTGCCCGCAGATGGAGCCGACCTCCCGCCCCTCGTTCCTGGAAATCACACAGTGCCTGGAAGGCGTCCTGCAGCACCAGCTGGGCGTGGAGGGCGCTGGGGCCACCCTCTTCAGCATCAGGGACAGCCTGCCCGCGCCCAGCACGGCGCCCGCGCTCAACGGTACGTGGGTGTCCCAAGGGGTGGGGGGTGCCCCTTTACCACCCCACCAGCTACTGGGGAGCAGGCTGGGGTAAGAGGAGGTCTGCAGGATGCAGCCCCGCTCCTCACCACCTGGGCTGCTCCCTGTTTTGCCCTACGGTGCCAGGGGGCACCCAGGGCGCCGGTGACCCCCCTGTCCTGCACCCCTGCCCAGGGGTGGCCGGGAGGGCATCCAGCCGTGCCGAGCAGTCGCCCCTGCGCGAGCTGGGGACGCAGCTCCTGCAGCCGGACCAGCGCCTGTCCCGCAGCCAGTCCGACGTGTTCCCCCCCAAATCGCCCACCCCGCCGCGGCCGCCCGAGCCCTGCGTCGGGGCCAGGACCAAGGAGACGCCGCCGCGCGTCAACCCCTTCTCCCAGCGCGAGGACCTGAAGGGGGGCAAGATCAAGCTCTTCGACACGCCCAGCAAGTCGGTCATCTCGCTCACCTTCGACCTGCCCCCCCCGGCCCCGCTGCAGCTCGGCACCCCCGTGACGCCCGAGCCGGCCGTGGAGGTGCAGTGTGACTTCTCGGCGCCCGCCGCGGCCCCACGCAAGTGCCACTCGCTGCCCGCCTCCCCCGAGCTGCCCCGCCGTGGGGGTCTGGAGCTGGGTGTGGGATCCCCAGCACGGCCCCCCAGCCCGAAGCGGGGCCGGGAGGATGCTGAGGAGCCGGGAAATGGGGTCCGTGCCTCCCCCCCCAGCCCCGCAGCGGAGGAGAGGATGGACTGCGGCCCCGACAGCCCCGAGCCGCTGCGGGTCCCCGCTCCGGCACCCGCCACCAGCAACTTCATCCGCACGGCGGCCTCGGGCGCCCGGCCCTGGCACCCGGAGCCGAGGGCGCCCAACGGGCTGCTCTTCAACAACAACCACGTGGTGGTCAGCAAGCCGCTGGCCTGGGGCAGCGGGCTGGAGCGAGGCTTCTCCGAGCTCAGCATCCCCTGCGCCGCCGCGGCGCTGGAGCGGACGGAGCGCGCGGCCATGCTGCCCGGGCACGGCCCCGGCGCCGTGCTGGAGCAGGACGAGGTGCTGCCCTGCCCCGGCTGCTGCTTGGGGCCTTTCAGCTTCAGCTTCGCCTCCGTTTGCCACCGGCCCGCGCCCAGCCCTCCCCGCTACCAGAACCTCAACTGTGAGGCCAAGAGCCTCCTCTGCCACGACCGCGGCCGCCTCCAGAAAGCCCCGGGGCCGATGCTGGCGGAGCCCAGCCTGAAGCTGCCGGAGGCGCAGTCCTAGTGCTGGGGACCGTGGCTGCGGCCAGGGGCCCCTGGGACCCCCCCCCCAACCCCCCCCAGCACATGGGGTGGCTCTGGGAGCCTGGGGTGTTGTGTCCCCCTCCCCGAGTCTGTCCTCGCGCTCGCCCGGTGCCTGGTGGCCGCGACAGCGCTGCCGAGGTGCCCGTCCCGCTGGGATCGGCCTCGGGGAGCTGTGGGGAGCCCCGAGGTGGGCTGGGTCCTTGCGGGGGTCCTGGTGGGGCTGGGCTGAAGTGCAATAACACCGCTGCTCCTGGCAGCAGGGCTGGTTCCCCGCAGGGCTCAAGCCGTGGCTGCGGGAACCCCCTGTCCCCACGGGCTCGCCCCTTGGTGGGCTCTCGCAGCCCCCTGGGATGGGGGGTGAGCAGATTTTGGGGGGGGGGGGGGGGTTGGGAGGGGACAGAGCGGTCGCGTGTGTATGTGTGTGTAGGAGGGACTCTGGGGATTTTTGGGGGTGTTCCTGCTGCTTCCCCACAAGGGTGGGGAGCATTCGTGGTCCCCCACACAGCAGAGGCACCGTGGTGTGCAGAGGGGCGATGCCGGAGGGGTGCAGTGTGCGGGTGGGGGGTGCCAGCGCTTGGCGCTGAGCCCCCTGGCACACGGGGCCCCCTCCTGCCCCGCCACCACACCAGTGTCGGGGGGGGACACATCCGTGTCACGTCCCCCCAGCGGAGGGCAGCCTGCGCCCCCCAGCACCTCCCGGGTGGCCGGGAGGACACGGGGGGGAGAGCCGGCTTTCCTCCCTCCCGCACAATGCACTGGTGAATGCAGAACTCTTGTGTTTTTTTTTTTTTTTATTATTATTAATAATAATAATTGCTAGTAATATATACCCAGCTTATTTAAAGTGTTCAATAAAAACTGAATGTCCCAGCGAGCCGGGCTGCCGCTTGTGTCTCTGGGGTGCGCTGAGCGGGGTGGGGAGCCCGGACCCCGAGGGTGACAGGGACGTGGTCTGGCCGTGTCCCCTGGGGGCTGGCAGGACGAGTCAGCCCTGGCTGAGTGTCCCCAAAGTGGCTGCCTCAGTTGGGGCAGCTTTGGTGAAATTTCGGTTTCTGGTTTGGGATCGTTGGGTTGGTGCCCCGGAGTCTGTTTCGGGGTGGTAAAGGCAGAGGCAATCGGCAGACAAGCTCTTTATTTGCTACAAAGTGGGCTCAGCCAGTGGACAAGACAGAGGAGTGACACGTGCACCTCCAAAACGCCCGCCTGTAACAGCCCTGTGCTCTTCAAACAGAGTGATTTACATACCAATTAATTGGCTATAAATGGCACGCACGGCCCGATAATAAACTGAGAGCATCTTTGCCTGGTTGAACATGACTTCCTCTGCTCTTGCCAGGCTGAGCGTAAATCAGGGCCATGTTGCACGTGTAGCAGCTATTTAAATCCCCGGTGACTTGTCTCGTGTCCATCCACTGCGAGCGCTGGCGCTGCTTTTGCTATCAAAACGGTGCGATCCCAAAGGTCACTGCTCTACTCCCTAATTAGCAGGAAAAATCCTAAATGCCAGTGCTGGTGGTGGCTCCATCCTTGGGCTCCGTGGCTTGCCATGGGCTGCCTGAAAGCTGCGGCCATCCTAAAAGCCTAGAAGTGGGGTGGGCACCGTGGCGGAGGCAGGTGCCGCCGTGCTATCCCCTGCTCCAGCCTCAGGGCTGGGGCTACTGCACGGCGGCGGCGCTGGCCACGGGGGCTCGCTCGTGGGGGCATGGGGCTGGCGTTTGGGGACGCGCTGCCCAGCTCTAGCACCTCGTTTGGGGTCAGTGCAGGGCTCTGCAGCACGGGAGGGGGCTGATGCGCGTGGGGCAGGCTCCGTCGCGGGGTGCAGCAGGGCTGAAGCAGAGGGGTGCGGGTTCTGCGAGGGAAGGCAGAGGGGGATGTGCTCAGCGGCTGGCTCCCAGGGACGGGGTTTCCCCCCGTTTTTCCCCATTTGCCTCCCCTCCTCACAAACCCCAGTGGGGCTGAGCTCACCGTGGCCAGCAGCCACCACCCATCACACAAAAGGGGAGCTCGGCCCCGCCGCCTTCTCACAGATCCAGAGGTGCAGGTCATCCGGAGCCTCGCACGGCGCCGGCTTGATGTTCCCGCGGCTGATTACGGCACAGGACCCGTTCAGCTTCGACTGCCACGGCCTGGATGGACAAACACCACGTCGGGGCTACCGTGGCCCCATCCGGCCCCTGCTGAGCCTGCCGATGGCCAGCAACAGCAGCATTTTGGGGCGGCGGGGAAAGCCCGGTGCTCCCCGAGGATGCAACGGGCAGGGGCCGGGCACCCGGCCAGACGGAGCCGTTCCTCCCCACCGGTTTCAGACACCGCAGGAGGAAGCGGTGGTGAGACGCACGTGGCGGGGAGGAGCCCCGGACCCCCGCGGGCGGGAAGCTCTTGATTTCCCCTCGAGGATGACCGAGGAGGCATGTGGGAGATACGGGTGGTGCTCAAATGCTTTGTCTCGATCCCAAATAAAGCCTGCGGTTCCTTTTGTCCCCTCTCGCTGCCTCCTGCTTGCATGAGACCTCCCCCCCCCCCCCCCCCACCAGGGCTTGGCTTTCGCTCTGCACGGGGTCCCAGCATCTCAGCACACGGCTGGGTATCGGTGTGAATTAGCCTGTTTCCCAAGGCCTCGCTGCAGGAGGAGGGGTCCGGGCAGGGGGTGTTAGCCCGGCCGTGCCGTGGTTACCTGTCGTAAAGCGAGCCGTCCACCCAGAACCAGGCGTCCGTGATCCCGTCGCTGTCTGGCTCCCCTTCCTCCAGCCAGCCGTAGTCGTACCAGGGGAAGCTGGTCTTCTGCAGCCCGATCCAGTACACGGTGTCCGCGTTCTTCAGGAAGCTCTGGGGAAGGAGCAAAGGGGTCTTTTTGTGCCTTTTCCGTGGTGTTTGGAGGCTGCGAGTCCTTCATCTCCCCACCAAAGCTGACCAGCCCTGGTGCCCCGCTCCGACCCCGTGCCGTCCGATGCCCCTGGAGTGCCCCAGCCCTTGGCCCCCGCTCCGTACCGGCACGGTCCAGCGACTCCAGGACTTGGTGATCAGGAGCTGAGAGTATTTATTCTCACACTCCGTTCTGCTGTCCTCCCACGTCTTCTTCTCCGACGAGACGAAGAGGCACTTGCCGCGGTAGAGCAGCCAGCCCGAGGGGCAGCAGTCTGGGGACGGGGGGCTCCGCTCAGGCGCCTGCCAGGCTGCAGATGCTCGGGGGGTGGGGGGCACCACATCCCCCAAAACCCAGCATCCGTGCCTCGATGCTGAGGCCACCCAGAGGTGCTGGGGCTGTTCCATGACCGTACCTATAGCCGTGCAGGAGCGCAGGAGGGTCACGGTGCTCTCGCTGGTGTTGAGCCTCCCCTGCACGTCCTGCAGCTCCCTCTCGGCACCAGCCAGGGCCCCCGAGACGCGCGCCAGCTCGGCCTCCTGCCTGCCCAGCTCCAGCAGGCTGCTGTTGCCCTCTCGCCACGCTCGCTGCAGCTCCGCGCGCGCCTGCGCCAGCTCCCGGCGCGCCTGCTCCAGGCTCTGCTCCCACGCCCGCGTCTCCTGCGAGAAGCGGCCGCGCTCGGCCGCCTGCTCCAGGGACGTGTCCCGCAGCTCACGGGTCGCCTGCCAGTCTGGGGACGATTCAGGGAGAGGTGGGACGCGGGGATGGGACAGCAAGGGTGTGGGGGTGTCAGGGCAGGGAGGTGTCCCCGCTGGGTGGGAAGGGATGGGGGAGGCAGGGAAGCATGGAGCTGGCAGGGGAGGGCAGGGGCAGGAGAGGGAAAGGAGAACAAGAAAATTGTTGAGGGAGATGCCCAGGATGCGAGAGGGACATTGGCCAGCTTGGGGCAGACAGGGCGGGGGGACCCACAGACACATACACGGTCTGATATCTGCCTGGGGCACCCAACCCGTCCCATCTCCCCTGTCCCCATGCCTCAGTACGACCCCATCCCCACTCACAACAGGCCCCCAGGACCACGGCAGCCACCAGCAGCAGCAGGCAGGTGACCAGCAGCCCCGCAGAGACGCAGCACCGCCGGGAGCAGGGCCCTGCAAGACACGAGGAGCCGCGAGCATCACCCACCGCCACCGCCCGCCTCCCCGGGCCAGCCCCGCGGTGGCAGCAGGGTGGCACAGGCGGCACGGCGTGGGCGCCTCATCTCTCCGAGGGGAGATGGAGAGCACCCTGAAGCACCACCCACTGCCCACAGCAGGGCCTCCCTGGGTGCCCTGTCCCCGTTTGGGCTCTCACCTGGGCTTTCCAGGGTCCCTTCCGCAGCCGGCCCCGTGGGCGCCGGCCCCGATGCCATGTTCTCGTAGGGGCTCTCGGCCTCGTCCATGCCAAGGGCTGCGGGAGGAAGGCAGGGGGCATGGAGACGACGGAGCTGGGCACAGCACAGGGCAATGCGGGGGTCCCGCAGCTCTCACCTGCCTCCAGCGCCTGGCTGGCCGTGCCGCGGCCCCCCGGCCCCTTGGCAAAGCGCAGGTCGGCGTAGAGCACGCTCTGTGCCATGCGGGAAGGTGCTGGGCAAGTCCCGATCCCTGCTGGCTCCCACCCGGCTCTGTGGGGTGGCCCCGCTGCCTGGCGGTCGCCCGTCTCGGGGTGCAAAGGAGAAGTGAGGCCGGCGCTCGCAGAAGCAGAAGTTGGCTGCGAGCTGTGGCAGATGGGACCAGCGAGGCACGGCCGCGGGGACCGGCCCCCTCCCCACGGCCCCAGCACCGCCAGCACGTCCCCTCCCACGCCCCGAGAGCTGTCACGGTCCCCTGGGTGCACGGCGGTGTGGGGCTGAGCCCTGGGGCTCGGCGGGCTGAGGGAGACCCAAATACCCTGAGCGGGACCGAGTGAGGCAAGCGCACCCCCAGGCAGGGGGTCTGAGCATCACAGGGGTGGAAGTGTTCGCCCTGATGGCACCTGAAGGGGGCTCCGGGTGGCACCTTGAGCTCCTGCACCTCATCACACCCCAGGGGCTCCTGGGGAGGGCTGGGACCCCAGTGTCCCTCCAGCCACCCCCAGGGCATTTGTGATGGGCATTTGTGCCAGGACATTTGTCCCAGGTCCCTCCAGCACGGCCACTTGCTCTCCTGTTCCCACCAGCCAATTTCTCCATGTCCCAGCCCTGAAGGGTCACGGTACAAGGCACCCGTTGCTGTCCCCATGTCCCCAGCCCCTGGGGGCACTTCTTCCCAGTGCTCCTTGGCAAATCCCACTCGGCCAGCGTTGTGTCCCCCCCGGTCACCACGTGCCCCGCAGGACGTGCTCCATCTCCTTGCTGAAGGCTGGGGGGAAGCTGCTGCAGCTTTGGCTCTGCAGACTCCTCCTTGGCCCCTCTGAAGCTGGCTGTGACTCTCCTCATTCCCTGGAGGAGAGCACTCTGAAGTATGGAGAGGTGGATGTCAGGACAGAGAAGGAGTAAGAGGAGGCTCTCCCCAAGCACCAGGAATTTGGGCCCACCTCTGCTCTGCCCGTGCCCCCAAAAACCACTGCCCGAGAGCCGCTGTGCACCCAGGGGACCGTGACGGCTCTCGGGGCGTGGGAGGGGACGTGCTGGCGGTGCCGGGGCCACGGCAGGGGGCCGGTCCCTGCGGCCGTGCCTCGCTGGTCCCATCTGCCACATCTCGCAGCCAACTTCTGCTTCTGCGAGCGCCGGCCTCACTTCTCCTTTGTGGCAGCAGAGGACCCGAGGTGCCGCGGGTGCCGCATGGCGCACAGCGTGCTCTACGCCGACCTGCGCTTCGCCAAGGGGCCGTGGGGCCGCGGCACGGCCAGCAGGGCGCTGGGGGAAGGTGGGAGCCGCGGGACCCCCACATTGCCCCATGCCGGACCCCTGCCCACTGCCCCCTGCCTTCCTCCCACAGCCCCCAACATGGACGAGGCCGACAGCCCCTACGAGAACGTGGCACCGGGGCCGGCGCCCATGGGGACAGCTGGGGAAGGGACCCGGCACAGCCCAGGTGAGTGCCCGCATGGGGACGGGATGGGGACGGGGGTCTCCGGGGGGCGCCGGGGTCCCCTCCGCGCCTCAGCACCGTGGGTGACACCACGGCCGCTCGTGTCTTGCAGGGCGCTGCTCCCGGCGGCGTTGCATCCCCGCGGGGCTGCTGGCAGCCAGCCTGCTGCTGCTGGTGGCCCTGGTGGCCCTGGGGACCTGCTGTGAGTGGGGACGGGCACGGCAGGGGCGGGGGGCTCCGGGCAGGGGCTGGGGTCTGGGGGGATCCCGGGGCTGGGGGCTGGGGGCAGCGCTGCCCCTCTCTGGGTGCCCTGCGGTGTGCCTGGCTGGAACGGCTTCCCAGTGCCTCCATCTGCTTCCCAGTGCCCTCCCAGCACCTTCCCGGTGTCTTCCCAGTGCCTCCATCTGCTTCCCAGTGCCCTCCCAGCACCTTCCCGGTGTCTTCCCAGTGCCTCCATCTGCTTCCCAGTGCCCTCCCAGCACCTTCCCGGTGTCTTCCCAGTACCTCCATCTGCTTTCCAGTGCCTTCCCAGTGCCTTCCCAGTGCTCTCCCATCTCCCTCCCGTTACCTCCCATCCCTTCCCACTAATTCCGTTCCCTTCCATCACCGCTTCCCAGTGCCTCCCATTTGCTCCCCATTTCTTCCCATCTCTTCCCACTGTTCCCCATTGCCTCCCCATTGCCTCCCACCGATTCCCATTGCCTCCCAATTGAAGTCCCACTCCCTTCCATTGCCTCCCCTTCATTCATAGCACCTCCCATTGCCCCCCAATCGCATTCCCACTCGCCCTCCTTGCCTTCCTATTGCCTCCCATTGATTTTGAATTTACTTCCCAGCAACTCTCACCGCCTTCCCAATGCCTCCCATCGCCTCCCTATTGCCTCCCATTGGCTCTCCACCACCTCCCACTGCTTTCCAAGTGATTTCCCACTTCCTCCCATCACCTCCCATCACCTCCCATCACCTCCCATCACCTCCCAGTGCCTTCCCATTGTCTCCCCACTGCCTCCCTGCCTTGGGGGTGCCCTGACACCCCCACACCCGGCCCTGCCCCGCATCCCACCTCTCCCTGAATCGTCCCCAGACTGGCAGGCGACCCGTGAGCTGCGGGACACGTCCCTGGAGCAGGCGGCCGAGCGCGGCCGCTTCTCGCAGGAGACGCGGGCGTGGGAGCAGAGCCTGGAGCAGGCGCGCCGGGAGCTGGCGCAGGCACGCGCGGAGCTGCAGCGAGCGTGGCGAGAGGGCAACAGCAGCCTGCTGGAGCTGGGCAGGCAGGAGGCCGAGCTGGCGCACATCTCGGGGGCCCTGGCCGGCACCGAGAGGGAGCTGCAGGACGTGCAGGGGCGGCTCGAGGCCGGCGAGCGTGCGGCCAGCAGCCTGCGCGCCTGCCTGGACGCAGGTAGGGCCACGGGGCGGCGGGCACGGGGCGGCGCGGCCGGGGGCTGGTGAGTGCCTGAGCGGTGCCCCCGTCCCCAGACTGCTGCCCCCCCGGCTGGCTGCTCTACCACGGCAAGTGCCTCTTCGTCTCGTCGGAGAAGAAGAGCTGGTGGCAAAGCCGGAGCGACTGCGAGGCGAGATCCTCCCAGCTGCTGGTGCACGGCGAGCGGCAGGCATGGGCGCTGCCGGTACGGGGGGGCTGTGCTGGGGAGGGGGTGTCCCCGCTGCCTGCCGCCCCCAGCCCCGTGCCCGTCCTGCTGCAGCACGGCCCCGGCTCTGCCAGGCGCGGGGCAGGCCCTGACGGCCTCTCTCCCACAGACTTTCCTGCACACAGGCGGCACCAAGTACTGGGTGGAGGAGGAGGTTTCCAGCGCTACCGGGTTGGTCGTGCGGCAGGACAGCGTGCTGTATGACACGTAAATACAGCCATCCCTGGCACGGGCACCAGGCCCTCAGGTTTCCCGGTTAACCATGCCCAGGAGGTGCCGCTCCGCCCCACGAGAGCCTCCTTGGAAGGATGCCCCAAAGCACCTCAGGCACAGCACGTTTGTGGTTTGCCGTGCCTATTCCCCAAGCGGGGATGCGCATCCCGGGGGCACACGAAGCACCAAGTGCCCAGAGCCTGGCAAAACCTCCTCTGCTTGGCTCCCGGAGGGGTTTTGCCAATTCCAGCAGCCATGGGAAGAGATGGTTTTGGTGGGGACACTGCCCCTGCCCCTCTGAACCGCGCCTTCCCTCCTAGGCACGCTTACACTGACAAGTGCTCGCTGTCAGCGGCCAAGGGCATCGAGAGGCTGGCGTGCAGGAGGCTCCACCAGTGGATCTGCGAGCAGCCCCCGAGGCTGAGCAGCATGTCCAAGGCCCTCACATCTCTCCTGGACGAGGAGTGACCGTGCTGCCACCCCCCTCTCCGTCACAGGACGCGGGGACAGGAGCCGGGGGTGCCCCCAGAAACACTCCCCCCACCGTGCACACATTGCCCCCGCCGCATGGCAAAGCGCTGGGAAGACGGGCTGGGAGAGCTGTCTGTATTTTAAAGCAAGGCTTATGGAATATAGACCTTATTCCCCTCTCTCTCACGCATGCACGCACTCGTACCACCCTGCTCCAGCCCCTCAGACTCACGCTTGTGTCCCCATGTGCCCTGGCCAGCCTCCCGTCACAGTCCCTGGGGAAGGTGCAGCGTCATCCTGAGAAACAGCCGGGAAGCCCCGAGATGTCGGGGGAAATGGGGGTGCAGAGGGGGGGCCCTGAGGCCATGAGGGGAAAATGGGGGAGCCCTGAGGCCATGGGAGGAAACGGAGGTGCGGTGAGGATCCTGGGAGGGATGGGGGAGGATTGGGAACATGAGGGAAGAAAGGGGAGAGCTCTGACACTTGGGGGGGAAGATCTCAAAGACCGTGGTGGGACCAGCGAGGGGGGACAGTCTGGGGGACAACGTGGGAGCCGGGAGACAGCGCTGACCCTCCCTGCTCGCTCCGCGGTTTTGGGAAAAGGCAGCTCCAGAGAGGTGGTGGAGGTGAGGACCACTTTGGACCTGGACCTAGGCAGCTCCTGAGAGAGGAGAGGCATGGAAGGATGCTGGTGGAGCCGGGCCACAGCCTGGTGAGGCTGGAAGAGATGAGCTGTGAGGTGCCCCTCGAGCTCAGCTCCATGGGAAATGAGGACTTGCTGTGTCTGTGCGTGTCCGGCTGGTCCTGGGCAGCCCAGGGGCTTCCCCCGAGCTCCAGCCACCACAGCACCACAGTGCCCTTGGGATCTGCCACCGCAAGGAGTCCTGCACAGCCCCCTGCTTGTGGGTCCCCTGGGCCCATCCAGCACGGCCGCCTGCTCTCCTGTTCCCACCAGCCAATTTCTCGGTGCCCCAGCCCTGAAGGGTCATGGTGAAAGGCCCCCGTTGCTGTCCCCGTGTCCCCAGCCCAGTGCTCCCCATGGTGGCAGGCAGGCAGGCTGGGCAGGTGCCACCTCTCCTTGGCAAATCCCAAGTCATCGACAGCCAGCCACGGAGCAGGCGATAAAGCAAAGGGACTCCCCAAGGGGGGATCAGGTTGGGGACACCAATGTCACCATCACAGCCAGGTTCAGAAGGTGCGAGAGGTGCCTGCCATGCAGCAGGTGAGAGCAGGGCTTGCCACGTGCTCATTGAGAGCCAGGAAAGGAGGGGAGGGGGGTTGTGAGCATCAACCAGCAGGAGTGAGACTCAGAAAGCCAGGCTCTTCTCCACAAGTCATCCTTTACATGCCCAACACCTTCGTTCCCAACCAACGTCCCCAGAGAGAGGGGGTGTCAGGGTCACCCCCCAGCCAGGAGAGGAGAGAAGATCTCGGACAGGTTGCTCAGCTTCGGGGGCTGCTCGCAGATCCAGTGCTGAGCCCAGTAGCAGGATGTGCGCTCTACTTTCCCAGAGCCCACCAGTGCGCATTCAAAAGGCCACTTGTACCTAGAAGGGAAGGAGCACGTGAGAGGGGACAGGGTGGCACGTGCCACCGTGTCCCCAGCCCGCTGCCAGCCCCAGGCAGGCCAGGGCAGCCCCTGCCCGAGCATCAGTCCCCAGGCTGGCCCATCAGGGTGAGGTGCAATGGGGCAGCTTGGCCAACTCACTTCCCAAGCTGCTCCTCCACCCACGCAGGATTTTTCGTCCTCGGCTCGACATAGTACTTGGTGCTGCCTTCGAGCAGGAAAGGCTGCGGGAGAGAGGCCGTCAGGGCCTGCCCCACGCCCGGCAGAGCCGGGGCCGTGCTGCAGCACGACAGGCACGGGGCTGGGGGCGGCAGGCAGCGGGGACACCCCCTCCCAAGCGCAGCCCCCCCGTACCGGCAGCGCCCATGCCTGCCGCTCGCCGTGCACCAGCAGCTGGGAGGATCTTGCCTCGCAGTCGCTCCGGCTTTGCCACCAGCTCTTCTTCTCCGACGAGACGAAGAGGCACTTGCCGTTGTAGAGCAGCCAGCCCGGGGGGCAGCAGTCTGGGGACGGAGGCACCGCTCAGGCGCTCACCAGCCCCCGGCCGCGCCGCCCTGTGCACGCCGCCCCGCGGCCCTACCTGCGTCCAGGCAGGCGCGCAGGCTGCTGGCCGCACGCTCGCCGGCCTCGAGCCGCCCCTGCACGTCCTGCAGCTCCCTCTCGGTGCCGGCCAGGGCCCCCGAGACGCGCGCCAGCTCGGCCTCCTGCCTGCCCAGCTCCAGCAGGCTGCTGTTGCCCTCTCGCCACGCTCGCTGCAGCTCCGCGCGCGCCTGCGCCAGCTCCCGGCGCGCCTGCTCCAGGCTCTGCTCCCACGCCCGCGCCTCCTGCGAGAAGCGGCCGCGCTCGGCCGCCTGCTCCAGGGACGTGTCCCGCAGCTCACGGGTCGCCTGCCAGTCTGGGGATGATTCAGGGAGAGGTGGGACGCGGGGCATGGCCGGGTGTGCGGGTGTCAGGGCACCCCCAAGGCAGTGGAGGGGAAGGGAGGCAGTGGGGAGACAATGGGAAGGCACTGGGAGGTGATGGGAGGTGATGGGGAGTGATGGGAGGTGATGGGAGACAATGGGAGACAATGGGAGACAATGGGAGGAAGTGGGAAATCACTTGGAAGGCAGTGGGAGGTGGTGGAGAGCCAATGGGAGGTGATGGGAGGCTGTGGGTGTACAACTGGGAGGCAATGGGAGGTGGCAGGAATGAAGGGGCGGCAATGGGAGGGAGTGGGACTTCAATTGGGAGGCAACGGGAATCAGTGGGAGGCCATGGGGAGGCCGTGAGGGGTGGTGGGAAGGCAATGGGAAAAAATGGGGAACAGTGAGAAGAGATGGGAAGCAACGGGGAGCAAATGGGAGGCACTGGGAAGTGATGGGAAGTGATGGAAGGGAAGGAAATCAGTGGGAAGGGATGAGAGGTACTGGGAAGACACCGGGAAGGCACTGGGAAGGCACTGGAAAGCAGATGGAGGCACTGGGAAGCGCCCCAGCCAGGCACAGCGTGGGGCTCCCAGCAAGGGGCAGCGCCGCCCCCAAACCCCAGCCCCGGGATCCCCCTGGTCCCCAGTCCCTGCCCAGAGCCCCCCGCCCCCGCCGTGCCCGTCCCCACTCACAGCAGGTCCCCAGGGCCACCAGGGCCACCAGCAGCAGCAGGCTGGCTGCCAGCAGCCCCGTGGGGATGCAGCGCCGCCGGGAGCAGCGCCCTGCAAGACACAAGCGGCCGTGGTGTCACCCACGGTGCCGAGGCGCGGAGGGGACCCCGGCGCCCCCCGGAGACCCCCATCCCCATCCTGTCCCCGTGCGGGCGCTCACCTGGGCTGTGCCGGGTCCCTTCCCCAGCCGGCCCCGCGGGTGCCGGCCCCGGTGCCACGTTCTCGTAGGGGCTGTCGGCCTCGTCCATGTTGGGGGCTGTGGGAGGAAGGCAGGGGGCAGTGGGCAGGGGTCCGGCACAGGGCAATGCGGGGGTCCCACGGCTCCCACCTTCCCCCAGCGCCCCGCTGGCCGTGCCGCAGCCCCACGGCCCCTTGGCGAAGCGCAGGTCGGCGTAGAGCACGCTGTGCGCCATGCGGCACCCGCGGCACCTCGGGTCCTCTGCTGCCCGCCGTCAGGTGACGGCTTCTGGCCCGGGGCACGTCAAGTGGAGGAACTTCTTGATTTGTAGGAAAGCAGAAGTAATCACTTCATTTGCAAGATGCGGTTTTTATTTCACGGGCAGGACTGTTCCGGGAGGGGAAAACAGCTCCGCTCCATCCCACGCAGTGCGCTCTGCCCCATGCAGCACCATTTACGCACAGCACTGGGCGCGTTTGGGCCACCCCGGGCCACCCGGAGCCCTGGCCACAGCCAGAGCATTCTCCCCCCAGTGTCCCCTTCCCCATCCCACCACCCGCTCAGTGGTCAGGCAGAAATGAGGAGGGGGCTGCACCTGCCTCCCGTGCTGGGGACACACCCGGGGATGTCCATGTGGAGCTGTCAGCATGGGGCACCTCCCACCCAAGAAAGACAAACCCCGGGCAGCCCGAAGCCCCGAGCAGACACACTGCACCCACGCAGAAGCTGCTCCACGTGCCCACCAGGCCATGGGGACACTCGGGTCGATGCTGGCTCTGCCCCCCAACCCTTAACCCCCACCCCCCCACTCCAAATCCAGCCACAGCGTGAGTGCCAGAGTTTATTGGCAACGCGCAGAGATGCCAGGGGGAGGGACGCAGAGGGGTCAGGAGACAGCACCCCGGGGTGCCCGTGCTTGGGTCAGGCAGGGCTGTAGGAGCACCCAGGCTGTCCCCTCGGTCCTAGGGCCCCACGCAGGTGTAGGTGGTGTTCCCCCAGAGGAAGGCGGGGATGGAGGACCGGAGCCACTGCAGGGTGACCGCGCTCTTCTCGCAGACCCAGCCGTGGGCTTCTCCGCACGAGCCGGCCGAGAGCCCCGAGCCGGACACCCTGCCGCAGGCCACGTAGGAGCTGCTGGAACGCTGGAGGGGGAGGCGCCTGCAGGGGAGAGCGGGGTGAGGGGGGGGCTCAGTGGGGTGCGAGGGGCTGGCCCACCCCCAGCTCCTCCAGAGGGGGAGCAGAGGCCGTGGGGGTGCTGGGGGGCAGAGCTCGCCCTCCCCGTGGAGCATTGCCCCTGGCAGCCTCCTCTTGGTGAGGAAGTGAGCTGTGATCCCTGCGCACCCAGCCCCTGCCTGCTTTGGAAATCCTCTTTTTGGATCCCAGGAACCTCCTGAAGTGGCTCAGCACCAAATGCACCTTGCCGGGAACTCAGTTTTGGGGGACCCCGCCCCCCGGCCCTCACCCAGCCCTTGCTCGTCCCCAAGCAGGGCGCAGGCACTGGGGACGTGTCCCTGTTATCTTCCCTTCCCTAAAACGCCCCCGTGCTGCTTTGGGAAGCGGAGGGATGGCCAAGAGGGCGATCGTGTCCCTGCCTGCAGGCTGGCTGTCCCCCTGTCACCTCCCGGAGCCCTGGTTTTGGGCTTTCAGCCGTGCTGGCTGGAGACAAGCTGCGAGGCTCACCCCTTCAGCAGGGTGCCGTCCAGCCACTTCCACTCAAACCTGGAGCTGTCCCGCTTCAGCCCCACGTGGAAGACGTCCAGATGGGTCACGCGTGCCAGGAAAGCCTAGAGCAGGAGGGAACAAGCGTGAGCTCCCCGGGGACACCCAGCCACGCAGGGGGCTGCACGGTTCGGGCACAGCATCGCCAGCTCCCGGTTGGGTTTTGGGCATGGGGGCTGGAGCTGGGGAGCTGAAATGATGCTGGTGGTGACTGGGGAACCACTGGGGGACCCTGAGGTGGTGATCAGCGTGACACGATGACCACGGGGGTGGGGGGGGGGGGGGTCAGGGTGGCTGGGGAGGGCGGGCGGACTCACCAGGGTGCTGTTGGCTCGGACGGTGACCAGCTGCGCCCCCCTGGAGCAGCAGTCGTCTTTGCTCTGCTCCCAGCTCTTCTTGGCAGAGGAGAAGTAGTAGCAGCGCCCCGCGTCCCCAATCCATCCGGCCGGGCAGAACTGGCAGCTCTCTGCACACCAGAAGCAAGATCCTGCAGGGCTGGCCGGGACGGGGCTGTCCCCAGCCCCCGGCACCGCGGTGACAGGGGGCAGCCGGGGTGCCACCAGGGCAGGGAGCCCAGGAACCTGCCTGGAAGCTCTCCTACCTCGCAAAGACTGCTGCACATAGCGGAGGCTCTCCTCCTCTCTCTGGGCACAGCTCGCCTGCTGGGCTAAATCTACAGAAGAAAGGCACGGGAGCGTCCCCCACCAGGGGCCGGTAGCACCCAGGGGGTGCCATCCCCCTCCCTCGGTGCCGTGCCAGCCCAGCTGGACAAAGCCCTCGCCGTCTGTGCCCAGCACATGGCAGGTTTCTGCCTTTTGGCCGCAGCGTCACGTCCTGTCTGCACGCCATGGCCAGCTGATGGAGCGGGGTGCCCCGGCGCCGTCCTCGAGCCCACGCTTTCCCCTCTCCCTCCTCTTCGGCGCTCCAGCCGGCCAGGCAAGGGGTGTTTTATTTTTACTCACCACTTTTCCCACTCGCCCCACAGCCCAGAAAGCTGCGGCACCGTCAGCCCCAAGCGGGAGGGTCCCCAGCTCGGGGGCTGGATGGATGGGGGCGCACAAGGGGGTACTCACAGTGGAAGCTCAAGCCGACGAGGACGATTTGCACCAGCAGGAGCAGCAGGGACAAGACACCCAGGCTGAGGGCTGCCCAGTGCCAGGGCAGCCTCACGGGCTGCGGAGGAGCTGAGAGAGGGAATTACCCCACGTCCTGGGGGCTTGAGGTCGGGGGCAGAACCCCCAAATCAGCAAAGGTCTGTGAGCCCCAAGCAGGGGGCGTGGGGGTCCCCAGGCTCCCCAGGGACAGCAGAGCAGTGGTGTGAGCCGGAGCAGTGACACTGGGGGGGATGATGGGGGGGGTGCCAATGCAGCTGGGGTGCAGTGCTTGTGTCCCCCCCTGCTCCGAGAGCAGCTGCATGGGCAAGGAGGGAGCAGGGCTGGGGGGCACGGCCCTGCAGAGGGGCTGCTGGATTTTGGGGGGCAGGCAGGGATGGGGGGGGGGGAACAGCGGGGTGCAGCGTGCCGTTACCTGGTACGGGGGGCAAGCGCAGATCTGCATACGTGACCCCCTCTTCCATCCTTCCCTCGGTCTCTGGCCACGTACCCCGCAGGTAGGGGGGAGCAGCAACCCCCTCCCGGCCCCCTCTGGCAGCCGAGTGTAACACGAAATGGAAAGCGTCACTTCCCGGAGGGGTCCCCAGGGACACCAGCTGGGTCACAGCCCTGGGGGGCCCCAGCAGCGGCGCCACACGGGGAGAAGGGGAACCCCAGACAGGCGGGACCCCCGGCACGGGGGCACCCCTTGCCCCCCGGTGCCGGCCGCTGTCTCTGGCGTGTATCGGGGCCGCGTCGAGGCTGATCCCATATCAAGGGGACCCCAGCACTGTCGGGGCACAGGGGACCGTCCCCATGTCCCCAGCCTCCGCATGCTGTCGAGCAGCAGGGCGGCGGGCTGTGCACGCACAGAGGTGGTTCCTGCCACCTCTTTTGCATGGGGCTGCAGCTGCATCGCAGCCCTGGAAAGCCGGGGGGCTGGGGCGCTCCGTCCCCTCCCCGCGCCCTGAGGGCCGCCCTGATGGGCACCCCTGCTGTGCCCTCAGGGCTGGGGGGGGGCAGCATCCTGCAGGCCCCCCCAGGGGATGCTCATCCCATCCCGCCGCCGGGCAGGGCAGGCACGGCCAGGACTACGTTTCCCAGCGGCAACTCCAGCGGCTGCACATGCTCCTTGCGGCTCACGGCTGCTCCCAGCAGCTCCCGGTGCAGCTCCCGGTGCAGCTCCCGGTGGTCCCCGGTGGTCCCCGGTGCAGCTCCCGGTGCAGCTCCTGGTGGTCCCCAGTGCTCCCCAGTGCAGCTCCTGGTGGTCCCCGGTGCTCCCCGGTGCAGCTCCCGGTGCAGCTCCCGGCGTAGCTCCCGGCCATCCCCGCTGCAGCCCCCGGTGCAGCCCCATCGCGGGCGCAGGGGGCTCCCTGGGGAGCGCGCAGCCGACCCCCAGGGCCGAGCCCTGCCCGGCACCCACCCTCCCGGACCCCCCCCCCCACCAGCCGCCCCGCAGCATGCCCCGCGGGCGAGCCTGGACGCAGGCGGAGGTCAGCAGCCTCCTGGCGCTGGTGGGAGGCTCAGGGGAGGCCGCCCTGCTGATGGCCTCCACGTCGCGGCCCAACGAGGCGCTGTGGCAGGAGATCTCCCGGGGGCTGGCGGCGGCCGGCTACGGCCGCAGCGTGGCCCAGTGCCGCTCCAAGTGGAAGGCGCTGAAGCAGGCTTTCCACTCGGAGCGGGAGACGCGCCGCCGTGCCGGGCGGCACTCGCCGCGCCTGCCCCCGCACTACCGCGCCATGAAGAGCATCTGGAAGGCGGCCGGGCGGCCCGTTTTCGGAGAGCGGCGGCTGCCCGGTGGGTGCCAGGGCTGGGCGGGCTCCCCGGCGTCTCACGGGGTCCGTAGCTCCCCGGTTTGAGCTTTTTCCTCCCCTCGCAGAGCTGGTGAAGCCGCCCCCCCGGAGGCGCAGGTCGCTGGCCGCACGCTCGCCGACCTCGCCGGCACCGCCAGGTACCCGCGGGATGGGGCAGCCAGAGAGGGGCTTGTCCTGGGTGAGGGGTGTCCTGCACCCCGCGGGGCCCCCTTGCTGACGCTGTTCTCTGCCCGCTGCACCCCAGCTGCTGCAGAGACCCCCGCTGTGCTGCTGGCACCGCTGCTGCAGCACCCAAAGGACGAGCCGGAGAGCCGTAAGTACTGTCCTGCCCCGCCGCGCCGGGCTGCACGGCCACCGCTACAGCTCAAGCCTGTGCCAGCATGCTGGGATGGGGGGGTCGAAGGGGTCGGGGGGCCCCGCCGTGGTGTGTTCCCCTTGGGATGCTCGCGGATGGGGTTTGGGGAACTTCTCCACCCCCCCCCCCCCAAGTTTGGCTCCAAACCAACCCCGCAGCGTGAGGGTTTGGGGCCGGCTGGGGTGGGGCAGGAGGGGGGGTCCGTGGCTCGGAGCCGGCCTCGGGGCACGGCAGGCCGCAGAGCTTCGGAGGAGCTGGGACTGGGTGTGAGGGCCGGAGCCGGGAGCGTCCCCGTCCTGCAGCGCACCCGGACGGTGCCGAGGCAATGCAGGATACGTCCCCGGGCCCGGCCTGTGCGGGCAGGTGAAGGGAGCGGGTGCTGTTCCCCGAGCCTGCTGGCTCACCGGCAGGGATCGGGGCCGCGGGGCGGAACAGGAGAAACACCTCCCCAAAAACAGGAGCAGAGAAGGGCCCGGCGCCGGGGAAGCCCCGGCTGCTGCTTCATCCCCCCCCCCGGCCCCGCTGGCGCTGGGGAGCGAACCCCGGCGTCCCGGCCAGCGTCCGCACCGGGTAATTACGTTGTCTCCCTAAATTCCCCCTGCAGTTTCAAGTGGATGTGGGATTCTCCTTCACTTCCAGTCCTAATCTGTTGCGTAGCCTGGCCGCGCGCCGCTACGCAGCTGCTGCCTTCCAGCCCGGAGGTGGCTGCATTGCAGTGGTGGGTGAGTGACTCCTGCTTTTGTTCCTAGCTCGTGAGGCGCTTTGAGGCCCCGCAGGGCGCTGGGGAGCTGTGGCTAGGGCACGCCGGGCTGGCCGGGGCAGCGAGGCAGACCCCGGGCTGATGCCGTCCCCCCGGCGGGTGCCGTCAGACCCCGCGTCTCCTCTCTGCTCTCTCCCTGCAGCCCGCGGGGACCGCGTCGCTGGAGCATCGCCTGACCCCGCGGCCGCCCCACGTAAGGCTTTCCTTGACCTGATTTCCCCCTCTCAGCCCCGTGAGCAGGCTCCGACCCGCTTCTCATTGCAGGTACCAGCTGCTGCATCCCTCTCCATCCCCTCCCGGGTGAGTACTGTGCCCCGGCTGCCGAGCTCGTGTCCCCGCGGGGCCGGAGCCACCCCCCGGTGACCGCTGCTCTCCCGCAGGCTGCCACGGCGCCCTGAAAGAGGAGAGCGCCGAGCTGAAGGCAGGTGAGTCTGCGCCCTCTCCCCTGCACAGGGCAGCGGGGACGGGCTGAGCAGGGGGCTCCGGGAGCCCGCTGCGCCCTCCATGCCAACCCCCGGCCGCAGGTTTTCCTGGTGAGACGTCCCCGGGGATGGGAAGAGGAAACCGAGCGCTGCCGGCGGCCACCGCAGCCCCCGGCTCCCCCGGGACGGCCGCTGCGAGCGAGCAGGCGGTGGGCGAAGAGGCAGCAGACACGAGCCTGCAAGGTGGGTCCCCGCCGATCCCCCCCCCCCCCCCCCGCCTTGGGCATGTTGGTGAGGGGGGGGCTGCCCCTGACCCCCGCTGTCGCTGCAGGCGGCGGCGTGGCGGGCTTGCTGCAGAGCGTGCAGCAGCTGCTGGTGCAGATCCTGCAGACGTCGCGGCAGCAGCAGGCGCTGCTGGAGAGCCTGGCCAGCGACACCGTCTCCCACCTCCACCTCCTCTCCCACAGCCTGGTGCAGGTGGGCGAGACCCTGCACCAGCTCCTGCTCCGGCCCCAAGCCCCCCACGGCCACTACACCCCCCACATCCCCCTTTTCGAGGGTGGCCCCCAGGTCCCGCTGCTCCCCGGGCTCCCCTGCGACAAGGAGGAGCCCCGGGTGTCCCCCGACGCCGGCTGCGCCCCGCCGTGAGGGCGCGCACCCCTGCAGCCGAGGATATTTTAGAAGTTTATAGAAGAGACAGATTTTAATAACATTAAAAATAGCTTTTGTACCAGCAGCGCCGATCAACCAGTTCTTTTGCTTGAACGTCCCGGGGGGGGACCTTCCCCTTCTCGCTTTCGAAATGAGCGGAAGGGGAACTGGGCTATTTACAGCCCCCCAGGAACTCCCCGGCCGCCCCCCGCGCCCCCCGCTCAGCCCTCTGCAGCCGGTGGCCGCGCGGGGCGAGTGACACCGGGCAGCCGTGGGTGGCATTGGGCCACCTCTCCCCGGCACCTGCTGGCCCAGCTCCCAGCCCAGCCTCTGTCTGGGAAAGCACCGGCACCGTGCCTCGTCCCACGCCGGCTCCATGGGGGGGGCACAGCTCCCATGGGGGCACAAAGACCCTTCCCGGTGCTGCCCGGTGCCATGGGGGCGGTGGGGGGCAGCGTGGGGTGCTGTAAGAGGGTGGGGGGGGGCAGTGGGAGGCAGCAGCATGGGGTACGGTGAGCTGGGGGTGGGCTGGGAATGCAGGGGGGGGTCACAGGTGAGGCATGCAGGGTGATGCAGAGGGGTACAGGGGGGCAATGGGGGGCAATGGGGCTGCAGAGGGGAGCAATAGGGCCACAGTGTCATTGCAATGGGACCACAGCGGAGCCACAATGGGGTTACGGTGGGGTTGCAATGGGGCCACAGCAGGGCTACAATGGTGTTGCAATGGGGTAGTAATGGGGCCACAATGGGGCTGCAATGGGGTTGCAATGGGGCCACAGTGGGGGTAGCAATGGGGCCGCAGTGGGGTTGCAATGGGGCCTCAATGGGGCTGCAATGGAGCCACAATGGGGTTGCAATGGGGCCGCAATGGGGTTGCAGCGGGTTTGCAGTGGGGCTGCAATGGAACCACAGTGAGGTTTCAACAGGGTTGCAACAGGGCCTCAATGGGGCCGCAGTGGGGTTGCAGTGGGGCCACAGTGGGGCTACAATGGGACTGCAATGGGGCCACAATGGGGTTGCAGGGGGGTTGCAATGGGGCCGCAATGGGGTTGCAATGGGGTTTCAGTAGGGTGGCAATGGGGTTGCAATGGGGCCACAGCAGGGTTGCAATAGGGCTGCAATGGACTTTCAATGGGGCTGCAACGGTCTTTCAATGGGGCCACAATGGGGTTGCAATTGGGTTGCAGTGGGATTGCAATGGGGCCACAATGGGGTTGCTATGGGGTTGCAATGGGGTTTTGATAGGGTTGCAATAGGGCCGCAATGGGGCTGCAAGGGGGCCACAATGGGGTTGCAATGGGTCCGCAATGGGGTTGCAATGGGTCCGCAATGGGGTCTCAATGGGTCTCAATGGGGCCGCAATGGGGCCGCAGGAGCAGCAGCCCAGCACCCATCAGCCAGGCGGGCAGCCGGGGCTGTGCCGGGGCGGAGTGACAGCTCGGCAGCCAATAGGAGATCAGTATGGACTGGGGGGCGTGGTCTCCCTGAGGCCCGTCCCGCCTCCAGGGCGGCGCAGCCAATCAGACAGCGGGAGGGGCGGGGCGAGTGCCGCGCGGAGGGGGTCCCCGCTGACGTCAGCGGAGGGGATTCCCCGCGCGGCGGCGTGGGGGAGGGGGGGCTGCGGGGGGCGTTTTGGTGTCAGAAAGCCCGGATTTGGGTCTGCCGGGGGAGCCGGCACTGCGGGGGGGGGGGGGGCCGGAGGGGGCCCTGTCCGGGGGCTGACGGAGGGACTGGGGCGTCCTCACCCCTCGCTGCCTGCCCTTAATTAATGAGGCGCCTCCATCGGTTATAATTAACTAATAATTAGCCATAATTAGCCCCAGATTTTGGGGTGATAATTTCCGAGCAGGGAAATTATTGTTATTTTTATTGTTGTTGTTCTGTTGTTTTGTTGTTGTTGTTGTTGTCGTTATTATCATCATCATCATTATTATTATTATACCCGTGGCAGGGGATGCAAAGGCTGGCACAGCCCCAGGCACAGCACCGATGCCCATCCCCGTGCCCGTCCCCGGGGGGTCTCGAAGCCCCCCCCCCCCCCCCCCCCCCCCCACCCTGAGCCATTTCGGGTACCGGTTGCCATGGGGATGCCGGAGGCACCTGGCTGCCATGGGGACACCGTTACCACGGCGACGGGGCAGAGGCAGGGATGGAGAGCACCAGAAGGATGCTCCTATGGGGGGAGGGGGGGGTCCCAGTCGTGGGGACCCCAAGTCCGTGATGGGGGGGGAAGGCAGAGTCCAGCCCCTAGAGCATCCCCATGGGAGTGGGGCTGGAGATGCTGGGAAGGGGGCGGGGGGAGTCCCCGGGGGTGCTGGTGGTACCCAGGGGATGCGCAGGGCTGGCTGGGACCCCCTCGGCTGCTGCTTGGCCCCGCGCCCTCCTGCTCGGCCCGTCCTTGAGCCCAGAGAGCGCAGCCGCAGGATTAATTAATTAAACGAGGGAGCGCTGAGCGGCTGCCCTCTGTTATTGTAGGGTCTACACGAACCCCCCCCCCCAGGCAGCAGCACGCGACGACCTCTCCTTGACATCGCGGTGCCCGCTGACACTGCCGGGGAGACGCGGCTGGACGTGGTGAAGTGAGCAACGATTTTAATTAAAAATTAATCCTTAACCAGCCTGGCCAACGCGGGAAGGGCTGGAGGATGATATCCTGGATGGCTGCCGTCAGTCCCCGGGGCCCTTTGAGCAGCCCTCACGGCTCGACAGGGCTCGCTGGCCCCAGCAGGGCTGCAGCCTCGCCATCCTATCCCCATCATCCCCTCCAGATGCCCCCCCCGCCCCGCGCAGCCCCCGGCTGGGGCCTGGCTCCCGGGGAGCAGGTTTAATTAGATCCCAATCCTATTATTAGGGAGCTGCCCGCCCGCCCGCAGCTGGTAATCCCGTTAGGCACCCCGTAAATCCCAGCGCGCCGGGCTCCATCCCCAGGGTACGGCTCACGGTGGTGGGGGGAAGGAGGGGCTGGAGCAGCAGCCCCAGGAGCTGCTCCGCTGCCAGCACCACCCTGGCCGTCACACAGCCCTTGGGGACCCCCAAGCGTCCCCCTCAAGCAGCTGGGAGGGGTGGGGGGTTGTCCCAATGCATGCAGTGCCCCCCTCCCAGTGCCTCGGTGGCACCAGCAGGGATGTCACCGCTCCGGGCTGAGGACAGCCACGTGCGGGGTGCCAGGAGGGGCAGCTCCGGGGTGGCGAAAAGGGGACCGCCGGCAGGCTGCAGCCACACGGAGTCCTGGCGCCCCGGTGCCGCCCCCCCCGCCCCCGGCCCGAGTCCGCTCCGCCGGCGGCATCAGCTGGTGCAGATGCTGTTGATGGAGGCGACGGCGGGGTCGACGAGCCCCAGCTCCTCCTGCTCGTTGACGCAGAGCTGGTACCCGCAGCCCTTGCGGCGGGGCAGCGGCCCCAGGCGCCCGGCGGGCTTGGCGCGGGGCGGCAGCAGGAAGCCGACGCTGCCGGCGATGAGCAGGTGCCAGATGCTGTGGATGTAGAAGTAGTTCTCCTCCGTCTCCACGAAGGCGTAGAGCAGCACGGCGGCCGCCGCGATCAGCGCCCCGGGGCACAGGTAGAAAGCCCAGCGCTTCCAGGTGGGCGGGTAGCAGTGGCGGCGGCGGATGGTGCGAGCCGTCTGCGTGGGGACAGCAAGGCATTGAGGGGGCTGGCGACACCCCGAGGTGGCAGCCGTGTCCCCACCATCCCCTGAGGGACCCTCAGTGGGGACGGGGACGCGCCCCGAGGTCCTCACCCAAGCGATGGCCATGATGCCCAAGGCGAAGAGGCTGGGTCCCAGCAGGTTCCAGAGCCCGTGGCGGTCCATCTGCAGGGCCATGGAGAGCAGCATGGCCCCCAGCAGGTACAGCACCTGTGGGGAGGCCGGGGGGCGTCAGGCTGGTCCCTCACCCACCAGGGGACCCGTCCCCATCCCCGCACTCGCCTGCTTGACCACGGGCTGGAGCCGTGCCATGGCGATGACGGTGACCCAGACGGACATGAGGGAGCCCAGGAAATCGCAGAACTGCAGCACGTCGTAGTCCATGATGCAGAACACCACGATGCCCGGCTGGTCGCAGGCGTGGTAAAACTGGGGCCGGCGGTGAGGCGGGGGGGGGAGATAAAAGGAGGTGAGAGCCACCCCGCACGGCCCCGGCCCCTCGCCCACGCCCCTCTTCGCCCCCCGACTCACGGTGGAGAAGAACATGGTGAAGATGTAGACGGCGGCTTCCAGGAGGTAGTGGCTGCGCACAGCGATGGCCACGGGAGGCACGAACATGACGTTGCTGAGGCAGAGCAGCAGCGTGGAGAGGAGCTGGAAGCCGTAGGAGAACGCCTCGGTGTTGTCCGTGCAGCCCCAGCCGTTCCAGCCTGCGGCCGGGAGAGCGGCCATCACCCTGCAGCACCCACGGGGGCAGCGGGGAAACCCCATCCAGCGCCCACTGGGGGAGCCGGGCAGGGGGACTACGGGGTTATCTCACCGGCTTTGCACTCGCAGGCGGCGTACAGGTAGTTGTTGGTGCGCAGCAGCTTGCACTGCCCGTAGATGCCGCAGTCGTTGATGCAGGGCGAGAGGTAGGCGCGCAGGTAGACCTCGGCCGTCACGTTGGTGCAGGGCTCGAACCTGCCCCGCGGGGGGACGGGGTCAGCAGGCACCCGCCGTGCCCCCGGGGCAGCTCCCCCCTCCGCCGCCTCCACGCCCCCACGCAGCCCAGGCGTGCGCCGCGTGCATGAGGAAGGCGCGCGGCACCGTTTGCTCGCGCAAACGCCAACCCCGGGTGCGCCCACGGCACCGCCGGCGCCCCCCAAGCCCCACGGGGACGCCCGCGTGGCGGGGCTGGGAGCAGAGCCGCAGACCTGGGGGGGGTCCCACGGGGCGCCGAGCAGAGCCGGGGCGTGGTGCGGGCACCCCCAGGCGCGCACGAGCCCTTCCCAAGGCCGTGCAAAGGGGACCCTCACCCAGCTCCATCCCCCTGCGCCCACCCGGCACCCGCGCGGAGGGCTCCTACCCGTGCTCCGTGGCGCAGAGGGAGCGCAGGCTGAGGTACCAGCTGCCCGTCTGCGGGTAGGGGATGCGCAGGCGGCCGAGGCTGGCCGTGGCGTTGACGGAGAGCAGGAAGCCTGCCAGGGACTCTGCCGGCAGGGACAGCACCGGTGAGGGGCGAGTGGGGCGCAGCGGGGTGCGGACCCCCCCACCCGTGGCACGCAGCAGGAGGGAGGGGGGCTGCCCAGCCTACCCGTCTCGCAGGTGACCGAGGCGTTGTCACCGGAGGCCAGCGGCACCTCGTGGTTCAGGCAGCCGAACACCGTCGCGTTCTCACCACGCAGGGAGCTCTGGTGGCAGAGGGGACGCGGCCCTAAGCCAGCTGGGGATGTCCCCTGCTGCGACAGCACCCTACCCCGACACCCACAACACCCGGCCCACCACCACGCACCCTAACCCACCGCTCCCAAACCACGCCCGTGACCCGGGAGCACCCCAAACCCCGTCCCTCGCCCCGCTGCCCCCCTGTCCCCGGCCCCAGCACCTCACCACGTTGAGCCGCAGCTCCAGGTTGAGCACCCCGCCGCTGTCCAGCACCGGCAGCAGGTTGATGACAAAGACGGCGGGGCGGTCGGGCGGCACCGACACGTTGGGCCCGAAGAAGATGTAGAAGTGGACGGAGAAGGTGTCCAGCTCGTTGCGCAGCGTGGGGCGGACGGGCCAGCAGCGCTCGCCGGCGGCGGAGGCGGCGGTGGGGGCGGCGGCCAGCGGGCGCTTGGTGCCGTTGGGGCTCGCGGGAGGGGGGCTGTCCCCCAGCGCCAGCCCGCCCGCAGAGCCGAAGGAGTGGGGCATGTTCATGGAGGCGCTGGAGGGCAGGAAGGGCGGCCGGGACAGGCTGGGGCGGGAGCAGTCTGGGGGGAAGAGACATCAGCCCCGGCACCGCACAGATCCCCTCTGCCTCCCACCGCAACTCCCTGCGTGCGTCCTGGTGCCTGACGGTGTCCCAGCGCATCCCGGTGTCACCGTGCATCCCGGTGTCCCAGCGCATCCCAGAGCATGCCAGCACCTCCCAAAGTGTCCCAGGCATCCCTGCACCTCCCAGCATCCCAGAGCATCCCAGTATCACAGAGCATCTCATCACCTCCCAGAGTATCCAAGCATCTCTGCACTATCCTGCAACTCCCAGCATCTCCCAGTGTCCCAGCATCTCCCAGTATCCCAGAGCATCCCAGTGTCCCAGCACCTCCTAGCATATCTCTGCACCTCCTAGCATATTGCAGCACCTCCCAATGTCCCAGAGCATCCCAGTATCCCAAAGCATCCCAGTGTCCCAAAGCATCCCTGCACCTCCCAGCACTTCCCAGCATCCCAGAGCATCGCAGTCCCCCCAGAGCATCCCAGCATCTGTGCCCCAGCACCTCACAGCATCCCAGAGCATCCCAGTGTCCCAAAGCATCCCAGCACCTCCCTGCATTCCCATGTCCCAGCACCTCCTGGCATCCCAAAGCACTTCCGAACGTCCCAGACCATCCCAGTGTCCTAAAGCATCCCAGCACCTCCTAACGCATCTCTGCACCTCCCAGCACCTCCCAGTATCACAATGTCCCAGCACCTCACAGCATCCCAAAGCAACCCAGTGTCCCAGCGCATCCCTGCACCTCTCAGCACCTCCCAGCACCTCACCGTCCCAGCACATCCCAGCGCCCCAAATCATCCAGCAGAGCTGGCTCTCCCCCTGCACCCAGACCCCGCAAGCATCCTTCACCAGCCCCCCAAATCAACGCCAAGGCCGGGTCCCCTCACCCGTGAGCTGCACGATGACCTGGAAGGAGACGGCACCCGGCGCCCCGGGGTGCCTCTCCACCAGCACGTAGTACCAGTGCTGCCAGAAGGGCAGGTCCAGCGCCAGCTGGCAGGGCGCGTGCTCCCGGCAGTCCAGCGCCGTGGAGTTGTGCAGCGGGGGGGCCTTGGCCCGCACCCGCAGCCACAGGGGGCAGCCCTCGGCCCCCCGGCACCGCAGCACCTCCACCAGCACGCGCGACGTGTAGCTGGGCACGAACACCCTGCGGGGGCGCCCGCCTCAGCCCCTGCCCCTCGGCGCGCGGAGAGGGGCTGGGGGAGGCAAGGCAGAGGGATGGGGGGCCCTCGGGAACCCAACCGCCCCCCAAAGAGGCTGCCCCCTCCTCGGCAGACCCCCGTCGTGCTCACTTGTAGAGGCAGGAGCGGTTGTGGGGGCCCATGCTCTGCTCGGAGGCGTAGCCGGGGTACAGCACGGCGATGTTGACCAGGCGCTGCACGATGAGCTGCGGCTGGAAGAGGTACTGGCACTCCTCGTAGAGACCCTGCGCCAGCCGGGCAGTCAGCACGGGGGCTGGGGGGGGGCCCAGCAGGGAATTGGGGTGCTGCCCGCCCCGGTACCCCCCTTCCAGAGACGCCCAGGACCCCTGCCAGGCGGTGTGGCAGCCCCCCCGTGCCCCACGTGCCGCCAGCCCCAAAGGCCAGCCTGACCCCGTGCCCCTCAATTCCCATCCCGCCCCAAAGCCCCGCACCTTGACGGAGATCTTCCCCTCATCTTTGGGCAGGTGGGCAGCCAAAAACCAGTCCCCGGGCAGGGGGCTGGTGACATTGAACACCCCCGTGGTGCGGTTGGGCAGCGTCCAGGTGAGGGTCAGCGCGAAGGAGCCGGGGACGGCCGTGTCCCTGGGGAAGTGCGTGCGCAGCGGGTTGATGACGGAGGGAGCCCCCGAGCGGAAATACCTGCAGGGGGCACGGCGATTAGCGGGGTCCAGGTTCGGGGTGGTGGCACGGGGACATGCCGAGGGACATGGCGGGGAGGTGCCCGCCAGCAGGGACGTGCTGAGCACTCACACGGTGATGCTACGGTCCGGGCAGTGGTCCCCGAAGGTGCCGCCCTGCTCCTTGAAGGTGATGAGGTTCCAGACGGCGATGACCGTGTCCTCGGGGATGTGGAAGTGGAAGAGCTCGATGCTGGCAAAGGAGCGGAAGGGGCTGAGCTTGCGCGGCGTGCGGGTGAAGTAGTCGGTCACGAAGAGCCCGTCTGCGGGGGAGACCCGAGGGGCTCTCAGTGGGGCTGGGGGGCCCCTCCCAGCCCAGGCCCACCCCACAAACTCCGAACGTGCCCCCAGAGCGTCAGTCCAGAGGCAGGAGCCCGGGGCTGTGCCATCTGACCTGTCCCCGGGGCTGGTGGCAGCTGTGCTCCGTGCCCTCCGTGCAGGGAGGTATCGGAGAGCAGCGCGCTCCCCGCACAGCCCCCCGGCTCTGCCCCGCTCGGCGGGGGAGGAACGGTGCACATATGCGTGCACATATGCACACGGGGGTGCTGCCTGCGCGCACGGCGAGGCGGAGGTGTGCACACCCACGCGTGGCTGCGCACAGCACCGCGGCCGTGCCAGACACTTCCCGCGGTCCTGCCCAAACGTCCGGCGCCCTGGGGATTGCCAGGAGCCTTGGCAGCAGAGGGGAGGCACACCCCTGGTGCGATGGAAACAAGGGAGATCCGAGCTCCAGACAGGAGCTGTAACTTCACCCTGCCGCTGGGACGCCCGCCCAGCGCCCGCCTGGGGACCCCAGGCCTTATTCCCCAGGGATGCACCGAGGACGGGATGCGCGTCGCTGCAAGCTGCCAGCAGAGGGGATGCCAGCAGACAACTGGCTGCGAGCAGCCCAGAGGGCTCGTCCAGCTGGGAACTGGGAGAGCGGAGAAGAAGGGCTGCTTTGTACAGCCTGTGCCTGGCCGGGGGCGCGCGCGTGTGTGTTTGTGCTGCGTGTGTGCAGCCCCAGCAGGCTGAGCCCCGACACGCATCTGCTCCCTCTCCTGGAACAAAGGCAGCTCCCCCTCCCCTTCGCCGGGCACGAAATGCCCGTCTGTGTGCGAGGGCACCCGACCCCAAATCCTCCACCACGAACCCCCGAGCCTCTCCACGGCACCCCCGGGGGACCGGAGCTCCGCGCCGGGGGGGGTCCCCTGGGAGAAGGAGATCTCCAGGAGGGGTCCCCGTGCCCACTCCCCCGGGACGAAGTGTGGGGGGGGAACTGGAGGCCAGGACGGAGCCCCCGTGCTGTGGGAGCCCCGAGGCCGGATGCGCAGCCCCGGGGCTCAGCACCGCGGACAGCGCCCGCGGCCGGGGCTCAGCACCGGGGACAGCGCCCGCGGCCCCAAAGCGCCCCCGCCCCACACCTCGGGACCCCCTTCCCCTAAATCACCGCCCCACAGCCAGGCACCGCCGTGCCCCGCAGCGCGCTCCCTCCCCGCGCAGCCCCGCCGGCGCCCCCGGAGCCCTCCATCCCCGCCGCCCCGCACCGCACGCACGCAGCCCCGCGCCCCCCCCGCTCCTCGCGGACCCCGACCCTACCGACCACCACCCCTCGCGTGTCCCACCCCGCGGCACCCCCCCGCTCCGTGCCGGCCCTACGCGCGTCCCCCTAGGGGGGGTTCTCCCCCCATTCCCCGCCCTGCCCCATTGCGCGGACACCCCGCAGCGCCCCCCCCGCCCCCGTGCGCGCCCCCGAGACCCCCCGCGCGCCCCACGGCAGGCGGGCGCCGTGCCCCACGCCCCCCCCCCTCCGCTCCCCCCGCGGGGCAGCCCCCTGCCCACGCACCTCGCACCCCCCATAGGGCCACCATACCCCCCCACAGGAACACCGTTACCCCCCCATAGGATCGCCGCACACCCCTATAGGGGACGCACCCCCGTTAGAGGGCCGTGCCCCCCATTATAGGGTCGTGCCCCCCCATAGGGGACCCGTGACCCCCCCCGGCCCCGGGGCGCTCACCGGCGGGCGGCGGCAGGAGGAGGACGAGGAGGAGGAGGAGGAAGAGGAGGAGGAGGAGCAGCGGCGGCGGCCGCAGCGGGGGGCGGACGAGGGGGTCCCGGCGCCCCCTTCCCGCGCCGCCCCGCCGCCCCATGCCGCCCCGCCGCCGCCAGACCCGACGCGCGCCCGCGAGAATGACGTCACCCGGCGCGCCACGCCCCGGCCACGCCCCCTCCCCGAGCGGCCATTGGCTGGGCCGCGCGTCGATCGCCGCCCCCCGCGCCTCGGGCGCTGATTGGTGCGGCGGCGGCGGGGGGGGCGGGGAGATCCCGGCGGCGCGCGCGCGCGCGCGCTCGGGCCGCGTGCGGGGCGGGGCGGGGCGGCGGGAACCGGGAGTGGGATCGGGGTCGGGACAGGGACCGGGACCGGGATAGAGTTCGGCACCGGGACCGGGGTCGGGGTTGGGACCGGGACCGGCACCGGGAGCCCCCCGGACGGGGAACCTCTAGGACCGGGCACCCCTCTACCGCCCTCCCCCGGTACCGGGAATCCCCCCCCGGTACCGGGCACCTCCGGTACCGGGCACCCCCCGGACCACCCACCTCGGTACCGCCTTCTCCCCGTACCGGGAACTTCCGGTACCGGCCACCCCCCGGTCCGCCCCCCCCCCTCCCCCGGTACCCGGCACACCCCCCCGGTACCGGGTACCCCCCCGCTGCGGTGCCGCCATGGAGTTCCCCGCCGCGCTCTTCCCCACCTACTTCAGCTGCGGCCCCCCAAGGGACGAGGCCGGCCCCGCGCCGGCTGCCGGCTGGGGGGAGCACGGGCAGGTGCTGGAGGCCGGGACCGGGCAGGTGAGAGGGGACCGGGGACCGGGGGGTGACCGGGGATGGGGGTACCGGTGCCGCCCTCGCCTCCCTGCCTCTGTCCCCGTACAGGTGCAGCCGCCGTTCGTGCCCCGCCGCAGCCGGCAGGGCGAGAGCTGGGAGCCCTGCGAAGCCGCCGCCGTGCCCCTGCTGCCGCCCAACGACAGTGAGGACCTGGGGGGGGGGGGGGTCTGTGGGGCGCCCCCAGCCCCAGGCACTGAGCCGCGTGCTGGCACCTGGGCAGCCGTCGCTGCCGGCGTCCCGTCCCCGCGGTACCAGCCGTGCCCTGCTCTGTGCCCCGCAGGCTGCTGGATGCCGCCTCTGGTCCCCCAGGACATCCTGTACCGCGGTGTCCTGCGCAGGAAGCTGCAGGCAGGGAGGTCTGGAGGCGCGCTGGACTTCACCAAGCAGGTACCGCCGAGGAGCTGGGGCAGAGCCTTGGCGGGGACCGTGGCGTCCCCGCGCGTCCTGACCCTGCCTTTCCCCCCCCGCGCAGCTGGGCCACTTCTTCGTGGATCACCCAGAGGACGCCTTCGGCTCCCTGGGGCAGCTGCTGCACAAGAACTTCCACCTGGGTGACTCCAAGCTGAGGGTCGGTGCCTTTCTTTTTTTGGGGGGAGGGGGGTTGGGGGCTCCATCAGCTGTCCCCCAGCCGCAGTCCTGACTCTCTCATCCCCGCAGAGACACTCTCGGGACACCACCATCCGCATGACGGCCCTGGTGGAGGACCTCAACCGGCTGGAGGCCAGGCGGTGAGTGCTCCCCGGGGACAGGGAATGGCGGGGGGGGGGGGGGGCTCCTGCAGGACCCCCCCCACGATGCCGGCTGTCCCCGCAGCGGCTGCCCGCGGCGTCACTTCGTCCCCCGCCTGCGCTGGTTCTCCCACCTGTGCCGCGACTGGCTCTTTGAGGTGCCGCTGGGGCTGCTGGCCGACTGCGTACACGAGGAGCTGCTGCTGCAGTGGGCCGGCCTGCTCTTCGACGACAGCTCCACCGGGGGGGCGCTGGCCTGGCTGCCCCCCCAGGAGGCGAGCGGGCGCGCGGGACGCCTGGTCTACCCTGGCGGGATGGCCATGAACCACCTCTGTATCCTTACCCGTGGGGGAAAACGGGGGGGTGTCCCCTGGGGAAGTGTGTGTGTGGGGGGGGGGGGTGTGGCAGTGCCCTTAGCCGGCCCCCCCCCCAGATTTCCAGGACGTGGTGCTGGAGGAGCAGCCCCGCGCCCGAGGCGCGCCGGCGCAGTTTGAGCTCAACGGGCGCATCCGGCAAGTGGGTGCCGCACGGGTGGATGGAGAAGGTGAGCGAGCCCCAGAACCCGCACCCTGGGGTGACAGCGTGGGGACCCTGCTCTCTCACCTGCCACCTCCTATGTCTGTCCCCCCCCCCCCCCCCCCCCCAGATTTTGTAGGCGTCCGCTCTGACTACCACTGCGGAGTTTGGAGGGTGCCGGGCAGGGCAGGCGCTGCCCCCAGCCCGCTGCAGGTCATCCGCACCGACGTGCCGGCCTCCTGCCTCACCGTCAGGTGGGTGCCGGGGAAACCGAGCTCCTGGGGGGGGCCCTGCTGCCACCACAGACCCCCCCCCCAGTCCCCACGGTGATGCCGTCCCCCTGCCCCACAGCCCACACCTCCCCGGGGAGCTGTCCGTCTGCACCCAGAGCGGAGCCGTCTACCTCTGGAGCGTCGAGACGGGGTGAGGCGGGGCGCTGCGGGCTGGACCCTCTGGTTTTGGGGTGCTGGGAGGCGGGGTGACCCCACCGCGGGGGACCCCTCTGCCCACCGGTGGTGCCCCTTTCTCCTTGCAGGCTGCAGCGGCTCCGCCACGACCCCCAGACCCTGTTTTTCCGGGACCACTCGCCCTGGCGCTGGAGCGACTTCACCGCCCACCCGCGGGTGCTGAGCTGCGCCGACCGCACCGGCATCCAGTGCCTGGACGCCCGGGTGAGCGCGGGGCGGGGGCGTGGGGTCGGTGAGGGGGGGGGTCCAGCACCCTGGGGTGCTGATGACGCCCCGCTCTGCCGCCGCAGGCCCCCGCCAGCTGCCACTTCGACTTCTTCAAGGTGGGCGAGGAAGCCGGGTGCCAGCAGGGCGAGCGCGTGGTGCTGCCCATGTACCTGGGCAGGGCTCACCCCTGCCAGCACCTCGTCGCCACCCAGGTGAGTGCCCCCACGGCTGGGGGGCACAGCCCTGGACCCCCCCACACCCCTTTAACGCTGCCGATAAGGGGCGTCAAGGCGGGGGAGCCCTGCTGAGCTGTGCCCCCCCCCCCAGTTCGCCGTGTACCTGATGGACGAGCGCCTGCCGCTGGTGCCCGTGCTGAAGTGGGCGCACATGATGAAGGCCCCCCCTCTTTTCTCCCACGTGGCGCCGGGGGGGCCCGGCAGGAGCCACAAGGTGCTGCTGGGCGCCTCCCGCACGCAGGAGCTGCTGCTGCTGCAGTACACGGGTGAGAGAGAGCGGGCACGGGGCTGACCGCGGGCACTGCGCCCACCTCCTGCCCTCCGTGCCACCTCACGGGGGCGATTTTCGGCGCCTCGTTTTGCAGGGGGCGGCCGGTCGGCCTGCCAGCTGGTGGGGCCACCGCAGAGGCTGCACAGCATCGCCGGCTGCCTGCCTCACCTCCCCGCGCAGCTCCCACACCGGCACTACCTGCTGCGGCAGCGCCTCGGCGCCCCCGCCGCCGGTGAGCATCCCCCGGGGAGCGCATGGGTCCTGGGGCGGCAGGGGCGGGATGCGGCCGCCGGGTTGCCGCAGGTGGCGATGCCGTGTCTGTCCCCGCAGGGCTGGCCGCCGTGCAGCACCAGCAGGGCCGGCAGGAGGCCCTGGTGGTCTTCCAGCTCTCCGAGGCCGGGGACGTCTTCTACCAGGCGCTGAGGCGCGAGGCGGCGCCAGCACCCGCTCCCCGCCGGGAGGAAGAGGAGGCGACGGCGGCCCCGGGCTCTTCCCCGCTGTTTGGCAGCGAGGAGGAGGCGCAGCAGGAGGATGAAGGCGAGCAGACCTTCTACCTGTCCAACCTGGAGGTGATAATCAATGACGAGGAGGAGGAGGAAGAGGAGGCGGTGGGCACGCCGGTGGCCACGGAGGAAGCCGAGCACCCCGCGGAGCCCCGCGCCAGCCCCCAGCCCCCCCCAGCCGTGCCCAGCCCGGCCGCTGCCCTGCGGTACCGCCGCTGGCTGCGGGCCCTGCTGCGGGTTTGGGGGGGCTCCCCACGGCACGCCTGCCCCCCGGGGCCCCCCACCATCAGCAAGCGGCGCCTCTTCACCCGCAAGGAGCTGGCGGCGCCGGCGGAGCCCAGCGCCCTGCACCGCCAGCTGCGGCAGCGGCTGCGCCAGGCCATGCGCCTCGGGGAGCGCATCCAGCCCTGGGACGCGGCCCCCGAGCCCCCCGGCCCCCCGCCGCCACCACCCCCCGAGCCCGACGCCCTGAGCGCCCGGCTGACGGCGGCCTGGGGGGGCGAGTGGGGGTCCGGGGGCGCGGGCAGCAGCCTGGCGCAGAGGCGGCAGGCGCTGCGGGAGCGGCGGCGGCGGCAGAAGGCGTCGCGGGCTCACCGCAGCCTCTCGGCCAGCTTCACCTCCTCCATCACCTACCAGTCCGAGCTGTCCGAGCTCAGCGACGTGGGACCCCCGCGCTCACCCCCCCCGGCCACCCCCCAGGAGGTGGCGGGGGGCTCCCCGACGGCCGCCCCCTCCCCGACAGCCCCCGTGGAGCCCATGCTGTCGTCGCAGGAGCTGCGCGCCCGGGGGATCCCCAAGGAGCGGCGGCGCACGCTGCGGGACTACCTGTCGGTGTGGGCGGAGGGGCCCCAGGACCCCCCCGAGCCCCCCAGCACCCCGAGGGCGCCGCTCTGCATCCCCTCCTCCCAGAGCCAGCTCTCCTCCGCCTCGCAGCCCCCCCGCCGCAAGCGCCCGCGCATGGGCTTCTGAGGGGGCGGGATAATAAATAAATAAACCCGGAATGGCGCAGCCCTGGATCTGTGGGGTTTTTTTTTGGGGGGGGGGGGGGGGGGGCACCCACGCGTGACCGTGGATGGGGTGGGGGGGCCGCCCCCAGCGCCCACCCGCGGGTGTGGGGCCGAGTAGGGGAGCAATGCGCGCTGCACGGATCCGGCTGGGTGCCCGCAGCGCGCCCCGCGTGGGCGTCCCCCCCTCCCACCCCGGACACGCGTGGGCGCAGGGGAAGGGGCGCGGGCGCTTTAAGGCGCGGGGGGGGGCGTGGCGGAAGCCGGGGGGAGGGGAGGGGAGGGGCGAGGACGCGGACGCGCGCGCCATGGCGGCGGCGGTGCTCGCGCGTGGGTGGGCGCGCGCCTGGGTGGCGGGGGCGCGCCTGGGGCAGGTGGGCACGCGTGGGGAGGGGGGAGCGTGGGACAAAGGGGGAGGAAAGGGGGGCGGGGGTGGGGTAAGGGGAGGGGGGGAGGGTCCTGCGCCCGCTTCCCCACCCGTGCAAAGTCCACGAGTGGGCGTGCACACACACACACACAGCCCCCTCCCCTGCAGCGTGGGGACCCACGCGTGTCCCCCACCTCGCCAGCTTCCCCCCCTCGACCACCCCCATGCCCGCCCCCTGTTGCCCCCCGCATGTCCCTGTGTCCCCCCCCCCCCCACCATGTGTCCAAGCCCTCGGGTGTCCCCGTGTCCCCCCCCCCCACGCGTGCCCGGTTGTCACGCCGCCCCCCCCCCCCCCCCGTGTGCCCCCAGCGCCCCCGCAGCGGGCAGGACGGGGAGGTGGGCAAGGCGCAGCGGGCGGCCGCCGGGGCGGGCACGGAGCCCACCATCTTCAGCAGGATCATCGCCCGCACCGTGCCGGCCACCATCCTCTACGAGGACGACAAGGTAAGGGGGCAGCGGGGACACGCGGGCCCCCCCCCCCGTGGGCCGGTCCCCACGGGGGAGAGTGGGGTCTCACGGGGCTGCACCCCCTCCCCGCAGTGCCTGGCCTTCCGCGACGTGGCCCCGCAGGCGCCCGTCCACTTCTTGGTGATCCCCAAGCGCCCCATCCCGCGGCTGAGCTGCGTGGAACCCCAGGACGCCCAGGTGAGTGGGGGTTTGGGGACACGTGTGGGGACAAGGGACACGCGGGGCTGAGCCTCCTGCCCCCTCCCTGCAGCTCCTGGGGCACCTGATGGTGGTGGCGGCGCGCACGGCGAAGGCGGAGGGGCTGGAGGACGGATACCGGCTGGGTGAGTCGGGGGGTGTCCCCTCCCCTGTGTCACCTCCCTGCTGCCACCCCACGGGTGACACCACCCCCCCTCTGACCCCCGTCCCTCTCCCGGCAGTGATCAACGACGGGAAGCACGGCGCCCAGTCCGTCTACCACCTGCACCTCCACGTGCTGGGGGGGCGGCAGATGGGCTGGCCCCCCGGCTGAAGCCCCCCCGGGTCACCCCCCCAATAAAGCTGCTCGGGTACCCGCAGTGGCTTGCTTGGCTCTGTTTTTTGGGCACGGCCCCGGTGCGCTCAGGGGGTGGTGAAGGCTGTGCTGCCTCTTATCTCAGCCTCCACACGGGCGGGCCTCCACTGTGAGATCCTCCCCGTGCGCACCGCAGAGCCCCCGTGCACACACCAGTGTGCAAAGAGTTGCACTGCACACCCCAGGCCCCGCTGTGCGTGCACCACTGTGCAAAATGCTGCATTGCACACCCCAGATCCCCTCTGCCAGCACCACTGTGCAAAATGTTGTGTTGCACACCCAAGGCCCCACTGTACGTGCACAATGCACGATGAATTGGACACCCCAGTCCCCCCCATACATGCACCACTGTGCAAACTCTTGCGTTGCACACCCCAGCCCCCCCGGTGCATGCACCACCGTGCAGGACACATTGCCCTGCACACCGCAGGCCTCCCTGCGTGTGCACCGCAAGGCACAACACATCGCGTTGCACACCGTAGAGCCCCCCGTGCATGCACTACTGTGCAAAACACCACGTTGTACACTCTGTACCCCTCTGTGCGTGCACCACTGTGCACAACACGTTGCATTGCATGCCTCAGGGACCCCCCCGTGCATGCACCACCGTGCCGGACACATCACATCGCACGCCCCAGAACCCCTGCATGCGCAACACACGCACGCAGCGCCGTACCCACGCGGTGGCACCAGGCCACACGGCCACGTGCAGGGCAGCAGCGGGGCCACGGCCGGGCGTCCGTCGGCTCCCTGCCCCGTGCCTCCTGCTCCGGCCGCTGCTAAATTTAGTGTGGGGCCGGCGCTGGCGCAGCGCGCAGCCCACCTGGCACCGCGGCGCGGCCGCCTGGGCCCCCGCCAGGCGCGCAGGGACCGCAGCCGCCGGGGATAATGTGGGGTCTGTTCGGCCGGGTGTCGCTGCCGGCTGCTCTTGGGGCCCGGCTGGGGGGCTCACGGGGGTGTGTGTGTGTGGGGGGGTCCCTGCTCTCTGCAGACCCCTGCTCCTGAGCACCCCGTTAGTGGGGGCTCCCCCCCCCCCCCAAGTGACTGGCCAAAAGCTGCACTGGACCGTGCAAAACGGGGGGGGGGGGGGAGGAAGGGGGAATAAGGGGGGTCACCAGCATTGTCCTGGGGGGGCTCCCTAAAAAGTGTGCAGGCTACATTAGCATTGTGTCTCCCCCCACCCCGTGCCGGGGCGGGCGAGGGGCCCAGGGTTGTTTTCGTTCCCTAGCCAAGGACTATCGCAAATGACGCAAGTTCCCCAAAGAGAATGGGGGGGGGGGGGGGAGGAGGGGGGTGGATGTGTCAGCGGCACGCTGCGCCCAGATGTGCTCCAGCTCCCGCTGCCGGGCCCCAAGCACAGGGCTCCCCGCGGGGTGCGAGGGGGCCGCTGCTGGCCCGGAGCAGAGGCACGTCCCCGGGGGGCGGGGGCGGGGGCAGACACCGAGGCTAAGGGCACGGCGCGGGGGCCTCCCTGCTCACCCCCAACCCCAGGCACGTGTGCGTGCCCCCCCCCCGCCGCTCCTCTCCCCGCAGCTGCTCGGCAGATGGGCTCGCAGCAGCCGCAGCCCTGGGCCCCTCCGCAGGGCTGCCGACACGGACGGCCCCGGCTTCCCCGCCCCGACGGCTTGGCCCGGAGCCGAGCTCCCGGGGCGGGGCCGTCCCCGCTGGGCCGCGGGGGTGAGACGCGAGGCCGGCCAGGATAAACAGAGGCCCCAGCGCCGGCAGCGCGGTGGCCCGGCCGGCGCACACCGCAGAGCGCTGCAATAACAGCCCGGGGGCCGCCGCCGTCAAAGGGCCCTTCTTCTGCACGGCGCCCGTCGAGGCTGGCGGGGGGGGCGGAGAGCGGGGCTGGCGTCCTGCAGGCTCGTGGGGGGGGGGGGGGGGCAGAACGGGCCCTGCCCTGCCTATCCCGGGCCGCCACCGCCCGCCCCGAGGCGCGCAGCGGGCGCACGCCGCCCCCCGGCCGCCCCCTGGGGGCTCCGGCACCGCACGTGGACGGAGCGCGCGCGCGCGCCGCTGGCCACGCCCCCTAACCGCGCCCCTTTACCCCTCCGGCCACGCCCCCTTGCCCATCTCCCGCCACCTCGCCCCACTCTGTCCCCGCCCCCCCCAGGCTCTCCGCCAATGGGAGGCCCCCCCGCGCTCGGCTCCGCCAATCAGCTGGCGCGGACGGCGTCTGCCGTCCCCATGGAGACGGAGCGGGGCGCGGGAGAGGAGCCCCCGGGCCCGGCCATGGAGCCCGGAGCGCGGCGGGGGACGGAGACCCCGCGGGGGTGGGCACCGGGGGGGTGCTGGGGAGGGGTCCCCGGGTCACCTGGGGCTGGGGTCACCAAGGGGGCAGGGGTCACCGGGGGGGCACCAGGGGACACGACCCCGCTGCCTGTCCCCAGTGTCTCCGTCTGTCCCCGTGTGCGCAGGGTGGCTCTGACCGGCCGCGTGCCCCCAGGGCATGGGGGGGATACCGGGGACGTGGCCCCCCCGTGCACGGTGAGGATCCGGCGGGATGTGCTGCTGCCCGTGGTGGGCCCGTGCCGTGGGGACACGGCCGAGGAGCCCCCCGGGGTGGTGGTGGATGGGGGCGAGGAGCACCAGGAGATGCTGGACACAGGTGAGGAGCACCAGGAGGAGCTGGTGGCCACGGCCGAGGAGATCCCGAAGGTGTTGGCCATGGCCAAGGAGCCCCCCGAGGCGCCGGCCCCGATGCCCGTGGAGGAGCCAAGGCAGGTCGTGCCCCGCGGGAGCTGCTTGATCCACAACTGGCAGGAGGAGGTAACCCCTCAGACCCGGCCGGGGGGGGGCTCTGAGCCCCCCGGTCTTCAAATAGGTGCGGAACGGGCAGGGGACAGCGTGTGCTTAGGGACTGCTGGTGGGGCTAAATGCACCTGGGGGGCTCGGGGAGGGGTCGGTGCCCACCAGGGGAGGTGCTGGAGCTACGCCGTGTCCCCAGAGAGCCACTAACGACCTGGACCGGGTGCTGGCGCCGGAGACGGGCAGCGAGGGCTTCGTCCACCGGCACGGCCACCGCGGGCTGCTGGCCCGCCAGCCACCAGCCCAGCCGCCCCCCAGCACCACCTCCAAGCACGCCTTCCGCCCGCCCCACAGCATCCCGATGCTGGCAAGAGGTGGGGCCGGGGGTCCCCACCCCAAAAATAATAACGGGGGAGCGAGGTGCCGAGGGGCATGCCGCGGTGCTGAGGGTGCCGCCTCCCCGCAGGGCAGCGGGAGGCCATGCTGGAGCTGATGCTCTACCAGAAGTACAGGTGAGCCTGCCCCTCCCCAACCCCAACCGCGGTCCCTGTGCTTGGGGACCCCAAAATTGGGCAGCAGGGGGGGGGGGTCCCGCAGGCAGGAGCTGCTGGAGGAGACATGCCCACCCCGTGCGCCCATGGAGAGGCTCTCCACCACGCACCGGGATTTCCAGGCGGGGGGCTTACAGCCCACGCCGCTGCCCACCACCCAGGTACCCACCCCACACCTCGCACCCCACGAGGGGTCTCCGAGCACGCCGCCCCCCCTCCCCGGCTGACATCGGGGCTCCCCTTTTCCGCCGCAGCCCCACAACTACCACACGGAGCAGCCCCGCAGCTTCTGGCTGGAGCAAGCCCGCAGCGTGCCCGTGAGTACCCGCAACCCGCCCTGCCCGCGGGGACAGCACCCCCTGCTCACGGGGGTCCCCGCGTCCCTCCCCTCCAGGGCGTCACCTGCATCCGCACCGGGGACAGCCCCTTTCGGAGGAATGCCGCCTTCTCCACCCCCATCACCGAGTACCTGGAGCAGCCCCTGCCCCACGTCGCCGAACGCTACGGGGTGCGGCCGAGCAAGCAATAAAGAGCAGGCGGTGTCCCTGTGCTGCCACCCAAGGGTGTCCCTGCCACGGCTGTCCTCAGGGCAGGCTGTGGGACGGGGGACCCCGATAGCCTACCCACCGCCACCCCCAACTACGGCACGTCCCCAGGGATGTGTCCTCTCCCCGTGCCCGCGGTGGGTGACGCGTGTCCCCGTCCCCGTCCCCGGGTGGGATCTGGGCACAACCAGCACCAAGC
Source organism: Anser brachyrhynchus (assembly GCF_964034855.1). Classification (NCBI taxonomy): domain Eukaryota; kingdom Metazoa; phylum Chordata; class Aves; order Anseriformes; family Anatidae; genus Anser; species Anser brachyrhynchus. The sequence goes on from NC_137697.1 coordinate 6,544,829, forward strand.
TCGGAGCCCCCCAAAGCAGACAGCGGCGCTGGGGGCAGTTTGTATTTCAACAAAATAGTCTGCGCGGACGCCTATATTTACACCTGGGGAGGGGGTATTTACAGGACCCGGGGGGGGGGGAGGGCTATGTACAGGGGGAGAGGGGGAGGCACGGGTGGGAGCAGCAGGGTCTGAGCCTGCCCTGCTCCCTTTGCCCCCCCCCCGGGGAGGGGGTGACACGGGCGCAACGAGGGGCTGAGTACTGAAAAGAGAAGGCAAAGTGCCCTGCGGGGCAGCCAGGCCCCAGGGGGCGGCTCAGAGCCCGCCGAGCCGAGGGGTTTTGGGGGGTGGAGGTGGGGATCGGGACCCCGAGAGGCTTTGGGGAGGGGGGTGTTGGGGGTCGAGGCCGGTCCGCCCGCTCCGTGGGGCAGCGGGAGGCTCGGGAAGGCTTTGCTGGTGCTGATGGGGGGGGTGACAGGCAGTGCCGTGGCCGCTGCGCCCCGCACGCCCCAAACCTGCTCCGGTGCGCCCCGGGGGCACGGGGGGGCTGGGGGCTGCGCCGGGCTCAGACGACTTTGGGGTCTTTCCTCTCGCCCAGCAGCCAGTAGGTCCGCATCTTCCCCTTGCCCTGGGGGTGGAGGGCAGTGGTCAGACCCCCCCCCACAGACCCCAGCCCGGGGGGGCGGGGGGGGGGGTTGTAGGGGTGGCTGGCACCCGGCACCCTCACCTTCATCTCCACGTCTCCGCGCAGCTCCAGCTCGAAGCAGCCGAACTCATCCAGGACTTCTTTGGTAGTGGAGGAGACGTGGATCTTCAGGGCTGGGGGTGCGAGAGCGGGGGGGGAAATAAGGCCGTGGCCGGGGTAGCAGCAGGATGGGACCCACGGTGCTCACCCCCAAGGCCAGGCACTGCCGTCCCCGCGGCTCACCCTGCCCGTTGGACTCCATGCGGGACGCCGTGTTCACCGTGTCCCCGAAGAGGCAGTACCGCGGCATCTTCAGCCCCACCACTCCTGCGCACACGGGGCCTGGGGAGGGGGGGGGACAGGGGACACGCTCAGGCCGGGACGGGGCGGTATGGGGCGGGGGGGGGGGGGGCACGCGGACAGCGTCCGGCAGGCTCACCGGTGTGGATGCCGATGCGTAGGCGCAGCTGGTCGTTGGGCCGGTGGCGGATCTTGAAGGTTTTGACGGCCTCCAGCAGGGCCAGTGCCATGCGGACGATCTCGTGGGCGTGCAGCTTGCCGTTGCGCACCGGCAGCCCCGACACCACCATGTAGGCGTCCCCGATGGTCTCCACCTGCGCGGCACCGGGGACACGGTGAGCTCGGCTCACCCTCGCTGCCCCCGCCGCGCCCCCCACCCCCCCGGCCCCGTGCCCCTCACCTTGTACACGTCGAAGTTGTCGATGATGGCGTCGAAGCAGGTGTAGAGGTCGTTCAGCAGCGTCACAACCTGCAAGGAGCAGGGATTTGGCTCCAGCCCCGGGGATGGCGCTGGTGGTGGTGATGGGACACACACACACACACACACACACACAAACCCCCCGGCCCGCCCCCGCCCCTGCTCCCCACCTGCATGGGGGTGCTCTCGGCCGACAGCGCGGTGAAGCCCACGATGTCGCTGAAGTAGATGGTGACGCTGTCGAAAGCCTCGGCTCGCACCGTCTCGCCGCGCTTCAGCTGCTCCGCCACGGAGCTGCCGGGGGAAGAGGGGACAGTGGGTGCCGGGGGGCCGCCGGCACGATGGGTATCCCCTCCCCAAAATCCCACAGCCTGTCCTCCCCGCTCCCCCTTGCCAACAGCGGCACAGGGAGCCGGCGGGCACCCCCCGGCCCCACGACGAGCGCTCCAGCCCCGCATCAGGCACCCCGGCCCCACGGAGGGCACCCCGGCCCCATCTCGCCCCCGCTCACTGGGGCAGGATCTGGTACAGCAGGTTCTCCGCCTTGCGCTTCTCCTCCAGGTAGGCTTGCGTGCGCTCCTCCACCAGCTTCTCCAGGTTGTTGGCGTACTGCTCCATGCGCGACAGCAGGTTGTCCAGGATGCTGGTGCTGCCCTCCCTGCAGGGACACGGAGGCCGGCGGTGGGGACACGCACGCACACCCCGTGGGACCCCCTGCCCGACCCCAGGCTCTGCCAGCACCCACTTGTTGAATCTGCGGATGAAGATCTTGATCTGCCCGAAGTCGGGGCGCTCGGCCGGCTCCTGCGCCCAGCAGCGCTCCATCAGCACCGCCAGCTCCTCGCTGTGCACCCCGATGTCGATGGAGGGGCGGAAGAAGGGCTTCTGGCTGTTGCGCACCTTCTGCACGATCTCTGCCCGGGGAGCAGGGGCTGATGAGCACGAATCCCCCCAAAAACCCACCCCACCCCATAACCCGCCCCGGCCCCCCAAACCTTTGGGGCTCAGGTCCATGCCCTCGATGTAGAAGGGGCCGTTGCGCAGGGCGATCTCCTGCACGATGATGCCGAAGCTGTAGACGTCAGCTTTCTGCATGCCCTGCGGGGGCAGCCGGCCCTTCTGCAGCAGCTCCGGGGCCGTCCACAGCTTCTCTGGTGGGACACGGCCACGGGATGGTGAGGCAGGGCCACGCCGTGCCCCCGCCACCCGCATCCCCCGTCCCCTGCGGCGGGCGCTCACTGGCGTAGAGGGCGTGCGTGTCCTCGCCGTCGCAGGGCGATCGGAAGCTGGCCAGCCCGTAGTCGGTGATCTTCAGCACGAAGCGGCTGTCCACCACGCAGTTGGAGGACTTGAGGCTGCCGTGGTGCCCGATGATGCTGTTGTGCAGGAAGGCCATTCCCTGGGGGGGACAGAGAGGCGGACGCGGTGAGGTTGGCACCCTCCTCCCTCCCCGGCATCCCCCTCGTCCCAGCCGTGCGCCCGGCTCGGGTACCTTGACGATGTCGTTGATGAGCGAGTAGCGAAACATCCAGTCCAGGTTGATGCTCTCGTTCTCCAGGATGTCCTGGGGGAGGCAACACGCCGAGCGCCGGGACGGTGGCACCGGCACCACCCTCACAGGGTCCCCATGGCCACCCCATCCCCGAAATCGGAGCCCCCCCCCCCCCCTTCCCCAGCTCACCCGACCCCCACCCCGTGTCCTCCCCCCTCGCCCCGCTACCTGCAGGCTGCCCCGCGGGCAGTACTCGGTGACGATGCAGATGTTGGGGGGGTCGATGCACGCCCCGATGAAGCGCGTCAGGTGGTTGAACTGGATGTCCCGCATCTGGGGAGGGGGGAACGGGCAGCGTCTGGATGCAGGGCACCCCCGGACACGGCCCCGCTCCCCTGGGTACCACCCACCGTGGCCACAAAGCCGCAGGGACCCCCATTCATCCCCCAGCTGGGGGTGCCCCCCAGCGGTCCCCCAGCCCCGCCGTCCCCCGGAAGGGGACCCCGCGCCCCCCCATCGGGGTGCCCACCCCACACCTACGTGTTTCAGCTCGAAGAGCACCTGGCGCGTCAGCTCGATGCGCTTCTTGTTGACGTGCTTGATGGCCACCACGTTGCCCTTGGGGGCAAGGGAGAGAGAGCTCAGCGCCCGCCGGGAGGATTTGGGGAGGGGAGCGAGGTGCCAGCGTCACACCAGGGGTGTCACCAAGGGGGGGCTCGGGTGGTGTTGGTGCTCGGACTGACCTTGAAGTGCCCGGTGTTGGCGAAGATCTGGTACTTGCCGTGGGTGGTCATCAGGGAGCCGTAGCTGGAGCCACGCTGCGGGGAGGGAGGGTTAGGGACGGGGGCCCCAAGGAGGGGTGACAGGCACCCACGGAGCTGTGCGGGGACAGCCAGGGGTGTGCAGGGGGTGGCGGGGGACAGGTTGTGGTGCGTAGGGCCAGCACCAGGTCCGCACGCTCCGTAGCAGGGGCTATAGGACGAGGTACGGTGCGCTACGGGGCACGGATAGGGGATGCGTAGGGGACGGATGGCTGCAGATGATGGGTGCAACGTGGCTGTGGTTTTGTAGGGGATGGAGCGCCATGCAGGGGCAGGACGGGGCGGGGGGGGACAGGGACAGGACAGGGCCAGCGTCACGGGGGCTGGTGGCTCTCACCAGGGACAGGGTGAGCCGGCTGCCCGCTCCCTTGTGGTACCGCTCGGCGCTCCCGAAGTGCAGCTCGTCCCAGCGGATCCTCCACAGCATGCTGGCCAGCTCCTTCTCCAGCATCAGCTTCCTGGAAGGGACACACACACACACACGGGGTGGGGGGGGTGTCAGGATCCTGCCCCCCAGCACCCAGGCACGGCCCCCCCAGCCCCGACCCACCTGAAGATGAGGAAGCTGGAGATGCCGAACATGACGAAGGTGAGGCCGGTGCCCAAAGCCACGATGGCCAGCGTGGAGAGGGGGGCTGCAGTGGAATGGGGGGGGGGGACACTGTTAGCACATCTTTTGGGGAGCCCATAGCCCCCCAGGGAAGGACACTGGGCACCCAGGGACCCCCAGGATGCCAGCAGCAGGGGGGGGCATGCACCCACTTTTATCGCAGGAGGGGTCATCCACGTCGAAGACGCAGGGCGGGTTGTCCAAGGGGGGGGCCCCCTTCACCCAGCGGATGGGACGGCCCAGCCAGCGGATCTGCTTCTCCGCGCCCGAGTAGTGTCCCACCACCTGGGCAGAGAGACCTGAGCATGGAAACCCCCTCAGCCGCCCCCTCCCCCAGCCCCCTGCAGGACCCCCGGTGCCGCCCCCCACCTCGTACTGCCCGCTCTCGGGGTCGCTCATGGCCCACAGGTTGAAGTCGGTGTCCCGGTCGTTGTTGCCGTCCATGCTCACCAGCCCCGTCACCCCTGCGGGGACAAGAGAGACCCCGGTGGGCGGGATGGGGACCGCGGGACCCGAGCCCCCAGACCCACTGCCAAACCCCCCCCCCCCCCAGCAGCTACCCTGGAACTTGCGGTCCCGCATCTTCTCGATGAGGTGGGTGGCGTTCTTCTTGGAGCCGCCCTCCCGCAGGGTCTCGTTCAGCACCATGGCGTACAGCAGCACCCCGTCGTAGAAGCACCCCGCCACCAGGTTCATCTGCCAGGAGGGACCTCAGCGCAGCACGCACCCCCCCGCCACCCCACAGCCCTGCACCGGGGCCCTGCATGCCTCCATATACCCACTACCCCACACAGGGGTCATGCAAACCCCCTGCAATCCCATAACCATGCACCAGGGCCATGCAAACCTCCCTAGCCCCAAAACCCCAAACCACAGGGCCATGACCACCTCTGCAAACCCATAACCCCAAACTGGGGCCATGCACACTCCTGCAGCCCCATAACGCAACACCCGGGCCATGCACACCCCTACAGCCCCACAGCCCCACACTGGGGCCATGCAAACCCCTACAGCCCTATAACCCAACGGTGGTGCCACGCACATCTCCATAGCCTCATAACCCCACACCAGGGCCATGCAAATCTCTTTAAACCCATAACCATGTACCGGGGCCACACAAACCCCTACAGCCCCATAACCCCACATCGGGGCCATGCGAACCCCTTCAATCCCATAACCGTGCACCAGGGCCATGCACACCCCTGAAAATCCACAACCCCGCAGCAGGGCCACGCACACACCCTGCCGGGATGGCAGCGCACCGCACGTGGCTGCTCCCACAGCCACCCCACAGCCCCATAGGGACGGTGCCCCCACCCCAGCCCCCGGCAGGCGGCGGGACGCGCTCACCAGGGAGTAGTTGAGCTGCACCCCGAATTTCTGCTTGGCTCGCAGGATGAGCTGCGTTTGGAAGTGCTGGTACTCGGGGTTCTGGGGCTCGTAGTAGGTGATCACCAGCACGGTCTGCAGGACGGCACAGCGCCCCGTGTCACGCACGGGGGCCACGCTGGGCACGTCCCCGTCCCCATCCCCATACGGAGGCGCAGCTCACCTGGAAAGCCTCGCGCAGCCCCGAATCCTGTCCCGGGCCCTGCTGCCAGGGCTTGAAGGCATCGCGGGCAGAGTCCCCCCGCAGGCTCTCCCCGAAAACGTCCACGTAGAAGAAGACGTAGTCGCCGTTGGTCAGGTTCTCGCGCTGCGCCAGCTGCATGATCCGGCGCAGCATCTCCGGCGGCCCGCAGAGGTACACCACTGCGGGGGCACAGGGCGTCAGGGGGGCACCGCTCCCTGCCCCACGCTGACCTCATCACGGGACATCCCTTGCCCGCCCTGACCCGCCTGTGCCACGTCGGGCACCCCGGAGAAAAAGGGGAGCTCCCACAATTACCGGTTGCCCCTGTGCACCCCACCCCGGGGACGCCACCGTCCCGGCTCTGGGGGCTGCACCGGCTGTGGGTAGGGGAAAAACGGGTCCGGGAGAGGCGGCGAGGCTGTGCCCCGGAGGCCGTCAGCCTCTGCCCGGAGGCCGCTGGGGAATCCATGCCGAGGAAAAGGACAAAAACATGTTTGGGTTTGCGGTCGGTCGTGCGGCAGGAATGTGCAGGTTCCCAGATTCCAGCACCTTCGGCGGGCCGCGGCATTAATTGGAAACAGAGCATCTGCTGCCGCGACCCGGGCGGCAAGGGGGTGCCCGGGCCCCGTCCTCACACCCCTCCGACCACAGCCCCGCTGCCAGGGGCTCCGACGGCCCCGCCGGGATGTCCGAGCGGGTGACACGTGGGGCTGGCCGCGGGCATCGTGTCCGTGGGGCTGGCTGACCCACGGGCTGCGCCGGAGAGTGTCCGAAACCCCCCCGAGCGGGGGCCCTCCTCACCCTCATGGAGGGCCAGAGCGGAGGCTCCTGCCACTGCCTCCTCCCTCCCCCCGGAAAACCAGGGCCCCCGCTCCAGCCAGCCTGGCTGGGAACCCGGGATTGAGCAACGGGGGAGGAGGCGGCGGGCGCCGGAGGAATGTCACGCTCAGACGCTGGCCCCGGCGCACGGCCCTCCCGCCCCGGCCCCATCGCGGGCACCAGGGGAGGGCTCGGGGGCAGTGGGGGCAAAATAATAATAATAATAATTAAAAAAAATAAAAACACACACAAAAGAAGAAAAAAACCACGGGGAACGCGGTGGGGTGGGGGAAAACGGAGGTGATGAGCGCGTTGGGATCGGTGCTGGTGGCAGGGGGGCCGCGACAGCTGGTGGCAGATGGTGGCACAGCCCCACGGCGGTGACAGACGCCCGCCCGGTCAAAGGGCAGGGGGGCGAGGGGGGCACACGGCACCCGAGTGGCTCCCGGTGTGGGACGCGGGGCTAACGCAGGGCTGGCGGCGTCAGGGGAAGGTGCCCGGGCCCCCTCCTCCTGCCCGCCCGTTCCCCCAGGCGGAGGACCTGCGCTCCGCGGGCAGATGCTCCGGTAATTCCCTGCGCCGCGGCTCTAATTATATCAGCGCTCTCGCAAGCGGCAGCAGGGACGTGGGCCCCTGCACGTCGCCCAGGCCCCTGCCAGAGGGACGATGGCAAGCACCGGGCGGCCGCACGCAGGCGCGGGGCAGGTGCGTGGCGGCCCCGCTCTCGAAGGACCCCGCTCCTCGGGGCTGTGAGCCTCACGGGTGAGGAGCTCCAGCGGGACGCGTGTGGCTGTCCCCAGGCTCTCCAAAGCCACGCTTGGGAGATGGGAGCTGACACCCTGCGGTGGCACCGAGGTCCTAGGGATGTGGGGTCCCTCGCCAGGGCAGCCCCAGGGGACCCCCATCCTTGCCCACGCCTGGCGTCCTCCACCTCGATGCACACCGGGGCGATCTAGGGCCGCATTCAGCCTTTCTCCCCGCGTGGTGCCTCGTCCCAACCCCACTCAAAGCCCCCCATCCTCAGCCCCGAAGCCCCAGGGCGCTGAGCTCCCCGGGCCGCGTCCCCCGCTGCCCCATCTGGCTCCGCTGGTCCCGGCTCGATGTCCTCCTTAATGACACAGCATCTCAGCATCCATTAAGGAGCCGCGCGGAGCGGCTGCCTCCAGGATCGATACACCCCGCTCATCAATAATGGAAGAGCGAGAGTCAGGCTGCCCTTGCTCTCCAGCTGCCTCCGTAAGCCCCTCCATTTCCTCCCGGCCCGATATAGCCGCTCTCCCGAGGCGACAAATTGATTTATACTCCCCCCCCCACGGCACCACGGTGGGGCCGTCCCCAGCCCCCTCCCCATCCATTCCCCACGGTCACATCCAGGGACCGGCACGGGGCAGGGGGCTGCAACCTCCCCCCTGAGCACGGCACGGCCACCTCGGCGTGCCGGCACCGGAGCCACCGCCAGCGCCGCCCGACAGCCGGCCACGTCCACACCGTCACCCTCCGCCTCCCCGCGGTGCCCGGGTCCAGCCTGCCCCTGGGGACACCCCGACCCCGCTGGCGCCCGGGCTTGCGCCGGAGAGGGCAGCGTGGCCCGAGCCACAGCGCGCCACCAGGGCGCCCCCGTGTCCCTCTGCCCGCTCCCGTGCCACCCATCCCACCGAGGGGCGGGGGTCCTGCATGGGGTGAGGGGGGTGGGGGGCTGCGAGCGGGGGTCCCGCGGCTGGGGGGGGCTTCCACGGGGTCCTGCTGCCCCCTCAGCCCTGCTGTGACCATGTGCGCTCACCCTTCACCGTGCCCTATACCCACGGCGCGCTTTGCCCACGCTGCACCGTGCCCCACAGGGGTCACACTGCGTCCCCTGCCCCTCGCCGTGCCCCACAGAGGTCCCACTGTGGCCCCCCCCCGCTGTGCCCCACATGGTCCTACTGCCTGCTCGTCCCCTTGCTGTGCCCCACACGGGTCCCACTGTGCCCCCAGCCCCATGCCATGCCCCACATGGGTTGCACTTTGCCCACTCCTCACCGCACCCCACATGGGTCCCGCTGCGCCCCCACCCCTTTGCTGTGCCCTGTATGTGTCCCACTGTGACCCTGTCCCCTTGCTGCGCCCCACAAGGGTCCCGCTGCTCCCCTGGTCCCTCGCTGTGCCCCACAGAGGTCACACTGTGTCCCTGCCACCTTGCTGTGCCCCTCACAGTTCCCACCGTGCCCACACATTGCTGTGCCCCCCACAGGTCCCACTGTCCCCCCCACCCCCTTGCTGTGCCCCACAGAGCTCCCGCTGCGCCCCCCTGCCCTTGCAGTGCCGCATACTGGTCCCACTGTGCCCACCCCTCGCTGTGCACCCCACAGGACCCACTGTGTCCCCATCCCCTTGCTGTGCCCCCCGCAGGTCCCACCGTGCCCACCCCTTGCCGTGCCCCCCCCACGGGTCCCGCTGCGCCCCCATCCCCTCGCTGCGCCCCACACACATCCCACCGTGCCCACCCCTCACCGTGCCCCCCCACGGGTCCCGCCGCGCCCCCATCCCCTCCCCACGCCCCACGCTCACCCCACCGCTCCCCCTGCCCCTCTCCGCGCCCCACGGGACGTTTTTACTCCCCCCGCACCCCACGCGCCCCGCCACGCCACGCACCGCGCCCGCTGGCCTTGATGAAGTGGATGGCGGTGTCGGCGCCGCCCTCGTCGGGGGAGTAGATGTGGTGGCGGACGGTGAGGTTGCTGCCGTCCTGCAGCTCCTGGAAGACGCCCTCGATGGTGAAGTAGTAGGGCCGGTCGTCGGTCTTGCGGTCCACGTAGAGCAGGGCGGCGCGGGAGCTCCAGTTGAAGTGGGCGTGCAGGTGGGAGACGAAGGCGCCCAGCTTGGGGGCCGAGGGCCCGGTGCGCACGGTGGTGCGGTAGTGCTCGCGCTTCTCGCTGAAGCCCACCGCCACCGCCCCGGCCGTGATGAGGGGCAGCCGCCAGTGCGAGGCGAAGCGGCCCACCGAGGCGGCGGGGTAGACGCACCCCGGCCCGAAGAGCACGTCGGGGTCGTGGTACAGCTTCAGGTCCACGGCTTTGAGCGGCGCCACGTACTCGGAGCACGCGCCCCCCAGCTCCGAGCTCATGAACTCGACGCGCACCGAGAAGGGCCGCGGCAGCAGCGGCGGCTCCCCACGCTGCAGCGCCTCCAGCGCCAGGCTCAGCGCCGGTTCCACGCGCGGCCAGGCCCACGCGTAGCTCACGTTGCGCTCCGGCAGCACCACGGCCACCGTCAGGTTGGCGACCGCCCCGTCGGGGGACGCCGCCGCCGCCGCCGCTGCTCGCCGCCCCCCGCCGCCGCCGCCGCCGCCGCCGCCGCCGCTGCCCCCCGCCGCCGCCAGCAGCGCCGCCAGCACCAGCGGCAGCCCCGGAGCCATGGGCCCCGCCGGCTCCTCCGCCCGCGGATCCTGCGCCCGCCGCCGCCGCCGCCGCCGCCTGCGCCTCCCCCGGGCGGGGCCGCCCCGGACCGGGCAGCGCCCCCCCGGACCGCCCCGTCCCGCCCCCGGAGCCGCCGCCGCCGCCACCGCCCGCCCCCACGGGGAGAGGGGAGAGGGAGGAGGGGGCGGCCCCGCCGTCGGGGAGGGGGCTGGAGCAGGGGGGGCTGAGGAAAGAGGGGGTGTCCGGGTTGGGGCGGGGGGCTGCGGGGTGGGGGTGTTGGGGAAGGGGTGTGCTGGCTCCGGGGGGCTCCAGCAAGAGGGGATTTGGGGGAGAGGGTGTACAGTGGGAGGGGGTTGGGGAGGGGGTGCCCCGGCTCCGGAGGTCTTCAGCATGAGGGGGTTTTGGGGAAGGGGTGTACAGACTCCGGGGGTCCCCAGTGTGAGGGGGTTGGGGAGGGAGTGCCCCGGCTCCGGAGGTCTTCAGCATGAGGGGATTTGGGGGGAGGGGGGTACAGGCTCCGGGGGTCTCAAGCACGAGGGGATTTGGGGGAGAGGGTGTACAGGCTCCGGGAGTCTCCAACGTGGGGGGATTGGGGAGGGGGTGCCCTGGCTCCGGAGGTCTTCAGCATGAGGGGATTTGGGGGGAGGGGGGTACAGGCTCCGGGGGTCTCAAGCACGAGGGGATTTGGGGGAGAGGGTGTACAGGCTCCGGGAGTCTCCGATGTGGGTGGATTGGGGAGGGGGTGCCCAGGCTCTGGGGGTCTCCAGCGTGGAGGTGCCCAGGTTGCAGGGGTCCCCATAGCAGGGGCGCTGGCAAAGGGGTGTCCAGGTTCCGGGGGTCTCCAGCGTGAGGGGATTTGGGGGAAAGGGTGTCCAGGCTCCGGGCGTCTCCAACATGTGGGGATTGGGGAGGGGCTGTCCAGCATGAGGGGACTGGGGAGGGGATGCCCAAGTTCTGGGGGTCCCCGTCATGGGGGGGATTGAGGACGGGGTGCCTGTGTTCTGGGGGTCTCCAGCACACAGAGATTTTGGGGAAGGGGTGTCCAGGCTCTGAGGCTCTCCAACGTGGGGGGATTGGGGAGGGGGTGTCTAGGCTCTGGGGCTCTCCTGCATGAGGGGATTTTGGGGAAGGGGTGCCCAGGCTGTGGGTGTCCCCAGCACGAGGGGATTTGGGGAGCTGAGGGAAGGAGTGTCCAGGCTCCGGGGGCCCCCAGCATGAAGGGACTGGGGAGGGGATGCCCGAGTTCTGGGGGTCCCCAGAGTGGGGGCGTTGGGGAAGAGGTGCCCCAGCTCCGGGGGTCTCCAGCACGAGGGGATTTTGAGGAAGGGGTGTCCAGGCTCCGGGGGTTTCCAGTATGTGGGTGCCCAGGCTGTGGGGTCCCCAGCTTGGGGGGTCCTGGGGGTGCCCAGATCTCTGTGTCCCCTTGGGGTGGTCCCTGTGGATTCGGGGCGCAGGATCCCACCGGGGCTCTCGGGGGGGTGGGGGGGCGAGCGGTGGCTGCGGGGCAGGGACAGGCGGGGCAGGGGGCGGCCAGGGGGGCGGTGGGGCCCCCGCAGGGGGCAGCGTGCCCGCCCCGCATTCCTCGCATTCCCGGCCCGCCCGCGGTCCCGTGGGGCGGGCGGGCAGCGGGAGCCCCGTCCGCCCCCAACACGCAGCCCCCCCACCCGTGCCTGCCCCACGCGGGGGGACATAGAAGGGGTTGGGACCCGGTGCCGAGCTTCGGGGTCCCAGACCCCTCCAGGATTTGGGGTAAAAAGGGGGGGGGACGAAGCGCGGAGCCGCGGGCGCGGCACCCCCGCTCGTCCCGCCGGTGCCACCCCGCAGGTGTCCCCGCGATGAGTGACACGTCCTCGGCCAGCCGGGGGATTGGGTTGCCGGGTATAAATAGCCGCGGGGCGGCGAAACCCGAGCGGGAGCATCCGAAACCTGGCCAAAAATCCACCCCCCCCCACCCCCGGCACCTTCCCGGAGCGCCCCGTGCTGGCGTCTGTGGGCCGCCAGAGGGGGCCCGGGGACCGGCTCCTGCGCCCAGGGCGCACGGAGCTCCCACGGGTGACACCGCAAAGGGGCAGCAGGGGACGGGTACCCTCGCGTGGAGCCGGTCACCCGTGGGCTCCGTGCCCCGCCAGCCCCCACGGGCACGTGGGGACGGTGCCCAGGCGGATTTTTGGGTGTTTGTGCCTCGCCTTCCCCTCGGAACTTCGCATCCCGGACCCGGAGAGTTTGTGCCAAAATGTTCCCGTGGGGCATGCTGCCAAAACTGTGCCCCAGGTGTCCCAACGGGGAGGGCTTGTCCTTGTCACCCCGCTTCCCCCACCACCCCTGGAGCGCAGAAAATATATTAAAAAAAAAATAAAATAAATGTTTTTTCCGCCTCCTGGAGCTGGCGGGCTGCAGAGCCCTGCCAAGCGCCTTCACCTCTGCACCGAGAGCGGGGCCAGAAACCTGTCAGCCCCGGGAGGTGGCTGTGAAAGGCACGCCAGGCACCGGCAGTGGGTGCCTCCGGGACCGCCGGCTCCACCGGGCTGGGTGGAGGAGCTGCACCGGGAGCCACCACGCCGGGGACACGCGGTGCCGCGGCACGGGGACCTCTGGAGATACAGCGTGATGAGGGTGGAGGGGACGCGGCTTTGGGTTCCCCATCTGCTCCCCATCAGCTCCAAAGGCCACCCGGTCCCTGCTGGGTGAGGAACATCTCCAGAAGTTTGGGGTGGCTTTGGCCAGGAGGTCACGGGCCACGGCGTCAGCGGGGCTGGGCGCCGGCACGCGGGGCGACCTCTGCGTTTATGGGCTTCGTGCGCTGCAGTTGTCAGGGTAACCCGGAGGACTCGTTGTTTGTGTTTGGGTTTGGCGTGCCAACAGCGGAAAAAATGGAGCAGAAGCGAATATTTTAAAGGGAAAAACGTGGGTAATGCGGCAGCTCTGCTGCTCCTCGGGTTCAGGGCAGGTTCAGGGCCACCATGCCCCAGAGCCAAGGAGGGGCCCTACGGGTGTGGGGTTGTGAGGGGGGTTGTGGCTGGAGAAGGGACGTGTGGAGCAGTGGGGCTGTGGTTCTGCTGCTGAAGAAAGGCCAGCAAATGTCTGCGGGAGTCACCCAGGACCTGAAAAGCCCCAGCGTCCCCTGCAGGTGTCCCCTTCCCTGCACCCTGCTGAACTGGTGGTGCCACCAGCCCCGGTGGTGCCACCTCCTGTGGTGGCACCGACAACCTTGTTGGTGCCATCAGCCTCATGGTGGCACCTGAACCAGTGGTGCCACCAGCCTCACTGCTGTCACCGGACTCAGTGTTACTACCAGCTCCATTGGTGCCATCAGCCCCAGTGGTGCCACCACTCTCGACGATGCTACCAGATTCATTAGAGCCACCAGTCCCACTGGTGCCATGTGCTGCGGTGGTGCCGCTAACTGTGAGGCCACCATCCTCATTGGAGCCACCAGCCTCTGTGGTGTCATCAACCTCACTAGTGCCACCAACCCTGTTGGTGCCACCAGCCTTGATGGTGCTATCAGCCTCATTGGTGCCACCAACCCTGGTGGTACTACCAGCCCCATTGGTGTCACCTGCCCTAGTGGTGCCACCAGCCCCAGTGGTGCTACCAGCCTCATTGGTGCCATCAGATTCAGTGGTGTCACTAGATTCAGTGGTCCTACCAACCCCACTGGTGCCACCATACTCAGTGGTGCTTCCAGCATCATTGGTGCCACCAGCCCCATTGATGCCGCCAGCCTTGTTGATGCTGTGTTAGTGCCACCAGCTTCAGTGGGGTGACCAGCTTCATTGGTGCCACCAGCCTCAGTGGTGCCATCAGCCCTGCTGGTGCCACCAGCCTCAGTGGTGCCACCAGCCCAAGTGGTGCCACCCACCCCATTGGTGTCACCAGACTCAGTGATGCTACCAGCTCCACTGGTACCGCTAGTCCCAGTGCGCCACCAGGCTCATTGGTGCCACCAACCTTATTGATGCCATCAGCCCTGTTGGTGCCACCTGCTGTGGCGGCACCACCAGCCTTGTTGGTGCCACCAGCTTCATTGGTGCCATCAGCCCAAGTGGTGTCACCCGTCTCATTGGTGTCACCACAAAATGGTGCCACCAGCTCCATCGGTGCCACCAGCTCCATGGGTGCCACCAGCCCCAGAGGTCCTGCTGTGCTGCCCCTGTCCCAGCACCACTTTCTCTGCCACGTGCGCCCGCCCTCGCCTTGGCCCCAGGCCTGGCAGGCTCGTGGCACTTTCTTGGACAGCGCGGCTCCTGCGGGGCCTGGGACCGATCTCCCAGGGTTATTTCTGACTCACAGGGCAGGAAGCGTTCAGGGGTTTAAGCCGAGATGAATAATGTGCTCATTTCCTTGTGCCGACTACAAAGCACCTGCTCCGGGGGATTTATGGAGTGCCGGTCTCTCGCGCCCGCGGCACCGCTGCCCGCCCGGATGTTTTTATTTTCCCGGGATGGCCGCCGGGTGCCAAGGCCTGTTTTCCTAAACACCCCGCGCCCTCCCGTCACGTTTCCCGTGAGAGGAGGCCGAGGGCAGCGGTGCCAGCGGCGAGGGTGGGGGGGACACCTGGAGTAACCCCCGGTGCCAAAGCCTGGCCCGAGGCAGGGCAGGGAGCAGGGTGCCTGCGGGTGCCGCTGGGAGCACCGCAGGAGCCACGGGAGGTGCTGGAGCCCTGCCGGGAGCGGTGGCACCGGGGTGCAGGAGGCACGGCAGGGCAGTGGGGGGAGGGCTGGGCCCCTCTGCGGGCAGGCAGGTGGTGTGACATGGGGAGGTGGCACGGAGCAGCCACCGGTGGGACAAACAGGCTGGGGAGGGCACGGGAGAGGGTCACAGAGCCATTAGGGTTGGAAAAGACCTCCAGGATCATCTGGTCCAACCACCCCCCTACCCCACTGTCACCCACTAAGCCCTGTCCCTAAGCACCACGTCCAACCTCTCCTTGAACACCCCCAGGGATGGTGACTCCACCACCGCCCAGGGCAACCCGTCCCAACGCCTGACTGCTCTTTCTGAGCAGAAATGTCTCCTCATTTCCAACCTGAACCTCCCCTGGCTCAACCTGAGGCCATTCCCTCTAGTCCTATCGCTAGTTACCTGTGAGAAGAGGCCGACCCCCAGCTCCCCACAGCTTCCTTTCAGGCAGTTGCAGAGAGCCACAAGCTCTGCCCTGAGCCTCCTCTTCTCCAGACCAAACAACCCCAGTGCCCTCAGCCGCTCCTCACAGGACTTGTGCTCCAGGCCCTTCACCAGCTTCACAGCCCTTCTCTGGACACGCTCCAGGGCCTCGATGTCCTTCTTGTAGCGAGGGGCCCAAAACTGAACACAGCACTCGAGGTGCGGCCTCACCAGAGCAGACTATGGGGGCCGATCACCTCATCCAGCTGGGAACCAGAGTGCAGGGGGACAACAGGGTTGTTGTGACCAAAGTGCAGGACGCGACTCTTAGCCATGTTGAGCCTCCTCCCACTGGCCTCTGCCCATCGATCCGACATGCCCAGGTCCCTCTGCAGGGCCTTCCTACCCTCTGGCAGATGAACACTTCCCTCCAACTTGGTGTCATCTGCAAGCTTACTGAGGGTGCACTCAATTCCCTCGTCCAAGTCACCTATAGAAATATTAAAGAGGATGGGTCCCAACACCGACCCCTTGGGAACACCACTGGTGACCGGTCACCAGCTGAATTTCACTCCTTTCACCACTACTCAGGCCTGATCCCCCTGATTGTCCTGCAGATGCTGTGTGATTGCATTCACGATGACCTGTTCCATCACCATTCCCGGCACCGAGGTCAGGCTGACGGGCCTGGTGTTCCCCAGGTCCTCCTTACGACCCTTCTTACAGGTGGGCGCCACATTAGCAAGTCTCCATTCATCTGGGACCTCTCTGGTTGACGATGGCTGCTGGTAGATGACGGAGAGTGGCCCAGCAATCACAAGTGCCAATTCCCTCAGCACCCTAGGGGATGGAGAGGGAGAGGGGTGGAGCATTGTCAGAGAGACGGAGCGTGTTGGAAAAGGGTGGAGCATGATGGATGGGGAAGCATGGAGCATGGTGGAAAAGGATGGACCATCAGGATGAGAAATGGAGCGTGACGGAGAGGGATGGGCCGTGATGGAGGGTGATGGAGCATGTTGGAGAGGAATGGACCACAGTGGGGAAGGATGGAGAGTAATGGAAGGGGATGGACCATGCTGGAGAGGAATAAACCATGAAAGTAAGGAATGGAGCACGGTAGAGAGGAATGGAGCATGTTGGAGAGGGATGGACCACAGTGGGGAAGGATGGAGAGTGATGGGAAGGGAAGGACCATGCTGGAGAGGGATGGACAATGAGGGCAAGGAATGCAGCATGCTGAAGAGAGATGGAGCACGATGGAGAGGGATGGACCATGAAGGCAAGGAACGGAGCATGATAGAGAGGAACGGACCATGATGGAGAGAGATGGGCCATGATATAGAGGGATGGAGCATGATGGAGAGCATTGGAGTATGATGGAGACAGATGGAGCATGAGGGCAAGCAAGGAAGTGTGAGCCCTAAAAGTGCAAGAGGGCCGTGGAGCCCAAGGGAGCACGGGGCAGTGCCAGGGAGCATGGGAGCCCGCCAAGCAGCGTTTACAGAGCCCGGACCCCGCCACCCAGGAGGCTGGGCACAGTGCGGGGTGTCCCGGGCAGCAGAGCCCAGCCCGACGGCTAACAGGACATCCAGTTTTCCATCATGCCCCCTCCGCGTTGTCCTCTTTCTGGAGCACAGCCGCAGCTGCCTTCACCCTGCGGGGTGGCTCCGAGCCGTGTGACAGCAGCTCGGTGGCGCAGAAGCGGGCTCTGCTGATGCCCTGGGGTCCCCTTCAGGTGCCGGGGGCACGGGGACAGGTCATCGGGCACGGCTCAGAGCCGGCATCTCCCCGGCACCCTGCCCTGCGCCCTGGGACTGGGCTGACGCTGACCCAGCTCGGCCCAGCGATTAGTCGTGTTGTTTCTATTTTATTTTATTTTTTTAATTTTTGCTGTTTAGAGAGAAAATAAAGTGCTTGTGGGGAGCAGGAGCCAAGCTCCCCAGTGCCTAAAACAGCAATCGCAGCACTTCCTTGGATTTATGGTGTTTGCTTTCACAATGCCAGCCGGGATCCTGTTTGCTTCCTGCTCTGCAGCTGCAGCCTGAGCTGAAGGCTCAGGAGATTCAGGTTTTATAACACTCCTGGATCCTGCCGATGGCAACTTGTCCATCAGCTCTTATTACCCACGCACCTCCTGCGGGGCCGGGGGGAAGGGGGAGCATCGCCACCCCATCCTGGCACCCCCCTGCCCGTCCGTGGGTCCCGTCCCCAGCACCAGGAGCTGCGGGCAGGGGGACGAGCAGCAGCTCTGCGAGGAGCCCGGAGGCACCGTGCCCTGCTTGGGACGCAGCCAGCTGCCCTTGGGTGATGCTGAGACACGGATGCAGCCTCCTCACGAAGGGTCCTGGGGTGCTGGGGGCTGGTGGCTGCCCACCTGGACACCGGTGCTCCAGGGATGCTCCGGCCGCAGCATCCCCGGCGCCCGCGCTGCAGCCCTCGCGCCCTGAATCCCTCTGCAGGCGATGCTCTCCGAGCTGCAAGCCCCCGGCCGCCCCACAGCCGCCCTCTCCCCGGATTTTCGGCGTCCCTCTGGAAGCCCGGGCAAACCACCGGGGCCTCCAAATTAAAAACACCGCTTTTGTTTAACGTTTTCTCTGCTCGGCGATGAAACGAAGATGGATTAGTTCATTGTGGCTGTGAGCGTGCCAGACTCCTTTTTCCAAACACACAATAGGAATATTCACTCACCGCCCCGGCGACGGGGACTTTTATCCTCCTTATATAGTAACAACTCCGCTCCAGAGGGTGATTTTCATTTGTTACTGATGCGCTTCGTCGTCCCGGCCCACAGCCCACGGCCCGTAGGTTATTCGCGGGTACCCCGAGCCGCTCTGATTTATCACCAGCCTTTCCCAGCCGGTCACACGCGCTGCCCTCTGCCTCCCCGTGTTTTTTCCCCTGCGGTTTTTCCCCACTCTCTTTGGACGCACAAGTTTTTCTGCCTCCTGTTCAGCCAGGGCAGTGCTTTAAGGGAGGCAGCCCCCTCCCAGCTCCCCGCGTCCGCTGAGAAAGCTCTGGGTGACATCTGGGGACGGGGACACGAGGTGACCGCGGGTCTCCGGCTTCCCCGGCCACAAAGGGACGCGCCTGGAAATCCGAAAGTGGTGAATCCGAAGCGGATAAAAGGAAGCATTTTTTTTTATTATTATTATTATTTATTCTTTTCACTCTCTGCTTAATTAGGCTGCCACAGGAAAACGCTCAGGCCAAAATTTAGCGGGATTCAAGGAGGGATTGGACATTTGCACGGATAACAAAAATATCCAGCTATAACAGAGGACGCCAACACAAATTCTGGAAGGGATGTTGAGGCTCACGCGTCAGGGTGTAAACCTATCCCAAACTCTCAGCAACAGGCAGACTAACGGCAGGGCAGATGACCCACGTACGCCGCTGCTACTGCAGCCACCGGCGGGCTGTCCCGTGCCCGTACCCTGCTCTCCTGACTTGTGAAAAACACCGTGAAACGCCTCGGGCACACCAGTGCAGCAGCTCCCCAGGGCCGTGCGGCTCCTGGTGCCCTCACGTTGTTCACCTCTTCCAAACCTCTGTCCTCGGCCACCGGTAAGAGCCGCAGCGCTGCGACCTGGAGGTCGGAGTACAAAGTCAGCACATTTGGGGACATGCCCCCGGCCGAGCCCCTCGCTCCCCTCTCGGGTCACTTGTTGCCCAAACCCACCCGTGCCTCCGGGTTTCATCCCTCTGGTCGCCTGCCTGCTTTTGCTGGAAGGGGCTGCTCAGCCCCGGCGGCCCCGCGCTCGCACCAGAACCACTGAGCCGAGCCCCGGGGATGCCGGGGACTCGTCCAGGGCCCCGTGTCAGTGGGAATCACCGCCCCACATGCCCTCGGCTGAGGGGACCAGCCCTTACCCTCAGCCCACGCGTGGCCACAAGCCCAGGCTGGGGCTCGGAGATGGGGGAAATCTCCCCCTCGAGCCGCCCGTGAGCTGCGTGTGGGCACCTCGGCGCCCACCAAGGACACTGCCGTTTTGCGTCCCACACTGGTGCTTAACGTGGCGCTTGTGCCGCTCCGGTCCCTGCCCGACGGGATGCTCGGAGACCTTGCTGTGACAGCGCGACAGGGGTGGCCGGAGCTCTCCTCCTGGTCGGGGGATTCCTGTCGCCCTGCCGAGGGCAACCCCGCCGGGGTCCCTCGGATCTCCCCTTGCTGCCGAGCCCTGCACCCACAGGGGCTTCCAACTGGAGACATTTCTGGAGGGCATGAATCAGCTTTTCACAGCTTGTTAAAAATCTTGATCCTACCTCTTGTTTTCATGCCTTTCAAATCAGGAAATGAGTTTTACAACTTTTCCAGTGGGGCACAGCTGGTGGCCAGGGTCGTAAAGCTGAACTTTATAAATATCTCTTGTTGGGATCAGGGGAAGAGCATTAAAAAGGCAGAGGGAGAGAGAGAGAGAGAGAGAGAGAGGGAGAAAGGGAGAGAAAAGGGAAAGGAGCAAAGGAGAGAGAGGGAAGAAAGGCAACTCGGCAGGACCGCGGGGAAGCCCAGCTCGACGACGGCCATGGCCATGAGAGCGCAGAAGCCGGCGTGCGCCTGGGGCAGGCTCTGCCTGCTGCTCTCCCTCCTCCTCCAGCTGCCGGGCTCCCAGGCCAAATGCTACTTCCAGGCTAAAGGTAAGCGGGGAGGTGAGCCGGGAGGGCAGCGTCGAGGCTAGGACGAGGCCTCGTCTTCCCCCGGGGCGGCGGGGCCGTGCCCTGCCTGCCCGCGAGGCGCTACACGGGCTGTGCCGAGCTGGGGAGCGCGATCGCGGGCCAGTGATGACTGGAAGGAGCTGTCTATAAACCACGCAACAGCTCCCCAGGGCTCTGGCTGAGAAACAGCTCGCTGGGCCACGAAGAGCTCCTGGCAGGGGCCCGGATGGGGCCGAGCGTGCAGGACCAGCGGCACAGGGAAGAGGGCTGCCCAGCTTTCCTCTGCCGCCTCCTCGCAGGGAAGCCCCGACGGGCCCCGCGTCCTTTCGGGGCGGAGGGACACCGAGGTGGCTCCCACACGCCCCGCTGCTCATCGCCGCCTTTCCATTTGCAGCTCCCTGCGAGTACGAGGGGAAGCAGTTCTCCCTCGGGGAGTCGTGGCTGAGCACCAACTGCCTGCTGTGCACCTGCCTGCACCCCATCGGCGTGGGATGCTGCGAGACGTGAGTGAGGGGCGCTGGGGACGGGCTGCGGCGGGGTCTGGGGGCGGCCTGTGCAGCGGAGACCCCAGGGGCTGCGGGGAGCCTCGGCCCAGCGAGGGGCAGCAGGGCGAGGGGTGCCACGGAGGGGACCACGGGCAACAAACGCGCACCAGCGGGCAACAAATTCACACCAGCTGGCCTGGGAAGCGCATCAGCAGCCCCCCGGCACGCAGCAGGGGGAGCTGACGGCGCCGTGCCCTCTCCCGCAGCACCCAGCACCCCATCGACTTCCCCGACTGGTGCGAGGCCCACTACGACACGCAGACCTGCCAGATCTCGGTGGTGCAGAAGGCCAACCCCAGCCTGCCGTGCGTGAAGAGCGTGGAGCACGAGTGGGGCTCGGCCGGCACCCCCGAGCCGCTGAGCAACAAGGTGCTGGGCGCGGGGCTGAGCGGGTAGAGGCCCCCGCCGCCGGCCCCCCTCCTCCAGAGCGCACCTCCTGCATGCTCCAGACCTGCCCCGTCCCGTAGAGACACCACTGCAGCCACCTTCCAGGGAAACCACTATCCACACGGTATTGTACTGAGCTAACATTTACACCCCAGCGCTGCCACAGTACGGCTTTGCTTCCGCCTTCAGCTCCCCGAAGCGAGCCGGGGCCCCGTCCCAGCGCGAGGACGGCCCCTGAGCCAAGCTGCCCTTGGGAATGCAGGTCCCAGGGGATGTCCTCCCAGGGGTGCGGGGAACCCGCAGCCCCCAGACAAAGAGCCACAGGACCAAATCACCCCGCACCCAGCTGCGAGCCAAGCAGCTCCCCCCACAACCCCTGCCCCCTTGCCAGGCAGCCACTGGGAGCCCACTGAGGAGCACGGCGGCCCTTCGAGCAGGACCCACGTGCCTTGGCCCATCCCTTCTCTGTCCCGGAGCACGAGGGGCACAACCCACCTCTGGAACCACTAGTGCCCCTGCTCCTGCAGCTCCCAGGACAAGAAGGGAGCCCCAGCACCGCTCGCCAGCCCCGGGCAACACTGCAGCAGAGCCAGCCCCGGGCAGGCAGCAGCGTGCCGGGCACGTGGGGACAACCGGTGGAAGATGTCCCCAGGAGGAGCCCGGCCTCCCCGTGCCCGCTGCCCCGTCCCAGCTGCAGGGCGCCGGGTGCCCCGCTCGCGCTCGGGGAGCTGAAGCAACCTGCCTGTGCCCGGGTGGAGCCGGCCGCCCGGCAGCCTGCCCCGGCTGGTGCCATGCCTGTGCTGTGCAGAGCCTTGTGTAGATGTTTCTGTTCTTGCAATAAAAGTATTAAACAAAGAGGTCTCCAGACAGTGACTGTGGTAACCTCGGGCCGCCTCCACCACCGGGGAAGGGCGCAGGAAAATGTTCTGTCTCAGGCCGTTTTGCACGTTCAGGTGTTTATTAGGTTTCCACGCAAAGAGGAAAACTCTTTGGAAGGTTTGGTAGAAACGCGGGGCCGGCCATTGAGCAGGGAGGCCTCCATCCCAGCTCCTGAACACACAGCATGCATTCACTCCAGCTCCCCGAGGATCCCGAGACCGGCAGGATGCCTTCGGGCTCAGGAGCGGAGGGAGAGGACGGCCCAGGCGCTCAGCACCTCTCAGTTCCGTGTCATTGCTGCGGTGCTGCTGCCTGGCTCCACACGGAGCACTCGGCCACATCCAGGAGCCCAGCAGGAGCCAGCGGCACGAGGCTGGCCTGCAAGGACCTTCACGCAAGGTTTCGCTCCCTGGGCTGGGCCCTTTTCTCCCGGAAGCCCCTCAGGGGGCAAGGCACAGGCGGGGCCGCCCCCCGGGGAGGCAGATCCCGTTTCGGTGAGCGCTGCGACCCGTGCCCTCATCCTGCACAAAGGGTTCTGGCCCCCAGCTGAAGGCACAGGGCACGGCAGCGAGCGCAGCGCTCCTTCACCCCGCTGCCCACCCTGTCATCGCAGGAGAACCCCGGGGGAATATTGGGGTGCGCACCCCCAGCATGCTGGTCGTGGCCCTGCCCGCCGTTCCCAGCCGGCACGGCAGGGTCCTACCGTCTCTCCCCACTTCAGATGGTGATGGAGTTGGTGCTGGAGAACTGCGACACGTAGGAGGCCAGGATGGGGTTGGTGGGAAGGACTTTGATGGGCAAGTCCCAGCTGAAAGTGTCCACCTCAATCTGCTCCACCCCGGTCCAGGTGACGGCCTCTGGCTGGCTCCCACGGACGAGGCAGGTCCCCGCTGACTCCCCAGAGGTCACAAACTCGAAGTGCAGCCTCCACTTCAGGGACACTGCGGGCAAGAGGCGGGTCAGCAGCCAGCACCGCAGGGCCAGCAGCTGCCTCGGTGCTGGCAAGGGGACAAGCAAATAATTCCCACTCGCACAGGGCCAGCTCCCTCCCACGCCACACGGCCCCGCGGAGGGTTTGCCAGCAGGAGCAGGGCAGCGAAGGCAGGGCTGGGGACACGGCTGTCCTCCTGCGGGGACGAGCAGGGCACTGACCGATGTTGGTGGTGAATCCCGGGGTCGAGCTCAGCGGGATGGGCAGGCTGAAGCTGCTCTGGGCTGTGTGCAGGCAGGCCTCCTGATGGCGGGCGTGCGTGCTGAAGGAGACGGGCTGCCCCCGCCGGCGCTGGAACTCCTCCTGGATGCTCTCTTCTGTCTGCAGGCTCACCGAGAACTGCGGGGCAGACAGACGGGAGCTCACACTCACACACCCGCGCCGTCCTGGGGCCTCCGTTGTCTAAGGGAGCTGAGAACCAGAGCCCTTGCCCAGGGGGACCTCAGCTGCCTCCCACCGAGACCTCACCAGAAACCCCCCCAGCAGCTCAGTGCCACCCCAACCCTTTCTCCTACTGCCCACCCAAAAGCCCTGCTTCTCCCCACGCTGAACCCAAAGCCAGCGCTGACCTGCAGACACGGGATGTCTCCTTCTGAGAAGTTAAAGGTCCCGATGACATCCTCTCCAATCTTATACACGGTCTTGAAGATGCAGAACGTCCCCACCTTCCCGTGGCTGCTGCTGATATTGTACAGGTCTATGGAGAAAGCAGAGAGGGGGGCCGAGCTGCAGGAGGAGGCGGCTCTGCTCCACACAGCAGCCTGGGTTACCCGAGGAGCCCATCAGACACAACTTGGCTGCTTGGGAATGAAGGGCAGGCCCTGGAAGCAGCATTTCCTTCGGGAAAGGTCAGCAGTGAGCAACAGCAAACCACACTGGCAAGGGGGAGCCTGTGGGAAACCCTGATCCGAGCGGGCCCCGACGGAGCCGCTCCACAGCCGCAGACGGAGCCTTGCTGTGCCAGCAAGGGAATTTTTGCAGCAAGCGCTGCGCGGGGAAGGGGGCAGGCCTGCAGGCACTGCCTGCTTCGTGCACGGGTGGGGGCAGCGGGTTCGCCCAGGGGAAGCGACCTACGCAGGCTGCGTCGGGAGGTGGCTGCCATGAGCAGGTCCGTCGCCAGGTCCGCCAGGCGAGAGTCCTTCTTCAAGCCCTCCTCCTCCTCCAGGAAGGGGTTTGAGGGCGCGACGGCCTCGTCCTGCGGGCACTGGTAATCCTTGAGGCCTGGGGAGAAGGCGAGAGTCAGCGGGGCGGGCTGCAGACCGTGCCCGAGGGCAGGGCAGCGCGTGGCCTTACCGTGCAGCACGAGGACGCGGAAGGGCACGCGGAGGAGCTTGATCGGGGAGTTGACGCGCTGGCAGCCGATGGTCAGCTTGTACACGTACTTCACCGACTGCCCGCGGAAGGAGGGAGGGCCGTCTATGGGCAGCGTCTCACAATACGAGTCTGCAACGAGCACAGAAAGCACTGCCTGGCTAGGAGGCTCCTGATCACCGTCTCGTTGTGCTGACAGTTTTCTTTCCTGAGCGGTCCAAGCGCATCCCCAGCTCCCCCACCCCGGCGCCCCTCACCTCACGCGCATCATCGTCACCCACTGCTTCCAGCACATACAAATTGTGCCTCGAAAGAATGCGAAAGGCGTAAAATCCGGGAACACGAACTGAACTTACTCATCACAAGTTCGACCCGAATTTGCCTCTGCACGCTCCCCTGGCGCACCGCATGAATGCGACACTTTCAAGCAGCAGTCGCGTGGCGCGGTTTCCTCGGGGCTCTGCCTCACTTACGCACAAACAATACTCGAGGCAGAGGGATGCTGATCAATACCTCATTCCTCTTCTGACATTCACTTTACACAAGCGAGCCCCAGACAGCAACAAAAATTAGTTCCTTCCTGTGTTCTCCTCTGGGTCTAAACGGCTAAGGAACAATTAAGAGACCTTCACAGCAACCTGCGGAGTAATCCCCCCTTTGCAGGCTGGTGACTCGGACCACAAACCCTCTGACCCTGAGCCCCCCCGAGATGCCAGGGCCTGGCTCTGCAGCACACTCAGCCCTCTCAAAGCCCCACGTTCGGCACACAACCCCCAGCACTTCCCAGTGCAACGCGAACACCTCTGCAGCCTTCCCAAACTGCAGGCTGCGTAAGGAGAGAGACGCAAGCGGCGGACCGTGGAAAGTCTCCACCTCTGGCTTGCCCACCGTGACGCAGATACACCCTGCCAGAGGAAGGGCAGCATCCTGCTGTTAAACCACAGATCCTTCCCCAAGTCTGGCACATCCTAAACGTTGAGGCTTAGATCAAACGCTAGGGTTACATTTTAAATATAACTTCAGGATTTAAAAAAAAAAAAAAAGAGGAATGGAAAGATAAAAAAGCCCACGCTAGTGACCAGAGCCCACGGGCTCTCACACCCAAAAACAAAAGGCCGTCCCGCTGCACCGAGGTGCTGATAAAGCTGAGAACTGCCCTGACAGAGAGGAAAATCAGGAATTTCCCAGGAGGGCTCAGGAGTGCTGCTGCAGACTGCGGCAACCCCTGCAGCAGGTTTTGCAGAAGCGCTCATGAGGGTCTCCACACCCAGCAAGGACAACCTGAGCAGAGACCACTGCGTTTTGGGGCATCTGGGGAGGAAGACGGGCAACGCGTGGCGCCTGCTGCCTGGCACAGGAATGCAGAGTCTCAGGAAGCCTCCGGAAGGCCAGCCTCCCCGCAGGCCCCGGGAGGAAGCGCATTCCTGGCACTTCAGATGCTTCCCGACCCTCCCGCCGTACCCTCTGGCTTGTGTCGAGGCTGCCTCCATTTCCTCCCCTCCCCACCAAGTGTTTAGAGGTATTGCAACACCAGAGGGGAGGCAGAAACAGCCACAGAAATGGCTTGAGGGCTTGAAAAAATGTTTTATGGTGACAAATTTAAAGAGCTCAGTCTGGGCAGCGTGTCAAGCTGACGGGAGGTGAGTCACCTTCAACGTATAGGTACCATAACACGGGGAAGATAGTGGGGAAGAAGCTCATAAGCAACCGAAAACAAGGCCTTCTATCAAGCAACAGCCTCACACAACCTCAGCTCTAAGTGCCAACTCCTGCCACGGTTTAATAGCACGGTACTTTGCCGAAGCAGAATTCAATCTCTTGATTTCTTTCTGCCTTTCCAAACTGAGCAGCACAACTCAAAACTTCTGAAAAACAGGAAACGAAGAATTAAGATACACACCCACACGGCCTTAACTCTGCCTCCACGGAGCTGGCAGGAGCCCCCAGGAACGGCCCGCAAGCGTGCCAGCTGCAGCCTCGCGTGAGGGGAGCAGCACCACACGGTGGGACTGGTGCGAGCAGCTTGGCACAGCCTGGCGTGCAGCGGGGCTTCTGGAGTCCCACGCTGCGGCACCACACGCGACAAACCTTCCTCCTGCCGTGCCGCCACGTGAGCAAGTCCCCTCGATCTGTTCCCACTACCTGGGTTGGTCAAAACCAGCACGTCGCACAGCCCCCGGCTCCGTGCTCTCACTCACAGCTCCGCCGAACGCTCCAGCAGAGCCCCTTCCATCAGAGGCTTCATCACGCTGTGACTTGAGAGGTGTCCATCGCCCGTTCCGGATGGATCCCTGCTGGGACATCCCGAGGAACGCGCCCACGTGCAGCCGGCAGAGCCTGACGCCAGGCTGCGATGCAGGGATCTGGCACGAGGTGACAGGCTGGGTCAGCAGCCACCAGCCCAGGGGCGACAGCGCATGCTTGTGTTTTCACAGCTGCCTGATCAGGTAGAAGCCCCTGGTACAAAACATTCCCTGGAACTGGGGAAATCAGTTGCTGCAGATTTCCTCTGAAAAGGAAAAAAAGCTCTCCAAAGAGCAAAAGGGAAAGTAGCGATGGAGGAGAGCTGAAAGGGGGCCCACTGGAAGAACACTGTTCGAGAGCTTTGGAGGCACAGAGAGCTCTGGGCCAGGGAAGGTGAGAAGTGCTCACTTTCCTGGCAGAAAGGTCGGGGAAACTAGAGCAGGCAGGCAACAGCAATCCCCAGGACATCCCCGGCCTGAGGAGGAAGCACACACCTGCAGAGGGTGCCAGCCTAAATTCCAGGCACGCTCCAGTGCATCTGAAGAAATAAAGGCAGGGGAACGCAGGTGCGTGCAGCTGTTCCTGCAGCTGCAGCCAGGTATTTCAGAACGTTTCGTGCCTTGCAGCTACACCACAGACAAAGGACACGGGCCTGGGGCAGAGCTGAGGGACACCTTGCAGCGCGTGGAGAACAGATTCTGGCTGTGTTCCTTGGCACTCGCCTCCTGCGAGCAACAGGGCTGGCTGCTGGCAGCACTCAGGTGTGCAGAGCCTGCCCGGGCGCGGGGCTCCCCGGATGTGAACCCCCCCAGCGGGGGAACAGCACACAGGACTCACAGGACTTTGACTCCCCGGGATCCAGCCGCAGGTCACAGAAGAGGATCTTTGGTGGGGTGGACAGGATACACTGACCCCGCTCTCCTGGAAGAGACAAACCACACGTGAGCGCTGCCCCCGGCCAGCCCCAGGGGCGCGGGCTGAGGGGGGCACTCGCTGCGCCCGGGGCCAGCCGTGCCTCACCCTCCCGGGGAGGAATGGGGAAGAGAAGGGGCCGAGGAGGAAATATCTCACGTCCTGGTCAGACCATGAGACATTCCCAGAACAGCTGGACCGACAACCCTCCCGTTTTGCTCCAAGCTAGCACCGCTGTGATCTCAGCATTAATGAGGTGCTGCGGTGGCCACGCAGCAGGGAGTTACCGCAGGAAGCCAGCAGGGGCTCGGGCACACACCTTACAGCCTGCCCGACTCCCGCTCGGCTTACCCTGCCTGAGTAACGGGGAGCGCTCACCTCTGTTGGGGACGAAGACCGTCTCGTTCTCTGCCTGCACGTCGTGCTTGCTGCCGTCGGAGGGGGGCAGCGCCACCCGGTTCTCGCTGGCATGAAACTGGCAGTGGATCTGGGCGCTGGCCCACGCCAGCATCTCGCTGAGGGCAAAGGAAAGCAAAACTCACTCTGTGCTTCCACCTGGGTGGCAGCGAGCACGGGCCGGAGAACAGCAGCTTTTCCTGCCCCTCTCCACGCGCGACTGCTTTTTGGGAACGAAGCGGGCTCTGCTTTACTGCTGCTGAAGCCATCCCCAAAGCCCCCCTCCAAACACGCCTCCAGGGCAAGCCTGAGCTGGGCGCTGACCTGCAGCTCCCTCCAGGACCCCTCTGCGGGTCACCCCGTGGGCACCCCCCACGGCTCTGCAGACGTCTCCCAGGCTCCCGACCCCGTATCTGTTCCTACAGACTTGCAGGAACAATGGCAGACTTGTGAATTTAGCCGGTGCCCGGCTCCCCTGGTGTTATCCAACATCACAATCCGATTAGTAGGCACTGACACCAGAACTTCAGGCGCTACGGGGATCTTTTGTGGCACACGGGAATCCCTCGGTGTGACTAACCAGACCAGTTGAACGTGCAGACGAACCAGGGAAAGACCTTGCTGCACTCGCTGCGGCTAATTACGCACTACTTGATCTCATGTGTGCACCGGCCGCCCTCTGAACACACGCTCGATCCTCTGCCCAAACACCTCCAGCCCTAAAAGTTGCAACTCTGCGCCTCCGAAAGCACCAGAGTGGCTTTTCATGAGGGCTGCCCTCAGGTTTTCTTCCATAAGGTTATCTGCTGCGTGGAAGCAGGGAAGTGCCCTCACACGAGAGACGATGCTTAACAATTCTGCGTCAGCTTACCACAATTACAGCACCTTCAAGCACGGCACTTTGAGTATTTTTCATTTATTTCCAGCATGGCCCGAGGATATGCTGCTGAATTGTTTCAATTCTTTAACCAGACCGACAAACACCGTTTGTGTGTGCCTTCCTACCAGCAGGCCTCACCCAGCTGTCAGGGCACACGAGGATCCCGCACCGGGTCCGAGGCCACCTCTCCCTTCTCCCTACAGCTTCTTCTGAAGCCCACGCCAGCCACACTGCACGATTTGGGGCAGGGCCAGCTTCGCTCCTTGAACACCTGGCACCCCGCAACCCAGCTCACCCTCTGCCATTACTTACTGCCCTTGACTCCCGCTCCTGTGCTTGAAACACACGCTGCAGTTCCTGCATCTGCACAGCCCCACATGCTGGCGCTGGAAGCTTCTCTTTCCTGAGAGGCCTAGCTGTGTCACAGCCGCTCCGCGCCGTCCTGGCCGCTGCCCTTACACGACCTACAGCCTCAGCTTTTAACCGCCAAGCCATTAGCTGTTCCCGTTCCTATGATTTAGCCAACTCTCGGTAGCTTGCTTTTTTTTTTTTTAATTTTGAAAACTTTCCTTTTTTTCAAGAGGCGGTTTTCTAGGCACCACGACAAGGCGCCCAAATAAACCTTCCAAAACCGGGCTGAGAACCTCCGAAACTGCCCTACCACGTACCTGTGCAGTCCCACGTGTTTCAGCAGAACAAGAACAACTCCCCTCTGAGCACAGCCAGCCCCGAGCGAGCGACTCCCTGACACGCCACGCTCCCAGAACTGGGGAGAGTAACACCGCCTCCCCACGAGACAAAGCCCTGGAAAGCTAGCTGCTTATGGCGTGGCTGGATTTGAACGTTTAGCTCAGCAGGCAAGAGGAACAAGGATGAAGCGATGGGAAGTTAAGGAAGACAATTTAAAAGAGTCCTCCGGTGGTAGTGCAACAGGCTGCTCTGCTGAGACTGCGAGCGCTGGAAGCGGTTCCATCAAAGCAGCCACCTCTGAAAGTCATACTGGTGATGCAAAGGTGCTGAACCTGACCGGGCGGGACACTGACACTTCCCGGGAAGGAAGGAAGGACACAGGGCAGGAAAACCACCTCCACCCCCGGAACATCAGACAAGGCCACACACTGCTGACACTGAGGCTTCGGGTGAGTCACTCCCGTGAGCCAAAGGTAGGAAGCTCCTTATCTCGTCACCTTTGCTCAGCGCCTGCTCTGGGCATGGCTGAGTCAAGGAGAGGGGAGTGCCCGAAGGCTGGGCTGTAGAAAAGGCTGCGTGGAAGTCGGCCCCTTCTTCCTTCCGGGCACCGCTCGCCCCTTTGGCTACTGCCAGCTCTGGAAGCGGGGATGACACTGCTACATCAGCTCGCTGCCACACACAGCTCCCTCCACCGACGTAGGAAATAATGACGCTGTTGCTTGTTGCCCTGAGAGACTCACTCCGGTGTAACTAGATACCCTGCCCTGATAGCCAGTTTGGCTTCATTTTCTGCCAGCAATTCTGCTGCCACTTGAGGGGCACTTAAAAGCACCTCTCCCAGCGCCTCTACCTGCATACTTTTTTTCCAGTCTCTTCCTCGGGGGCAGAAAACCAGAATTATTACCTCAGTTTCCGCCCCGAAATGGAGATGGCACGAAGCGCCATTAGGGAGCACCTTGGGCGGGGAAGTCACCGGTGGCTGAGCTGGCACCGCAGCCCCACAGCCCTGCCGGGGCACCCCCTGCCTGCCCCCTTTTGGTGCTGCCTTTGTCGGGGTGTGTGTGGAGCAGGGCCCGGTGCCGCCGTACCTGCTGGCAGAGGTGGAGGCCGCCGACAGAGGGTTGGTGAAAGTGATCACGCACTCCAGCAGCTCCCCGGCCAGGAACACGGGCCCGCGGCCCAGCTTGGCCACCACCTCGATCATGGCTGGGACAGCCCCGCTGCGCACCTGCCAAAGGGAACCGCAGGCACGGGGAGAGGGAGAGAGAGAGAGGAACAGTTGGGATGGTGCCGTGGAGCAGAAGGGCTGAGCGGGGACACTGGGGGGGACACAGGGGTGGCCATGACCGTACCCACGGCAGGCAAACACCCATGGGCGGGGGGGGGGGACACAGGGGTGGCCCCAGCCTTACCCACATGGGGCAGACACCCATGGGGAAGGACAGGGATGGGCCTGGCCGTACCCACAACAGGCAGACCCCCATGGTGGGGGGACAGGGGTGGCCCCAGCCTTACTCACATGGGGCAAACACCCATGGGGGGGGACGACAGGGATGGCCCCAGCTGTGCCCATAGCAGGCAGACACCCCCGGGGGGGACACAGGGATGCCCCTGGCCGTACCCACAGCAGACAGACACCCATGGGGGGGCACAGGGACAGCCCCAGCCTTACCCACAGGGGAGAAACACCCATGGGGGGGGGGGACAAGGACAACCCCAGCCCTACTCACAGAGGACAGACACGCATGGGGGGGGGGGGGGGGGAGGGACAGGGACACCCGCAGCCCTACCCACAGGGTCAGACACCCCCGGGGGGGGGGGCACAGGGATGTCCCCGGTCCCCCCCCGCATAGGCCCAGGCCCAGGCCCGACGCCGTGAGCCAGGCCCAGCGCCCCCACACAGGCCGGGAACAGCCAGAACCCGGGCCCTGCTCCCTCCCCCAACCCCTAGGGGCCGCCCCCCGTCACGGAACGACCCCCCCCGGGATTTGGGGGGGGGGGGGGGGAATCACACACCCCCACCCCCACCCCCGTCCGCAGCGCCCCCGCCGCCCGCACTCACCGCGGCCTCCCCCCCCCCACAAACGGCAGCCCCGGGGGCCGCTCGGCAACTTCCGGCGGCGCCCGGCGAGGCCGCTCGGCAACCCTCGGGCGGCGCTCGGCCACGTTCGGCAACTTCCGTCAACGCCTCGGAGCGCGCTCGGGCTCCGCCGGTGGGCGTGGTCAAAGAGAGAGGGGGGCGTGGCTACGGGACCGGGGGGGCGTGGCCAAGGGGGGGCGTGGCGCGCCGGTGAAGAGGGCGCGCCGGGAGCGCGGCGGGCGGCGGGGCCATGGCGGACGCGGGGCCGCTGATGCGGGGCTACCAGGGGGCGGCGCGGGGCCGCGGCGTGGCGGCGGCCGGCTGGCGGCTCTGCCTGGCGCACCGCTTCCCGCAGCCGCGCCGGCCCTACGGAGCCGGGGACGTGCCGCTCCGCGACGTCCTGCGGCACGTCGGCATGGCGCTGCGGTAACGGCGGCGGCGGGTGGGGGGGGGGGGGGAACCGGGGGTGGGGAGACCCGGGGTGTGGGGGGGGGGGGGGAGGACCCGGGGAGGGGACGGGGTGCGAGTCCCGGAGCCGGGTGGTACATCGGTGTCCTCGCGATGTGGTGCTCGGAGTGCTGGGGGGGAGGTAGGGGGGGGGTGATGCTGCGTGCTGGGGGCACCGGGAGGCGCTGGGAGCACTGGGAGGCACTGGTCTGCCCCCCCCTCCACTCACCCCATCACCCCGGAGCGCCGTGCCCGCCCCGGTACCCGTTCCGCGCCGTTCGGTGTTTTCTTTCCTCGCCGTCACCGTTTGTCTCTTGTTTTTCCACGCTCGGCCTTGCTCCCGGCCTCCCCCGGAGGCTCCGGGCGGAGGCCGCCCCTCGGCTCGCCCGTCCCCTTCCCCAGCTCGGTGGGGACGCGCCGGCGGCGGCTCCTCGGGCAGATCCGGGGGAAAGGGATTGGGGTTCAAAGGGCTCGCTCGGCAGCACGAAGCTCCGCGTCAGCCGCCGGCACCAAGGACGCGGCCAAGGCTGCCTCCACCGGTCCCTTCGTGCCGCCAGCCGGGAGGATGGGGCCGATTAGATCCTGGGTGCTGCTGCACAGACTGGGGGTTCAGGCTGCGGGTTCGAGCTGCTGAAACCTCGCGTGTTGGCACGGCCTCGCCTGGTGTGGGTGTCAAATAAACGGAGACCCCTGCCTCTTGCACAGAGGGGCCGCACTGTGGGGTGCCCTCGAAGGCTGTCGTGGCACCTGGAAAGCTCCTGCACCATCCCAGGGTGGCCGTGGGGTACCGTAAGGGGACACCCCAGGCCTTTGGAGGATGCGAAGTGGGGTGCTGACCCCCCCTGGGGTGGGAGCTGGTGCCCCCAGGCTGCCCCTGCGCAGCCCTGCGGGGCTCGGTGCCCCCGCGCGCACCGGGATGTGCTGGCGGCACAGGGCGCCGGGGCGGGCTGGGCGCTGCCTGGACGGGTTTTAATTCCACAGCCTGCATGGAAAGCAATGCCCTGTGGACCCGGCGTGGCTCGTCGTGCTGCAGAGCAGGACGGATTTCTCCTGCTTGTAAAATCCCTGTCCTCCCCGCTACGTGCTGCTGGGAGATCTGCTGTAGGGGGACCCGGGTTCCCCTGTCACCCCCCTCCTAAGGGTCCGGGTGCCCCTGGGCAGCAGCAGCAGCTCCGGGTGGGCTCCTTCCCTCCCCGAGCCAGAAACCCCCCATGGAGCAGCTGGGTGAAGGCACGTTTCCTCGGGGGAGCGCGCTGCCAAACCGGGGCTGCCGAGAGAGGAGCAGCGGCAGCAGATGCAGCCGCAGATAGCAGCAGCGGGCCGGGCCGGTTCTCCTGGTGCCTCCGACCTCCGCCAGCAAAGCTGGCCTTAGCCTCCCAAACCAGGGAGCAGGCTGCCGTCGTCCCCAGATTTGCTGGAAAGCCTTTCCCCGTTGCGGTCCCTGTTGGACGTTGTGCTGCGTGGCTGTGTAGCTGTCCTGTCTGGTTGCACAGGGCCTGGCGCGTTCAGCTCAGCAGCAAGCACCAGTGTGGGAGCACAGCCCGGTCATCCAGGGCCGGATCTTCAGCAAGGAGATCTCCGGCGGGTACCGCCTGGCTCAGCCGTGCATCACCCTTCCTCCTGGTTTCCTTGCAGGTATTTCAGGTGGTGGTACAAGAAAACCTGCATAGAGAAGAAATCTGCCTTCATCGACCTCATGTGTGCCGTCCCTCTACAGCAGATCTACGGTGAGCTCGGGTTTGGGCGCGGGGTGCTGTGGGAGGCGAGGGCAGCATCCACCCCGCTGGCGAGGGGACCCTGCGGGCACCTCCCTGAGCCTGTAGGGGAAACAGGAGGGGGGCAGCAGGGGCTTGGCAGGGTTAATTTGGGGAGCAGGCACCTGTGTGGGGAGCGAGGTGGGTTCTGCTGGGTGGGAAGGGGGCTGCGTGGGGCAGCCAAGGCATGAAGGGGGTCGAGGGGGTGGTGAGGTGGCCGGTAAGAGGGGAGCACTGATCCCTGTCCCCCCCAGGCTGCCCGCTGGGCGGGATCGGCGGCGGCACCATCACACGTGGCTGGCGGGGCGAGTTCTGCCGCTGGCAGCTGAACCCCGGGAAATACCACTACGGGACGGTCATCGCCGACCAGGTAGGGCTCCGTGGCTCCTGCTCCCCAAAACGCCGAGCTCGGGGAGCAGAGCCAGCACGGGGCTGCACGCTGCGCCCAGCCCGTGCCGCCGAGACCCCCGCAGCGGGGCTCATATCTCGCCCCCCATGTGCTCCTTTCCTCCCCAGTTCACGGTGTGCCTGCGTCGCAAGGGGCAGACGGTTTACCAGCAGGTCCTGTCCGTGGAGAAACCCAGCACGCTGCAGGGCTGGAACTGGGGATACTGCGGGCACTACGCCTTCTACCACGCGCTGTACCCCCGCGCCTGGACGGTCTACGAGCTGCCGGGGCAAAACGTGGTGCTCACGTGCCGACAGGTCTCTCCGGTCATCCCCCATGACTACAAGGTGAGGCAGGCCCCGAGCATCGCTCTGTGCCCTGGCATGCTGCTGTGGTTATGTCCTTGTCCTGGGAGGAGCATGGGGACGAGGTGGTTTCTTCATGGGGATGGTCCCAGTGCTCCCGGAGAGCTGCAGAGATGCTGCCGAGGCACTGCTTGAAGTCAGCCAGGCTTTCCTCCTTGTTAATTCTCTTTCCTAGCCTGGACTTTTCTGTCCCGATATCCCGACCCTGGTGCCAGCTGCTGGCAGGGTTTGTTACATCCTAGGCCGGTGCTGCCAACCCCTGGTTGTCCCTTTCAGCTCCGGCTGCTCCTTTCCCTTCTCTGCGCTTTCACACCGTGTCCTGCTTATTCCCTGCCCTGGCTTTTTCTGGGTGACAATCCCAGCTCCTGCCCACCCCGAGGGGCAGGCCCTGCCGCCCGCAGGCTCCGCAGCAAGGCGTGAGGACACCCGCAGCCCTCACGTGCGGGTCAGCCGGGCTGGGTGCGCTCGCTCAGCTGCTCCTGAGCACGACAGCTGCCTTCTGCCTGACGTCCCCAAGGGAAGGGCTGCTTATTAGCTGGGGTTTCCCAGCTGGGCTTTCCCAATGCTTTTCCCATCTCCACTGCTCATCCCCAGCCCCAGGCGAGGGTGGGAAGCTGCCGACAGCCCTGACCTCGCTCTTACCCCGACGGGGCACAGGAGGCTGGCAGCAGGTGCCA
The DNA here is from genome assembly GCF_964034855.1 of Anser brachyrhynchus. NCBI lineage: Eukaryota > Metazoa > Chordata > Aves > Anseriformes > Anatidae > Anser > Anser brachyrhynchus. The sequence continues at coordinate 6,579,626 of NC_137697.1, forward strand.
GCCCGCGCTGAGGCACCCGCCTGAGCCTGCAGCACCGCTCTGCGCGCTGCCTGCTGTCTGGATTTGGGCACCAAATGCTCCCCACATCCCCTCACCTCGGCAGTCCTGAGCACTGCGAGCCCTACATGTGTGGCATTGTGTCCCCCCCCCTCCCCAGGACTCCAGCCTGCCGGTGGCCGTGTTCATCTGGGAGGTGGAGAACGGCAACGAGGAGCCCGTGGAGGTCTCCATCATGTTCAGCATGCAGAACGGCATGGGCGCGAAGGAGGACAAGAGCGGGGGGCACTGGAACGAGCCCTTCGCCCTGCAGGAGGGCGGCGAGCGGGTGGCCGGCGTCCTGCTGCACCACTGCACCCCCACGAACCCCTTCACGCTTGCTGTGGCTGCCCGGGAGAAGGTGAGGGCTGGCAGCAGGGCCGGGGCTGTGCCGCGGGCAGGGCTGCTCGTGGCGGCCCTGGGTTAGGGACAGCCCTGCAGCTGGGTGTGCTCTGCGGGGTTTTGCAGTAAGAGAAGCTGTGGGTGAAGCTCACGGGTCTCCAGGAGAGCAGGCTTGGAGGTGGCACAGGTGGGGAGCAAGTTCAGGGCTGTAGGATTGCTGGTGGGTTGTTGCTGCCAAAAGTACAGCTCAGGGGGTGGGGGGGGATCCGATCGCATCGCCTGCTCCTTTGGGGTGGGAGCTGTTCCCTGATGCTCTGCTCATCCCCAGGCTGGCACGGTCGTCACCCACCTCACCGCGTTTGATCCCGCGGGGTCGGGCAGGGACGTGTGGCAAGACCTCCTGCAGGACGGCAAGCTGGAGTCCCCCACCGGTGAGTGCTGCGTCGTGGGGGTCTGGGGGCAGGGGGCTACAGGGTGCCAGCCGTGCCGAGCTCAGCAAGGGTGGGTTTCCCTTCTCCTGGGGCCCTGTCATGGCCATGGGATGCATGGTGTCTGCAGGAAGCGCCCCCAGGAGTGGAGGGAGAATCAGTCCCCGTGGAAGGGTCCTTCCTGTCCCTTTGTAGGGTGCAGGGAAGAGCACAGAGGTGCCTTTGAGGCTGCCAGCTGCCCCGCGGGGCTACTGAGCTGTGGCTCCAGCCCTGCTCTCCGTGATGCTGGGGCCTGTTCCCGGCTCCAGAATTAAGGAACTTAAGTAGGGTTTAGTCCATATCCAAACTCCCTGCTCTCTGTCGTGCTGACCTTGTGGCTCCCCACGAGCTGCTTGCACCGTTTCAGGGCTGTTCTCGGACTGCATTAATTGCGCGTCCCAATGTCCCGTCCACCTGAGGTTTGTGTGCCCGGCCGCCTTCCTCGAGTTCACGCCGCCAGACCCGCCAGCTGAGCCGGTTCCCATTTGCTTAGGGAGCGCTTAGCAGCTCCCGAGTCTCGGAGCCGGCACAGTGTGCTGCCCTCTTGTTGCTGCGAGGGTTTCCTGAAGGTCTCTGGTATTTCCTCGTTGCTTCTGCGTCATCCTCAGCTGCCTGCTCGCTCCCGCAGCAGGCTGATGGAGCGGGGCAGCACCTCGCAGCCCGTGCTGGTAACCTGCTGCCGCCACCAAGGCTGGCCTGCAAACGAGATAACGCTGACGGATCTGCAGTGCTGGCACCGTGCCTCTGCAGGATTTCGTGAAGCTTGAGTTATGTCATCATTTGCATAAATATTTCTGGAAAGCTGTCTGCTACCTGCCGTCTGCAAGGGCACGCGGAGCTACCGGGATGCGGTCTTCCTTCGTGCACGCTCGGTGTTATCGTCGGCAGGATCTGTGCTTCTGTGAAAATTGTTGCCTTAATGAGTTTACCTGCTACACATGTCAGGACCAGCATATAATTACCTGCTCGCCTGAGGGTGCTTCTTAAATAAGGGCACAGTTCAAGCACCCTTCGGAGAGCTGGAGGCGATGGCTGTCACCACAAAGTGCCGGTGCCTGGGCTGGCAGCCACGCGGTCCCGGTGACGGGGTGTGCCAGCCATTCCACGCGTGCCTGCTGGTTTTCCTGCCTCATTTTTTCCTCTGCTTCCATGACTTTTTTTTTTTAACCCCCTCCGCCCACAGCAGGTATTTTTGCCCTGGTTGCAAAAAAGCAGTTACTCACGTGCGCTTAATGCCATCTCCAGAACGCAGTGGATGTACCCTGCGGGGTGCAGGGTGCTGGGGCATGCCCCAAAAGCCTTGTTCCCCTGGGGCTCTGTAGGCTTCCCTAGACACTCGTGGACTTTTTTTTTTTTTTAACCTAATTTTCCTGGCAGGTAGAAGCAGGGCGACAGCAAAGGGGGAGGTGACGGCAGCCGCCGTGTGTGCCACCTGCACGGTGCCCGCACGGGGCCACCAGACGCTGGAGCTGGCCCTGGCGTGGGACATGCCCCGCGTCCACTTTGGCTCGAAGGAGAAGCTGCACCTCAGGTGGGTGGCCTGGGGACAGCTGCTGGGGTGGCCGGGCTCCCTGGGGCGTCCCCTGGGCTGAGCCCTGACCCCAAAGTCCTCTCGGCAGGCGGTACACGCGCTTCTTCGGCAGCGACGGAGACGCGGCTCCCGCCCTGTCGCGCTACGCCCTGGCGCACTACGAGGAGTGGGAGAGGAAGATCGACGCGTGGCAGAAGCCAGTCCTGGAGAACAGGTGGGACGGATGGGGACGGTGACCCCGGAGGGGACAGCAGGGGGCCACAGAGGCTGATTTATTTATTTATTTTTTTTTTCCCCCCTCTCTCTGCCCCCGCAGCCAGCTGCCCTCCTGGTACAAGTCGGCGCTGTTCAACGAGCTGTACTTCATGACGGACGGGGGCACCGTCTGGCTGGAGCTGCCCCACGACTGCCTCCCCCAGGAGCTGCAGGGGCCGGGGGTGGCCAGCCTGTCGCACCTCCTCCCCGTCCTGCGGGAGTACGGAAGGTTTGCTTATTTAGAAGGTAACTCCTAGGGACACGACGGATGGTCCCAACTGCACCCTCCCCATCGCTTTCCCTGGGCGGTTTTAGCAGCCCTCATGGGACGAAGCCCTGCGTGGCACAGGGAGGGGGGACTGCCTTTCCTGATGTCTCCGTGGCACGTCTCCCCTCCCTCACTGCCTCTCCGGTGCTTGCAGGGCAGGAGTACCGCATGTACAACACCTACGACGTCCACTTCTACGCCTCCTTCGCCCTCGTCATGCTGTGGCCCAAGCTGCAGATCAGCCTGCAGTACGACATCGGTGAGTCGCCCGGGAGCAGGCGGAGGGTTTGGGATGGCTTCTGCTGGTGCTGCAGAGCCAGCATCCCCCTGCAGCCCCTGTACTTGAGCCCTTGGATTTGCAAACCCCCCGTGCCGTGCCCTGTTGGTGCCCCTTGGCATCTCCGTCTAGCTCTGGGATGTGTTCTTGCTGTGCTGGGGCAGTCCCTGATCCCAACAGGTCTCCTCGTGCCCCTCCAGGAGAAGCGTGGGGCTGTTTCAGACCCTGATGCTCTAGATGGGCTTGGAGGCTGCTCTCTACCAGCAGGGAGCTGAGCCCTGTGCTGGGGACTGAGCCCCCTGGGTTTCCCTCCCCACCCTGGCTGATGCCACTGCCTTGCTTACAGCCACATGGGGTCCTCAGGCTTGGTTTCGTCGCACGGGGTAGGGACCACGGGGCTCGCTGCAGTGTCTGCTACCTTGCTAACACCCCGTGCCCTTTCCAGCCGTCACGGTGATAAACGAGGACGTGGAGCCCCGGCAGTACCTGATGAGCGGCCAGACAGCCCAGGTGAAGCTGAAAAACGTGGTGCCCCACGACATCGGGGACCCAGGTGAGGGGTGCAGCACGTCCCTTTCTCCGTAAGAGATAGAAGTGATAAGAGGCTTGGGTGATAAGAGGCTTGGGTGGCCCTGGAGGTGCAGGATGGGGATGGCAGCGTGTGCTCTGCATGGAGCCCGTGCAAGGGAGACGTAGGGATGGTGAGCGGCAGCAGGAGGGCCGCAGCGGGTGCGATACCTTGCTTCAGTGCTGCTTGGCGGTGGCTCTTTTGGGACCTGGCTCTGAGCGGGGCCAGCAGCTGCTCGCTGCCCTGCTGCATCCGCTCCGTCCCTGCGCAGACGACGAGCCCTGGCAGCACGTCAACGCCTACCTGATGCACGACACGGCCAACTGGAAGGACCTGAACCTGAAGTTCGTGCTGCAGGTGTATCGCGACTACTACCTGACGCACGACGCGCCGTACCTGCGGGACATGTGGCCGGTCTGCCAGGTACGGGGGGACGCCCTGGCCCTCGAGTGGTAGGGGTGACACGGCACCTCCTGGCTTTCCGCGGGAGATGGGAGACATCCCGAGAGGGGCTGTGCGACCTTCCCCTGCCTCCCGCAGGCCGTGATGGAGTCGGAGCTGAGGTTTGACACGGATAACGACGGGCTGATCGAGAACGGGGGCTTTGCTGACCAGACGTACGACGCGTGGGTGGTGAACGGAGCCAGGTGAGGAGGAGGGCGGGTGATGGAGAGCAGGCCCTGGGGAGCGCAGGCGCTGGGGACGCGCTCCCCATCCCTCCTGGGAGCTCCGTGCGTCGTTGCTAATGCTGCTGTCCTTCTCGCTCCGGCAGCGCCTACTGCGGCGGGCTGTGGCTGGCGGCCGTCCGGATGATGTGCAAGATGGCAGAGGTGCTGGGGGACGAGGAGACCCAGCAGAAGTACAGCGGCATCCTGCAGAAGGGCAAGGAGGCCTTCGAGAGGATGCTGTGGAACGGTGCGCGCTCGCCGGTGGGAAACCACGCCGGGAGGGGTGCTGGGGGTCTGCTACTGATTTACCCATTTTTCTGCTTTGTTCCAGGGAAATACTACAACTACGACAGCAGCGGGAGCGACACGTCCAGCAGCATCATGTCGGACCAGTGTGCGGGGCAGTGGTTCCTGGGGGCTTGTGGCCTGGACCAGGGGGAGCTGGAGGTGAGAGGGGGGACGGGGGAGGCTTTGCTTGCAGCAGGGTGAGCGCCGGCTGTGGGTTTGGGGGGGCTCCCGCACCTCCTGTGCACGGGGCAGCACTGGGGTGGAGGCTGTCTGAGGCAAATCAGTGCGATAATGAGTGCTTAGGAACAGGCTGTGTGACAGGAGCCTGCGGCCTCCTCCAAGCCTGGCACACTGCTAGCCAGGTCCCGCTGGGCTCTGTTCTCAGCAAAATGGTATTTGTTTTTAAAAAAAAAAAAAAAAACGGAGAAAACACGCGTTTCCACATGCTGTGCGCTGCCTGGTATGAAGTCCTAAATGAGTGTCGGAGGAGACGAAGGCTGATTCGGGGCCCGACGGGCCGCAGCTGTTTGGTTGCGAGGGAAGAATTGGCTGAAGACAGCTCACATGCAACAAGGGGCAGTGAGAGCAGCGGCGGTAAGGTAGCGCCGGGGACGCAGCGGGGCGGCAGAGAGCCCTGCTACGGGTTATTTCCGAGCAGCAGAGAAGTGACGGACCCCGCTGCTGGAGAGCAGAGCTGTGCGGTGGTGATGGAAGCAAAGCGCAGCCCTGCGGGTGCCTGAGGGCCCTGGGTCGCTTCTGCTGGTGCTGAGAGGTTGCCCCAAGCGCCCTCCCCTGCGAGCGGCCTGCGCTAAGCGCTGCGGGATTTGGGAAACTGCCCTCCTGCAGTTACTCCAGCCCTGTGCCGCAGTGCTCCAGCAGCACTTTTGGATGCAGAAAACGTGGCACAGTCCAAAATCTCACCTCTTGTTTTTGTTGACGTCGGATTTTGTTGCTTAAGGTGTCGTTCTCTGCTGTCTGGTGAGCTTTGAGCTTGCTGAAGGCTGCACTGGTGAACTTCTCTGTTTACTACGGTCATCCAGTTTTTGTTTTTTTGTGGGGTTTTTTTGTTTTTTTTTTTTTTTTGCACGTGTTTTGATCCCTTGCCCTGCTGGCAGCACTCCTGCTTGTAACGCCTTCCTGCTGTGTGTACAGGTCAGTAATGGAATGCAAAGTAAGAAAAATTGGTGACCTCAGCCCTGAAGAAACTCTGCCCCAAACCATCCCGCAGGAGAAGAGGCTTCCCAAACAATGCTTGTGCTTATCTTCAGATCCAGAGCCACGCCAGAAACATGACTGTATCGGGTGCTTGGCTTTAGCATGGACAAAAGGGACCCGCTGCCTTTCCCTGGATGAGTCCACAGAAGCCACCACGTTGGCCTGCTCCGGGGCAGTGACCACCCCTGCGCCAACGCTCTTTGGTTTTCATCCCCAGCAAACCGTGGAAAAGCATTATTTACTTTCAGCTGCGTGCAGGGGCTCTTTGTCCTCATGCAACTGTCTCTGCTGTTTGGGCAGCTGGCCTCTTCATGCTCGGGTTATTCTCTTTTGGTTTGGTTTTGCAAGAGCTTACTCAGCTCTCCGACCTGTCGTGAGCTTTTGGCTGCAGTTTGTTGAATAACTTGTTTTTCCCCCCATCAGGTGGGGGTGCGGGGCAGGTTCTGCACTTCCTCCCCTGTTCTGCAGAAGCGGCTGTTTGTTTAGCGAGAGCCGCTGACCTTTCACAGGCCTTTAACTTTTACTAGGGGTAAAAGTTTCAAGCCTCTCGTGCCAGACCCAGCGAGCCCCGGGACGTGCCGCGGTCCAACCTCAGCACCATGCTGTCCCAGCTCGTCTCAACCTTTGGCTGGGGCCGTGGTCCTGCATCGCTGCCTGATAGCGCAGCTGAAGGGATTGAAGTCCTCTTGAAATCAGTGAAAAGCGAGCCCTGATTTCTCTTCTTCCACTGAGCTGAATATAAATTTCCATGTCCGTAACTGGGAATTCAAACAGGGCAAGTCAGAGTGTGGCCAGCCTGTCACCAGCTTTGGCCGGTGGCTTTGGGGGTTTGTGGACCATGCATGCTGGAGGTGTCCCCTGCCTCCACCAGGAAGCAGGCATGAAGTTCTGCATCTCCCCTGAGAAGCTGCTTTTCTCGGGGGAAGCAAAAGGCTTTTTGCTGGCGTTCTCCATCCCGTTTCTTACGGAGAAGCTGCTCCCTGGCCACCAAGCCTCTCTCTCCATGCAGGTCTTCCCCAAGAGCCACGTTATCAGCGCCCTGCAGACCATCTTTGAGAAGAACGTCATGGGCTTCGCCGGCGGCACCATGGGGGCGGTGAACGGCATGAGGCCCGACGGCGTGCCCGACACCTCCAGCGTGCAGTCCAGCGAGGTGTGGATCGGCGTCGTCTACGCCTTGGCCGCCACCATGATCCAGGAGGTGAGGGGAGGTGCCGCGGGTGGAGGTGGCTGGGGTCCTCTCCAGGCGGTGCAGATGCTGATGGTTTCCTCTTCCCCCAGGGGATGGTGCAGGAGGGCTTTCACACAGCCGAGGGCTGCTACCGCACGGTGTGGGAGCAGCTGGGCATGGCCTTCCAGACCCCCGAAGCCTACTGTGAGAAGAAAGTCTACCGCTCGCTGGCTTACATGCGGCCCCTCAGCATCTGGAGCATGCAGCTGGCCCTGGAGAGCCGCGTTGGCCGGGCACCCTGTGCCCCCCCGGCCTCCTCCAGCCCTGTGCCTGGTGGCACCGAGCAAAGCATTGGGGATAGCCCGGGCCCGGTGGCCTCGGCTGGAAGGCAGGGACCTTGTCCTGTGCCTCCCTCTCTTTAAGGATGCTCAACTTGCCCTTTCCTTCCCTACCTCCTCAGCCCCTAAGCTACCTGCCTCTCCCCTTGGGGGGGCTCCCGGCCCCTCCTTCTGCACACGAGGGGGCCGGAGGCACGCGTTGCATCCCATCACCCCTGCGGCCGATGGGGAGGTGCTGCTGTGCCCTGTGCTGTCCCCTCCCCGGTGCTCCGGCAGCCTGCAGGACCCCCCCCCTGCACCCCTCGTGGCCAGGAGCAAGCGTGACCTCTCCTGCAGGCTGTGGCTGGTAGGGTACGGGGCCGGGTGCAGGATGCACCACCCGCACGTAGACACACGGATGCTGTAATGCGCGGCTCCCCGGGCTGACCCCCGCAGCTGGGGGGGGTCCGGCTGGAACAATCCCTGGGGGGCCGCTGACAATCCCAGCCCCGACAGCGCCTGGCCTGGTCTGGCACCGTGCCGTGAGCCGGGGCGGGCAGGGGAGCAGGTTTTAGAGGATGATTATTTTAAGTTCTTAATAAACTACTGTCCAGCTGTCTGTCTTGTGCTGCCTGGGGTGGGAGCAGAGGGGGGGGTCTTGCCCTGAAGGTTGGTGATGGGAACTAGAAGTGAACAAGAATGCACCAAAAGGTACCGAAATGCCACCAGGCCGCGTGGGAGGCTGCTGGGGCTGGCCCAGTGACCAACGTGTCACCAGCTCCTGGGTCTGAGGTACCGGGGACAATGTGGCTCCTGCAGTCACGCACTGACGGCACCAGCGACGACTGGAAAGCCACCAGGTGGGGCAGGGCAGGGGCACGGGGCCTGGGCAGCGACCCGCTGGGCACGGTGCTCTGCACCCCTGGCACCAGAGCGGGACACGGAGGCATGTGTGGCCCCCCCCCCCCGCAGGGCCACAATTATGTTTCCCCCTCCGTCCCTGCAGGGTTGGCACCAAATCTTCACCTTCCTGCACCCCTGGGCGTGAGGGTGGCCCCACGGGGTCCCAGGCTGGTGACGATGCACTGGATCCCGTGACCCCTGCCCCGTGGCGTGGCGGCACCAGCAGTGGCACCCACGTCACGGCGTCCCCTGTGCCACCACAGGCGGTGGCCCGTCACCACCGGGTGACCCTTGGCGGGAGGCCCAGAGGCACCGCGCAGCCCCCGCCGCTATAAACGGGGCCGAGCGGGGCCGGAGCTGCGCAGGCAGAGCCCGGCACCGGCAGGCGCGGCCATGGGGAGCCTCCGCTGCTGCCTCCTGCTCGCCCTGGCCCTGCTCGGCCTCCGCCCCGCTGCCGCCGGGAAGGTGAGGGCTGCTGGGGGCCTGCCCGGCCGTGCCGTGCCGTGCTGAGCTGTGCTGAGCCGTGCCGTCATGGGGGGTGAAGCACATCTGGCTCTGGGGTTGTGTGGTTTCGGGGTTGCGTGCTTGTGCCATGCCGTGCCGTGCCACACTGCCCTGTGCTGTCCCCCGGTCCCCAGTGCGACCTGCAGGGCCTCTGGAGGAACGAGCTGGGCTCCAACATGACCCTCTTGGCCCTGGACATGGACGGGACCTTCTCCGGCTCCTACCACACCGCGGTGGCAGCCACCGACAAGCAGATCCTGGTGTCCCCTCTGCAAGGAGTCCTGCAGCCCCCCGGCACCAAGGGGCAGCAGCCCACCTTCGGCTTCACCGTGCAGTGGCAGTTTGCAGGTATGGCAGCGCTGGCATGGTCCTGTGAGAAAAATCTCAAATAATTTTCTTCAGACAGGATCTTCTGTGAGGCTATTTTATTCATGATTGCAATGGCGGGCGTCCTGCCAATCAAGAGCGCATTTTTGTAAACAAATCATAACCTTTTATTCCCTATTACCCAACACCTGATCACCTCCCGTTTCCTCATGCCTGAGTACTACAGGCTCACAAGCTACTCAACACTCCTCTATACCATATATGTACGATTTCTCTTTTTTTCAACCCTTTAATTTCCCCTTTCTTATGTATTGAGAACGTGTGATCTTTGTTTTACTGTTCTCACACTGCTCATCCTGTTTTTCTCAAGCTTCCACCTTATTTTGGAACAGTGAGGCCTTCTACTGTCCGCTTATCTACTTAGCATTTCTCTTTGTTATGACTACACAATTATCTCGGAATACAGAAAATTAGCTCTCTACTGCAAAAACACAACTTTGTTTCTCACAGTCCTGGGGCAGCCAGCGAGCGCTGTTGCCCGTCTGTCTGTCTGTCTGTTGGGGGCTTTTCATAGGACTGTCTGTCTGCCCTGGCAAAGGGGAAGGTGGCCAGGGTGTTCGTCTGTTTGTCTGTGGGAAAGGGCAGGGGTGTCCGTCTGTCTGGGAGCCGCAGTAGCGGTGTCCATCTGTCTGCCCAGGGGAGGGATAAGGGGTGTCTGTCTGTCCATAGGAAAGGGCAGGGCTGGTGCCCGTCTATCTGTCCGGGTGATGGGGAAGACTTGCACCCTGGGCGCATGGCAGGGAGGTCCGTCTGTCTGCCCAGGACATCTCGCAGGGGCGTCTGTCTGTCGGAGGGAGGTGGCCCAGGCTGCCCCGCTCGGAGCCACCAGCGCTGAGCCCCCCTCCGCCCCCCGTTTCACCCAACGCAGACTCCACCACCGTCTTTGTGGGCCAGTGCTTTGTGGACCGCCGCGGGAAGGAGACGCTGGAGACCGCCTGGCTCCTGCGGGAAGGGGTCCCCTCCCGCAGGGACGTCTGGAAGGCCACCAGGTGAGCCCAGCCCTCGCTGCCACCCGGCAGCGCCCACTCCCACCCCACTGACACCGCTTCTCCGCAGGGTTGGCACCTCCGTCTTCACTCGTGTCAAGTGACTGGGACCCAGCCGCCTGCGCCCCGCGGTCCTGGGGCTCTCCGTTGTCCTGCTGCCCACCGGCTCCCTCCCAGCGCCTCCCAGCGCTTCCCAGCGCCTCCCAGCGACCCCGCACCACGAGCCAAATAAACCCTCCTGTGCTCAGCAGAGCTTTGCCCTGTGTGTCTCTGTTACTTCCCTGCAGCCGAGCTCGGTGGAGGAGGCAGGCAGGGGTCCATCCCCTTAACAGGGACAGGATGAGGCTGTGACACAGCCATCGAGGCGTTTATTCCCCTGGCAGCACCCAGGGCACACCTGGCCATGGGACAAGTGCCCTCCGTGCATGCCCGAGCAGTCCCTTCACTGAGTGCTGTCTGCCTCAGAGCACCCTAATGCCAGTGGGGACAAGGTCCCTGGTGCCAGCAGCCAGGGCGCTGCGCCCGCAGCCCGACGGACAGTGGGGACAGCAACTGGGTCAGTGGGCAGTGGGGGACGCACGCTTACAGTGACTGCCGGCTGCTGCAAGTGAAAAATTCACTCCTGCACGCTCCTTCCACTCCTATCCATGCGCAGCATTTGGTCCAAGGATCTGCTTCAAAGGAAGGCGAGAGTTAGGAAAAGGGGCCGCGGGCTGGCCGAGGCAGTTGCCACCCGCACTGCACACTGCAAACTGCTCCAACCCGGGTCCCCCACAGGCAGCAGCTCCTGCCCGGTCACCTGCTCCTGCGTGGGCTCCTCTCCACGGGCTGCAGGTCTGGCCCAGAATCTGCTCCGGCAGGGGTCTTCCACAGGCCTCTGTCTCCGTCGGTGCAGGCCCACCTGCTCCACCGTGGTCTCCTCCACGGGCTGCAGCGTGGAACCCTGCTCCACCGTGGTACTCCATGGGCTGCAGGGGGACTGCCTGCTTCACCATGGGCCTCACCACAGGCCGCAGGGGACTTCTGCTCCAACGCCTGGAGCACCTCTCCCCCTCCTCCATCACTGACCTTGGCGCCTGCAAGGCTGTTCCTCACGCCTCTCACTCTCCCAGCTGCTGTGAGGTGCAGATTTTTTATTTTTTTCCCCCTGTCTTAAATATGCTCTCACAGAGGCACAAACAACATCGCTTATTGGCTCGGCTCCGGTCAGCAGCGGGGCCCTTACCTAACATGGGGCAGCTTCTAGATCCTTCTCACAGAAGCCACCCCTATCGCCCCCTGCTACCAAAACCTTGCCACATAAACCCACTACTCAGAACCCCAAGTCCTCAGCACCCAACTCCTCAGCACCCAGCATTTCAGCACTCAACTCCTCAGAACCCAACTCCTCAGCGCCCACCACTTCGGATGCCAGCGGGGCTCCGTGGGTGGCTGCAGCACCCCAGGGCCGGCCCTTTCCCGTGGCTCCCTATCAGCTGCACACCAAAACCAAGCTTTTCGGAAGGGTCAGCCTTGTCCCCAGGGTGGGGGCCGCTGTCCTCAATGCCATCAGGACGTCACCAACCACAGCGTGCCCGTGGGCTGTGCCAGATGGGTGAGCCAGCAAGGGCAGGCTCCCTTACCTTCTGGCCTCGTCCTCCATGCTGGAGCAGCACACGGGTATCATATTGGACCGGCACCACCCGCACTGCACACAACTACACATCCTTCCTGACCGAAATACGCACATGAAACCCAAAATGAGCACATACCTCCTGATTCCCCAGCCTGTTTCCTAGCCCTGTAGGCACACACCCTCCCTCCTACCCTGGCCCACAGCAGTTGGCCCAGCACCCCCCACCCACGCACCCACACACATCCTTCAAGTCAGCAGATTACATCCTTGCAGCAAAGCAGAAAGGAAATCTACTGACAATGGGCGATGTTTTCATTCAGTCTAGTTGTTTCCTTTTCATGACCTTTCATGCGCTAACTCGTGAAAGGATTCCCTAAAAAAAAAACCAAAAGAATTAGTAGTATTAATCAGTGTCTCAAAACTGAATCCGTCAGTGCCCAGCACCTCAATGCCCAAAATCTCAGCACTCGGCTGCAGGCAGGTGAGGAAACCACTCCGGCCAGATTCCCCGCAGGTTGCTTCCTGCCTCCCGGAGCTGGAGTGCCATCAGGGTAATGTGATAAAGGCAGCCACAGCCTAGTGCTGAGGTGGGAGAGGAGCTTTCGAGCAGCAGGCGAGCCTCCCCTGCTCTCCTTCGCTGGCTTCTCAGGAGGGTCTTGCAAGAGCCTGAGCTGCCCCGTCCCCAGCAGCTGTACGGGTGGCAGGGGTGGTGGGGTTTCAGCTGGCCGACCTCTCCTGCTTCATCCTTGAAAATATCAAATTGCAATCTGGTGGAGGAGGAGGAGGTGTCTTGGTATAGAGCGTGTTCAATACGATTCAAAACATCTCAAGCAAGGTTCCTGTCGCATTGGTGAATGAACCTGATGCCTCTGGCTCTGCAGCAGTGGAGGGAAGGCAGTGGAGAACGTTACCTAAGCCCCTTCCTTGCGCTGACCCCCTTTCACTGCCAACTGCTGCCTGCCCCAACTGAAATCAGAAAACAAATCACGATTACCATGTATCTCCTGGTTTCCAACCTATTCCCCGGGCTTGCAAGCCCTTGCAGCAGCTCTGGTCCCAAGTTTGCTTTGCATGATGGAGCTGGGAAGGAGGAGCGGGCTGGGGCATTGATGCTGACGTCCCCGGGGGGGCTGGTATTGATGTTGCCGGGCACCCCCTGTGCAGCCTGGGCATGGCCCCAAGGCAGCCAAGGGGCAGCAGAAGGACGGGAGCATCCTCCCCAAAAAGAGTTTTCCCTGGCTGAGCCTCTGTGCTGCCAGCCTCCCCGCAAGGCTCTGGTTAAACACCAGCAAGGAGGGACAGTTTCAACATCGGATTTTGGGAATCTCTATCTGCAACCACATCTTGTAGGGGTGGGAATGGCCCATCCATGGTGGAACCACCCCGCTTGCTCAACCAAGCCCTGGGCAGAGCTGACACCCGCAGCCCCACGGCAATAAAAAGGCGAGGGAGCAGGCGGCGGGCAGAGCCCTGCAAGGAGCACAGCCCGGGCACGGCCGCCTGTCCGCCTGCTGCAGAGATGGTGCCGACGACCTCCCTCCTGCTGCTGCTCAGCCTGGCTCTGCTGGCCCCCGGCCTCTCTGTCGATCAGGTAAGGTGATGGGGATGGGGATGGGGATGGGCTGCGGGGCTGCTCCCCTGGGGGCTGCCCTGCCTCCTGCCGAGCGCTGAGCCCGCTCTGCCCCAGTGCAAGCTGACCGGGAACTGGACCAACGACCTGGGCTCCAATATGACCATTGGGAATCTGAGCTCCAAGGGCGAGTTCACCGGCACCTACCACACGGCTGTGACAAGCACGACACAACAGATCAAACTGTCACCTCTGACAGGAATCCAGCACAACAACACCCAGCCCATTTTTGGCTTCACTGTCAACTGGACTTTTACAGGTTCTTCTCCTCTCCTTGTGGTGTCCCCAGTGCTCCCATCCACTCTCTGTGCTTTCTTCTTCTGCTCTGCCCTCCCCTGTGGTGTCCTGATGCTCTGCATCCCTGCCCTGTGCCAGCCTTGAGGCTCTCCTGCCCTTCATGCAGCATCCTCTAGGGCTCCCCACCTTAGATGTCCCCAGAGCTCCCCTATCCCCTCCCATGTCCCCATTGTTCCCCCATGCCTGCCCCACAGCTGCTTGGTTGGTGTCACCTCCTGGTCCCACGATGCAGAGGAGGGGTTGGAGATGAATTATAGAAACATGGAACGCTTTGGGTTGAAAAACATCCTAAAGACCACCTAATTCCACCCCCCTGCCATGGGCAGGGACACCTCCCACCAGCCCAGGCTGCCCACAGCCCCATCCAGCCTGGCCTTGGGCACTGCCAGAGATGGGGCAGCCACAGCTTCTCTGGGCAGCCTGGGCCAGGGCCTCACCACCTCTGAGTGAGGAATTTCCTCCTAACACCTAATCTACATCTCTCCTCTCTTAGCTTAAAGCCATTCCCCCTTGTCCTATCACTCCACCCCCTGACAGAGTCCCTCCCCAGCTGTCCTGTAGGCCCCATTAGGCACTGGTAGGCTGTTGTAAGGTCTCCCCAGCCCCCTCAGCCCATCCCCACAGCAGAGGTGCTCCAGCCCTCTGAGCATCCTCGTGGCCTCTGGATCTGCTCCAACAGCTCCGTGTCCTTCTTGTGCTGGGGGTCCCAGAACTGGGTGCAGGGCTCCAGGTGGGGTCCCACGAGAGCAGAGTACAGGGGGATGATCCCCTCCCTCCCATGCTGCCCACGCTGTGTTGGTGCAGCCCAGGACACGGCTGGCTTGCTGGGCTGCAGGCACACATTGCTGGCTGATGTCCAGCTTCTCCTCAACCACCACCCCCAGGCCCTTCTCCTCAGGGCTGCTCTCAGTGCATTCCCCACCCAGCCTGTATCTGCGCTCGGGACTGCGCGACCCAGCTGCAGCGCCTTGCCCTTGGCCTTGTTGAACTTCATGAGGCGCACAGAGGCCCACCCGTCCAGCCTGAAGCCCACTGCTGTCTGCTCATCTCCATGCAGCCCCTTTCCCCCCATCCCTCCCTGCCCACCTTCCCCAACACCACCGTCCCCAGAGGGCAGGGACAGCCCGAGCGAGCTGTCCCCAAGGAGCCACGGCCCCGGCCACGCTCCCCTCACCTGCCCTTCCCCGCAGATTCCAGCACCGTCTTCACGGGCCAGTGCTTCGTGGACAAGGACGGCAAGGAGGTCCTGAAGACCATGTGGCTCCTGCGGTCAGATGCCAAAAGCATCAAAGACGACTGGAACGCCACCAGGTGAGCCCGGGGCAGAGGCACAGGGCCCGGGCAGCGGCACAGTGGCCCCGTGCTGCCTGCCTGACGTCTCCTGCTCTGTCCCCACAGGGTCGGCACCAACGTCTTCACCCGCCTGCCAAACAAGATGGAGTGAGGGTGGCCCCATGGGGATCCCAAGGCTGGTGAATGGCTTATAGAGGCCTTGTGGTACCTGAAGGCAACCTACAGGACAGCTGGGGAGGGACTCTGTGCCAGGGGGCGGAGTGATAGGACAAGGGGGAATGGCTTAAAGCTAAAAGAGGGTAGGTGTAGATCAGATTTTAGGGAGAAATTCTTCACTCATAGTGTGGTGAGGCCCTGGCACAGGCTGCCCAGAGAAGCTGTGGCTGCCCCATCCCTGGCAGTGCTCAAGGCCAGGCTGGATGGGGCTGTGGGCAGCCTGGGCTGGTGGGAGGTGTCCCTGCCCTTGGCAGGGGGCTGCAACTGGGAGGTCTGTAAGGTCCCTCCCAACCCAAAACACTCTGTGACTCTGTGATTGTATGACAATACCTGGGCACGGACGATGCCCCTGCCTCTCCTCACAATAAAGCTTTACTGCAAACACCTCTGGCTCCTGTCACCTCCTGTCCCTTTGTGCTATGTGTGAGCCCTGGCTCCCATGTCCCCCCCGTGGCATCCCACTGCCGCTCCCATCACCCGTCCCTAGGCCCTGACGCCCACCCCGTGGCGCGGCGGCACCAGCAGTGGCACCCACGTCACGGCGTCCCCTGTGCCACCACAGGCGGTGGCCCGTCACCACCGGGTGACCCTTGGCGGGAGGCCCAGAGGCACCGCGCAGCCCCCGCCGCTATAAACAGGGCCGAGCGGGGCCGGAGCTGCGCAGGCAGAGCCCGGCACCGGCAGGCGCGGCCATGGGGAGCCTCCGCTGCTGCCTCCTGCTCGCCCTGGCCCTGCTCGGCCTCCGCCCCGCTGCCGCCGGGAAGGTGAGGGCTGCTGGGGGCCTGCATGGCCGTGCCGTGCCGTGCTGAGCTGTGCTGAGCCGTGCCGTCATGGGGGGTGAAGCACATCTGGCTCTGGGGTTGTGTGGTTTCGGGGTTGCGTGCTTTCGCTGTGCCTTTCACTTGATCCTACCAAACTGTTCACCTGTGTCTCAGTACCCAGCTTTTCTAGCGCCCAACACCTCAGCGCCCAGCACTTCACCACCCAACACCTCAGCACTGAACACCTCAGCACCCAACCTCTCAGCACCCAACTCCTCAGCACCCAACTCCTCAGCACCCAACTTCTCAGCACCCAACACCTCAGCACCCAACTTCTCAGCGCCCACCACTTCGTATGCCAGCGGGGCTCCGTGGGTGGCTGCAGCACCCCAGGGCCGGCCCTTTCCCGTGGCTCCCTATCAGCTGCACACCAAAACCAAGCTTTCTGGAAGGGTCAGCCTTGTCCCCAGCGTGGGGGCCGCTGTCCTCAATGCCATCAGGACGTCACCAACCACAGCGTGCCCGTGGGCTGTGCCAGATGGGTGAGCCAGCAAGGGCAGGCTCCCTTACCTTCTGGCCTCATCCTCCATGCTGGAGCAGCACACGGGTATCATATTGGACCGGCACCACCCGCACTGCACACAACTACACATCCTTCCTGACCGAAATACGCACATGAAACCCAAAATGAGCACATACCTCCTGGTTCCCCAGCCTGTTTCCTAGCCCTGTAGGCACACCTGATGCCCAGCGTCTGAGCACCCAGGTTCTCAGTACTCAAAGTCTCAGCGCTAAATATCTCAATACCCAACACCTCAACACCCAACATCTCAACATCCAATATCCCAGTACCCAGTATCTCAACGCCCAACAGCCCAGCACACATCTCAGTGCCTTACATCTCAGTACCCAACATCTCAACACCCAAATTCTCAACATGCAACATCCCAATGCCCAGCATCTCGGCACCCGACATCTCAGCACCTCAGGACATGGATATCCAATATCTCAGCACGCAAATTCTCGGCATCCAACAGCTCAGCACTCAGCATCTCAGCACCCAATTTCTCACTGCCCAGCATCTCAGCACCCAACATCTCACTACCCAGTGGCTCTGGGCCCAATGTCTCCACCCAGTGTTAGTTCTCCCAAGTGGATGAAGCCAGGGAGCTCCCATCTCACCAGGCAATTGAAGGCTGCTTGGTCCTGCTCCTCTGCTGCTCCCCTTGGCTCAGCCCTTTCTGCAGCCTTGCCAAGCGCAGACTGTCATCCTGGGAGGACGGAGGAGTCCTTGAGCCAGGTCCCCAGCCCTGCAGAGCACCACTCATCCTTGGTGGGGGCCATACCCCAGGACTGTGACCAGCATCGCTTCCCGCTGGGGTGCACAGACTTTAATATCTTGGTGTCTTCCAGAAGATCCCTTCTGCAAGTACCGGAGGGATTAATTTGGGGTTGTGGCTGCAGCCCCATCTCCCAGCCCCATCTCCCAGCAAAGCCGCACGCTCCAGCGGAGATGGCTCAGGACCAGCGGCAGGAGCTGACGCCACACAGCTGGCGGCGGCAGGGGAAGGCGGTGGGCGGTGCGAGCCCCCGGCACGGGGAGTGCAGCCCCCCCGCAGCCCTGCCCGGGTCACCCCGACCTCGTCTGGCCTGCTCTGGCCCTGGCTCCGGTTACAGCCCTATAAAGGGGCCAGGGGAAACCGTGCCAGGCGCTGGGCAGCCCCGCAGCCATGGGGAGCAGTGCCTTCGCCCTGGCCCTGTTCCTGGCCCTGGTGGTGTGCATCAGCCCCGTGGAGAGGAAGGTAGGGGGCTAGGAGACGGGGCGAGGGGTCTGCACATGGGGACAGTGCATGGCCTGTGTCCCTGTCCCCACAGTGCCAGCTCAGCGGGCTGTGGAGGAACGAGCAGGACTCACTGATGGAGATTTCGGCACTGACGGATGACGGGGGCTTCCAGGGCGAATACCTCACCCGGGTGACCCTCGCCGGCAGCTGTCCCCGTGTCTCCCCGCTGAAGGGAGCCCAGCAGCAGCCCAGCGAGGTGGCATCACCCACTTTTGCCTTCACCGTGCGGTGGGACATGTTCTCCAGTAAGTGCTGGGGCACCAGGGCCGGCACCATGAGTTGCTCCAGCTGGACTTGTTCTCCTCCGGGAAGTCTGCCTGGGGAAAAGGGGGGGCTTTGGGGCACCCCAGCAAAGGGGGGCACTGATCGGGTGCCACCCCCCTCCCACCTCACCGCTTCCCCCCAGATGCCACCACCACCTTCGCTGGGCAGTGCTTCGTGGAGGCGAGCGGGAGGGAGGTGCTGAGCACCACGTGGCTGCTGCGCGAAGCCGTCGGGTCCCTGGAGGAGGACTGGAAAGCCACCAGGTAGCAGGGGGACGTGGTGGGCAGTGGCACTGGGGATGGGTCCTCCCCAGCACCCCTCAGAGCATCCCTTGGTGGGGTGAGCAGGGCGTGGGGGCTGCCCCAGGAGCCCCCCAGTGTGGGGTTTGCAGCCGGGGGTTGTGGGGAATGGGCACGGGGTGTCCAGCAGCTGTGTGGGACAAGCTGGGGAACATTTGGGGACACCCCCATCACCCACGGCACTGAGCGGGCTGCGTATGCGAGTCGTCCCACAGGACCTCTCTGCTTCCCTGCAGGGTGGGCAGAAACATCTTCACGCGCAAACGTGCCCCAGGAGGGAAGATCCTGCACAGCTTGTCCTCGTCCTGCGAGGATGTGGCTTCACCCACCCCGTGAAGGCGTGCTGCGGCTGCAGCCGGCCCACCCAGCTAAGCAGGGGCTCTCGGGGTGACCCCCTCCGCCCCTTGGCCATGGCAAAGCTTGCACCCCACAGGTTCTGCATGCCACAACCTAACCCAGCCTCTAACATTAAAAAAAACATATATGAATCCATATCAGCCGAGGTTGTACTTTTTTTTTTTTTTTTTTAAACCATCCTTGTTCCCCGCCAGGCAGCGGAGCGTTTCCATGCTTTATCAGGCAACACTTTCCATCACCCTCAGCAGATGAACTCCCACGCCTCTCCCCGCGGCCGTGCAGGTTCCCCGGTCACCCCGACCTCGCCTCGCTCTCCCCAGCCGCCCAGCACAGCTCCGGTTACAGCCAGGGCGCTGCACAGCCCGTATTTTGGGTCCCCGTCCGCTGCTCTTTGCGCAACCCCATCAAAACCAGACCACGCGCGTCGCGTGGCCAGAGCAATCTGATTTATTCCTGCGGGCTCCCTCTGCGTTGACAGCTGCCCCTCTTTTGAACGGGCTGCCGGGTTTCCGCGAGTTGTTTCCACCGACATCCAGCAGCTGGTGCTAGCGGATAACCCATACGGCCGGTGCTCGCGCGGGGTTTCCCCTCGGAAGGGCTGCAATACTTCTGCTGCCAGCTGGGGCTCTCCCCTGCCCAGG
This sequence comes from Anser brachyrhynchus, assembly GCF_964034855.1. Lineage (NCBI taxonomy): Eukaryota > Metazoa > Chordata > Aves > Anseriformes > Anatidae > Anser > Anser brachyrhynchus. The sequence goes on from NC_137697.1 coordinate 6,599,026, forward strand.
AAAAGCTCGCCCTGCTGGCGCGCAGTAGCGTTGTGCAGAGCAAAACAGAGAGGGGCTCCAACCTGCGGCACCAGCGTGGGGCTGACTGAGGGCCGGGCAGAGCATTTACCCCTTCCCTTCCCTTTCGCCCACCTTTCTGGTCCGCCGGCGGTACGATTCCCGGCACGTACCCAAACGAGCGTGCCGGTACCCACAGCCCCCCGTGTCCTGCTGCGGGATGTGTCCCTGTGCCACCCCGCAGGCTTTGCCGTGAGCTCCCCGTCGGCAGGATGGCACTGCCAGCATCCCCAGCCCAGCCCAGCCCCGCGGGCACAGCAGCTGAAGCTCGGCGAGGCGGCACGGCCCTGGCCTGGCACCGTGCCGCGAGCCGGGGGAGCAGGTTTCAGCTGATAAATCACTTTGAGTGCCCAGCAAACTATTGTCCGGCTGTCTGTCCCCCCTCTCGTGCTTCCTGGGGACATGCCTTGGGTACAGGCTGGCTCCCATGGGATCCTGCCCGCGGGCCGGTGATGGGAGCGAGAAGTCCTCGCGCTCCCTGCCCCAGGAAGGAACCGAAACTGGCACGGGTACCAGAATGCCACCAGGCTGCGTGGGAGGCGGCCAGGGCTGGCCCTGTGACCAACCTGTCACCAGCTCGTGGTGCCAGGGCTGGGCTCCTCGCATCCTTTTCCTCGTTCTGGCACACATCCTGCCCGGCGGCTGCACCCAGCTAGTTTCGGGGAGGTGCACTCCCCTGCCGCCCCCTGGAAGCCAAGCCCCCTTTGCTCTGCGCCAGGGCTTTGGCTGTCAGCTGGGCCAGGGGCTGGCGACGTGGGGACACCCCCCCAGGGGTGAGCACAAGGAGCTCAGCACTGTGCACGGCCCCCGAGGAACAAACCACTCACCCCCGTTGGATGTCCCCACGTGCGGTTACATCCTGGGCTGGCAGGCAAAGAACAAAAGCAGCTGCCAAAGCTGTCAGGTTTTCTTCAAGGCTTGGCTGAATTGTTGAAACCTGCTGGAATTGCTCATTAACCCTATGGGATGGGCTGCCTACAGGTTTTCTTTCAAAGACCGGGGAGTTCGATGTTACCATATAAATGGATAATGCTACTATTTTCTTTTTAGCACAACAGTTACAATTGCATCTTAGAGGGCCAGCTTTCAGAAAGGTCCGCACGGGCAATTCTCTAGGCTGGGCTGGCGATCTTTGGTTCCAGAGAGGAGTCATTTTCTCCACCATTTGTGGAGAAACATTTCCCAAGGCTGACTCAATCGCAGGGCTCGCCACGTGCTGCCCGGCTCGGGGGATGTCGGAGGATGCTCAGCGCACAGATCCTGCGCACCAGCTCTCGCGCACCACCAGGCTAAGGTTTATTAAATATAGGAAAAGGAATGGTAAATAATCCTGATGGTGGAGCTTCTGTTCTGCCAAACGAAACCTACCCGTGCGTAAATGAGCTGTGCCTGGGCAGCCAAAGTAAACCCAGCGCTTAATGGGAAATCCTACCTTGAGGTGCAGCCGATTCCTAGATAAAAGCAAAGTCAACACAGCAGCAGGAATTTTTCCCAGAAAGGCACGGCTGCTGTCACAGCCGGGGCACGTGTGTGTGCAGCAGAGAGACCAAGGGCTGGAAAATCCTGCGGGAAGCGAGCCACGGGAGCCTAAATCCCCAAAGTGGTCCTGACGGGAAGTGCGATGCTGGGGGAGCAGCAAGGGGTCTGCAGGGCTTCTGCAGAGAGGTGGCACCGAGGCGTCCAGCAGCACGGGCGCTGATCAGTCCTCCTGCCGGAGAGAAACCAGGGCTCAGAAGCGAGGCTAAAAGGAAAGGAGAACGGAGATGTATTTCTGAGCTGCTCCCTTACCAGAAATGGATTTATTTTTTTTCTCTGTGCCTGTGGGTGATGACTGGGGAAGCAATACTTTTTTTTTTTTTTTCTTAAGAGGTCACCTTGGATGTTTTTAAGGAACATATGAGGAAATCTGGCATGAACTGAGTCACGTCAGCCTCCCCGGCCAGCAACAAAAGCGGAAGTATGTAAATACGTGATTTAAGCGACTTGAAAACCCCGGTGTAAAAATAATATTTGTCAGCATTGAAACACGACAACCAAGATATTCGAGGAATGCTTGCTTCTCAGAATCAGTCTTTTTCCTCCAACCTGCCAGCACAGCAGCAAATCTGTTTGCTGGCGCACCCAGGACGTGATGGTTTCATGCTCCTTGCTGGCTTTTTCAGTGCTGGGGGGTTTTCTTTATTAAGAAATAAAGACTTTATTAAAAAGGGGTTTGGGAGAGCGCGAGCCCCTGGGGCTGCACCCGGTGCTTGGCTGCAGTTGGGAGGGAGCTGCACACCTGGAAACCTTGCAGCAGCTCCGGTCCCAAATTTGTTTTGCATGATGGAGATGGGTGAGGAGGAGAAGGCGGGGGCTGTGATGCTGTCATCGCCGGGGGGGGCTGGTGTTGATGCTGCTGGGCACCTTATGTGCTGCCCCGGCACAGCCCCGAGGTGGCCAAGGGGCAGCAGAAGGGAGCATCCTCCCTGAAAGGGGTTTTCCCCGGCTGAGCCCCCGTGCTGCCAGCCTCCCCGGGGGGCTCTTCTTTGTAAACGCCAGCAAGGAGGGACAGTTTCAACACCGGATTTTGGGAATCCGTGCCTGCAGCCGGGAACTGCTGAAGTGGAACCGCCCCGATTGCACAACCAAACCCTGGGCAGAGCTGGCACCCCTGCGGCAATAAAAAGGCGAGGGAGCCCTGCGAGGAGCACGGCCGCCTGTCCACCTGCTGCAGAGATGGTGCCGACGACCTCCCTCCTGCTGCTGCTCAGCCTGGCTCTGCTGGCCCCCGGCCTCTCTGCGGAGAAGGTAAGGGGCTGGGGACGGGTTTGGGGATGGGGACGGGTTTGGGGATGGGGACGGGCAGTGGGGGCTGCACCCCTGGGGGCCCCCCTGCCTGCCTCCTGCCCGGTGCTGAGCCCCCTCTGCCCCAGTGCGTGCTGACCGGGCGCTGGACCAACGACCTGGGCTCCAACATGACCATCGGGGCTGTGAACACCAAGGGCGAGTTCACCGGCACCTACCACACGGCTGTGACGGCCACGACAAACGAGATCAAGTTGTCACCGCTGAAGGGAAACCAGCACAGCACCAACCAGAAGAGCCAGCCCACCTTCGGCTTCACCGTCAACTGGAGCTTTTCAGGTTATTCTCCTTGCCCAGCCTCCCTGCGGTGTCCCCAGTGCTTCCCATCCCTCCTTGTGCTGCCCCTGACCCCATCACTGATGCTTTCCTGCCCTTCCCTGCAGCACCCCGATGATCCCTGCCGTAGGTGTCCCCGATGTTTCCCCCGTCCCCTGCTGTGTCCCCAGTGGCTCCCCATCCCTGCTCCCAGAGCCACTGGGCTCGGTCACCTCCTGGTCGCAGGACACAAAGGAGGGGCTGGGGCTGAAGTCCGCTGCTCTCTGCCCATCTCCATGCAGCCCCCGTCCCTCCCTGCCCGCCTTCCCCAACACCACCGTCCCCAGAGGGCAGGGACAGCCCGAGCGAGCTGTCCCCAAGGAGCCACGGCTCCGGCACTGTCCAGCTCGGGGCTCACGGCCCCGGCCACGCTCCCCTCACCTGCCCTTCCCCGCAGACGCCAACACCGTCTTCACGGGCCAGTGCTTCGTGGACAAGGACGGCAAGGAGGTCCTGAAGACCATGTGGCTCCTGCGGTCACACGTCGACAGCATCAATGACGACTGGAAAGCCACCAGGTGAGCCCGGGGCAGAGGCACAGGGCCCGGGCAGCGGCGCAGTGGCCCCATGCTGCCTGCCTGACGTCTCCTGCTCTGTCCCCACAGGGTCGGCACCAACGTCTTCACCCGCCTGCACAAGCGCTGGGAGTGAGGGCGGCCCCGCGGGGACCCAAGCCGGTGTCGGTGCTGGGCTGCAGACCCAGCTCCTGCCCCTTCCTCTGCTCCCAATAAAGCTTTGCTGCAAAACGTCCTTTGTCTCTTGTCTTCTCACATCCCGTCTGCCAGGACGTCCTCCTGTGGCACCCCAGTGCCTCTCCCAGCACCCGTCCCCCGTCTGTGACCCCCATCCCACGATTGTCCCGAGGTCCCCACCATCTCCAGGGGAGCAGGACCCTGCTCAGCCCCGCACGAGCTGGGGACAGCGTTGTGGCAGCGCCGGCAGCACTCCCTGCACCTCAGCACGCCCCGCGCCACCCGCAGCGTGCGAGGAGAAGAGCTGTCAGGGACAGTCCTCAGCGAGGACGAGGAGTGCGGGGGGGTCACAGAAACAGCAGGCTCCTCCTGTTCCTCTGCCTGACGGGAACAACACGCGTCTGAAGGGCTCGTTCCTAGCATTTTTCTCATCGCTGCCCCTCGCCCCGCGGCGCGAGGCCCGTGCCACGCTTCCTTCCCCTTGCTGGCTCATAGCCGCTCGTGGCAGGGCAGGCACAAGAGCACAGAAAGCGGTGAAAAAACATCATTACTGGGGTGGCACAGGCTGAGGGTGCAGGGCACCGACCCCAAAACGTCTCTGTGGCAGTACCTGGGCCTGATGCGGGCTCTGAGACACCCCAGCTCTCCCCTCCTGACGCTCGGCCGGGTGGCAGGTGCGGGGCGCAGCGCCAGGCGCCGGTGCCGGTGCCCGTCCAGCCCCGGCACTGCCGGCTACACCGCCAGGTTTTGTTTTGCGTGACTCACACGGATATCGATCAGCCCTGGGCCAGCGTCTGGGACTCCCGCTGGCATCGGTGGCGTTACACACCCTGCCCTTGAACTGCAGAAAATGAAACAAAAGCAATTCTGGGCTCCTAGACCGACCTGCCGCCGCAGGAGGCGCCTGGGGAAGGAGCAGCGGCTGCCTCCCCGGGGTCACCTCATCCTCGAAGCAGAAGTGTGCTGCCACCTGTCCCGAGGCACAGCCCGTGGGCGAGCCGCACTCTTCCGCTTCTTCTTCTCGCAAGCGGAGACAAAGCAAACAATTTTACTTCTCGCCCACCCGCACAACGCCTCTTCCAGTGCTTCTCTGCCATAAGCACGCCTGCTTCCCCAGGCTCCTGCACCCCAAGCCCCGTGCTGGGCGCTGCAGCCTGAGCTCAGGAGCCTCTGACGCCTCAGCGACCCTGACAGAGCTCAGCACACAGCCCTCGTTTAGCAACCATCGCCCCCCAGCCGAGGGGACGGGGCTGTTGCACCACTCCAGCTTTGCTCCACTTCCTGCGATTGTGCAGCTTCTCCTTACGAAAGCAGAGGTGGGGGCAGACAGCGGCTCCTTGCACTTCCTCCAGGGGAAGCCGCTCGGTTCTGCCGTGCATCGCCGCACTGCAGGCCCTGCTGCCGCCACTCCTTGCACACGGCCGTCACACACGTGGGTGCCGGCAGCACCCGTTCCTCCCGAACTGTTCGGAGGGTGTCACACGTCCCCGGCCTCTGCTGGGCTGGGAGAGGGGCTCCTGCACTCCGGGTGCTTCTGCGACGCTCCCAGCCCCACGCCCAGCCTCACCTGCTCAGCCCAGCCCCAGACGGAAAGGAGCAGGGAGGGCAGAGCTGCACAGAGAGCAGGTTTTATTTACACTTCGTTAATACTTATTTACACTTCGCTAACGAGGAAACGTCCTCACGGGCTGAGATCCGAAGCAGGGGAAGGAGGTGCTCAGCAGGTACCACTGGGCTGTACTGCAGGGAGGACACCAAGCCCCAGCTCGCAGAGCGGCCAGAGCCAGCTGGCTGCAGAGCCGGGGCGCTCAGCACCGCTCCGGACCTGGCCAAGGGGACAGGAAAGCCCTCGGACGAGCAAGAGGCCCCGCAGCTCTCGGCTCTGCTCCCCCGTGGCAGCCTCATCCCTTCTGCCCGAGGGGCAAAAGCTCAGCTCAGGGGTGTGGGATAGGAAAGGCTGGGCCCCTGCGAGGGGAACTGGCTCACACAGCTTGGGAACGACTCCCCGTCACCTCCTCCAGCCCGGCCAGCAGCGAGCCCATGGCTCAGCGGCTAGCAGAATCAGGGGAAGCCCCAGGGCTGTTTCAAGGGCAGGACCACTCCCTGCAGGGCACTGAAGTCAGCACCCCGCTTGCCATCTCGTGCCCAAACACCAGACAGCGCTGTGGGATCACTGGGGAGGGACAAGAAGAAGTGCTCGTGGCCACCAGACGCGGCACGGAGAGCGGGACCAAGCCTTCACCTTCACCCTCTGCACCACAGCGGAACGAAGCTCCCAGAGCTTCCCACCCCATCTCGGGCAGGCTCCCGTTGGAGATACACAAAGCAGGGTGTAGGAATAGATCATCGGCACAACGCTTCCTCTCTGTTAAACCCTCTGAGATGCCAGCAACCAGGAGATGATTTAAAAAGTGTTTGCTCCGACGGATTCTCCGCTAACGCGGCTCTGCTTGTCCCTCCCCGACGGGGCGTCCGGCCTCACCCCGGCAGGCAGCAAGCAGGAGGTGAGGGTCACATCTCGTCGGCGTGGTGCTGCTGGATGACCACGCTGGCGGTGTGCTCCACCCACTCCTGGCTCTTGGCTTTCCACGGCGCCAGCACCTCCGACTGCAAGGGGTCGCTCCGGGAGCGCTGCTCCTGCGGCTGGGGAGGGCCCAGCTCGGAGCCCGCTGTCGCAGGAGGGTCAGAGGACGAGTTGCCGCTGAAGGCGGATCTCGGATCGGGCTTGGGTGGACTCTGCCCCTCTTCCCGTGACCGATTGAGGCTGCCCAGCAGCGAGGTGTCCTCGGGCTTGGGGCTGAGCCCCTCCAGCGCAGCTTCCTCCTGCCTGCCTCGTGCTGCCTGCCAAGCCTGGTTCGGGAACTCGCGAATCTGCCGCGATAGCACTGCAAAAAGAGGAAGAGCTGCCTCGTCATCCCTGCCTCGAGAGCGGGATGCGTCAACCTCTCGCAGTCCTACAGAGCACAGGCCACCGCCGAGCCCATGAGAGGAGAACACTCCTCCCCGGGGAGGCGGGGAAAGAGGATGCTGCGCAGCCGCCAGGCATGAGCACAGCCCGTGCTCCCCGCGGCGGCGGATTTGAGCAGTTCTGGTGTCACCCCTAACCCTGGGCTGAGAAAGGGAAGGGTCTGGAGCCGGGCTGGGAAAGGGAAGGCAAACCAACGCTCATCCCAGGGGCTCTCGGGTTGGAAGTGCCCAGGAATTTGGGCTCTGTGGGAAGTGCTCTGCCCCGTTTTCCCCAGAACCGTGCTCAGCCCCCTGGGCACTCACCTCTGAGCTCCGGCTGCGGCCCTCTGCTCCCGAACGAGTAGAGGCTGGGCGAGAGGATGAGGCAGAAGGACAGAAGCAGGACCTGGGAACAGAGATCAGCAGAGCTCTCAGCAAAAGGACGTGAACAGGCATTACTGGCCGCAATAAACGCCTGCCGCCCAGATTTACAGGGGCGGCCGAGATCCCTTCCCAAAGCGGGCTGAAGCCACTCACCATGACGCAGGTGCTCGCTGTGGTGGTTTTGGTGGTGGACTGCCTCACCAAGGCCTGCAGTTTGCGCAGCTGCTCCAGCAGAGACCTGCAGGAGAGCAGGCACAACGCGTTGGCGCAGCGGTCGGGCCACGAGCTGTACGTCCCTCCTCCCCTTTCGCAGCCAGCGACGGGCCACAGCCCCAGGCAGGGGAACAACCCTCCCCACCACATCTCCGGCCACGTCCAACCAAGAGAACTCACATGTTCTGCTTCTGCAGGAGCTGCACCTTCTTCTGCAGCTCGTGGTTCTGAGCCGTGCAGGCTGCCACCCTGCCCGGGACAGACGAACACCACAGGGGAAAAACAGAGAGGTTTGTTAGTCAGCTGCAGGGACTTCGCCGGGGTTTTTCCTCAGGGGACAGCCAGAACCTCTGTGTGGCTGGGGCAGACACAAACACTGCGGGGTCTGGCCAGCACCGGGCTCAAACTGAGCAAGCTCCGTGCCTCCCCCAAGCCTAACAGGGCAGGCAGGCCATGCCCCGAGCTTCTGAGCCCCCCGCGGGGTCTGCTCGCTCTCTGCCCGTGGAGGCAAGACCCCAGCAGCAGCAGAGCACAGCTGCTGCGCGCCCGTACCTGTTTTCCAGGCCATCCATATAGATCTTCTTCCTGCGACGGCTGTCTTGGGCTGACTGCCTGTTCCGGATCTTCCGGCGCACTTTCTTCAGGAGCTGCTCCTCAGCCTGCAAGAGCCATTCCTCATCAGCAGCCACCCCAGGCTGATGGCAGCCCAGCCCCCACAAATGCTGCGCTGCACTCAGCCTAGAAAGCAGAAACCTGTGTACTTTTGTCCCCTGCTCCTCCCACGCCACTGAATGAATGCACAAGCTGCCAGGCAAACTCTGGCCTGCTGATAAGACCGGCAGCTTCCTGGTGTACCAGAGCAATAAAATAAACCCAAGGAAGATGAAAAGCACGCAGCGCACGAGCCACCAGGCAAGCGGGAAGAAGGCCGAAAGCACTTGTGGTGTTACTGCCTCCTGCAGTCAGTCGCAAGGGGGGAGACCAAGAGCCAGGGCCCTGAGGGGAGGAGCAGGACCCTGAGCCCTGCCACACGTGGCCCCACCGAGGCACCGTCCTGCGTTTTCAGCGCTGAAGCGCTTGAGGAACCAAAGTCTGTCTGTGAGTGACAGGCAGCAGTGAGGACTCACTTTGGTCAGTGGCAGACAGGTCGGTAACGAAACACCTTCCTTCTCCAGGAGCTGCTTCTCCTCCTCAGTCAGCACCAGCTCTGGGAAGTCAGGCTAGAAAACAGCAGAAATATACCTACTGAAAATCCAGGTAAAGGGACGGAGCCCACCCCAGGGCAGAGAAGGCATGCAGAACCAGGATAAGCTCTCCCAAAGCTTTCCCCAAAGACATTCCTCAGAGCAATTTCTCCCTTCCCCGGAGAAAAGGGAAGATGTGATGAACAGCAAAGGCTGGGCCCACCAACACACGCTTCCTTAGGCACAGCAGTCAGTACCTGCACGGTGGCTCCGGGCACGAGCTGGGGTCCAGCATCCACGTCAACAGCAACTGGGAAACTGGAGCTCGCTTCCAGTGCCTCAGCCATGCTTTCCAAACCCGTCCATGTCTCTGGGGAAGGAAGGGAGAGTCAAGCTGCGGGCCTCAGTGAAGCAGCACAAAAACCTCACCAGCCACATCCGAGTAGCGTGAAATTGCGATTTTATGGCAGCAGAAAGGCGTGATAGAAGTCTCTCCATCACTACTCCGTGCCCCCACAGCAGACCTCTGTGTCAGGGTGCTTTTCCGCACCCTTTTCTTCTTTTTTTCAGGCACAGCACCACCCGCAGCTGGGCCTGAAGGACCCCCCACATCGCTTACCAAGGTCGATGGAAACATCTCCTTCCGCCGTGTCCGCCCTCACGCTTTCCAGCGCCGGCCAGCCTTGGTGGAGGGAATAGTTGTGATCAACCTGCACGATGTCGGAGCTCTGAGGGCTGCCGGCCAGGTCACTGCCGGGGCTGCGGGACAGGCTCTGGTCCTCGGAAATGCCGCTGTCGCTGTCAGCCGGCGAGCAGCCCTGCAGCAACCCCGCTTCGTCCTCGAAGGGGCTCAGCAGGCGGCTGATGAAGTCGTCCATCTCCTCGCTCAGCAGCTGCGGAGAAAAAAGATAATAAAATAAAATAAAATATAAAATAAATAATATAAAGTAATATAAAATAAAAAATGGTATAAGATGGTATAAGATAAGATGGTATAAGATGATTTAAGATGATTTAAGATGATTTAAGATGATTTAAGATGATTTAAGATGATTTAAGATGATTTAAGATGATTTAAGATGATTTAAGATGATTTAAGATGATTTAAGATGATTTAAGATGATTTAAGATGGTATAAAATGGTATAAAATGGTATAAAATGGTATAAAATGGTATAAAATAAAAACCCTCGGTGAGCACGGAGCCAAACCTGACCCCGCCCCCCGTGAGGAGCCCCCCCCCCCCGGTACAGCTCACCTCGGCGCCGGGCAGGCCCCACTCCTCCAGCAGGAGGCCGTCCCCGGGCTCCTCACCGCCGAGGAGGAACCCGAGCAGGTCCTGCTCCGCCGGGGGCTGCGGGCACGCCATGGGCGAGGCGGGCACCGGGCGGCGCCGGGAGCAGGCCTCAGCCACCGGGCGGCGGGCACGGGGCGGGCGGGGGGGGGGCTGTGGGACGGCTCGGGGTGGGGGGGGGGCACCGAGGCTTGGGGGAGCGGTAACGGGACCGGGAGGGGAGCGGTAACGGGACCGGGAGGGGAGCGGCTCCGTGAGGGGAGCGGCTCCGTGACGGGACCGGCACCGATCGCACCCTCCCCCTCAGCGCCTCCTCCCCCGCCCGCCGCTGACGTCAGCGCGCTCCCGGCACCCCCCGCGCGCCCCCCGCCCCGCCCGGTGCGGCCCCGCCCCTCCCGGTGACGCGGGAGCGCGCGCGGCGGCGGCGGCGGCACCGGGGCGGGGATGGGGGGGGGGGGAGGGGATGGGGGGGGGGGGGGGGGCGGGGATGGGGGGGACACGATCGCTACCGAGGCGCCGCGGGGCGATGCCCGGGGACCGGACGGTGGGGGGGGGGGGGGGGCTCGGTCCGGCCCCGCTCCGTGCTGCTCCGCCCCGCTCCGCCCGGTCCCGGCGCATGCGCGGCGGGGAACGGGGTGGGGGGGGGGGGCGGGGGGGCGGGAAGCGGGCGGTGCCGCCCCGCTGCCGCACAGGCTCGGCGGGCCCGGCGCGCTGCTCCAGGTACACGGGGCCGGGGGAGCGGGCACGGCTCGCCGCGGGGCGTCCCGGCACCGGGGGGGGGCCGGGGCACCGGGACATCCCCCCCCGGTTCTCACCGTGGGGAGGGGGGGGGGGGGCAGGCTGCGGGGGTCGGGGGTCGGGGCACCGTGTGGGTGTACCCCCCCCCCCCATCCTCCTCCTCTTCCTCGTCCTCCTCCCGGTGCCCCGGGACCGGCCACCGGCGGCAGCCCCCGCGTTCGGTAGCGGAGCCGCCGCGCCGTGACCCCGCGGGCGGGGAGGAGGAGGAGGAGGAGGAGGAGGAGGAAGGCTTATCCCCGGCTGACAGCTCGCAGACGGGCAAAACGGGGTGAAACCGGGCAAAATCGGGGCGAAAACGGGGCCGGCGCGCACCTCCCCGCCGGCTGGGGTTTCCGTGCCCTCCGGTGACAAGTTAACCCCGAGGGCTGGGCTGCGGCCGGCGGGCGTCGCGGCTGGTTAAAAGGAATAAAAGCAACCCCACCCCACCCCCAACAAAAAAAAGAAAAAAAAGAAAAAGTAATAAATTAAAATCCCGGAGCTCCCCGGATCCTGCCTCGCCACCGAGCCCCCGCGGCGGGGCTGCGACCGCGGGCGGAAGGGCTGGGGGAGCTTCCTGCACCGGGGACGGGCCCCTTCCCGGGGGCACCCGCAGCCCCCTGCGGCTGCCGTGGGGCAAAAATAGGGAAAATTGGGAAACGGGCCCGGAAAACGGGGGAAAATTGGGGAACGGGTCCGTTCGGCGCGGGGCCGCGGCTCCTGGGAGCGTGCCGCCGCCGTGCCTCCCGCACGGCAGAGCCAAAAACTTTTTGCGGTTTTTATCGTTGTCGTTACCGACGTGAAACTTCGTTTTTTTTTTTTTTTATTTTTTTATTTTTTTTTCCCTGCCCAGGGACGCGAAGCCCGGTGCCGGGAGGCGCGCGCGGGGAGGGCAGGCACCCGCTGCGTCACCGGGGCTCGCCGCACAAGTGCCTCCGGCCGCCCCGTCTGCCCTCGCCTGCCAGCGAGCAGCCGCTGGCTTGTTTGCCTCCCCTGGAGCCCAGCCAGAAAATTCGGTGTGCGTTCGCGTAGCCCCCTTTTTTTTTTTTTTTTTCTCCTTTTTATTTAACTTTTTTTTTTCCCCCCATCCCGTCCCGAGGGACGGCGCGAGGCTGGCCGTGCTCTCCCATCGCCGTGCGCGCGTCGCCCGTTCGGGCCGCCCCGTTGCCCACCGTCGCCCTTCGCTCCGTGCGCGCTCCCGGCCCCGGTGTGCCCCCACCCCCCCGGCGGGGCGCTGTGCCTGCGGGGAGGCACCCGCACCGATTCACAAGCCTCACGTGACGAGCCTCCGCCAGATTGCCGTGGGGTTTCGAGGCGCGCTGCTGCAAATAGCAGTAGACCACTTCTGCTTTACAGGCCGCTGGGAGCGCGTCGGCTGCTCGCTCGGGGCGTTAAGCACCTTGCACGTGAGTGTCTGCAGCGCTGCGCCGGGTGTGAAGCTGTAACGCCCACTACGAGCGCCCTTTTCGCCCCCCCCCCCCCCGCCCCGAGCTCTCCGTGCTTTGCTTTTCGCACCCTGCTTTCAGCGTGGCGTTGGCCACGTGCAAGCCGCTGGTGGTCGTGGGGAGCGCGCGCGTGGCACGGAGCGGCCCCTGCCCTGCTGCAAAATGCTGCGTTTCCCCTCTGGTGACGGAAACGCCGCCAAAAAAGCGTTCAGTTCCTCCAAAAACTGAACTCGCCGTTTTGGTCAGAAAGCTCGAGAGCAGGGCTGCCGGGATGGTCAGGGCGGCTGGAAGGGCTCCTGCCCGCTCGCACCGTCCGTTTCGCTCTGGCACCGCGTTCCCTTCGCAGCGTGATCCAGGTTTGGGCCGGGATGGAGTTAATTTTATCACCTGATGCTGTGCTCCTCGTGGTCCCTGACCCTGCCCTGGAGGCAGCACGTCCTCCTTTCCCCAGGGCGGCTCAGGGGGCAGGGATGGAAGGCAGCCCTGCGCTCAGCTCTGGAATATTTTTAGATGTAGGGAAGATGACGAGCGACGGCCCGCTGACCGCAGCAGCCCGCCCTGCCTGCGAAATGCTCGAAAACCCCTTTCCACCGCCGGCTGCTCCTCACCCGCACCCGCCGTGGGGACTCATCCTGCCCGGGGGCTGCGGGGCAGGGTGCGTGCTTGGGGGGGGGGGGGGGGCACCGCTCGCCTTGCATTCCTCGTCGGCGGGGGCCGAGGGCCTCCGCGAGGGCTCCTGCTGCACGCAGCATTGCCGAACGGCTCAGGAATGCGCAGCTGGAGCGGCTCCATGCGCTGGCGGAGGCGGCACCGCGCTCCTCCCGCCCGGCCCCGGGCAGATGCGGTGTGCATCCGCTGGGATTCCTGCCTCCTCCGGCTGTCCGTGGCTCCAGGGAGCCTGGAGCGGGTCAGCCCCGGTGGAGGAGCGAGGTCGCTCCGTCCGGCAGGCTCCGGAGGGCAGGGGACACCCAAGTTGCCCCTTGGCGGTGGGGCAGAGGTTTGCATTGCCCGTGTCCCCCCCCCCCAGTGCAGGGGTCCCTATCTCCTCCCCAAGGGCTCTGCGCCCCCAGGAAGCACGCACGGGTTTTCCAGGCTCGGCACCTTGGGGTGCCCACGTGGGACCTCTGCTCGGCCCTGATAGCGGGGCCGGACACTGGTGGCCTCGGGTCAAAGCAGGGTTTTCCTTCTTGTGGCTTCTGTGTCATGGCGGTTATAATTAACCCCCCTCCGTCACGCTGTCCCAACTTATCTCGCCGCCCTGCTGGCACGCGTTTCCTCCTCGCTGGTGGGTGAGGGCTGCAGAATCCGCTCCCGTGATGCCAGGGTGAAGGATGGGGAAGGCGCCGTCCTGGCCAGAGCTCAAAACCACCCTTGGGTGCAGCGGGGTGACGAGCGAGGAGCTTCATCTGAAGCCCTCGTGTCCATGAAGGACCCCGGGAGCTGCCACCACCAGCCCTTGCTCGGTTGGGGAGCCGAGCCCTGATCTCTGCTCCTCCACCACGGCATCCAGGCAGGTTTGGTGGGGCGAGCACATGCGTCTATTCTCCCACGTGCCTAGGGACAGGACAAGGGGGAATGGGCTAAAGTTGTGCCAGGGGAGGTTTAGGTTGGATGTTAGGAAGAACTTCTTTACCGAAAGGGTTGTTAGGCATTGGAATGGGCTGCCCAGGGAAGTGGTTGAGTCGCCATCCCTGGAGGTCTTTAAAAGACGTTTAGATGTAGAGCTTAGCGATATGGTTTAGTGGAGGACTTGTTAGTGTTAGGGCAGAGGTTGGACTAGATGATCTTGGAGGTCTCTTCCAACCTAGACAATTCTGTGATCCTGTCTCCATCCCAGAAGATCTCGGCCACCATCAGGTCCCCGGGGTGCGCGCGGGGTCCTGGCACCGAGAGCTGACCCGGTTGTGTCCTCCGGCAGGTGACGCAGGAGTGGGGACAGTCCAGCCGCCACCATGGTTGCCCTCTCGCTGAAGATCAGCATCGGCAATGTGGTGAAGACGATGCAGTTCGAGCCCTCCACCATGGTGTACGACGCCTGCCGCATGATCCGGGAGCGGGTGCCCGAGGCACAGATGGGACAGCGTAAGTCCGCGGTGACCCCATCTTCTCCGTGCAGTGCAGGGACGAGGCTCTGCCCTGCTCCTGGGCTCGTCCCCCGTCCCCTCCTGCTGCCCGGCCTCTGCTTTCCCAGCTGCATCTCCTTTTTCTTCTTTTCACGCCCCTGGAGGTGCCCTAAACAGCCTCTCACCTGCCTGGGACAGGCTTGGCATTGGTACTGCCAGGACACAAAGCCCCTCTCCCACTGCTGCAGCTTTGGGCAAAGCCAAATTTAGTCCAGGCTGATCTCCACGACCTTTTGCCGCTCATCATATGGCTGTTCAGTCCCCTAAAAAAAAATGTTTAAAAATTTGACATTTCACATCCTCCCTTTCGTGTTTCATTCCACGCAGGTCTGGGTTTCTGCACCCAAAAGAGAGTAGCAGTGGGGTGCGTGTTGGGTGCTCCCCTTGGCGTGGGGAGAGGAAGGTTTAAGGGAGAGGAGAGCCTGTCCCTGCTAGGCACCTCTGGGGGCGAAAAAACTTGATTCTGAACCTCAGAAGCTTTTGTGCAAAGCGGTGTTTTGTGGGAGACGGTCCTCATCCACGGGGATGCTCTCGTGTTCGTTGAGCACCGCGGCTGCTTTCGGAGGTCTGGAGACCTCCCCTTGGTGCAGCGATGCTGGTATGGGTGCGTTGCAGGTCCTGCTCTGCCAGCACGCTGGGAGAGGTTGCCCTGATATCGCCGCTTGGTGGCCCTTCGCTGGGTGCACAGGCTCCCAAAAATGAAGGCGGTGTCCCTGCTGTGCGGGGTGGCGGCCCCAAAAAGCTCCGGGAGGAGCTGACTTGACCTGCCTGCTCAGGGCGCGGGTCGTCGCCTTGTAAGGTCGCCTGCTTAAAAATAAGTAAAGGAGAATAACCGATAGTTCCTGCAGCCTGACAAGGGCTCCCCTCGCACCTCGATGCTCCCCATCAGCGTGCTTTCAGGGCACGGGACCAGACCTCGGTGCTCTTTGTGCTCCCTTATTTATGCCCGGTGGGGGCTCAGGGCAGTAGGGGAACACATGGGAAGTGAAATAGTGGTCAAGCTCTCCCAGCCAGCTCCCCGCCTGTCTCTTGTCTCCTCTCTCCTGCGTGCATTCATTAATCTGGCCAAGGCTAGGTGGGCTCGAGCAGCCGCAGTGCTCCCAGCGGGTGCTCCTGCACCATATAAGTTAACTTTTCCTTTCTTGGGGAATATACATCCCTCCCCGGCGGCCCTCCGCGAGGCCGTGACGTGCTGGTCTGCTGCTACCTCGCCGAGCTCTTTCAGCTGTAATATCTCCCGGCTGCCGTCAGGCTCAGAATTAAGCCGATGACAAACGACCTCACGATGCGAGTCGTGCCCGGGCGATTGATTCCTGCGGCGCTGCGCCGAGCCCCGTGTTGGGCAGGGAGCGGCCGCGGCGTGGGGACCACGGGAGGAGGAGGAGGAGGAGGAGGAGGAGGAGGAGGAGGAGGAGGAGGAGGAGGAGGAGGAGGGGAAGGCGACGACATCTGGGAGCAGCGGATTCCTGGCGGAGCAGAGGAAATGCCTTCTCGCTCTGTGTGACCGCAGCTTTCGGTTTCGGAGGGGGACGGGGTGTTTATACAGATCCGCAGCCATTGCATTTCCTGCCCCTGGGCCCAAGCCAAGCTGCTCGTAAAGGGCGAGGAGAAAACCTTAAAGGGAGCTGCTCGTGCCCGAGTTCCTGCCCCCTTGCTCACGGCTTTTCCCTAGAACAGCTGGAGCTCGACCCTGCTGGAAACAGGGCTGAGCTCAGCACTGCTGCTCCTCGCTGCCTCCCCTTCCCCACCGCCGTGCCCGCAGCTCTCCAAAAGCCTTTGGGTTGCAATTTTGGGAACCTCGCGTACAGATCTTCCATTTATCTGCTCGGAGCTCTTCTTTCCCTCTGAGATCCTTGCAGCTGTTGTTTCTCCTTGCTGCCCTTACCCGGTGGCCCTCGTGGATCCCTTTTGGAGCTGCTCGTTTATTTTGTCACCTTTAGCAGGGTCCTGCTGCTTAAATCTGGGCGCACCCTGCCCCTGTCCCCCAGCAAACCCATCCTGAGCGTGCTTTCCTGCCCTGCTCCTCGCACTACACCAGGAGAGGGGTCTCAAGCTGCTGGGCCAGGCGTTACCCAATTCCCCTGCTTTTGGCCTGGGTTTTGTGGCCGTAATGTGGCATCCCCGCACCCTCTGCGCACAGCTTCCAGTTCTGCTCTTGCCCTGTTTCGGGAAGCGCCTCTCCCCTCCCGAGCCAAAGATCCAGACAAGCTGCTCAGTTTTCAGAGCTTTAGAATTATCCTCTTAAAATTGGCTTTGAAAATAGTTGTTTTCTTTTATTTAAAAAAAAAAAAAAAAAAAAGCAAAGGCCAGCCTCCCCGGTTCTCTTGTTCCGTTTAGCAGGATCCTCAGCTCAGCGTGAGCCGGGCAGGCGCAGGGCAGCTCAGGAATTTCCCCTTCCCCGCCAGCAACGCCCGCTTACAAAACCAATGGCCGGCCCAGCAGCTGCTGGAGGGGAGGAGAAGGGCTTTTGGAGGGGAGGAGAAGGGCTTTTGGAGGGGAGAAGAAGGGCTTTTCCCGGGCCGGAGCCCGTCGCGCTTCTCGCAACAAGAGCACCGGGGCTGTCCCTGGGCTCTGGCAGCAGCCGACCCACCCAGTCCCCTGGCACAGGCTGGCAGGATTTGCAGAACATCACTTCTGCACTGATTCACCATGTCCGAGACCTTGTAAGCCTCCAGCACGTCCTCCTCCAGCCTGCTCCTCCCCAAAGCAAGGAGTGCCAGCTTCCTTAGTCCCTCGTACCAAGCGGCTGCTCCTCCTGGTCCATCTCGGTGTATTTTCAAGGGGCAGCAGCGCCCAAGGTCTGGGTTTGCTGAGGTTTTACAGTCCGGGGAGGCGATGCCCTCTGCCGCGTTCCCAGCACCCTTCCTGGCGATGCCCAGCATTTTATCATCGTGCTTTGTCTGTTAGGTTTTGCAGCATCTTATCATCGTGCTTCATAATGTTTCGCACCAAAGATTTCAGCTGTCAAGCACAGCTCCAAGCTCTCCCCTCAGCTGTGACTGTCACCATTGCGTAGGCGTGCTTCAGATGAATTTTCCTGTAGATAAGTGGATGTCAAACACCTACCCCGACGCTCGTTTGCCAGCTTTGTGCCCACTCAGGCTTTCCCCCTGCTCGTGGCAGCGGTGGCTGCTCGCTGCAGCGCTCTTTCCTGGCCCCATCCAGCCCGGGGCTGTGCCGACAGAGGCTCTCTGTTTTCCAGCCAATGATTTCGGGCTGTTCCTCTCGGATGAAGACCCAAAGAAAGGGATCTGGCTGGAGGCTGGGAAGGCTCTGGACTACTACATGCTCCGCAACGGGGTAAGCGCCCAGCCCGCATCGTGCGCCCCGCGTCCCCCCCAGGGTCAGTGGGAGCTGCGGGTGCCCGGTGCCCGCGCTGGGAGCTGTGCTCGCTGTGCCTGCAGGACACCATGGAGTACAAGAAGAAGCAGCGGCCCCTGAAGATCCGCATGCTGGACGGGACGGTGAAAACTGTCATGGTCGATGACTCCAAAACCGTCACAGACATGCTGATGACAATATGCGCCCGGATCGGTGAGAGGACGGGCGGTGGTGAGGGACAGGAGGGTCTCAGGGGAGGAGGGGAGCGGCACCAGCTCAGTCCCGTGCGCTCCTGCAGGCATCACCAACTACGACGAGTACTCCCTCGTCCGGGAGATCATGGAAGAGAAGAAGGAGGAGGTCACCGGCACGCTCAAGAAGGACAAGACCCTGCTGCGGGATGAGAAGAAGATGGAGAAGCTCAAGCAGAAACTGCACACGGACGATGAGTGTACGTGCTGGGGAGTGCTTGGGGTGGATCCAGCCCACGCAGGGGGCGGCAGGGATGGGAGCGGGGCCTCCTGCCCGGCTGTCTGTCCCTGCCCGGCCGTCTGTCCGTCCCTGCTCATGCTCTGCCCTCGCCTGCAGTGAACTGGCTGGACCACGGCCGGACCCTGCGCGAGCAGGGCATCGACGACAACGAGACGCTACTGCTGCGGCGCAAGTTCTTCTACTCCGACCAGAACGTGGACTCGAGAGACCCCGTGCAGCTCAACCTGCTCTACGTGCAGGTACGGCGTGCCTCGCTCCGCTGCCCCGTGCCCATCAGGGCTCACGGTTGAGATTTTGGGCCAGGGGCAGCCGCGGGGGTGTTTCAGGGTGCTCAGATCCCGGTGCCTTCTCTTCCCACGCAGGCTCGGGATGACATCCTCAACGGTTCCCACCCCGTCTCCTTCGACAAAGCGTGCGAGTTCGCCGGCTACCAGTGCCAGATCCAGTTCGGGCCGCACAACGAGCAGAAGCACAAGCCAGGATTTCTGGAGTGAGTGTCCCGGGGGTGCCGCTGCCTCTGCCAGCACCCTCCCATAGCGCCGAGCAGCAGCCCCTGGGGCTCCGTCGTCCCGGAGGGCGGAGGGGTGGCTCCGAGGAGGAGAGGTCCTGCGGGTCCTGGAGTTGTCGTTAGCGCAGCGACCTCTCCCACATCCTTCCTGTTCCCAAAAACTCTCCGCGCTGGCAGGGGTTTCTCGAAGGCTGGGTGTCTTCGTAGGCGAAGCGGAATGGCTTCGGGCCGTGCTGTAACAGCTGATTTTGCTGTCTTTTGGCAGGCTCAAGGACTTCCTGCCCAAGGAGTACATCAAGCAGAAAGGGGAGCGCAAGATCTTCATGGTACGTGCAGGGCGGAGCGGGGAGAGCCTGGGAAGGCTGCGATGGGGAGGGACAACACAGCGTCACAGCCAGGGGACCGTGGAGCTGTCCTGATGTCCTCTCATTGTTGCTGCAGGCCCACAAGAGCTGCGGGAACATGAGCGAGATCGAGGCCAAAGTTCGCTACGTGAAACTGGCCCGTTCCCTCAAGACCTACGGCGTCTCCTTCTTCCTGGTCAAGGTAGAGCAGCGGCTCCCCAGCCCCACCTCTCGTGCTAGCTGGCCAAAATTCCCTTTTTCCAGCATCCCTTCATCGTTCCTGTCCCTATCCGCTCCTCACCCCAACCTGCTCCAGCTTTCCTTGTGTCCCTTCTGTGCCTGCTCCTCGTTTTGGCTTTCCCTCCGTGCTGCCTTCTCACTCCTTGGTTCGTGCTTTTCCCCGTGTCCTTTCCAAGACCCACGCTGTTGCTGTCATCACCTGGAAGCGTGGCCTTGGGGGCTTTTGCTGGCCACGTGAGCGAGCTTTGGGGCAGCCCCTCACCCCTTTGTCCCGTCCCGCAGGAGAAGATGAAGGGGAAGAACAAGCTGGTGCCGCGGCTGCTGGGGATCACCAAGGAGTGCGTGATGCGCGTGGACGAGAAAACCAAGGAAGTGATTCAGGAGTGGAGCCTGACCAACATCAAGCGCTGGGCAGCCTCCCCCAAGAGCTTCACCCTGGTAGGGGCCAGCCCCAGCCCTCATCCCTCTGCTCCTCCCTTGGGTTGTTCCCCTCCGTGGGGCTGCCTTGCCCTGCTCCTCCTGCCTCTGCCGGCCCCGCGATGGGTGGATGGAGGGGCTGAGCCCTGCTCCTGGCACAGCAGCTGGCCACGGGTGCTTAGCACATACCAGAGGGGCTCAGGACGGGCGCATGCACCTTGCCCTGGTGCAACCCCGTGCCGTGCTGTTGCAGGATTTCGGAGATTACCAGGATGGCTACTACTCCGTGCAGACAACGGAGGGGGAGCAGATCGCCCAGCTGATCGCCGGCTACATCGACATCATCCTGAAAAAGGCGAGTGCCTGGGTGTGCGGGGAGCCTGCCTACAGCTGGCTCCTCTCCTTGGGGTGCTGCGAGGTGCCCCACGGGCATGCGGTGCTGCTGGGGGGGCTGGGGACGTGCCATGGGGCTGGGGGGTGCCCCAGCCTGGGCAGCGGGGCGGAGGCTGGGAGGTGCACGCAGGCTGACGTGTTTTCCCTTCACCTCCACAGAAAAAGAGCAAAGACCACTTCGGACTGGAGGGGGATGAGGAGTCCACCATGCTGGAAGACTCCGTGTCTCCGAAGAAGTAAGTGTGCCGTGCTGCACGCACGCGGGACAGCTGCAGCCCCCGGCACCCCGTGGGCGTCCTTCACCCTCGGGGGCTCGTACACAGCGGTGGCGCTGGTTCGGGGAGGAGGTTTGTCTGAGGTGAGCGTTCCCGGATCTAGCTGCCGTTTTCCCCCCCCGTTGCAGGTCGACTGTGCTGCAGCAGCAGTTTAACCGCGTCGGCAAGGCGGAGCTGGGCTCGGTGGCCCTGCCGGCCATCATGCGCACCGGGGCTGGGGGCCCCGAGAACTTCCAGGTGGGGACCATGCCCCAGGCCCAGCTGCAGATCACCAGCGGCCAGATGCACCGAGGGCACATGCCGCCCCTGGTAAGCGCTCCCCGTGCCCACCACTGCAGGGAACGGGCACCTGCGGGGCTGTTCCTGGTGCTGTGGTCCGTGGCGCAGCCCTGCTGCTGCTGGGGGTGCTGCCCTCCCCTTCATCCTCCTCTGCAGCCAAGGGAACATTTGAGCAGGGCCACAAGGAGTCTGTTACCTTCGGTGCCTGCCCCCAGGGCTTGCTGTAGAAGCTCTGTGTCCCCCCAGCCTTTGCTCCTGCTCCCAGAGAGATGGTTATGGGCTGGGCTCTCCACTGGGCATCCACTTTGCAGCGGGATGGGGCATTTCCCAGCGGGGGGCGCGGAGTGGAGACCCCCCTTTTTGCTGCCTGCCCCCCTTTTGTGGCTGCGCCTTCCCAGAGTGCTTCCCCCAGCGCACCTCACCCTGCCCTTGCCTTGCAGACTTCAGCCCAGCAGGCGCTGACGGGCACCATCAACTCCAGCATGCAGGCTGTGAACGCAGCCCAGGCCACCCTGGACGACTTCGAGACCTTGCCGCCCCTCGGGCAGGATGCTGTGAGTGCCTGGGGAGAAAAGGGGTGCTGGGCTGTCCGGGCTGAAGGAGCCAAGCTGGGAGGGGTGTTGGTTGCTGGTGGGTTGGATGAGGCTGGCTGCTGTCCCAGGAGAAGTGTCAGCAGCTCCCGGGATGGTCTGCTCCCTGCAGAGGTGGGGTTGTGTCCAGCTCCAGGCACAGGAGTGGAGAGGATGCTTGGGGGGGTTGCTCTTACAGGCTTGCAGCTTTAGGGTGAGCTGAGTTTTGGGTGGTAACTGCGCTTCCTTCCCTTCTCCCTGTCTCCTCGTTCTTGCACCCCACCGGGGCTCCCCACCACCACCTCCACCTCCTGACCCCGTTCTCCCCATTTCAGGCTTCCAAAGCGTGGCGCAAGAACAAGATGGATGAGTCCAAGCATGAGATCCACTCCCAGGTGGATGCTATCACTGCCGGCACAGCCTCGGTGGTCAACCTCACCGCAGGTAGGTGGAGGGCTTGGACAACAGCGATTCTCCACCTCTGGAGAAGGCTTGGTCTCCCTTCTCCAGCTTTTGGATGAAGATCAATGTTCCTGCCCTCCCTTGGAGACTGGAGGGAGGCAGCCAGGCTCAACCAGAGCTAACAGAGCCCAGACCTCTTCCGATGTGCCTGGAGAATCAGTAGCACTCCCTGCCTTTTGACCCCACAACATCCCTGTGGGTGCACGGGCTGCTCCCCATCCTTCCCCTGCTGTGGCTGACCCGTCCTCCCCTAAACCACGGTCACGGCCGCAGTGTGGTCCAGCTCTCCTTTCCCGTGTCGCCCTTCCCAAACAACGTGACCATTTTTTGGACTTGGGAGCCAGGGGGCTTCTCCAAGTGCTCGCAGGAAGAATCACATCAATTCCAGGCGCAGGGGGTGCTTTTGGGGCGTCACTGAACATGTTCTGTCCCCACATCTCCTCTCCTTCCCGCGCAGGGGACCCGGCAGACACGGACTACACAGCCGTGGGCTGTGCCGTCACCACCATATCTTCTAACCTGACCGAGATGTCCAAGGGCGTGAAGCTGCTGGCCGCGCTGATGGAGGATGAGGGAGGGAACGGGCGGCAGCTCCTGCAGGCGGCCAAGAACCTGGCCAGCGCCGTCTCCGACTTGCTGAAAACGGCGCAGCCTGCCAGCGCCGAGGTGCGAGGGGGCGGAGGGACGTGGGGCTACGGGGGGTGGGAGCCGGGGGAACAGCTCGGTTTGGGGCTTGCTCAAAACCCACGGTTGTTTTTATTTTTATTTTTTTTTCCTCCTCCCTTGCAGCCCCGCCAGAACCTCCTGCAGGCTGCCGGCCTCGTGGGCCAGACCAGCGGGGAGCTGCTGCAGCAGATCGGGGAGAGCGACACCGACCCTCGGTTCCAGGTGGGTGGGCCTGGCTGCGCACAGGGACGCGTGCTCGAAAAAACCTTCTGCCTTGCACAGGAGCGCCCCGCGGGGACCTTCTGCCGGCAGGAGAGGTCCGTGCTGAAGCTTGGCCCGTGCACGGTGACTTTGCCCAGGGAGGGGACAGGCCGATTCCCATCCCCGCCCTTGGAGCCGCGGTCCCGTAACGCCTCTTGTCTTGTGGATTCTCATGTAGATACCAGAAAGCCGGCGCGCTTGGATCCTGTCTGCCTCTGACCCAAAGACGGTAAAAGGGAGCTGTAGGCATGGCTTGGTGGTGTCTGCCCCTCTCGGATGTGAGGGCTGCTCCTCTGGGGACGATCAGCTGAACTCTTGGGAGAAGGGCTCTGGTGGAAAATCTGCTTTTCTCGTAATCAGCTCTCCGAAGTCCATGCACTCGGGTCGCTGCCCGGGCGAGCTGTGCCCGGGTCTGTGAGGCTGCCCAGAGCAGGGAACCGAGGCGGCTGGAGCCTCGTGGTTGTTTTTTTTTGCTGAGCTGACCTCCAGCCACACTGTTTTTCCATGACTGCTGCTCCCAGCACAAGGGAGGCAGCAGGCGGTGCTGGGAGAGGGAGCCAGCCCTAGCGTGGACCAAAACAGGCTCCCAAAAGGAGAGGTTTCTGTTCACTGGGGCCACGATATGAGTAGAAAACCCTGGAGAGAGAGCCAGGAAAGGCAGCTCCCTCCTGCAGGGCCCCTGCTGCAGACCTGGCAGTCCCAGCTCACGCAGCCGGCGGAGGGCAGCGGGGCCAAGGGGCGGATTTAGGAACCGGAGGGCGACGTGCAGGGCAGCCTGCCCCTCCGCCACCAGACCCAAGTGTATCTGCTTCCTTCCTCTGGGCTCCTCTGCCGGGGGGGGCTGCTTCTCTGCCTCGGGCAGCTGCGGTGCTTTGGGGAAGTGGTGGCTCCCGAGCTCGGTGCATGTGCTCTCGGGCTGCTGTCCTGTCTGGAAGGGTGATGGACGGCAGCAGGAGCAGCCTTTGCTCGCAGGAGGCGAGGGGATGGTGTGATATTTCCGCTTGGTGGCCAGAGGCTTTGCTGTAGTAGCAGGGTGCAGCTTCAGGGCTTGCTCAAGAGCCTGGTGGTGGTTTTGCCTCGTTCACGCTCTGCAAGCACGCCCTCAGAAGGAGGGCTGGGGCTTGGCAGCGGCGTAGCTGCCGTCTGCAGCGGGAGGGTGCCCGTGCTGCAGCCGGGGAGCCGTGCCCTGGGCACAGCACCTCGTCCGAGCTCCTTGCCCCACGCTCAGTGCCCCGGGGCTTGCAGCCTGGCACTGCTGCAGGTGGGTGCCAGCAGCACGCGCGTGAGGGCGAGTCCTGAGGGCTGCAGCGTGCTGCCGGGTCGGGCGTCCTGCGAGGGAAGCTGCCTGCTGGCAGGGCGTCCTGGCATTGTGGTTCTCGCTGCGGTACCACTGAGGGTGTGGCGCAGGTTGTTCCTGTGGCAGCATCACGGGTGATGCTGGAGGTTGTCCGAGCTGCTCCTGGAGGTGTGTTTACCCAGGGCAGTGCCCTGGTGCCGGCTGTGGCACACCGTAGGGATGTGCTCGAGGAGTTGCCAGCCACACAAGCCGCTCCAGGAGTTCGTTGCGAGGCCGTGGTGGCGGAAAGGCCCCCTGAGCTCATGTTTCCCTGCTGAATATTTCACGAGAGAGCCGTGCGGGCGGCCGTGCCTGGCTCCGCGGTGACTCCAGCGCTGACCCCCTCCATCCCCGCAGGACATGCTCATGCAGCTGGCCAAGGCCGTGGCCAGCGCCGCCGCCGCCCTGGTGCTCAAAGCCAAGAACGTGGCTCAGAAAACGGAGGACTCGGCGCTGCAGACGCAGGTGATCGCGGCCGCCACGCAGTGCGCCCTCTCCACCTCCCAGCTGGTGGCCTGCACCAAGGTAAGCGGCACCCACGCTCACCCCACTGGGTTTGGGACCACACGTCCTGATTCCTGTCCTCTTTGGAGGTCGGGGACAGTGGTCGGGGACAGCTCCTGGAGAGCAGGAGCTGCGCGGTGGCAGCTGCAGAGCTTCCTCCTCCCCTGCAGGTCGTGGCTCCCACCATCAGCTCCCCGGTGTGCCAGGAGCAGCTGATCGAGGCCGGCAAGTTGGTGGCCAAGTCGGCAGAGGGCTGCGTGGAGGCCTCCAAGGCGGCCACCAGCGACGACCAGCTGCTGAAGCAGGTGGGGGTGGCAGCCACCGCCGTCACCCAGGCCCTGAATGACCTGCTGCAGCACATCAAGCAGCACGCCACGGGCGGGCAGCCCATCGGGCGCTACGACCAGGCCACCGACACCATCCTCAACGTCACCGAGAACATATTCAGCTCCATGGGCGACGCGGGTGAGAGCGAGCGGCTGGTGGCACCTGGGGAGGAGCAGAGTGGGTAGGGGGCTCGAGGGAGCACGGGTAGATGGAGCAGCCTCTCCGGGGCTGTGCTTCCTTGCCTGTTTGCTGTGCCTTTGCCATGGCCTGGTGCCTGGGGCTTGCACCGAGGACAGGAGGCTGGTGTGGTGGAGCGGGGAGATATCAGGGAGCCCCCGGGACTCGCTGACAGCCACACTTCCTTTCTGTCCCAGGGGAAATGGTGCGGCAGGCTCGTATTCTGGCCCAGGCCACCTCCGACCTCGTCAACGCCATCAAAGCCGACGCAGAGGGAGAGACGGACCTGGAGAACTCGCGCAAGCTGCTGAGCGCAGCCAAGATCCTGGCCGACGCCACCGCCAAGATGGTCGAGGCTGCAAAGGTTCGTGGCGCACGGGAAGAGCTGCTGGAGCAGAGGGGCTGCTCCCCATAAAGTGTGGGATGTAAAGGTGTGATGGCTCTCCTGCTTTGCCCAGGGAGCCGCAGCCCACCCGGACAGCGAGGAGCAGCAGCAGCGGCTGCGGGAGGCGGCGGAGGGGCTCCGCATGGCCACCAACGCCGCGGCGCAGAACGCCATCAAGAAGAAGCTGGTGCACAAGCTGGAGGTGAGCACCGGGCCGGGGAGGCAGAGCAGGAGGAGGGATGGTGTACGAGCTGGTCCTGGCCAGGAGCCTGGATTCCGATGCTTTCTGGAGAGATGACATCCCTTTTGTACAGTTTATATGTTCACGCTGAATCCTTTAGAGACTTCACTGCTCCCTGCTGCCACCACAATATCTGAGCAGCGTCCCCCTTTTCCGTGTTCACGCCACGTTGCCTTACGGTGCTGAACTTGATCTCCAGCACCACAGGTGCTGGCGCTGCTGTGGCAGGCAGAGGCACGGCAGGAGAAGCTTAGAGGGGAGCAGGACCCCGATTCACAGTGGGGGGCCTCCAAGCCACATTGTCCCCATGGCTGACCCCTGCCTTTCCCCTGCAGCACGCAGCCAAGCAAGCGGCCGCCTCCGCCACCCAGACCATCGCCGCCGCGCAGCACGCCGCCGCCTCCAACAAGAACCCCGCCGCGCAGCAGCAGCTGGTGCAGAGCTGCAAGGTAAGGGGCGCGGGGGAGGTCTGGGTGCCTGCGGGTCTCTGAGCAAAATGGTGGGAAAAGATGTTGTGAGAATTGTAGTTACGCGCCCATCTTTTACTGTGTTTGAGCCGAGCAGCCTTATTTTGAGAACAATGATTTCGACAAATACAGCGTGAGAGTTTTTTGATCTTTTTTTAAACTTGACTTGAGTCATGCAGCATCTTGAGCAAAATGTTAGCAGGGTTTGGCATCTTTAAATGGGTTAGGGATGGCTCTGGGAGTTGTTGTAGAGCACTGGGTTCTGGGGGGATGCCTGCAAGGAGGCTCTTGAGGGGCTAGGTTCATGTCTGACTCTCTCTGATTGTTTGATCAATGGTCCTGGGATCATAGAAGCACAGAATGGGTTGGGTTGGGAGGGACCTTAAAGATCATCTAATTCCACCCCCCTGCCATGGGCAGGAACACCTCCCACCAGCCCAGGCTGCCCAAAGCCCCATCCAGCCTGGCCTTGAGCCCTGCCAGGGATGGGGCAGCCACAGCTCCTCTGGGCAGCCTGTGCCAGGGCCTCACCACCCTCTGAGTGAAGAATTTCCTCCTTATATCTTAATCTACACCTACCCTCTTTTACTTTAAAGCCGTTCCCCCTTGTCCTGTTGCTACACTCCCTGACAGAGTCCCTCTCCACAGCCACCAGCAGTCAGATCTGCGGGTGGCCGAGCCGCAGGCGGCAGGGAGGGCAGGTTTGGCTGGAGCCACCGGAGGGACCCGCGCTCTCCGTGTCCCCCGCAGTAACTTTCCTCTCCTCCGGTCCCAGGTGGTGGCCGACCAGATCCCCATGCTGGTGCAGGGCGTGCGGGGAAGCCAGTCGCAGCCGGACAGCCCCAGCGCCCAGCTGGCTCTCATCGCCGCCAGCCAGAACTTCCTGCAGGTACCCCCAAACCTGCTGCCGGCCGCAGGCAGCGAGGAGACGGCTTGCTGCGTGCCACCCCGTCTCACTCCTCCTTCTTTTGGCAGCCCGGTGGGAAGATGGTAGCCGCGGCCAAGGCCACCGTGCCCACCATCACCGACCAGGCCTCCGCCATGCAGCTCAGCCAGTGCGCCAAGAACCTGGCCGCGGCCCTGGCCGAGCTCCGCACGGCCGCACAGAAGGTGAGAGGCTGGTGGAGGAGGGCGGGCAGGCAGGGACAGCCCTCGTGGTGGCCGGGCTCCCGCAAAGCTGCTCGTCTTTCTCCCCACCGCAGGCGCAGGAGGCCTGCGGGCCCCTGGAGATCGACTCGGCGCTGGGCCTGGTGCAGAGCCTGGAGAGGGACCTGCAGGAGGCCAAGGCGGCCGCCAGGGATGGAAAGCTCAAACCTCTGCCCGGAGAGACGGTGAGAGGGCACACGGGGTGTTGGACGCGGGGTTTTGGGGTCTGTACGGGCGAGGTGTAACCCCTGCTCGCCCTGCAGATGGAGAAGTGCGCCCAGGACCTGGGGAACAGCACCAAGGCCGTCACCTCCGCCATCGCCCACCTCCTGGGCGAGGTGGCCCAGGGCAACGAGAACTACACAGGTACAAGCCGTCATGCCCCGGCCGTGCCCCGTGGAGGGGCCGTGCTCTCGCTGACTGACCGCTCTCCCCCCCGGCAGGCATCGCTGCCCGGGAGGTGGCCCAGGCGCTGCGCTCGCTCAGCCAGGCCGCCCGCGGCGTGGCGGCCAACACGTCGGACCCGCAGGCGCAGGGCGCCATGCTGGAGTGCGCCAGCGACGTCATGGATAAGGCCAACAACCTCATCGAGGAGGCCAGGAAGGCGGTGGCCAAGCCTGGAGACCCCGACAGCCAGCAGCGCCTGGTGCAGGTGGGACCGGGGCCAGGGGGAGGCTGCGGGATGGGGGCAGGTTGATGGGGGTGGTCGAGGGACAGCCGCCGCTCTCGTCCTCTGCAGGTGGCCAAGGCGGTGTCGCAGGCGCTGAACCGCTGCGTGAACTGCCTGCCCGGGCAGCGGGACGTGGACGCTGCCATCCGCATGGTGGGAGAGGCCAGCAAGAGGCTGCTGTCGGATTCGGTGAGCTCAGCACGGGGCTGAGGGGGACGGGGAGGTGATGCAGCAGGCACCGGCCGTGCTGGATGCTCTCCGGCACATCCCGAGGCGTGTGAGGGTGCTGGGCCTTCGCCCAGCAGCTCACCATGCTGCTCCTGACCCCCTCCCTGCCTCCAGTTCCCTCCCAGCAACAAGACCTTCCAGGAGGCGCAGAGCCAGCTGAACCGGGCAGCGGCGGGACTCAACCAGTCTGCCAACGAGCTGGTGCAGGCATCGCGGGGCACCCCACAGGACCTGGCCAAGTCCTCGGGCAAATTTGGACAGGACTTCAACGAGTTCCTGCAGGCGGGAGTGGAGATGGCCAGCCTGTCCCCGGTGAGAGCGAACACACTTCTGGCAGTCCTGGCTATGGTGGGAGGCTGCTGAGCGCTGGGGAAGGCATGCAGCCACGAGCAGTGGTTCGGGGACTGCTGTGAGCAGCTGTGGCTAACACCGTCGAGATGGAGCCTGGAGGTGGGCTAAATAGCAAGAACAGGGGAGGAAGTGGCTTGCGTGCAGTGAGTGTTGTCACCAAACACTTGCTGCTGATGGCCAGCGGATGAGCTGAGTGAAGGGAGCTGGCGCAGCCTGGAAAGCATTGCAGAAACCCAGGGGGTGGGCATGGAGCTCGGGAGCCTGCTGTAGGTGACTTGCTTTGGCTCCTTGCAGAACAAGGAAGACCAGGCGCAGGTGGTGTCGAACTTGAAGAGCATCTCCATGTCCTCCAGCAAGCTGCTGCTGGCAGCAAAGGCGCTTTCCGCCGACCCTGCATCCCCCAACCTCAAGAATCAGCTGGCAGCGGCTGCACGGTAGGAGGAACTGCTCGGGCTGCGTGGAGGGAGGTGGGCAAGTGCCAAAGTTTGTGCTGGGCCAGCAGCTTCAGGAGTCCTGGTGTTTGCCTCCATGGGGCTCAGCTTCCTATGGGGCTGTCCTGAGACCGTTTATCTAATGTCATCCTGACCTGGCTGCCCTGTCGCAGTCTATCAGAAGAGACAGGCCCTTGGGCAGGTAGGAATGTCCTCCAGCCAGAACCTCTGCCCGTTTCCTACACCAGGACATGCCCCACGGCCAGGTTAAGGTGTTTGCAATAGTGGTGGCTCTGGGCGGTGACGTTGGCACTGATCCAGGCGTGTCTCTCCTGTGTCCCGGCAGGGCCGTGACGGACAGCATTAACCAGCTGATCACCATGTGCACCCAGCAGGCGCCAGGACAGAAGGAGTGCGACAATGCCCTGAGGGAGCTGGAGGTGAGAACTGGAGAATTCTGCTTGGCTGGGTGCTGGGATGTCTGGGGTGGGGAGAGGAGCAGCTCCTCCGTGCCACAAGAGGCAGGAGAGAGCAAAAAGGAGCGGCGAGAGCAAGGAGATGTGAGATGTGGAGAGCACAGACCCTTCCCCTTGACGTGACTCCCGTGTCCCTGTAGACGGTGAAGGAGCTGTTGGAGAACCCCACGCAGACGGTCAATGACATGTCCTACTTCAACTGCCTGGACAGCGTCATGGAGAACTCCAAGGTGAGCGTCTTCCTCCGGGTTACAGACGCCCGGCTGGCGGAGCACGGTGAGCTCTGAGGCTGCAGCACCGGGCGGGAGGTGGTCTCCAGCTGGTGGCTGTGTGTCCCGCAGGTGCTGGGCGAGTCCATGGCCGGCATCTCCCAGAACGCCAAGAACAGCAAGCTGCCCGAGTTCGGGGAGTCCATCAGCGCCGCCTCCAAAGCTCTCTGCGGGCTCACGGAGGCAGCAGCCCAGGTGAGACGCATTTGGTCCCAGCCCCATCCATTGTGCCTGGTGCTGGGATCCCTCTCCTGCCCCTGCCCCGGTGCATTCCCTCACGGCCTCTCTCGTCTTTGCAGGCTGCCTACCTGGTGGGAGTTTCTGATCCCAACAGTCAGGCGGGACAGCAGGGCCTGGTAGACCCCACTCAGTTTGCCAGAGCTAACCAAGCCATCCAGATGGCCTGCCAGAACCTGGTGGACCCTGCCTGCACGCAGTCGCAGGTGAGTGTGAGGTGGGGCACCGCCGTGGGCGTTTTCCTGCCTAAAAGGGAGTGCTGGAGGGCGGGGAGATGCTGCGGGTCCTGCCTCACTCTGCTCTCCCCCCCAGGTGCTGTCAGCAGCCACCATCGTGGCCAAGCACACCTCGGCCCTGTGCAACACGTGCCGCCTGGCCTCCTCCCGCACCGCCAACCCCGTCGCCAAGCGGCAGTTCGTCCAGTCGGCCAAGGAGGTGGCCAACAGCACGGCCAACCTGGTGAAGACCATCAAGGTGCGTTGGGGTGGCACAGGCAGCCCCGCAGAGGTGGGAGGTGGGGCGTGCTCAGGGCTGGATAACTAACTGCTCGCTCTCTCCTGCACGCCAGGCCCTGGATGGAGCCTTCAACGAGGAGAACCGGGAGCGGTGCCGCGCGGCCACGGCTCCTCTGATAGAGGCCGTGGACAACCTGACGGCCTTCGCCTCCAACCCGGAGTTTGCCACCGTTCCTGCCCAGATCAGCCCCGAGGTGGGGTGCCGCTGGGGCAGGGAGGGGTGGCCTGGCTGTGGTGGGAGCTGCTGCAGGGTGGGGAGGAGCTTGAAATGGGACCCAGGGCAGGGCTGGCGTCTGGAGGTCGCGATGAGGAGGCAGCAGTGAGCGTTGGGCATCAAGGGGCTGCTCCTGGGTGAGGAGAAGGGGTGACTTGCCTCTCCGTCCACGTCACTGGGCCTCCATCTCCCTGCACAGGGACGCAGAGCCATGGAGCCCATCGTCTCGTCCGCCAAGACCATGCTGGAGAGCTCTGCCGGCCTCATCCAGACCGCACGCTCCCTGGCCGTCAACCCCAAGGACCCGCCGCAGTGGTCGGTGCTGGCCGGACACTCTCGCACCGTCTCGGACTCCATCAAGAAGCTGATCACCAACATGAGGTGAGGGCGGGCTGGGACCCTCTCAGCCTGTCTGGTGCGCTTGGTCGGAGCCCCTGCTGGTGGTTTCCCCTGGCTGGGCTCACCCCACGATGATGTTTCGGCTCATCTGGCCTGTCACGGTGCTGATCCATCTGTCACGCAGGGACAAAGCTCCTGGGCAGCGGGAGTGCGACGAGGCCATCGACGTCCTGAACAGGTGCATACGGGAGGTGGACCAGGCCTCCCTCGCGGCCATCAGCCAGCAGCTGGCCCCTCGAGAAGGCATCTCCCAGGAGGTGAGAGGGGGGCAGCGTCCTTTTCTGGAGCCTCTGCTGGCTTCCTCTGCTTTCACACAGGGCTTTGGGAGCCCTCCTTGTGTCTTTAGCATCCTCCCAGCCGAGTGCTGGATAGAGCAGCCTTGTTCCAGGCTTTGTGTCCCTGCTGTGTCTGTCTCAGAGGGACAGAGCAGGGCTGTGCTGCTCCTGGTCACACAGCCCTTAGAGCCAGAGCTTGTTGTTTAGTGATCAAACATCACTTTGGAGCCCTGCTTAACGGGGGCAGGCTAACTCCTCCCCAGCAGAGCTCAGCGAGGCCAGCCTTGCCGCAGCCTCATGCCGTGCGCTCCCTCCTCAACAGGCTTTGCACAACCAGATGATCACGGCCGTGCAGGAGATCAACAACCTGATCGAGCCCGTGGCCGGCGCCGCGCGGGCTGAGGCCTCGCAGCTGGGACACAAGGTAACGGGAGGGGAGGGATGGGGAGGGGGTGTTCAGGCACCAGACGTGTGGAGCAGCCCACATCAGGAGGAGAGGTTCCGACCAGCCTCTAGGAGCTGCTGGCGCTGACGCTGCTCTTCCCTAGGTGTCCCAGATGGCTCAGTACTTTGAGCCGCTCATCTTGGCAGCTATCGGTGCTGCCTCCAAGACACCCAACCACCAGCAGCAGATGAACCTCCTGGACCAGACCAAAACGCTGGCTGAGTCTGCCCTGCAGATGTTGTACACTGCCAAGGAGGCCGGTGGGAACCCCAAGGTGAGCAGGAGGTGCACGTGGTGAGCCTTGGACACGTGCCACGTGTCCTACACGTGTGCTGGGCACCAAAACCCAGAGCTGGTGTCTGGTGTCCCCGCTGGGCGGGCAGCTTCCTTCCCTCACTCTTGTCTCCTCCTTGCAGCAAGCTGCCCACACGCAGGAGGCTCTGGAGGAGGCCGTGCAGATGATGAAGGAGGCTGTGGAGGACCTGACCACCACGCTGAACGAGGCAGCCAGCGCTGCGGGTGTCGTCGGGGGCATGGTGGACTCCATCACCCAGGCCATCAACCAGGTGAGGGGAACACAGAGAGGGCTGTGGGAAAGGAGAAGTCAGAGGCAGGGAGAGATGCAGAAGATGTTCAGATCTCTCTACACTGGAGTTCTGGGGTCCAGGCCGGGGAGGGAGCGCTCGGGGCCGTAGTGGGCAAAACCCCAGGCAGGGCAGCACGAGTCTCCTGCCGTGCCATAGCCGAGGGGGGTTTCTGGGCAGGGCCAAACTCTCCTGATGGTCTCTTGCAGCTGGACGAGGGGCCAATGGGCGAGCCAGAGGGGACCTTTGTGGACTACCAGACCACGATGGTGAAGACGGCCAAGGCTATCGCAGTGACTGTGCAGGAGATGGTGGGTGCAGAAGCAGCGGTGCTGCAGCCTCGCCCAGCAGGGCAGCTGCCCTCCTTGCTCCCCTGTCCCACCGCAGAGCCTGTCTGAGCCCTGCTCTTCTCCCACCGGCAGGTCACCAAGTCCACCACCAACCCGGACGAACTGGGCATACTGGCCAACCAGCTGACCAACGAGTACGGGCAGCTGGCACAGGAGGCCAAGCCGGCCGCGCTCACCGCCGAGAACGAGGAGGTGAGAGCATCGTCAGAGAGGATCCGGGCAGGGTGTCCCTTCAGGCTGTCTCACACACGTATTTTCCTCCAGATCGGCTCCCACATCAAGCGCCGGGTGCAGGAGCTGGGTCATGGCTGCGCCGCCCTGGTGACCAAGGCTGGAGCCCTGCAGTGCAGCCCCAGCGATGCCTACACCAAGAAGGAGCTGATAGAGAGCGCGCGCAAGGTCTCCGAGAAGGTGAGCGGCCCCGAGGGTCCCGGAGCAGGTAACAGGAGAGGAGGAAGGTGGCGGGAGCAATGCTGGACTGAGCCACGTGCCCTTTGAGCCTTGGGTTTTCCTGTCACCTTGCTGGGCTCTGTCTGCTCTCTTGCCCTGGCACAATTCAGCTGGTGGGGCAGGGGATGGGTTCCCCTGCTGGCACTGTAACAACAACTTGGGCTGTGATGGGCAACAGTGACAGCCAGGTGCTGCCTGCTGAAGTGCTGGTTACAGCCTGCCAAAGAATACTGATCCACACCATGCTGGCAGCCCAGGGCTCTCTAAATCAGCCCTTGCAGAGGTGTGTGGAGCATTTGCTGCGTCTCCAGTAAGCCTACAGCTCATTCTAGGTGATCGATATCCCCTGCGCCTTTTGCTAGCATGATGGAAAGCATCCTGCCCATCAGCCAGTCTTAAAAAGCACACTGTTTAATAACAGACAAAAAAAATGGTTTAAAAAATACAGCTGATAAGGGTAGAGCGGCAGTGCTTGCAAGCAAGATTACAAAGGCAAAACAAACACTGGTTCATACTGCCTGGCACATGTCTGCATGCCCAGGGCCTCCTCCAGGTTCTTCCTTTCCAAGCTTTTACTTTCCTTCAGGAACCTTACTATCTTATGAGCACTTGCCAAAGCACAGAAATTGAGTTTAGCACTTACAGAAGGAATGAGCTGTAACCTTCTGATAAGGTGCTAGCCTTGTTCGTTTGGAAAGCAGCAGAGTGCAATGTCTTCTGCACACCCCAAGCATGATAGGTACGAGATAAAAACAAATGGAAGCTAAGAAGGGGTGCTCAGACCACACAGTTCCTGAGTCCCCTCCTTGGATTGAAGCGTGTCTGTCCTGGGGAGGTGTCAGAGGTGTGTGGTGGGGATGTCCTGAGCCTGCTCTGCCTCCCTCAGTCACCCTGCTCGTACCACGCAGGTGTCCCACGTGCTGGCAGCCCTGCAGGCTGGAAACCGCGGGACGCAAGCCTGCATCACTGCTGCCAGCGCCGTCTCTGGCATCATCGCTGACCTCGACACCACCATCATGTTTGCCACGGCAGGGACCCTCAATCGGGAGAACTCGGAGACCTTCGCTGACCACAGGTACCAGGGTGGGGGGTACAACACCTTGGCCAGCCCCTGCTCAGCTGAGGATAGGGGGCAGGCTCTGTCCTGCTATCTCACATCTCTGTAAGCTGTGGACCAGCCCCAAGGAGACCTGCAGGTTCGGGCTGTGCTGGCAGTTTTCCCCTCCAGCTCGTACAGATGGAAGGCATGGAGATGCGTGTCTGTCGTTCCCAAACACCCCTCTCTGACTCCCTCCTTCTCCCCAGGGAGGGCATCTTGAAGACAGCCAAGGCGCTGGTGGAGGACACCAAGGTGCTGGTGCAGAACGCCACGGCCAGCCAGGAGAAGCTAGCCCAGGCTGCCCAGTCCTCCGTGACCACCATCACCCGCCTGGCGGAGGTGGTGAAGCTGGGTGCTGCCAGCCTGGGCTCTGAAGACCCAGAGACTCAGGTAGGACGGGGTGTCTGGGGTGAAGGGAGGCTGCTCATGATGGGGTTGGAGCTGAGGGTGGGAGGTCATCTGGGGCTCTGGACTCTGCGTGTCTTGGAGAGCACTGGCTGAGCTTTGCCTGGTGCTAGCAGAGCTGGCTGATTTGAACTCCGTGTATATGGCATGTTCTGGGGTGCCCGAATTTTCTGCTGCTGGACCACCCCACCCACAGCCTGAGTGTGACCACAGACAAGCCATGACCCTGGTCTTGCTCTCCCCAGGTGGTTCTGATCAATGCTGTGAAGGACGTGGCCAAGGCACTTGGGGATCTGATCGGTGCCACCAAAGCAGCTGCTGGCAAAGCTGGGGATGACCCTGCTGTCTACCAGCTGAAGAACTCTGCCAAGGTCTGCACTGGGGCACAACGGGGAGAAGGGGGTGGGCAGGAGGGCTGGAAAACGAGCAGGAAGGCGCTTCTGTGCCTGTCTGGGGACGGGAGGACAACTGGGAGGCAGTCAGGGCAAGGGGGCACAGAGGGGGCATTGGTGGGAGATCAAAATGAGGAGGTGTGAGTGGAGTATGGAGAAGGGGCAGATCTGTACCAAACCACGAGGGAGGGACAGGTGCTGGCAGCATCCCAGAGCTTTCCGGGGGGCTTTTTCCCAGTTCTGTTCTCCCTCCCACAGGTGATGGTGACCAACGTCACTTCCTTGCTGAAGACGGTGAAGGCTGTGGAGGACGAGGCCACGAAGGGGACGCGGGCGCTGGAGGCCACGATAGAGCACATCCGCCAGGAGCTGGCGGTGAGCGCAGCCGCAGCGCCGCGGGGCTCCCCCTGCCCTCCTGCTGCCCTGCGCCTCACCCCTGGCCTCTCTCTTCTCAGGTCTTCTCCTCCCCGGTGCCTCCTGCCCAGGTCTCGACCCCGGAGGACTTCATCCGAATGACGAAAGGCATCACGATGGCCACGGCCAAAGCTGTGGCCGCTGGCAACTCGTGTCGGCAGGAGGACGTCATCGCCACGGCCAACCTGAGCCGCCGTGCCATCGCGGACATGCTGCGCGCCTGCAAGGTGCTGCAGGGGCGAGCAGGGGACGCGGGGCTGGCACGGGGCTGGGGGGACAAGCAGGTGCCCTGTTTGAGCCCCGATGTGGCAGGGCAGGCGTTCGGATACGAATCTCTGTCCCTGGGTTCCAGGAGGCTGCCTACCACCCGGAGGTGAGCGCCGACGTGCGGCAGCGGGCGCTGCGCTTCGGCAGGGAGTGTGCCGATGGCTACCTGGAGCTGCTGGAGCACGTGCTGGTGGTGAGTGTCCTCAGACCCTTTCGGTGGTTTGCTCAGGCTTCCCTTGAACAACGGGGTGCTCCCCAGATCTCCATCTTCCCGTGGGCTCTGCAGATCTTCCCTCTGAGGTCTTTTAGCGCGCCGCCCCTTATTGCTGACCCTGAGCGCCCGAGGTGAGCCCTGCACGGGGCCGAGCGCAGGGGAGGAGGTGGCACGCGGTCACCACCGGCACACAGGTCGCACTGCCTGTCCTTCAGGTCCTGCCATGAAGGAGAGACCTGCTGGCTGCCTTGAGACTGCACAGCTCTTCATTGCTGCAGTGCTCCGGGCTGGTGCTGCTAAAGTTGCTTTGACCTGAGCTAGACAGTCGATGTCAAAATCAACTTGAAAAAGCCGGTGACAGGTCCCTCTCCCATTCCTCGCCCCTGTACCTGTTGTGTGGCCCACCTCTGTCCCCATGAAAGTCCCAGAGAGGAAAGGAGCACCTCTCTTGCTCCCTGATTGCTTAGGCAGGCAAGGTGAGGAGGGATGGGAGGGCTGCCTGCAATTACTTACGGAAGCAGATGTCGGAGTGATCGGCAAGCTCTAAAGAAAAGTATTTGGCTAACAACAGATGGAGATTAACTGGCCATAAACAGATGGAGGCTGGAAATTCGACAACACAGGAACAGAATCCTGAAGCAGCTTCCATTATGAGTAGTGGGAGTGAGAAACTTAGCCAGTGTGAAAACAGAGCTTGTTAAGCTCACACAAGGGTGTGCGAGACAGGCAGTGCCTGCAGTGGCAGAGGTGTTGACTGCAGAGGCCAGCTGCACCCTTCTGATCCAGTCCTCCCCCAGCTCAGTCCGCCCGAGCCCTTCAGTTGGCTGCTTTAATTAGCTGTCCTGCAAGATCAGTGTGGTTCGTATGAAGCAAATTAAGGCTGGATTAACCAAGTAGATGGGAAGAAAGGATTCGGTGAGGTGCTTCCAGTGGTTTGCATTCTTGGCAAGATGGTAAGAGCTGACCTCGCTGCAAGGATGCACAGAGCGCGTGCCTGCAGAGCTGACGATAGCCTGGACCTGGAGCAAGGGAAAAGAGCAAGCATGTGGGGTCAGTTACGCAGTGTGATTTCACTAGGTTGGTTAAAAAGGGACTGAGAACAAAGAGGGAGGCAGGCAGGACCCGAGGGCTAGATATTGAAGCCAGACATGGGGGAAATCAAAGGATGGTTTTATCTGAAGGACTTCGGGAGACGGTTCCAAGGGAGGCAGTGAGTTTTTCGTGATCTGCATCTAGATCAAATGTCTTTCTGGAAGATGCTTTAGCCACTCGTGAGTCATCGCAGCCAAGACTGAAGTGCTAGGTGAAATTCTCTGGCTGACCTGTTGTTAACAGATGATTGGGCTAATGACATACTGTGGCCGTGCCCAAGGTCAGACTACTTGCAGAAGCATGCTATTCACTGCATTTTGGGTGTAACCTTCCGGCCGTCGTGCGATGTCTCCTGAATACCATACGTGCAGTCCATCCCGTGAACTGTTCACTGGAGGTGCATCTTAGCAAGCTTCTGGCCTCCAGAAAGAGAACCATCCGGCAATTTTAAAAATCTTGTCAGGGCGGATGACGGAGTTAATAATACAGCTTTTTGTCCAGGCGTGCTCACGAGGGCAATGTGGAGGTGCTGGTGGGGGCAGTCAGCAGCGCTTTGTGAGCCCAGCCCCACGCCGAGGGATGTGGAGGGGAGGGTTGTGGACAGGATGCTGCCTTACCCCCAGCAGCAGCGGAGGCTGTTGCTGTGTGTGTGCTGGATCGGTCCCTTTGGGAACCAACGCCTCAGTGTGCGAGCAGGAGTGGTTAGAGTTCAAGAGAGTTATTTGGCTGGGGGTGGAAAACGTGTCTCCCAGCAAAAGAGTAAGACAGCAGCATATTTCACTGGGGAGGGGAAGGAATGCGAACCTCCGTGGGGACTTGGTATTTGGTAACAATAGGTCTCCATCACCAAAAGCAGGGAAATGCAGGCTGAAAAGTGCAGTCAAAGAGCTCAGGGTGGGGAGAAGTGAGGTGCCAAGCGAGCCTCGGGAGCCTGTCCACCAGGAGTCACGCAGGGCTGAAGTTTGAAGTGGTGATGGCAGCAGCAGGGCCCGGGACCTCCGAGCCTTCCTCCCCACCTCTCCTCCTCACCTCCTTCACCCCACCCCGCGCGTGTCCCTGTTGCCTGCCGGGGCGTTCACTGCCTTCTTCTCTCTCCCCTCGGTCCTCCCCGTCAGCCGGTGAGTACGGCGACACTCGGTGTGCCTGCCGGTGCCTAACCTCAGCATGAGCCTTGCTCGCGGCGTGCCCGTGTGCCCAGCCTGCTGCTGGGGTGGCACTGCTGCTCCTGCGTGGTTTTGGGGCA
This sequence comes from Anser brachyrhynchus, assembly GCF_964034855.1. Classification (NCBI taxonomy): domain Eukaryota; kingdom Metazoa; phylum Chordata; class Aves; order Anseriformes; family Anatidae; genus Anser; species Anser brachyrhynchus. The sequence continues at coordinate 6,637,126 of NC_137697.1, forward strand.
GGACCCCGCCGTCTGTGCCTCTACTCACCCTGCTCGAGCTGACGTGTGGCCTCGGGCGTGCCGTGGTGTGTGCATGCCGGGGGGGACCCGCTGGGAAGGGGCCGTGTGTCCCCGCAGGGACCTGGCTCCAGGGTCCTGCCCTGCCCAGCTTGTGTTTGCAGATGAGTCTCAGAAAGGGGGATGGCAAGGGGGGGGGGATAGGGTTCTGGGGCTTGAAGTGCTTTGAGTGGGGAGAAGGAGATCCTGGGGGGGAGAAGGAGATCCTGGGGGGCAGCCGCTGAGTGCCGGAAGGACCCTGACTTAAATGAGGACCTCGGTGCTGCGAGATGTCCCAGAAACCATGGACTGAACAGGGCCAAGGAAAAGGAAAAGATGATCCTGTTCCCACACAGGAGGAGACCAGCCAGCATCGCTCGAGACTGGATGGCAAACAGTGACCGATACGTGCTCATGGGGCTGGGGGGCTCCTGCTCCCCTTCTCTTGGGGGATTGCCTCTAATGGACCCTCGGGGTCCCCTTGCTTTGCAGCAGCCTGAAACGAGGGTGGCTGGGGTTGTGGTGGCACCTTCTCAGGCAGCCAAATTCTGTGGGCGAGGGCCAAAATGTGGTCAGAAGGGGCTGCCGGGTCGGGTTCTCCCCCTGCTTCGTGGTCTCCCTCGTGTGCTCAGGCCTGATCCTTTCCCCCAGATCCTGCAGAAGCCGACCCACGAGCTGAAGCAGCAGCTGGCCGGGTACTCCAAGCGGGTGGCCAGCTCTGTCACCGAGCTCATCCAGGCAGCCGAGGCCATGAAAGGTGAGTGCCACGGCTCCGTCCACCTCTGGGATTAGCGCCTGGGGCTCGGCAGCTGATGGGAGGAGGTAGGGTGGGTCAGAAATGAGGCCCTGCGTGGCTTTAACCTGTCTTGGTTTCTGTCTCCTCTAGGGACGGAGTGGGTTGACCCAGAAGATCCCACGGTCATCGCCGAGAACGAGCTGCTGGGGGCAGCGGCTGCCATCGAGGCTGCAGCCAAGAAGCTGGAGCAGCTGAAGCCGAGGGCCAAGCCTAAGGTAGCACGGGGTGCTGAGCCCCCCCTGAGCCCCCTCTGGGGCAGCCCCTTCTCTCCTGGGTCCCGCAGCCATCGTTCACGTGTGCCCCCCTCGGCCCCCAGCCACCTTCCTGGTAGTCCCATCTAGGACTCACGCTCCTCTTTTTGTCTACAGCAAGCAGATGAGAGCCTGGACTTTGAGGAGCAGATCCTGGAAGCTGCCAAATCCATCGCGGCAGCTACGAGCGCCCTGGTGAAGGCAGCCTCAGCAGCCCAGCGAGAGTTAGTGGCCCAAGGAAAGGTAAGGCTGGGAGGGGGAAGGACAGGAGCAGCACAAGAGTCGGTGCTGAAGCGCTGCGTGGTGCTGTGCTGGGCTCCCTCCCTTCTCCAGCAGCCCTCACTGCTCCTCTCCTGCCCCGCAGGTGGGAGCCATCCCAGCCAACGCAGTGGATGACGGGCAGTGGTCCCAGGGACTCATTTCAGCCGTGAGTATCAAGGACACGTAGCGCCTGTGGGGCAGGGGATCTCCCTTTTTTCCTGCTCCCAGAAGGAGGATGCGCTGCCCTTGTGCTCTCCTCCGTGGAGGAGGCAGCCCCCTGCTTGCTCCCTCTCCCCCCAGCTGGGGTGTGGCGTGGAAGCCGATGGATTGTCCCCATCCCGTGCCCCTTGTCCTCCTGGGGACCCTCTGCCGCAGGCTCCCGCATCCCCCTGACACCCTTCTCCTGCTGCAGGCACGCATGGTGGCTGCGGCCACCAACAATCTGTGCGAAGCCGCCAACGCGGCGGTGCAGGGCCACGCCAGCGAGGAGAAGCTCATCTCGTCCGCCAAGCAGGTGGCTGCCTCCACGGCGCAGCTCCTGGTGGCCTGCAAGGTGAAGGCTGACCACGACTCGGAGGCCATGAAGAGGCTCCAGGTGAGTCCCAGGCTGCCCTCGAGCCCCGGCCGCCTCCTCCAGGAGGGTGTTTGAGGGGTGCGGGGGGGGCGTGTGGGACCGTGGGATGAGGCCGTGGCACGGAGGAGGCATCTCCACAAGGTTGTGCTCCCTGCCGGCCTGCCCTCGGTGCTGCAGTGGGACGCAGACTCCGTGTATTTTGGACCTCGGTTAGCTGCCTGCGTGCGTAATCCTGGGCTCCTGTCCACCGGGCTGGGGTTGCCGAGCCCGGGGGCATTCAGGGCTGATGGTCTTCTGGCTTGGGAATGCCTGAAATGTGTGCACCGAATCCCTGGCGTTAATGTCTGGGGACATGTTTTGACACGGGAGATTAACCCTGCGTGGCCGTGGCGTGGAGGTTAATGCCCACACGCTGGGGGTTAACGCAAGGATCCTGGCGGGGCAGAGGCTGGGGTAGGTCAGCCAGGCTGCCCCAAAATCCCTGCCCTGCTGCTCAGACGGGAGCAGAGCGAGGGAAGCGCCGCAGGCACCCGACTGGGAGCAGCAGTGCCTGAAATGGTCATGAGCAGCGCTGGTGGCAGCGAGCCATCCTTGGGGAGCTCTGCCTGCAGCTCCCGGCTCGCCTGGCCGCCTCTCCTGCCCGGCCGGGACAGGGGTTCCCCAACCAAGGCAGAAGTTGCGCCCCAGGCTTAGGATGCTGTTCCCTTACCTCTTTTCCTGCTCCAGGCGGCCGGGAACGCGGTGAAGAGAGCGTCGGACAACCTGGTGAAGGCAGCGCAGAAGGCAGCCGCCTTCCAGGACCACGACGAGACGGTGGTGGTGAAGGAGAAGATGGTGGGGGGAATTGCACAGGTGAGGAGCGGGGCTGCTCCGCCGGGGCAGGGGGAGCTCCGGTGGGGCAGGGGGGAGCGCGTTGCGCTCTCCCGTGTCTCCCAGGGAGCGTGGTGTGGGACGCAGGGCCTGCTCTGGGACCACGAGGTGGGAGGGGACGGCAGGGCGTGGAGCCGGGTGCGCCCCATCCGTCCCCGCCGCGGGCGCACGAGAGGCGTCCGTCTCACCTCGTTCCCTCGGCAGATCATCGCCGCCCAGGAGGAGATGCTGCGCAAGGAGCGGGAGCTGGAGGAGGCGCGCAAGAAGCTGGCCATGATCCGGCAGCAGCAGTACAAGTTCCTGCCCTCCGAGCTGCGGGACGAGGAGCAGAACTGAGCCCCGCGCGCCGCCGCTCTGCGCCCGGGCAGAGCCCTGCCGCCACTCACTGCACAGACTGCTGCCGCCGGCTCCTATTTAAGACACCCCACCTCGAGCAACGCCGGGCTGCCTCGGGTAAACCACAGCCCTGCCCGCACCGCCGGCGCGCCGGGACTAACCCAGACACCGCGCAGCACCGCCCCGAGCAGGCGCCGCACCAGCATCTCCGCTTCGCCGCCCAGCACGCCTCCCCACGCACCCGGCCGGGGGGCTGCCGGGAGTGGGAGCCTGTCCTGGACCAGCCCGGGGTGACCCTGCCACTAGCCCCATTTAAGAGGGCCAGCGGGCTTCCTCCCGTGGTGGGTCCAGCCCTCCAAACCCTTCAGGATTTTTTCTCGTGCCTTTGTCGCCCTTCCTCTCGCTCCTTTCTTCTCCTTCCTCCAGGCAGGACGGGGGGAGGCCGGTGTCTCGCCCTGTCCCGTGCGGTGGGGTGCAAGGAGCAGCTCTGCACCTTCCTTTTGCTACGCTCTTGCACTGAGCCGCCTTTCACCTCTGTTGCCTTACCGCTGGCTGAGTCACCCACCCCTCTTCCTCCTCAGCGTCCCCGGGAGGCACCGAGCCTCCCCAGAGCATCCTCGCCACCGCAGTGCCTCTGCTCGGGGCGGGCGCGAGATGGCTTTGCCCCAGAGCTGCTCTCCCCCACCCCTTCGCCTCTCCCCAGGTGCCTTCCTCCCCGCCCTCCCAGCCAGCTCTGCCTTCCTCCTCCTCCTCCTCCTTCCCAAGTGCCTGCGTTGTTTTCTGAGATTTTCAGTATTTTTTATAACTTTTAAATTTCTTTAGTATCGAGCCCGCAGCTTTTCAGAGTTCATTTATCTCCTCGCTCACGTCGTCCCCACTAACCCCCCGCAGCCCAGCGCCTGCCCAGGGGCCCCAGAGACCAGCTCCTCACCCCTCCGTGGCTCCGGGACCCCCCCCCCATCCCTCCCCTTGCACTTGCTGAGGCTTCTCTCACTATTTTGATACTTTAAGCATCGCCTGTTACACATGGAAGGAATCCAGCTCCCCCGAGGCTCCGGGGTGAGGTAGGGGGATACGAATGGCTCTTTGGAAAGACGCCTTCATCAATAAAAATGGATTTCCTGCTTTCTCCATGCACGTGTCCGTGGGGATGTGCAGGGAAAGGGTTTTGGGGGGGGTTGCGACCCTAGGGGGTGCCAACATCTCGAAGTTCGGGGCCGCTGGTTGGACCTGGGGTGCTGGGACGTGGTGGGCAGGGGTGCAGACCCCGCTGCGTGGGGCCACCAGCCCTCCTGGGTGGGGGGGAGCGCGGCGCAGGCGCTTATCCAGCACGGAAAATATTCGAGGCACGTCCAGCAGCGGCACCCGGCCGGCCGGACCCCCGCTGCCAGCCATGTGCGGCCCTCGCAGGTGCCGCCGGGGGCCGGGGGGGGATTTTGTTGCTGGGGGATTTGGGGGCCGGCCGGGCTCCAGCGCAGCACCTGCCCCCGGGGCTCTGCGCTCCTGGCCCCATTCCTGCAGACGGACGAAAATATCCCCGGGCAGGGCAGCGGGAGGGGGTGCAGGTGGGGCGCCCCACACTACGCTCACCCCCCTGAGCCTCCCCGGTTGGGGCTGTGGCCCTCGGCGTGCCATGGGGCTGGGAATGCAGCCGGAGCCCTCCCGGCTGCCGGCGCTGAGCTCAGGCCCCGAAATAGCCCCTTGGGTCCGACCTGCGCGGGCGGCAGCTGCCCCAGCGCGGCCCCTTCCCCACCTGCTCCCACCCCATCACTCAGATGGGTTTCTGGGGGGACCCGAGTGGTGTTAGGGATGCTGCGGGGTGGAGCGGGGACGCTTCTGTCCCTGGGACCTGTCCCTTGCACCCCTGTCCCCAGAAGATAACGCTGGCACCAGCGAACACCCAGGAGGACGAGCTGCCCCGTGAGCTCTGCGTGTCATGAGTCTGCAAGGTCTCAGCTTGCAGGGGTGGCGGTGGCCGTGCTGTGGGCTCGGGGCTGTCCTGGTCCCCCCACAACATCCCGGCTGAACCCGGGGTGTCCGGGGTACGGAGGTGCTGTCCCCCCGCACTGGGGCCGCTCTCCCGCGGTGGCCTGGCTCCAGGGGGGGATTTGTGCGTCCCGCAGGAATCCCAGCCCTCCCAGCTGTCCCCTGACAATCTGCGCTGGCCTGACCCGGCACCAGGCTCCCGACCAGGTACGGCCGGACACGGGGCCCTCTGAGCGGGCGGCAAGGAAGGGAAGAGGGCACAGCCCACCCCGCTGCCCCTCCTGCCCCTGGGCAGGGGGCTGCCAGCAGCGGGGACCCCCAGCGACCTCCTCGGGGCGAGGGGAGGGGGCGCAGATGGGCAGCACTAAATCCACAGGGGAGGGACACGGGGCAGGGGTCAGCCTGGCCAGAGCCCCGGCCCCGTAAATCTCCCCCGCTGGGGTGGGGGGGTTATTTTCCGAGCGGTGCGTGGACCTGGGACACCTCAGCCACAAGGTGACGGCGTCCCAAATTCATCCGGGCTTGGGAAGCCCCAGCCCGGCTCATGGATGGGGTCACCCCAATAGCCCCAGCTGGCAAAGGAACTGTGTCCCTAGTGGGGGGGACACATTTAAAAGCCCCCGTCCCCTTCCTGGCTGCTCACATCGTGCACATCACCAGCTTTGGCCCGAGCTGAAGAATCTCCCCAAAAGCCATCCATCCTCATCTGGGAGCGACGGGAGATGGATCCTCCCCCCCGGCAGCGGCGCGCTGGCGGTTCCTGGCTCTCCTTCTCCAAATATGTGCCTAATTCGTCAGCACTAATACCGCTCGCCAGCGTCCGGCCGCGGCTCTGCTGCTTTGCATGGCCCTGGCAGCCCCTTGGTCCTTGGAAGACGCCACTCACGTCCTCCCTATGACCCCCAAAATCCGGGCTGAGCTCTCAGGGTCGCCCCCAAAAAGCTGTTCCCTCCAGCTCTCCGCGCCCCTCTGCCAAAAAGCCGGGGCAGCTTTCATGCACCCCATTTTGGGGAGCCCTGTGCCGGGCTGGATGCAGCCCGGGGGCAATGGGCTTGGCGAGCCCACACGTCCCAGTAACCCTGCCCCCCTCCCAGCCCCTCATCTCCCGTAGCCCCCCCGGCCCCGAGCCCACCCTGCAGCTGGGAATGCGCCAGAAGCATTTACGAGCGGTGTTAGAGCACGGGGTATTTTTGGAGGAGCCGGGATCTGAAGGGTTTGCATTTTTTTTGCCTGCGAAATATGGTTTATTTAGAGCAGAAGCAGCAGGGCAGCCCGCAGGCCCCGTGTGTCCCCCCAAAAGACCATCCTAGGGGACGGGTAGGTGCCGGCTGTCCCCGCACGCTGGGGTCGATGGCACCTGGGACATCAGCGCTCCCCCAGTGGAACCGGGGCCCCTGCCCTGCTGTGACGCAGGAGCGGGATGGGGAGGTCAGCGCTCGGCTCCCTTCTCTCCCAAAGGATTTTCCCTCTGTGTTTTTCTGCCAGGCCTCGCGCGGAGGACGCCGGGGCGGCACAGAGGGGTGTCCTGGGAGGGCTGTGCTGGGAAGAGCCTGCCCGGTGCGGGGGGGGACGCTGGGGATCCCACCGTGGCCACCCCCACAGAGCATCCCTGTGCCCGTCGCTGGTCCTGGGGGGTGGCAGGGGGACGGGGACAGCCCCGGGCAAGCGATGGGACTGGTGCTGGGAAACAGGAGCGTTATTGCAGCAGGGATCTCCGTAGGGCTGAGCAAAACCTTGTGAGTTTAGGGGCGCCACCAGCTTCGGGGGGGCATGGGACTGCAGCAGGGGGCTGCAGGGGAGGCAGCAGGTCCTGCAGGGGGGACGGGGGCCACAAACAGCCCAGGGGACACTGGGGTACGGCAGCATCACGACAGTCCTCGGGTGTCCCCAGTGCATTCACAGCCCAAGGAGGGTCCCTGCGGCCCCGGGAAAGAGCACCTGTGGGGCGTCACAGTGTGTGGGTGTCCCTGTGTGCCATCCGGAGTGTCCCCAGAGCCCCGGGGTGTCCCCAGCGCAGTGCCACCAGGGTGTCCACTGCACAGTGCCACCAGGGTACCCCCAGTGCTGTCCCCCCGCGGTGTCCCCAGCGCTGTCCCCCAGGGGTGTCCCCAGCGCAGTACCACCAGCCTACCCCCAGCATTGTCCCCCCGGGCTCTCCCCAGCGCTGTCCCCCGGGGGCTGTCCCCAAACCCATCGCCACCGCCGCGTCCCTCTCCCGGTTCCCCCGCGGGTTCCCGGTGCCGGGTGCCGTGGCGGTGCCTCCCGGGTGCCTCCCCCCCGTCACCCCCCGTACCCCCCCCCCGTTCTCCCGTCCCTCTCGGTGCGGCGGCCGGTGGCGAAGCCTGTCCCTAAAAGGTGCTGGCGGGCGGCGGGGGAGGTACCGGGGCGGCCCCGTCCCGGCGCGGCCCCTCCCCGGCTCTTAGGCGGCGCGGCGGGGCGGGGGGCTCAGTGCCGGTGCTGCCGCCGCCCCCGGTGCTCCGTGCCCCGCCGCCACCCCAAGCCCCGCCACCGCCACCGCCACCGCCACCGCCACCATGGAGGCCATCAAGAAGAAGATGCAGATGCTCAAGCTGGACAAGGAGAACGCCATCGACCGAGCCGAGCAGGCGGAGGCTGACAAGAAGCAGGCGGAGGACCGCTGCAAGCAGGTGGGTGTCCCACAGAGCGCCCCTCACACCCCGCGCCCCCCCCCCAAAAAAAAAAATAAAAGTTGATGGGGACCCTAGCCCTAAAGGGGTTTGGCCCCGGGGATCTCG